>NC_054827.1:43220965-44420965 GCF_018345385.1 Vulpes lagopus | reverse complement strand
GGGGAAGCTGCAGGTGTGGCTGGCTAGCAAGCACCCCAGATGGGGACTGGGGGACAGAAAAGGGACAGGGAGAGTGAGGGTAACTCCTGAGGCTTCGCTGGGGGGTACTAAGCAGCGGGGAGATCCTTGCCCATTCCCTTAGAGATTGGTACTCCTGGGGGCCCTCAGTCCAATAGCCAACCTTGGTTGTTAAGCCCCGCAGCAATGCCTTGGCTGACTGTGGAGAGAAACACCCAAACATATGAGTCAGAAAGGACAGCCAGGCAGTGGTTCGGGGTGGGGGTGGGGGGGTATTGTCAGAGCAACAGAAGCATTCTTCTAGAAAAGGGCCCTGGCTGCTTCTTCCATGTGGGCCTCACTTGTCCAGCCCAGTCCTCCAGCACCTTGGCCTCACACCCTCCTTCACATTCCCACCACTGAAGAGCCTAAGAGAAGCAAGAGAAGCAAGCTGACCCACTGGGAACTTAATCCATGGCCTTGGCCTCCTTAGCTATAACTGGCCACCAAAGAATTTGGAATAAAGCCACATGCTCAGTAAATCCCAAAGAAGTCTCCAATAAAAGAACGATCCTGTCTGACACTTCATCCCCTTGAAATTGTTCAAAGCTCTAGCTCAACATTGAACCCATCAGAGCTTCTATATTGGATCCCACTCACTGCTACATTCCTCCCTTGGCCCCAGATCAGCCACTGCCAACCCCCTGCTTCTGTCACTAACATGAGCAGGAAAGGGACCTCCCAGCTCCCTGCTGGTGCCCCCATTCAGCCAAGTCAAGATGGCTTTTCCTAGTCTGAAAATGTCAGGACTCCCTGGACAGCCACCTAATGCAGCCAACACCTTCCCAACACCAGTGTGCTCAAGGAGAGTTTGATGACTGGCTGGGGTCACCTGCTTTTGCTTGAGCACCGTGGGTAATGGGGAGCTCACCACCCACACCCCTAGGTAGCCTTCCAGTCACTCGGTGCCTTTCCCCAATCATCAGTTTGGCAGTGACTGGGTCCCTCCTCTGTATCAGGTATTGAGTCCGCTCCTGCAGGGATGGGGAGATGTCCCAGCAAGGAGATAAGGGACAGACCAGGTGTGTGTGGTGCAGGGCAGGAAGCAGTGTGGGTGCTGATGGTCAGGTAGGCTCCCTGAAGGAAAAAGAACCATGATGAGTGACACTGGCAGCCTTTGGAGGGTGCAGACAAGGTGGCTACATCCTCCCTTGCCTCCTTACCTTCTCCTAGAGCTGATACTCAAGATCTCTGTGTCTCCCCTCACCCCATCCCCCTGCCTTGGCTGGCTCAGGTGTTTGATGCCCGGGATTGCAGTTCTGCCCAGGAGATGTTCACCTACATCTGCAACCACATCAAGTATGCCACCAACCGGGGCAACCTCCGGTGAGTGCCCCCTACACTGTGCCAGATGGCACCCCTTCCCTAGGTGGCAGTGAAGGCGGGGCTCTGACAGCTGTCGTCCCCATGTCAGCTCGGCCATCACAGTGTTCCCCCAGCGTGCCTCAGGCCGCGGAGACTTCCGAATTTGGAACAGCCAGCTGGTGCGCTATGCGGGCTACAGACAGCAGGATGGCTCAGTGCGGGGGGACCCAGCCAACGTGGAGATCACTGAGGTGGGCACAGAGGGGCAGGGACGGTGGAGCCTAGCCAATGAGGGCTCTGGGATGTGGCATGAGGGTCCAGTCAAAGAGTGGTTGGTCAAACAGGGAGGGGGGACTCTGAGATGAAGGAGGGAGAGGCCAATGAAGGGAGTCCCTGAGGAGGACAGGAGGTTGGGCCCCTCAGACCCACCTCTGGCCCTGCTCCCCACAGCTCTGCATCCAGCACGGCTGGACTCCAGGAAACGGCCGCTTTGATGTGCTGCCCCTACTGCTCCAGGCCCCAGATGAGCCCCCAGAACTCTTTGCTCTGCCCCCCGAGCTGGTTCTCGAGGTGCCCCTGGAGCACCCCACGTGAGCATGAGAGGGATTGGGTCAGGTGGAGGAGGGGCTGCCTAGGGGTGGCCAGGCAGGCTCCACAGGCAGCCTGATCCCACGCCCGGCCACCCCCAGGCTGGAGTGGTTTGCGGCCCTGGGCCTGCGCTGGTATGCCCTCCCAGCGGTGAGCAACATGCTGCTGGAAATTGGGGGGCTGGAGTTCCCTGCGGCCCCCTTCAGCGGCTGGTACATGAGCACTGAGATTGGCACGCGGAACCTGTGTGACCCTCATCGATACAACATCCTGGAGGTGAGGACCAGTGGGTAGGGAAGGAGATGCGTCCCTCCAGGCTGGAGTCTTTGAATCACAAATAGGTCCCCACACTCAGCAACCTCCTAGAAATTTGGAGGGCTCCTCCTAAATGCAAATTTGGGGCAAATAAGTGTATGTGCAGTTATTTCTTCTGGGATCTATAGTTCTAAGGCTTTCATCAGATCCTCAAGGCAGATGTTGCAAAAACAATGTCATTTTAGAGATGGGAAGTTAAGATCCAGGGCAGAGAAGTAACTGGCTCAGGGGCGCCTTTGCAGCCGAGAACCTGAACCAGCTCCAAACTAAGCAGTCAGGCCTCGCCGTGTCCACCTACCCACCCTCACTCCTTCTACTCATGAGTTTCAGACAAAGCTGCTCTCCATCCACTCCCCCGCAACCTTGTCCCTACAATGCCATGTACCCCTGCTCCCAGGATGTGGCTGTCTGCATGGACTTGGATACCAGGACCACCTCATCCCTGTGGAAAGACAAGGCAGCAGTGGAAATCAACTTGGCTGTGCTGCACAGTTACCAGGTACATAGGCCCAGGCTGGCCAGGAAGGAAGGGACCAGAGCACTTAGAAATGGGGGCGGGAGTTGGAGACAGCTGGCAGTAGTATCGTGGTCTGTGGGGCACACTGGGCCTGCAGTTCTGGGGACACAGCACGTACTATTCCAAGTGCTGCAATATGGGGGTGCAGTGTGTTGGGAGCCCTGCTGATGAAGGCATGCTTGGGAATGCAGGCCCCCAGGGTATAGTGGGTATTGCAGTCTGTGGGACCCGCTGGATTCTAGAAACATAAACACCAGGGCTGAAGGCCTTCTGGGCATTTTCATTTGAGAAAACTAGTGCCTGCTGAGAACTTGGCTGGAGTTTAGGATGTTTTGGTTCAGGAGCCCGGAGTTGCTACTGCTAAACTTTGGGCACACCATGCATGCTGCAGCCAGTGGTGACAGCACTGTGGGGAATACAGCGTGTGTTCGGTTTGGGGAGACCCAGGGCACAGTGGTGATTAGGGTAATAGCAATGTGAGTCTGTAGGCTGTCTAAGCCCCTGCCTCCCCAATCCCAGCTGGCCAAAGTGACCATCGTGGACCACCATGCTGCCACAGCCTCCTTCATGAAGCACCTGGAGAACGAGCAGAAGGCCAGGGGGGGTTGCCCTGCTGACTGGGCCTGGATCGTGCCCCCCATCTCTGGCAGCCTCACCCCTGTTTTCCATCAGGAGATGGTCAACTATGTCCTGTCCCCGGCCTTCCGCTATCAGGTGCCTACCCGCTGGCTCTTGCCCACCGTGGCCAGCTCTAACTAAGCAGCACCCAGGGGCCTCCAAACTGTTGTTTGACTTATCTCTTCCTCCTCCACTCCCCCATCACTGCCCTGCAGACAGACCCGTGGAAGGGGAGTGCATCCAAGGGTGCCGGCGTCACCAGGAAGAAAACCTTTAAGGAAGTGGCCAAGTAGGTGTCCTAGAAGTGCTGCCCCTAAGGTTGCTGCCCACACATAGGGGAACAGTTCTAACAACAGGAAGGCCCACCCCACACCCACACCCACCACTCTGTGCCCCAAGACCTTACTTGGACCATGCACCTGGGGAGGCTGTGGCTCTGTATGCCTGGGACCACCCCTCACCTTGCCCTTGCCTGCAGTGCGGTGAAGATCTCTGCCTCACTCATGGGCACTGTGATGGCAAAGCGAGTGAAGGCGACAATCCTCTATGGCTCCGAGACTGGCCGGGCCCAGAGCTATGCACAGCAGCTGGGGAGACTCTTCCGGAAGGCTTTCGACCCCCGGGTAGGGCTAAGTCCAGAGGGCTGGGGACCTGGGAAGGGGGAGAGGGCCCATCTGTATCTTCAGAGGTGCCCTGGAGGACAGAAGAGGGTCACAAGTCAGAGCCCAGAAGGAAGCCCAGCATCCAAATGGATTCAGGGATTGATTCTGGGCCTGAGTCAGGGTCCGAGTTGTGCCCTGCCAGGCAGGACTGAGTAGATGTGCTAGAGCAGTAGGGGCCAAGTCCCTGGGACATCAGTCTTCTCCTCATCCACAGGTCCTGTGCATGGATGAGTATGACGTGGTGTCCCTTGAGCATGAGACGCTGGTGTTGGTGGTGACCAGCACATTTGGGAATGGTGATCCCCCAGAGAATGGAGAGGTGAGACCTAGTAGGAAAGAAGCCCCTGGAAATGAGGGGAGACTCAAAATGGGGTGGCTGGGCAGGGACCCCATCCCCGCAATGGCGAGTGGAGACTTGAGAGTCCCCCAAAATGCGAGTGTGGACAATCCACTGGAACCCAAGAGCCTGCACAAGCCATACTCCAGTGCCCCAACACACACACCTGCTTCAGCGTGTCCCCAGATCATTTCTATTACCCGTGCAAGTGTTTAATATGTGGAAGGCACTTGTTGGTTGGCCCACGAGGTCAGACTGCTCTCAAGCACTGACAGGTTAGAAAAACAGCAACACTCCACTTACTACTCAATTTTGACTTTCTTTCCTTCGTTCCTTAAGAAAAGAAAGAGCACCTCTCAGATGTCAACAGAGATTAGGCAACTTCACTTTCTGCACAAATCTTTAAAGACACAAACGAGAGCACCACCACTGAGCCCTTTATTACTAGCCACGGTCTTTCCAGCTTCTCTGTCCCTGGCTGCCCTGGCTATATTCATTCCTAGTGTCCTTGGCTGTTTCAGCTTCTAGGTGATAAGTGCCTCCTGAGCACTAGGTACCTCCTCCAGGATCCCAAAGCAGAATTCTGATGCCAGCTGCCCCCCTGCCATGCTGCCATGTCAGCCCTCATTCTGATCTGCTTTGTAAAGAATAATAGAGCCACGTACTTTTTGGTGTAAAAGTGGTATTTACACCCCCGTGACCCACCACCTACATAGTCCCCTTGTGCCCCCAGCCAGCCCCTTCCCTGTCCATCCCTATGTAAGGCCACCAGCCTTCTGACTTCTGTCAGCCAGGTTAGTTTTGCGTGCACCAGGGTATCATAGAGAGGTAAGGCCTCAGCCCGCTTCTGAGGCTCATCTCACTGTGAGTAGTGATTCAGTACCTAACTCCTTTCTACTGCCGAGCAGCGTTCACCTTGTGAACGCACCGTGTGTTTCTCTGTTCTCCTGCTGACGAGTGCTTGGGCTGTTTCCAGGGTTTGGCTATTTTGAATAAAGCTGTTATGAACATTCTTGGGCAAGGCTTTTGTGGGCTCATGTTTTCATTTCTCTTAAATAAATACCTGGGAGTAGAACTGCTGGGTCATCGGGTAGATGTATGTTTAACTTAAAAAAAAAAAAACTGCCCAACAGCCAAAAGGATTGAACTGCACCTCTAAGTTCTGTGCATTTCAACGTCTGTAAATTTCACCTCTGTTTTTGACACTAGAGCAAACCTAGAAATGTTGACCCACAGAAATGGGGTATTCGCTAAAGACCATGAACAAGAATGTTTACAGCAGCATTGGCCATAATAGCCCCAGACTGGAAACAATTGCAAGGACTACCCACAGCCAACTGGATAAATACATTGTGGTCTATTCAAATTCTATACAGTGATGAGGCTGAAAGGATCACAATCACAGGACATAGATGAATCTGAAAACATAACACAGAGGAAAAGAAGCCCAACAACAGCATTGGACCGTAGGGATCACTTTGTCACTTTGTATTAAGCTCAGAAATAGGCAAAAGGAATCTGTGGTGTTTGAATCAGGAAAGTAGTCGCCATCACTGGGGGTGGGAAGGTGGGGGGTGGTAACTGGGAGGGGTCCAAAGGTGAATTCTAGGATTCTAGCGATGTTTCCTGAGAGGATGCTGATGGCACAAGCATGCTCAGCTGGTGAAAATCTAGAAAAAACTATGTTTATGATACGCGGGCTTTTCTGAATGTATTATGCTTCAATGAAAGGTTCAAAAAATAAAATTTAGTACACACTAATGGTGAACCTAAAGACCCACCACCCAAATGCACCTACAGCTAACACTGAGGTGTTCCAGGCTTGCTGCGTTTGGGGTTTTGCTATGCGAAGGTGTTACACGGAGCTCTTAGCTATTTTCATGCCAGCACATGATGCAGCTCAGCCTCCTAGAAGATGCTGGTGCTACTAGCAATGGAGGCAATGTAGGGAGACTGAGGACTGTTTTCCACCTCCATCAAGTTGGCTGAAGCATTAAGGACTGGCCACATCCAGTGTTGGAAGGAGTAAGCAAAGAAAGCTCCTCTACCGGTTGCTGCACTGCAGGGATTGCTGCATTGCAGGCCGGTCTGACCACCCACCTTATTCAGCCTTTAAATCCTGACTCAGCAACTCCCCTTGGAAAGACTACCCTATAAAAACACAAAAGAGGAGGTGGGTGTGTATAGATACAAGCATTTGGGCATTGGTCACAGATAGCCCAGATGTCCTGAGTCAGACGGAAGTCTCCTGCCTGTGGTCCATGCAAATGTGGGAACACTATACAGTCCCTCAAAGAATGAGGTCAGTCTTGGTGTGTTGACCTGGAAGGAGGTCCATGATAGGCTGTGGAGAAAAAGCAGGTGTGGTGGGTAAGTATGTGTATGTGGCTCCCTTTTTACTTTTTGAAAAAACTAAAAAACAAAACAAAACTATAAATACAGATACATATGCAACTACAACAAAACAGAGCTACGAGGTTAAACTCCTGTCAATAGGGCACATGCCTTGGGGGCTAGGACTGGAGGGGAGGTAAGGGTAGATTTTCACTTTTATTACTTTATGGTTCTGCAATGTTTTTGAAAAGCCAATATCAGTTTTAAATTTTTCAAAACAAATCAAAATTAGAACTTACAAAAAATAACGATCAGCCCAGCACAGTTTTAAATTTGTGTGGTTTGAAATAAAACAAAACTGGGACACCCAGGTGGCTCAGCGGTTGAGTGTCTGCCTTCGGCTCAGGGCATGATCCTAGGATCCAGGATTGCATCCCACATCGGGCTCCTTGTGGGGAGCCTACTTCTGTCTCTGCCTCTCTCTCTGTGTGTCTCTCATGAATAAATAATAAAATCTTAAAAAAAAAAAAAAAAGAACTAAAACAAAACTAACCAAGATACCAACACCTCCCCTCTAGAGTTTTGCGGCGGCCCTGATGGAGATGTCGGGTCCCTACAACAGCTCCCCTCGGCCAGAACAGCACAAGTGAGTGGTGGTGGGAGCCTGGGGGGAGGTGAGAGGGAAGACAGTGAGGTGTTTGGAGACACTGCGGAATGGAGGGCTGAAATGTTGTCCCTGCACATCTCCAACAAGCCGGATGGACCCCCATCACAGCTTGGGATGCCCTCCTTCCTTGGGACCTGGCCACTCGCAGTCCCCAGGACTCTGAGGGCTGGCTGGTCCTGAGGTCCCCTTTCGAGACGGGAGGGGAGGCAAGGCAGGGCCTGAAGGCACAGAGATCTCTGGGAGACAAAGCTAAGCTCAAGGGCAGAGTCTTTCCTATCCCAGATGTGGAGACACCGAAACTGTCCCCAGGCTGTGGCTGGGCTTGCGTCATGACCACAGTTCTCTGAAACAGCCCTGTCTTTGTCTTCTCTTGCCAGGAGTTACAAAATCCGCTTCAACAGTGTCTCCTGCTCAGACCCACTGGTGTCCTCCTGGAGGCGGAAGAGAAAGCAGTCCAGTAACACAGACAGTGCTGGGGCACTGGGTACCCTCAGGTGTGGGGATCTGCAGTGAAGGGAGGCAAGGGAGCGAGGGCAAGCTGCCTGGGCATCCGTGGGGCTGGGATAGGTTGGGGTTCTAGTGACAGCTCCCTGAACCCCAGGTTCTGTGTGTTCGGGCTGGGCTCCCGGGCATACCCCCACTTTTGTGCCTTTGCTCGTGCGGTGGACACACGGCTGGAAGAGCTGGGTGGGGAGCGGCTGCTGCAGCTGGGCCAAGGAGATGAGCTGTGTGGCCAGGAGGAGGCCTTCCGAGGCTGGGCCCAGGCCGCCTTCCAGGTGAGCCCCTAGGCCTGTTCCAACATGTGACCCAGGCTTCCCCTCCCACCCCAATTCTAGCTCCCTCCTGACTGCATCCCTCCCCCTTGAGACGCGCAATAATGAGGCTGGAGGTCTTGCTGTCCTCATTCTGTTTGGTTCTCTGGTCCCTTCCTGTTCCTTCCAAAAATCTGTCCTCATTTCGCCACTGTGCAGCCAGCCCTCATGGCTCAGTCCTGAGCAGTGGATAATACAGCCCTAACAACATGGGAGGGGACTGGCCCAGGCAGAAGAGAGCAAACAGGGCCCCAGCCCGCAGAGGTTTGGTCAGACACAGACAGGGCACCAGAGTGGACGCATAGAGGGAGAGAGCATGCAGGGCAGGCAGTATGGAGCAGGGTGGGTAGGCCCAAGAGAAAGCTGGACAGATGGGCAGCCCTGGTGGCGCAGGTTAGCCCCGGTTAGCGCCGTCTGCAGCCCAGGATGTGATCCTGGAGACCCTGGATCGAGTCCCACATCAGGCTCTCTGCATGGTGCCTGCTTCTGTCTCTGCCTGTGTCTCTGCCTCTCTCTCTCTCTCTCTCTGTGTGTCTCTATAAGTAAATAAAGTCTTTAAAAAAGAAAGAAAGAAAGAAAGAAAGAAAGAAAGAAAGAAAGAAAGAAAGAAAGAAAGAAAGAAAGAAAAGAAAGAAAGAAAGCTGGACAGAGGTGAGGGCTGCAGCTGAAGCCAGCACAGAACCTACAGGAAGTCAGTAGTCACATAGGCGCAGGGTGACGCCTGGACAGATGGTGTACTGGCTCAGGGAAATGCAAGGAGGGTTGGGTCCCAGGGCTGTGACTCTCAGCCTGGGCTTCCTCCAGAGGCAGCTCTGCCTGGCCTGGGGATTATGCCTGGAGGTGAGCAGGGATCATGCCTCTTCCAGTCCTGACGTTCTTTCAGGGCAGTGCTGGTTCATCCAGGGGTCCCAGGCTTGAGCTTATTAGCAGGTCTGGACTGATGGAGAAGGAGAAGGACATGCAGGGAGGGGGGCTGGACGGGTGCTGGCACAGGTGGAGGATTTGCTGGGGTGGAGAAAGTCAAGCTGGACAAATAGATAGGCTCAGGCTGGGAGGAGAAGGGGAATGGGAAACACAACAAAAGAATCCAAGATGAAAGGAAGTGACTGGAAGTTAGGAGTGGGACAGGAAAAGAAAGGGGCACAATGTGAAGTTTTTGAGATACTGCTTTAAAGACACAGGGTCAATGAGAGGAGCATCCAACTAGAAGCAGGAAGACGCTGAACTAACTGGGGTGGTAGCAGTAGGGGTAGGAAGGAAGGGAGGGGGCCAAGGAAGGAAGGAAGAGATATAAGACTTTACTTACACACACACAAAAAAGATTAACAGGACTGGTGATATCGCTTGGGAGAAGAGGGAGCAACCAATCCTGGATGAGCCCTGGAATTCAAGCCCGGGATGGACAAGCAGGTTGCAGGACTCCTATAGGAGCAGAAACAGATCCTCACTCTCCCAGGGGTCCTGCCCCAGGGGGCCCTCTAGCCCAAGTGAGCCATGCAGGAAAGACAGCAGCCAGAAACCCCTCCCACAGCCTCCTGAATCAGCATTGTAGGGTTTTACATAAAGCATCTCATTTCATCCTCACTGGAACCCAATGAGGCAGAAAGATGGGTAAATGAGGCACATGGGTAAGTACAGGAGTCAGAATTTGAATGCAGCTCTGAACACATAGCCGCATTCACTGAGTGCTACTGTGTGCCTGGCACTGTGCCCCCTCAAAAAGCAACACTCACCAGATTAAGGAACCAGGGGGTGTGACACAAGTCAATATGCACAAAGTGATAGCTAGTGCAGTGGCCAAGCCACAAAATGGGCTGAAGAACAGGCACCATCTGCCTCAGCCACGAGGGCTGCTGAGACCACAGGCTCAGCCTTAGAAGGGTGCCTCCCACTCCCAGGCCCCTGAGCTCCCACAGTCCCAGGAATGGAAGGTGGCAACTGGGGACCCCACAGCCCAGATCAACCTCCTGCCTCAACCTCCTTGGGCTCTTCACTGCTCCAGCCCTCGCCAATGGGCCCTCACTACCTTGCCCCTCAGGCCTCCTGTGAGACCTTCTGCGTGGGAGAGGATGCCAAGGCTGCCGCCCGGGACATATTCAGCCCCAAACGGACCTGGAAGCGCCAGAGGTACCGGCTGAGCGCCCAGGCTGAGGGCCTCCAGCTGCTGCCAGGTGAGGCTCTGGCCTCCCCCTGACCCAGCTGGCCCTCTGGGCTCCCAGAGTCCCAGGGCTAACTGTCAGGAGCCGGGCCAGGTTCCTGGCTCAGTCTCAGTCTCCCCCACAGGACTGATCCATGTGCACAGGAGGAAGATGGTCCAGGCTACTGTCCTCGCGGTGGAAAACCTGCAAAGCAGCAAGTCCACGTGAGGAGGACCCCTCCCCCACAACACACATCTGTCCTGGCCTCTCCTTCCCCCTGTTTCAGCACCCTCCTTCCCACACCCTCCTTACCCTCTTCTAACTGCCCCAACTTCTCACCCCCAGCCGGGCCACGATCCTGGTGCGCCTGGACACTGGAAGCCAGGAGGCGCTGCAGTACCAGCCAGGGGACCACATTGGCATCTGCCCGCCCAACCGGCCTGGCCTTGTGGAGGCGCTGCTGAGCCGGGTGGAGGATCCACCGCCACCAGGAGAGCCAGTGGCAGTGGAGCAGCTGGAGAAGGGCAGCCCTGGTAAGGCGGAGGTCTGGGGCACTAATGACAGCCTACTCCATTCCCCCTGGCCTCAGGGGCCCCCTGAGTTGAGGACCTGGTAAGAGGGCTGCCACCTCCACTCACAGTCGTAATGCCTGTGCTCAGAGCCAGCTGTGCTCCCTCCCTTCGAGCTGACCTTGTTGCTGGATGGTCCACAGAGTGTGGCTCCTTCCTCAGTACCTACCCCCATTCCCTAAAAGGCTGCCCCCTCCTTCTGGGCTCCTCCCAAAGTCTCCTCCTGACAGCCTAGCCTGCTCTATAGCTTGCATCTGGTCTACCTCCTGCCCCACCAGTGCCTGGGGTTAAAAAAAGTTGGGTGGGGGAGAAGCAGAGCCCAGACCAACCCAAACCAGCCAGAAGCCCCCAAACACACACAACACATCCACCACCACTGTTTAAGGGCAAGGTCTCCAATAAAACACAAAGTGTGGTCAGTCCTGATGTATCCATCCCCCAAGCAATAACCACCTCAGACAATGCAGTTCCCTCTGGCCCCTTCCTCAGATCTCCCCTGTACACCATCACCAGGTGGCCCACCCCCCAGCTGGGTTCGGGACCCTCGCCTGCCCCCATGCACACTGCGCCAGGCTCTCACCTTCTTCCTGGACATCACTTCCCCGCCCAGCCCTCAACTCCTTCGACTGCTCAGCACCCTGGCTGAAGAGTCCAGTGAACAGCAGGAGCTTGAGAGCCTCAGCCAGGTGCGGGGGCCGTCCGTCCTAGTGGGCAGCAGGAGCTAAAGAACCTCAGACAGGTACAGGGCAGCCCCAGGGGCAGTGAGGGCTTGAGAGCCTCAGCTAAGTTCAGAGCAGCCCCAGTGGGCAGTGGGGGCTCGAGAGCCTCAGCCAGGTGCACGGCAGCCACAGCAGGCAGCAGGAGCTCGAGGTAAGATGAGTGGGGCTTGGGGGGGAGGTCAGGGGGGGTTTCTCTGGCTAGCACATCCTGGGGTTTAAGACCCAGCTCTGGAGTCACTAATTCATGTCTGAAGAGGGAGAAGCCCTAGGAGGCTCGGCTCAGGAGGAAGGTCAGCAGGCAGGGTTGGGAGGTTCCAAGCCCATTGCACCCTGCTTCCGCCAGGACCCCCGGCGCTATGAGGAATGGAAGTGGTTCCGCTGCCCCACACTGCTGGAGGTACTGGAACAGTTCCCATCGGTGGCACTGCCCGCCCCCCTGCTCCTCACCCAGCTGCCCCTGCTCCAGCCCCGGTACTACTCGGTCAGCTCAGCACCCAGTGCCCACCCAGGAGAGATCCACCTCACAGTAGCTGTGCTGGCATACAGGACACAGGGTGAGGTCATGGAGGGCAAGGGTCAGGGCCACACAGTGACCCTGGTTCAGGCCCCTCACTGGCACCCTCTTGTCCCCAACCCCCAAGATGGACTGGGCCCCCTTCATTATGGAGTCTGCTCCACATGGCTAAGCCAACTTAAGGCCGGAGATCCTGTACCCTGCTTCATCAGGGGGTAAGTGAGTACTTCAGGGGATGGAGGTGGCATAGAGAGTGTGTGTCCAAGCAGGGGTGGGCAAAGTGCCACACGGATGACCAGGGACAGATGGAAGAATAGGCAGGTGGCTACACAGGGTGAGGGTGAAAGCTTTGGTGAGGGGTGTGAGCGGGGCGGGGGGTGGGCACTTAACATGTATCAAGAATGGCGTATCTGGTTAAGCTACTTTAGAACTTTGACTAAGCTTTGGGCATTTCATTAATTGGACGTCGGGTCCTGTCCCAAGCTTCCCCTCCCAGAGACAGGGCTAGGATTGGACCAGCAGGCCCTGCTGCTTTTAGGTATACTGTGTGCCTCGCTACAGCCTTGGAGTCAGTCTGATACTCAGAGGCACGGCACTTGGGAACTGTGCCCTGCCCAAGGACAAGTCCCCACTTAGTTCAGGGAGAACTAGTTAGGTTACCATAGTATCACTGAGGACTCAAACAAGGTAAAAGATCATAGGATACCCTTCCCTCATGCTGTGTTCAGAAGCCTGTCCCCATCCAGCAGCCAGGACTCAAAGCCTCAGGGTGGACTTCAAAGAGTTCCTAGGATGGGCACCAGTTAGGTCCAGTAACCCAAACCCATCTGGGAGGCAAATCACAAACTGTACCAATCTACTGAATACAAACCAAATACCCAATATTAAGGCTAGTATTTAAAATAAACATTCAATAAACTCATTACGGACCAAAAGCTGTCCTTCCCCTTCCTGTATTTTATAAATCCCCTCAACTGAGATAGAACATTCTTTACTTCAAATCAAGTTGTATTTCTTTTGACCCAACCTCCAGAAACACAGGTCCACAGAGTTTCTGCCTGCAAGTAGAGTTCTTTTAATAAACACACCATGCCCACTCTGAGCTAGACTGTATGGTGAACACCTGACAGCCCACTGACCAGCAGTAGTTGAGTTCTCCCCCCACCCCTCAGTCAAACTTGGTAAGAACGTGAGAGCTGGGAAAGCACAGCGCCCTGACTGAGCATTTCTCCACCAGGGCTCCCTCCTTCCGGCTGCCACCTGATCCCAGTCTGCCTTGCATCCTAGTGGGTCCTGGTACGGGTATTGCCCCCTTTCGGGGTTTCTGGCAGGAGCGGCTGCACGACATTGACAGCAAAGGTGAGACTGGGGACCAAGGGAATGACTGGAAGGCAGGGGGGAGTCACACAATCTACGGGAAATGGAATGGGGCTGGAAGACAGAAAGCAGGCAGGAAAGAGGTCCACAGAGGTGAAAAGAAGCTTATTAGACCAACTGAAAGGCAGGGCCCCTTTGGTTTGGCTTCCTGGGGCCAGATCCAAAGTAGCTGTTGGACTGGATTAAGGATAAGGGAGGGGGTCAAGGGGAACTGGAAGTCTGGAGAGGATGGGGCTAAGACAGATATGCCCAGGGACCAGTGCCCAAGGAAGCTACAGGACGTTGGGGTTGGACATGGAGTGTGCAAGGCAGCTGGTAAGTCAAAAGAAGGGCTGTGACTGAAGGAAGGCAGATAGTGTGGAAGCTGAGGGTGTGGAAGACTATGGGGTTAAAGCAGGGACCGGGCTTGCTGGGAGTCCTGGAACTTCCCTGTTAGACGGTGCCAAGGGCCTGGAATTCTAAGTCAGAAGCCCCACGTTTCTCGAGCAAGTCACCACTGGTCATTCCACCCGAGGAGCCACCACCTCTTGCAAGCTGCTTTTCTATGAGCGTCTTCTCTGTAAATCGGGGTCAGGCAAGGTCTCTGGGAGAGCATCGTGCACTCTCCTGGAGGCTAGAGTCATGGGCGGCCAGCCAGGGCGAGGTTAGCCAGAGGGAGATGTGGCTATGGCTGCGGCCCGGGAAGGGGGCTCTTCCAAGCCGCAGCGCTGCTTGCAGGGCTGCAGCCCGCCCCCATGACTCTGGTGTTCGGCTGCCGATGCTCCCAGCTCGACCACCTTTACCGCGACGAGGTGCAGGATGCCCAGCAGCGCGGAGTTTTTGGGCGCGTCCTCACCGCCTTCTCCCGGGAGCCCGACAGCCCTAAGGTGAGACACCCTGAGGGCGCGGGAGTAACCTGAAACCCGGCTCCCGGGAAGGGCCGCGGGGCGCTCCAGAGGGCCGCGTAGGCCGACGTCCCGTCCAGCCCGGTGCAGGGCGCACCCCCGCCCCGCCCCTCAGGTCCCACCCCGCGGCACCCAGGCAGCCCCTCCCGCGTCGGGGCGCGGTCTCCCTCACCTTCACCCTAGCCCCGCCCCGCGTCTGGCTCCTCCTCTCCCCACCCCAACACCGAGCACTGGGGGCGCCGCCCAGCGGGAAAACTGTTCGCACCCAGGGCCGGACTCTCCCCTCAGGAGCCCCCCGCCCCCGCCAACGCCTAGGGCACGCCCCTAACCCCGGCTTCCCTCAGACGTACGTGCAGGACATCCTGCGGACGGAGCTGGCTGCTGAGGTGCACCGCGTGCTGTGCCTCGAGCGGGGCCACATGTTTGTGTGCGGCGACGTCACCATGGCAACCAGCGTCCTGCAGACGGTGCAGCGAATCCTAGCGACGGAGGGCGACATGGAGCTGGACGAGGCCGGCGACGTCATCGGCGTGCTGCGGGTGCGAGGGGCGGGGCCGTGCGGGGGCGGGGCCCACTCCCTGCGGGGCCCGCCCGCTCTGATCCGCCGCACTCTCTCCCCGCAGGATCAGCAACGCTATCACGAGGACATTTTCGGGCTCACACTGCGCACCCAGGAGGTGACGAGCCGCATACGCACCCAGAGCTTCTCCTTGCAGGAGCGGCATCTGCGGGGCGCGGTGCCCTGGGCGTTCGACCCGCCCGGCCCAGACACCGCCGGCCCCTGAGAGCGCTCGTTTTCCATCCCAGTTCCAAGAGAGGGGCCGTCAGTCCACTCTGGCTCTGCCCCTCTCCTGGGGGCGTTACCAGCCACTTGTCCCCTCCCGAGGTGCCTTCCCGTCTCTGTCGAGTCTGCCCTAAGTCGCCTTCTTCCCGGGAATGAGTGAAATGTCCGTCCTCGCCCCAGGTCCCAACGCCCCCTGGAGCAGTGGTATTCCAGGGCCTACTGTCACCCCTTTTGTGTTCCTTAGGTGAATTTTAGATTCTCTTTACCTCTCAGCAGTGTCTTATCTCGAAACCTAATCTCTAAATCGTTCAAGTATTTATTATTGAAGATTCACCATAAGAGACTGGACCAGATGTTATGAGAGCTACTAAGATGCCTAACCCAGCCCCATCGATTAAAACTACAGAACAACAAGCTTTGTCTTTTAATTCGTGCAGATGATGGTCATGGTAATTCTGACAGGGAGCCCTACCCTACATACTCCACTCTGACCCAGTGCTCTAGAAATGTGGTTTCCAGCCAAGCACAGACAGTTCTGTGTTGCTTCCTCGCTCTTGAGAAGCAGGTACATCCCTCAGCTGTCAGGAGTGGGAATGCCAGAGACTAAGGTCACGATGATGTGCAACACAGCCATGAGCAACTTTTACTGCGTGTTTCAGACAGGATGAGGAGCCACACCCACTTCCTCAGACGTCACAGCACTGCCAAACTCCAAAAACATCAGCCCTCTGTAGTCTTTCCACTTACAAGTCCCCATGGCCCCCTTCCACAAGTCCCATGGGACCCTAAAGGTCAGGCCAGCCTGAAGAGCCCACTGCCATTCAGGTCCCGTCCCTCATTGTTTCCCTTACATATAGCTAGACCTCCGCCTTGGCCCTGTCCTCTGCCCTGAGGACACCTGGGGATTGCTTCCCTGGCAAGCAACAGCTGGTTGGGGTGGTGTCCCCTTAGCCTTCCAGATGGGGATCATCTCTAAGACTTGTTTCCAGATCTTTTGGCGTCACCTCTCCTACCCTTTCTGTGCTCTCTGGGGTGAGCTCATCACTGACCTCCCCCAAGTCCTGCCCAACTAAAGGGTCCTTAGGCCTCCGGTCTGTGGGGGTCTCTAAAGAGGGCTCGGTGTCATGTCCTTCCACTCCACCTTGTCTGATCTCCTATAGCTGGAGAAGCCAGGAAACCTGGAGGAGGAGAAGACTCTTGGCAAGCATTCCAGGGGTTTAGTTTCCAAAGATGACCTCCCCATCACCCTGAATTCCCACCACTGCCCTCATCCCTCCAGGTTGGCTCCATCCAATTTTCTATTCATTCTTCAGCTTCCCCCCTACCCCCTTCCGTTAGACATTACTGACCCTGAGGAGCCCTCTCAGTCAGTGCCAGGGGCCTGGCCTGGCTCCTTCTGGGTGTCTGTGGTCTCCTGAAACCTTCCAGGGAGCAAATTCTCAGTCCTCTGGGTTCTCCACTGCTGTCTGGGGCTGGAGGCAGGACTGGAGCCTGGTGAGAAAAGCCATCAGCTAGCTGGCCAGTACAGTGATGCCCACTGTCCACCCAGGGTCTGTATGTCCACCCAGGGTCCACCCCGTATGCCCTGACCACCTCACCATCACTTGACCAGGATGGCTTCTCCTCATCTGGTGAGAGTGTCTGGGAGGGGCTGGACCAGGGTCTGGACAGGGAAGAGGCTGAAGCCTCACCCCACAGTTCCTGCTGTTGCTGTTGATGGAGCTGAATGGAAAAAAGAGGAATGATGGGCTCCCTCATGCCCCACAGTGTAAAACCCAGTCCCTGGACTGGGTGCCAAGGCTTTTCGGACCTCCTCTTCTAGCTCCCGTGGAGTATTTCCTTATACTCTATGCCCCCTCCCGTCTCCATTTCATTCAGCTACTTTCTCCCCACATTTCTCTTTCTGGCACCCCTCTGCTCACCTGGTGCAGGTAAATGGCATGAAGACTCATCTCAGCAGAAGCAAGCTCTGGAAGCTGGGCCAGCTTCTGGCCCCCAGGGCCTCCTGGAGACACACAGCTGGAACAGAGAGCACAGTACACCAAAGATGTGCCCCTCCCCCTTGCACCCCACAGAGAGGGCCAGACTCATCTCCCCTTCCCAGGGACCACCAGGGCTCCTGAATATTCATCCCAGAGGACCAGTCCTCCTAATCCTGCTGCCCTGCCTCTCAGCCCCTCCACCCCTCACCTCGGGTCCTGGGCAAGGCGGGAAATGGAGGCCAGGAGGCTGGCTGTGGCAGCAGCTGGGCAGGGGGCTGTGGGGCTCAGGTCCCGTGGGGGCAGGAGGGGCTGCACCAAGAGGTTGGCCAAGAAGGCCTCGGGCTGGGAACAAGAGAAGATGGTGTCAGGAAAGAGGACAGAAGGGGAGGGAGGAGGTCCAGGAAAGGCCTGAGAACAAGCTGGACCAGGGAGCAGGTCAATAGGAACAGTGAGAAGGACAGGAGGATGGGGGGCAGGGGAGAAGGGGAGAAGGGCAGGCCAGGCTGCAACTTACCAGAGGTGAGGAAGAATCGCTGAGCACCCCAGGGGTGGGGGGGCTACGAACAGAGGTGGCACCCCAGGCTGCTGCATCTTGTTGTACCCTGCCCCGAAGTTGCCCCAGGAACTTGGAACTGTGCCCTGGGGGGCGCCATTGTGGATGTACCAGGGAGAACCTCATCAAGGAGAGCTCAGTCTTTCCATCCTCTGCACGCTGAGACTGGGAGGCCTCTGTCTGTCCTGCCGAGAGCCACTGCGAATGGGAACAGTCGTTCAGATGCTGTAGGCACTGCTTTTGCAGCTTTAGTGGGAACCTTGTGGGGGTAGGCAGGACAGAACCCTGGCCCGGTTTTCCAGGTCAAAGCACAGAGGCTGTGATGGGGACTTGCTCAAGATCACCCAAAAATACAGCAGCAAAGCAAGACCCAGGTCTCGAGCCAGCACTAGGGCAGGGCGGGGGCTTAATGTTTTGCCAAGTTGTGCACACGGGAGCCCAGGGCTGGCCTGACCGCCTTCCTCCATCTCCTGACCAGCTCAGATCTCCGCCTCTCTGGCAGTCTTTCCTCCCACTTGCTGGAGTTACAATGTGCCAGGACCTGTTAGGGCTCTACACACACCATCTCCTGTAATCCTCACAGCCCTGCACATTGGCTACAGTTAGTGTCCTCATCTGACAGATAAGGACTCTAAACTGTGGGGAAGTGAAGTGATTGGTTCAGGGTCATAGGTGGCAAGCAATGGAGCTTGGGGTGGAAGTCAGCTCTGCTTTGAGCAAGGCAAGTAAAGCCCTACCCAAGCACAAAACCCGCAAAGCCAGGGACAGGCTCTAACCTGAGGGTGGCCGTGGCGCTTCACATCCATGAGGGCAAAGGAACAGATGTCCCCAACGCCAGCCACATCCACAGTGAAGTGATGAAAAAAGTCAATGATCTCCAGGGAACGCGGGCAGAACCAGAAGAGCAGAAACAGCGGAGTGAGGAGGGGAGACAGGAGCTCCTCCAGGAGGGAGACCTGGGGAGGCAAGGAGAGGCGGAGAAGGGGTTCTTGAAGCCCGCCTCCCCCCCCCCCCCCCCCCCGCCCCGCGCTCGCCACCAGGACCTCGAGGTCCCCAGGGACGTTCGCGGGTGCCGCAAACCTCTAAGCCCATCACTTGCGGGCTCCCGGGATGACCAGCCCCGAGCTGAGCCCCCGTTTGTCCCAAGCCTTCTGCCGGGCGCCTGGGGTCGGGTATCCCCGCAGCCCCCCTCCGGGCCGGACCTCACCGCCCGGTACTGCAACAGCCGCGCCATCTGCCGGTAAGCGCTGGCCCTGCCGGCAGGGCCGGGCTCCTCGGGGAGGTAGTGCATGTGCGCCAAAGCCGCCTGCAGCAGTAACTGCGGGGAACGACCCCCGCCCTGCTCTTCCGGAATGAAAGACCTGGAGGGCAGGATGAGGGTGGAGAAGGGGCCTGCGGTTAGGAGGGGAGGGAGGATGGGCTGCAGGGCGCGGGAGAGGAGGTCGCTGAACGGCGGGAGGGGAAGGGATACGCGGGAGCCCGGGCCCCAGGTCAGAGGAACGGCCCTCTCCCCCTCCTCTCCGGGCAGCTCCCCAGCACCTGGCCACGGTGGCCGTGACCCCGAGCGCGGTCATGGCGGTGAGCACGTGCTCCACAGCCAGCACATCCTCGTCGTAGACGGTGAGCACCAGCAGCGCGGCGAAGAGCGCGCCGGCGAAGAAGACGAGCTGGCGGGCCAGCAGCGCGAGCAGGGGCGCGGGGGGCGCGGCGGCGCGCAAGAAGGCGGCAGCCGGGCGGTAGGCGCGGGCCAGGCGCGCCCGCAGCTCGTGCGGCAGCTCGTTGAAGTGGCGCAGCTGCAGGTGGGCCAGGCGGGACCAGCGGCGCGCCCCCAGCGCCCCCGGCTCGCGCCGCAGCAGCTCGGCGTGGCTGTAGAAGGCGTGCAGCACCTGCCAGGCCAGCACCAGCGGGCTCAGCGCCAGGTTCATGGCGGCCAGCAGCAGCACCGTGCGCCGCCAGCGCGCCGCCAGGGCGCCCCGCTGGTCGCTGCGCTTGTAGGCGTCGGGCAGCTCCCAGCCCCCGCGGAAGAGCGAGAAGGGCCCGCGGAAGAGAAGCAGGTCGACGTTGAGCGCCAGGCCGCGGCTGAGGAAAGCTGCGCTGCCTCCCCAGGGCAGCGCGCAGCGGGCCGGCAGCAGGCCCTTGTTGGCCAGCGCCACCTTGTAGTTAGTGTAGCGCAGGATGCGGTGGTGGACGTCGAGCTCGGTGAGCGGCCGCGGCTGCACGCACAAGCCCCCGCTCTTCTGCAGCGCCAGCAGGCGGGACTGCACCTCGGCCCAGGGCACCGAGCTGAGCTCCTCCTGTGGAGAGGGCACTGGTGAGCGCAGCCTGGAATCACTGCCTGGACTCGACAGCGACCGCGCGGTGATGCCCAGACTCACTTTGACCAGAGCTGAGGCCTTCATTTGCCCTGTCCCCACCTCGGCCTGCCCGTGTCCTGCAGGGCTTGAAACCTGCCACCTTTCCCTTTCTGCCCTCTCTTGCCCTCCGCTGACCCTGTCACTAACAATCAAGCTACTTCTTACTTCCTTTCATCCTCTTCTCAATTTCGATCCTCAATCCTCGTGCCCCTGCCTCTGCTGAGGCCATGAGTCATGTGTTTCCCAGTGACACTACATTTCACTTCTTCAGGTATCTGATCTCTGCTCCTGAAGAGCAAATTTCCTGTACCCCCCCCTTCCTCCCCAAAGGTCTTCACAGAGGGCACAGGACTGCCGCAGGGAATGCGCACTCTCTCACCTTCCTGGTCCCTAGGGTGTCAGCCAACACAGGACCCAAAGCCTCCTTGTCTCAGCATGCTTTGGGACCCCTCCCTCCACACCCCCTCCCGCTCCATCACCAGATCAACCTGCCTAAGACACTGGCTGTGTCTGGGTGGGATGTCAGATCTCACTGGGGTCTCATCTGCAAACCTCATGTTAGCCCAGTTTCACCCAGTTGCCCCAGTCCGGCTTAGTCAAGTCCCTCCAGGCCAGCCTCTCCAGTCCATCCCAGGTTCTCCCCTTCCCCTGGAAGGAATAGGGGAGGAGGAGAAAGAAGGGAGGAGGAGGAAGAGAAGGGTCAGCAGCCTCTCCGAGGAGCAGTGGTCTCACTCCTGCACTCCCCCACCTGGGCTCCCAGGGCCCTCTCCATCCTCCCTGCACTCCGCCTGCACTCCCCTACCCAAGGGGGCTTTCTGAAGCCTCTGCCCTTGGCTGTGCAGGAGAGCTGTGTGGAAGCTTCCACACTTCTGAGGGGAGCAAGGGAAGCCAAGCCAGCTGCAGAAAGTAGCCTTTGAGTTGGGCCTATAAGAACGAACTTGGGAACAAAGCAAGAAGGAGCATAGACAGGATGGGGAGGAAAGAAAGGGCAAAGCATGAACGGGGGCAGGGAAGGACACACACAGTGGCTTTACTGCAATAGGGAGTAAGGCCAGAGAGGGTGGTGGGATCACCCAGTGGGACCTGACCACTCACTTATAGGCTGGCAGGTCTGTCTCCTCTCCTCACTGCCTCGACTTCCTGCCTTCCCATCTCCTATCTTTCCCAGCCGCACCCAAATTCCTCCTGTCCTGTAAAGCCAGAGGGTCACCCTTCCTCTAAATACTTACTGTTTTGACCACAAGCATGTGACAATAAATCATCTTCTATAATCGAACTAAATCAACAAAATTCCTTGAGGGTCAGGACCATGTTTTTCTAAGTGGTGGCACCCCACCTCCTAACATTACTCAGAGCCTGGCCAGGTATCAATGAGGCCTTCTGCCTGCATTCCACTGGGTCCTTCTGTCTGCACAGCTCCCACTCCTCTATCCTCTGTGTCGTTCCCCCCCCCCCTATCCTCTGTGTCGTTCCCCCCCCCCCCCAACACAGCGCCATTCACAGCCAGGCGCACCCAGCTCAGCTCACCGGCGGGATGTGCAGGGCCTCCCTGTAAAACACCTGGATGTCCCAGTAGCTGAAGAGGTTGCAAACTGAGCGAAGCAGCTGTAACAGCCAGAAGGCTGCAGCCAGGATCAGCAGGAAGACCAGCAGGGGGCTGGAACGGATCCTGTGTATAGATGGGACAGAGAGCATCGAGAAAGTGGGGGCCCCAATAGAAAGGAAGACCAGACTTGGGGAGAGATGGAAAAGTCAGAGAGAGGGGGACCCCGCTGAACCAGTGGCTCTCAGACTATTCACCCCGGGAGTCCTTGAGGCCCTCACAAGTGTTTGTGAGGCCCACACTTTTTTCAGGTAGCACTAAGGCTTCCTGCTGTTTTCATGCTCATTCTCTCATGAGCAGACAATGGACTTTTCTAGAGGCTAGAATGTGTGTGTGACATCATATCAGCAGCCAATGGAATGTATGCTTCTGCATTCTTAGGTTTTAAAGTTATTCTCAGCTTTAATCTCTAAGAAGGTAGACATAGATAGATAGAGATAATTCTCATAAACAAAAGCTCTTGGGTGTTCCTGATCAAGTTTAAGTGTATTAAAGGTGTCCTGAGACCAAAAGCTTGGAGAACTGCTGATTCAGACCAAGGGTACAAATGGACAGGGTGGGTGGGTTCTTGTCTGCTCATGTCCCCCACTCCTCCCCCCCAACTGGCTATCACTCACCGCTGGGCACACTGGGAGGAGGATAGTATGGCATCTGCCAAGGTTACTTTGCTGTGGAGCAACCCAGGTCTCGTCCGGTTGTTTGGTTGTTTGGCGAAGAGGATGTTGTAATCCACACACCGAAGGAGGAAGGTTGTGAAGGTAACAATGAAGACGAATTGTCTAGGAGACAGTGTAGTGATTAGCCTCCAGTCAGTCCTGGGTGTCCTCCCCACCCTGCTGAGCCCTGGGCTGCTGGCAGGGTGGGGAGTGGCTATGCTGGTGGACTAGAGGCAGCAGGCACTACTGAGGAAGCAAGATGACAGGGTCTGGGGCTTGGGACAAGCATCTCACCCCAACTGGAAGACATCCTCCAGCAGGATGCAGGCAAAGCCATTCCTCTGGTGGTAGCTATAGATGTGACAGCGTGTCAAGAAATAAGCCTGAGGCATGATGTGCCTTTCTTGAGGACACCTCTCCCTCTCCCTCATTCCCTTGCACCCTCAGAGCCTCCCTGCCAAGAACGGCACCAGCCCCAGAGGGTCCCCCCATGCCACTGTTGCCAGGCCAAGCACAAAGGATATCTTGGTGAAGAAGCTGTCCAGGTTCTGGATGTGGTGCCAGGAGCCTGGGTACAGAGAGGAGACTCTTGGGACTTGGCTGTCACCTGAATGACCAGTTCACACCCTCAGGAGCCACCCCCCCCCCCAGCCTCCCTCAATGCACTGCCCTCACAGCCCCATACCCACACTCACCTCGAAGCCCTTCAGGCACATGGAGCAGGGGCTGCTGCTCCTCCCCATGGAGGGGTGAATCTTGGGACCCCTCAGGGTCACAGTCTTCCAGGCGCTCATAATCCTGCTCAGGGATCAGAGGGCCTATCCGCAGCCCAGGAGGGTCCTGGGGGCATCGGCGTGAGGGAGGGGGAGTCACTGAGGCCAGGGGTGGGGTGGATTGGGAGCCCCAAGAGGGGGGGGCAGGGATGGGTGTCGTAGCAGGCTGTGCCTGTGTTGTCCGGGTGGGGAGGGCGCTGTGGCAAGGTTGAGAGGTCCCCGGGGCCTGCATCGCTGGGCAGGGTGGTCCCAGGGCCAGAGGGGAAGGGGAGCTTCTTGTGTGGGGGGCAGGGGACAGAGAGAAGATGGAAATCCTCCCTCTGCCAAGCCCCCGACAAGGAGGAGGAGGAAGAGGAGGCAGGGATATGGGGAGGAGAGGCACGGAACCTGGCCCCAGGTCTCCCCACCGCCCTGGCCGCCCTCTGCTCCCCCCCCAGCCCACTCGCCTCACCATCAGGCAGTAGCTTCTCTGGAAATGCTTGGAAGGATGGGAGCTGCTGCTTCCACAGAACTCTGGGGTGCTAAGCAGGGACTTCAACAAGAATGGTGACAACAACAACGTGGTGACTCAGTCAGGGCAGGCCTCAGGCGTCCCAGCTCTCAGTCACCTGTCTGACCACTCACACCCCTTCCAGGGGAATCTGTGGCCAAACCTCTTCAAGGTCGAGCCTCTTTCCCCAGGAGGGGCAGGGGCTGAGGAACATACAGACCAGAGACACCTATTGTCCCATCCTCAGACCTTGAGTAGGTTTAAAGGGGGAGGCCAGAGAGTAGCAGTCAAAATAACAAAGCAAAAAGAAACTCCTACCAAAGGATTATAAGACTATGATGTTAAATCTTTGATTACTTAAAATCTTGTCTCCCCTCCCCTTACACACACACACACACACACACACACACACACACACACACATGCATGCACCAGTGATCAACAGAAACATGCTTTAAGACCAAAAGCAAAAAGAGGAAAAAGAAAAGAATGGGCTGGTGTTCTGTTTGCCTGATGGTGCTAAGGAAAGAGGGCGACTTCCTGCCTTTGAGGGCAGGTTGGAGGAAATCTAAAGAAGGGAAGGCAGTGGAGAAAGGAGAGGCAGCTAACCTGGATGTGAGAAGTGGTTTGGGAGCTTACAGTAGAAAGAGGCCCCCTTGGAATTTCCATTGTTTTTCTTCTTTGTCCCCTTAAATGCTGAAAACCCTCTTGCCTAGTCCTGATCCAGCTTTGGGGGGCCCCCTGAGAAGCATCAGAGCTGAACCAGTGGAGGGCAGCTGGGGGTCCAAGATTTGGAAGGGTAATTTGAATACCCCAGGATGAGCTGGCTGAGTTGAGTTCCTTGCTGCTGCCTCAATGAAGAGGAGGAGGCAGCTGCTTTGTTGGCATGTCTGACGCCATTCCTGAGGCCCTGAATCACCCGGTTTCCTACTGAACCCCATTCCTGAGGTGCTGACTCAGCCACCCAGGTGTCAGGGCCTCCAGGGCTGAAGCCTGAGGGCTGTTGTAGGGGCCAGTATCCAGGAAGTAGGGAGAGGAACACAGTGCTTCCCAGAGTGTTCATTGGAGGAATGTGGAGGCAATTGTGGAGTTGCCCACAAAACGTGAGTCCAGATACGCCTGTTTTTCTCCTTCCGTGCTGCCTTCTGGGGACAGGGATTGTTATAGTAGCTTGGGGCTTGCATAGTTTTATCCCTGAGCAACAGGGGCAGAGCTATGAAAACAGAGACTCACTCCTGGAGGTGGCATCCTAGTGCAGGAGATGGAATCCCCCATTGCAGAGGGGCTAGGGGATGCCGATTTCTTTGAGACATCTGCCAAGGTGGGTTATGTAGGTTTTGCCTGACCTCCCCTCCACCTCACTCACCCCAATATTCCACCATGCTCACATGAGGACCCCCTCCCATACTCCCAGCCCAGCTTCAAGCTAATCTGGCATATTTTCCTACCCAGTTCTACCCCGGATTCATCAGTTGACAGCCTCCCTATAACCATCCCAATTCAAGTCAGTTCATTATAAAGAGCACTTTTCTCTGCCAGGCATTTGGAGGGGAAGTGGGGTATGGATGAATGAGAGGGAGCCACTACCCAGAAGGAAGTCACAGCCCATGGGGGAGGTAGCTATGCAAATAATTACACAGAAGAAATAAATAAGTACTCCACAGAGGTGCAAGAGGAGTGCGGTGGGTGCCTTAGGCAAGTCACCTTGGCCGCGGTGAGGAAGGCATCTGCGGAGAAGGGTCTGGGGTGGCACTTTACAAGACGTCTCCACGCCAGTGGTTCTCAATCCTCTTGTTGTTGTTGTTAATTTTATTTATTTATTCAGAAGAGACACAGAGAGAGAACACAGGCAGAGGGAGAAGCAGGCTCCACGCAGGGACTCGATCCCGGGACCCAGAGATCAGGCCCTGAGCCAAAGGCACGCTCAACCACTGAGCCACCCAGGGGCCCCGTTCCCAATCCTTGAGGAGGGGAAGTGTGTCAGAATCACCAGGGTAGTTGTTTCCCAAATACACGTGGCTGCTGTCCCTGGAACTCTGACCTGCCTGGGAGAAAGGGGCGGGTGACAAGGCATGTTTCAAAAAAATTCCCCGGGAACATGTTTGTCCCTTCCTCCTGTAGGACCAGCACTCTTCACTCCTTAGACATTTCGGGACATCTAGAGTCCGCCGGGAGCACCCATGGGAGAACAGCCCCGAGGTCAGCGGCTGGCGCGTTACCATGGATACCCCGCGGTGGATGGACACAGTAGGAACACAGCGGCGGTGTCACCCCAGAGCTGACCCCCGTCAGAGGGCGGAAGGCACTGCCCCGCCTGCTCGGCCCTGCCCAGGCCTGGGGGCGGGCGGGCAGGCGGCTTCTCCAATCACAGTTCCGGAAGGAGGAAGATCGTGAAAGTCTTCTCCAATCACAGCCCTTGACAAGATTGATGCGTCTTTCCGCCAATCGTCGCCGAGGGGCGAGGGTGTTGTCGGGATGCGGGCCGGAGCCAACATGGAGCCCTCAATGGGATGAGGGTGAAGCTGCAGCGGTTGGCTGCTCCTGTACTCACGTTCCATCATGTTGGTGCATTTATTTCGGGTCGGGATTCGGGGTGGCCCTGTCCCAGGCAGGTTGCTACCACCCCTCTGCTTCCAGACATCCTCGGCCGTCAGGTAAAGAGTGAGAAATCTACTGGGAGCGCGGGCCGTTGACCGGCTGGCCGTGCATGGGGCCTGCCGGGAGATGGAGTCCCGGGCTCGTCCGAGGCCTGCTGGAAGTTGTAGGCCGGCCCAGGGGTGGGGGTGGGGGGTGAAATGTCACTCCCCGGAGCTTGGCCTCAATTATTTATGGAGAGGACCCAGGTGCCAGCAGGAGACTCGGCCCGTGTGTATCCGTGTGTGGGATGGCGGAGGGCACGCTCTAGGTCGGTGACCACACCGGGTCCGTTCTTCCCACTAGAGGGCGCCGTGCTGTACAGGTGTGAGCCTTGGGATCGCCGCGGATCCTGCCCCCATTCTGTGCTTGTTCTTGGAATTGGTCTGGCAATTTGGGCAAAAGTTATCAGTGCCCAGAGACATTTAATATTGGTGTTGCCCCCGAGAGTCAATATGAGCTAAACAAAAATGGTTCCTGGATCTGGATACTTTTCAGCAAAGATAAAGTCAATCTAGAAATGCGTGTGTGTGTTTTTGTGTGTTCACTCTACACATGTCAGCTCAGAGAGAGAGAGAGACAGGTAGGAAAGGAACATCGACCCTGAGACTGCTACTCCACTGGAGTGAATAACCTGTGGGCCAGCCAGGCAGCCTACTGGCAGTGGTGGGCGGAGTGGACTTGTGACATTTGGAAAGCCCATCTGACTAAGAGGGCAAGAGCTGGGCCAAGCTGGCGCTAAGAAGTACTGTTGCTGGGAAGTAATCTGCCAGTTCCTGGCAATGACCAAGCTCTGCTTAGAGTCTTAGTTTGGAGAAGATGATAGAAGCTGGAAAGTAGCCATGGTGAATTATTAAAAAGTTTGAAAACAGTCCTTAGGAAGAGAATAAGGGTATTGATATCATTTAAACCAGAGAGAAACCCAAGAAAAGAAATAAAATAATATCCAAGTTTTTGTGTATTCACAAGTGCAGTGTCTTTCAAATGTGCAAGTCACAACAAGAGATCATAAAATGAGTTTAGTGAGTCAGGATCATTTAGAAGTGAATATAATAGGGGGTGCCTATTGAGCATGTGACTCGATCTCAGGGTCATGAGTTCAAGCCACAGGTTGGGTGTGGAGCCTACCTTAAAAAAAAAAGTGAATATGATAAAATACATGTGTAACAAATTAGGGGAAGTATTGTTTTGTGAAGCATTTCAATTTTGTGTGACGCATTTTTCCTACTGGGTGGCAATGTACAGCGTATTTCTTATTGTTGGCCTCAATAAGTCCGAAACTTTGCAACCAGTGCAATAACAGGTCAGGTCAAATTTTTCTCTTCCTCATTTCTTTTTATTTTTTTTTTTTCTTCCTCATTTCTAATGAGGGCACGCACTCAACAAACATAAGCATTTACTGAACACTTACCATGTATAAGAGCTCTGCTAAGTGCTAGGGATGCAGTGTGAATAAGATAGAGCTTTCTGCCCTCAAGAATGTAAAGCCTAATGGAAAAATTGGAAGGAGGGTGAGCTTCTCTGTCTAAAATTTAAGATAGTGACACCTGGATGGCTCAGTCGGTTAAGCATCTGCCTTTGCCTCAGGTTATGATCCCAGGGTTCTGGGATTGAGCCCCACATCAGGCTACCTGCTCAGCGGGAGTCTGCTTCGCCCTCTGCCCCTCACTCTGCTCATGCTCTCTCTCTTCCTTTCTCTGTGCCTCTCAGATAAATAAAAAAATTTTTTTAAAAGTGTCTAAGAATACAAGACTATCAGAGTAAAGGAAAAACCTCATCCTATTTGTTTTTTTTAAAAAGCCCCTGTCCATCAGTAATGCCATTTAAATATTTTTTTTCCAAAGGGAGTATTTTTCTTTATGATTGATTTATTTAAGAGAGAGCACGAACATATGCATGTGAGTGGGGGGTGGGGGCAGAGGGAGAAAGAGAGAGAATCCTCAAGCAGACTCACCACAGAGCTCAGAGCCCAAAGCTAGGCTCAATCCCAGGACCCTGAGATCATGACCTGAGGTGAAACCAAGAGTCGGCTATTTTTCTTTTTAGAGATTTTATTTATTTATTCATGAGCGACACACAGAGAGACATAGGCAGAGGGAGAAGCAGGCTCCATGCAGGGAGCCCGATGTGGGACTCCATCCCGTCACGGCCTAAGCTGAAAGCAGACACTTAACCGCTGAGCCACCCAGGCGTCCAAAGGGTCAGCCGTCCAAAGGGTTCAGCCGCTTAACTGACTGAGCCACCCGGGCGCCCCAACCTCATTTGAGTCTTTGAGCAATCCCACCATATACTCTTAGCCAGATAACTTCTGTTTCTAACAGGCTTCCCGTAGCCCGTCTTGCTCCCCTCCAGCCCTCTCCTCTCCACTATGATCTTGAGATGTAAATTTGATTATGTCATACCCCAGCCTAAACGCCCACCATAGGTCCTCGTCACCCTCTAAAGTCCAGATGGAAACCGCAGAACACAGAAGGTGATTTGGGCATAGCATATCAGAGCTGAAGAGATACGTTATTTGGATTGTTATTTCTTTTTTGTCCCGTTGTCACATAAGCACCCAAGACCTGGGAGGAGCCAGGTGAGGGGATGCAATGAGCACTGACCAGTGGTCAGAAGCCTTGGGGCCAGGCCAGGCCCTGCCACACACGGCCTTGGGCACATCACATGGGGCCACGTGGAGCAAGCCTGGGTTCTAGAATCACACAGCAGGTTCTCCTCTTTTCTAAGTTCTGCTGCTTGGGGACAGATTTTCTCACCTCTCCCAGCCCCCATGACACTTCTCTTAGCAAGTGAGAGTAACAGAACACATCTGCCCCGGAGGTGGAGGGTAGAGGCCAGAGGCTCCAGGTCTCACCTACTTGGTGAGACCCCTGCAGGCTCACTCCCTCTCCTGCTGCTCTGAGCCGGACTCCCTCAAGACTTCTGCGTCCTCATCTATAAAAGGAGGCCTGTGGACTAGCTGCCGTCCAGTACGCTGTCCTGTGATGAGAAAGGGTGTGGATTGGAGATGGTCGCTGACCTGTGGTGGCTGAGAAGGCCTAGTTGTGTGACCACACACACCTCTCTGACTTGACTACAGGCCATTGTCTTATTCCTGGGCCACTCGGCCTGTATGCATTCCTCTTAGAAACTGAGGTTGCTGAAGAGCAGCCCTGGGAAAGGCAGCGCAGAACCCCGTGCAAGAGGGAGTGCTGTCTGGAGGGCTCAGCCCACAGCTGGGCTGCTTTGAGGAATAGTCGGGGCCTCGAGCCATTGATGCCATTCTCTCCCCACAGGTCCTCCAACAGCCACCATGCCTCCTACCTCCTCAGGGCCGTGGCCCAGCTGAGGTCCCAGCTCCGGGCCCACCTCCCTCAAGCACGCCCAGCCCCCAGCCAAAGACCCTGTGCCTGGCGCTGGCTTGGGGGCATCCTTCTAGGCCCTGTGGTCTGGACTAAGTGCCCCCGCCTCGGCCTCGTGGCGTTGTGTGAGGCTGAGGAGGCCCCTCCTACCTACTCCAGGCCTTATGTTGGGGAGTCTCGCTTTAACTGGAAGCTCTTCTGGCAGTTTCTGCGGCCCCACCTGCTGGTTCTGGGGGTAGCCATCGTGGTGAGTTGCCCCTCTCCATGCCTCCACGTCAGGGACAGGGAAGGAGCCAGTCAGGGGTTTGTGAGCACCACCCAGAGCTGCATGGGGACAGCTTGTCTGCCTCACCAAATCTCAAAGTAGACCTCAGGAAGCAGCAAGGGCTGGCTGGCTTGGGGAACTGGAAGCCAAGGGATACCAGGAGATCCTGCATGGAACAGCTGGATGTGCAGGGTCCAGGGGTCCCCAGGGGCTGGCAGCCTGGGCTTTAACTTAGCTGTCTCAGAGAAGCACAGAAGTAGCCAAAGCATGAACAGCTGTGGGGAGGGAGGGCTGAGGTCAGGGCCAGGGATGGGAAGGAATGTGGCTCCTTCTAAATGCCTGCTTTGCCACCCCTTGCCAAGCTGGCGCTGGGTGCAGCACTGGTGAATGTGCAGATCCCCCTGCTTCTGGGCCAGCTGGTGGAGATCGTGGCCAAGTACACAAGGGACCATGTGGGTAGTTTCCTGACGGAGTCCCGGAACCTCAGCACCCACCTGCTCATCCTCTATGGTGTCCAGGTACAGCAGGAGGGAGGGCCTGGGGGCACCCAGAGGAGCCGCCCAGGCGCCCCTGAGTGCTCCGGCCTCTCTCCCAGGGGCTGTTGACCTTCGGGTACCTGGTATTGCTATCCCGCATCGGCGAGCGCATGGCCGTGGACATGCGGAGGGCCCTCTTCAGCAACCTGCTCCGGTACTGCCAGCTACAGGGTGTGGGTAGGAGTGGCTGATGGTCCAGGTGGCGGGCAGGGGGCTCATCCTGAACTCACGTCTCCCTCTTCTCCCTTACGTCCTGCACCCTTGACCTATCATCAGGCAAGATATTGCGTTCTTTGATGCTAAAAAGACAGGGCAGCTGGTGAGCCGGTTGACAACCGATGTGCAGGAGTTTAAATCATCTTTCAAACTTGTCATCTCCCAGGTCAGTTCCCCCGGTTCCCCTGTGTGTACACACTCACACATGCAGATGCACACCCATACACACACTGTCTAGTGTAGACACAGCAGGCCAGCCCCATCCCACCTTGCTGTTGCGCCCTGAGCCTAGGTTCACACCAAGTAAGAAGCCTGCTGTCTGGCAAGGGCGTGGGTGAGGGAATGGGGAAGTTCACAGAAGGGAGGTACTGTGGCATCATCCAAGGTCAGTACGAGCTGTTTCTCTCCTGTTCTGAAATTCTACCTCCCCAGAAAAACCTTCTCAAGGACTCCGTCAAGAGCCTTTCCTGGACCAGCTTGCCAAGAGCAAAATCACCCCGGACTGCCTTGCCCTCAGAATACTTGGCATGCTGACAAGTGTGAGGAGGAGTGAAGGCTTTTTACTGTATTACTGGTGTCCCATCCTCATCCACCCACACTGTCACCGTGGCTGTTCGGTCATGCCAGACTGGCCCACAGCTATTCTGTGTGACATCCATATTCTACTCTTTTAGTTCAGTTCCTTGAGCAAAACACCAGAACAAACTGGGATTTGTCTAGGGAAGGATGCTGTGGTCCATAGACATTCTCACCCATCCCTTTCATGCCCGCTAGTAAAGAGGGGGCTACGTTTAATGACCAGGTGGACTGCCATGTGGCCTCCCAGAGCCCAGACCTACGGCCTTGGCCTTGTGAGAGTCACGCTGTGGCCAGCAGATTCCTGGGAAAGTCATCCCCCACCCCCTGTCGTGATGCTGTTGCCTCATGGCCTTCCTGCCTTCTGCCTCTGCCCAGGGGCTACGGAGCTGCACCCAGGTGGCTGGCTGCCTGGTGTCCCTTTCCATGCTGTCCACACGCCTCACGCTGCTGCTGATGGTGGCCACACCAATGCTCATGGGAGTTGGCACCCTAATGGGCTCAGCTCTCCGGAAATTGTCTCGCCAGTGTCAGGAGCAGGTACTGGCATTGCTGCCCATCCTCCCCACCTGCCCCATTGCTCTCTGCCCTGCCATTACCCCATTACCATGCCACCCCCCCTTCCCCAATTTCCAACCTCAGTGTCAACTTCCTGGACTCCTTGCAGGTTGCCAGGGCAACAGGCGTAGCAGATGAGGCCCTGGGCAATGTTCGCACGGTGCGGGCGTTCGCCATGGAGCACCGAGAAGAGGAGTGAGTTCCACACGGGGAAGAACTTGAAGCAGGGAGGATCCCCAAATGCACCCCATCAGCCCTGTACCCCACCCTGGCTGCTTCCTGATGGCCGGGCTTGGCCTCTCTCCCCAGACGCTATGGAGCGGAGCTGGAGGAGTCCCGCTGTAAGGCAGAGGAGCTGGGCAGGGGCATTGCCTTGTTCCAAGGGCTCTCCAACATTGCCTTCAACTGTGAGTGAGCGAGTCCCCACCAGGGGTGTGGGAGCACTGGGTCATGGCTGGGGATGAGCATGGATCAGCCAAGGAAGTCCCAGCGAGGCAGCAAGGGGCAGCTCTCCACGGGCTTGATGTCCCTTAGATGTCTGTCCAGTGCCAGCTGCCTGAGTGCCTCCCCCCAACACACATGCATGCGTTCATTCCCAAATGAAACAAAAGCGGACACTACTGAAATGACTTGTCATTCCAGTCGGAGGCACAGCAGGGACTGGAACTGGGGACTCACCTGGGCTGTGTCCCCTGATCCTAGCTGCTTCCTTGCTAACCACCTGGCCCTTTTCCGCCTGTAGGCATGGTCTTGGGCACCCTGTTCGTTGGGGGCTCCCTCGTGGCTGGACAGCAGCTGAGAGGGGGAGACCTCATGTCCTTCCTGGTGGCCTCCCAGACGGTGCAGAGGTGAGTGTGAGGCTGTTCCTGTCCCGAAAGAGCCCTGCCCCTGGCCCACCCAGTTTCCTCAGGGAAGCACAGGGTGCCTTCCGTGGGCGCCCTCCAACCTGATGCTCTGGGTGCCCAGGGATGCAACTGTCGTCTCCCGCCAGCTAAACAGCTCAGAAGGGTCCGTGACAGCTTTTTAAAAAGTTGGTGATTGTGGTAAAATACCCATAACATAAAATGTACCATTTTGACTGATTTTCAGCATACACTGTAGTAGCGTTTTGCATGCGTCATGCAGTTGTGTGGCCACTGCCACCATTCACCACCAGCATGCCTTCATCCTGCAAAACTGAAGCACTGTGCCCATTAACCACTAAGGCCCATGGCCCCTCTCCCCGCCCGACAGCCTCTGGCTCTGTGCTTCACCCACTGCGGGTCCCTCATACGTGTGCGATCACACAGCGTTTGTCCTTCAGTGATGGGCCTTTTTTACTCAGGGTGACATCTCCCAGGTTCATCCATGGCATAGCCCGTCAGGATTTCCTTCCTTGTTAGGGCTGAGAGGATTCCATTTGTGGGTTGACCATCTTTGACTTGCTCTTTACGAGCTTGCCTGCCGTCGTCTGCCTGAGCGTCCCAAGGATGAAAAGGTCACCCTCTCTCCCTCTTCCCACCCTCAAGGCTCAGTGTGCTCATTGCTCTGAGACCCACCCGCTCCACTGGGCCTGTCTGCCCAGAGCTCTTGCCTCCCTTTGCATGAGACCCTCAAGGCCTCCCCTTTCCTTTCTCTTCTAAGCTAAACACTACCAGTTCCTGCATCAAGCATAAATAGGTACTGTGATAAATAATTGAAGAGAGAATAGACTATCATAAATTACTGAAGAGTGGAGACCGGTATTACTGTTAACCACATTAAGGAAGTGCAGGGTCACCCCAGACACCCCTCCATGCCCCTTCCCCATGGCTTCTGATTCTCATGGCACTCGTGGCCTGGCTCTGCAGTGTGTCTTACCGCCTGTTTCCTACAGCATCCCTCACCATCACCCTCATTATTGTCCCAGGTAGAGCGGAGCCAACCCGAAGACAGGCTGGCAGAAAAGATGCCCATCCTCAGCCCTGTTTATGTCCAGTGCTCCCTAATATGGGCCCATTCAGACCTCTGAGTTCAGACTCTAGGTGGCCTCATCCCTCCTCCAGCCTGAAAACTGTTCCTTGGTGGCCTGGGTACCAAGAGGCTCTTTATTTTAGAGACAGGACTTGGCACTGATCCCAGGCTGAGCCCTGGCCTCTTGCTCTGGTCCTGAGGACCCTGATGAGCCCTGTGGTTCTCATACAGTCACCACATGGCCCTCCACGGGCTGTGGTAGGAAAGTCTCCCTTTCCCTACACCTCCCAAGCCTGGCTCGCCTTCCCCTGAGCCCCCACTTCCCCATATGGCCTAAGTTCAGAACCTCTCCTCCCCACTGCACTGCCTTGCCTGAGCAGAGCTTTATTTCAAACCAAAAGGCCTAGGATGCCCATCCATACTATTCTCTCTCAGGCTGCTAGATGGAGCTGCTCCCACAGCCACAGGCCAATCCTTTTGAGGGCCCCTTACTACATGGAGATCCTTCACCACCCACTTCAGAGGAATTAGGGCTGTTTTATTCAGGAGGCTGATGGATTTCCTCCTGGGGTCCAATGGGGGCAGGGAAGGATGAGAGGCAGCCTCTACCTCTAGACCCCATTCTACATGTTGTTTTGTGGCACTGGGTCTGTGGAGGAGACCGGGAGGCACCCAGAGGGACCCCAGTCATGGGGTCTGCATGCAGGGCTGGGCCCCACTGGGAATGGGCTGCCCCTCTGCCCCCCACCAGGCCTCTTGGGAGAGCAAGGCCTGCCTTCTGAGCCAGCTCTGAGAGCTAGGGCACCACAGACATCACAACGAGTTATGGGCATCAGTTTTTAGGTTGCTGCCAGGCACCAGTGCCAGGCCCTAATGGCTTCCAGATCTCTTGTGGAGAATGTGCTTCCTTCTTGTCCACAGATAGCTCGCTGTCCCAGCTCTTCCTTGCTCCATGCCTCTGCACTCACTTTGGCAAAGGCCAGTAGCTCTCTGACCTGCCAGAACCACTTCTGTGCAGGCTCCTCCCCACCTTGTCCCCCCTGGTGCTGGAAGAAGTGACTTTCCTCTTCAAGAGTCAGTCTTTCAAAAAAAAAAAGAGTCAGTCTTTCCCCTTCAAGGAAGAACTGTGCGCACACTCTCAGACACATGGCCCAGTCAGGGACTGGTGACTGAGACGCGTGACTCACCTTCCAGCCGCCGACAGCCCTCCTCTCTGGCACCACTCTTCTCTTGGGCTCTGGGCCCCACTCTTCAGCCTTTCTCTCCTCCTCACAGGTCCATGGCCAACCTCTCCGTCCTGTTTGGCCAAGTGAGTGGCAATCGGGGGGTGCGCCCTGGGGTGTGGACATCAGATCTGGGCTGGCAGCGTGTCAGGAGCATCAGCTGTGTGCTGCAGGAAGCAGGTGTCAGGGTGGAGGGGACACTGTGAGCCCCGCCTCTCCCTCACCACAGACTTTAACCCTCTCCCCAGGTGGTACGGGGGCTCAGCGCTGGGGCCCGGGTCTTCGAGTACATGACTCTGAGCCCGTGTATCCCTCTGTCTGGGGGCTGCCGCATCCCCAGAGAGCACCTGCACGGGGCCATCACGTTCCGCAACGTCTGCTTCAGGTCAGCATTGGCAGATGGGTGCGGGGGTCGTTCCCTTTGGGCTCAGGAGTTTGGGTCAAGGTCTCCTTCCAAATAAGCTCCCCTCAGGGTACAGTTAGACTTGAGGGCCCAGGGCAGAAAGGGGCCAGAACCTGGTCTGACCAAGGGTCTCTCTTGGCTCCTCCCAGTTACCCCTGCCGCCCTGGCTTCCAGGTGCTCAAGGACTTCTCCCTCACCCTGCCCCCTGGCAAGATCGTGGCCCTCGTGGGCCAGTCCGGTGGAGGTGAGAGGAACCCACCACCCTCCAACCCTATGGCTTCCCTTCCTATGGTGGCTGCTCAGCGTGGGGTGGGGCACAATGTCTAGAAACCATGCTATCTTCCCCAACCTCGCCACCTCCCCAACCCCCATTCCCCAGGAAAGACCACTGTGGCTTCCCTGCTTGAGCGCTTCTATGACCCCACGGCGGGTATGGTGACACTGGATGGACGGGACCTGCGTACCCTTGATCCGTCCTGGCTCCGGGGCCAGGTCATCGGCTTCATCAGCCAGGTGAGGAGAGGAGAGGCTTACCTCTCTGCACAGGCTTACTAGTACGTGTGACTTAACTTCCCAGACCCTCTCCCCTCCCTCTGACTTTTCTCTCAGCCCTTACACACATGGGACCTTCCCCCCCATCACCCCTGTTCTCTCTGGTGGAGCATCAGTGGGAGGGCTCTAGCCATCTTCACTGGCCCCCCCAGTGGTCATGGGATCTGAGGCATCCCCATAACTGCCCACTGCAGCTCTGCCCTCGTGTCCAGGGAAGGAACTCAACTAAAGCCTCCAAGCAGGTGGGGTGGGGTGCTGTTTTAGGATCCCTGAGTTCTCCGACAAACCTATGGTGTCCAGAAAGTGTAGAGACCCCTGCCCCCCACTAAGCATGGTCCCACAGCCCCACCCTGGGGCCCTCAGCCTTGCTCCTTTCCTTCTGTTTGAAGTGGTGCCGCCCAGCGAGAGGCTACTTTCCCCCTCTGAGTGGGTTAGGAGGGCACCCTTACCCACCTACCCCTGCAGGAGAAACCCAGAATGCAAACCCCCTTACTCCCATCTCTCCAGAGAGGAGGGCCCAGCTCTCCCAGCTACCTCCCCATCCCACTCCTCAGGAACCCTGTGCCCTGCAGGGAGCATGGCCTCTTCCACTTTGGTAGATCTCTGTTCTTCATCGATTTGTAATTTTCAACTGCCCCTGCTTGCCCTCCAAGAAGGTGGTTCTGGTGTGGCCAAAATCGCCTTTCCTGATGCACCCCTTCTGGGGTATGGGGCAAAGTCAGAATGTTCCATGCGGAGTCCCCACCCACAGGAGCCAGTCCTGTTTGGAACAACAATCATGGAGAACATCCGCTTTGGGAAGATGGGTGCCTCGGATGAAGAGGTTTATGCAGCTGCCCGGGAAGCCAATGCCCACGAGTTCATCACCAGCTTCCCAGAGGGCTACAACACCGTAGTCGGTGAGTCCCAGGGACAGCGTCCTGCTCGGATCTGCAGGGCCCAGGTTGTGAGGGGTCCGGGAGGCAAGAGCAGAGGCATGGCATCAGGGAAGACTATACCTGTGGCCTGGGCGGGCAGACCTGGTTCTGTGGTTTAGTCCCACACAGGCTGCAGAGACAGGGATACCACAGGGAGTACAGGCCCAGGACCCCCCGTCCTCAGACCCGACCAGAAGCACAAGGATATTACCTCCTTGTAATACCTTATGCTTCTGATTCCTGTGTCGTACCTGTGCTTTTATCACTTAATTTGAAAATATTTCCATCATGTTACCCACGGGGATTGACATGGCTGGATGGGTCTCCCTTCTGACTTACCCAGAACAGGGCTCAAGTAGTTCTGGAACATTAAAATATCACAGCCTCACATTAGAATATTCGTATCATAGCTTGCAGATTTGTGCACTCAGCTCAGGGGTCTTTTTTTCAACCTTTGGGACCGTGTTTTTTTATCTGGAGTCTTGGCTCTGTTGTGGAATATTCCAGCACATCTCAAGGTGTGGACATATCTGGGGTTTTCAACTCTTGAAACTTAGGCCTCTGGGATCCCTGGGTGGCGCAGCGGTTTGGCGCCTGCCTTTGGCCCAGGGCACGATCCTGGAGACCCGGGATCGAATCCCACATCGGGCTCCCGGTGCATGGAGCCTGCTTCTCTCTCTGCCTGTGTCTCTGCCTCTCTCTCTCTCTGCGTGACTATCATAAATAAATAAAAATTAAAAAAAAAAAAAAAGAAACTTAGGTCTCAGTCTAGCTGAGATTCAACCTGCTAAGTGGCACCCCCCGCACCCCGTCTTTAGCCGTCATTCATGCTGTGCTGCTGACCCAGCCTATTCCACGCAGTGCTCCGATTCCACACTACCCCGAGGGGAGGAGCCGTCCCCACACCCCTGTAGAGCAGCGCTTCCCTCATACCTCTGACCCCAGCATACTCCCAGGCCCATCTGCAGCTTCAGTCTGCCCTCACTGGTCTCTGACCGCTGTCACCGTGGTGCCCTTCTTAAGCTCCCACACTACCACCTCTGTTGTCTGTGGACACTGTAGACCAAGTGTGGTCTTCCCAGAATGCCCTGTGATAGGCCATCACTGCATTCTAGGGCCCACATCTGGGTCCTGGATGCCCCGCCCCCCCCCCCCCCAGCAGTAAGACCCAGCCAGCCAGGAAAAGTTCTCAAGAACTGCAGGGCCTGGTGTGGGAGGGGCACACAGTGACTCTGAGGGGACACTGAGACCCACGTGCACACAGTTCCTGTTGGGTGTGAGTGTGTTGGTGCATGGGCCCAGGTTATGGGATCAGGATGTGTGTACAGTGCTAGGTGGGGCGCCTGAGGGACCAGATGGGAAGTTCCAGGTGGCCCCCAGTGCCCCTCTCTGAAGAATGCTTCGAGCTCCTCCCTTGTCCCCTTCTTCCCAGGTGAGCGTGGCGCAACCCTGTCTGGTGGCCAGAAGCAGCGCCTAGCCATCGCCCGCGCCCTCATCAAGCAGCCCACGGTGCTGATCCTGGATGAGGCGACCAGTGCGCTGGACTCAGAGTCCGAGCGGGTGGTGCAGGAGGCCCTGGATCGTGCCAGCACAGGCCGCACCGTGCTTGTCATCGCGCACCGGCTCAGCACCGTGCGTGGAGCCCACCACATTGTCGTCATGGCCCGCGGCCAAGTCTGTGAGGTCAGCTGGGGGCTGGGCAGTGGCTCGGTGGGTTGGGCAGCTTCAGCCCTGGGCACAGTGGAAAGCGTGGCTCAGCTGAGCCGTGGGAGGGTCTGGCCTAGCCCAGGGGGCCCTGGGCCATATCCTGGAAGCAATACCCTGTGTGGATTCAGGAGTTCCTGCCCTGGCCTCTCGAGGCCCGTTTCCTTCTCCGTCCCATGGGGGTAGCAGAGCTGCATTAGGGCTCCCAGGACCAAGGAGAAAGGACTCAGAATTGTAGAAGGCTGAGCAGAGGGGCCTAGGGGCTGAGGTACAGAAAAGGCAACTGCTCAGGGGCCAGTGTGCAGCAAGGCTGGGGGGCTGCATGGAGCCCAACTCCTGGCTCTGGCTGCTGCTTCAAGTAGCTTTGAACCCAAGTCTTTGGGTTCTGCAAGGGAGATAGAAGAATTCAGATGCTCTTCCAAAACCCAGCTAAGGAGAAAGGTGGTGCTGACAAATACAAACATGCCAGTGGCAATGTGTAACCAATTGTGCTTTGGGTTCATAGTGTCCCCAGAAGGGGCACTGGCTTAGGAGACAGGGAGCCCAGTGGCAGATAAGAAGCCAGCCCACCTAGAGCTCTGAGCTGGGTTGGGGTGACTACCTGCCCCTCCTTCCTCTCCATAGGTGGGGACTCATGAAGAGCTCCTGAAGAAGGGCGGGCTCTATGCAGAGCTCATCCGGAGACAGGCCTTGGATACCCCAACTCCTGAGATGCCCAGAGGCCCCAGGAACCGCCCCCCCAAGTCCTGAGAGAGCCATTGGAGCTCTGGTCATGGCCGAGCATCAGTGTCCAAGGCCGAGGCTCAGCTCGGGGGAGCTTCCAGGGACCAAAGCACCCAGGATGGCCAGTGTGCTGGGGTGCAGGCTACTGCTGCTCCCCTGCTCACAGTGAGACCTAGGCCTGGTGCTGAGCTCGGGGAGGTTGGGACTGCTCCCATCCACTCTCCCCTCCTGATACCAGGCTGCCTCCCTCCTGCCAGAGTCATGAATCATGGGGCTGCACAGCAAAGGAGGCTGAGTTCCCAGACCCCTGCTCTGTTCCCTCCCAACCCCTCTCAGAAGCCCTGCCAAGTCTGCCCTCTGACTGACAGCCTGAAGGTGTGCAGGCCCAGCTCCAGGGCATCTCTACAAATCAGGATCAGGGAGTGGGAACGGGAGTTTACACTAGGGTCCCCACACCCACGCCAGGACCTCACCTTCTGGACCCTGACCCCCCACTCTCCTCTGTCCCCACTGTCCCTGAGCCAGGGAGAAGGAGCCCAGCCCGTGGACCAGCCCCTCGAGCCACAGTCTCCATCCTGAGAACACCTTCCCTTCCTTCTCCCTGCTTCATTAATACGGTCACTTTTCTAGATTTTGTCCCCCCACCCCACCCCCTGACCCCAGTCAACAGAACAAGGGGGTTGGGACATCTGCCCCTGGCCCTTGGAAAAGGGGTCAGAGGGGCAGGGCATGCCATGGTCTATTCCACAAGGAGCTTCAAGCTTACCAGGCTGTCTTAACCACTGCGCCGGGCCCATAGCTGGACTCTGTGACCCCTTGAGATTGTAGACTGCCCCTCTTCATGAGGATACCTCGCTCTAAAGGAGATAAAGGAGGAGCTGACACACACCCCAAACTCCAGCCACAGGGGTCCTATGGTGCTAAGTCACCAGACTGCTAGGGAGAAGTTAATACTTAGCTCCCAGGCTGACAAAAATATAAAATCAGTTGGATTTATCCTGTGGGTTTATCCAAGGACAACACCATGCTTCTGGGGCAGCTACGATGTGTAGGACAGTGAAGAGTTGGCTGTGGCCAGAGGCCAGCTGGGAAGAATAGAGTGGCTCAGGTTGAGGAGCCAGGGCTGAGAGTCCCTGTGGCCTTTCGTGGGTGTGATCTAGGACCACATGCTACTTTGGGGACAAAGCACCTGAAATGTCCCAGAGCCACAGCCCCCCTAGTATGATACTCTGCTTCCATACTGATCAGAGGTTGCATGCCAGGGTAGCCATAGCCCAGGAAGCAGAGCCACTCCCTAGTAAGTGCAGCCTAGAGCCAGCCTCAGGTCCCCAGCCAAGCTGGCACTGACCTCCAAGGGAGAGGCAGTGGAGGCGAGCTCCTGCCCTGCACCCCCAGCTCCAGCCCCAGCCACCCAGACTTCAAAATCAGGGCCTCCAATTAAAAAAAAAAAAAAGGGATCCCTGAGTGGCGCAGCGGTTTGGTGCCTGCCTTTGGCCCGGGGCGCGATCCTGGAGACCCTGGATCAAATCCCACGTCGGGCTCCCGGTGCATGGAGCCTGCTTCTCCCTCTGCCTGTGTCTCTGCCTCTCTCTCTCTCTCTTTCTCTCTCTCTCTCTCTCTGTCTATCATAAAATTTAAAAAAAAAAAAAATCAGGGCCTCCAAATCCTGCCCCCCGCCCCAACTAGGAAAGTAGTGCAGTCTGTGGGAGCCCTGAGTGGAAAGGCTGTGTGGTCAGCCTCACAATCACCACGCAGCCTTGGCCTCCACCTCGCCTCCCACCACTATTCACCATGGGTCATAAGATTGGCAATACTTCATCCTGAGAACTTAGAGTTTAAATGGGACCATCTGCAGGGCATCTGGGTGGCACAGTCAGTTGAGCATCTGACTCTTGGTTTCGGCTCAGGTCGTGATCTCAGGGTCCTGGGATCAAGCCTCGTATCGGGCTCCACACTCTGCAGAGTCCACTTGAGATCCTGTCTCTCTGCCCCTCCCACTCGTGCCCATGTGTAGCACATGCTCTCAAATCTTTAAACAATAATAGGGGATCCCTGGGTGGCTCAGCGGTTTGTCTCCTGCCTTTGGCCCAGGGCATAATCCTGGAGTCCCAGGATCGAGTCCCACATTTGGGCTCTCTGCATGGAGATTGCTTCTCCCTCTGCCTGTGTCTCTGCCTCTCACGAATAAATAATTTTTTTTAAAAGTCTTTGGTTTTAAATAAATAAATAAAAATAATAAATGGGATAATCTGTGACAAAGTACTTACAACTCAATGCTGCAGCCTCAGAAGCTGGTCACATCTGCACAATAAACTACTTCCTCCTTCCAAGGTGATATGTTCATTAAGCACCTGTTGTGTGCCACCGTGCCTGCCCTGCGACCGGGAGGATGATGTCCCTGACCCCTTGAAGCTGCGGTCTTGTCTGGAGGACAGAGAGGCAGGCAGGCAGGTGATTGCAGCACACTTTGTGGGAAGAGGCGGAGTAGAAAGAAGTTTCAGTAAATAAATTAATGGAGATAAACGTGTATTCTCTCAGGCCAACAGTGCAGCATCTCCCCATTAGCAGGCACACGGGGACAGGTAAACATTTAGCCAAATGCAGGGCTGGACACTGACGAGGACCAGGCCCTGGCCACATTCCACGTGGGGTGTCTGGGCTGCCCCTGCCGCCCTCGGCACCCCTGGCCCTCCCACCGCAGCCCTTTGTCCCTGTGCCGTGGATCAGCAGGACACCCAGGACCACTGCAGGCCAGCTGGTACTAACCTTACAGACTGGGCTCTACTTTCGAGAGGCATCTGCTCCAGATGCCAGGAGTCCTCCCCTCGACCCATTATCTCCTCTGGATCAACTGCAGTGCCTTCAGATGCCCCGGATCTGCCCTTTCAAGGCCAGCATCACTGTGCCATGCCAGTCCCAGGGCACCCGAGCTGGGTCAGGGGCACTGTATCTCTCCCCTTAGAAAAGCCCCCCACCCCTGTGGGGGCACCTGGCTGGCTTCCTGGGTAGACCATGTAACTCTTGATCTCAGGGTCATGAGTTCAAGTCTCATGTTGGGCATGGAGCCTACTTTTAAAAAAAGGAAAGAGGAAGAAAAGCCCTCCCCTGCAAAACAGGTATGCTGCCTGCTGTGTTACTGACAGGAGTATAAAATTCCCACAGTGGGGAATTTTGTGATATCTACCAAATTGCCTGTATGGTTGCTTCTTGACCCAGTAGTTCTATTTCTGGGAATCTACATTTGTGCAATGCTATTGAAAGCACCATTGTTTGCAATGGAAGACTGGAAAGCCCCAGTGTTCATCCATAGGGGTGTAATTAGATGAACTTCGGTACATCGACATAATGGAATCGAATACAGGCCTTTAAAAAATGGGCAAGTTTCCTAGGTCCTAGATGTTGCATGGTATGCAGAATATGTTTTTTTTTAATTTTTTAAAGTTTTATTTATTTATTTTATTTTATTTATTTTAGACATAGAGAGAGAGAGAGGCAGAGTCACAGGAGGAGGGAGAAGCAGGCTTCATGCAGGGAGCCTGACGTGGGACTCGATCTCGGGACTCCAGGATTGCACCCTGGGCCAAAGGGAGGCGCTAAGCTGCTGAGCCACCCAGGGATCTCCCAGAATATGTTTCTAAGTGAAAAAAAAGATGTGAAATTACAGGGCATCCATGTTCCCTGGGAGGGTGGCAGGTGGGCATCTGGGTCATGCCCAGGAGGGTGGCCGGGGAGCTCCCAACCCCGGTAGCTGAGGCCAGCCTCTTAGGCAGCCTCAGGGGGGGGAGGTGGGAGAGGCTCACTGGAGACAGACCACCCGCAGGCATAGGACGTGCAGAAGCCCTAGTCATCCAGCGTGGCCTTCAGGGGCTCGAAAAGAGGAGTCTGCTGACACCCAACTTCCCATGGCTTTCCAGCTTGGGCAAGAGCCAGCGCCTCTCTAAAGGAACAGATCATCCCGGGTGAGGTCAGTGGGAAGGGACAAGACACAAAAGGAGGGAAAGACTAGGCCGAGGGTCAGCAACCAACCCTCAACCCAACCACAAGGGCTGCAGCTGGGAACCCTGAGGGCCATTAGGGTGCCCCCAGCCCCAACTTCTCTCCAGGCTCTCTTTAAGCCTTACCCGGGATTGCTGTGGTTTCCTGCTGGCGCCTCTGGTCTCCACAGCCGCAGTCCCCCCCTCAATGCACTGCACTAATGGCTTGGCCTGGGGCCCCAGGGACCTTCCCTGCCCCCCAGACTGCTCTGCGGGGCCCCCGGCCCCCTTGCTGCTGTAACCCAATCCTCTGCGGCAGCTCCGGCTTGGCAGAGCAGCTTCCAGCAGAGCGGGCCCTGCTTCCCACGTCAGCTGCGCCCTACCGGGGCTCTCCTGCCGAGCACCCCCCAGGGCCAGTGGCCAGCGTTGAGCCTAGCAGAGCCCCAGCTCCTTTGCTCCCGGAGACCGTCGCGCCCACCCTGCTGCTCCAGTGCCTCTCCACCTCTTGGTCTGGACCCCTCTCCTCCTTCCCCCTCTCCCCTTCCCTCACCCGCAGTGACCCCCACCTGCCGCCCCAACCCCCTCAGCCCCTCAGGTCCTCAGACCCACCCTCTGTCCTTCTTCCAGCCCTAAGCCGCAGGCCTCAGCCATGAAGCCCCATCCTAGGCCAGAGGAGGCCCGGAGGCCAGCCTCGGACATCCGTGTGTTCGCCAGCAGCTGCACGCTGCACGGGCTGGGCCACATCTTTGGCCCTGGGGGCTTGACGCCTCGCCGAGGGTTGTGGGCTGCAGCCGTGCTCCTGTCACTAGCCACCTTCCTCTACCAGGTGGCCGAGCGGGTGCGCTACTACGGGGAGTTCCACCACGAGACGGCCCTGGACGAGCACGAAAGCCACCGGCTCACCTTCCCTGCCATCACCCTGTGCAACATCAACCCGCTGCGCCGCTCCCGCCTCACACCCAACGACCTGCACTGGGCCGGGCCTGCGCTGCTGGGCGTGGAGCCTGCCGAGCACGCCGCCTTCCTGCGTGCCCTGGGCCGGTCCCCTGCGCCGCCCGGCTTCATGCCCAGTCCCACCTTTGACATGGCGCGACTGTACGCCAGGGCCGGGCACAGCCTGGAGGACATGCTGCTGGACTGTCGCTACCGAGGCTGGCCGTGCGGGCCCGAGAACTTCACCGTGGTGAGCTGGTCACTGGCCCCAGGCCACCGGGGACCTGCCATCCCCCCGTCATGCAGGCCCAGGATCCTTTCCTTCCCAGTCAGGCCACGGGCTCCCCCCATGAGACTGTCCTCCTTGGGGTCCCCTCCCTGTCGCTCAGCAGGACTGCAGTGTGCAAGGTCACAGCTTCCAGCACAGGGCACTGACCCAGGCTGGCTCTGGGCCCAAGCTCTGGTCTGTGGAGACCTGCTCCTGAGGGGCGGGAGGAATCTAGTGGGACTGCTCAGGGCATTAGAGCCCTCTCTCTGCCTGGGCTGTCGGCTTGTTTTCCTTCTACCTCGTCAACAGTCTGCCAGCAGGCAACTGAGACCCACTTCCTTTCTTGCCATTCTCCAAAGAAACACTTGTCCTATAGGCAGTGCCCTGGGCTGGGGGGCTGGGGGGTCCAGGAGGGGAAGGAGCTGCTGGAGCGATGGGAGCCCGTGAGGGTCCAACTCTATGTGCTTGTATGACTGAGGGCATTGAGATATGGCTTCCTGTTCAAAGAGACCAAATAGAGGGTGGGGAGAGGAGAGGTCTCATCATTCTCGTGTCTTCCTGGGGAAGAGGCTGGTGGGGCTCCTGTACCCTGGTGAGGCCTGTCCCCTGTCTGTTCACTTGTAGATCTTCACCCGGATGGGTCAGTGCTACACCTTTAACTCTGGCGCAGATGGGGCCGAGCTTCTCACTACTCCCAAGGGCGGCATGGGCAATGGGCTGGAGATCATGCTGGATGTGCAGCAGGATGAGTATCTGCCTGTGTGGAGAGACATGGGTATGGGGGTCCGCGGGTCAGGCTGGAGGGATGGCACAGATGAGCTACAAAAGGCATGAGGGGGATCCCTGGGTGGCTTAGTGGTTTAGCGCCTGCCTTTGGCTCAGGGTATGATCCTGGAGTCCCGGGATTGAGTCCTACATCGGGCTCCCTGCGTGGAGCCTGCTTCTCCCTCTGCTTGTGTCTCTGTCTTTCTTTCTCTCTGTGCCTCTCATGAATAAATAAAATCTTAAAAAAAAAAAAAAAAAAGAACCCAAAGGCATGAGGGAGGGCCCAGGAAAGCACATCCTTTCCTGTGGTTGGTCACAGTCTTGGAGAGAGAGGTCAGTGAAAAGGGGTGTCCTGGGATGCTGGCCTCAGGGTCCCCTTTCCCCTGCAGAGGAGACCCCGTTCGAGGTGGGGGTCCGAGTGCAGATCCACAGTCAGGAGGAGCCGCCCACCATCGACCAGCTGGGCTTCGGGGCAGCCCCTGGCTACCAGACCTTCGTGTCCTGCCAGCAGCAGCGAGTATCCCCACCCCCACCGCACTAAGGCTCCCAATCCCCTCCTTCGGCGCACAACACCTCAGACTGTCCCAGGGCCTCCACCCCTCCGCATGCTACCCCAGTGACAGCTCACATTGGACCTGGGTGCCATATTCATGCCAGAAGCCTCCTTAACCCCAACTACAGCTGAGCTTCCTGCCACCGCCTTGGGGCGACTGCAGCTCCGCTTCTGTGGACCCCGATTTTGAGCCCGAACCTTCTGGTCCCCTGGGTGCCCCCAGCCCCAGCCCAGGTCCCCACCCTCCCTATAGTCTAATGGGGTGTCGCTTGGCCTGTGAGACGCGCTATGTGGCTCGGAAATGTGGCTGCCGAATGATGCATATGCCTGGTAAGGGGCAGGTAGGGGCGGAGGAGGGGGTCCGGGTCGCGCAGAGGGGCCTGGGGGCCGTCCCTGAAGCCGTCTCCTCCCCCACCCCCACTCCCCACCCCCAGGCGGCGCGCCCGTGTGCAGCCCCCAGCAGTACAAGGACTGCGCCAACCCGGCGCTCGGTAAGGGGCAAACCTGTCCCGCATCCCCGCCCCTGCTGCGCCCCGGACCCCCCGGGGACCTCGCCGGGCGGGTGGCCCTGATCCAGGGGACTGTGGCCCGCAGACGCCATGCTGCGGAAGGACGCGTGCACCTGCCCCAACCCGTGCGCCAGCACGCGCTACGCCAAGGAGCTCTCCATGGTGCGGATCCCGAGCCGCGCCGCCGCCCGCTACCTGGCCCGGAAACACAACCGCAGCGAGGCCTACATCTCGTGAGCCCGGCTGGCTGGGGCGGGGCGGGCGGGCACCTTCCGGCGGGCGGGCACCTTCCGGCGGGCGGGCCCTCGTGCGCACACCCGCGTGGGACACCGGTCTGCACAAAACCACTGGGCTCCCGGGCCTCTGGGCAAGCGCTGACGCCATCTCCTCTGCAAACGGGGGCTCGTCCCAGGGCTCTTCAAAGGAGTCACAGACTGTTTCCTGCCAGCAGCTGGCACCGGGCGGGAATCCAGGGATCTTTCCTGGCCCTCTTTTCCTCCAGAGAGAACGTGCTGGTGCTGGACATCTTCTTTGAGGCCCTCAACTATGAGACCGTGGAGCAGAAGAAGGCCTATGAAGTGTCAGAACTGCTTGGTGTGTGGGTGTGTGTGGGTGTGTGCATGTGTGTGTTTGTGTGCCCCCACACAGGGTGCCCGGGTGGGCTTGGGAGGTGTGGGCAGGGCAGGTGGCTGTGTGGGTGCCTGATGGGTAAGGTGTGGGCGGGGCACGTGTGCTGATGGGTAACCTGATGGGCTCCACAGGTGACATTGGAGGCCAGATGGGGCTGTTCATCGGGGCCAGCCTGCTCACCATCCTCGAGATCCTGGACTACCTCTGTGAGGTGGGCCTGAGCCCCAGCTGGGGGAGGGGAAAGGAATCAGGCCACAGGGTCTGGAGGAAGGTGTGCACTGGCCACTTCCCCCACTGCTCGCCCCCAGGTGTTCCGAGACAGGGTCCTGGGATACTTCCAGAACCGAAAGCACTCCCAAAGGCATTCTAGCACCAATCTGGTAACAACCCCTTTTTCCTTTTTTGCCGTCTCCAACATGGGTGCTTAGCCTTCCCCCTGAAGCCTAGAACACCATCCCTACCCAGCGGAGGAAAGAATGGTGGGGGAGAAAAGTGTATGACCTTGACTGGTCCTGGGAGGACTCCTCCCATCTCTGACCCTTTCCCTCCTCCCACAGCTTCAGGAAGGGCTGGGCAGCCACCGAACCCCAGGTCCCCACCTCAGCCTGGGACCCAGGTAACAGGAAGGAGGGGCAGGTCCAGTCTGGAGGGGTAACGTTCAGGTTCAAGAGGGCAGGGCAATGAGTACGAGGCCTCCTGTCCCAGCGCTGTTGTCTGCATCCCACCAGGCCTTCCACTCCTCCCTGTGCTGTTGCCAAGACTCTGTCTGCCTCCCACCGCACCTGCTACCTCGTCACTCGGCTCTAGACCTGGCATCTGTGCCTTCAGGGCTGTACCCTGACATCCTGGACATGCCCCACCTGCTTATGTCTCTGCCATCTTCACCCCAAATAAAGTTCTAGCACACCAGCCTTGGCTGTTTCTCTTACAGGCAGACTAGTCAGGCACAAGAAGACCTCTGCCAGCCAGCAGCCAGTGTCTGAAGTGTAGGTGGGTCCCAGTCAACCACCACAAATCTCTCTGGGAGAAAACAGTAGTAAGAGGGCATCTGTCATTTGCACTTCAGTGTGAAGGAGCTTATCAGAATGACATCTCAGAGAGAATGGAGCCCAAAACCAGGTGTCAAGGTAAAGAGGAGTCAGTGGGAGGGCAGTTATGTTTGGGGTACTGCAAAGCAACAGCTGGAAGAAGGCTCTGACCCAGAGCCTGACAAGAAGTGGGGGAACAGGCAGGGAAAAGACAGGGGGAACTACCCACTTCCAAGAACACAAGCCACTGTCCTGCCCTGGAAGATCATTACTCTTTTCTCACATTTGAGACCAAGTGCCAGCACACCCACCGGTCTCCATGGGAATGACTCAGTTTCCCCAACCTCCCCAAAAAGCAGAAAGCCCCAGGTTGAGAGGGTGGAGGAAGGCCCTCCCTTCCCCCTCCTGCCAATGTGAATACAGCCAGGCCCCAACTACAGTACACCGTCCCTGCTCTTTCTCTGTACCCCAAACATCGAGAAACTGGGAGCAGGGGAAGGGGTGTTCCTAATCTAACCACATATTTGGATCTCTCCTTTCCCAGCCTACAGGCCTAGGGATGGCAGTGCTAATGAAAGAGGGATTGAGGATGTACATGTGGGATATGGAAAAGGCCATAAAAGGCCCAGCCCTTTTTTCCCCCATTCTGAGTGGAAGTCCATGCTCACTCTCATGCTGGCTGCCTAACCCCTCAGGGCCGGCGCTCCCGGGCAGAGGAGGAAAGCATAAGCACATGTGTGGGGATGGTGCTGCCCCTGAGCCCAGCCATCAGGGGTGAGGGGCAGAGGCTCCAGCACCCAGTCTCAGGCCACTTAGCGAAGTGCAGCGAGGACCGGACAGCTAGGCCAGGTTAGAGCTGGAGGGAAGGCTGTAGAGGGTGGCAAAGCAGAGGAGAGACCCCGACCGAAGCCCACCCCCTCTCAGAACCACTCTACCACCACATCAGCCAGACTGTGGGAAAGGAGCCAATTTATGAAATTAAATAAAGTCCATGGAGGGAGTGAAGAACACAGGCCGGGCACCTCTACCCCGGCTAGGCCCAGCACAGCTGGAGCTCAGCACACCGTGCATCCCCTGCTTTTTCTCCCCTCCCGGGAGGGGGCTTAAATAGGCCAGGCCCCAGCCTGGCCAAGGTCCTGGAGCCTATGGAGGGCAGAAGTCAGAGAAGTAGGGGTGCTGCAGGGCCTCTTCTGCCGAGATGCGCTGGACGGGGTTACACTTCAGGAGGTTCTGAAGGTACGGAAGAAAGGCATGGCAGGTTCAGGCTACATGACCGGCTTAGGGTCCCCCCCACCCCTAGCCCCCCTCCCCCCCCACAAGTGTCTGGGTCCCACTCCCTACCCCTGCCCTTGGTTACCTGCAGCAGGTCCCGTCCTGTGGCATTGAGCTTGGGTACGACATTCACCAGGGATGTTGTGGCCGGGTACATTGGGTAGGGCTGTGGGGGGGTACAAGGAGAGTCAGACCAGAGATACGGGGGCTTGGAGGTGCTAGAGCTGTGGAGTAAAAAGGACCCCTCCCCCATTCCCCATTGCACCTTATAGTCTGGCAGCTTGGTCATGGCAGGCCACTGCTCCTCGGTCGGTGTCCCCAGAAGCGTGTCCATGGGGTCAAGGATCACTCAGGTGGAAAGGGGTGAGTGAGGGGTTCTTCCCCTCCCGGGGGCTTCCTCATACCCACTCCCCCACCCCTCACTTTACCCTCATAGCTCATGACAGAGACAGGGCCCAGCACATGAACAGGGTTCCCAGAGGGCCAGGCACTTCACAAATGTTCACTACTCGGATCTAAACCCCGTTGTCTTCTTCTGATGAATCAGTCAGCCCTCTCCTACTCCCACAAATCATCCTCCCGCTGCTTTTGGCTCCTTTGTCCTAAAGATGCCCTTCCTAGCTGGAGGAACATGCTCGTGGCTTCTTCCCCCAGGGAGCCCTCCTTGTCTACAGGTCATACACTCTCCAACTGGTGGCTTCAATCAGCCCTGAAAACACAGGTGTGTCCACCACCCTCTGCCCTCCATCCCCTGGCCCAGAGTCACGCCCTATCCTGGCCCACCCATTGCCATCCCCGCTCCCTGCACTTCATGGGCTCCTAACTCCCCTCCCTGTTTTTTTAAAGTAAACTCTACACAGCCCAATGTGGGGCTCAAACTCATGACCCTGGAGATCAAGAGTCACATGCTCTACCGACTGAGCCAGCCAGGTGCCCCTCCTTCCTCCCCTTCAGAGAGCTCGAAGTGAAGGGAAACATCGAAGGATATCGGAAGATCCTCTTCAATTGGTCATCTACGTCGTTGCCGGGGAAAAGAGGCCGCCCTGCGTTGGCCAGCTCTGCGAGATGGAGCAGGGTATGAGAAGGGGACATGTGAAGAACCCCTCATTCCATGGCACCCTCTGTGCTTTTCGTCCTCCTCCCCAAGGGCCTTACTCCCTTCCCCAGAGGAGACACTTCAGACCCTACTGAGGGTCCACTAGAGTGGGAGAGAAAGTAAGTGCCTCTGTAGACCCCCAGCCAGTCACCTGCGAAGATGCAGCCAGCTGACCACATGTCGATGGATGTGGAGTACAGCTTGGCCCCGAAGAGGACATCTGGTGGGCGGTACCACAGCGTGACCACCTGGAGAAGAACCCACCCCCCGCGACCCCCACTTAGAGGACTGTGAAGGAGGGGAAAATCATGTTTGGGGTCCTGGAGGAGGAGATGAAAGATGTTCAGAGAGGACCCCCTCCCTCGGCCCCATGTCCTACACACACACCCACCAGCTCACCTCGGCTGAGTAACAGCGAACAGGGATCCCAAAAGCTCGAGCCAAGCCAAAATCAGCCAACTTCAGCTCCCCATTCTGAAGGGAGATAGGAAGAGACATGGAGAGGGCTTTTCAACAGTCTCAGGGCAGGCCCCCTGCCTCAGCCTCCCCACTCCCCCACCTTCTCCCTGGAAGGTACCCTGTTTATTAGCAGGTTCTGGGGCTTCAGGTCTCTATGCAGCACGTTGCGACTGTGACAGAATCCCAGGCCTTTCAGCAGCTGAAAGAGGAATGACTGTGGGGGGAGGGAGGTGTAGGGTAGGGCGTCAGACCTTATGGATGGGACGCTGTACCCAGGGGTGGACCACACGCCCCTCTTCACCCTCTGCTTTGCCTCAAAACCCCACCTGTCCTTCAGCGACATCATTCATTCACTGTGGAGGACTGGCTTTGTACTGTGCTAGGTATTAATATAGGAGCAGTGCATGAAAGCCTTGGTCCGACTCTGGAACTTACAGCCTGATCTGTCCCCTATCTGGCCTCATGTAAGCACATGCTTTGTAGCCATCAGTATCTATACTGTGTTATGTTATTAATCAGGACTGCTGCCCCTGGAACCTGGGACAAGGCACTTGGCCTTGGGCCTAAAACAGTGCCTGGCACATGGCAAAGCACCCAACAGGTATTTGTTGAACAAACGAGTGGATGAATCTCTTTGAATCTCATTTTCTCATCCCTCAAGTGCAGATTACATCACTGATACCGGAGTGTTACTGTCAGATCAAAGAGACCATGGGAAGATGCTTGCAAGGAGGGAGGCCTGTGGAGGGCAGCAACAGGGTTTTCTCATTCCCTGAAGCTCCAGGGTGTCTCCACTCCGGGCCTGAACCTGGTGCTCAGAGGGTGCGCAGACTGCAGACAGACTCCCGTCCTGCCTCCCTGAGTCTCCGGGACACCAGCCCCTCACCTTCACAATTTCAGGATCCAGGTCACCATTACAGCTGTCAAAATACTTCTTAAGGTCCTAGAAAAGGGTGGGGTTGGGGGAGGGGCCAGAGTTTAACCTCAGTTGGGGCCCCTACACCCTCCCAAGGCCACACTGTCTCCCAAGTCCCCCTTTCACCTGGTCACAGAACTCAAAAACCAAAGTCAGCTTCTTGTCACTATGCAGGACGTCATGAAGCCTAGGGAGGAGGAAGGGCTCAGCTAGGCAGGTCTGCAAATTTCAGCTTCACGTCCCTATTATCAGCCCAACCCTGATCCCAGTATCAGCCCAGCCTTCTCTGAAGCCCCCCTCCTCCAACTGATCACACAGGCCAGGAGGACCCTGCCCATCTACACACCTGACGATGTTCTTGTGCTTCAGCTCTTTGAGTAGGCAGATTTCCCGAAGGGCTGAGCTCGGCACTCCCTACACATGGGAGGGGGCCGGGCGGGCAACAGTCACAACCCACCCAACCTGGGCCCTCAACCCCCACCCTGGCCCTGATGTCCCAGTCCTACCTCATCATCGTCATCCAGCCTCACCCGTTTCAGAGCCACGATCTCATGGGTCTCCCGGTTTTTGGCCTTGAATACTGTCCCATAGGTGCCTAGAGGAAGAAGGTCAGGGGTGAGGGTAAAGATGGGACACCCTTCCCACCCCCATGAAGTCCCCCTGGGGAGTTCAGGCAGCGTGGGAGGGTGTTATTTGTGAAGCCTGGAGGAGTAGGGGGAGAGACTCAGGTGAAGGTTCAGCATGGAGGAGCTTTGTGAGTGAGGATGGAGCAGAGAAGGTGCCTGCAGATGGCTCACGGGGTGTCTGCAGCAGGGAGAGGCTGCAGCTGCCAGGGTTAGGAGGTCTGTAATAAAGGCGGTGCTTCCGGAAGATCTGGAAATAGCAAACAGGTCTGGGAGGATAGTGAGAGGCAGCAGAAATGAGGCCGGAGGTCTGCATTGAGAACTAAGCTGGGGTTGGGGATTGGGGGGCCGGGGTGGGTGGGTGAGGCTCTGCGGGTGGTGCTGAGGCTAGGGCTAGGAGACGCAGGAAGTGCTAATGTCCGCAGGTGGGTCTCCAGGAAGTGCTAAGGTTGGGAAGGGGCGACTGCGGGAAATGCTAACGAAAAGGATGGGTGTCTGCAAGGAGTGTTGAGAGCTCGGGGCCAAGGCTGCAGCCAATGCTGAAGTCGGAGCCTGTGGGTATTGCTGACGGTAGAGAAGCCAGGGCTCCAAGGAATGCTGAAGGGTCTGTAGAGGAAGATCTTGCAGGAACATCTCGTAGTCCCATTACCTTCCCCAATCTTCTCGAGTTTCTCGTATTTCTGCATCGCGGCAGCCGCGGGGACCCCTACGGGCCCTGGGTTCTAAGACTTCGGCCCCGGCGTTGCAGAGGAGGCGGCACCCCAGCCTCCGGCCCTGCCCCGCCCTCCTGACTGTGCATGGGCTTCTGGGGCGTGTAGTACTAAGGGTAGCCAGGTTTGCCAGCAATGTGCGCGGCATTAGGCCACGAGAAGACTACAACTCCCAGCAGGCTGCTCAAGGGCTCTCTGCAGCACTCGCTTCCCGGGACTCCGGATCGACCGCGGAGGAAAACCTTGGACTTCAAGTCCCAGGAAGCATCGCGTGTCCGCTTTCCGGGCCTCACCGCCGAAGCGCCAAGGCTCCCAGTGTGCCTCTCTCTTGTTATTCCTTTCTGTGATCACTACCTTTTTTTTGAAAAGGGCCTCTCTGGGACTACGCATTCCAGAACGCAGAGGGTGGGGGTGGGGCGCTCTCTGGGTTTGGGGTTTGGCGGCCTTCGTCCTGGGCCGGAAGGGGAGCGCTCTGGCCCGGCTGATGGTGTTGAGGTTCTAGCGACCTCCTGACAACGGCAATACGGACTCCCACCTCTCCCCAGGCCATCTGGAGACCTCAGGATTGATTGGGCAATGGCTCCGAGCCATGCCTTGACGATGACTTCACAGGGACCAGCTGAACTACGGGGCTGGGAAGAGAGGCAGGTGTGCCCCAGGATTTAACCTACGCCAGAGACCCCTTCCTGCCCTCTGTTTGTCGTCTCGGAGCCCACCTGACTCCAGCCGCTCGCTACACTGTGACTTCCCGAGGCAAGCTGGCTGGAGCCCTGGGAGACCCTTCGTACCGGCCTGGAGAACCCGGGCCCACCGGAGGCAGCCAGGGTGTGGCCGAGAGCTGGCAGGTTGGCTGCCGCCCTCGACAGACAGAAGCACAGACAGATGGTACACTTGCAGCAGCCTTGACCTCATCCTTTAAGGAGTTGATTATAGATTTTCCTGCGCTCCTCTCTAATTGTCTCATGATTGCATTCTTGAGGGCTGTGAACTGGATAGAAACGGCCCCAAACAGCACTGCTCAGCACCAGAACCATAGTTGGTGATAAACATTTGTTAATTAACTTGTTTATATCGGAACGTTTTCTGCATATACACAACGCTGTGCTTCACCTACTGGCAGGCTAAAAAATAAAATAGTATACTTCTTAAGTGGAAGAATTTATAATTTAGTTGAGGAAACTAGAAATACAGAAATCTTGAGTGGCAGGGGATGATTATAATAGGGCTCGAGGAGGGAGGTCGCCGCAGGGAATCACTCTGAGGCAGAAGTTCCCGGGTTCGGAAAGTCTAGGTCAGCTGAGGGCAATGGGAATCCAACCTCCAGGAGCCGTCACCCCTATCGCCATCCCCCTCCCGCCCCCACCGCAGCAAAGAAAGGGCCTTTCTTGGAGGCACTGGGGATTACTGGGGAGTAGCGGGGGGTGGTTGGGGGAGAATCTCGACCCCGACGCATTCGTAAATATTTCCAGTTCCTCTGATGTTTCCTGAACATCTTCGTGTCTCCGTTTTCCCGTGTGTGTCTCCTCTTTCCGCCCAGAGGTGCCTAATGCGGCCCAAAGACGGCGTCCCCGGGGTGCCCAAGTCCCGCGCGGGGAAGCCCGGGCGGCTGCCTCACGGGATAGAGCTGGGGTCTGGTGCCGGGCGGTGCCTGGAAGCGCGCCTCCGCGCCCGGGTCTCGGCCCCCGCTCCCCGCCTCCCGGCCCGCCGCGGGGCCGCGCACGGTGCGCCGGGGGGCGCGCACGCAGGGGGCTGGCCTGCCCGCGGCGCGGGGGAAAGTTGAGTTGGGAGAAGTTGGGAGCGGCGGGGGTGAGCCCCGAGGTGGGCACTAGGGAGTCGTCGGGAGCGCGCGAGGGCGCCGGAGAAGGGGGAGAGACCCCGAGACCTCCGGGGCACGCAGTCCAGAGCAAGCGGGTGAGCGGAGCGGTGGCGGCGGAGGAGGCCAGGGCCGCGGAGGGAGGAAGGGAGGGGGAAGGAAAGGGGGGAACTCGGGACTCGGAGCTGGGAGGGAGTGGAAGTGGAGGAAGGGGCGGAGACTGGGGCGCGGGGAAGCCAGGTCTTGGGGAGAAGGATGCGGAGGCGCGCGGGCGCGGGTCGGGAGCGGGATCCGGGGTCCGCTTGTTAGATAGAGTTCCCTAAAGCGAGGGTGCCGCGCCCCCTGCCACCAGGAGGGGGTAGTCCCTGGGAGGCGCCGCCGGCCTTCCCAATTCCTGGGCGGACTCCGGACCACACCCCTCCCCTACGACCCCCGACTCTATTCTTTAGGCCCGTCGGGGGTGTCTAGGTTGGGGGTGGGCCGGGGCCGCCGCCCCCGACCTCCGGGTTGGGAGGCGGAGCTGTGCGGGGAGGGGGTGGCGGGTCTGGTCAGGACAAGGGGTGTCGGGCAGAAGGGGGAGCCACTGGGTGGGTATGGGAAAGATGGGTCCGGAGAGTTGCATTTGACTCCGGGGGTGGGGGTGGGGGCGCTGGCTGGTCTAGGTGGGAAGCCCGGTGCTGGGTGTTGGGGGCGGCGCTGCCTCAAATCCACTTTATCCTCCTCCCTCCGCCCCACTTCGGAGAGCTGTGGAATGTGCGAGTTCACTTGGGGGATGGTTAATGCCCAAGTGGGGGTCCAGGGTGCTAATCCCTTGGGCCGGAGTGGGGAGACGCTAATCCCCCGGGCCGGTCGGGGCTGGTCCCCGGAATGTGCCCCCACCCCGGATTATCGGCACCGATGCCCTGGACAGAAGCTGCTTTGTGTTCTGGGTCGGCGGGGTCGGGTCGGTGGTGGGGTGGGGTGGGGAGTACACCGAGGGCACAGCCTGGAAGTGGGAGTGGGGCACCTGTAGGTGCGCAAGACACCACGCACTCTTCTCAGCCAGGGGTCTCTCCCCCCTAGTGCCCCCTCTCCCCCACACCAAACGTGACCTGGCTCCAGTCCTGCTGGGGGAGGTGAAGAGCGTCAGCTGAGTTGGAGTGCTGGCCAGGAATGTGTTGCTCCGGGCTCCCCACCCTGAACTGACCCCCTAGACCTAGATCGTTTTACCCTTCACTGACCTGTCTTATCCTGGAGTTAGCCCTAAATGGGGCACCCCTGACCCCCAACAACACACTGGGGAGCTCCAGTACTTTACTTTGGAGAATCTGGAGGGCCCCGACCCCCACCCACCCACATCCGCTTCCCCCAATAGGAATGAGTACCCCGATTTCCCCGGGTCAGGTTCCTTAACTGCAACTGTTCTGCTTCCCCACCACACACACAGTGCCCTCCTGAGACACCCCTACAGTCACAGTCAGGAGGGAGCCCTGCCACTCAGATTTTCCTGGCCTGGGGCGGGGAGGAGAGGGGAGGGGAGGGATCGGTACTGCCCCTTTGCCCACCCTCTTCCCTCTCGTCACGTGCCCCTCCCCCATTATAAAGGTCTGTCCTGCCAGTGCCGGCGTCTCCCTCCCTCCCACTGAGTGAGTGGAGCTGGGCTCCTGCCCCTCCCCCAGGGAGCCTCCTTCATCAGGCAAGGGGGCCCCTCTGGTGTCTCCTCCCAGCCCTGGCTCTGCTTCGCCTGCCACCCCCCGGGCTGGCTGTTAGGGGCTCTCTCCAGTCTCTCCCTTCCTTCCTCCCAACTCTGCTCCACGGGGTGTCTCCGTCTCCCCAGGACACCCCTCTCTTGTTCAGCCCACCTCGGGTGCTACTGTTTCTGGCTCAGCCTGTCCTTTCCTTCCCTCCTCCTCCATTCCTTACCCTGATTTCTGCTGCTTTCTCTGTGCATTTGGGCCTTGACTTCTGCTCCCCCCACCCTGTTTCTGCAGCCTCTCCCACCTTTTCTTGTCTCACTTGGCCCTCCATGGCCTCCTCTGCCCCCTCCTCTAGTCCTCTTCTCTCTGTTTTCTCTTTTCTTCTATAAATAACTTTTTTCTCTGCTCTCCGGCCTTAAGGGCCACCCTAAAGTACTTCATAGCCCAGAGGTCCCTAGCAGCAGGGAGACCCCTGGGTGGCCACTGGCGGGAAGTTCCTGAGGCGTGGTGGGGCTGAGCCAGGTCGGGGGCCCTTGTGCTTGGTGGCCTGCTCTTACATGATCGGGCCTCTCCCCCCCACCCCCATCCCGCCCAGGTTATGCCGCCGCCTTGTTGTCCTGAAAGCCGCAGGGACAGTGAGAAGGGCTAAGATTTGGCCATGAGCAGCGCCCCCCGGCGCCCCGCCTCGGGCGCAGATTCTTTCTGTACTGTGAGTATTGCCGTCTGGGTTGGCCTCCCTGCTGCCCCTCCCACCCCACAGGTGCTCTGGCGGAGGGTCCAGGTCAGACTGGAGTGTGTGTGTGTGTGTGTGTGTGTGTGTGTGTGTGCGTGTGCGTGCGCGCGGCTCGGGAGGAAGGGGAACCTCTGGGGATGGGTACTGCTAGCTTCCACACACACACACACCTTGTCTGGGTCTGGGAGTCTGGGATGGGTATTGGGGTGGTCAGGCCACTTCCAGTCCTGTGGAGGGAGTTGAGGCCCTTTCCTAAAGACCCGGGGGTGGGGGGTGGGGGGTTCTTTATCCTCAGAGAGAGAGGAACGTGGGGGACCCTGGGTCTCAAACCCAGTCACCCCTTCTGACCCAGCCTTAAAGGCAGCAGCGTCCGCCCACAGTGGTTCTGGGTAGTTTGCTTGCTGTACCGCCCACCCCTGGCCCCACGTGCCACCTAGGTCCGCCCAGTGTGCCACCTAGGTCCGCCTAGCGCGGCCCCACGTGGCCCCCTCCTGATTTTACTGGGGAGTGTAATGATTAACCCCAAGTGCCATAATCAGCCCCTTATTGGCCATCTGGCCCAGCAGGGCACGTGACTGGGAAGGGGCACAGGCTGGTCCCCTCCCCCTCCTTTCCGAGTCCACCCCTGCCTGCCATGGACTTCCTCCTGCGGTCTCAGGTGCGAGGGGCTCTCACTCCCCCTGCCCCCACCCTGGCTAGCTCCCCCGTCCTCACTCGCTTCAGCCGCCTCCTGCCGCCTTCCTCCCGCTGCTCATTCTGGTGAGAGTGGAGCCCGAGCTGGGGAGCGGGCCAGAGCTGCTGGGAAGGGCAGGGGGGTGCCGGGAAGCCAGCCCCCTGACTCCTATATCTTGTGTCCAGTACCCCCGCCCCTCCCTGCTGTTCCTGTCCCCACCTCGGTGTCTCCCCAGGACCTGACTTCTTAGCCCTCCTCTTCTTGCTCTTCCTTGCTCTGGCCACTGGCCTCGGCACGGAGAGGGGGGCTCTGTACCCCGCCCTTGGAGATCCCGATGCCCTTGAGGTCCAGAAGCTCATGAGCAAATATTTGGTGGTGCCCGGAGCTGAGAGTGGCAGGGGTGGTGGGGGCTGGACGAAGCTGTGGCTAGGTGGCAGGCTGCTCAGCTAGGCTGAGCTCTCCTCCAAAGCGCCACCACCGCCACCACTGGCCACCGCTGCAGTCGGGCGCTCCTCTCCTGCAGTATGACTCAGGTGGGGGGGGCGGGGCCAGGGAGCGCCCTAGGGGCTCTGGCTTGGTGGGGTGCTGCAGTGGTGGGGGGGTTGGGGGGGGCGTTCCTGAAAAGGCAAAGTGCTGCCTTCCCATCCAGGGGTTAGCTTTCAGAGTCTAGCTTGGTTGGCTCGGGCGCCTCCAGAAGTTACTTTTCAGGCTGGATAGTTGTCCTCCAGCCAGAGGGGATTGGTTCACCATCGACCATATGAATGGGCCAGTTCACACATCTTACCTCAGGGCTGGAGACACAGGATTTCTCCTGAGATTTTCCACCTGCCCTAGAATTGACCAGAACGGGCACAGCTGGGGTTCAGATGCCCTGGAACCTAGGGGGAGGCTGCCCAGGACATGGCGGGGGTCTGGGTCCCTGGCATTTGAGGGGAAGGCTGCTGGGGGCATCCTGGATCTCCAGCACTGCACAGGGTGGGGTCTCAGGAGACAACTCTGGATGAGCCCCTGTGTGTTCTCTCCACCCCTCCTCCCCCACAGCCGGAGCCAGAGAGCTTGGGCCCGGCAGCGCCTGGGTTCCCTGAACAGGAGGACGATGAACTTCACCGCACTCTGGGTGTGGAGCGGTTTGAGGAGATCCTGCAGGAGGCTGGGTCTCGAGGCGGAGAGGAGCCAGGCCGCAGCTATGGGGAGGAAGACTTTGAATGTGAGGCGGTGATGGGAGGGGGAGGCAGGGGCGCCTAGGCTCGACTGTCCAGCAAGGAGAGGGCTGAGGGGCTCGTGGGAGGGGCTGGGGGCTGGGATGGCAGGGGAAGGATGCTCTGCCTGCCTGCAGCAGACCCCCTCCTCCCTGCAGATCACCGCCAGTCCTCCCACCACATCCATCACCCACTGTCCACTCACCTGCCTCCGGACACCCGCCGCCGCAAGACACCGCAGGGCCCAGGACGGAAGCCTCGCCGGCGCCCCGGGGCCTCCCCCACCGGGGAGACCCCCACCATCGAGGAGGGGGAGGAAGATGAGGAGGAGGCCAGTGAAGCTGAGGGGACCCGAGCACTTAGCCAGCCGACCCCGGCCTCCACACCCTCTTCGGTGCAGGTGAGTTGGGGCTGGGCTCCTGGGGGGCATCTTTGGGGTACTTGGCCCGGCCTCACCTGCGCCCGTGGGTTCCTGTTCCAGTTCTTTCTCCAGGAGGATGAAGGTGCTGACCGGAAGGGAGGGAGGACCAGTCCATCTCCTCCACCGCTGCCCCACCAGGAGGCGGCTCCCCATGCCAGCAAAGGCGCCCAGACAGGGTATGTGTCTCCCAGATGGAGACTTCCCCTACCGGCATCTGCAACATGATAAGGGGGAAATGCATGAGCCTTGGGATCCTCGATTGGGGTTCAAATCCCAGCCCTGCCCCTTTGGGCAAGGACAACCTGTCTGAGCCTCAGCCTTCCCGTGTGTAAACCAAGGAGAATAGAACCTTTCTCACACGGTGGTTGCAAGGGTTAAAGAGTGGTGTGCATGAAGGTTTAAGTATGGGTTACCCTGGCACAGGACAGGGGTACAGTCTAAGCACCCCACCTGCGACTTCAGGGGGAGTGGGGTCAAGCACCGGATCAGGGATGGGACAGGTACTGTCTAAATGCCTGCCTCGGGCCCTGAAGGTATGAGAAGAATAGGAGACCCCCCGCTTTGGCTCTTGGGGAACTGCCCTGGGAAATGGCATCGGGAAAGTCACTGTGCTAAAGGGCAGCTGTGGGCGCAATATCAGTATCTGTGGGGCACTGGAGTTTGGGAGTGTTAGCCAGAGGAGGCTTCTTGGAGGAAATCACTTTGAACTGGGTCTCAAGGTCACTACTATCGTGGACCTGTTGTTTTCTGGGTGCCAGGCAGCGTGAAGGGCTGCAGGAAGGGAAGGGCATGCTGCATGACTCGCTGGGGAGACAGGCCGTGCAGGTGGCACTGAGCCCACAGTGGCCATCTGCATGGGGGCATGTGCTGGCAGGCAGCCCGATGCCCAGGGGCAGGTGGAGGAATAGTGGGGAGAGTGTGGCATTGGAAGAGTGTGTCAGATTTGTGGGCAGAGGTGCCGGCGGCACCAGGAGACCCAAGGTGGGTGTAGAGGAAGAAAACCTGATGAGAGGGACTCATTGTGGAAGGGGACACAAGCTTGGAGCTGTGGGAGAATGGTGTGGCAGGGACTGGGCACTGTGGCAAGAGAGGAAGAGACGACCTGGTTTGGGGATAGGACCAGAAGTTGGTATCTGTATGGACTAATTCACGTTCTTGTGACCATGAGGGACCCATCTCTACTTCTAAAGACCTATTTTTACGTACTTTACTCCATGGGGTTAGGAACTTGGGACCTGTGACCCTCTTGAGCCCATGGTGAGGGGTGTGCTTAGGGGAGGAAGGAGGCCTTGCACTGGCTGCTTTTACAGATGTCACCTGCCCCCACACCCCAGGAGGCAGGCTGAGGAGTTGGTGTTGGGAGGGAGCCTGTGTGATGGCTCTGGCGGCATGGCCGGGAAAGGGCCGAGCCAGATCTCGGCGCTGCATGTGCTTGTGGGAGGCTCGGTGTTTCACATCCACACCTACCAAGAGTGGGGAGTAAGGAGGGTGGGGTCCAGTTGGGGTCCCCTCCCCGGGTCCTCCCTGCATGTCTGCTCTGTCTGTCCAGAGCCCTGGTGGAAGAGGTGGTGGCTGCGGCCAGTGGCGCCGCAGGAGGTGATGATGGGGGAGCATCGGCGCGTCCTCTGACCAAAGCACAGCCCGGGCACCGGAGCTACAACCTGCAGGAGAGGAGGCGCATCGGGAGCATGACGGGGGCCGAGCAGGCACTGCTGCCCCGCGTCCCCACAGATGAGAGCGAGGCCCAGACATTGGCCACCGCTGACCTAGACCTCATGAAGAGTGAGTGCTGGTTGGGCTGATCCCGGTGCTGGGGGCGGGGACAGGAGTAAGAGGAAGGGGGAGCCTGACCCTGTGCCCCTGCCTCCTCCAGGTCACCGGTTTGAGGACGTTCCTGGAGTGCGGCGGCACTTGGTGCGGAAGAATGCCAAAGGTTCTGGACAGGGTGGCCGGGAAGGGCGAGAGCCTGGCCCCACGCCTCGGACCCGGCCCCGGGCCCCTCACAAGCCCCACGAGGTACTCTTCTCCACTTCATGCTCTTCCTTATCACCCCACAGGCTCCCCCCCCACCCCGCCACATACTCCCCAGCAGCGATCTCGAACACCAGGACCACCATCTGTGGTTGTGAAGGTTGTACACTGCACAAGAATCCTTGACATTGTTGATTTGGGCTTTAGGAGTTCGATTCACATCTTCAACACTGTTGATTTTTCTTTTCTTTTCTTTTTTTTTTTAAGATTTTTGTTTATTTATTCATGAGAAACACAGGCAGAGACACAGGCAGAGAGAGAAGCAGGCTCCATGCAGGAAGTCCGATGTGGGACTCGATCCTGGGACTCTAGGATCATGCCCTGAGCCAAATGGAGGCACTCAACCGTTGAGCCACCCACGCGTCCCGACACTGTTAATTTCTATACTGTGGCCATTTTTTGGCAGCTGGCAGTGAGGAGCTTGAGGACCCTTTGGGCTAGAGGTGGCTCTGTAGAGCAGTACTCTTCACCTTTCAGAATCCCCTCAACTGTGCTCATTTGATCATCCCACAGCCATAAATCAGGGGCAGTGATTGACCAAGATAACTCAGTTCCTTAGCTACACCACCCATCTAAGACTCCAGGGCTCTGGTTCTTAGCCCCACCCCTTGCAGTGGATTGTGTTTTACCTTATTGAGGTCTAACAACATACAGTGAAGCACAGTGGGGCCAGGCGTATAGCTTGGTGACTTCTCCCACATGCAAACACCTGGCCAACCCTGCCTGGACACAGAACGCTTTGTACTCTGTTCCTTTGCATCTCTCCTCAGCACCATCAGCTGTGATTACTCTTCTCTGTGCTTCAGTCCTGTCAGTTCCTTTTTATTTTTATTTTTTTAAGATTTATTACTCATTTATTTATGAGAAACACAGAGAGGGAGGCAGAGACATAGGCAGAGGGAGAAGCAGACTCCCTCTGGGGAACCCGAAGCAAGACTCAATCCCAGGACCCTGGGATCACAACCTGAGCTGAAAGCAGACACTCAACCACTGAGCCATCCAGGCACCCCTGTCTGTCGGTTCTTGAACACATATACATGGAAGCATACAATGTTCCAGTGTGCACGTGTGTGTGTACGTGCCTGTGTGCGTGCGTGCACATGTGCGGTGACCATTCATCCAGCACTTACTATGTCATGTACTGTGTGCTGTTGCATGTGTTTTATTTTATTTATTTATTTAAAATTTTATTTATTTACTCATGAGAGACACACAGAGACAGAGAGAGAGAGGCAGAGACACAGGGAGAGGGAGAAGCAGGCTCTATGCAGGGAGCCTGATATGGGACTCGATCCCAGGACTCCAGTATCATACCCCGGGCTGAAGGCAGGCGCTTAACTGCTGAGCCACCCAGGCATCCCTGTTGCGTGTGTTTTAATCCCCATAATGAGACTTTGAGGTGGGGATTGTTGCTCCCATTTTACAGATGAGGCAAGTAGAGTGTGGGACCAGTTAAGATCTTGCTAGGCTCTGTGTCCGGTGCTGTGCCAGGTCACAGACCTGCCCTGGCGCTGGCTGTCTAGGGGAGCAGTCCCTGGGCCCCTCGGGCTCTGACCTTGCTGTGTCCTCTTGTCTTCTACCACAAGGTGTTTGTGGAGCTGAATGAGCTGCTGCTGGACAGAAACCAGGAGCCTCAGTGGCGGGAGACTGCCCGCTGGATCAAGTTTGAGGAGGACGTGGAGGAGGAGACAGAGCGCTGGGGGAAGCCCCACGTGGCGTCCCTGTCCTTCCGCAGCCTCTTGGAGCTCCGCCGGACCCTGGCCCATGGTAACGTGCCTTGCCCTCTGAGGACCAACCCCCCTCAGCAGCATGGTGTATGATGTTCCCAGGAGAGTCCAGGAGGGAGTCTCCTCTTTCTTTCTGTGATGTCATATAGCCAGTCGCTTTCAGGCTCTGTCATTGGTGATCCCAGGGCATGATTGACACTACTCTCTCTTATCTGCATTTTTAGCAAATGGCTTCTTTACGTGATGTTTTCAGATAACCAAAGCTGGTATGTTTGGGATACGTTTTTAAAGCTGACAAGTTTAGAATGTCATTGGAAACTTTTCTGAAACGATCTAATCTACAGGACTATGGGAGGTTTCTTTTTCTTTTCTTCTTTCTTTCTTTCTTCCTTTCTTTCCTTTCTTTTCTTTCTCTTTCTTTTTTTTTTTTTTTTTGTTTCTCTTCAAGATTTTATTTTTTTTAAGTCCTCTCTACACCCAGCATGGGGCTCGAACTCACAACCCTGAGATCAGGAGTGGCATGCTCTCCTGCCTGTGCCTGCCAGGCATTCCTAGGGCTATGTAAACTTCACCAAATGTCCAAGATGCAAGACTCCCGAGGCCTCTGATATTTTCTGCTCTGTGTGGGTTTCCTCCTTCCTTTGGGAAAGTCACTCCCAGTTGCTGTCAGGAGGCGTATTTCTAAACAGCGAGGACTCAGAAACCTGCTGTCAGACTAATTTCAAAACCAGAAGTAAATAGGCTCTGAGGAAGGCTCATAGGCTTTGGGCAAGGTGCCAACATACAGGTGCTTTATCGTTGGGCTTTGTGATCTCTGTGTTGGCTGCTCAGGGGCCCTTGGTTTTGTTCGTTGTCACGCCCATTTTTGTTGAAACGGCTCTGTTCGTTGTCTAGTTCTGTGTTCCTACAAGTTGACCTCGACAGAAAGGTGACCTCGTCACTTTTGAAAGGACTTTCATCTCTGTATAAAATAGTCATTCAGAGCAGCGGCCAGTAGAAAGATCTGGAAATTGTTCCATGAGAGGAACCCAGGATGGAGGGTGACATCGTCAGATGGCTCTAGGCCACAGATGGGCTGTGCCATACTCAGAGGGCAGAATCAGGACCTTGGAGTGGCTATTAGGGAATGCAGCATATGGCTCTTTGGAAGAGACTTCTGGGAGGCTCTGCCTCAGTGGCCTCCGCTAAGTCCCACCACATTCCTATGGGACAGAAAGAGTTGGAAGGAACAGGTCAGAGATGTGATGGGGCTTGCAGCCTGAACCCTGCTCCCTGATTTCTGGGCCAGTGCTGCAAACCCGGACCATACTTACCTGGCTGCCCCCTCATCCCCAGATCTCTCTCCCACCCGGCCCTTGCTTCTTCCCTGGGGATGAGGGCCTGTGCATGCCATCCTTATTCCAGGGGCCGTGCTTTTGGACCTGGACCAGCAGACCCTGCCTGGGGTGGCCCACCAAGTGGTGGAGCAGATGGTCATCTCTGACCAAATCAAGGCTGAGGACAGAGCCAATGTGTTGCGGGCCCTGCTACTGAAACACAGGTGAGGCCCCAGTTGCTGCCACCGCCTGCCCACCCACTCCTGGCCCCCGCCCCTGCCTTCCTTCCCTCATCGCCCTCTGCTCTTCCAGCCACCCAAGCGATGAGAAAGACTTCTCCTTCCCTCGAAACATCTCAGCTGGCTCCCTGGGCTCCCTGCTAGGGCACCATCATGGCCAGGGGCCTGAGAGTGACCCTCATGTCACCGAGCCTCTCATTGGAGGTGTTCCTGAGACTCGGCTAGATGTGGAGCGAGAGGTGAGGGCAGGAGGGTGGCCCTGCCTCGTTCAGATCCCAGCTGCCACCACTGGCTGCTGGGCTGTGAATATGGGGGCACCGGGCCGGGCTGAGCTGTGCTCCTCTGCACCCCCAGCGGGAGTTGCCCCCTCCGGCCCCACCAGCCGGCATCACTCGCTCCAAGTCCAAGCATGAACTAAAGCTCCTGGAGAAGATCCCCGAGAACGCCGAGGCCACAGTGGTCCTTGTGGGTATGTGGGCGAGCCTTGTGGGTGGGAGGCTGTGACCTGATGGGTGCCCCCGGGGGCTGGGGTCCGCGCCCTCCCTCAGCCCCTGACAGCGCTGTGTCCCCAGGCTGCGTGGAGTTCCTCTCCCGCCCTACCATGGCCTTTGTGCGGCTGCGAGAGGCGGTGGAGCTAGACGCCGTGCTGGAGGTGCCCGTGCCCGTGCGCTTCCTCTTCCTGCTTCTGGGCCCGAGCAGCGCCAACATGGACTACCATGAAATTGGCCGCTCCATCTCCACCCTCATGTCTGACAAGGTCAGGCCCGCCCCTGCCCCCACCGGGCTCCCTCTTCCCTGCCCCTGTGGCCTCACTCAGTTCTGCCCCGGGACCCCAGCCCTCGCCCCGCGCCCTCACCAGCCCCAGGCCTGCTTTGGCAGCAATTCCATGAGGCAGCCTACCTGGCAGACGAGAGGGAGGACCTGCTGACTGCCATCAACGCCTTCCTGGACTGCAGCGTGGTGCTGCCGCCCTCCGAAGTGCAGGGCGAGGAGCTGTTGCGGTCTGTTGCTCACTTCCAACGCCAGATGCTCAAGAAGCGGGAGGAGCAGGGCCGGCTGTTGCCCCCTGGGGCTGGACTGGAGCCCAAGTCAGCACAAGATAAGGGTACGGGCCAGTACAGGCCCGGGGCGGGGACAGGGCTGCTTGTGGGGGCGCGGCGGCTTGGGGCACATAGAGGGGCCGTGGTGGGCGCCCTGACGGAGGCCTGGGTTGCAGCGCTCCTGCAGATGGTAGAGGTGGCAGGTGCAGTTGAAGATGATCCCCTCCGGCGGACGGGCCGGCCCTTTGGGGGCCTCATCCGAGATGTGCGGCGCCGCTATCCACACTACCTGAGTGACTTCCGAGATGCCCTTGACCCCCAGTGCCTGGCTGCTGTCATCTTCATCTACTTCGCGGCCCTGTCTCCTGCCATCACTTTCGGGGGGCTGCTGGGTAAGAGGCGGCTTCGCGGGGGCAGCGGGGGGTGGGCAGGGCAAGCACAGGTCCCTGGCTGACAGCTCTTGAGCCACTCTGCTTCCTGCCACCCCAGGAGAGAAGACTCAGGACCTTATTGGGGTGTCGGAGCTGATTATGTCCACAGCGCTCCAGGGTGTGGTCTTCTGCCTGCTGGGGGCCCAGCCGCTGCTGGTGATTGGCTTCTCTGGGCCCCTGCTGGTCTTCGAGGAGGCCTTCTTCTCGGTAAGGGCCCATGGGCTAGGTGGGGGCTGGCTCTTCCTGTTCCACTCCAGCCACCCCTCCTGCTCCCCAAACATGCCCACTTTGCTAGCCCCGGGGCTCTGGGACCTGACTGGACGCCTCCCTAGTTCTGCAGCAGCAACAACCTAGAGTACCTTGTGGGCCGCGTGTGGATCGGCTTCTGGCTGGTGCTCTTGGCCCTGCTCATGGTGGCCCTGGAGGGGAGCTTCCTGGTGCGCTTTGTCTCCCGTTTCACCCAGGAGATCTTTGCCTTCCTCATCTCCCTCATTTTCATCTATGAGACGTTCTACAAGTTGATTAAGGTAAGCAGGCCCTGCCGAGAGCTGGGTTGCAGGGTTGAGACCTCGGGATGGGAGGGAGCCGGGGCACCTTCTGCACCTCTCTCGCTCTCACTTCAGGGTATCAGGTCCAGGCTAGCCCAGAGCTCCCCTGGGCTGGTTGGTTCCTCCTGGCCCCTCACCACTTTCCCTGTCACTGACACCTGAACCAGGACTTCAGGTCAATCTTAACAAGTTACATGTTTGTCATAACAAAGGTAACAGGTCCTTTTGCTAAAGTGGCACATGGTCCAGAAGTGCCAAAGAGGAAGGCCCCCGAGGTGACACCCATAGTCACAGTCTGGGCCTCAGAGCTGTGCCTGTGTCAGCCTAAGAAGACTTGCCCCGAGTCCTCTGCGATGTGTCCTGCCTGTCCAGGCCTGGCTGCAACTGGACACCCCCAGCTGCCTGAATCCCCAGTTTCTCCTTTCTCCCATCAGGTCACTTTAGTCATTTTTTTGTTATACGAGACAAGCCCCTTAAGGCCAGACCCACCATCTCCTATGCTGCCTGCCCCACTCAACCTACATCCAAGCCCAGAAATCTCACCAGTTTAGCTGATGGAGCCCTTTGTCCTCTCCCTAGATCTTCCAGGAACATCCGCTGCATGGCTGTTCTGTCTCCAATGGCTCTGAGGCACACAGCGGTGACAACGACACATGGCATGGGGCAGGAGCCACGCTGGGGCCAGGGAACGGGAGCTCGCCTGGGCCAGTGGGGCAGGGGAGGCCCCGGGGCCAACCCAACACAGCCCTGCTGTCACTGGTGCTCATGGCGGGCACCTTCTTTATCGCTTTCTTCCTACGCAAATTCAAGAATAGCCGGTTCTTCCCTGGCCGGGTGTGTGGGCTGAAGTGCCGGAGTGGAAGAGGGGAGGGGGCCAGGAAGGGTGACTTAGTTGGGGCCTGAGAGGGGGCCGGGGACCTCTGAGCATGGTGCTTGCCCACAGGTGCGGCGGGTGATCGGGGACTTTGGGGTGCCCATCGCGATCCTCATCATGGTGCTTGTGGATTATAGTATTGAGGATACCTACACCCAGGTGAGGCAGAGCACACGCAGCAGTCAGGAGATGCTGCCTGGCATGGGGCTCTGGCTGGTGCCCGCCAGCCCAGCCCCAGAGCTGCCTCTCAATTGGGCAGACACCAGGCCCCCTCCACTGCATGCCCTCAGCATTCGCCCTGCCTAGTGCCCCTCAGGTCTCTCCCTCCAGTGTTCACTGGCCCCCCGGCTCTCTCCCATCTACCCTGCAGAAGCTGAGCGTGCCCAGTGGATTCTCCGTGACAGCCCCAGAAAAGCGGGGCTGGGTCATCAACCCGCTGGGGGAGAATAGCTCCTTCCCCGTGTGGATGATGGTTGCCAGCCTGCTGCCGGCCATTTTGGTTTTCATCCTGATCTTCATGGAGACGCAGATCACCACGTGAGTAGTCCCTGCCGAAGGGGGTTGTTTGTGGAATGGCTGAAACCCCAGCCAGGGCCAGGCAAGGAGATAGGGTGCACTGGGTAAGGGGGACCCAGAATGCCAGGCTGGCCCCTAGAATTTCCTTCTTTAAAGATTTTTTTCTTTATTTGAGAGAATTCAAGATGGAGGGGCAGGAGGCGGGCGGAGAGGGGGAGAGAATCTCAAGCAGACTCCGAGCTAAGCACAGAGCCTGATGTGGGGCTCCATCTCATGACCCTGTGATCAAATGAAGAGTCATTTGATATTTAACTGACTGCACCACCCAGGCGCCCCCAGAATTCCTTCCATAGGCAGTAGAAGGTTCCTCTGACATTTGTTGGGATGGGCACAGTACGGGCTGGAAGTGGTCCTGAATGGCAAGGAGGGCAGCGTGGAGAGGGCTTAGCTCCGTGATGGAATGCTCGTCCTGACGGAATGGGCAGGTTCCAAAAACAGACGGAGGCTCCTGGCTGGGTGCTCTGGAAAGACATGATTGTGCCAAGCTGGCCCCAGGGCCCTGGGCATCAGCGAGTGCCCATCCCCACTCAGGCTGATCATCTCCAAGAAGGAGCGCATGCTGCAGAAGGGTTCTGGCTTCCACCTGGACCTCCTGCTTATCGTGGCCATGGGCGGCATCTGTGCCCTCTTTGGCCTGCCCTGGTTGGCTGCTGCCACCGTCCGCTCCGTCACTCATGCCAACGCACTCACCGTCATGAGCAAGGCTGTGGCACCTGGGGACAAGCCCAAGATCCAGGAGGTCAAGGAGCAGCGGGTAACGGGGCTGCTGGTTGCCCTGCTTGTGGGTACGTTGAGCTCTTGCTTCAGCCTTCCCCAGGCGGTCTCTGAGGCGGGGAGCCCTGGGGCCACGTGCTTCTTTCTCTCCTCCCCCAGGTCTCTCCATGGTTATTGGGGACCTGCTCCGGCAGATCCCCTTGGCTGTGCTCTTTGGTATTTTTCTGTACATGGGAGTTACCTCCCTTAATGGGATCCAGTTCTACGAGCGGCTGCACCTGCTGCTCATGCCACCCAAACACCACCCAGATGTAACCTATGTCAAGAAGGTAAGACCTCACTAGAAAGAGCCCCGTGCCTCTGCCCCCAACACCTGGTCTGTGGGGCTCACTCTCCGGCCCCCCCATCTGCTCACTGTGTTCAGCCACCGTTTAGTCTGCAGACCCAGCTCTGGTAAGCCCCTCAAAGGCATAGCCACCACCACTGCCACCCCCATGGAGGGAGAAAGGGCTGTCTGTCTTCTGGAGGTGGCAGGCCCAGATGGCCCTCCAAGGGACCAGGGAGAAGCCTCGGCTCACCTGTCTTGTCCCCTCCCAGGTTCGGACCCTCCGAATGCACCTGTTCACAGCCCTGCAGCTGCTCTGCTTGGCCCTGCTCTGGGCGGTCATGTCCACAGCTGCCTCTCTGGCCTTCCCCTTCATCCTCATCCTTACGGTGCCCCTCCGCATGGTGGTGCTCACCCGCATCTTCACCGAGAGAGAGATGAAATGTGTAAGGCTTCCTGCTCCTTCACCCCCAGCCCTGCTGCCCACTCCCCACCCCACCCCACCCCTCACCCCCACCCCACCCCCACCCTGGGGTCCCCACCCAGGTTGAGGTCAGGATCAACTAACTCCCTCCACCCCCACAGCTGGATGCTAATGAGGCGGAGCCAGTGTTCGATGAGCGGGAGGGTGTGGACGAGTACAATGAGATGCCCATGCCTGTGTAGTTGCTGCCTGGACCCACAGCCAAGGGACGGATGGATAGAGGGATCAGGGGCTGGGGTGTTCTCCCCCTCCCCTCCCTCATTTTTATTTAAGTGAATAATTTAAAGTCTCCTTACCATCCCCACCCCCCCCACAGTAAAGTGCTTCGGCCCCCACCTATCCTGGCCTTCTGTGTCTGTATGGGGAGGGAGCATGGATTGGCAGGTGGGCGGGGGGGGGGGGGGGGGGGCAACCCGCTCCCTGTCCCAGAAACGAGATGCACAATGGGGAAAGAAAGGGACTTTAATGAGAAATCAAAATATAGAGAGCCAAAGTGCAAATTGTCCACCCCCTTCGGGGGTCACCCTGAGCCCCATGTGCATCCCCTCACCCCCCTTCAGGCCCCCAGCGGAGGCCCAAGGCCTGGAGCTTCTGCCTCAGGTAGCTCTTGAGCTGTGGCAGGCCTCTCTGTGACTCCAGTTCCTCAAAGGGTAGCTGCGAGGGAGGGAACGGCGTGTTACCCTCAGGGTCCTGGGCTGGCACAGGGGAGCCAGGAGGACATGCGGGGTGGGTGCTCTCACCGGCAGGAGCTGGTAGCCCATCAGGCCCAGGTGCCGCTCCCGGAGGGCCCGGGAGCCCAGCAGCACTTGGCCATCCCGGCAGAAATGCCAGCGTTCTCGCAGCATCAGCACCACCCTGTGGGGAGCAGACTGCAGCTCAGGGTGCTGTCCACAGAGGTGGGAGGCTCTCCCACCTTCTTCCCTTACCTTTGGGCGGGGTCATGGGTAGTGGACTGAGAGGCAGCCTGGCCCTGGGAACAGGACCGGGGAGGGTACGGTAGGAAGGGGTCCTGGGTCCTCACAGGAAGCACAGCACCGGAGCTGCTGACGCAGAGCAGGAAGTCTGGAGGGGGAAGAGAGAGGGCGGCTGGCTTCCAGCCCAGGCTCTGTACCCTGCCAGCCGCCCGCCCGCCAGCCACTGGGGTTCACCTGTGCAGTAGCCCGGAGGCACCGTCAGATCCTGCCGGTACTTTTCTTCCCCCAGCAGCTGGCGCAGCCCCTCCGCTACTATATCCTTGTGACTGGGATGGGGTAGGAAGACCGACAAGGAAAGGCTCAGGAGGCTCATCTTAATTCTGTCCCCTGTCATGCCTGGACCCTGGGCAAAGGCCTCCCAAGGCCCATTTTTCCCTCTAGAACTAACAAGAATGCCTCTGCATGGACAGTTCAGGGTCCCATCCCCTCCCCCCAGCCTCCCCATCTACCTGTACTTGCAGCGGGCACGGTCAGTGATGAGTGGCTGGGGGAAGATGGGCACTTGCTGCCTTCGGGGAAGACGGGGACCCCGGTATCCTGGAAGCTCCAGCTCCACAGCTGTGTCTAGCAGGGAGAGGTAGCGCCGCACAATGAAGGCATGAGGGGTGCCTGCGGGAAAGCGGGACTGAGGCTCGAGGGGCTACAGACTCCCACCCCTGCCTCCCCCTGCCCAGTGGCCCTTGGGGATCCCCACTGGCTCTCCTGTGCGCGCACCACTGATGTGGTTGATGAAGCCTGGGGAAAAGACAAAGTGCAGAGCTCGGAAGGGTAGGCACCGCAGCTGGCACAGCGACATCAAGATGTTGACAGTGGCCAGGGGGGCCACCCCTGCTTCCCGAGCCAGGATCCTCTCAAGACAGGGCATAAACTGCTGTTCCAGAGGCAAGTAGTTCAGCCGCCCAAAGGGCAGGACCAACTTCTGTACCACCTGTGGGGGAAGAGCAGCCCTTCACCCGGCACGAAACAGTTCTGATACCCTTCACAAGCTGAACCTCAGGGAGGCTTGGCCTGCAGGCTTGTAATGTCTCCGTAAAGGCAGAGCGATCCCTCTCCCCCGATGCACACACCAGAAGTTCGACAGCACAACCCGTGTCTTGAGCCCCATGTGATTAACCAAACCAATGGAGGAGACATCGCTGTGGGGTCTGGCCCTGAAGACTTAAGAGGAGTGGGCTTAATGAAGCTAAGACAGTGCTAAGTGAGTAGAACTGCAGAGAGCCAGGCATACACACTGGGTAGGTGGATGAGCCAGGAGGGGGTGAGCAAAGATAAAACCCCAGGGGGACAGAGCAGAGGGCCTGGCTGCTTGCTGCAGGAGGCAGCCAATCAAGCTGACAGGGAGCTGGGCTTGACACCGTGGAGGGCTAGGAGACAAGCATGGCAGGGTGGGAGGTAATCCCACCTTGCTGCTGAGCTGGGCTTCCTGGACCACCAGGAAATGGGCAATGGCTTCCAGAAGCTGGGGCTCCCGCAACCGGTGCCGGGCCAGGTGCTGGGCCAGGAGCACCATGACGTGAGGAGTCAGTTCCTCTGGCCTGGCCTCTGTGAAGAACAGCCTATTATGCTGGACCCTCAGTCCAGACACCACCACCGGCCTCCTCTTCAGCCCCTCCCCGCCACCTGCCTTCAGTCCCCTCCAGCACCTGCCAGGCTGCGGATGAGGTGCTGCCGTGGACGCCTCAGGAAATGAGGGCAGCTCAGAGCAGCTTCCAATCTTTGCCCACCGTGCAGGACAGGTTGCAGGGTGGGAGGTGGCTTCGGAGGGAGGCGGAACCTTCTCTCCTGCTCCAGGGCACACATCAGGGGCCCATCTGATGGGAAGCCTGAGAGGGAGAGGGTCAGAGGAGGCAGGCCTGGTAACGGGGAGCTGCTCTGTTCCAGTCATGGGGTTCAGCTGATGAATTCCCAACCTTTCACGTCTCTGTGTTCTGGACTGGATGGGCTGCTATAGTGTAAGTGGAAGCACTGGAGAAGTGTGAAATACCATGTGACTGTGAGGTTATCAGGACAGTCTGCGGGCAAGAACTCAAATAAAGATGGCAAATGAGCTCTCATCTCACGCCAATGGTGACAAACTGTAGTGGCTTTCTAGAGCACTGTGTAGGAAGGAATCCGGGCTTGGCACCCCTAGCTAAGCTGCAGGGAATGCTGCTCCACTCCTGGTGTCAGCTGTGGATACAAGGGGAGCGGCAGCAAGTGTGCCAAGGTATGCACCACTCCTGCCAAAGCCCAAGAGATGAATTCTGTCAGTGATCTTGGGTCTTCTACGCTCTTTCTCTATTCTTCCGTGAACACCCCCCCCCCCCCGACACCCTCCTCACCAAGTAAGACTGCAAGGTGCAGACACACGTGGATGGTGTGAATGTCAAAGGAGGGGCAGTTTCGGATGATGAGCTGACTCAAGTCCTGTAGTGTGGCCTGCTCCACAGGAGGGGGCCGTGGCTGAGACCCCAAGAGCTGACCCAGACGACGAAGTGCCACAGGGTAGTGATGGGCGCGCACCTTGGTGGGGTTCTGGCCCAGCCAACGCAGCAGCTCCCCAGGGCTCCTCGCCTGTTCCAGAAGCCGCTGTAGCCCCTGCACGGGGCCTGCATGGAGGCCACCTGCAGGAGGCTGGTCCCCCCACTTGCTGGGCCCCAGACAGCAGGGCTGTACTGGCGGGAGCAGCAGCAGGCCAGACAGCCGAGCAGCGGAGGCCTGGGCAGAGAGCAGGAGTCGAAGCATGGAGTTGGGTGATGGAGACCCTGAGGGGCAGCCCAGAAAAGGGGGTGAGGTTTTCTCCAAAGGGGAGAGAACCAGCCATCAACTCCTGACCTCACTCCCCATTCAGAGGGCCCTGGGGTCAGAACACCCACTCATGTTCGCCCTTCCTCTGTGATTGCTCTAGTCTTCCCCACCCCGCCCCTCTCTGCCTCCTTCCATCCTCTGAAGCAGCACCTTCCATGTCCTCCACACAGTGATATTTACAGAGCAATTCCACATGCACTATGGATCTCTGATGCTCCGCACGCGCCTCTGAGGTAGGCAGGGCTGGCACTACCTCCATTTCACAGGTGGAGAAACCAAGGCCCAGAGAGGAAAGGGGGGGTAAGCCCGAGGTCACGAGTCGGGTTAGTGGTCGTGCCCAGCCTGGAGCCCAGCTTGCCCTGTCGACACGCCCTCTCGACCACCTCCCCCTCCCGCAGGAGGCGGCAGCGGCAAGGAGGGTGGAACGCGGGCTCGGCAGCGGGGCGGTCCTGGGTTCCATGCTGGGCGCTCCCACTTACCAGCTGCATGACCTTGGACAAGTGGCTTCGTCTCTCTGCCCAAGCCTCCTCGCCCGTGAAACGAGAACGCAGCGCCCAGCTCGCAGGGGGCCCGTGGAGCCCGAGCGCGCGGCTTTGCAATGGCGCGGAGTCGGCGGTGTCAGGGGCCCCCACACCCACCCGGGCCCGGCGACGCCCGGAGACCGTGCTCACGGTCGCCAACACCAACTCCCGCCGCCCTCCCGCAGCCCGCCCCGCAGGCGCCACCCCTACATGGCTCCCCAGGCCCCGCGCAGGTCGCTCCCTCAGTCGGTCTCGGGGCCCGGGGGCCGGGCTCCCCCCGCGGCCTCCTCATCGGCAGGCCACCGAGTCCGCCATCTTCCCAGCAACCCCCGGACCGCGGCCCGGACGCCAATCGCGGCTCAGCCCCCGACCAGCACAGACGTGGCTCCCGTCAGGCCCCGCGCGTCCGGGCGCCGCGCGCCCCGCCCCCCGCGTCCGGAAGCTGCGCGCGCCGAGCCGGGGCGGTACCGCGGGCGGGGGGCGGAGCCAAGGGGCCGGGCGCCGAGGCTAGTGCGAAGAGCGAGCGGAAGTCGGCGGCTCGCCGTTGTAAGGCTGTGCACCCGGGAGGGCTCAGTCCCCGCCCAGCGCGCCGGTCCTCCCAGAGGGCGAGGGCTCCCCGCCCAGCACCCCAGAGGCCCACACACCCAGACACACAGCAGGAGTGAAAACTTCACAGTTATTTAATCTGCACGTGTTCCACAGAATCCCTCTGCCCCTCCCAGCTCCCCTTCCCCAGCGCCCCGCAGTCCTTGGGTCCTCCAACCAGCCCAAGGAGCTATCAGGGACTAGAGGTGGCTGGGTCCTCGGGCAGGACACTAAGAAGGGCCCAGGGGTGTAGCCCGGCTCTGCCCGGGGCCAAGGCAGTGACAGCAGCTGCCTGACCCCGAGGAGCTGACTGTCAATGGGGGCCGAGAGCCAGCAGCCCCAGGACGTGGCCCAGAGCCATGGAGGTCACAGGGAGGGGCGTCGGCGGACTCCCGGAGCGCTCTGCTGCGCAGGGCTGGGCTCCAGGGTAGTGGGAAGAGGCAGGCCGGAGAGGTGGGCCTGGGCAGACAGCAACGCCCACTGTGTCGAGGGGAGCAAGGTCCAGAGGGGCCAGCAACGCTGCCGAGAGCCCGTGGAGGCACTACGGGCGGTACATGGCAAAGGCCAGGAGACTGAGGAGCAGGGTGAAGCCGGCCAGACCCAGAGTGGCGGTCAGGGGAAAGAAGGGCCGGTACTGGATCTGGCAGTACCAGAGCAGCAGCAGCAGCAGAAGCAGGAGGGGCAGCAGCAGGCTGCCTATTTCCAGCCCGGAGGGGCCTGGCTCTGACCCCGGTGGGCAAGGGGGGTGTGGGGGACCGACGCGCGTGGACACGTGGCAGTGGAGAACGCAGTTGGGCGGGAGGTGAAGGCTGCCCAGGGTCTGGGTGTCGTCTCCTAGCAGCTGCCCTTGGTAGATGAGCCGCACCTGCTGTTCCCGGCCAGGAAACTGGGTCCTGAGGAGAGAGGGACCTGGGTAAGAGAGCAGGCCTCAGGCAATCCTGGTCCCTTGCCCAGAACCACACCCCCACCCCTCACCCTTGTCTCCACCCACTACCCAGCTGGTGGCCTCTAAGGAGGGGGAGTCCCCCCTGCCATAGGGGAATGATACAGTGTGTGATGTGAGGGCCTCAGTTCCCCCTCATCTATAGAAGGAGTGGGGAGTCTCAGATCTCTCTGGTGGCCCTTCCGGTCTGTGGTCACTCCCACCCCGCTCTTAAGAATGTCTTTCCTGTCCTCATCCCAGCTTACCTTTTCAGGGAGCCAATGGTATCGTGGGGCCAGGCCCTGGCCACCTGCTCTGAATCGTTGAGGAATTTCAGCCGGAGCACGAGGGGCTCCTGGGGGGAGTCCGGCGACGGTGGTGTTGCTGAGAGCCCCATGCCAGGCTCTGGCTGTGCAGCCTGACCTCTGTGTCTCAAGCTGGGGGTCTCAGCCCCTGGGGCCTCCCCTCGGATGCTGCCGGTGACCGCCATGGCTTCACTGGGCTGTGCTGGTGTTGGAGTCCCTGATGGCTGGGGCAATGGGTCGGTGCCCTCCGCGGTGTGTGTGGAGACCCAGGCGAGAGCCAGCACCAGAAGGCAGGCAAGCACCGCAAAAAGGATGGTCACCTCATCACCCACCCCTTCAATCAAGGCCATGGCACCTGCCTTGCCTGCCACCTTACTGAGCTGGAGAGGTACAAAGAACCCATGAGGGGCTGGCTCGTCCACCAGCAGCCCCTTCAATTCCAACAGGCGCCTGAGCCCACCCCATCAAACTCTCCCAAAGGTCCTTATTCCTCCTCCCCCTTACCCAAGCTCCACCCTAGGGCACTCACTGCTCTGAAACCTGGTGGTCCCAAACTTGCCTCAAGGGCCCCTTCCCATCACCAAATCCCGAGTCCTAACGTTTTGTAACCTGAGTTCTAGGTCTATAACCATCTCCCCAATTCATTCAAACACTATGCCGAAGTAAGGGCCCTGATCTCCTAAGCAACCTCTCCCCTAAATTCAACCCTCAGCAAACTTCACCCCAAAGCTTACCTACCTATTCTTCCATCTACTATCCCAAAGTTTACCTTCCCCTTCGTCTATTTCACCCCAAAGCCTATCTACTCCTCCATCATGAAAGTTTCTGGAAGGGGAAAGAAAATGGGCTTCTACGCCCCCCACCCCCGGCCCCGTTATCATTTAACCAAACCCCACCCGCGGCAGGGGACTGCTTCCGAAGGCTTCCCCACACCGAACGTCAGTCTCCGCCCCCTGGCAATACGGAGCTTCCGAGGGCTGTCATCCCCCACACCCAGCTCGGCCCCGCGGGTCCACTCAAGTTCCACCCCGCGGCGGCCCGACTCGGCGCCTCCCTGGAAGCCTCTCCAAACCCAGTCCGCAGGCTGACCCGAGATCCCGCCCGGGTATCCGAGACTTCGCCCTCCCAACCCCCAATTCCTCCATCACCCCTCCCATCTTCCCGCCCCCCGGAGCCAAGGGAGGACACCCGGGGCGGGGCGAGCGGGGGCCAGCTGGGGCCCGGGGCGGCGGGGTGGGCGCGGTCACCGCGCGGGGACTCACCGCCCGGCTCCGCCAGCTCCATAGCGGACCCTCGGGCACTTCCGGGCGGGAGGCGCCGAGGTCGCAGACACCTGAAGGCACCCCCTCCTTCCCTGCCGCCGTCGCCCGGAGCATTGTGGGACTTGTAGTCCTGCGCGGTGCGCATTTCCCGCCCTCCGCCTTGCGGACCCACGTGCCGGGATCGGCGGGCTAGTCCGGGTGTCTGCAAGTCGCTGAGGGGCCCGCGGGGGCGGGCTTAAGGGTTGTGCCAGCCCTCTGAGGTTGGGCGCATCAGCAGGACCCGCCACCTCCCCCGCTGGCATCCAGGGCATCTGTCACTCCAAAAACCAACGTCAGCGAGAACACGTCAGAGCACCCGTGTTTCCAGATGCAGGCTCCAGGGAGCTCAAGTGACCCCTACCCGGTTCTGTTCTTATGTCAGAGTGGACGCCAGAAGGCACCGTGGGCCCCCTAAATGGATTCTCTGGCCCAGAGCCCAGTACCCATGGGCGGTCCCATTAGGTTGGCTGAGGACACCCATCCCCAGGGCTGGCCACAGTGGCTTGGGCAGCTGTCCTGTTTCCCTGGTTCCTTCCTCCACCTTGACCCTGTGAGAAGCATAGATACTGGAACCGGGCCTGAATGCTGATCTCTTGTCTTGTGTTTATCAGCTGTATAAACTTGGGAACGCTATTGAACCTTTTTGAATCTTAATTTCTTTGTTCCTAAAACATAATTCATAAGGAAATTGTAAGGAAGAAATTGGGTGCTTTTTGAACAAGGGTGAAAGCTATGTAAGGGACCTGTTACACAGTAGGTATTTGTTCACCTAGTATTAGTACACTCTCCACCTAGATCTGGGCTTGGAAACTGGGTCCAGGGTGTTACTGTGTAGAGGATTTTGAGCCCCACGCTGGCTTGGGCTAGCTAATTTTGGTGGCTTTTCCTTCCTTCCTCTGGGCCACAGAGATCTCAGGTCTTGGGTTTTATAGGCCAGTCTTGGTGAAAAGTGATATACCCTAGTGTTTCCATAGTTCATGCTTACCTGTGGGAGCAGGTACTCTAAGCGTTGCCTTTGGGAAAGTCAATTTAGATGTATGACATACAGACCTAACTTTTCTCTAGTTCCTTCCCTTCCATTCATTTGTTTATTCTAGAAACATCTATTAAAGGTATACTATATGCCAGGCACTGTGCAAGATTATGGGAATATAATGGTGAATCATACAGGTAAACTTATCCCTGCCCTCACATGGCTCATAGAATGATAGGAGAGAGACATGTAGACAAGCTCACTGGTCCTAACACAGATCTGTGCTGGCTGCTGCGGCAAGGCATCTGAGAAGCTCTTTACCTTCAGCATCTCTCCTGGGAGCTACCGGGTGCAGATTCTTGCTGTCAAGTTCTAGTTACGCATGTAAAAGAGATGTTAGCTATTGCTTTTAGAATTATACAGTATCAGAGCTAGGTGTTCTGCTCAACCACTGTATTTTATTTATTTTTTAAAAATGTTCAGACTTTATTTATTCATGAGTGACAGAGAGACACAGAGAAAGGCAGAGACACAGGCAGAGGGAGAAGCAGGCTCCATGCAGGGAGCCCGACGCGGGGCTCGATCCCGGGTTTCCAGGATCACAACCTGGGCCGAAGGCAGGCGTTCAACCACTGTATTTTAAAGATGAAACACAGAGAGGGTACAAGACATCAGTAAGGTCAAACGTGTACATAGAACCTGAATCTGTCAGGAGCTATGGAGACCCTTCTTTGGAAGGTACAAGACACTTGGGTGACTGCGTTGGTACTGGGCAGGGTTTTGTGAGTAGCCAAATGGGGGTAACTCTTTGCGGGGAAAAGAATCAGCTCGGCCTGGGAAGTGGAAGTGTGTGTAAAAAGACTGACATGTCCACTGTGCCATAGGACATCTGGGCACAGCCCTGGAAGGCTGACTGTTTGGGGCCAGTGCTCTGCACATGCCCTCTATTAGGCATTTTTGGAAAGGCTGAGGATGAGGGCTGGCTAGCAAGATTGCAGGCAGCTTTGGCAATGGGGATGCAGAAAAAGGCAAACATCAAAGGTAGCTCCCTGGCCCCTGAAAGGGTGGACAAGGAACACAAGATGGGCAAGGGATTGAGGACAATGAAGAGAGCCATGAGGTTTCTGGTGAATCTCTTGAATGCGATGAGTGGGGGAAGAAGGCATAATATTGGATTCCTCTCTCTTCTTTGCCCATGTACCAGTGGGTCCAGGGCGGTGGTAGTGAACCACCCCAGTCCCACAGGGGAGTCTTTTAGGAGAAGCCTGAAGATGAGTGGGGGCTGTTGCTTACAGTGCCATTTGCAAAGGCCTTGCTGATGAAGCTCCCTGGGAGAACTGGAAATAGAAGCCGGGAACCCAGATTTCCAGGCTCTGTGCTGCAGCCCACAGCCGAGAGTCCAGGGAGGACCAGAGAGAGCACCTGGGGCACAGGGTGGTCTCCACGGATGATCTCGGGCGGGAACCGGGGATCCCGTGCAGTATGAAAGGCAGGACCGCGTAAGTGAGGCGCAGCTGTGCCTGGGCTGGCGGCCCTTCTCGGCCAATCGGCCGCGTTCATCAGCACCCTCAGGCGCCGGGCACGGCTGGGGCACTGCCCAAAGATCGGACACCCCACCCAGACCAGAGCAGGGCGGCGAAAGAGCCAGCCGGGGCCGGGAGCAGGCCAGAGCAGCTGTCCACTTGGAGCCGGTGGCCCTCGCGGCGGGTGTGGGTGGGGGCTGGAGAGCAGGCGGAAGGGCCAAGGCTAGGTGGGAGGGGCCCGGGCGCCGGGGCTGGAGCGCGCGGCTCGGGGGTGGAGGCTGCAGAGCCAGCGAGCGAGCGAGGGGCGGGGGCGCTGGGGCCGGCGCGCAGGAGGGGCGGGGGCGGCGGGGAGGGGGGCTCGGGCTGCGTGTGCCGGAGCTGGCGGGGGCGGCGGTGCGTGCGCATGACGCGGGGGGAGGGCCCGGGCCGCGCGCTCCCGGTCCCGTTGTTGTTGCCGCTGGAGGCTGCTCCGAGGCAGCGGGATCGCGGCGCGGAGAAGCGCCCTGCAGCGGCGGCCCCAGCGTGCTCGGCGGTGCCTCCTGGCCTCGGCCCCCGGCCCCCGAACTCATGCGCTAGCCCCGCGCCGCCGGCTCCGTAGTCCCGGCCCCGCCAGCCCCGCGCGCCCGCCCGCCACCGCCGCCGCCGCAGCGCCGCCCCGGGCCCCGGCCGGGCCCGCCTCGGGCCCCGCGGCTCCAGAGCCATGAACTTCCAGGCGGGCGGGGGGCAGAGCCCGCAGCAGCAGCCGAGCCTGGCGGCGCCGGGGGGCGGCGGCGGTGGCGGCGGCGGCGCGGGGGGCGGCGGGCAGTTCGGCGGCGCGGGGCCGGGGGCCGGGGGCGGCGGCGGCCCCTCGCAGCAGCTGGCCGGCGGGCCCCCCCAGCAGTTCGCGCTCTCCAATTCGGCAGCCATCCGGGCCGAGATCCAACGCTTCGAATCTGTGCATCCCAATATCTACGCCATCTACGACCTGATCGAGCGCATCGAGGACTTGGCGCTGCAGAACCAGATCCGGGAGCACGTCATCTCCATCGAGGGTGAGCGGAGCCGGGGTCTGCGGGAGATGGGGCGCGGTGGCTCGGCTCGGCCACGCTGTCCGCGTCTGGGGTCCTCGCGCGCCTGCGGTGCCGGCCACGCGGTGTGCTCGTCGCCGGCGTTGCAGAGCGGTCGTCCGCGCTTCGGGGCCGGTCCCGTGCCAGGGGACGCGTTTTCTGCTCTTAGTGCTCCACGACGCGAGGGCGGTGTCGCTCCCGGGACAGGTGCGCCCAGAGCCTCAGAGGTGCGGGGGTCTGGGGCCGGAGCTGGCCAGGCATGGCGAGGGAAGGTGGGCGCAGCGGAGGGCCTCGGCGGGCGGGGAGGTGGGGCCGCTGCCCCGGCCCTGCCCCGCGGCGGGGCGGGGGATCGGGCCTCCGGTTAGTGGAGCGTCCGCGGGCCCCGGAGGGTGGCGCTCGCCGCGGCGCCCTTTCCCGACGCACACCCCCTACGTTGCGGCTGCCAGGCGGGCACAGGCCGGGCCTGGCGCGGGGCTCCGGCGGCGCGACCGCGTGGGAAGCGCCGGCCGATACATCCGCGCCTTCTCCGGGTCCCACGCGCACCCGGGAGCCACTCGGGAGGCGGGCACGGGACTGCGGGGCGCAGACCGGCCTCCGTGGACACGGCGCCGGGCGTCAAGCGCCAGAACTCCGGGCCCCTGTCCTGCCCAGCGCTCCTTTCCATGGGCTCTTGGGTCGGGACTTTGGCTGCCAAAGGGGGCAGAGGAAGTGGGTGCACGCTGCTGGCACATATCCGACGACCCCTGATGTGGTGGGGGCCCTCCGCACCCCAGACACCCTGGTGGGCCGGTGACCTTTGAGCGCCCAAGGGACAGATGGGCCTCGCCCTGGGTCATCTGCTTCCTCTCTGTCCATTTGAGGGGGGATGCCCACCAGCAGGTGGTGGGTTCAGCTTTAGTGGAAACGCTGGGGCGGGGGATTACAAGGGTTTTTTTTTTTTTTTTTTGGTGATGACATGGAGTTGTGGGCAGGCCTGGCCACTTCTTGGGCCTCACAATTAGGGTCACATTCCCATCTTCTTGTGTGAGGCTCTGGGGGCTTCTTCACCTGAACACTCCCTTTCTGCTTTTGGAGGTCCCTGCAGCTGGGGAAGGAGCATTCAGTATTTTGGGATGGGAGTAGAGAACACCATTTGGAGCTGAAGTCCTGCCCTGTTCTTGTAACATTCCAACCTGACTCCCTCTGTCCTTTCCCCAATCCTCTTAGCTCTTTTCTCCCAAGGCTGAGTTCACTGTGAACTAATTAGGCAACAGGAAAACTCATTAACGTGGATCTGAGTAAATGGCCTGAATCACCGTCGTGGCTGGGGACCAGGAGTTGGCATTTGTGTGAGCCCAGGGCCCCAAAGAGAGGAGATGACCAGATTTTCCTCCTAGATCTGAAGCAGGTAGGGCACGACGGGTGACCATTCCTTGCCCTTGCGAGGAAGTAGAAGTTCCCCATCAGCTCTAAAATACCCCCAGCTCCTTTTGGTGACAGCCTTGGTGGGATAGGCACAGAGGGAGTGAGGGAAGGAAGACATCAGCAGCAGAGCACTTCCCAGAGCAGGGAGGGGCAGGAATCAGCTGGATTCCCATCCAGCTCCAACTTCCTTAACAGTGACCTGTGACCGCCCTGCCCCCCATCCCCCAACACCCCCTGGAGGCCCCTGGCAGGGTATCTTCTGTGATACAAAGGCCATGATTCCCAGAATCCACTGAGTCTCATCCCTGCCTTGAATTCAACATGACAGGCAGAATTTCCCCTCCTTGAGCCCCCCACCCCCACCCGTGACCAACTTCCCCATTGCGGTTTGGAAGTACCCCATGTTCTGTCTGCTTAGCCTGGAAGCTCCGTATCACCACCGTCCTGAATCCTGGGACCTGATGTCTCACTGTCACCAGGCCCAGCCGCTCCTCACGCATCCGTTCTCAGCTCTCCTGATCCCTGCTTCCCTGCTCTTTCTTGGCAGGGCCTCCCACCTCTTTCTTCCTGCTCCCCCCATTTTTTCCCAGCCTCTCTCCCGGAATCCGTCTTTAGTACCCACCTCACCCCTGCTCCCCCACTTTTGTCACCCAGCTTTTCTGCTCTAGGCAGGCAGAAATTAAAAAAAAGCCCAACCCTGAAAACTCCTCCGATTTCTGCCCTATACCCTTCCTGCAGTAGAGCCCCTCCATCTGCCAGACCATATTGCTGCCTTGTAAAGCAGCATCCCCACCTTCTTTTTGGGGGGAGGCAGGGGAGCAGCTTCCCGAGGCGTTTCCCTGCTCCCTGGGAGCCTGAGCGAGCCCCCCTGCTGGGGCCCAGCAGACCTGGGTCCCTGTGTTACATAACGCATCCATCCGTAGCCTGGGAGGCCGCTCTGTTTACTCCGGCCGAGCCTCTTAGCGGGAAGGGATGATATTTTCCTGGTGTATAATAAGCTTCCGCCTCACTCCGGTAATACTTCGATGAAGGATTTATTCGTCCCAGCTCTGAAGGTGACCTCGGAGATGCAGTCAGAATCTGTTTGGGACTGAGGGAGCCCAGTGGCACCTTGCCCTCCTGTCTTCTCTCTGCTTCATCCGGTCACCTCTAACCCTGTGGCCAGGGCAGGAGGAAGCAGAGGAACAGAGAGCTTTCCTGTTGCAGGATTAGGGGCCGAGGGGAGACAGACTGTTTCGGAAAAGTTCCACCAAAGGCTGAGGAAGGAGAAAAGGTATCCATCCTGCAGTTTTTAAGGAACGAAGGAAGTGTAACTGGGAGCTGGCAGCGAGGGTGGGGAGAGAAGACTTAACCACGTGCAGAGCCTCTGAGCCAGCCTCACCTTCCTGGCGGGGACACTGAGGCTCAGAGAGAGGAGGGATCAAGAGGGGCCTCACGGCAGGAGTCTGCAGGAAAAGGAGCTCTTGAGACTGGCTTGGGTTGCCTGGCTGTGTCCTAGAAAGAGGGCTGCACTGGACTCAGGCCAGACAGGGGACAGCCTGGGCGTGTGATACCTGGGCCAAGTGAACCAGGAGCCAGGATGAGCTGCTGGGAGAGGTGAGGCTCAGGATCCCAGCAATTGGCCTGGCCAGGTGGGCTGGTCTCTGAGTAATTGTGAATTCAGGGAGGCATGCCCCAGAGGAGGCCAAGCAGGGTGGATCCTGCAGGTCCCCAGGGAAGACCAGGAAGCACACGGTGGCCACTGGTGGCCCATGTGGCTGCTACTTGGGCAGGAACTGGGCTTTGTCGGCTGGTGACTTGTTGGTGCCCCCTTTGTTTTTCCTCCAACATTTTTTTTTTTTTTAATAAACAAAATAATTGCTTTTGAGCAACCTAGCGGTGGGCTGATTTGTTCTGTCCTTCACCTCACTCTTGGAGGGGTTGCTCTGGCTCTGCTGGCCAGCCACTATGGCCTGAGGCTCTAGTGCTCGGGGACTGCAGGTAGGAGGTGCTGCAAGTTTTCCTGGTGGGCTCAAGCCTAGGTTAGAGAGGGAAGGTGCCCCGAGCTGTTGCAGACAGAGCATCCTGGGCAGGGCTCGGAGGGAGCGGGCAGGGGGGTGCCCACCTCTGCATCATGCGTCCTGCTTCCTCTGTGTCTGGGGCTGGGATCCTGGCAGCAGCCCCGTGAGGCTGTGAGACAGGTGGAGAGCAGTTGTAGCCATTTGGGAGCCGGGGAAGCTCTCTACTGGGCTCCTTTGCCCTGTCTGTTCCTTGGGCTGGCCGGTCCCCAAGCTACTGAAACCACTCACCTGGGGGCCTTGCCGCAGTACATGTTTCCACCGCTTCCTGCCAGGGATCTGATTCAGTAGCTTTGAGATGGGGGCCCAGGGACCTGGGTTTGTCACTTCTCCCAGGGTTCTGGTAATTAGCTCGTTTCGGGAATGAGTGCCCGGTGGGGGCCTAGAGGCTTAAGTAGGACTTTGCGCAGAAGAGCTCCAGGAATTCTGAAAAAGAGATGTCCGTGTGGGTGCTAGTGGCCGAGGACAGTCACATTTGTTCCAGATACATTTATTTAGCTCCTACTGTGTGGCCCAGTTGCACAGAGCACAGTGGAAGGCAGGGAGGAGGCGGAGGAGGGGCCCCGCCCTTACCCTGGACCCCAAAGTAGAACAGATTGGCCTGTAGGAGGGGCCAGAACAGGGATTGGGAGTGGTGGGAGAAAACCAGGGCAAAGGTTAGATTCCAGGGAAGACCGGTCCAGACCTCTTCCTTCAAGGTCACGGAGAGGGAGGAAAGCTCACCTCAGGCTGCAGGACCACAGGCAGTGGAGAGATGGGATGTCCCTCCCGCCTTTAGTCCTCTGCCACTGAGCTGCTGCTCTCTGCCAAGTAAAAGACCCCCTGCAAATAAGACAGTCCTTGCTCCTAAGTACTCCGTGGCTACTGGGACTACTTATCTTCCTCTACCGTTGACTTCTTTCATTGAATGTCTGTGCCAGGCCTGAGGCTCTGGGAGACTTTCTATGCAGACAAACAGGTTTGCAGAGGCAGCAAGGGTGAGAGAAAGTGTGATGTGGTGTTCCAGGAGCAGCAGGCTTGTCCACGTAGCTGGGGCACTGAGTCCAGATGGGACGGGCCAGAGGGAGTTTTTCATGCTATTTTCTGTATTAATTTATTTATACCTCGCCATGGTCAAGGAGACCACTTGAAATGGCTTGGAATCCTGCAGGAGATGGCCCGTCATGTCAGGGGCGACATAGGAGCATTAGGGCAGGTGTGGCTGAGCATGTGCTCTTGAGGCGGCAGGGTGAGTGGCCTTGGGGAGACCAGGTGGGAAGGGAAGCTCATCCCTGAGTTCTCAGCGTCCACACTGTGCATGTGCACCGTGAACCTCCCCTATGAGCTGTCAGGGAGTCTGTGGCCTCAGAACCACAGGAGTGGAGGGAGTGAAGATGCCCTTCCTGAAAAGCAGGCTTAGGGGAGCTGAGGCCTGGGGGCAGAGTGGGTGGACAAGTCGGGGCTCTGACAACTCCAGTGTCCTTATCGGCAATACCCGCACCCCCGGCCAGGAACTTTTGGCTTACCTCATTCTCTTTTTACTATGTAGGTAACTTGAAATGAGTTTAACCAGATTGCCTTCCTTCTGACCTCTAGCTGACTTCCAGGCCAAGGGGTAAAGGGAAGGTAATTTTGGAGTAGAGAGCTGAGCCCTAGGGTGATAGAAGTGGGAGAGGGCCGTGACCGGGAGCACCTGCTTGGAAGATGTAGGCGTTGGCTGGTACTGCGTTCTGCGGGGTAGCATTCCCTGCCTGCCTGCCTGCTGGAGGTTGCTATAAGGCCTTTGCAACACGTGGCAGGTGTCTTCCCAGGTATGCAAGTATCCTCTCCATTTTGCAAAGCCTGGGATTTAGATTGAGCAACATCCCGGAGGCCACACTACGAGGAGCAGAAACTGTTTTCCAGCTGCAGGGCTGGTGCTTCCCCCATGGATGGATGGATGAGTGCGCTTTGGTGGGTCAGACTGGATGCCCCATCAGCCCTCCTACGGCGCCTCTCAGGGAAGTTTTCTGACCTTCAGTTTAATTTGAGGACACTTAGAATATAACTTGAGAACTTAGGGTTCCTCCATCCTGCCGTGATCTTCCTCTGAATGTCTTGAATCCCCTACTAAATGGTCTCTCTGGGACATGTCTGTCCCCTCCCTGAGCAGCGTAGATATTACTGCATATAGCGCATAGGTGCTTGCTCAAGAAACACTTAGAAACGCTTAAACATTTAAAACATTTAAATATACGCGGAAGTGGCGAAAGTAATGCTCGCTTGTTTTAACAAATTCAGATGGGAAGGAAGTAGAAGGAACATGTGCCCCCCACCCCCGGGGGTACCTGCTGCTTGGCAGCCTGATGTGTGTCTTCCCCAATCTGTTTTTCTTTTCTTTTCTTTCCTTTTCTTTTTTTCTTTTCTTTTTTTTTCTTTAATATTTATGCATAAGAGACATAGAGAGGCAGAGACACAGGCAGAGGGAGGAGCAGGCTCACCGCGGGGAGCCCAATGCAGGACTCCATCCCAGGACCCCAGGATTGCAACCTGAGCCCAAGGCAGACACTCAACCACTGAGCCACCCAGGAGTCTCCTCCCCATCTGTTTTTTTTTTTTTTTCCTCCCCATCTGTTTTAACCTTACATATATCTGCTCTCAACGACTCTGTGATTGATTTGATATTATTGGCATTTCTCAGCAAAGGTGGGATTTTGGTGGAAAACACTCCTCTGGGAGAATGAAAGCACCTGTGTTCATCTGCTCATCTGGTAGCTCCCTGCAAGGGAATCGGGATACCTGGGTTCTCATTTCTACCAGGTTGTGACTGGCAGGTCACCCCTTGCTTGACCTTTTTTTAAAAAATTTTTTTTAAATTTTACTTATTTGTCAGAGATAGACAGCACTGGTGAGCAGGAGCAGGGGGAGTGGCAGGCAGGGGGAGAAGCAGGCTCCCCGGCTGAGCAGGGATTCTGAAGCCAGGCTCGATCTCAGGACCCCGGGATCATGACCTGAGCCAAAGGCCGACACTTTACTGACTGAGCCACCCAGGTACCCCTTGACCTGTCTTGTTTGAGACTTGCATTCTTTGTGCAGCTCGCGGTGACTCCGCACACGGGTGCCTGGGCCATCTCTGTGTTGGCTCTGTGGCCTCAGGTCCTGCCTCAGGTGCTGCCTGTCTGGGGAGCGCAGGCTCCACTCAGTGCGCCCGGCTGAGCCTGACTTTTTGCACGTAGCACTTTGACAGGCGCTGCCTGGGCGCCCATAAGAATCTGGTGATTGAAGAGTTCCTGTGGGCCAGATCTGGGCCTTAGGGAGACGCAGGGGGAAATAACAAAACCTCCCTGCGGGGTTGTGCCACATAAAGCTTCACAGGGTCGTGTGTGTAAGGGGCTCCTGGCAGGGCCTGGCGCAGAGCGAGGACACAGTGATGCTCGCCACTATCTTAAAAGGCTGTAGGATGCCCGGGGTCCCTGGGTGGCTTAGTCGGTGAAGCATCTGCCACCAGCTCAGGTCACGATCCCAGGGTCCTGGGATCGAGTCCCACATTGTCTGGCTTCTTGCTCCATGGGGAGACTGCTTCTCCCTCCCCCTCTGCCTCTCCCCTCTGCTCGTGTACTTTCTCTCTTTCCCAAATAAATAAATTTTTAAAAATCTTAAAAAATAAAAGGCTGCGATAGGGCACCTGGGTGGTTCAGTGGTTGAGCGTCTGCCTTTGGCTCAGGGTGTGATCCCAGGGTCCTGGGATCGAGTTCCGTGTCGGGCTCCCTGCAGGGAGAAGCTCCCAGAGGGAGAAGCAGGGAGCTTCTCCTGTGTCTGCCTGTGTCTCTGCCTCTCTCTCTGTGCCTCTCATGAATAAATAAGTAAAATCTTAAAAAAAAAAAAAAAAAAGGCTGCAGAGCCATACAGTTTCTTACGCATCTTTTTGTGTATAGACCTTTCTATGCTTGTCTGATTACTTCCTTCGGACAAATTTCCAGGAGAAAATGACGAGACTGTCAGGTATGCACATTTTTAGGACTTTTGCAGCACAGCCCGCCTGATTCTAGGGATAGAGACAGACCACATGCTCCTTGCCCTACCTCTCTGGGCGCCCCCCTGCCCACCTTATAGGTTAAAAACACCACCACCACCACCACCACCCTTAGATGCTTTTCCTTATTTTTTTAAATTTTCTGTTGGTTTGATTACTAGTGAGAGTCAACATTAAAAAACAATTTGTGTCATTTGCATTTTGCTTAAGTCTCTTCAGGTCCCTTATTCATTTTCCAACTTGGTTTGTTGCTCTTTTTGTACTGCATGTAAGATAGTTTTAATTTCTTAATGTAGATTTTTCTTAAGTGAACATTTGTCTGCTGGCAGGGAGCCACAGCCTCAGGCTCTCAGGCAGCACTCAGGCCCAGGGCCAGCTGACCAGGCTCCAGGTGCCCAGAGAAGCGACCCTACATCACATGGTTTCAGGGGAATGTGCCTGTTTCTAGTGGGTGTTTTTCTTTCTCTTGCTTGTCTGTCAGCATCCCTCCTTGCCACTGTTGGTGTGCCCGCCTACAGCACTTTCTCTTTTGCCTTTTAATTTGATGTTTGGATGGCTTGCAGTCCCAGAGCCCATGCTCCTGAAGTGGGATTCCAGCCCAGTCCTGGCCTCTGGGGGTGCATGAGTCTGTATGCCTGGGGGGTGGGCGAAGTTGGGAATCTGGGAGATCTGGATACCACTTGGGGCTTGCCTGCTGTCTTCTAGGGAGGGGCTGATGGACTTCCTGCCCGGAGGATTTTTTGTTAAATGGGCCCTCAGTGAAGGCCTTTGGTGTGAAGAGCTGTGAAGGTTTGGTGGCTTTTAGTTGTTTCAAAGCACTCCTCTGCCTGGTGACAGCTTCTGGACTGTTCTAGACTGCATTGCCTTGGGTGCTGTGGTGGAGTGAATGCTGGGCATCCTTTCTTGTCTGTAGGGCCTGTGTGGGGCAGCAGTTACAAACCTGCTTCTGGAGCCAACCTGCCTGGATTTCAATCCCAGACTTAGTAGTTGGTAGCTGTGTGACCTTTGGTAAGTCCCTTTACCTCTCTGCCTTGGCTTCCTTGTTGCTAAAATGAGGTTCACAGGCACCCATTTCATCATTAGTGAGAATGAAGAATTCTCATTCATGAGAATGAAGTCGGGGAATGCACGCAGAGCTCTTAGACCAGCACCATTCCCTTGGAAGTACTTGTGTGGTGGGTCCTGGTACATGACTCATAAGCTAGGTGCTGGTCACACTGCCTTTGCCAGGTGGGAGTGAAGACAGTGAGGGCATGAGAGGGAGTGTGCCTTGCATGGTGTCCACAGCCTGTGGCTCCTCCCGTGGTACTTAGGGTCCGTGGTGGTGGAGTTTGGGGTAAGTTGGTCTAGCCTGGCGAGCCCCGGGGCAGAGAGCCACCTCAGGGTTTGTCTGAGGTTCCAGGGCCCAGACCTGGACCACAGCCTGTCACAAGGAATGTGTCACACAGGCCCCCAGCATTGCCTTTATTTGATTGTTTGCCTTTCAACCCAGTCCAGTTCTGTACGTGAGCCTCGCGTGTCAATTTAAATTTTCCTTTTAAGGAAGGTAAAAAGAAAAGTGAAGTGTGTTTTAATATTGTATTTTACTTAACTCACTATATCTGAAATGTTGTCTTTCCCGCATGCAGTCAATCTGAGAAATGATTAATGGGATCTTTTATACTCATTTCTCACACCCCGTCTTTGAGCTCCAACCCCCAGGGACAGGCCACATCTCCAGTGCTCAGTAGCCACACAGGGGCCCTGGCCGTGGTGGTGGGAGGACAGCTCTCGTTTTACCCCTCAATAAACAAAAGAATACCTGCTATAAAAAGTGAGTACAGAAGCGCATCCTTTTTGCTTTATCTGTCTAAAGTATTTTTTTAAGGTTTTATTTATTTATTCATGAGAGACAGAGAGAGAGAGAGAGGCAGGCAGAGGGAGAAGCAGGCTCCCTGCAGGGAGCCCAATGTGGGACTTGATCCTAGGACTCCAGGATCACGCCCTGAGCCAAAGGCAGGCGCTTAACTGCTGACCCAGCAGCCGTCCCAACCTTTCTGAAGTATTAATAATAACCTGTTTGGGGCGCTTGGGGGGCTCAGTTGATTAAGCGATTGTCGCTTTTTGCTCAGGTTGTGATCTCAGGGTCCCAGGATCGCGTCCCGCATTGACCCGGCTCCCTGCTCAGCGTGGAGTCAGCTTTGCTCTCTCCCTCTGTGCTCTCTCTCTGTCTCTCACTCCCTCTCTAGTAAATAAATAACATCTTTAAACAACAACAGTAATAATGAGCCTTACCCATAGGTCCTGCTGTTTTCCATCAGCTGGGCAACAAGCGCCCACTTACAGAGCCCCTGCTAAGGGCGGGGGGATCGATTGCAAACAGATCCATTGAGAAGTTACTGACTCTGCAGTAGCTTTTGGTTACCGTGTTTCCTGAAAACCTGAAGACCCCTGCCGTTGTGAGGCCGCCACCCAAAACCTGTTCACGCCATGGGGTTCTCCTGCTCCATGCTTGGGAGCCACGTTCCTGGGGTTCCGCCCAAGGATGGAAGGTGGGGTGTGAGTCCAGGCCCCGTTCTGCAAAGATGAATGTGGGTTGAGGGCCCCTCGCAGGCAGCGCTTGTTCCCGGGGGCTTGGCCACGGGCCTCGGGGCAGCTCTCGTCACTCTGCTGTGGCTCCCGCATCCCACATGGCTGCCTCTCCACCCTCCTGACCTCTCAGCCCCTCGCCTCCCTGTTGCCAGCCTGGAGGGTGATCCTGAATTGGGGTGACAGGGGAGAGACCAAGGCAGTTCCCACGGCTCCCTCCACCTGCTGCGGGATGGGCCCATGAGTTCTGGAGCGCTGGTGGCCTGACCCAGCAGAGGACGGGCAGGCTGGCGAGCTGCTGGTGGCTGGGCTCGCGTGAACAGCGCAGTCTGTGGACCAGCTGGCCTTCTGCGTGTCAGCTTTACACAAGGTCAGACGGAGTGGTGGCTCGTGAGGTGCACCTGGTAGGGGAATGGGGTGCTGACTGCGTGGCCCAGACCATGGCACACAGTTGGAGAAGGGCGAGCCCCGCCCTCGTGCTCTGCAGGAGGGCAGCGTGGAAGTGACAGCCCAAGGATTCAAGGTCACTGGTTAGCAGCGGGGCGCAGTTGGGCCCCCAGGCTTTTTTGCATCACCGTGACCTCCTTCCAGCACACAAGAGGAGGTGGGCCTGGCGATGGATCCTGCTAGTCACCTGCCCTTCAACCACGACCCAAGGCGGTGGTGCCAAGATGCTGTGTGTAACCAGCAAGTCTCAAAATATTCTCTTCACCCTGTCCTGGCATTTTAGGCGGGGCTGTTTTTGTAGGGTTTTTTTGGTTTATGTTTTGCCTTTGATTTATGCTAGGTTATATATGTATATATACGTAAAATAGCGGAATATATATTTATATCCTAGCGGAGAGTGTGTAAATGTATGCCTACTCTTGGAAGACACGTGGCACAGAATAAAACCCCCCTCAGACAGCAACTCTAGGTTGCATCCTTGCTCTCAGCCCACTTGCCTCCTGTGGGGCAGGGAGGCTTTCCTTACCTGGCCTGCTCAGAGGTGAGGTTACCATGGCTCACGCCCACGAAAGCGCATCCCATGGCATTGTGGCAATAAAATGCGAGGCTCCTTTACCTCCCTCCTCTTGTTAATGGCAGGAAGGACCGATTCTTTATCCTGGAAGCCACCAGGGAATCTGCAGGTGGGGTGGGCTAGGCAGTCCCCTTGTGATATCTTCAGTGGGACATCTCTGATCCCCCTTGGCCAACCCAAAAAGACAGAAAACATCATTTTTTTCTTCAGAGATTTTATTTATTCGTGAGAGACACACAAAGAGAGGCAGAGACACAGGCAGAGGGAGAAGCAGACTTCCTGCAGGGAGTCCAATGTGGGGCTCGATCCCTGGACCCCAGGATCATGACCTGAGCCAAAGGCTCAACCACTGAACCACCCAGGTCTCACCCCCCCACCTTTTTATTTTAAGATTTATTTATTTAGGGATCCCTGGGTGGTGCAGCGGTTTGGCGCCTGCCTTTGGCCCAGGGCGCGATCCTGGAGACCCGGGATCGAATCCCACGTCGGGCTCCCGGTGCATGGAGCCTGCTTCTCCCTCTGCCTGTGACTCTCTGCCTCTCTCTCTCTCTCTCTGTGTGACTATCATAAATAAATAAAAATTAAAAAAAAAAAAAAGATTTATTTATTTATTTGACAGAGATAGAGTGACAAGCAGGGGGAGTGCAGAGGGAGACAGAGAAGCAGACTCCTGCGGAGCTGGGAGCCCGATGCAAGGCTCCATCCCAGGACCCTGGGATCGGGACCTAAGCCGAAGGCAGAGGCTTAACCAACTGAGCCCCCCCCCAGGCACCCCCAGAAACCATCATCTTGTAGGTCTCTAGTTCTCCCCAGACTTGGCACTGTTAGGATGGAGACTCTGTCCTGAACCTATGTTGATGGGTTTTCTTGTCATTTGCTGGGCCCCAGTCCCCTGCCTGGGGCTTTACGCGTCTCAGTGGGCCCGAGTGGCACAGTGGCCCCTCCAGGGGGTGTTCCTGCCCTTGAGAACCTGATGGAGGCACGGGGCAGGCTGGCATCTAAACCTGGTTTGTCCAGCTCCAAGGCCCACCTTTGTAGTTTGGTCCCTCACGGGGCCTGGAGCAGTTGGTGTTCTTACCCAGCTGGCATTTGTCCTAAGCTGGATTCTGCTTCATTTGCTGCTTGCCCTGTGGACACAGAGCCCTGGGCTAGTCTTGGGTGGGCCTCCTGGCTGCAGCCTCTTACCAGGCTGGCAGAGAATGCTTGACCAACAACTCGGGGGCCTCCCTGCTCTGTACCCAGCCCAGGAGCCCTATTGGGCACTTAAGGTCCTTCAGGGAGCCTCCTGCCCGTATGACTGTGTTCCAGGGCTTGGTGCTGCCCAGGGGGCCGTCTCCCACCCAGGAGTGCCCCTGCTGGCCTGGGGAGCCGGGGCAGGTGGAGCTGTGGGCTCTCAGTCCCCTGGTAGCCACCCGGGAGCAGGGCTGGAAGTTGAGAGGCCATTTAGGGTAGGGGCAGGTGTTCTCCTGAGGCCCTGTGACTTCTCTTGGGCCGGAGTGTGGGGAGGGGTCTCCCCGGGGGTCTCTGCAAGGCTGGCTCTCGGCTGCCTTGGGCCCAGGCTGCGGACGTGCATGGAGTGATGGCCGGAGGGTGGAGGTGTGTCCAGTCCTCTGTCCTTCCTCTTGGAGTCCACATTCCCCCCAAGGGATCGGAACTGGGTCAGAGCTGGGGGATCGTTGAAAACATGGGGGTCCTGCGTTTTAGTGTATGTTTCTGACATGTCAGTTGGCTTTGGCCCTAAAAGCCGTTCCCTGTCTGGTAAGGAGGCCTCCCTCCATCAGGCCCTGGTTGGTGGAGGTGGCCGAGGAGCCAGCTACTGGCTGAGGGCCAGCCCTGAACTGGCCCACCCTGTGTGACCCGCGCAGGGTGGCTGGACAGGGTAACTGCAGCTGAGGCCCTGAGGGCGGCCTCCCTCCTCCCCGGAGCCTCGGATGTTCATGGAACTGGCACTAAAATAAATCGTGTCTGAGAAAAGCGTGTGTACCTCGGGCTGTAAGCAGGTCCCCCCACTGCCACCCGGTGGGGAGGGACGGCTAGTGGGCGCCGCGGCAGCCCGACTGCTTTGATAGGCACTGTGAGACACTGTTTTACCGGAATACTGATTTTATTATGAAAATTGCTGGCACAGTGTGTTTTTAAACTATTCAGATGTGCCACCCCACACGGTGGCACTTCGTATTTGTGCTGCAAATGTGCGAGATTGACAGCTCTTGCAGCGGGTGTGGGGAGTGGCGAGGCTCGTAGTTCAGGGCGACAGGATCTGATCTGGGACCTCAGAAAGAACGGTCCTAAGCAGGTTCACTTCCTGTCGGTGCCCGGTGCATGCCAGCCACTGCCCTTCCTACACCCTCGGTGTTCTCTGGACGTCCCCGCAGGGCACGCGTTACCCCCATTCTGCATATGGGGGCCCGGAGATGAAAAGGGATGCGCTTTTAGTGGCAGAGGCAGGACAGGACCCAGGAAGGCTGGTCTCAGAGCCTGTGCTCAGGGCCCCCAGGTGCTGCTGCGCCAAGAAACACATCCAGCTCTTAAAATACAGGAGAAGGGGTGCCTGGGAGGCTCCATCGGCGAAGCGTCTGCCTTCGGCTCAGGTCGTGATCCCAGGGTCCCAGGGTCGAGCCCTGTGTTGGGCTACCTGCTCAGCGGGGAGCCTGCTGCTTCTCCCTCTGCCCCTCTTCCCTACTTGTGCTCTCACTCGCTTTCTCAAATAAATAAAAATCTTTAAAATAAAATACAGAAGAAAATTCAAAGAACATTGTCTCTTCTGGGAATAAGAAGGGGCTTCTGAAGCCAGATAGGAAACCTAGGATATATAGAGGAAAAGATGGGACAGATCTTCTCCCAGCTTTTTATTTTGAAGAATCAGCACCTTGAAAGGCATTTGCTGGCCCCCCCCCCCAACCTCACATTCTTGGCAACGGGAGGAGCGGTCGGCAGCTGCACAGGGTGGCACTTTGCCGAAGGCTCTTCAGCTGGCATCTCCCAGCATGGGCACATTCTTGCGTGTAACAGAACACCAGTGTCACCCCCGAGGGAATTGACAGGAATCCTCTGACATCATTCAAGAGCTCACCATAACCAGAATCTCTCCGTTTCCTCCAAATACCTTATTATACCCTTTTTGTTTTTCTACAAATCAGGATGGGATGAGGATGCAACAGGATCTGGTGAGATGCTTTTTCCTGGCACACAGACTCTTGAAGGGGCTGGGCCAGATTTCTTTTCTTTCTTTCTTTTTTTAAATTTTATTCATTTATTCATGAGAGACACATAGAGAGAAGCAGAGATACAGGCAGAGGGAGAAGGAGGCTCCCCATAGGGAGCCTGATGTGGGACTGGATCCCAGAAACCCGGGATCATGACCTGAGCTGAAGGCAGATGCTCAACCGCTGAGCCACCCGGGCATCCCATGGGCCCGATGTCTTGTAGAAGGTCCGTGCCCTGGGTTTGGATGCATCAAAGTTCTCCCTCTGTCCTCGGTGCTGCCCGGGACCTGGCGTGATGTCCAGGCGCTGATGAGATCCGGGTTAAACTCCTCTTCTGGGATTACCCCCTGCTGTGTCACATCTGGTCCTGCTGTCAGTGATGGTAGGGAGCTAACAGTCTGGAAGGTCCCTTTCCACCCACTTAGTGATTGCTGAGTGATCTGAGCGCTGGGGCTGGGGCACCTCAGAAGTCAGCTGCTCCCAGGGAACTTGCACTCCCTCGAGGGTGGGAGGGGGAATTGTGTGTGTCTGTGACCCTTGCCTGCATCAGGTGTATTGGGGGGGTGGCCATGTGCCGATTTTCTCAGGTGCGTGTTCCTCCTGTGAGTCCTCACTGGTGGTGGTACAGCGTTGAGAGGTGCGTTGTCCCAGCCCACCTGTTTTTTTTTTAATAAATTTATTTTTTATTGGTGTTCAATTTACCAACATACAGAATAACACCCAGTGCTCATCCCGTCAAGTGCCCCCCTCAGTGCCCGTCACCCATTCACCCCCACCCCCTGCCCTCCTCCCCTTCCACCACCCCTAGTTCGTTTCCCAGAGTTAGGAGTCTTTTTTTTTTTTTCAGAGTTAGGAGTCTTTATGTTCTGTCTCCCTTTCTGATATTTCCCACACATTTCTTCTCCCTTCCCTTATATTCCCTTTCACTATTATTTATATTCCCCAAATGAATGAGAACATACAATGTTTGTCCTTCTCCGATTGACTTACTTCACTCAGCATAATACCCTCCAGTTCCATCCACGTCGAAGCAAATGGTGGGTATTTGTCGTTTCTAATGGCTGAGTAATATTCCATTGTATACATAAACCACATCTTCTTTATCCATTCATCTTTCGATGGACACCGAGGCTCCTTCCACAGTTTGGCTATTGTGGACATTGCTGCTAGAAACATCGGGGTGCAGGTGTCCCAGCATTTCATTGCATCTGAATCTTTGGGGTAAATCCCCAACAGTGCAATTGCTGGGTCGTAGCCAGCCCACCCGTTTTTATCATCGCTCTTGTCTCACGGATTGTCGTCATCGTCATCGTTGTTCAGATGCTCTAATATAATCAATTACAAAATTAACAGATGTAATTACATTTCTGTGGAGTAGAGTAGGAAAATTCGCTTTCACGTACATATGCCAGTTAAATGCTTCAGATGCCTGTGACAGCGGCCCTGCAAACTGTGAAGAAAAGGATCTTTTACATCCTGAAGGCCAATGGTCAGAGCAGAGGACCAGAAATACAGTTCAGAGGAGAGGAAACGCACATTGTTGGTGATCGTGAAAAAGATGCTTAGCCTCATGCATAATCGGGGACCCAGAGCAGAAGAGAAACAAGGTCCTGGGCTCCCCTGTCCCATAGCAGAAGGCAAATGCCCGATGCTGGTGCGAGGCCGGTGCTGGCCACCTGCTGGGCTGGAGGGAGATGGCCAGGGTCGATGAGGGAGAAGCCATTGGACGCCATCCATTAACACAAAAAAAATGTGTCTTTGAACCCAACTGTCCTACTTTTTCCCCCACGCAATGAGTTGGGGAACGGTAGGATGAGGGTGGAGCATCGGCGCTGTGAATACGGTGAAGCCAGCAAATCAGGGTGAGTGAAAACCGTGCCCATGGACGGGGCAGGGACACAAGAGCATCTGGGAAGTGGCTGTGCACTCAGGCTGTGCCAGAGGCTGGATCCTGTTGTGGTGGAGGGACTGGTTCTTCTGGAAACTTCCACCCATAGGGAAGGCCCCTAGGGGGCCAAAAGCAGTTTTCTTTCTTTCTTTCTTTCTTTCTTTCTTTCTTTCTTTCTTTCTTTCTTTCTTTCTTTCTTTCTTTCTTTCTTTTTTCTTTCTTTCTTTCTTTCTTTCTTTCTTTCTTTCTTCTTTCTTTCTTCTTTTCTTTTCTTTTTTCTTTTCTTTTCTTTTCTTTTCTTTTCTTTTCTTTTCTTTTCTTTTCTTTTCTTTTCTTTTCTTTTCTTTCTAGATTTTATTTATTCATGAGACAGAGGGAGAGGCAGAGACATAAGCAGAGAGAGAAGCAGGCTTCATGCAGGGAGCCCGACACAGGACTCAATCCCAGGATTCCAGGATAATGCCCTGGGCTGAAGGCAGGTGCCAAACCGCTGAGCCACCCACGTGTCCCCAAGAGCAGTTTTTGGAGTGTGTTGTGAAAGTGGTTTTATACCCCCAAATTGTAAAAAGATGGACAGTGGGGCAGCCGCGGTGGCTCAGCGGTTTAGCGCCACCTTTAGCCCAGGGCGTGATCCTGGAGACCCGGAATCCCCTGCAGGGAGCCTGTTTCTCCCTCTGCCTGTGTCTCTGCCTCTCTCTGTCTCTCAAGAATAAATAAATAAACTCTTAGTGTGCATTTATTATATGTAGTAGTCATAACCCACTTTCCTATTCTGTGTCTCAGCCAGAGCTGGAGTTGGAAGGCTCTTGTGAGTCCTTGTTAAGAGGCGTGGTGATCCCAGAGTAGCTACGGATATTGGGGGCTAGGGGCTGGGCAGAGCGGGGACTTGGGGGGCTGAGCCTTCAGCCAGGACAGTTGCAGACCCGCCTGTATTTCTGGTGAGCCATGTGTCCCTTCTGTGTGCAGCTATCATCCCCAAGAGCAATGGCTCTCTGCTCCTAGCATCTTTTTCTTTTTACAGAAGTTGTGTCCTCCCTGTGAACGCTGTAGATCACAGAGTAAATAAAACAGACACTTGGCAGAAAAATAGAAGCACAAAAAAATCCCTGTAGTCCTGACTGCCATAGGTCAGCCAGTGTCCTCCTTGGGATGTGTTCCTTGCATGTGGACCCATGGTACATCAGCCTTGCTGAAAAAAAGAAAAGCAAAAAAAGATCCTAAATGTCACCACCTGTGTTAGGTAAAACAAGGCTTTGCAGGGATGCCTGGGTGGCTCAGTCTGCCCTAGGCTCAGGACGTGATCCTGGGGTCCTGGGATTGAGTCCTTCATCGGGCTCCCTGCAGGGAGCCTGTCTCTCCCTCTGCCTATGTCTCTGCCTCCCACTCTGTGTCTCTCATGAAAAAGTAAATAAAATCTTAAAAAAAAAAAAAAGGTCTTTGCAGACGTATCTTAAATGGTTACACCTTCTGGAGATGTGGTTGCTTCCTTCCTTATTTCTATGTTGCTAGGTGTTTTGTGTTGCTTTCATTTTTTTGGTTGTGTTGGACGTCTTCGGGCCTCTGTCCTTTCCTCTGTGTCAGATGGGCCCCATGGCGGCGCGGATTCTGGGGGCAGAGCCTGTCTTCTCGTCGTGCCCCTGGCCGAGCTGCTCTCAGGGCCAGAGGGCCCACTCATACACCAGCCAGCTGCAGAGCAAGGGCTCTGGAAAGCGAGAAGCAGAATTTCATTCTTATTTCTGTTTGAGTAACAAATGCAAATGAATAGTTTCCACTTGTGTTGGCCATTTGTCCTTTCTTTGCTCACGTGGAGGTTTTATGTTTGGGTTTTTTAAGCAACATTTGTGCTACTAACCTGTTGACATAGCCACTCCCCCTCCAGGTGTCAGTTTCCCTTTAATTCTATTTGTCTTAGGGTTCTTAAAATTTTTAATTGTTCTGGATTTTTTATTTTTATGTAGTTGGACCTATAGATTTTCTCTCTCCTATCCTTTATTTTTTTCTGTTTTTAAGATTTTATTTATTTGTTTGAAAGAGAAGGAGAGTGAGTACCCAGAGGGAGAGGAAGAAGCAGACTCCTTGCTGAGCAGGGATCCCAGGACCCTAAGATCATGACCTGAGCTGAAGGCAGACACTTAACCAACTGAGCCACCCAGGGGCCCCTCTCCTGTCCTTTAAATTTTAAAAGCCTTGTGGCATATTCCTTCTGGCCTCCCCCTTTGACAATGTATCCTCTCCTGGTTCATCCCCCCTCATGCAGACTTCTGTAGCTGAGGAGCTTTCCCAGGCTGCCCGGCCCTACATGGTGGGCTCAGCTTGGCTGTGGTAGGTGGGGGGCTTGGATAGCTGAGGTCTCAGGCTCCAGGGAACATTGTGGGCACTGAGGGGGTGTGAGGAGGGTACACGGAGTGGCCCTCTGTCCCTTCCACGTGCGGGCTGGCACAGTGCTTGGGCACTACCACCGGGTGTGGGCCGTGGAGACCCTGCAGGGAAGCTCAGAAAGCTTGTGTCCCCCCACCCCCCGGGAGGAAAGCATCTTCAGCTCAGGAGGGTGTTCCATGGACTCCTCTGCTCCCTGAACGGCCTCTTTGTGGCTGTGTCTACATGGCATGAAAGTGAGGCGTGCCGAGGGCTCATCAGCCCCAAATAGCCTCTTTTGTCTGTCAGCAGTAACCACTTCAGATGGCTTTCTCCTTTGGAAGTATCTACACTGTGTCTACCTACACAGATGTCCCCGGGAGGGGTGGCCGCAGAACCTGGGTCAGCCTCTCTTACTGAGTCAGTAGGACTGGGCAGGGGTTTGTTTGGAAGGTAGGGAACGAGGAAGCTGGGAGGGGGTCTTTTTGGGAGGACGGCCCTGGCTGGGAAGGGCAGGGCTGGTCCTCACTGAGGTGCCTACCCACAGGGGAAGACAGGCAGGGGCTCCCTGCAGGACGAGCTCTGGGGCCCAGGTCGGCCCTGCATCCGTGGAGATCTCGCCAGGCCAGGGAGGCCCAAGGGCTCGGAGCCAGTCCGTGGCCCTGGGATTGAATGCCAGCTTCAGCCACTTATTAGCTAGTGACCTCAGGCTGTTTGGCATCGGTGCCTCGGATTTCGCATCTGTATGTTGGGGAAAATTACCTGCTTTTCTCAGGGAGTTATTGTCAGAGTTAAATGGGTCAGTGTGTGTCACGTGCTCAGTGTGGCTTATTGTGTTCTTATGATAATAAGAATAAGTGGCTCTTATTACCAGGTGACCAGTGGCGTCCCATGTGGCTGCTGCCTTGGGTGTATGGGGCACAAAAGGTGGCTTTGCTGTCCTCAGAGCTGGCCTGTGTGTGCCCAGAGGCTCTGGTGAAATGAGAGCAGATTAGATACCAGCTTCTACAGCAAAGGCAAGAGGAACTGGGGATGCTGAGGGGGACCCTAAGATGTGAGAGCCCCCCAGGACTCCGTGATGGCAGTGGACAGGAGCTGAGCATTCTGACCACAGCTGCTGAGCTGGCGGGGTGAGAGGGGGCAGCCTGGGGTCTGGGCCCTGCTGGAGAGGCCTTGGGGTTCTTAGATGCTGAGTCCATGTGGAACCCCCAGCCCCAGGGCAGTGGGCAGGTATAGCTGTGGGAATAGGGTGGAGCCTTGGGCCTCAGGTCTGGCCCCACCCCCCGGGAAGGCACCTGCTCCACTTTCAAAACCTGTCAAGGGAATTCAGATGCTTTTAAACTTCTGTCCCTGGACTCTCAAACTACCCAGGTCTTTTTATTTTACCCCTTTCGTGTGCACTGCTCCCTTCCCTTGGGGCCCTGCACTTCCACCTGTGTACATGGCCTCTCAGGTGGGGTGCCACCTGGTGGCACTTGGCTTTCTGTAGCTCCACCATCTTGGAGCAGAATTAGTTCAATTGTTATACTTTATGGAATCTTCCCTTTATTTTTCTTAAGGATTTATTTATGAATGGGGGAGGGGCAGAGGGAAAGAATCTTGAAGCAGACACCCCTCTGTGCGCAGAGCGGGACGTGGAGGCTCACTGTAGGTCTCAATCCCATGACCCTGAACTCATGACCTGAGCTGAAACCAAGAGTCAGATGCTTAACTAGCTGAGCCACCCAGGTGCCCCTGGAATCAATCAATGTATCTATCTTTCCTTTCCTTTCCTGTCTTTCTAGAAGATTTTATTTATTCATGAGAGACACACAGAGGCAGAGACATAGGAAGCAGGAGAAGCAGGCTTCCTGTAGGGAGCCCAATGTGGGACTCGATCCCTGGGGATCGAGTCCCACAGATCACAACCTGAGCCGAAGGCAGATGCTCAACTGCTGAGCCACCCAGGTGTCCCTGGAATCTTTCTCTGATTAGGAATATCTTACTCTTGTGAAAATAAGGTGAGAGCAGACAAGTGGCAATACTGATAAGGAAGATCTCATAAATGGAAGGCCTTTGGGAGCCATGGGACTGGAAGAAACAAATTTTTAGTTTGTGGGACTTTGTGGGACTGTGGTTCAGTTTTGAAGGAAGAGAACACTTTTAAAGACATATGAAATGCGGGACACATGTCAAAATGGGGATGGAAAGGCAAGGAGTGGGCAGCCCCAGTGGTGCAGTGGTTTAGCGCCGCCTGCGGCCCAGGGCGTGATCCTGGAGACCCGGGAGTCCCACATCGGGCTCCCTGCATGGTGCCTGCTTCTCTCTCTGCCTGTGTCTCTGCCTCTCTCTTTAGCTGTGTCTCTATGAATAAATAAATTAAAAAATAAAAAAAACCTTAAAAAAAAAAAAAAAAGGAAAGGCAAGAAGCCATTAGGGAGTGTGCTCTGTGCTCCATTCTGAGTCTGGAATCCCCAGCCAGAGCAAGGCAGTGTGGGAAGTGGTGTGCTGCTGCTCTGCAGGGTCGCGGGGTGGAGTGTCTGGGACATGATGCGCACACGATGATTGAAAAGCAGCAGATTCTTCTTGCCACAGCACAGTGTGTGCAGGGCCTGTGGTCCTGGGTGTTGGTCCGAGCAGGGAGCAGTGTCTGGCCGGGTCCATCTTTGGGTTTTGGGATGTGGCAAGGGAGAACTGGTCAGGAGGCTGGTCAGGTGGACTTACTTGCTTTCCTCTGTCTGCACACCCACCCCCACTTGCCCCTTTGGTCCTCCCCGCTTCTCCATGGGGAGCTCTCTGGGACCCTGACCTTGGGAGATGGGCTGGAGTTCTCTCCCCACCCCCCCTTGCTCCTGCAGGTCTTGGACGTTTCCTGGGCTCCCGCAACACAGCTTCTCCAGGTCTGGAGGCCACGGGTTGGAACCGCAGGAGTGGGCGGGCCTCCCTCCTCGGGTCCCCTTGAGCGCTCTACATTGTGCTCCCTCTCCGTCACTGTCTCTCTGTCCAGATTGCCCCTTTCTGTAAGGACAGCAGTCCTAGGGGAGGAGGGGCCCCCACCCTACCCTGGGGTGACCTCATCTCTGCCATTTGCAGGCGCGCAACTTCCAAACAGGGTCACGCTCTAAAGTGCTGGGGGTCAGGACCTCAAAGTATGAATGGTGGGGGGCACAGTTCAGCCCAGAACAGCCTTCAGCAGGTAGAGAAAGACATGATCCAGAAGGGCCCTGGGAATGTTGGAGGTCTGCCTCTGCGGACAGTGGCTTGGCTCCAGCTGACGTGTGACCCTGGCATGTCCCACTAAGTTTCTGACTTGAAGAAAGCTGGTTTCAGTAGTTTTCACATCCCGCAGGACTGTCTCCTCTCGCTCGCTCTCAGCCAGCAGCAATGGCTTCTTTTACTGATCCCCTGCTTGGTGCTGGGCACCGTGTTGGGGCCCCCGCAGTCCCAGCACTGGTCTTCATAGCAACTTCAGGAGGCAAGGTGGGGTTATTTCTGGTTTACAGGCTAAAATCTGGGAACCCGGTGAGGGTGGCTGTGGATGGACACGCAGCTGGTAGGGCCCAGAGGCTTAATTTGAACCCAACTCTTTCAACCCCAGAGCACCTCACGCCTCTCCACTGGGGGTCTTTGCAGATGATTTTGCCTGTGAGTCATCTCCTTAGCGGGCTGTCCCAGCCAGGGCTGCTGTCTTGTCAGTCGGCCTCCCTCCCCGCTGGGGGAACAGAAGCCTGGGTCTGCAGTTCATGCTCTGCAGGCACGTGTGCCACCGTGCATTCGTTCGCAACCGTGCATTCGTCCACAGCACCGGCACCGTCTCCAGTATGCTGAGCTCTAGTGGGGGAGCAGTGAACACACTAGGAAAGCCCCTGGGAGTGAGGAATGTTCCGGGCACAGCTGCCGTGGGTCCGTGGGTCTGGGTGGAGAGAGGTCCGTGTCCTGTGGTAACAGTGAATTGTTGAGGAGGGGGCGAGCTGGGGCCGGGGGTGCTGGGGGGACAGCCAAGAGTCTCCACCGCCCCCTCCGCGGACTCCCTGTCCCCCACCCGAGGCCTGCGCACAGAGCTGGAGAGCGGGCCTGGGTGTGGCCCTGGCTGCCTGCCTTGCCTCCGCTGGGGCTCCCCGGCTAGGCCGCTGCCCTCCTGCCACCTTGCTCCCCGCCAGCTCCCGCCTTCCTCCCTTCCTCGCGGCGCCCTGGCCGCAGGAAGATGTTTTGCTGCCACCTTGTGGGCAGGAACAGCCTGGCGGCCGGTGTGGCTCTGGGAGTCCCAGGAGCATCGAAGGAGCCACTAGGCGTGCCCTCTGGCTTGAGTCCTGGCTCTGGGCGGGGCATGGGGCTCCAGCCGGCCGCGCCCCAGCACTTATCAGTGGGGCACCCCCAGCAAATATTTGAGCGGAGACCAGGTACGAGGTCGTGTGGGATTCTGGGGCTGGAGGCCACCGTTTGCTCACAAGCAGAGTTTGGTTCTGTGCTGGGCCTCCCACGCTGCACCTTCACGTGGTCTTCCTGCACCCTGCCAGCTAGCCAGGGTTTGTGGGGTCCTCCCGGGGCCCCCAGACCAGTCCAGGTGGTGGGGCCAGCCCACCCCACCATGGACCCCTTCTCCCTCTAGAGTCGGCTCTTTCTCTTTCCGATTTCCCAGCTCATTTTCTCTACTCTCTGCTTCCAGGGAAATGTGTATCCGTCCTCCCCACAGAGTGCACACCGAGGGGCATGCTGGGAAACTGCCTCCCTAATCCCCCCCCCCCCCCCGAAATTGCCATGGAGTCTTCTCACCCTTCAGCAACAGGGCTAGCATGGTGTTTCTTTTTCTTTTTTAATTAATTAATTTTTAAAGATTTTATTTTTTCATGAGACAGAAGTAGAGACATAGGCAGAGGGAGAAGGAGGCTACCTGTGGGGAGCCCGATCCCAGGACCCTGGGATCAGGACCTGAGCTGAAGGCAGATGTTCAACCACTGTGCCACCCAGGTGTCCCATAGCCTGGTGTTTCTGATGACCTTAGGGGACTGACATCTCAGCCGAGGGCTTAGCCTTATATGGAATTTCTGTACTGTTGATACGATCCCAGCTTGGGAGCTTTTTAGGATGGTCCTAACTGCCTTCGGGCCTTGTTGAGTGGAGCTGTGACTGCCTCATCTTGTCAGCAGAATCTTGGAGCAGAATCTTGTCAGGCACAACACGGAGACTTCATCTTGACCGGGGCTGATGCCATTGAGGGAAAGAAGGATGTGCCTGCCCTGTTCTCCTTCCTGAGAGCCTCGACCAGCTGGACGGGCCCCAGGATATTTATGTGTTGGCAGGTGTCCTCCTCTGTCTGGCTTCTCTGGGTCAGGACGGGCTTCTGGGAAGGAGGGAGAGGCAGGAGGCAGCCAGGGGAGGAAGAGGACACCGTTGCAGGTTTGGGAGCTGACCCTGGCTGAGCATTTTGCCTGGGAGGAGATTCTCTAGGTGCAGGGGGAGCCACCAGGAGCTGCCGCATTCTCTCAGAACATAAGATGTTCTTATGTCTGGGATAAGGCACTGCTGCCTGCCTTCCTGCAGCACGTATGTGTGTATCTGGGGCCTTTGCCCCCCGAGTGCTGTCCTGCTCCTCTCCCACTGAGATAGCAGAGTTCTAATGCAGCCCGTCCCTCCCCAGTGTCAGGACAGAGCTACTGTCCTGTGCTTGCAGGTTCCTTGGCTTGGGGGGTAGGTCTGTAATGAGCAGCCTCATTAGCTTGGGGAGGGGTCACTCCTACGTGTATGGCAGACAGATGCGTAGATAGGGAAATGGGAGTGTGGGACACTTAAATGTAGAGGAGTCAGGATCCCAGGGTTGTGTCCTCCCCATGTCTGAAGGATCCTGGGAAAGGGCCTTTTGTGGAACCATCTATTATGTGGGGAATATGCATCCTGGAGGGGAAGAAGCCATCCTATCACTGCTAATAAGTAGTCCCATGAAACCCTGAAACCACCCCCGGGGCTTTCCAGGCCCGGGTGATCCAGCCCAGGACTTGAGAGTGTCCAGTGCTGGGCTCTTCTCAGGAGCACCTAGGATGCCTTCTCAGGCATTCCCCCACCCCAGCCCCCTCAGGAATGTGCTACTTTTATCTTGTACTTTGCTTCTAAGCAGAACCTGGAATTTTGACACCGAGAGGGACATGGGGAGTTGGGATGGACTGGGGGTGGAGGAAGTTTGGGAGTATTATTTCTTTAAAACACATGCAGCACCCCCTGTCCGCCCCATCCTTGCCACTACCCAAACTGGTTTCTCAATCTGCTTGTGGTCTTACGGATTATGGCAAACTAGCTCATCTCTTCCTCCGGGAAGAGGACTGATGTTTAAAATGCAGTAGAAAGCACAGCAGAGCAGCTACCTGCCTCCTGCCCCCATCCTGGGGTGAGCCCTGCACTTCAGGAGACTTCACAAGTCCCTAGTGTGGCCCACACTCATGTACAGGCATCCGTGCTTGGGGAGAGTGAGCATCAGGCTCCAGCCAGCACTGAGCGCACAACCCTTCACCTCGGCCAGCCACCCTCTGGACAGCCTCTGAACAGGAGATGAGACCCAGGGACTCAGAAGCGAGTCACTCATCCAGAACCATGTGGCCCAGGACTGAAGATTACCTTTTGACTCTCTGCTGCCCTTAGGCAGGACACTTAACTGAATCCAGACAATTTTATAATCTCCAAAGGAGATGATCACCTCGGCCATCAACAGAAGAGCTGCCTGTAGTATCCAGCAACCTGATCCTAGAGTTTGCCAACCTCAGAGTGTCTCAGCCGAGAACTAAGGATCACCTCGCTCAGGGTCCCCATTTCACAGACAAGGAGCCTGAAAGCCAGAGAAGGTGCATGACTTGCCCCCTGACTCCTAACTGAAGCTCTTTGTGATGCCGGCCCAGTGTGTGGTGCGCTGAGGACTGTTATTTATTTGGCCTGCTGGTAATGACAGCTCCTCACCTACTTGCCCCATGCGAGGAGGAGCCCTGGGCTGGAATTTCCTGTTTTCTGAGGGCTCCGGGGGCTGCCCCAGCAGGCTGACTCCCATGCCACCGCCGCCGCCGTTCCGGGGTGTTCCAGGCCAGGCTTGCCGCCTCTCCTTGCTGGGCCGGCTCCCGGCCTCTCCAGGTCTGGGCTTGCCGGCTGCCGCGAGGTGGAAGCGTTGAGGGACTCCGTGGGCCCGGCCGACACCAGGTGCCCAGAGGCCGGAGGTCCGTGCGCCCCGGCCAGGGCCCCGGCCCTGGGCCCAGCCGCGCGCCCCTCGCCATGGGCCTGGCCCTCGCCCGCGGGCCCTGAGCATGGAGCGGGGCTGGCCGCCGCGGGACAGCTGCAGCCCGGAGCGGCCCGCCGCCTGCCGCCGCGCCCTCAGCGTCTGCGACTCGCTGGACCTGCGCGGCGCCCCGGCCGCCCGCGCCGCCGCCGCCCTGCAGGCCGCCCTGAGCGCAGCGCGCGAGCAGCCGGCGCGGCCTCGGAGCGTCTGCGCGGGCGGCCCGGGGCCCCCGCCCTCGGGCGCCCGCAGCCTGCTGCTCGGCCTCCTGCGCCCGCGCCTCGGCCGCCGCGGCCTCGCCGACGGCCCCCCGCCGGCCGCCGGGCCCGCGCCCTCGGGGCTCCCCGGCTCGGCCGCGCCCAGCCCCGCGTCCAGCCCCGCGCCCAGCCCCGCGCCCAGCCCCGCGCCGGCCCGGCGCAGCCGCACCCGGGGGGCCCAGGCGCCGCGCCCGCGGCCCACCAGCATGACGTTCCTGGAGGTGAACCGCCTGGAGCTGGCGGCGGCCGAGGGCGCGGGCGCGGGCGCCGGGCTGGGCCGCGCGGGGAGCGCGGGCTTCCTGCGGGGCGCCTCGCTGTGGAGCAGCCAGCGCTGGCAGGTGCTGCGCGGCGGCGGCGGCGGCGGCGGCGGCGGAGGAGGCGGCGGAGGAGGCGGCGCGCGCGGCGCCCCCGGCCCCCGGCGCGGCCTGTCGGCGCTGAGGAAGAGCTTCAGCTTCCGCCTGCGCCGCGGCCAGGAGATCCGGCGCGCCGAGTCCGGGCTGCTGCCCCGGGCGCGCACCCGCAGCGACGGCGACGCCAGCTCCCTGGGCGCCTTCCCCAGCCGCCGCGACCTGCTGCTGGGCGCCGAGGCCCCGCGCGCCGCGCCCGAGCCCTGCCGGCCCCGCACCGCCGCCGGCCTCTGGAGACTGCTCACCGGCCGCTTCCGCCGGAGGGAGCCCGCGCCCGCGCCCGCGCCCGCGCCCGCGCCGCCGCTGTGGAGCCGCCGGGCGGCCGCGGCCCCCGGGCTCCTGGGCGCGCCGGGCGGTAAGGGGGAGCGCGGCCCGGGGGCCTCGGTGGTGGGAGCCCCTTGTTGAGAGCGGGTGTGGAAACAGACCGGCCCTGCGTGGGAGAGGTGGGTGTGCTGGGCGCCCAGGTGAGCCCGGGCGGCCGTCGGGCCCCAGGCGGTGGCCGTGGCCGTGGCCGTGGCCGTGGCCGAGGCGGACTTGCGGGTCCCTGCGGCCTGGTCGCCCGCCGTCCCGCGCTGCCGCTGGCCCTCGGCAGGATGGAAGCTGAGACCAGGAGGGAAGGGCCCCTTCCTCACTTCTGGCCCGCGCAGCATTGAGGCCCCGGGGAGGGAGGAGGCCCGGAGGGGCCGAGAGCACTCGCCTTCCTAGCTTCCAGGTGGGGCTCAGCCCTCACCTGTAGCTGCCTCTGCAGAGGGACTGCTCGTGGACCCGATCGATCCATGGTGGTAGCTACTCTTTGAGCCTGCCTGGGGAGGGGAAGCAAGCAGAGGCTGGTCCAGGCCAGGACCCCCTGGGGCGGGCTGGACGATGCCCATTACAATGCAAAGAATAAAGAAAGTGGGTCTGGCCATAGGGGTGGAGGTGGCTCTGGAGGCTTCCCTTCCCCAGGGCCCTGCCAGGCAGCCCAGGACACGGCCCTCCAGCTCTCTCCAGGGAAAGAAAGAGTGGTGGCCTCCCATCAAGGAGGAGCCTGGGGAGGAGGGCCAGTTGGGCAGGATAGATAGCTCCCAATTCAACCTGCACCTCTCAGAACAAGGGCAGGTAAGGGCTCCTCCCTCTTCACCCCGCCTAGGAATGTGGTGGGTGGCCCCACCCTGTGAGAGCGAGCTGTTCCTACTCGCTGTAGGAGGCTGTTCCCCTTGCCTAGCTGCCAGGTGCCCAGCCCCGCTCGCTTGCTCGCTCGGTGAGCTGAGAGCTACAGGAGAGGCCTCTCACCTGGGCCTGGGGTCTGGCCCTGGTGGGAACTACTTAGCTCACTGGAGCAGTAAGAGGAGGAGGGTCGCAGGGCCAGGCCGGGAGAACTGGGCCCGCGGCTCTCAGAGTCCTCTCCCTGAGGACTATCATCGTTCCAGTTGTCTCGGGAAGAATTTTCCTGCTGCTCTCTAGGGAGTTAGGTGTGAGGGTTGGGGTCCCATCGGGACTGCACTGTTTTCTGGCCTCGGTTGAGGAAGGGGCAGCGTAGGAGACAGCTGGTGGCGGACAGCACAGGTGTGTGTACACGTGCGTGCAAGTGCCACCTCGATCCTGACGGGTGGCCTTCTCTCCTGCAGACTCCTTTGTGAACAGCCAGGAGTGGACGCTGAGCCGCTCGGTTCCGGAGCTTAAAGTGGTGAGTGTGACCTGGGGGAGCCCCAGGCAGTCCTGGGGCTGGGCGGGTGTGGGCCAGAGCCGCAGGCCCAGGCCTCGTTTCCCCCTGCCTCTCTGGTCTTGGCCTCTCTCCGAGGCCCCTCGCTTCTGTTCAGCCTTCCTGTCTGGTCCTTAGCTCTGGCCCTCCTTCCTGTCACCTTTCTCTTTCCTCTTGCGCCTGACCACTGCTCTCACCCCTCCTCTCCCACAGGGCATTGTGGGCAACCTGTCTAGCGGGAAGTCGGCTCTGGTGCACCGCTATCTGACAGGGACCTATGTCCAGGAGGAGTCCCCCGAAGGTGAGCACCATGGGCTCACTGGCCACTCTGTCCCCCCTTGATCCCCGTGCTGTGGTCTGTGAAGGGGAGCTGGAGCCTCCTGTCCTCCCAAGTCCTTCTGTCTCTGTTGGTAGCCATGCATTCCAGAACTACCCGGCCTCGTCCGTGGTCTGTCCCAGCTTGGGGCCTGATTGTGCGCTCTGTCCTAGGGGGTCGGTTTAAGAAGGAGATTGTGGTGGATGGCCAGAGTTACCTGCTGCTGATCCGAGATGAAGGAGGCCCCCCTGAGCTCCAGGTGATGCTCCTGCCCCCGCCCCGGCCCCTGGCACCCCCTTTCCCCAAGGATCTGGCTGACGCCTGGCAAAGTTGTGTGTGCGCGGAGGGGTGTGGAGCTTGCCTGCGAACGAGTGAGGGTGGTAACCCTGCCCGGTCCCCCTAGTTTGCCGCCTGGGTGGACGCGGTGGTGTTCGTGTTCAGCCTGGAGGATGAAATCAGCTTCCAGACGGTGTACAACTACTTCCTGCGGCTCTGCAGCTTCCGGAACGCCAGCGAGGTGCCCATGGTGTTGGTGGGCACGCAGGGTGAGCGGGGTGCAGGGGGACCGATGCGGGGGTGGGGGATGTGGCGGGGGAGGGGTGCAGGGAGAAAGCCCCATGCTCTCCCTTCTCGTGGCTGAGGAACCCCAGTGGGGGGGCACCACCTCCTTGCTGCGTCCGTCTGTTGGTCTGTCCGTCTGTCGGTTTGTCCGCCCTGGATCCCCCCCCCCCGCCCGTTAAAGCCTCCCTCCTGCCAGTAATGACCACATCCACGTCTTCTGTGGTGAATAAACGGTGGGTGGGGGGGTAGGGGCGGGCTCACTGCTGCTCTGAGCTGGAGCGAGGCCTGGACCTTGGTGGCTCAAGCTCTGCGTCGCCCACGCACCTGCAGACCCAGTGCTTCCTTCTGCCCTGGTCCGTAGTCGGAGGTCAGCGGCGGCACCACTTCCCCGCAGGCTGAATAAACTCCCGCCCTCCCGCCTCCCACAGACGCCATCAGTGCCGCGAACCCCCGAGTGATCGATGACAGCAGAGCCCGCAAGCTCTCCACGGACTTGAAGCGCTGCACCTACTACGAGACGTGCGCGACCTACGGGCTCAACGTGGAGCGTGTCTTCCAGGACGGTAACTCAGGCGTGGGGCGGGCAGGCCCCCCACGGCGGGGTCCGGAGGCTCTGTGACCCATGGGCCGTGCGCCCCGGAGGGCGGCTCTCTTCTCCCCAAGGGGCTAACTGACTCTGCTGTCTCCTGCAGTGGCCCAGAAGGTAGTGGCTCTGCGGAAGAAGCAGCAGCTGGCCATCGGGCCCTGCAAGTCACTGCCCAACTCCCCCAGCCACTCGGCCGTGTCCGCCGCCTCCATCCCGGCCGTGCACATCAACCAGGTGCGGCCAGCCTCCCCGCCTCCCACTCGTGTCCTGTCTGTCTGCCTGCCTGCCTGTGTGTCCCCACCCTGTCCGCTCTCCTGCCTTGTGACTGGTTTGAAAGCGCTGGCTTGAGTTCCCTATTGCCTGCACGACTGGCCTGGCCTCATCTGTGCCCGTCGTGACCACCTCCCTGCCAGTCCCCATCCCTGCGGCCACTCCTGCCCTGCAGCTACCGCAGCTGAGGCAGCCCAAAGGCTTGTTGGGTCTGTGTTCTCGGAACTTGGAGCTGCCCTGGGGACTGTCCCCGTGGAACCATACTCAGGAGGCACTGAAGGGTTCTCTCAGGCCTGCTCGCTTCTTACCTGCAGGCCCCACGGGGGGTGGGGGGCAGTGGCCTTCGTGCCATGTGGGGTCTCAGGGGTGTCCTGAACCAGGTCCTGCTGGGGTTCATCCTGTAGTAATCACTGGGATGGCTGCCTATTTCCCATTTACTGCTGATTGGTTTTTGGTCCTTGGCATTTGGGCCAGTACTTTCTGTGGGACTCTTTCCCCAGTCCGTGCCCTGCTCTGCAGAAAGACCTGGGTTGTTGCAGATGCACTGCCCTGAGTGGTCGAGCCGAGCCTCCTCTCTGGCCAAGGGCTCTTGTCTTGAAGTCCTGCCCTGTCCTACCAGCTTTCTGGCGATAGCCTGGTTGCTTTTTCCAGAGGCCCCCCCCTTCTTTAGTGCTTTAGAGACAGCGGGGGGTGGGGGGGTTCCCAGGGAGCAGCCTCACAGGGGAAAGAGGAAGAACCCTAGGTCTGTCTTGTTAGCTCAGAGCCATCGCACCCCAGCCCGCAGATTGCGGGGCACAGACTTCCTGGCTCTGTGTGCAGGCCCTGTGCCAGATGGCTCTGTCAAGGGGGCAGTGGTTTGGGCATTTTGCTCTTGTGCAGGTGAGGATTCGAGGGGGCTCTCAGGGCAGGACGTGTTCTCTGCTTAGTGAGCACCTTCCGGGCAGTGAGGGGCAGGCTTGTTGTGTGTGCTGTATGTGTTTCCCTGAGTCCTGAAGCAGCCGCTGCCCTGTGCTTCCTCCATCCGTGATCCCTTCCGTCTCTCTTCCCGTCTTTCTTCCTTTCCAACCTCTGCCCCTTACCTGCGGCTTCCTCCCATAGCAGTCTTCACTCTGTTCTGCTCTCTGTCTTGGCCCTCCCGGAACCCCGCCCCCATCACACACACCATCCAGAGGCTGACCTCAGCCTCCCCTGTGCCCTGTGCCCCACCCAGGCCTCCTGCATCTTCAGCCTAGGTCACTGACCCGGGGGTTCATCCATGGTGACCCGCCACCTCGTGCCAGACCCACCTGTGAGGCAGGGCTCCACAGTTTCTTCAATATCAGCCCCTGTCCCTTCCCCTGACTCACTAGCGGTGTCTCCGATCAGCTCACTGGCGGGCACAGAACACCCCTACTAGGGCCCAAGTGGGGCTGCCCAGCACGGCGCTGGCTAGATCCTGCTGGCCTCCAGGCCGTGCTGCCCTCCCTCCTCTACTGCCCCGTGAGCCCCAGGCCAAGTCCCTGGCCCCTGCCTGCCGCCTGCCCCTGCACCCCGCTCCAGAGCAGCCCTCAGCAGCCCTCTCTGTCCTTAGGCCACGAATGGCGGCAGCAGCGCCTTCAGCGACTACTCCTCCTCAGTCCCCTCCACCCCCAGCGTCAGCCAGCGGGAGCTGCGCATCGAGACCGTGGCGGCCTCCTCCACCCCCACACCTGTCCGCAAGCAGTCCAAGCGGCGCTCCAACATCTTCACGGTATGTGCCCTGCGCCCTGCCCTCCCACCTGCCCGGCTGCCCGTACTGGCCAGGCAGGGCCCGGCCCCCAGCCCCGCAGCCAGGAGGGAGCAGGCGAGAGCCACAGATACTGGGCCACGGGCAGCCCGAGTCAGGAAGATGCCACCCGTACAGACACACACAGCTTCTGCAGGCTCCTCACTGGTGCCCTCACGCACACTCAGACTCTTCTAGACGGTTCCTCTGAGTGCTCAGGGGGCCGCCCTCAGCATATGCACATAGACCCTCCCGCCTCTGCTGCGTACATGCGTACATTCCCTCGTCTCCCTGACCTGTAGGGCTGGCCTCTTGGCCGGCCTGAAGGATTTTTGGCCACATCTGCTCTAACTCCCCTGAAGCCCTCACGTTCACAGTTGTGGAGCAAGGCCCCCAAGGCTACAGGAAAGGTTCTCTGGTCGAGCTAGGACTGGGGTTCGGCCTCCTTGTCTGCATCCCACTCTTTTTCCATGGCCTGACACTTCCCACCCACGGCTCACCGGGTACCCCAGGGGCTTAGACATCTTTCCCTGGGTCTCGTCCCCTGCTCCTAGTCTATGCCTCGGGCCCCGGACAGGCTGGTCCTCTGCCCTGCTCACAGACCTCACTCAGGGACCCTGCGTGCCTTCTGCTGCTGGGGGCCTGGCCCCGCGGCTCTTAGGTGCTCCCCCTTCCCGTCTGCTGCCTGTCCATACCCCACATCCAAGGCACAGGGCCTGCCCCACACTCTCACCTTCCAGCTGGGACTCGGCTGGGCTGTCCTGGGAGTCTTGGGTCAGATGCAGGTGGGCGAGCCGCCCGTGTGGATTCTCAGGAGATCACTCGGTACTTGTGCATCAGTCCGCGCGCCTCTTTCTGAGCATCAGGGCTCGGCTCTCGGCCCGGTCCTGTGTCCAGCTGGCCCAGCAGGCTCTGCCTGGCTCTCAGGAGCCTCACCCAGACAGAGCCAGCGCCCCCAGGCCTTGTTCATTCATTCTCGCCTCTGCCTGCCCAGCACACCGCTGCCCGGCCCACCCACTTCCGTCCACCCCGTGCCTGCCACGCACCCCCTCATTCGTGCTGACCGCCCCCCGCTGCTGACAGCTGCTGCCGTGCATTGCACTCCCCCAGCCCTGACCCTGCCTAGCCCTGATGCCTCTTGTTTCTGTTTGTGCTCACCGAGACACACTCAGCCCCGGGCTGCCTGCCTGTGCCCACGCCCGCTGAGGCGGCGGCTGCAGAGCCCCTGGGTGCCTGTGTTTGCAGTGACCGCCGTCCGCGTCCCGGCACCTGCCCTCCGACCTCCCGCTCTGGTCATCCACTCCCTCAGCACCATTCTGAACCTCCCACATCTTCTGCTGCTAGGCCTGCTGCCCTCTGTCCGCCGTCCATGCCCGGCTCCCGGCCTCCTCGCCGCAGCCGTTCGTGCTCCCTGCCCTGTGCTCCTGCTGCCTGCTCCGCTGTGCTGCCTCCGCCTGTCATCCTTGTCGTGCGCACGGCACAGCCTCCCCCTCCTTCCCCGGGCCCTTCCTCTCTCCATCCTCACTGTGGCCACCTTATTTTTTCTTTTCGTTGTTTCCATGGTGACCTCACTTGCGCCATTGTCCACGAGGAGGCCTCGAGACACGCCCGTCTCTAGGAGTGCATCTCGGGACCTCCCCCTCTCATCACCACTGTCCAGGCCACCTCCTCGCCCTCATCCTCCTCCCCGGCAGAGCCAAGCCTGCATGGGGCTGGTGTCCTCGTGACCCACCCTCTGGATGTGGCCACCGATGTCCCCAGTCTCCCCCGTGACTTCATGTGCTCATTTTGTTGCCAGTCTTGCCCTGGTTCCCATTCTGGGGGACTGCCCCTCTGGGCTCCCAGGGATCCTCTGGTGGTTGCGGGGGTGGGGGGTCTCTTGGCTCAGCAGCCTGGCCGGGACAGGCTGTACCCCACTCCCCCCCAATCAGCTTTTTGGTCCGGGGACCTGGTGGCAGCAGTCCCATCCACCTTCCTCCTCCCTGGGCTGAAGGGGCAGAGGCTGTGGCACCCGGGAGAGGCCTCGGGCAGGTGCCGATGGTGGAGCTGTGGGCAGTGGCCTGTGACCTGGTTCTTCCTCCTCCCCTGCCTGTGCGCCCCCACCTGCACTTGTAGTCCTGTGTCCTTGGCTCCTGGCAGCCTGGGAGAACGGGAAGGGATGGGGGCCCCGGCCGCCCAGTGGCGAACATTCCCCGATGAGCTGGACTGCCCAGCGGCCTCTGCCGCCACCGCCTCCTCCTCGTCCTCCTCCTCTTCATCCCGCTGCTGCCTCTCCCTAGGCACCTGGGTCTCTGCCCTCACCAGTGCTGACCAACTCGTGCGGGGCTTAAGTATAACTTGCCAAAATCTTTATTCTTTCGATATTTGCAGATATGTGCCACTGTTTCCAACTTTTCATCAACAAAAAGGCCTTTCCAACTCCTTCCAAATTAGAAGACCAGGTGGTGACACACAGCACCTCTGGACATTCTCCCCTGTGCGGGGCCGGAGGCGGGCCGGGCCCTGGGACTGCTCTCAGATGAGAAGCGGCCGCCGTGCTCCCCACTCCAGAGACCCACAGGAACCTTTGTAACTAACCCCCACCCCCAGGGAAGGCTAGGAACGCTGGAGCCCGCGGCTGGGGGCTGCCCCGGGGACCAGGCCCGGCTGGACGCACTGCGCCAGGCTCGCTGCATGGAGAAGAAGGGAGCTCGGCCCCACGCCCGGCGCCAGGCCAGCGCAACGAGGCCCAGAGGGGCGGGGGCGTCCGAGCGCCCGCCCTGGCCCAGCTGCTCCTGGGGGGAGCTTTCCTGCCCCTCCCCTCCTCTGCTCCTTCCTGCATGGACTTCTGCTGTTCCTGCTCCGCCCGGATGCCACAGCCACCGCCGCGCGCTTGCCTTTCCCCTTCTTGGCCTCCCCATTTCCTAGGATCCGCGCTGGGGCGGGCTCTGCCCCAGGAGCCTGGCAGGGGCGCAGGGCCTCTTCTGGCCTCTCTCCTCTCTCTCTCCATCCACTGTGCCCCTCGGGCCTCGCCGACCGTGCTCGGTGCAACGTGCCGTGTGGTGTCTGTACGGCAGACGGGCCGCTGCCCGCTTACTTCTGGACTTCGCTCTCCCCGGTTATCATGCCCTGTGCTCCCCGCCATCCCTCGGCCCCACCGTCCACCTCTCCTCGCCCCTTCCCTTCTCTTATGCCCCAGCCCCCTGGGCTGCGCGCTCCTCGCGCCCTTGGGATTCGTGTCCTTGCTCTTTTGTAAGGGGCGGGCCTGGCTCAGTGCCCCGTGCTGCTCTGTATGGTGCCGTGTGTAAGAATAAACCCGTTGGAATACTCGTGGTCTCAGTTCTTCCCGGTCCCGCCGCCCCGGCCCTGCCCCAGCACTAGGGTCTGCTCAGGAGGAGGGAGGAGGGGAGGGCAGGGGAGTCCAGGTGGGCAACCGTCCCCCTTGGGCCCTGGGCCCTTTTAACACGCCTCTTCTTTTCTCTTGCAGTCTCGAAAGGGTGCTGACCTGGACAGAGACAAGAAAGCCGCTGACTGCAAGGTGGACAGTATCGGGAGCGGTCGGGCCATCCCCATCAAACAGGTCCGTGCTCCTATCTCCCTGTGGCCAGAGGAGTGGGAATGAGGGCTGAGGCGCAGGCCGCACCTCTGGGGGGTGGCCTGAGAGGCGAGCACCCCACCCCCATCCCCCGCCCCGCCATTGCCGGGCATTTTAACTGCAGAGAGGTCTTCCTGCTGAGGACAGTAGCCCCTTGCTGGAGCAGCCCCTCCGTGGCTGTGCTGGGGCCTCCTCGCTGCCACCAGGGGGCAGCAGAGAGCCACCTGCCATCCTCAGCCTCCCGCAGAGCCCCAGGAGTTGGGTGGCCCTGCCCACTTGGGCCCGTCCCAGAAAAGGAACTCATGGAGAGTGCCCAGAGGGGATGGTCAGGGCTGCTCCTGCCGGGGTCACTGGTGCAGTCTTCTCCACAGGAGCCTCCCTTCCCTGGGAAAGAACAGCTGAGTGGAGCTGTCCCCTCCTGGGCACCTCCTCTCTGGGTCACTGCCTGGCAGGGCTGGGCCTCCAGAAGCCTGGATCTTCTCAGACCCCCGAGTGGGTCCCGGTGCCTGAAAAAGACCTCGGGCGCTGCGGGGCGTCCTTGTGCGGAGGTGGTGGTGTGCTGGGCAGGGCCGTAGAGCTGCCGAGCTGGGGGGGGGTTGGGGGAGCAGAGCCAGGAGGTGTCTCTGGAGCCCAGGGAAACACCTGCTGGCTGCCGTGCTCATGAGGATGGGGCGGTGGCTTGGCGGTCAGGACTGGGCTCGGCTCAGACCTTCTTGGGAGCCGGTGGTTAGACATGCCATGTCTGTAGGATCTGTGTTGTCTGTCAGGTTTTGATTGAAGAGGAGACTGGGTGGCTGGGCCGCCGGAGCTTGACCAGGCCGGAGCCCTGTGGTGAAGGTTTGGCCCTCCAGGCTGGGTCTTCTGGGGCCTGTGGGCAGGTTGGCAGAATACGTCAGAGTGGGATTCTGACCCCATGGCGAAGGTCCACTCAGAATGGAGAGCCCCGAAAGGGTGTCAGGGCCCAGAGTGTGGGTGGGGGCCCTGTATGTTGCTCTGTGGCCTGTGTCTGCTTCTGCCCTCCCCTGGAATATCATTACGGGATGCCTGGCAGAGACAGCTCTAGCCGGATCCCCTCCGGGGAAGCCAGGGGAAGCGGCTGGGATGGAAGTGGCAGTGGTGTCTCCTTGCCTGTCTGTGGTGTGGGTCTGGGTGCAGAATCCGACCCCACAAACCTGTTGATGGTGAAATTGCATTCTCTGGGACTGTGCAAACCAGGGGCTCCTTGTGGGCCTCTCACCAGGCGACATGCATGTGTCTCACAGAGGCCCGTCACTCTGCTTTGGGGGCAGGTGCTTTCTGAGCCTGATGCAACCACATAAACATTTAAGAAATAAAAGAACCCTTGCTCCAGGCCCCTTACTTTGAGACTAGCGTAGCCCCAAATGCCTCCTTCCTGTTCAGGGTGCAGGCTGGTGTGTCTGGTTCCCCGAATCCCCTACGTGGAGGGGAAGGAGAGCTGTAGGATGGGCTGTGAACTTGCATCTGGGGCTCCAGTCCAGCCGGGGGTCAGCTAGGTCACCTGTCTGGTATAGGCCTCCAAACCTCAGGGACCCTCTGTCGGAGCAGAGCCTGCCGGGCAGGAACCTGGGCGAGCTCTAGTGCTACCACAGGGTCACGCAGGACAATCAGGGTGTGCGTGCGTGGAGGTGGGGGCTAGCCACGCTCTGCTTTCCGGGGCCCTGTGGTGCCTCCCCCAGCCTCCAGCTGCCCAGGGCCAGTGTGGCCCCCTTCCTGCTCTCATGTCCCAGGCTCCCCATCCCATTCCTTCCCCCTCCCCCCCACTCCTGCTGGGAGTGGAGATTGCATTTCAGTTGCCATTTGCATTCCCAATCAATCCGGACTCCGCAATTAAGCCGGCTGGCGGAGCTGGGAGGGAGGCGGCGGCAGAACGGGTCCTCTGGGGGCTGTCGCCTCCGCACCGCTCCCATTCCGCCCCAGATTGCTTCCTGCTCTGCCGTGCGCAGCCGGCCGGCCAGGGAGGGGAGCAGGAACCCCTGTAGATCGTCTCCCTCCTTGGAAGGCAAGGATGTGAGAGGGAACGGGAGGTGCCCACCTCCCGGGTAGGCAGGCCTCTAGCCTGCCCGGCCTTTAACACTCCTTCTGTGTTGGGCGGGGGCTGGCAGGTGAGAGGCAGGTGAGGCAGGCTGGGGGGCGCGAGTGGGCAGCAGGTCGAGTCCCTGGCCAGCTGTGCTTGCTTTGCTCGCTTCCTCCTTCCATGCCTGCAGTCCTCCCACACCCTTGCTGACTGCTCACTGAGCTCGTTATCACTAGGCCACAGCGGCTCCCTGCTCCCTGCTTCCTCGGGATCAGGCCCAGGTGAAGGAGAGGCCAGAGTGCTGGCTAGGAAAGGGCCTCCCTGCTAGGTGGCCCCCTCCGCATTCTGACTCCTGATCCCCCTGATCCCCTGTGCGAGGCCGCACTCCCTACCTGCCAAGAAACTGAGGCCCAGGGGGATCCCTGGGTGGCTCAGCGGTTTGGCGCCTGCCTTCGGCCCAGGGCACGATCCTGGAGTCCCGGGATTGAGTCCTACATCAGGTTCCCTGCGTGGAGCCTGCTTCTCCCTCTGCCTGTGTCTCTGCCTCTCTCTCTCTCTCTCTTCTCTCATGAATAAATAAATAAAATCTTTAAAAAAAAGAAAAGAAAAGAAAAGAAATCGAGGCCCAGGTGGCTAAAGCCACTTGTTTGATGTTGAAGGCTAGTTGGTGGCAGAAGCAGGAGCAGAGCCTGGCTCCCCTTTGCCATGACTGGAGCTGGGACTGGACCCAGGAGGGCAGGGCTCAGGTGGGAAGGGTTTGAGAACAGAGGAATCCCCTCCGAAGGCCAAGAGGTGTGCAGGAGGGGTTGATGAGCCTCAGGTGAGCGACCCGCAGCCTCCGCCCAGCCCTTCCCAATGGCTCAGTGTGAGCCTGGGGGCCACCTTCTCCAGAATCTGACCCTTGGTCCTGAGGGGTGTTGTCTGCAGTCAGGGCAGAGGGAGCAGCTGTATTCTTGCTTCATTCTTGCCCAGAAGCAGATCACCGAGGCTCCTTCTCAAACTACAGGCAGGGGTCCAACTGCTTTCTGGACTGTTCCAGCCACACAGTCTAGTGACATTCCCATCAGTTCCACTTGTCTTGAGTTGCTCCTTGTGAGGATAGTCTCTCACGCTGATAGGGACCGGGTCTCAGGGTTTGTCCTCGGGCGGCCTGGGACTCCCAACTCGATCTCGTGTGACTGCACCTCCGTGTCACCTGTCGTGTGACAACAGTATCTGTCACTTGGGGGCAGCAGGAAGAGCGAGATGGAGAAAGGGAGGCATGGTAGCGAGGATGTGAAACATCTGTCTTAAGGTGGGAGACTCTTGGCTCCACCTTGGACCCTACGGGGCAGGTGAGGCAGGAGGTCCCGGTTGCCTGCTTGGCTCAACTCCTCCCCTGAGGACCAAGCCTTCTCTTCGGAAGAACATGGAGAACCTGCACCCTTGGGCCACAGGACCTTAGCCAGTGCTGTTTCCTCACCCTCAAATCTCTTAATCTCTGTTCTCCTTGTCTTCGGGCAGGGCCCTCCATTCCTCGAAGAGAAGCCACCCCAAAGCCACGACTTTGTGGCTTTAGGTCAGGGTTCAAGTTGTCAGGTCCCTTTTGGTGGTCGCTGGGGTGGCCTCTGGGGCCTCGCCTGCTCTCTCCTGGCCTCTGCCAACCCTGACTCCTCCCTGCTCCAGCCCCTACCTGGGTGGCTCTCTTGGGGAAGCTGTGTCTGGGGGCCTGGAGGGAAAGCTGCCTCTTCTCACCCTCCTGTGTTGGTAGGGGGCTTCCAGGGGTGATGCCAGTCTTGAGCTGCCACTGGGATCTGAGTGGCACTTTGTCCTCTCCCCGACCCCATCCTTTCCTCAGCCATTCTCCCATGCTGTCTGTCATTTCGGGGGGAGAGCCAGAGGTGGGCGAGGGTGTCTTCAGGGATGTCCTTAGAGGAAGGCCAAGGCCATCCTTGGGTCTGCCCTGCCCTGTAGCCTTCTCACTGTGGCCCGCTCCCCTTTCAGCATCTCTGATGGCCGCGGTCGACTGGCTTCTCCCCCTGTGCCCTACCACCAGACATTGGCTGAGGGTTTGCTGTGTCCCAAGCATTGGCACAGTGCTGAGCATGTGTCCGTGAACAAAACACACAAACGGCCTTGCTCTCAAGGAGTGCATGTGCGTCCCTCTGGTCCTCTCACCTCCAGGCTGAGTGTCTCACACGCACGGGGATTGGGTTGCTGAGCTCTGGGATTCTGCACTGCCTGCCCTGGGGAGTCTGAGGCATCCTGGGGTTGGTTAAGGGATTTTGGCCCTGGTCACCCACCCCTGGAGACCTATGAGCAGGAGTGTCACTGCCTGGAGACCACCCAAACCCTGGGCTCCTGGTGCTGACCTGGCTGCAAGGCCCAGGGTGGGGGGAGCTCCAGGTTGCTAGAGGACGGTCAGGGAGGGCTGAGCTCTGTGGAAGAGCCCGTCCGACCATCGGCTTCAGTCCCTTCTAGATGAGCAGAGTGGCCGTGGAGGACAGGGGATGGAGGTGTTACCTAGCGTCACTGGGACCTCTCGGGGCCTGTCATGTATGGGGCTGGCACCCGTCCCTGATCCAGCCTCTGTCCTCAGGGCATCCTGCTGAAGCGGAGTGGCAAATCCCTGAACAAGGAGTGGAAGAAGAAGTACGTGACGCTCTGTGACAACGGGCTCCTCACCTACCACCCCAGTTTGCACGTGAGTCTGGGCAGGGCAGGGCCAGAGGAGGAGGAGCAGGGGTAGGTGGGGGCTGACCTGGGACTGTGGGCAGGCTGACCTCAGCGAGTGCACATGGACTGGCCCTTAAAGGATCCCCGTGTGGTGGCTTGTGGCTCAGGAACCGCAAGACCTGGGCCTAGGCTAAGCACTCAACTGTGAGGCTCTGAGTGGTGGCTGAACCCTTTGGAGAAGACCCCTCCAGGGGTGGTTGCCGCTGGGCTAGGCTGCTGTGTGCAGTCAGGTCCTCCATCCTCCACCCCGCTTGTTGAAAGAGCTGGATTGGGCCCATTCATGTGGAATTGCTGAAGTTGGGGGTGCCGGGGGGTGCCAACCAGTTGTCTTTAGGGGAGCCACATCAGTGGGGGATCTCTGGGTTCCTGGGCCTGGGGTGATGGAGAGCCAGAGGGCAGTTCATCCGGGGCTGCTGAGAATGCCATGGGGGCTCCTGGGAAGGGGAGCGTGGGGCAGTGGTGGTAGTTGGAGGGGTCCAGAGGGTGTGTGGCCTCTGTCCCCGTGGGTGAGGGTGCACTGATTATAGAGTGGCCCTTGTGGCGGTTCCTCTACCCTTCCTGCCTCCCCCTCCCCTCACTGCGTGGCTCCGGCACACAGCTGTCACCAGAATCCATCTCTGTCACCGCCCCACTGTGGGGCTAATGAGTTCTCCTGTGAAGCCCCTCCAGCACAGCACGTGGGCCGGCCCCACCCCCGGCCCAGAAGCCCAGGGCCTGCCTCAGAAGGTCCCTTGCCTGCCTCTGCACAGAGTGTCAGGGAGGCCTGCCCCATGAGGTGCTGGGGTCCACGGTTCCAGCCAAGACCCGGTCCTTAGGGCACCGCCCCGACAGCCCTGCTGAGAAAACGCACCGAGACCTGGCTTGGGATGAGCCGGCGGGCGTCTGCATGGTCAGGACAGAACCCGGCCTTGCCCTCCTGGGTTTCTCCCCGTCTGGTTCCTCAGGCGCCGACCCTCACCCTTAACTCAGGCCACCACAAGTCACAATGTTCCCTCCTAGCGTCTTGTCCTCCACAGGGCGGGAGCTGGTGTTAGGCTGTGGGGGCGCTGAGGAGGGCCCATACCCGGCGACCATGGCGCAAGTCCAGAGCCACCTGGTCCTGCTGCTGAGTCAGTAAGAGAGAGCAGCAAGGCAACCAGCCAGAGCACCAGCACCACAGCTCAGGTGTCTCAGAAAGTCACGGGGCATCTTGCCCGTACAGGGCCTCTGCACTAGGAGGTTGGGAGAACCACTGTACTTCTCAGCTGAGAGGGGCCACCATGCCCATTCAGATGCCAGCCTGGTACCTCTGAGCTCCCAGCTGGTTGTACCCATCCCCTTTACCCCAGGCAGGATGTGCTGGGTCTCCTCAGGCAGCGTCTTGCCAGTGCATCTGGGAACTGGCCTGTCCGAAGCATCCCAGGTTCCCCTACCCGTGTTGGGGTGGCCTTGGCTTCCCAGCTTTGATGCATTCTTACCTGCTCTTTCTGCTTTGTGCTGCTCTGGCTGTGCGGTGTCCCCTTTGCTTGTCTCCGTGCCTCAGACAACGGAGGAAGCCCAGCGTGGAGGAAAGGTGACAGTAAAGGGTCTCAGCACATGGAGGAGTGTTCAGTGGTTATGTTGGGTTTAAGAAGGAAAGGAAGAAAAGGTTCCTGGAGGGAACTGCTGCTTTTACGCTCAACAGTCTAGAGAGCAGAAGCTTGGTGGGGTCTTGTCTGTTGCATCATCAGAGTCAGCCAGTGGCTGAGCTGTTACCTGGACCTGTGACTTTGACGTTACCCAGATTTTTCCGCACCATGCTCAGACCTCCTGCCTTTGGGCCTAGCTGAGAAAGTGACTGGAGAGTTAACATCCAGGCAGTTGTTGCCTAGACAGGAGGATGGAGGGAACCGACGGGTACCCCTGCCTGGGCCAGGCTGGGTGTCTGAGTGTCCCAGAGGCCCCTCCAGCACCATGCTCATTGGACTGTGTTGTGCGCTTTGGTGCGTTCAGGAGCCTGGGACAGGGTCTGGGTGGCGGCAGCTTCCAGGCCTGTCCTTGCTTTCTTGCAGGGTGAGTCTAAGAGGCAGGTGGCTCTGCTGGCCTGTCCCCTGCCAGGCCTCCTCTTGTCTTGTGGGCTGCAGGACCTTGTGAAGAGGTTCAGTGAAGGGCTTCTCTGAGACCCAAGGCGCCTTGTCAGCTTTTCACCAGCTGTCCATTGGTTCTGGAATCAAAGTATAGGTCTTCTTCTGTACCTTCCCAGGAGGGGCTGGTACACGCAGGTAGCAGTGGTGTTGCCCTGTGGATGCTTCTTTTCCCTCTCGGAAGATGCAGATCAGGTCCAAACAGTGTGGGAGCAGGAGCGGGAGTGGTGCAGGTAGGAGCGAAGGCCAGAACGGGGCCAGAACAGGGGTGTTGTGTGCTGCTTCACCAGCAGGGCTTGAGTTTACTGCTAGCGAAGGCTGTCTGCCCCTCTTGCATCCTGACTCCTCTGGACTCCATCCTGCTGCAGCAGCAGCTGCACTCATGTGTGCTTCCTGACCTGCCTCCATCCCCCCTTCCCCATCTCCCCACCTCCCCATTACTGCCAGCAGGGACCTCACCCCACCCTGGGGAGCCACCTGGCTTCTTGGGAGGTTCCCTCCTGCCCGGCAGGTGCAGAGGAAGGGCCGTCCATAGCCCCAGAGGTGCACACACTACTCATGGCCCGTCTGCCGCCACCGTGCGGACCGCTCCCTCCTGCAGCCTAGAGGGCAGGGGTGTCCATGAGTCACCTAGTGCCTGGAGGCTGGGCACCGCTGGGCTCATGGAGGAAGGGCTGGTGGGCAGGCCTCAAGCCTTCCACCCCATCCTCGCCTGGCCCAAGAGAGCCCGCCACAGCCTCCCCCATTTTGCAGCCAGCGGAGCCATTCACACAATCACCTTCTGTTAATTCTATCTGCAACATCAATTAAATTGTTTGTAGAAACTAATTGAATGTGGCTTAATCACACATCTTAATAGCTTTCCACGCTCTGAACTCGTTGTTAATTCCAGTAATAAAACGAGATGAGAACGCTGGCTGGGTAATTAGCGAGGAGGCTGGGGAAGAAATTGCTGTTTGATGGTGGGTAATAAAGGCAGCCGTGGTGACCGCTCTCCTGAGCAGCCGCTGCCACCGCCACCGCCGAGCTCCCCGTTCTGCTGACGGAGGGAAACGCTGTTGCTCTGCCCCCGATGTCCTCGTCCCTGCTGCCGCTCCTTGCGTTCCGCAGCACGCTGTCCTTGTGCCAGGCTCTGTCTCCCACCTTGGCTCCAGAGCTGGCCTGGCACAGCGTGTGGAGAGGGGTGCTATGGGTGCTGGCCTGCACCGCACGGGAGCACCTGTCCTGTGTGGTCGGAGTGGCCAGTCCCCTGACATCGGTTCTGGCTACTTGGCCCCGGAGTTCCTCTGTGCAACTGTTGTTCTTGGCACGGGGTCAGCCTGGGCATCCCAGGACTGCCACGGGGCTTGAACTGTGCAGCTGCTGTGACCTCTTTGTGAACTAGAGCAGCCCTAGCCCCTCCCCCAGGAGAGGGACCGCAGCTGTGCCTTCGGCCCAGCCAGCTGTTGACAGTTGTCTGGAACAGCCAATCCAAGATGTGACTGTGTGCAGGGACCTGGGACGGGTGCATACCGAGGCGAGTCAGTGGGATGTTGGGCTTGGACTAAGGAGGGCTTGAGACTCAGGTTGATGCTGGATGCCGGGCTGAGAGCAAGACCACAGGGCCAGCGGGGACTGAGTTTGCTGGGGGCGGATGGATTGAGGGCACACTGTCTCTGTCTCCCAGGTTTGTGCCTCTCTGAGCCACCAGGGCAAGGTTAGAACTGGGGTCAGGGCCCTGACAGCGTGGAGCAGAATGGGGCTGAGAGCTTGTCATAGGGCTCCTCCCTTGGGTGGAGGTGGCTCCTCTTGACTTCTCCGATGTCATTCTGTGGTTCTGACACGTGAAGCAAACACGCTCAGAGCAGGGTGTGCCTAAGGCCCGGCACCTGGCTCCGTGCCTCCCAAGGGACTAGGTGGTGGTGGGGGTGTGGGGGGTGTAGACACAGCCCAGAGCTTCATGGAAGGGAGTTTTTTCGTGGGCACACGCTAGTGGGGGGCCACTCCTCCTTTGTGCCTGATGAGGCCCCTCTGTCCTGAAGGGCCCTGTGCCTGTGGAGGTGTCGGAGCCACTTGGAGTATAAGGTAGCCACGGGCCTGGTGGGGCCTCGTGACAGTAGGACTTGGCTGGTGAGGTCAGCGTGCTATCATCAGTGGCGCCCTTTCGTCCCTGCCATGAGTCTTTTCCCCTCATGACCTGCAGTCTGATGACCGGGGTGCAGGAGGGGGCCTGGCATTGCATTCTGTCTCCTCATTTTTGCTCCTGTTCTTAACTGGAAACTTGCATGTTCTCTTAGCTCCTTGGGGCCAGATGACCCCTTTCTGCTTGATGTTCTCTTGGTCATTCCCAGAGTGAGGGCCAGCCTTAAACTTGCTCCTTCAAGCTGGCCAACATTCCCCACCTGTTCTCTCAAGCAGAGGACACTGCCCCTTTTCTCTGAAGCTAAAGGGTGAGAAGGTAGGAGAGCTGCTGGGTGACATCCCAAAGTGGGTGAAGGTACGGGGGCTGCGGGCTCTTGCAGACACGGAGACGGGGCCTCAAGGAAGCTCTCTTGGGAGGAGAGCAGATCGGAGTCTCCTCAGCGGAATTCCATTCCAAGTTCAGCTGGCACCACCCACCCAGATCCTGTTCTCCAGAGGAGTTTTGATCACATTTTATCAGGGACGCTAGCTGGGAACTGCGGAGGAACTTGCTGGTGACAGAAGCGAGGAAATGGGTCAGCCATGCGGAAGGCGCCAGCAGAAGCAGTGGGGGGCCTTGGTTGGGCTCAAGGTTAAAGCCCGAAGCTCTTAAGGGGAGGGGCCAGCCTCTGCTCTGTGGTCCCCAAGTTGCCACTCCACTGTGGGACTCCCAGGCCAGAATCAAGACGGCAGGAACGGCGGGGGCCCAGGTGCTGAGCGGCCCCCACGCTTGGGATCCCCACCCAGTCGTCCATGTCTGGGGCCCTCTGGGTGCTGACTTGAAGTCAGGATGCATTCCTGGGTTGAGGAAGTCTGCCTTCAGGGCACAGCCTCCGCAACCTGCAGAGCCTGGGCTGGAGTCTGGTTCTGCTACCTTTCGATTTGTGCCCTTGGGCAGAGAAACCTTTGCGAGCCTCTGTCTTACTGCTGTAAAGTGGCTCTGGTGACGCCCAGTCCCGGGAAGGTGAACTGTGATCCGCACCTGCAGTGTCCCGAGCACGGGCAGCTGATGGTGTGATGGTAATGGTTATTTGGCTGACTGGATGCCCGCTGCTCTCTGTGGAACCATGGACCCTTCTCTGTACTGTCAGAACAGCAAAAAGCATCAAAGGCTCCTTTTAAACTGTTCAGTAGATCCTTACCATCGTCGGGCACTGTTGTCAGGATGGAGGACTGTTCGAGGCTTGAAGGATTCCCCGTGCCCCAGTGGTGGTGGTGGAAGCTTCTGAAACCACGGCCGAGGTACTCGGTGACTAGGCCCCCCGTGGCCTGGGGCTGCCCCACCGTCTGCGTCCTTTGGAATATGTCAGTTCCTCTTCTGGCCATGCGGGCCTTCTCTTCCTGCCTCCCATCTCGGCCGTATACTTGCCCTCCCTCGTGGTGCCTCCTGAGCGGTCTTTCCTAAAGGAGCCCTGTGCCTCGGGGCTGTGCTCCACACACCCCCCACCTCTGCCGATGGTGTCCCCCCACCCCATCCCTGCTGTGTCTTGCCCAGCAGATTGGGTGTCATCCACACATGGAGATACTCTGTGAGCTTCACCGTCTGGTTTTTTAAAATTTAGGCTTTCCCTCTCCTTCTGTTTCTTCCAGCACAGGGGGAGAGATCTCTAGGAGTTGGTTGGTCAGTGTCAAAGTGCAGCCAGAGAGTGACCTGCCCTAATGAATGTTCATCTATTTTATCCGCATGGCCCTCAGGATTACATGCAGAACATCCATGGCAAGGAGATTGACCTGCTACGGACCACAGTGAAAGTGCCAGGGAAGCGCCTGCCCCGAGCCACACCTGCCACAGCCCCAGGCACCAGCCCCCGGGCCAATGGACTGGCCTTGGATCGGAGTAACACACAGCTGGGTGGGGGCACAGGTGAGGTGGCTGCTGGGGGCAGGGTGGTGGGGGGTGCGTGGAGAGCCTTGCTTCCTCACTCTGCAAGATTGGGGAGTGTGGCTGTGGAGGCCTGAAAAGGTAGGTGCTGTGGGGCTTTGCTCTTTCTCAGCCTGGGTCCTCAGGGCTCCTGTCATGTTTGCCACCCAGTCATGCTGCAAGACGAGGTCAGCCAAATGCATTTGCCAAAGTGCTGCCCTCGTGGGAGTTGGTAGAGGTAGCAGCAGCCAGTATACAGCCTGGTGGGTGATTTGGAGATCGAGATAGGGCCAGACAGCCTCATGCTGACAGGTGCTGTTAGTGGTCCTTGGGCCAGGGCAGGTGATGGTGGGAACAGGGCCTCTAGCACACATAGCCAGCATCTCAAGCAGGTGTGCTGTGTGGGGAGGGAGGGAGGGAGCCAGAAGGGGTTCACTTGGCAAATGTTCTAGGGTCTGCAGCGAGAGGTAGGGTCTTTGCTCAGAGAGGAATGAGTTTAGAGAGGAGCTAGAAGCCAGGTAGGCTCTACCACAGGCTTAGCTGTGTGGAAAAAAGAGCTAGAGCCCGAGAGGGTGGGAATCTGGGGTGCACTGGTTTCTCCTTGACCGGTTCTTACCTTTTCAGATGATACTATGAGTCCAGGTGAATAATACTTACGTTGCTTTCTGTTCCTGGCTCGCCCTGCCTTGCTGGGCCTCTGAGGCTCCAAAGCCACATTGCTGTCCCTCCCACACCTAGTCCCCTCGCCCCAGATCTGCCTTGGCTTCTGGACCCTTATTCCCAAGACTTCAGTATCCCCGATGCTGTCCTAGGTGATTGGCTCTTCTTTTCCCTGGATGCAGAAACAGCTGCTTAAGAAACTGTCCTGCCCCCTAGGGACTGCAACTGTGTCCCTGCCCTAGGGACTGGCTCTTGGTGCAGGGGTGCTGCCTTTCCCAGAGGCCATGTGGGGACCAGGGGCACTTGTGCTTATCATAGTAATAGGCTGCTGAGGACATTCAGTGCACAGGGGCCTGGGTACTAAGTCCTTGGAATGGGAGCAGGCCCCGGAGAACTGCCCCCGTCAAAGTGCTGATAGGACCCGCATTGAGCAGCTCTGGGTTCAGAGAAGAGGTCAGACAATGGCCTCCTGAGCATGCTCTTTGCTGGAGGCAAGGAGCACTTGGCACCCCTACTCTGTGGCGTTTGTTCAGTCGCCGCTGACCAGTCTGGAGGCGCTGGGAGAGACATGGGAGGAGCTGCCCTCTGCTGACAGAGGTGGCCAGATGCAGTAGATCTACTCTGTGTCAAGCCCATTTGGAGCTCCGTCAAGTTGAGATTATCATCCCCACTTAATGGATTAGGAAACCAATGCTCAGCGAGATTGAATAACTAGTCTGTAAAATTCCACAGTAAGTGGGGCTTTGAGAATGGGGCTTTGAACCTAGAACTGTGCCTGACTTTTGAAAAGCCATGTTTTATCCTCTGAGCCATCTCAGCTCAGAGAGAAGCCCTTGAATTGTGCAGAGTGTTTTAGTGGATTTAGGGAAGCAAGGAGGGTAATGAGAAAGGTATCCACTCGTCTCAGGGCCGGGATGGGGGTGCTCTAGGGAGGGGTTGAATGGCAAAAACAGGCCCTGCGCCTTCCTCAGTGCTCTGCCTAGAGAGCTGGGTCAGGGCTGCTGGGGAATCACTGCCAGGCATGGGCAGGAGGCTGGGGCTCAGCCAGGGCCCCGAGCAATTCCAGAGCTGCATGCACACAGGGAGAGGAGCAGCCTCTGATCTGGCATGGGGTTTCTTGTTTCCTACCCAAGGAGGAAGGAGGGGATGAGCCTTTCCTTGAAGTCAGGTAGCAAGACTGTGCTTTTTCCCCAAAGAGGCAGAGAAACAGTAACAAGCTCTGTCCTGTCATAATCCTGGGCCATCAGAGCCTTCCCTGGGGAGGGGGGGCAGAGGTGCACATGGAGAAGAGACACACGACACCCACAGACACTCGCCCACGGCCCCAGAACACACGGACGGGCATTTACCCAAGCCCGTGTCCCCTCCACCGCACGCTGACACCGACCTCATGCACACTCACACATGTCTCCCGCTCACCGGGCGATGTTAACATCTCATTATCTTTGTTACTGTAATTACATTATCCGCTGCTTTATGCAGAATTATCCTCCGAGGACTAATTGATGGCTCCATGTTTAATTCATTAATCATTAGCATCAAATTCGACAATTACAGTGCACACTGATTGTGGGATTGCAGGCGTAATGAGGGGAGAATTAACAAAGAAAAGGGAAAGCACTTTCCCTCCCTTGGGGTTTTGAGTTGGGGGTCTTGGGGAGGAAGTTGGGCCTGTGAGGTCTTTGGGTGGGGCTCAGGTCGAGGCAGGGATGAGATTTAGAACCCAGGAGGGCACGGAAGCAGGAGAGGCGTGGGATGAAGCAGGGTCTCTGGGAATTTAGGGAATTGCATCTGCTGCCCTAAAGGTCTCCTGCCAGGGAGCCGAGGGTACCCTGAGAAAGGCCAGGTTTGCAGGGACCCGATAGGCCCGAGCAGGGGTGGGGCGGGATTCTGCAGAGGAAGTATCAGCATGTGGCCTTGGGGGTCTGGAAATGGGGCAGCCTGGCTGGCAGTGTTGGCACCACACGTATATTCATAAGCACTTACTGTGTGTCTGGTCCTGCCTTGGGTGTTATGATGAATACAAGAGAAACACAAAACTTGCCTTCCACCTTTCTGCATCAGATTATCCTCCGAGCGTTAGGGATGTCTGGCCTGTTTCTTTACCTTCTAGGGGCTTCAGCTCAGAGCTTCCATCCCTAGGCTTCCAGAAACTCCATCCCTGTCCTCCCAGGACTGGTTAGAGGCTGAGTTTGTCACCTGCTCTGTTGCAGTTGGTCCAGCTCCAGGCCCTATCTCTGCCTCCCTTACTAACCTCCCATACCTGGCCAACTCTTCCGCTCTCGGTTCAGACCTCGCCACTGGCCTACCTGTCCTCAGACTTCCCACCACCGCCGCCGTCTAGCCTCAGTCCCTGTCCTTAGGTGGACTGAGGTGACAGGGCAGCGGAGGCCCTGTGGCTGCCCCATGGGCTCCCTGTTAGTGACTCCAGTGCTGAGGGCACAGGGGCCCGGCCGCTTCCACTGCCAGGCCCTGGCACTCCTGGAGCCTTTCGTTCCCCTTGGCTCTGCCATTCTTCCCTGATGGGAAACGAAAGATTAATTTTCTCCAGCCCAACAGGATAATTACTAATACTAATTAGACATAATTACTTGAATCTGATACACTTATTTCTCGTCAGAATGGCACCAAAGCTGAGGCAAAGCAAATGGCATATGTGGACTTATAATGTGTGGTGCAGGGGCCTGATCTGGAGGGAGAGGGGGCTGAGAATGATGGCCAGACAAGCGCTATGGTGACGGGGGTGTCAGGACTGTGTGCCCCCCTCTTCTGGCTCACAGCAAGGGGATGAGGTGTCCACTCTCTTCATGGAGAGGAGTGTGAGGTGTGGGACCAGCTGCTTCCTGGGGGGTGGGGGGCCGGCAAGGCCTCTCCGTCTCCAGTAAGCCTGGCCGGTACCTGGTAAATCCCTCGTTTTTGGTCAGTATTCTGCTAGAATTTCTCAAGTTCTGCCTGCAGCCTTATCTTCAGGAAAGTCTGTGTAGCCCTTCCCCAGCCTCCCTTCCCAGTCTGACCCTTCCCCCCACCCCCAGGTGCCCCCTACTCGGCCAGCAACTCGGCCTGGGCTGGCCCTCGCCCTGAGGGCCTGCACCAGCGCTCCTGCTCCGTTTCCAGCGCCGACCAGTGGAGTGATGCCCTGCCCCCAGGTACGCAGGACCCCATAAGCAGAGGAGGGCAGCCAGGGAGCAACCCCAGCCTGGGTGCCGAGGGGAGGGGCCCAGCAGAGCTTGCTTCGAGGGAGGCCAGTGCTGCGGGGGGGTCTAGAAGTGGAGGAGGGGCTCTCTGTATCCCTGCTCCAGCAACCAGGGGCGGAGGCTTCCTGGCCCTCAAGCCCTTTGCTGCCCCCAGGCCCTGCCAGTGGCTGGCTGGCTGGTGCCAGAGACCTTCCCTCTGCAGCTTCTCTGCCCACCCGCCGCTGTCCCTAGGCAGTGCTGGTGGCGGCTCCCGCATCCCCATCAGCCCCCTGCGCAGCCAGCTCATCAGCCTCACCGCGGGGGGGACAGGGAAGCGGCTGAGCAGGGAGGTCGTCGGAGGCTGGGGGCTTTACACACGTTTTGAAGGCGGCAACTTGCCTGCCATGGAGGGGGTGGTCCTAGAGATAGGATCCAGGATCCAGAAGGTAGTCCTCGCCTCCTACCCCCACCTGGCCCGGCCTGCCTGAGGCCCCATCCTGTCTAGCTGATCAAAAGTCTACCTTTCCTCCCCCATCCCACCGTCCAACCACTTTCCTGGGCTCTTCATTTTCTCCCCCTTTCATCCATTTTTGTGCCCAGCTCACATCTCAGCTCCTCCTTCCCCTTATTTCGTCTCCCTGCCCCTTCAGTGAGCACTGCTGCACGTGTGTACACAGACACACACACACACACACACATACTCTCCCTGCTCCCCCCTGCTCTCACCCATACCCTAGCCATTTGTACCCTAACTTTTTGTACCCTAACCGTTTGGGTCAGCAGTTCTGCAGGCTAAAAGGGAGGTGGGCACAGCTCCCTGGCCCCTCAGGCACACCTGCTCCTCCCACTTTGCCTCCAGCTGGGGGCAGTAGTGCCAGGGCTCCCCCACCCCCAGGCCTGTAAACTTCCTGAATTGTCTCCCCAAACCCTTCACAGGCCCCCACCCCTCAGCAGCACTCACCCCCAGTCTGAACTCTGACAGTCTTAAGGAACTGGGTGCTCCCAGCACAGGGAATCTCCCCACCTCCTGATCTAAGTCCCAGCCTGGGGGGGGGGGGTGTGAAGGGGTGACTGGAGGGCTTGAGAAGGGGAGCTGAGGGCGCTTCCCAGAGCCACTGTCCTGACGGCCACGGCCTGGCCTCCATGGGGCCCCTGTGTAGAGTCTGGAAGGAGGAAGGCAAGCAGGGAGGGAGCGTGTCTGCCTCTAATGAAGTTTGACATTTAGTGGTGAGCGCCGGGCGGGGTGTGGGAGACGGAGCTTGATTAGCGCGCTCTAATTGACAGTAATTAGGCAGCTCCCTGATTGTTTCTAATTCTGCTATTAATTGTGAGGAGCGGGGAGTGTGATTGAGGATAAATTTGGTGCGGAGCTGCTGGGGCTTCAGCTCCCTGTGAGTTCCCTGGGCCGCCTTCCGCCCCTCCGGGCTGACGATTCCTCCCTGCCTTCATCCTGCGCTGCTGCCCAAGTTCCCTACATTCTCCTGTCCTCACCTTCTTCTCCATCCAGGGCTGGGGAAGCTTTGGGGTTGGGACTGGCTGCGCAGACCCTGTCCCCAGGTGGTCCGGCTGCTGGGCAGGGTGGAGCTCCCAGCGGCACTAGGCAGGTCTTGTGCTCTGCACCCCCCACCCTCCCCTCTTCCCACACTTTTCCACCTCTCCCCTCACCAGCCAGTGGCCCAGCTGAGGTGCTCAGTTCCAGCCCCAAGCTGGAGCCTCCCCCATCTCCCCACTCCAACCGGAAGAAGCACCGGCGGAAAAAGAGCACCGGGACCCCCCGACCAGACGGCCCCAGCAGTGCTGCTGAAGGTTAGGGGGACCTACAGGGAAATGGGCACAGGAGGTGGGCTGTGGGATTCGGGGGCAGTACCCTCAACACCATTTTTTTTTTCCATTTTAGAGTTAAGTGCCTTGTGATAATTAGCAATATTATCACATTTTCACTTCCTTTGGTAATGTAGACTTAGTATCTTAGGAAAGCTCTTTCTTCTGCGTAATTTAAACCCTTTCTACTAAAATGTGAGTTTCTCTTTTATTCCTTATAGAAGGTAAAACACAGCAGGCGGCTACTCTAGTAGCTCTTCCAAGGCTTGTGGGCAGGACCTATGTTTTCTGTATCTCTTGTATCACCCATTGAGTTTAATGAGTGCTGGGCATATAGTAGGTGCTTAATACGTGTGTAGTAATTGGCTGAGTCTCTCCTTACTCATCATTAAACTAAGGAATTCCAGCTCCTCAAACATTTTTCCATAGGGCCTTTTTCATAACCTGTGTTGATCATAGCACTTGTCCTCTGATTGTCTCCAAAGTTATCTTCAAAATGTTCCTCCTCTCAGTGGTTGGAGCCTCTTTGCTCCCAAATTTAACTTCTGCTGATGGCATAGGGTCTCACTTGTGCTCCGACTGCCAGGGGTAGGGATGTGGGCAGGAGGGCAGAGATCACCTCTGGGGAGGACCTACCTTCCCCAGCCTACCTGCAGTGTAGTGATGCTTAGCATTCATGGCATGGGGTCCACTGTGCCAGGGAACTGAGCCCCTAAGGGTGAGTGATCATGACTGTGTGGCTCAGGGGCGGTGCTGGAAGGTGAGGTGGGATGGTGGAGCCCGGGGGAAAGAAGGGGTACCAGCACTCTTCTAGGAGGTGGTTCCCATGGAGGGTGCCTGTAGAGTAGGACCCATGCCTCAGGCCTCTGCCTCTAGCCCAGCACCGGGCCTCCCCCCAGGTACCGGAGTTCTCTCTGCAGCCCCCGCCACACATTCCCGCTGCTTGTTAGGAATCGTTCACCCATAGGGTAGTGACCACTGGCAGACAGGTTCCTGGAGCTGTGTTCCGTTGGCCTAGGGGAGCAGAGCTTGGAGGAGCTTCACCACATTGCTTGGGGCCACAGTCCAGCCTGCAGTGTTTGTCACTGGAGCTGTCCCCATGTCCCTGTCTGCTCACACATCCCAGTTTGTGGGGAAAACCTCTCCTCCTCTCCCCATCCACTTGTCCTTCCTGCCTGTCTATGCCATGGTAGTGGGGGAGGGGCCTGGCTCCCAGGAGCCCCACACTGACGCCGTCAGGAATATTGGGTTTAATGAGCTGCAAAATGAGGCGGCTGCAGCTGACATATACGGATGGTGCCCACACCCGCCTTCCTCCACCCTCCCGGCATTGCCTCCTAGTGCCCCATTGCATCCTTCTCCAGACACTCCACTCTGCTTTCTCCAGGAAGCACCCCACTCTGAATCCCAGACACATTCTTGGCAGTGCCAGGGAGGCAAAATCCTTGCACCCCGCCTCTCCACCCAGGCTCCACAGGTGGTTAGGAGTAGAGGACTTGAGGGCTCCTCTGCACAACTACAAGTTGCCCCCGGGAACATGGCCTTTGAGGCCAGCGATAGAGGAAAGAGGAGGAGAGGCAGGAAAGCAGGAGAGAGCATAGAATTGTGGTGATTACATGTCCCTGGCTGCGTGCGTGGTGGGCACCCTGCCCTGACGGAGATAAACACCCTTGTCTCCCACAGATGCAGAGGAGTCATTTGAGTTTGTGGTGGTGTCCCTCACTGGGCAGACGTGGCACTTCGAGGCCTCAACAGCAGAGGAGCGGGAGCTGTGGGTACAGAGCGTGCAGGCCCAGATCCTCGCCAGCCTGCAGGGCTGCCGCAGTGCCAAGGACAAGGTTGGCACGGAGGCCCAAGTGGGGTGGGACCCAAGGCGGCCTTGTGACTGACCAGCCACCTCTCATCTCTCCCACTGCGCAGACTCGGCTGGGGAACCAAAACGCAGCTCTGGCCGTGCAGGCCGTCCGTACCGTTCGTGGCAATAGCTTCTGTATCGACTGTGATGCCCCCAGTGAGTGCAAAGGCCAGCAGGGCTGGGGTTGGGGCGGCTTTAAGAAAGCTTGACAAGGGGCTTGCAGTTGGCCAGGGCAGAGGACTTTCCTGGTGTTCTCATTCCGGTTGCCCATGGACTTCATGATGCTTCCTCTCCTCACCTAGATCCAGACTGGGCCAGCTTGAACCTGGGTGCCCTGATGTGCATTGAGTGCTCAGGGACCCACCGACATCTGGGGGCTCACCTGTCCCGGGTCCGCTCCCTGGACCTTGATGACTGGCCACCCGAGTTGCTGGCTGTCATGACCGCGATGGGCAATGCCCTGGCCAACAGCGTCTGGGAGGGGGCCCTGGATGGCTATGCCAAGCCTGGGCCTGATGCCTGCAGGTGAGTGGCTGCAGGAGGCAGGGGTGCCCTGAAGCTGGCCAGGAAGGGTGGGGGTGTTGGTGCTCTGGTGTGAGGAAGATAGAGATGGCGCCTGGGTGGCTACAGCAGTGCTCCAAGGGTTAAAAGTGGCCGTTGCTCTGCTTGGCAGTTGGCCCCTTGGGGTGCCCCTCCCCCTCCCTGCCTGTCACTCAGGCTCCTCACAACAAGAGGCCCTTTCTGAGCCTTATCAGCAGGTCAGGGGCCAGCAGGAGGCGCATGCGCAGGGCCCTATCGCTCTGTGGCGTGAAGGCCCTAGCCGGAGCTCTGAGATGGGGAGAATGGGTGGGAGATAGGATGGTGCCTGGGCCCCTGGTGGAGGCCCCCCACCCCCTTTGTTCCAGCAGGGCCAGATAAGCTACTACGGGAGCCCTGCCTGAAATCTCGCTGCCCTCTCAGCCCCCTACGTCCCTACCGCCCCCCAAGGGGCCTCTCTTCAGTGTTCCTTCCTTTCAGCTTCTCCCACCCCCTTTGCGTTACCTGCTGTATGCCGTCCATTTCTTCACTGCTCCATCCTATGCTGTTTCTTCCTGTTCCCCTTTGGGGTGGGGTGTCTGTGTAATTCCCTGACTGCCTGCCCCGGCCCCCACCCACTGGCTCGGGCCCTTCCTTGGCTCATGCCTGGATGGACCTGTGGTTGCAGAGAGGAGAAGGAGCGCTGGATACGGGCCAAGTATGAACAGAAGCTCTTCCTGGCCCCGCTGCCGAGCTCGGACGTGCCGCTGGGGCAGCAGCTGCTCCGGGCCGTGGTGGAGGATGACCTGCGGCTGCTGGTGATGCTGCTGGCACACGGGTCCAAGGAGGAGGTGAACGAGACCTATGGGGATGGGGACGGGCGGACGGCTCTCCATCTCTCCAGCGCCATGGCCAATGTGGTCTTCACACAACTGCTCATCTGGGTGAGTTGTGGGCTCCCTCCTTGCCTTTCCATTCCCGGCCCCACCCTTGAGGGTGCCTCTGGCCTATCCAATTTCCTTTCTGCCCCAGCCCTTTGAAAGCCACCTCTCCTTACCTCCCCAAGAACTTCATGCCAACTGTGAAAATGTGCTTTCTCCTGCAGTATGGGGTGGATGTGAGGAGCCGGGACGCCCGGGGCCTGACTCCACTGGCCTATGCTCGTCGGGCTGGCAGCCAGGAGTGTGCAGACATCTTGATCCAGCATGGCTGCCCTGGGGAGGGCTGTGGCTTAGCACCTACCCCCAGCAGAGAGCCTGCCAATGGTACCAGCACCTCTGCGGAGCTGCACCGAAGTCCTAGCCTTCTCTAAGGCCCACGAAGAGGGCAGAGGGGCCAGAAGGACTCCGTGGTCTGGGGCCCCTCCTCCCTACAGGCACGGCAGGGGATGCCAAGACACAGAGACTGAGAAGCGGGGACACGCAGAAAGGAAGAAGGAGAGGAAACAAGGACGAGTCAAACGAGACAGAGGAACCAGAGGGGGCCTCTGGGATTTGAGCTGCAGCGGATTGGGAGTGGAGCTATTCTAGCCCTCTGCCCTATGGTGCCACTGAAAAGGGACAGGACCCTTTGGAGGTACCTGTGAGGAGAGGGGAGCAGGACCTCTCCCTCCTCCAGATTCCTACCTTCTACTGCCAGCCCCCTGCAAGCCTTCATCCTAAAATGGAGCTTGGACGGATAGGGCACAGGTTGGGGGGGTTGCTGGAGAAGAGACACGAGGAGGCGATCTGTGAGTCCCGTGTAAATTTGTATATTGGAATATTTATGTTTGTGTACATATCCGGTGTGTGTGTATGATGAGCCAGTAAACCAGACTGTGTGGCCTTGTGTTCCCCTTTGTATCTCTGCCCTCCCAGAAATGCCCGTCAGCTCCACTTCCGTGCCACTGTCTTCTCTTGTCTGTATCTGGGACTAATTTGAGCTTGTCAGTAGCCCCGGCAGGCAAACCCTGTGACTGAAGGAAGTTTGGAGATCTGTGCTGCCCACTGGAGGCTTTGCATGGCCTCTTCCTACTCCCACAGCCTGCCCTTGCCCTCAGAAGGCTTTTCCAGCTGGTGTCCAGTAACCTCGGGCCATGCCTGGTGCCAGCCTGTTCACCCAAAGCGGGGATGTGAACATCGCCCCCATTCCTGCGGTCTGGCAGCTAGCTCACACAGCCAGACGTACAGGGAGATAGTCAAGGCACAGGACAAGAGTTCTGAGGATGCCACAAGGGTGAGTGGCTAGACATTACTAGGACAGCACTTCTCTCGGGACCCATGCCGAGGCTTTGCTTTTGAGGAAAGGGGAGGAGGTCGGTCACCGATGGCAGAGCAGCCAGCAGCTCCCTGGATTCCCACCAACATCATGCCAAGCTCGGAGCAGAATCCAGAGCTCCTGTTTTTCCCTGACTACCCCCGATCCTGGAACCACCTGAGGGAAACCCCTCTATACCTATTCTTGAATGATGAGAACTTGCCAAGTCCAGGTGCCTGCTCTTTTCCCATTCCTACAACCACTTTGCTGGTGGCCCTTGTTTTCTGCAACACTTAACGAGCTCTGGCTCTGGGGGGCTGCCACTCTCTGGATACCTGCCTGGGTGCAGGTAGATGACCACTTTGCAAGGCCAATAAGAGCCTTAAAGAGAAAAGTAGAATAGAAACAAGGCTTTGGGTCTGTATACGAATGGGTTTCTGGACTCCCAATTACTAGTGACAATCACCTCCCTTACTTCCCCTAAGGAAAACCTAGTATACTGAATGGCTAAACACTGCCTGGATTAGTTTAGGAGGCTTCATAGGTAAATTTAGAGGAAAATGGTAAATCAGGACCTTGATACCCACCGCCTCCCCTCGGGCACAGAGCCAGGGATCATCTGCTCTAGCCCTACACCAGGAGACACGAATTCCCAACAGCCAAAGTGACGATAGCTTCTGTGATCTTCAACTGCTGCCTGGCATCTCTACTGAAAAGAATATAACCCCGTAGGTTCCTTATGTGGGCAGAGACAACCTTAATCTAGATCAGGAATGGGGCTGGTCTGGACTATATTTTTTTTAGCCTAATTTTCAAGCCTTGCTGAAATCTAGCCAAACAGAGAAGACCTGCCCTGGATGCATGTGTCCTCACCAGGGAACAGTGACACTGTGGTGAATTACCAGTCACAGGTGTTTGGTTGCCAAAACCAGCCAGGAGGAGGGGACTGCCAAGGCAAGACTGTCTCCTCATCCCAGGCATTCAGTAGATGTTTGAGTAAATCGTGGCTGGCATGCCATTCCAGGAGGAAGGAATGGTGGCACTTTTCTAAGGGTGGAGAGGAGGCTGGCCAGGTATTTGACCCAGCTTGTGTTTCCCTCCCTGACCTTAACCTCCTGGGTCTCCTTGCCTCACTCAGAGCCCTGCCTGTTTTTGTTCTCCGTGGCCATGTTCTTTACCCTGGTTCTCCGTCTCCTGTTTCTTCCCCAGAAGCCCCGCTTACCATGATCCCAACTTCAGCTGGTTTCTGTAATAATCCTCTTTCCCCAGGGTCTGTGCAGGTGTGGCCATGCAGCCCCGCTCCACGGCTGGCCCAGGACAACAGCCCTTCTGCGAAGGTGGGGAAACGGCAAATAGCTTCAGTTGGTCTTGTTTCCCAACCTGGTATACTCCATTTCTTGCAAGTGCCCCTGAAGCCTCTCAGCCTCACCTTTACTTTGACTACGGAGGCTGTTCCTTCATTTGCTCGTAGAACCCCAACCCCGAAGCTCCCAGACCCTATCTCTATAGCTTCCCCCATGGCACACGACTGTCCAGAACGTGGCACGTTCACTCTGGCCTCATCCATTTTGCAGTGGGCCCTCTCAACCAGTCTAGTTTTATAACCAAAGAGGATCTGGTATCCCAAACTGTAAACCATGCACTGGGGAGGAAGAGACACCACAACTCCAGGCCCTCCCATCTGGAATATCAAAGGGGAACAGAGATGGACTCGGTGCTGTGTCCTCTGCACAGAAAAAAATTAGTGAGCTCACGGGTGATGAGGGTGAACCAGCAAACTGCCCCAGTCGCTGACAGGACTGGTAACCACTACCGAGACAGGGCCTGGACAGAGCTCAGCTAAGCTAGGATTAAGTACTTCATTTCCCCTCATAATGTGAAAGGGAGCGAATCTCCTGAAGTCTGCCAACTCTCCCAAAGAGAACAAAGCAGAGATGACGGAGCTTGCTTTGTTTAATGGGTAGAGAGAAAAAGAAGTGTGCTGGGAGCATGAGGTCTAGAGGTTTGGACAGTGGGCAGCCCCCAGAAGGGAAGTGGAGGTGGTTTACACGGGGGGAGACAGTGCGTGCTGAGGGGGTCTAGGAGGCTGGTGACCGTTTCATTCTGTTTCTTCACATGCCCTTATCCTACAGACAGGCAGGACAGCCCCCTCCACAAGGCAGTAAGGTGGAACTGAACTCTGGCTGAAGATGAAGGGAACTTTCCCCAGTCTCAGGGGTACAGACAGACGGAGGCAGATGGCTCCATATATACAAACTTTACAGAAAATAAATAAGGAGCTGTGATCAGCTTGGCTAGGCTTCACCCTGGTTCTTCCCACCCCTATGAGTAGTAGTTCCAGGGCATTAGCTGGGAAGCGTTCACCCTAGGCATGTTAGAATCCACCCCCTTCCCTGGAGTCCACCTCAATCCCCACAGCTCCTCAGCATCAAGAACCCGAGCCCCTGTAACCATGAAGCCCCCAGTCTGAGGGTCTCTGGAATAGGCTTAGGGCCCAGTGCCCACGTGTCAGGTGGCCAGGAGAGCACCCCTAGCACTAAAATTAGTTGCCGACGGAGCCCCCTCCCAGGGCAGGATCACAGTGGTAGCCCCTCTGGTCCGCAGAACCCTAACCCAGTCTCAGAGCAGGCATGGGAACAGACCCTTTGCCTTCCAAAATCCTTGTGAGCCCCTTCAGGGCCGGGCCCCCTGCTCCATTTGTTGATGCTGGCTCCGGACAGCAAACCTGTTGACGTGCACAGGTATGGGGACAACAATCTTGGGGTTTCTCACGGGCTCCCCAGAACGGCTGCTCACATTGCCAGCTTTGATGCGCTTCCACTTGGCCCGCCGATTCTGAAACCAGATCTTGACCTGCACCTCACTGAGCTTGAGGGCGTGGGCGATCTGGGACCGCTCTGTCAAACTCAGGTATTTCTTGCAGTGAAACTCCTTCTCCAATTCCAAAAGCTGCTCACTGGTAAATGCTGTGCGGCGCCGTCGGCTTTTGCCCCCAGGAGCTGTGACTCCTGCCGCCACCGGTGCTCCCTCCTCGGCTCCAGTCCCCAGGCTTCCCTTTAGCTTGGGTTTAGGTCCCAGGAGGGCCCCGGGGCCCCCTGCAGAGCTGTCCAGGAAACCGTCGTCTTCGCTGTCCCCGCCTGAGCCCTCTTCCTCCTGTTCGCTGCCTGCTGGGTCTCCTGCTGGTGCCTCCAGCTTCTCCTCATCTGAGCTGTACACCTTCCCCTCTGCTGTGCGGAGCGAAAACCAACGGATGGGGAAGGAGCGGGCAAGGAAAAGGCAGACAGGTTGGAGGAGGCACGTGGAAGTGTGGCAGTGTGGCCAGCACGGACAGAATGGCAGCAGGAAGATACAGATGTGAAAGGGATGAGATGGGGGAGGAGGGGGAAACAAGGATGGCACATCCAGGATGTGGGGTGGGGAAGACAAAGATGGAAAGAAAGGTATTAACCAGCACAGATTTCACTAGAGCGAGTGGGGGGGGGCAATAAGTGTACTTCAAAGGAATGCCATTCCCAGGACTTCACCACCACCAAGCCCTCCTCATTCTCCCTACCCACTACCTTCCAGCTTTCTCCACACCTGGACCAAGAGCTTTTCACTCATCCCCCACCCCTCCAAATACAGATGGCATAGGCCCCACAATGCAGCAGTGTGGGACCTGGCTGAGGAGGCTTTCAGTTACTCCAGGCAGGAGGGAGCCACGTAGGAGGACTCCCTTTTATAGGATAGATAGGAGATGATGAGATCACACTGTGGCCTCTGTCACTTTCCTAGGGATTCTCACTGACCCAGGATTGAGCTCTATTCCCCACCTCCCCTCTCCCCCAGGTCTAGAATCTTAGAATCTCATTTTCAGATAGGAACTTAAGGATCATCTGATTCCCCATCCTCACCAACACCCTCCGCCCGCCGCCCCAAATCTGGGCCCAGGAAATGTCAAAGGATTTGGGAAGTATCCTATCCCTACTTCCAATTCTCCTTGACCAGCCCAGAATGGGGCACCCTCCCAGCTACAGGGGCGCTGTATCTATGGCCAGAGCTGCTTCCAAACGGGTAGCTCTCCTAGGCCCCTTCCATCCCTCCCCTCCTCCTCAACTGTGAAATGACATCATCTCTCTCCCAACCAAGGATACCAGAGCAGCACAAACAGCTGCTCTCTGCTCAAGTTCTGAATCCTGGGGACCCGGAGCTTGATGTCAGTGGGGAAAACCTGGAGGGAACATGGGAAAGGATAAGGAAATAGAAGTGCAACGAGGGAAAATGTGGAGAGGAAGGTGGTAAAAGAAGAAATTTTAACTCAGTTGGTAGATGACTGATTATTTGTAATCACAGCCACATAAAGTGTTTTAAATCCATATGTAACTCTGATACTTAATTCAATCATTGATTTTAATCTTATCCATGGACAGGTTTGTCAGAACAGGAAATAATGCCTCGCAAGTATTTTCAGTAGTTGGGTTGTAAAACTGCCTTGTTTTCTGCTCGAAAGGCCAATAAACAGTGAAACAAAAAGTCAAAACCAACCAACAGAAAAAGAGAACAAGGGGAAATGGGTAACCCGGACCCTAACTAGTCAGCTCTTTACCATCAAGTTCCCAGTGTAAAGGGGGTAGGGTTTCGTAGGTGCGGAAGCACATCTGTCTGTAACCACTACACAGCGCACAGACGCTCATAAGCTCTCTCAGGTTGAGAATGTCACCCCAAAGAATTTCAGGGACAGTGAAATGCCTTATAAGAGAAACAGGGTGTGTGCTTGCAAATGTGGCTAGAACACTTTCCAAGTGCCCCTCCCCACCAGCCTGTGCTCCAGAAGGAGCTTCTCGGGATCTCCAGGACCAGCCCAGTAACATGGGGACCCCATTCCCAGAGCTCCTTTTCCCTCCCTGATGCAACCAAGCTACCCCTTGTCCTCGTCCTGAAGAGCCACGTTTCTACCTTCCTTAGAGGCCAGGCTTCTCAGCCCACCTCCACGTCACTCACCTCCATCACACTCAGCTTCTTCACACCTCAAGGGTATTTTTATCTCCAGCCCCTGCCTTTTTCATCCTTTACTGCTTCATTCTTTATCTATCTTCAAAGCCCATGTGGTGTATCCCTCATCTGGGCTCACCCAGCCTTCCTATGGTTCTCCTACTCATGGCTTTTCCTCAGTAAGCCTTCTCCACTCCTGCTGGGAGCTTGTCGGGCTTCCCCAGCTACAGAGTTGCTCTTGGCTATACTCCCCTCTCTTCATTCCACATTTCCTCCCAGACCTCCTTCTTGCCAAATCCAGGTTGTTTTCTGCAGGAGTCACATTCTTGGTTCTTTCCTTCATTAATGGCTCCTCCCCACACTGTTTTCCCGCTTTCCTAGAACTCAGACCTAACATCCCTAAGCTGAACTCCTAACCTCTCCCAAACCAGCTCTTCACCATCTGTACCCATGTCTCTCCCAGTGTGGTTAGTGCTAACTCCACCCTTGTTCAAATCAAGCCTTAATCCTCTCTCTCTCTCTCTCTCTCTCACAACCCAAGCCCACTCCCAGAGCCTGAACTTCTCACCACGTCCCCTGCGTTCAGCCAGTCCCAGTCAGCATCAGGTCCCGCCTGGTTCAGCAACATGTTCTCCAAACTGGCTAAATAAAAAAGCTATCCCCAAGCACTTTCTCTCTCCCTTCCTCTCTCTCTCCCCCTCTTCTATCTCCACCTCTGATCTTCCTTTCCCAAGCCTCTCCTAGAATATTCCCCATAACCCTACCCCATCCAGTGTCCAGAAGACATTCTCTCCATGAGTATTATTCTACCCACTTTTCAATATGCCGTCTGATCTCACATTAGCTGGAGGGAAACTCATATGCAATGGGAATCTACAGAATCTTATGCTAAAAAGATGTCAAGGAAAATCCCTCACATCATTATTAAATCCACTCTCAATTTTTAAAACCTGGTTTGTAGTACATCATAACCAAAAGAATAAAAGCTTGGAAAAACTCAGCCTAATATTACAATATTCTAAACAGCTGCTAAAAAGGCAGAAACTGGATTTCAGGGCTTGAAGGATGAAATCATTTAGCACAGCTCTGAGCACCCAGGGGGTGTCCAATAAATCTAAACTGATGATGATTGAGATGAGGCTCCCAGGTTCCTTGATCTGGCAAGGCCCTCCTGAGATCATATCATCCATCCCTCTGTCTTCAGACAGATTCCATAAAATCAAGCCCACATAAGCAGACCTCCCTCAGTGCTGCTTTTAGAGCCATACAAGGGGCACAGTTTCACAACCTCTTGTACTTGATCCCGGTGGGATGCTGAACGGCAGGGGCAAGAGTTTCTCTCTGAGCCTTTATAATCATGACATTGAGGGCTCTGATAAGCAACTCTTGGAAGGAGGAGGGGGTGGCGCAATAAGAGAAAGCCAACAGGAGGGGAAAATACAGCTATGCCCTAAAAGAAGGGGTCTGGGGCAGTGAGTGACATCGAGAAGCGGGAAAGGGTCAACATAGGCAGGAGGAGGGCTGGGGCAGGAGAGAAATGGGGCAGACAGGGTGGCGGGAGAATGAAATGATGAGTCAGAGAAACTGAAAGGGCTGGAAAGTTTAGAGAAGGGATAGAAAATAGAAAAAAAATATATTGGGGAAAAAGAGAGCAGAAAACTAAAGAAAAAAAAATCATACCCTACCTTTCTTCTCCCAAAACACTGCCACATTTGAAGCAAAGCAAAACATTTTTGCCCTGCCACATGCTCTCTGCTCCACCAGGATGGAGCACTCTAAGATGCAATCAATACCCAAAGTGAAGGAAACATTCAGCAGAATCAGATACGGTAGCCCAATCCCTAACAATACAGTGATCCCAAAATGGCTTACCTATTTTCTTATGGATTAGCTAAAAAATAAATGCAAGCTATTTTCTTTTATCTGATTTGTAATGAATATTAATGGTAACTATAATCAAACAAAATAAAAATTGCACGCAGAAAAATGTGTTGACTAAAAACTGACAGAAGCAAATCTTTCTGATAAAATTCCTAATTGCAAAATTTGATTTAGAATAATTGAACTTAGTAGATATAATGTCCATAAAAGTAAATGACTAATTGCAGATGCTATAATTGGTTGATATGAGAAAAAAATACCAAAACAAACTTGATCCACAAAATAAGGCTTCATTGAAAATTTTACACAGGAAAGAATGATTCTGATGCAAATAATTTTAGCAAAAGGAAAATTTTTAACTTGGAAATAATTTGACTATGCACATAGGTAGTCCAAACATATAGAAAGGTTCTGTTCTCTGCATCTGAAAACAAGATTATTGGTAATATAGGAGGATATTGGGTTTTCAGCTTGTTCCTCACATGTAAGTCTAGAATCTGAAAGAAGTATGGTATCCAGGGGGATGACTGGATGGCATCCAGGGGGATCCAGGGGGATGACTGAATGGGGGATGACTGTAGGGCAGACTGGGTATTAGGAAACACCTAGAGTTCTTATGAATTCTTGTGGTGGATGCTATTATCCTAAGAACCAGAAATCACAGAGTTTGAACCACGATTATGTATCAAGTCCATGCCAGGGGCATTCTTCCCACCTCCAGAGAACAGTACTCAGGCAGGGACAGACTTGCATGGGGCCTTGCTTCCAAGAGGAAGGGAAGCAGCAGGAGAGATACAGAAGAGCCCATCTTGAGGATAGATCTGGTCAGGCCAGGGAAAAAGTCAAGGGCCAAAGAATCCATGGTAGGTATTTTCCAGGAGAAAAGATAAATTGCACCAGACGTGCACCATCTAGAGGGGGAGTCCATAGCTGTGGTCACCAAGAATGGTGAGTCTGGGTTGCAGAGCGGAAAACCACACAGGGAATGGAAAACCACTTTAGAAGCCCAGCTGTGGAAGCTCACAGAGCCCCTGTGCTGCCCCTCATCCATCCTGTTCTGTTGTAGCTTCTATAAAATCAACAGCCTGTATTATTCACTGAAGAGAAGTTTCTCCCCCAATACACTCAGTTCTGACTTCTCTTCCCTCTACTTCCAAAACGGTTATTATCCTCACACTCCCTGAGCCACTGTCAGGACAGTAAGTCTCCTCCTGAGCATCCTGGGTCAACTGCTCAGTTCATGAATACAGAAACAATTTGGCTGAGGTCAAAAGGTGGAAAGAAGGGCACTTGGGTGGCTCGGTGGTTGATCCTGGGGTCCTGGGATTGAGCCTCGCATCAGGCTCCCTGCGGGGAGCCTGCTTCTCTCTCTGCCTGTGTCTCTGACTCTCTCTCTGCATCTCTCATGAATAAATATATATAATCTTTAAAAAAAATGGTGTAAAGAAACCCAGGCCATCCCTCAAAAAAGAGCTATGTTTACCACTCCTCTCATTTCTATGTCTTCATCATGATGCCCAGGATAGAATTATTTCTGTTCTTTCTGGAGACAGTATTTCTTCCCATCATTTATAGCAATTAGCTCACTTTCAATTTGTGTTTCACTCATCCCCATTAATTTCATGCTACTCCTCCCTATAACTTCAGATACAATAACATGCATTCATTTTCACTTTCTCTCTTCTCTCCACTCTTCCTATGAGCCGTCAGCATTCCTTACTGCAAACTGACACGAGAACTTTCTCTATACCATTGCAACCCAGAACATCTCTGACCTTTGTGACAGGTTCAGGGCAATTTCCCCACCACTCAGAGCTCCTCTCATGACATAGCAGCACTGCCATTGCCACAGGCACCCTTGTTACCTTCAACGTTCCCAAACATTTTCACATTTGTTATTTCCCTTTAAGCAACCCACTGAAATAGAGTAGACCTATGAGTAGTACTAATGGAAGATTGGTAATCTTAGGTGAAAAAAACTGAGTTTTGGAAAAAGATTAAATGATTTTCCTAAATCACACGCTAGAGGTAGATTAATGTCTAGGACCTTGGTCTCCTAAATCTCCAACCAATGTTCCTTCTATCCTTTCCCCTCCCACTTGAAGTAAAAGCCCAGATGCCTCATCAGATAAATAACCTTGTTACCAAACCCAGTTCAGTTCAGACCTCATCCTGTTCACTTACCACTCCAGAACCCTAGCCTGATCAATAATATCTCCCCTTACCACACTCAGAACAGGCTCTTAAAATTGCCATAGGAGAGGCCCCACTTACCAAATTTCACCTTTGTCTTTGAATAATAGGCTATCTGTCCTGTCATTCCCCAAGACAAAGTTCCTACCAGATCTATTTTTTTCTGTCATTATTGGTTTGTGTGATGTAATCTTACCAGTCAGCATCGTTTTATTTAGAAATGTGTTTTCTCGTTTTAAAATAATATTGCCAAATTGTTTTAATATCCATTTTTTTCTACCTCCTAGCTTACAAATGTCTCACTCATTCCTCACGTGCAGCTCTTTCTTGTACAGGAACCAGCCTCACTGAGGAATAGACATTTTTCTACCATCCTCATCTCTCTCCACCTTCATTACAGAGCTCTCTTCAGAGCTCCACTCTCGGTGTCTCTTCCATCACTCCTAGGGCTACTTATCTAGCCAGGGAGAGAAGGCTTTCCTCCCTAATACTGAAAGGGAGTTAAGATACATTCTTGTCTTCCTTTCTGGTTGAGGTAGACATCTGTTTGGAGTTGGTTTTTGTCTGCTCAGCATCCTTTCCTCCTTTTGTTCACTAACACCCTCTTCCTTTGGGCACCGCTTCTCATCAACTACCCAGTACGGTGGGACTGTCAATCACATTTCCCCACCTTCATGACAATGTAGGCACGTGATCTGGATCTGACCAATCCTAACGTCCCATCTGTCCCATCTCCCTGGAGACTGGACTCAAGCTAGTTAATCAGTCACCCTAGAATTTTGTATATGCAAGAATCCACTGGGGTCTCAACCTGAGATTATAAAAATTTAGAGCTGCTTATGTTTGTGCCCTCCCTTACCTCTTTTAAGGAGAGAATGAGGCAGAGAGAGAGGAGCTGGGTTGAAAGAAAGATCTAACAATACGGCTTGCATTTTTGGATCTACTCAACTCCTGTACTTAGAGTCATGTGAATCAAAAATGTTCACTTTAGCTTAAATTAGAGTTGAGCTTCTGTCACTTGCAACTCAAAGAGTTCTGGCTACATCCAATGCTATAACTGGAAGTAACAAGGATCACAAGACTCCAGGGAAGGTAAGCCTCTCCACCTCACTCCTATAGCTCTCCCATCCCAAATAACATTTCCACGTTACCGGAAATTATTCATAATACTACCTATATCCCACCAGTTTGATATTCACCTGGACTTTTAAAAAAAATCTCCTTGGGATGCCTCGGTGGCTCAGTTAGTTAAGCATCCAACTCTTGATTTTGGCCCACAGGTCATAAGATTCAGCCCTGAGGAAGGCTCTATGCTCAGTGGGGATTCTACTTCTCTCCTTCTCCTTCTCCCTCTCCCTCTCCCCCTGCCCCATACCCCACTCACACACACTGTCTAAAATAAATAAGTCTCTAAAAAAAACTCCTTAGTCCATCTGAGCGTGAATTATTTTAATCCAATAGCTTTGCTCCTAACATCAAGCTGAGATCAGACATATGAGGGAATAGGAATTATGGTGAAGAAAGGAGAGATGTTTTATTATAATATATATATATATATATATATATATATATATATATAATGTAAAGAAAAGAAAAACAGGCGAAAAACAGGCCCCAGTGGGACACAGAAGAAGGGCTTTAGGTAGTCTTGGGATCCACAGAGAATGTCAAAATGTGAGGCAGAAACCAAAGGAGGGAGAACGAACCAAAGAAAAAATGTGAAATCTACCCCTTATGAGAAGCATACACTGTCATTCCCCACAGAAACACTTCTCAGAACACAGCGCTATTTCTCTCATTACTCCCAGATGTATTTCTCCTTATCGGTACAGAGAGTGTCACCTATCCTATCCAGTTCTTAATAAAGAGGTTTTCCCCCAACTTAATTCCCATCCATTTCCACTATAAGGACAAAGCCAGTAATTTCTTGCACACCTATTACTTTAAGATGCTGGACAAATATCTTCTCATTTAATCTTTAACTCTAATGAGGTAAGTATTGTTGCCCTATTCTGCTGGTAAGGAAGCTGTGACTGCAGAGCTTAGTATTCTGCTGTTAATATTTCTCTCCCAGAGGGGATCCCTGGGTGGCGCAGCGGTTTGGTGCCTGCCTTTGGCCCAGGGCGCGATCCTAGAGACCCAGGATCAAATCCCACGTCAGGCTCCCGGTGCATGGAGCGTGCTTCTCCCTCTGCCTATGTCTCTGCCTCTCTCTCTCTCTCTCTCTCTCTCTCTGTGTGTGACTATCATAAATAAATAAAAATTTAAAAAATTAAAATAAATAAATAAATAAAAATATTAAAAAAAATTTCTCTCCCAGAGAAAGGGTCGTGCCAAGACCTATTTCCAAAGCCCATGTTTGTTCCTCTGCGCCACACCACATCTCTTTGTGTTACTCTATCACAAATACTGTGCCAGATGAAGAAATAATAGAGAAGGCCAGGAACTGATTCTACAACTTCTTTTTCTCACTCCCTGATGGGCACTGCTTCCTTCCTCACCAGGTAAAGGCGGGCACAATTGATCCCCAATCTTTTAGGCTTCAATAAAAGGCCAAACTTTCATGAAATGTTTCTCTCTCTCATTTAATATGACAAACGTACACAGCCATAGCTCTGGTCACCCCTCCCCAATCCCAGATGATAAAGCCTTGACACTCTGAAAGCCCAGCCTGGATTTCACCTCAAGATGTATATACCCCGGCCTGCCTCCTCTTCGGCTGCCACAACAATTCAGCCCTGGGAAGTAGAGAAGTTTCCTTCAATCCCTTTACTTGGGATGCCTTTTTTTTTTTTTAAGGAAACAATTCAATAATAAAGGTATCCTTACAGATAAAACAGAATTATAGAGCCAGAAATGACCTTGGAGATCATCTCAGTCAAACCTCTAATTGTACTGACGAGGAAGTGAAGCTACAGAGAGGGTGACTGGCCAGGATCACTCAGTCACGTACTCCCAGTATTCTCCACATAACATGTAGAAGAGCTGTCACCCGTTCCAGCACAAAGCGCTTTTTACCTTTGCTCTCAGGATAATTTTGTCTTCCTCCCTCTTTCTGGCACACTTGCGCATTCTACTTTTCTTCCCATTGCTCTCAGTACAGATTTCCATTGTGATACCATTTCTTTCACAATTCAGTCAAGAAATCCATCTCCCATCACCCCCCTAGAAGTATTTTTCTGTTTCTCCCATCCTCAATTTTCACACCCTAGTCTCTGTGAGTCCCAGCAGCCCCCTTGCTTCTAATACAGATTTCTTCAGTTCATCACTTGACAGTCATTCCTCTCCCTTCCATGATGGGAAGGGAATGAAGACTCAGCTTCACAACTACTTGCCATCCTGTGTTGCCTCTTCCTAATAACTACAACTTAATTCACTTGTGTGTGAATTGCTGTTCTGTTACACCAAATTCAAGCATCTCTTCTCCCTACATTCTTTCTCCCAATTAGCACATCAGTATTTCTTCCACACTACCCTAAGCTGATCACTTTCCTGTACCATGACCATACTTTCAGTGGAAAAACCCCAACCTCTTCTCCATCAATCCCAACCCCGACCTCTTTGCTTGCCATCATTGCCAGGGTGGCCATGGGCACCACCACCTGCACCAAGAGTTCCTGTTCCTTCCATTGGCTTGGAACCAGGATTTCTTCTCTCCTACCTTAGCATGAGGCATTTTCCCATTCCCTCTAGATAAAAATTCTCTCCCACCAAACCTTCCCTGTCATAGTTCCTATTTTTCTCTCTTGTTGTACATCCACTCCTTATGCTGTCATCTCTATTCCCTAATTCCCAGATTCAAGGCAAAGATCCTTCTTTCCACACTGCTTCTGAGGTAACATTCCTGCCTATAAGCTTCCCATCATAACCCTTCTCTCATTGCAAAGCACTCTGTTTATCATACCATGTTCCTCCTTTCCATTTAGCATATTTCCCCTTCATTATTCCAATGGCTGCCTTGCTCCCATTATTCACACTATAGACTATTGATGCCCATCACTTCAAGTATAAGAATTATCCTCCTAATCATCTAAATATATATCTCCACATTTACATATGCCACTATGGAGATCTCCCTTCTCTATTTCAACCTTCCTAAGTCTTGCTACCTTCACTCTGGTAGAAGGCACCTCGGTACTCCATTCCAATCCTCCAGGTAAAATCTTCCTCTTGTCATTTCTAAGATCTCCATCTCTCAACTAAGGGTTCTTAGCTCATTTTGTGCCATGAACTCCTTGGCAGTCTGATACAACCTGTGAACCCCTCCTCAGAATAATGCTTTTATGTATATAACATAAAACACATAGGATTACATTAGAAGTCAACTATATAAAAATACAGTTTTCAGATATTTAAAAATGATTTTGTGTTATAATCATGTATGTTTATTTATTAATTCATTAAACGAGATGCCTCCAAAGACTACAAATTTATAAGAAAATATCTGTAATTTCTGTTGATGACAAAAATCTTAGTTACTGTTAAAACTACTATGGTTTCTAGCCTACACTCATAATTAAAGATCTAACCTTTAGTTAAAAGTTAGTAAAAAATAAAGATGTCATTTTCCCCCACCCATAATGAATAGATCATTTTACAAGAGGTCCTTGAAACCCATTTTAGAACCCTACTTTAAACATTAAAGATAGAAAAATATGCTTTTATTTTATGGAATTGACAGAAACATTTAAAATAATCTGAATCAGGGATGCCTGGGTGGCTCAGCAGTTGAGCATCTGCCTTTGGCTCTGGGCATGATCCTGGAGTCCCAGGATCAAGTTCCACATGGGGCTCCCTGCATGGAGCTTACTTCTTCCTTTGCCTGTCTGCCCCCCCCCCCTGTGTCTCATAAATAAATAAAATATTTTTTAAAAATCTGAATCAAAACTTTTACATTGCAGATGAAGAAACTGAATCCTAGTGAAGTTGTAAGACTTTGAATCTCCTGTAGTGTCTTGAATATACTAAGCACATACTAGACACACAATAAACACTCCCTGAATTGAAGGAAGCAATCTGCCAAAGTTGCGCAGCTCAGTGACAAAGTTGACACCTGAGCATGTGTCACAACTCCTAAATAAATGTTCCTTCAATCACATTAAGTTAATGCAACATGTGGCTTTCTATAAATGTCAATAGAGCAAACACTCTCACTGTGAGCTCTTCCTCAACATTTCTAGGAAAACATGAGTCTCCATCACTTTCCTCCTGTTTCTAACAACAGAAGTCTCTAATTTCGTGTCACATTATTATTTCCTGTTTTTCTCTCATGAATAAATATGTCTTGACAGTCATAATGGGTACCTATTTAAAATTGATGGTCATCTAAAATGTTCTCCAGCTATGATCAGATGCTTAGCTTACAACAACCAACCCCCAAATATCATGCCCCTAGGAAGTTTCCCTCATCTCCTTATATGATTTCCATCATTATTGCCAATCTCTATTCAGAAATTAGCAAATTTGGGGGCGCCTGGGTGGCTCAGTTGGTTAAGTGTCTGACTCTTGGTTTCGGCTCAGATCATGATCTCAGGGTCCTGGGATTCAGCCCTGTGTCGTGCTCTGTGCTCAGGGGGTGTCTGCTTGAGGTTCTCTCCCTCTCCCTCTGCCCCTCCTCCTCCTCTCTCTCTAAAGTAAAATCGTTTAAAAAAATTAACAAATTCTGTTTAGTTTTTTAAAATAATGTTCTCTACACTGCCATCTCCTGGGTCCATTCCATCATATTCTCTTTCCTATATCATCTCAATGTTTTCTTTTCAAATGTTTTCTTCACTGTGCTCCTACTGGCATTTTCTATTTTTTTAAAGATTTATTTATTTATTTATTCATTCATTCATTCAGAGAGAGAGAGAGAGAGAGAGAGAGAGAAGCAGAGACACAGGCAGAGGGAGAAGCAGGCTCCCTGCAGGAAGCCCGACGTGGGACTCGATCCCGGGTCTCCAGAATCACACCCCGGGCTGCAGGTGGTGCTAAACCACTGCGTCACCGGGGCTGCCCAATACTGGCATTTTCTTTCATGTCAATCTCCCACTATACTTTTATCATACATCCAACAATTACATATGGACGATCTACCATCCCTCACTTCTTAAGTCTTTGTTTTCAAGCAATCCAACTCCTTTCTCCCTGAATCATTGCTCAAAGCACCCCCAATTTAAAGTTTTCTTCTGCATTTCTCCAAATGGACAGCTCTTTCCATCATCCCCCGCCCCCCCCAGCACACAGGATCATTTTCACCATCGTCATTGCTGAAATGTGTATTTGCACGTCTTCAAGTTAGCTTTGATTACTCTCAGGCAGAGCTCACATGTTCCTTGACATAAACAGGATCATCACTGTCCAACCCACTCAAGGTAGAATTCTCTTTTTCTCCTGTCATTTAGAGTTAACTGCTGTCTTTTCTCCATTATTCCTAATACGTCCAGGGCTTTGCTATCACTCCAATTCAAAGCTCCTTTCCCCACCACTTTCACATGACTCTGACTCTCTAGACCTGTAATGCTGACAAATACAAGCTACCACTGCCTACATGAGGCTACTGACCATTTGAAACATGGCTAATCTGAACCAAGATGTGCTGGTAGTATAAAATACACACTGGATTTTGAAGATAATAAGGAAGGAGGGTATAAAATATCTCATTAATTTTTTATATTAAATAATGCTGAAATAGTATTGGATTAAATAAAATAAAATTAATTTCACCTGTTAATTTCTACCTTTTTTAAGATAGCTAATGTTTTAATTACATAGATAGCTTGCTAGACAGCACTACTGTGGACTCTTCTGTTGATTTATACTTTTAAATCTTCTCTATGAATTCAAAATTCTCTCCTCTTTTATCACTTCTACTAAGACACCTTTCCCAATTATCCTCACTGTTCCCTACATTCTAAACCCAGAATTATCTTCAATCTATCATTCTCAATACTTTTTCTACCCATTATCTCTGTACCTGGTATTTCTTTTTGCCTGTTAATATAGCTTCTACCCCTACAACTGAATCATAATAAAGTTGTTTTCCTCATCATCAGTTGTAGTAAGGTGGTATCCCTATTAACTCGAACCAAAATTTCAAAAAAAAAAAAAAAAAAGAAGTAATGCTCAACAAAAAGAACTTTACTTATCATTCTCCAAATTGGCCTATCTTCACTAAAATTTCATTTAATGGGGCTGGTTACTGTAAAACACTAAACAAATGTAAATTAATAATTTCAGACCAATTCACACTAGAACAGCCAATTCCTCCTCTGTCTTTTTAGAGATAACATTCTTTTTCCAAAGTCTTCGAATATTAAGGTTTCAATCCCATTATTCAACCAAAAACTCTCATTTCACAATAAATACTCTAATACAATTTCCAAAATAGAGTATTTGTTTTCTCACCACCACGACCCAAACTGATTTTCCATCTAACATTTCTGGAATTTCCTCTTTTTTTCTCAACTACTTAAGGGGGGAAAAAAAAAGAAGACTGGGCAGGTGGACGTGAGTGGTGTGGCAAGGAAGAATCAAGAGGAAGAATCAAGAGAGTCTGTACTGAGGGTTGTAAGAAGTGGGGGTCACAGATAAAGATCTCCTAGTCACTATCCTCTTTGTCTTTCCTTTTTTTTTTTTAATTTTTATTTATTTATGATAGGAACACAGTGAGAGAGAGAGAGGCAGAGAGAGAAGCAGGCTCCATGCACCGGGAGCCTGATGTGGGATTTGATCCCGGATCTCCAGGATCGCGCCCTGGGCCAAAGGCAGGCGCCAAACCGCTGCGCCACCCAGGGATCCCTCACTATCCTCTTTGAATGTTTCTTCTAAAATCTCTCTTCCTGCCTTGCCCCACACGCCCCATGATAAACCCTTTAATTGTATCTCTTCCCAATCTGAGTGATTTCTTTCACTCTACCACCTCTCAGAATTCTTCTTCTGTAAGGTCTCCTTCCCATCACTCTTGTCTTTACTCCAAGAACAAATGTCTTTTGATTGCTCCCAACATTTTCCTTAGATGATGACCTTTCCTTCATCATTCTCTCTATATAAATTCCAGTTTACCATCGCTCCCAGTATTGAAAAACCTTTTAAAAAAATTACTTCTAGTATTGACACTTTTCCCTGTTTCCTATCAGTACATTGATTTAGCTCCCTCCCAAGCCTCTCAAAGCAGAACTCTTTTACACACACATTTCTGGTCGAGAGAAGCTGTTCCCTCTTCATCTAGCCCAGGCTAGAAATCCTTTGAACCTCTCTCTCCCAATAGACAGACCTCTTTGCTCTCATTTACTCTCTTTGGACAATCGGGATACAGTGCATTTGTTAGTCCTTTCTTTCCTCTATTCTTCTTTCCTCAATATTTCTCTTCTGTTCTTTTTCTTACTCCTCTCTCACTCATTAAGTGTCTTGTTTTACAGCCAATATTCTCGCTGCTTCAAAAAAGAGCCTTCATTCTACAAATGGGCCAAAATAAACAACTGAAGGGAACCTGAGTGAGACAAGTTCTCCCACGGTTTAGGCATATTCCTCCCCCAGCTCCCCTCCCCTAGTATGTCTCTCTTTCTCCTCTCCCTCAGCTCATCTCTTCCGCAGGTGTCTGCTTGTTCCTCCAGCTCTTATTACCCCCAAAGCCATCCTTCTGATGGTCTGCCTTGCTCTTTTCTGCCTTGGGACTATCTTATTCCAAAAATCCTACTGATCTGTTCTCTTTCCGATTATCCTGCCAGCTGCTTTCCCCTACCCTCAGCTCCGGGCCTTTTTATCTTGGGGACATTTCCTCCCACCTTCCAGTTGCTGCTCTATCATTTCCTTTTGATCCTCCTTAGGAGATGCTGCTCAGACTTCAGCCACTGGGTCCCCCTGGCCCAACCAGGTACAAAAACAACAGCTGAATCCCCCAAAGCCAAAATGCCCAGGGATAAAGGGGAAAAGGAGAGGAAGACATGCCCTGTAGCAGCACTGGGGGGTCTGGAAGAGTGATTACACCTTTGGACAGTTTCAAGGAAGGGCCCAGAAACCTATCACCAGGAATTGTCTTCTTCTGGCAAAGGACAAAAGGACTCTTGGATTCTCCTTCTTGTTTCTGCTGGAGTCAGCCCCCAGGCCTCCTGGGGTCACTTTTACCTGCTAATATGATGTGATGAATGGGGAAGCAGAGGCGGATTCACCCTGGTGCTAAAGAAGTTTAAGCTTCAGGAGCCCCACACTTGCATACAGACTTTTTCTTAAACAGAGTCCACTAAATTGTATAAGCTCTGGATCTCATCACACCTGGGTCTAGCCCTGGATAGAGGAAAGCTTTCCTGGCTTCTAGGGCTTAAGGATCAACTACGGAGGCCAGGAGGGCTCTGAGTAGCTTGATTCTAAACAGGGTTCAGTTTAATACACAGTGCCTCTATTGAGAAGGCATCTTCCCATGGAGAAGCCAGGGTTCCTGAATTATCTCTTCGATGAATCTCACTTGTCCCAGAATCTTAGCTAGATTCTTAACTCTGGGCATTTGTGCCACGCCCAACCCAGCCCAGCCTTTAGCCTTCTTGACCTTCCGGTCAGTCCTGGTCCAGAGGGCGCAAGGTCCCCTCCTAGCTAATGTTCCCTTAGACCCCATACTCAGTTCTTCAAGGTTGATCTCTAAATATGCCAATTCAAAAGTGACCTCTACTACTAAGGCAAAGACAGGTCATCAGCATGGTCACCACTGCTTTAAGACCCTCCCTTTGCCCCTGCACTGAATTGACAGCTGCCCCAATGTACCCTCACCCTAGGGTCTTGCTAGTGTCCCCAGGAATCCCACACTTGCAGCTTCTCTATTCTCGGCAGAGGAGAAGAATGAAGAGATTCTTAAAAAGAGAAGTGGGAGTCAAGGCTTGAGGACTAGAATGCTGGGAGGAAAGGTACTAATTTGGAAGGGAGTACCGGGAAGTCTTCGGGGAGGCTTCAGGCACTCTGGAAGACAGAGCAGGGCAGCGGTTCTGAGATCTAGAGGTGCCCTGTTTGGAACACAACTGGAGGTGGTTCTGCAGAACCCGACATCTGGGAGTCTGGGATTCCAGGGCTCCAGGCAGGTGCCGAGATTCTGAGCAGGCTGCTGTCTGGGATTTCCAAGTGAACGAGCCTCCCGCCCGGCGCCCTGGTCGGCCCAGCACTTACCCGGCAGACTTGGGAAAGTCTCTGAGAAGTGCGGAGGCGGGGGCGGCGGGGGCTCTGCCACTTTCTCCCGGGCGGGCAGCAGCTCGTCGGCTTCCAGCCCACCCTCCGGGCGTCGGCCACCCGGCTCGGGGTTGTTTCGGGCAGCAGTGGCGGCTGCGGCGGCGGCGAGCTCCTGGGGCCCGTAGAAGGCGTCGGGCGGCTCCGCGAAGCTGGGCAGCGCGGTGGTCAGCGCCACCATCGAGGGCACGGCCTGGCCCAGTCCCGCGCAGAAGGTGTTGGTAAGGCGGCCGGCAAAGGAGGCCAGGGGGGCGAGAGGCGGGAGGCCGGCGGGCAGCGGCGCAGGGGCCAGCGCCTGCGGCAGCACGAGCGGCCGGTAGGGCATGAACATGGGATAGCCGGTGTAGAGCAAGTGGCCGGAGCGAGGTGGCGGCGGCCCGATCAGGGAGTCGATGGAGAAGGCAGTGCCCGGGCCGCCCCCGCCGCCCCCGCCGCCGCCCCCGGGGGCACCCCCGCCTCCAGCTCTCTGCATCGTGCCGGGAGCTACGGCCGCCCCGGGGCGCTCCCCTCCGGGCGCCGCCGTGCGCCCCGCGGCTCGGGCGCCCCGCGCGGACACGCAGGGCTCGCTCCCAGGCTCCCGGGCCGAGGTGGCGGCGGGGCGCGGGCTCGGCGCAGTGTGGCTCCGGCGCCGCGCTCCCTCTCTCTCATAAGGAGGGAGGGGGCGGGCGAGCGGGCGGGCTGGGGGTGTCGCCCTCCGGACTCATCCATCTTCCTCAAATTACGCTTCACTTCCTCCCTCCGCCCGCCGCCGCCGCGCCCGGCTCCGCTGCCTCCGCTCCCTCCGCAGAGCCCGTTCCCAGCGGCCCGCCCGGCCGGCCGGCCCGGGACCCCCGCCCGCCCCCCGCGGCCCAACCAACTATTATTAATGGAGATTGATGAGGCCGGACACGCCGCTTTGTGAAAGTTTGCGGCCGACGAGAAGGCGGCGGCAGCTGCTGGGCCGGGCCCCTCCCTCCACCCCTCCCGGCCCCCGCTCAGCCCACCCTGCGCGGGCGTGGACGTGGCGCGGGACGCCAGGCGGGGAGGGCGCACGGGGGGGCGCACGGGGGGCGCACGGGGGCGCGGCCGGACCACCGCCCTCCGTCGGACCCCGGGCCGGTCCCCGACGCCCCTTCCCCGGGCGCCCCGAGGGCGAGCCCAGGCGCGGCGGGCTGGACCGGACGTCCGCGCCCCTCGGGCGGCGCGGCGGGAACGGCAGGGGGCGCGCTCTGCCGCCGGGCGCCGCAGCTCAGGGCCCTGGTATGGGGGCCCTTTCTCCCCGACCCCACTCCCCTCTCCCCGGGGCTCCTTTTCTTGACACTGGCTCTTCCCCTTCTTCCTCCTTCCCTCCTCCGTGGCGGGCTCCCCGTTCCTCACTGTGGCCTCTGTGGGTGACTTCCTCTAGTGCCCACACTATGCCAAGTACTTACCATTCCTCTCACCTTTCCCCTCCATCTTTCTCCCATCCCTCACATGTTTTTCCTTCCTACACTCTTCCCTTTCCTGCCCGTCCTTCCTGTCCCTATTTGGTTATTCCTATTTCTCATTCCCTATCCCCCTGTCTTATTCTATTCCCCACCCCACCCCCATTTCTCACCTATATCTGTATCTCTTGTCTGTCTGTCTATCTCTGTGCCTTCCCCCTCTCTCCCTCTCTTCTGCTATTAATTTCCCTGATTGGCTCCCCAGCTCCAGCACCGCTGATGAGCCCTATTCATTCCTGGGCCTGACACTCTCGACCTGCCCTAGCTGATTGCTGGGGGCTGGCCCCAGGAGCGCTGATGAGCCCCAAGGGTCAGCGGCGCTAATTATTTGCTAATTGCAGATGACTCTGTTCACCTCCCCCATCCTCAGACACAGAAATGGCAGCGTCTTTTACCACCCCCACCCACCCCTTATTCCCAGCGGCCTATTTGACAGTCTAGAGGCAAAAAGTCATGGGCAATTTTGCTTGATAGGAGCCCCAGGTCGATGGGCAAAAAAAGACTTAAGACAGGCAAGTCAACAGGAGAGTGACCTGTGCTTCGGGATACAGAGCAAGCCTAGCTAGCTAAAATGAAGGTCACCTGGTCACTGGGAAACTTTTATTCAGGTGGGGCTGGGGAGAGCCAACCTAGTTAAAAGAGCGAGCAAAGCCGGGCCAGTTTAGGAAGACGCAGCCTAGGTGGGGGTAAGTTGGTGGGCTCAGGTGAGGAGGGAAACCTACAACTAAGAGTCTCGGTGTTTCTGAGCCAAGGCAGAGCAGGCAGAGGGAACTGTGGGTCTCAGTGACACTTGTTCAGATCAGGAGTGCTGTGGTGGCCTAGTGAACACCACTAATGTCAGACTGACGTGTTACAAAACAGCACCCTGAAAGACACTGGCACCAGGATGGGACAGAAAGGGGTAGGACCCAAGAAGGGACCTTTCGTCAGTCATGCTTGATCGACAACTCGTCAGACAGGCAAAGGGAGAAGACTGTGGTTTCCTTGCATTCCTGCTCCATCTTGGGCTCTACATTAAACTCATGAAACCTCTTAGAGACAAGTCTGGTGGGAAGATGTCACCATGGAGAAAGAAGAGGTGCCTCACTACTAGGGTACTAGGATAATCTTTGTACATCCTCCTAAAGATAGGCTTCAGAACCCTTTGTTAAATTAACCAAGCACTTCATGGCACCAATATGGAAGACCAGACTTCAAAAGTGTATTGTACTTTAAAAGTGAGAGGTCAGTACTTGGTTTGATGGCTTTATAGTGTTGGATACACAATAGAGGCTTCTTGACTTGATAAATAATTGAGGGAACTTTGGGTTACAATCACTGAAATTAAAGCTGTATGAGCAGTAACACCACTAATCAAATAAAGCATAGAGGAAGAGACATTTTTAAAAAGGAACTGCATTCATTTTTTGTATAGGTAATAAAACTGCATAGTACAAAATTCTAAAAGCTCAAGAGGGTGTATATTGAAACATCTCCCTCCCACCAGTACCCACCACCCCACCCTCATAAAAGTCCACTTTAATAAGCCTGTCACTCTCTGGTAGGACAGAATAGATCATGCACTTTCAAGGACTCAAAGTTAAAGACCCTCTGATCTGGAAGATGTACGTCACCCAGCTCAAGCCAAGAGCTTATTGCCCAGAACTAAACTTAGTAAAGTGGAATCCTCTGCTCAAGCTGGCAGAGTGTACAGGCTTAAAGCTTGTTGCCAATAAATCCCAGCGGGCCACCAAATCTGAAATGAGGCAAGTGAAACCCCAGGGACTTAGTATTGCCCTGGTGTGCTGCATGTTTGTTAGATACTGTATCTGTAATCCATTTATATCCTCAATCTGTCCCCTTGCCATGCTAGGTCATGAAGTGTGATTTCTGCATAGTCCTTGACATTCACCAGCTAAACCAGGATAAAAAGCACATACAGAGTGGCAACTGAAGCAGCCCATTCCCTTTCCCTGCCCTTTTGTAGACTGTGGAACTGAGGCCAAATGGGGGGGAGGGGAGCACTGGCTGGAGTGAAGTTCTTGTTCTGACCTCTCAGAGCCATGTGACCTTGGCCTCTGACTTAACTCCATCTGTGAGAGGGAGTGATTAATATCTACTCTGCCTAGCCAAAAAACCAGTGCAAGGCTCCAGCGAACATGAAGAAATGCCTTTCAGAATACCTTTCCTTCCTGTACTGAATGGAAAAAGGAGAGCTCAGGGGTCAAGGATGGAAGGCCCCCAGATCAGTGGCTCTCCCTTACCTCACCGTCAGGGAAGAGGCCGCCACTATCAACTCTGAGCAGAGCAGGCTCCTTTCTTTACCAAGAGAAAACTCTGCTTCCCTTACTGAATTCCCCCAACAGGCCCATTGTGGGCAAGCACTCTTCTCACCGTCTAAAACAGCATTCTGCTTCTTTAATGGTCCCCGTGCTCTCACTTGTCCCATTCTCACCATTTCACCTGTTGGGCAAAAAGGCTCATACAGAGGAATTTTATTTTGAACCTACCCTCTCTCTGCTTGTCCCTATATCACAGACCTCACCGGCTGGCCTCCCCTCCAGGGTTTGGAAACCAGCGCCTAGGATACCGAGAACGAAGTATTCTAAAGTCAAAGCCGAAAGTCTGTACCTCCACCTCTCTTATTGGCGGGAGAGAGTCCACTCAGGATGGGCAGCGTCGGGGCCTTCCCGCGGGTACCCTCTGGTGGCAGCAGCGCGCAACTGCGGCAGCGTGGGTGACGTGCGGAGTACTGCAGCGACCCCTGGCGTTAGTCCAAGAGACGTGCGAGGGCAAAGGAAGCCGACCAGGTGAGCCTTTCTAGGGCGCGCGCGCTGGACGCCCGCGGCTGGGTACCTGTGAGGGCACTGGTTGGGCGGGGGGAATTGCACCCAGCCATCTTAAGGTCTCGTATGCACGCGTGTAGGTTCGTGTATACTTTCTTGTGTCCAGTTACTTGATACCCCGTGTATCTGTTGTGTAAAATGTGTGCCGTTTGTGTGTGCGCACGCGTTACACGTGGGTAGGTCGGTGGTGGGGAGGTCCGCGCCTCCAGTGCAGGGCGGAGTCCTCACGGAGGCGTGAAATTGGTTTGGAGCAAACACATTACGGAAAGCAATTACCGGGGAGAGGTTCTGGGCCCGCGGGACCCGCAGCCAGGAGGCTGGGGAGGAAGCTCCCTGGCTTGCAAGAGTGTCTGTGGATGTCTAACCCCAGAAAGGACCTTCCTAACACTGCCTGCTAATGCGAGAACGTGTGAAGTTGGGCAGCGGCACCTCAGACTGACCACTCCACATCGGCTTCCTTCCCTTACTGCTATCGTTCTTAAAAAGGCATCCCTGCAGAGGACCCAGTACTCTCAGCTATGGTCAGAAATCCTTCTCCTTTTTTATCACCTTGGGAGAGGCAACGGCCTTCTGTGAGGTCTTGCCAGGTCCCTGCCCTTACTGCTCACCTTTCTCTCCATGCATCAGCTCCTGCTCCCACGTGTCTTTTGCATTCACTTCACTGCCCCCTGTATTTGAACTAGTGATTCGCACACATGTTTTACAGACTGGATGGAAAATTCACCGAGGGCAGAAACTGGTCTCACTCACAGCTGTAGATCTAGTAGTGCCTAAAGCCTGGGACTCAGGAGGCACAAAATGAATGACCACATGTAGGGGATTAAATAAAATGTCCATCAAAATGCATAAACAACTCTCTCAGGAAAGTCATCCCCTCAGGAGTCAGGATTCTCTTAGAACACAGCCTTCAACATCTTGCACATGCCAACGATCCCATTTATATCCCCAGACTGGACCTTGTCTCTGAATTCCAGATTCATAGATCTAAGCGACGTTGTAACACTGCCTTTTTGAGATGTGTAATAGGCAGCTCCGACCTCATATCTCCCAGAGTGACCACCCGATCCCTCCACCACCTGCCCCTTGCTCATCTTCCCCACCCTAATACCTAGCACCACCATCTGCCCAGTTGTTCAACCCAAACACGGAGATTCATACTGGATTATGCTTTCCTCCAGCCCCCACATCCAGCCCATCAACGTGTCTCCTCCAGTCTCCAAAGAGGGTCCCAAGCCTCACCTACTGCTTCCCCATCTCCAGGGGATTCTAGACCTCAGCGGTAGCCCCTAATGGTCTTTGATTCTCCCTGGCCTCTCCCCTCTCCCCAGAGCCATTCTGAGAGTTTTTCAAACCTCCATCAGTTCAGGTCATCTCCCGGCTCTTCTCCGCTCCACGCACATGTTTGGGCCTCAGGTTAAATGTCACCTGGACTCCAGTAGCTCCAAGCACGCTGGCAATGGCCCAGTGAATTCCGCAGAGGGCTTAGCACTGCGGCGCCCTCCCGCCCCTTTGCTTTGGGTCCTTCTGCACTAGAAGGTACTCAGCTGGGGACCAGAGAGCCAGGCCCGTGCACGGCCGGCACCTGGACCGCAGGGGCAGGCACACGGGCCCCGGGGCATTCTCCCAGGCCCTCCACCACCCCGCCCCGGGACAAGACGGGCTCTCTGGGAGAGGCCCCCACAGCCGGGGCAGCTCGCACACGCGCACGAAGCCCACAGAAATCGCCGCCGAACCTTGACCCCTGACCCCTGTCTCCCTGACCCCATCCCCCCACAGCTGAGGCGCCAGGCTTCTGCCTGGCGGTCCAGTCCTCCCGTCGCGCCCCACAGGGCCGGTCAGCCCAAGGCCGGTGAGGCCAGAGGGGAACCCCTGGGTCCACTCACCTCCGTCACGCTACTCCTGGGCGTCTCTCCGCGCCCTCTTGGGCTTCGCGCCCTGCTGGCCCCGCCCCCGCCGCCTGCGTCCTCCGCGGCCCCACCCCTGTCGCCTCGTCTCCCGAAGTTGGCGGGAAAGTTGTGAACCCCAGCGCATGCGCACTCTGGGGCCCCAGGAATCCTGTCCGGCGACCCTTGACGTCACGGATCACAGGGCACTCAATTGGCTGCTCTGGGTCAGCGGTAGGCTTCAGGCAGACCGCCCCGATGGCCACCTGCGGGGTCTTTAAATCCTGGCACCGCAAAGACCGTCAGGGGGACTCTCTCCTTTCTTGTCTTACAGATGCGAGCAGCTTGAGCCCAGAGAGGGGAAGAGATTTAGTTCCACAATTTAATGGCAGAGCTGGGACACGCCGCCCCCCCCCCCCCCCATATAAATCCCAGCTCAGCTCCTGCTGCCACAAAGGTAAATCCAAGAGAGGCAGGAACCATGTGGGTGTCTGGTGTTCCCCGACCTACAGGACAGGCAGTAGCTGGAGCTGTTTGTTTTTTTCCCAGCCTGAATCTTCCACTCTCACTTGAACCTGATGGCCAACACCTGCACCCCACCTTCTGGCTGGCCGCCTTGCTCTTCACCTCACCTCCCTACCCCAAGGCTGCCTCTCCCATCCTGTCCCACCGTCCACACTGCCTCATTCCCAAGCAGCTCTTGCCTACCCATCCTCTGGCCAGCGTCCTGACACTATCTCATCTGGTGGCCCTTGTGCCATGTCATGAACCAGCAGGGCAAGTCAGCCTGGGACCACTCCATAGTTAGTAGATGCCAAAGGAGGAAGATGACACAGCTGTCACCATGGGGCAGATCCAGGGAGGGGCCATAAGTCTGCCCATCCTGAGCCCTCTGGGTGACCAGCTCAGAGGAGGGCCTGCTGGAGACAGCACCAAACAACACAGGCCTGAAGATTTTTAATGCTCATATAGGCTTTGGATGGGCTGAAGGGGTGCCTCAGGAGATGACCAAGAGAAGTGCGTCACTTGCCATGAGTCCCAGCTGTTTCGCCATTAGACATCACCCGGCTGCGTAGTCCATCTGCCTCTCTCCCTGATGGGAGTGGCAGCACCCACATCTGCCTGTGGATTTGGACCTCCTGCTGACAGGACCACCTTGATGCAAATAATTTTGACACAGTCCTGGGTTCGGGGTGCTGTGAGAAGCAGACTGGAGCCCCTTGGGGCATCTGCTTTCAGGTCTCTCAAGAGGCAGTGGACACCTGGAAAGAGGTGTGGATTCAGAGAGGTCCCATGGTCCAGGAGGCTGGCTGGCTGGTTCTGGCCAAAGCCCTGCCCCCAACTCTTCTCTTGCCTCCTACTCATCCCTCTAAATGGTTGGGGCTGCCCATAGAGCCCAGGACTCACCTAGTAGAGCACGTCCTCAAAATCCAGCTGCAGGTAGCGGAGCAGGCGGGGTGGCAGGGGAAGGCGGGGCAGAGCGTGGGGCAGGCAGGCTGCCAGGTGAGCACGGAGTGCACAGCGGCTCAGATGCTGCAGTGATCTGGGCTGTCTCACCAAGGCGAAGAGGGAGGAATAGAAACGGTGGTGCTTCTGGAGACAGAATAAGGGACTCAGCAGGGCAGCCTTGGACAAATGGCACCCTCTCCTCCTAAAGCGGGGAGGCTGGTGTCCAGCAGGTGTCTATAGGAGCCTCTAGAAGTGGTGTTTGGGGTGTTCATTCTGTGTGTTTTCTTCTGGAACATGAGCGGGTCTCTGGGTAGTTTCTCTGGGGCAGGGTAGGGGAACTGACAGAGCTTCCCTGTAGGTGGTGGGAGTCCCTTGGGGCCAGGCTGAGTGAGTGTGTGTTCAGGGTCTCTGAATTCCTGACCACAGATTCCTGTGGTCAGGAATCTGACCTGCAGAGTTTCAAGAGGCACCAGGGCCATGGCCTCCTCAGGAAGCTGCATGATACTGTAGGTGTTCATCAGGACCTCGATAGTCCTCGGAGATGTGCACCAGCGCTCCAGTACCTGGAGAAGGCAGAGAGGTGTCAGTGTTTCTGGGGTTACCACCCACTGCAGGTGCTTAGCCAGTCCACACAAGGTGACCAGACATTGACAGAACAGCTGCCGTGGAGTGAATTGTGTCCCCTCTGTAAAAATACATTGAAGTTCTAATCCCCAGTACATATAAATATGACCTATTTAGAAATAGGATCTTTGCCGTTGTGATCAAGTTAAAATGAGGTCATTAGGGCGGGGATTCAGAGAGAAGGGATGAGGCCAGCAGAGGCCTGATGAAAGAGTGGTGGTGGGATCAAGGTGGAGCCAGATTCATTCTTTCATTTCATCATTTAGTAAATGTTTACTGAGGGCCACTATGGGTCAAACACCGGGAACCCAGCAATGGGGATGATAGGTCTTTGTCAGCTGGGAACTTCTATTTCAGTGGGAAAAAACAATCAACGCATAAATAACCACTTACAGTTAAGCTGTTACAATGAAAAATAAGTAGTGTGGGAAATATCACAAAGGGAGACAGAACATAAAGACTCCTAACTCTGGGAAACGAACTAGGGGTGGTGGAAGAGGGGAGGAGGGTGGGGGGTGGGGGTGAGTGGGTGACGGGCACTGAGGGGGACACTTGATGGGATGAGCACTGGGTGTTATTCTGTATGTTGGTAAATTGAACACCAATAAAAAATTAATTTATTAAAAAAATAAAATAAAATAAAATAGAAAAATAAGTAGATTTGGGGACTTCAGTGTCGGGAGGGTACTGTCCTAGATGAGTGGTCAAGGAAAGCCTCTCTGAGGAGATGACCTGGTGCAGTGTAGGGTGAGCCATGCTGGGAGAGCAGCCCATGCCAGAGACTGTCCACATGGAAAGAAAGACAGCCACACCCGGCCTGGACACACGCAGTTGCCATCATACTCACCCGAGTCTGCATGTACTAGCTAGAAGCAGATTTGTGCTTTATCCATTCCATCTCTTACTGTGTCTCAAGCTATAGGCAGTAGCCACAAACCCTTTGTAAAATCTGAAAACAGCTAAGTACTATCTCTCCGGCAGCATTCCTGTACATGACACTCCTCTCCCCGCACACACACTTGCATGCAGCATTAGGGGCTTTAAAACCCCTGCCTACAAGGAGACCCCCCTACCTGGCAGGCTAGGGTGCTGCATGCACTGAGTGCTGCTGAGTAGTGGGAGCAGGGGCCCCTGGAGAAAGTATCTCACACACCTGGAGCCCTCTGCCTCTTGACCTGCATCTCAGCAGTGCTCACTAGAGCTGCCCCATCCCGTCTGCCCAGAGTGGGTCTCTGACTTACTCCTCCTCCTTAGATCTAGGAAAGAACAGGCTGGTCCCATCTGATTGTCCTGCTCTTCCCTGCCCTGCTACCCCTGTCTGCTGTTCAGGCGGGGGTCTCTCTGTACCTTCTAGGCCATGCTGATTCCTGCCACAGCTCTCTGCCTGAAATACCTGTGCCTTCCTCCTCCATCTCCAAGCCCTGCCCATCCCCAGTCCTAGCCCCTCCAGGAAGCCCCCTGAGGCTGTTCAACCTACATCTCTCTCTCCTTACATTGGCATAATGCCCAGCAGCCTTCCCACACATTATTTAACCAAGAAAACCAGGAGCTAACAGGTGTTGAGCACTAACTCCACGTTAGGCCCTAGCGGGCTTTATACATATGAGCTCAGTTCTCATACTAACCCTATGAAGCAGGCACACTCTTCTGTCCCTGTTTTATGGATGAGAAAACTGAGGCCCAGAGAGATTAAGCAACTTGCCAAGGGTCACATGGGTAGGGTGCCAGGCTCCAGAGCCTGCACTCTTGGTCAGCCACTTACATCAGAGTTTGTTGGGAGAACTGAAGGCATCCATGAAGCAGCTGACACACCATAGAATACTGTCGGGTGGTGCTCAGGGCTGTGCTTGTTCCTACTGTTACCCACGGGGCTCCTAGAGCTTTTTATCACTAGGTAGAGACTGGTAGGCCGAGACTGTATTACATGCAAGGAACATGCATTCAAAGAGTTCCAGTGACTTGCCTATTCGTCACAGGAACAAGCATCAAAGCCAGACCCTCGCTCCAGGTTTCCTGAGCACCCAGTGGCTCCTGGAGAGCTGGCTGAGGCTGGCAGTGATCATAGATGACTCCTTGCAGGGACACAGGCACCTCAGCCAAGTGTGGAGCAGTTGCAGATTGTAGGAGACAGAGGTAGACTCCTTCCTGAACTTTTCGATCACCTGGGATACGGCACTCAAATGAAGGGAGGAATGGGGCATTTGGTTGTGCCAGCCCCCTTGGTCCCTAAGGCAGGGCAGATCAGGGCTGGGGGAATGGGTAACCAGGTATCAGGAAATCTGTCTGCTGCTCCGCCTCCTCCTCCCACCCCTCCCTGAAGGGGAAATCATTAGCTGTCAGAGCCACCGTCAGATTACAGGGGGATTGCTTGTCTCCTAATTATCTGGTGTTAATAGGAGATTAATTAGTGTTAATTGTTGATTTTCTTGTATTTTCCCAAAGGGGAGACCAATCTGCCGAACTCTCGGGCTGTTTAATTATTTGGTCTTGCTTAGGAATCTAGATAGATGCTTCTAGGTTTGTGAGTGAAGGGGAAAGGCAGGAGAGGAGTGTCCAGGAGCTGGTAGGGCTGGACAGTTCAAGCTGGAAATGGGGTAGGGGGCCTGCTCACAGCCTGCTACCCTGTATCCATTCTGACCCAGCTCCTCAGAGAACAGGGGTCCCCACCCCAGTCCCAGAATCCTCTGTGACAGTATATGGCCCCCTCTAGATACAAGGAGGTATGAGACAGGGCCCCCTGCCAGGGCCTAAGTAGCACAGATCTCCAGGTTGAACCTACTGGGGAGTATTTTATGTTAACAAAATAAGATACAGGCAGGAAATTGACAGTGAAAGGCTTTCTCTCTGGTGCCAGGATAGCAGCTGCTGGTCTGGGTGATGCATGTCCTGCTAAGCTCCCCAAAACAAGGACCATATCTGTCTGCAAAAGTTCAGGAGGGTTTGAACCTCATGACCCAGGCTCCTGGCTCTGCTCTGGAAGCCTCTCCCATGCACAGAGTGTCTCACTGAACGGATCCCACTGCCAGGCTGAGCTGCCTGCATGCTTCTTTCATCAGCTCGCTTGCCTGATGAAGAAACAACTCTCTGATGCCCACATCAGTCCTGGCTCCTATCTTTTCAGATGCATGATAATCTGACCTCCTGCCCTCCGTCCACCTTCATCACACATGTGCACACACACATGTAAACATGTATGCAAATGTGTCTATATGCATGTATGCACTCAGCCCACCACCATCACATATGTGTGCATGCACACTCGCATGTATATGCGTGTATGCACCCACGTGTATATGCATGTGTGCCTTCAGTCCATCATCATCACACGTGCACACACGTGTGTGAACATTCACATGTATATGTACGTATGCACCCACATGTATATGCGGGTGTGAGCACATGTATGCACACACACACACACACACACACACACACACACCTCCTGCTGGTTTATGTCCTTGCCTTTGCCCCCTGTTGGGCTTTGCTTACTCGAAGAATGCAAGATGAAGAACTGGCTCGTGCTTAAGTGTTAGAGGCTGCATCTAGAGCAAGTGGGAACAGGTCTGAGAAACCTGAGACCTGGGAACAGGTCTCTCCCCATTCCCTCACCTTCACGGCCCTCCCTCCAGCCCCAGCCCCCTACCTTGGGGAGGGCCCCAGGCCAGACGCGGACAGCACCATGGTTGAGCAGGGCTCGCACTGTGTGCTCTGGGCTCTGGGCCAGGGCCGCAGGTGGGCCCTGCAGAGCACAGTGAAGGGCTGTGTGGCCCCCATAGTCCATGGTGTTGGCGCTGACGCCGCAGGACAGGAGCAGCTCCACGACGGCTGCGTGGCCGCGGCGACAGGCCAGGTGCAGGGGCCGCCGCTTGTCCTGGTCAGCAGCATCAGCATCGGCTCCGGCCGAGAGCAACAGATGGCACAGCTGGACGCAGCGAGCGGTGGTGGCCTCAGCATCGGTGGGGGACGTGCAGCGGATGTCACAGGCGGCCAGCAGTGGGGTCCAGCCTTCGGCATTGCGGGCATTAGGGCAGGCCCCCCGTCTCAGAAGCAGGCCTGCCAGCTCCACGTGGCCCAGCCGGGCAGCCACATGCAAAGGGGTCTCCTCCTCCTCCTCAGACCGACCATCCACTTTCGCCCCAAACCTCAGGAGCAGTTCTGCGCACCTGGCGAGGGCGAGATGGTGGAGGAGGAGGGAGATAGGCCCCTGCACTCCTACTGGTCCAAGCAGAGCAAACCTGGGGGACTTCTTTGATGGCCCCTGCTTCTGTCTGCCCCTCCCCTTCTATCCTGTGGGTCACTAGTCGTCCCAGCTGGGCCCTGCAGGGTCAGCATGCCTTTTCCTCCAGCCACATACTATCTGCAGGAGTCATGCACTAACTCTTCATGGGCATGAAAGTTACATGCATCCCTCATGCAGTTAAAACAGGTGCCCTTCCAAGGGCTTGGCATGAACTGGCTTCTTTCATCCCAGGTTCCCAGGGGAAACTGAGCCCTGAGGATGTGAAGACCTGGCCCACGTTCACACAGCTAGTAAGGGAAGGGGCTGGCATTCTGGCCTAAGGGACAGCAGGGCAGATGTAGTGCTGTGCATGCTGGGGCTGGTGGAGGAAGGGGGACATGGGGCCTGGCAGGGGGTGCGGATGGGGCATGGGAGAAAGAATAACAAAACCAAAATTGGCCAGCCAGATTTGCTCTAAGACAGCCTTCACAGAAGGTTATGTGTGCCTATAATAATGTGTACTCTGGGGGTGCCTGGGGGGCTGTCAGTTAAGTATCTGCTTGGGCTCAGGTCATGATCTCAGGATCCTAGGATAAGCCCTGCATCAGGCACCCTGCTCAGTGGGGAGTCTGCTTCTCTCTCTCCCTCTGCTCCCACTCCAGCCTATGTGCTTGTTCTCTCTCTCTCTCTCAAATAAATAAATAAAATCTTAAGAAAAAAGGAATGTGTACACTGAAATTCAAGGCTAAGGGAACTTAGGCTCTTGGAGCTAGTGTGTTCATCCATAGAATGGGGATAATAGCTAATACCTAGACCTAATGAAGTTGTGAGCAACACATAAGACATTGCCTGGAAAGGTCATGATAGCAGCATCTGGCAGGGGGAGTGGGTGGTAATGGACCATGGGAGTCCATTTGTATTATCCTTCCCCCCCTTTCTATATATTTAAATTCTATAATTTTGGGGCACCTGGTGGGCTCAGTCAGTTAAGCATCTGCCTTCAGCTCAGGTCATGATCCCAGAGTCCTGGGATCGAGCCCCATGTCAGGCTCCCTGTTCAGCAGGAAGTCTGCTTCTCCCTCTCCCTCTGCACCTCCCCTTGGTAGTGCTCTCACTCATTCTCTCTGTCTCTTTCAAATAAATTGATAAAATCTTAGAATTTAAGATTCTAAGTATTTAAAAAAAATACTTCTGTTTACTCAGGAAAGGAAAGAATGATTCTCACTGGGTGAGGTCTCCATGAGGCCAGAACTAAACACTGTGGTATTATAGAGTTGTGTTGTCAAATACGTTAGCCACCAGCCACACACAACTATTGAGCACTTGTATTATGACTATGCCTCATTGAGACATGCTGTGAGTGTAAAATACACATCCAATTTTGAAGATTTGGTACAAAAAGACAATGTACAATATCTCATTAGTTCTTTATATTGATTACATGCAGAAGTCACAACATTTTGGATATACTATGTTAAATATATTATTAAAATTAATTGCACCCATTTCACAGATATTTGTACACCCATGTTCAGAGCAGCAGTATTCACAATCACCTAAATGTAAAAGCAATTGAAGTGTTCATCAGCAGGTGAATAGATAAAATGTAGCATCTACATACAATGGGATCTTATTCAACCTGAATAAGGGAGGACATCCTGACACCTGCTCCAACATGGATGAACCCTGAGGACATCGTGCTGCGTGAAAGAAGCCATCACAGAAGGACAGATGTCCTGTGATTCCACTCATATGGGGTACTTATAATAGTCAAATTCTAGAAACCAGAAGAATGGTGGCTGTCACAGGCTGGAGGAAGAGAGGAATGAGAAAACTACTGTTCAGTAGGGACAGAATTTCAGTTTTTTAAAAATTTTCTTTAAATATTTTATTTATTTATTCATGGGAGACACAGAGAGAGAGAGGCAGAGGGAGAAGCAGGCTCCAGGCAGGGAGTCCGATGCAGGACTCTATCCCAGGACCCCAGGATCACTCCGTAAGCTGAAGGCAGACGCTTAACTACTGAACCACCCAGGTGTCCCCAGAATTTCAGTTTTAGAAGATTAAAAATGTTCATGAGAAGGATAGTGGTGATGAGTGCCTGACAACATAAACCCACTTAGTGCCACTAAACTGTGCACTTAGAAATGGTCAAGATGGTAACTTTTATGTTATATGTATTTTAGCACAATTAAAAAAATTAATTTCATATATTTTTTTCTGTATTTTTTAAAAAGATTTTATATTTATATTTAAGTAATCTCTATACCAATGTGGGGATCAAACTCACAACCCCGAGATCAATGGTCACGTGCTCTACTAGACTGAAACAGTCAGGTACTTCTTCTTCTTCTGCTTCTTCTTCTTCTTTTTTTGATAATGATACTAGGAAATTTTAAATTACATATGTGGCTCACATAGTATTTCTATTGGGATACACTGGTATAGAATACATCTTCGACCATAATAAGTCAATGGAGTCTGCTGAGAGATGATGAGGTTGACGGGAGGGAGAAGGTTCATGAAAGGAATAAAAATTTGGCACCATTCAGAAGCAAGATGTGAAATTTGTTGGGTGTATAGTCAGTAGAGAAAGGGCCTCTACCGTATGTACAAGGCTCCCTTTGCCAGGATTCTACGCTCATCAAAAAATTGAGTGAGGACTTGTCCCCCACGGTTCCCTACACATAGGGCATAATTATTTGGGTCATAGTAAAGGAATTTCTCCTACACTAAATAATATATCGAAACATGCATTTATCTGTCAGTTTCTTGTAAGTTTAGCTAGTGGAACTGGGTCTCTTGGCCCATTTCTCGGAAGGAACCCTGCCAATAGGGAAATGTCAGACTTGCCCACAGGGATCAATACATGCCCTAACTGGGGGCTGCTCTCCTTTACAGACTATCTGGATCACTCCTGAATAGTCAGCTCCTTGAGGACAGGATCATGCCTCAGTTACTACTGTGCTTATCACAGGGCCTGGAGCATAGGATAAAGATAAGAAAAATTAAGACTTTATAGTGTACCATCTCCCCCATAATGGATCCAGACAACTTCCCCAACACAGGCTATATGGCCGAGTCCCTGCACCGGTCCTCTCACACCCCTGGGGAAGCAGAAACTGCCCTGTTACAAGCCATTCCAAAGATCTAGGGCCAATGGTAGGGTGGTTTGGGGACTAATCACATCCTGACTCCCTACCGAGCCCTGGCTCCTCCATCCCAGCCCACCAAGCATTCTGACCCCTAACATGCTCCCTCACCCTCCCTGAGGTCATCATCTCTTTCTCCCCTAAGAGTAGAAAGGGGGCTGGGCTGAGGGGTCACTCACTCAAGGGTGCCGGCCCCCTGGCAGAGGTGCAAGGGGAGTTTTCCGTCCTGGTCGGGGATGTTGGGGTCGGCTCCAGCCACCAGCAGCACGTGGACGCAGGCCGCATGGCCCGCAGCACAGGCTTCGTGCAGGGCGGTGCGGCCCCCAGGGGCACTGTCAGGCCTTGCCCGCCGCCTTAGCAGCAGCTGCAGGACTTCCGTGTGGCCCCGGCTAGCTGCCACGTGCAGTGGGGTGGTCAGCTCCTCCTCGTACGTCAGAGACCAGAGTCCTAGGGAGAGAGGGGACGTGGGCTTCAGACCCTGGCGGGAGGTGCAGAACACCCAGGCGACCGAGGAGGTGGGCAGAGGCTGGGAAGAGGGAGCCCAGAGCTCCGTCCCTGGCCTCCCCAATCCCACTCAGACCCCCACCCACCCCTAGGCCCCCCGACCCGTACTCAGAGCACGGATGTTGAAGCGGAAATCCCTCCATCGCTCTGGGTCGCTGGTATCAAAGATGGAATCCGGAGCCAGGCCGGTGCTGGAGTCCGTGAGGATGCGGGAAACAGAGCCCACGTCCCCGGCCAACACGGCCTGCCAGAAGGCCAGGGCAGGTCCCGAGGCTGTCCGGGTGACGATGGGTCCCGGACCAGACTCTGGGTGCTCTGCAGACCCTCTGTTGGGCTTCTCCACCAGCCTGGCACAGAGGGCGTGTCTGTCATTGGAGGGTTCTCCCTGCCCCCTGCACTCTTCTGGGGACCAGCTCATGAGGACAGAGTATGAGCATGTGGGGAGAGCAGTGGGGGAAGGAGCGGCAGGAGGTCAGAGGCAGAGAGAGGGAGAGGAGGAGGGAAATGGGGACAGACGGAGAGGGTCTCTGTGTCCCTGAGCCGAGCCTGACCCAGCCACGCAGTTCAGCAGAAGCTATTCTGGGCTCCACATGACTTCACTCCTGGGCCAAGGCTTAGGCAAGCCTCTGGGTAGAGGAGAAGTAGCCAGGGGCTTCTCCTTTCCTCAAGTACTTGGTATCTCTGTGCCTGATAGGGTCAGCCCAGGCCCCTGGCTCCTAGCCCTCCACCCCCTCCCCAGTCCCTCACCCCTCTCATGGCTGCTCCAGCGAGGTTCGGTGGCCCGGGACTCCAGCAGCAGGTCAGCCGTGCTGTGCGGGGGAAAGAGCTCCTGCAACCTCGCCAGGTCTCCCGTGTACAGGGCATTCTGCAGGGCCATGTCACGGCACAGTAGTGGCGACCGCCGAGCCGGCTCCCGGGCTGGGCAGGCCTGGGCCCCCCAGACCCGGCAGGAGGGGGCCGAAGGAAGGTACCCCAGATGGTGTCCCCAGCAGGGAGGGGAGCTCCTTCTCCCAGGCATAGCCAGTTTCTGGGAGAGAGGGAGCCAAAGAAGCAGGACTCAGGGTGTGCCACTAGCCGACTGGCCAGGCAGGCACTGGGCGGGAGCCAGGCAGAGGCCTTGTGTGGGAGGGGCAGGGGGCACACACAGGCCACACCATAAATAGTCCTGGCTGTCCTAGCTGTCAGTCCCAGGAAAGGAGACCTCAGCTGGGGTAGGCGATAGGGAGGAGCCAGAGAATAGAGTAAGGATGGAGCCCTCCAACCCTGCCCGAGTTCACCCTGGAGCTGATGGCTCTCAAGATTGAAAGGGATCCCCCAGGTCATGGTAGCCAACCTGCAATGCTCAGATAAAGGAACATGGAGCCCATGTGGGAAGTGATTTGCCCAACGTGTGACAACTTGTTGCAGATCTGGCACTAGAGTAGGGGTGGGGGTGGGGCTGGGGGTGGAGTTGGGGACTTTCGAGCTGCCAGTTCATCCTCTTTGTTGTCTATCACATGCTCCACCCAGCGAGCCTCCAGTGGCCTGGGCTCTGACCCCAGGGGGAGGGCCTAGGGGTGTCACGCAGTTTTTGCCACCTTCCCAAATGTCACTGGTTAGCTCTGCACCTTCCCCCTCCCAAACCCAAGGAAAGGGTTCACATGGTGACAAATAGAGAATGTCCCATTCCATGAGGCATTCCTTCCAGGTGTTCTCTAGAAGATGGGCTTCTGCCTGGGGGATAGAGGGCTCAGCCCACAGGCAGCAATAGAAGTACCCAGTGTCCACTCTGGATGGTGACATCCCCATGCCCACCGTGGGTGCCAACCCCCCATGCCCACCTTAGGTGCCGCTCCCCCCTAGGTGCCTCTCCTCCCATCTCCCATCTCTCCCTGCCAAATTTAGAGGGGTCTCAGTTGGGGAATGAGAAGGAGGAAATGGTTCTGCCTATTCAGGCACATTAGGATAAGGAGACTACTTTCTTTTATTTTTTTTTAGATTTATTTATTTATTTATTTATTTATTTATTTATTTATTTATTTATGATAGACACAGAGAGAGACACACACACACACACAGGCAGAGGGAGAAGCAGGCTCCACGCCGGGAGCCTGACATGGGACTCTATCCCGGGACCCCAGGATCATGCCCTGGGCCAAAGACAGGCGCCAAACCGCTGAGCCACCTAGGGATCCCCAAGGAGACTACTTTCATTTGGGGAGATAAACAGGAAAATAGAAAGAGAACTTAAAACCCAGCCCTCTGGGGATCGTCTGTTCGACACACAGACGAACTTCCACTCAGGGGCAGGAGGCTGTGTCCCATCTGTCCCCTAAGGAACAGGCTCTGGGTCAGAGGAAGGAGAGCAGAGCCTGGGCAGGCAAGGTGGGGGGCAGGGGGTGTTTCAGCAAGATGTGGAGACCACTCAGAGAAGGCAGGTCCTCTGCCAAGGGCCCTTGTTCTGGCCACCCACCACACTCTCCCTAGAACCTTCCTCTACCTCACCCTGCTGCTCCCGAAGAGTCCTCACCCCCCACCCCGACACACTTCTGTAAGAATAACCAAACCCTAGAGTACCAGGGACCTCAAAGAGTGGCTAGTCCAACTCTCCTTGCTATACGGGTAAGGAAACTGAGGCCCGGAGACAGGAATGGTCTGTGCCAGGTCACACAGGGTGATAGTACCAAGGTGGGGCTCTCACCAGGGTTTGCTGACTTCCAAACTTGCTTTTTCCAGACTACTGTAGACCTTCCTTCTCCCTTCTCTTTTTCCTGCTATCCTCCTTTTCTTATTTTTCTCTCTTAAAAATCCCAAGGAGGAAGAGAGTTGGGAAGCCAGAACGGGAGATGACCGGAGATGAAGGCACAGGTGGGGTCAGGGGACACAGATCAGCAGGCCCCAGGGAGAAGGCTGTGAGTGGGTGAAGACAGGTGGGAGAGGGAGGCTGGGCACCAGCAGGGGGCACAGAGCCGGGGTGGAAAGCACAGAGATGCACAGAGAGAGCTGCTTCTTGAGCTGCGTGGCCGTTTATACCTCTGCCCCAGCCCTCCACCTGCGGGGCGCAGCCCGGTCCTGCTGCCGAGCTCGGGCACTCTGGCCTCAACTATCACTTCCTTTTCTTCCTCTCCTTTGCCAGTTTGGCTTCCTCAACATCCTGGTCCTTGATGAATTTTACCTTCCTCTTGCCCAGTGGCGTCTTGAAGTACCAGTCCTGGTGGCGGGGGAGGAAAGGGGTAAAGGCATAGGCTCTAGCCCCGGGTTCTGCCTCCTGACCTTGCCCTCCCCTTTCCTCCTCTCTTCAGGGGCTCAGGCATCCTGCTGGAGCCCTGGTTTCCCTTGTTCCCCACCAAGTGTTCCAGGCCATGGGGTCGGCCATTGTTGGGGGCAAGCCCTCTCTCCAGGGCTCCTGTGGCCATCCTGCCAGTCGTGGGGCACTGGTGGTCACTGGCCGAGGTAGGGAATGTGGGTGTCAGCTGGTGCTAGGACCAACCACCCAAGGGCCCTTAATACACAGGCAGCACTTTCAGGCTCCTGCCCTAGAAACCAGGTGAGCTGGTCCTGCCCACAGGCCCTTCCCTGTGAGGTCTCTTCCCTTCCCAGCTGAACTCCATCGGGGAGCAGAGGGAGCAGTCTAAGGGGGACTGTGGGCCTGGGACTCCAGAGGGCTGGCTCCCTGGTTAGTGCTGGACCATTACCCTCCTGCCTGGCTTCCCGACGGCCGCCACCCCCAAAGCTTCACCTTCAGGGACTCCTCCTCCTCCCTGTACATTGGCTCCAGCTTGGCCAGATGGCCCAGGAACTCTGAGGCCACCAGGGGCTGCTTGGACAACTGTAGGACCCGCCGCTCGGTCAGCACTGAGTGGATGGCTTGGAGAATGTGCCCGGGTGTGTAGCCATCGGACACCTTGGCCAGGGCACTGATGTCTAGGTTCTGGGTCACCTGGACTCCCTGGGTCTCTATCATCTGCCTCCAGAGCACTGTAGGCATTGGGGGAGGACACAGGGCAGGGAGCAGTGGTGGGTGTCTCTGCCTATATCTGAAAGGAGCTCTGTGTCCATCAGTGCCTCCCCTCCCAGGAAGGTGAGAATCATCCTCTCCACTTAACACGAGGAAATGAGACTGAGGTCTTCCGTGGCCTGCCCGTGTCCATGAAGCCAGGCCTGGACCCAGGCCACCGGGCTGCTCGTCTAGCTGCCCTTCTTTGCCATGGAGGCAAGTTCTCCCAGCAGCAGTGAGGATGGAAAAAAGGGTGGTTCCCGGGTCCCTTGTCAGGCCTATCCTCATGTCACAGGGCCTCACCAAACCGAGAAGCATAGTCAGGCCGTGGCATGAAGAGGATTCGCTCGTAGGTCTGGCACAGCCCTTTCATCTCCGCCAGCTGTGGCTGGTCAGTCGTCCCTATCAGCATCACACGGTCTCCTGGGCTCAGCAGTCGCAGGGCCTTGGTGAGATCCTTCTTTATTCGCTTTGGGTCCATCTACTCTGGGGAGGGAGGATTGGTGGGGAGAGACATGGTGACTCAGATGAGCTTCTCAGAGCACATGCCCACACTCAGCCTTGAGTGGACACTAGGAGTTGGCCAGGGAGAGGCCAGTCCTTCTTTAAGCACAAGGAAAAGGCAGTAGGAAGACAGGGAACTTGTCCAAGGCCACATGGTGGGTGAGGTTTGGAGTTGACTTCAACAAGCCCAGGACTGCTAGCCTCGCTCCTGGGTCATGCCGCTACCCAGGCCCCCGCACCTCCTTCTCTTCTTTGGGGACCCTCTTATAGAAATTCTTCTCGGCATTCCCAATCCAGATCACAGAGGGCTGTAAGAGTCGAGCCACCTGGACAGGTCAGAGAAGAAAGCCCTGATGTCTGGGCATGGGTTGCCTCTGTGTCTGGCCCAAGGGCAGGCCCTGGAGCTCTGTACCCCCTTTCCACCCCACCTGTCAGCCTGCGGCACCTCCATCACACCTCCACGTGACCAAGTCCCCATCCTCCCTGGGGGGAAGCCTCATCTCTACCATGAAATAACCTCCTCTGCTCCCCAGAGCCCCCTTCGACCTCCATCACTAGGGCTTCCAGAATCCACAAGCTCCTAGCAGGTGTTGGTAGGGAGACCTCGCCAGCTCCTGCAGTCACACCAAATAGGCAGACGGGGGTGCCTCCTAAGCATAAAGCCCTCCCTGCTCTGTGGTCGGCCTGAGAACTAGAAATGCCAGAGTTGGGGGAGCCAGACCTTAAAGACCATATGCACTATCATCTGCACCCCCATCTTGCCAGGATATTTGCCCTGCAGGTTGCTGGGTGACAGGTCAAACAGGTTGGCACCAGTTTCTGTGCACACGGCCTTGACCAACATCTTCTTCCCCATGCCAGAAGGGCCCACCAGGAGGATGGAGCGGATGAGGGGAGCCATGGCGTGTATATCTGGGGAGCCTGAGAGAGAGGAAACAAGGGCCAGAGGCAGGCAATAGGCCAGGAGGGGGCTGGGGTAGGAGTCTCTGTGGAAGGTGAGGCCAAAGGCCCGGGGCTGGGTGGGATGAGGTTCAGATCCTGGCTGCAGTGTCTGAGCTCTCCCCAAGGCAAGCACGCTGAGCTAGGCAGCCAAAAGGACTTCCTACGGCTGCCCAGGTACAATTAGGAAGAGCTACCTGCAGGGTCGGGAGGGAGCCTTCTACCCCCTTCCAAACCCCTTTCTGTTTTCTGCACCATCTCTTTCTATCTCTGGAAGGTCTTAGTCTTCTGGAAATGGGACAGACTATAGGATATCACTTGGGGTTGGGCTAGGGGCCGGAAAGGTGGACTCCTTGGTAGGTTAAGGGGTCAAATGACTTCAGAGGTGTGACCACAACCTGGGTGTGACCTCCAACAGGACTTGAGGAAGGCAGGAGGAGTCCAGCATGGTTCCACGGCAGGAGGGGACATGCCCACCTCAGCCACCCTGACATATACCCAGGCTCTCCCGAGAGCCACCTGCTATTGTTGGCTCTTCCCGCTCCCCAGGGCATCTCACCAAGCCGAAGGACTCCATACAGGGCCACATTCTGTCGTATGTCAAACAGGGAAGGCATAGGCAACTTTTTTGCCAAGTTCAGAGTGGATCCGAGATAGAGGAAGTCACCTGCGGGGTGGGGGGGACAGGTAGCCACCTGCTGAGTGGCATCCCCTGGGGCAGGGCCAGAGCCCCTTACAGAAAAGGCTCACTGCAGAGGGTAGTAGCCAGCCATGGGAGGCCCATGCCCAGGACACCACTCCTCGGCCTGGGACAGCAGGTGCTGGGGAGGCCTCTCACCAATGTAGTCTTTTAAGGTCACCGTCTCGCTCTTCCTTAGAAAGCCAAAGACAACGAGCTCTTCAAGCAGAGACTCCACGGACCTGCAGAGGACGACACAGAGGGGGCCCCAAGGACGAAGAGTAGTGGAGATAGAGATGAGTGGCATGGTGCTACAGGCTTGAGGAGAAGGTGGAAGGGGCCCTCCTGCTCCACATCTTGAGGTAAAAAATATCATTAGTACCGCTGGACAGCCAACATTAGAAGGTGCAGCACCAACCCACTGGCCCAGAAGGCAGTGTGCCCACAGCAGGTGCTCTGTGGGATGAGGGGGGTGTAAGGACCAGCACCCTCTGCCACACTCCCTCCATCAGTCTGCTCACGGCCCAAAGTTCCACCACCGGAAGCCCAGTCATTTGGGCGACATAGCACCCTCTCCCTAGAAATCACACTTAAGATGTACACACTCCTGGAAGGGATGGCATGAAAGCAGCTGGCACCAATGTGCTTGATGTCTTTGGTCAAGTGAGTGGACAGGGACCACTGACAAGTTCCTCAACAGCCCAGTGTAAAGCCCAGGGAGAGATGGCTCTGGTAGGGACAGAGTTGATTAAGGCAAAAGGCTGGAGGGAAAAACAGGAAGGAGGGAGCATTGAGGACAATCCTTACACATCTTACTCTGCATCATCACTCTCAAAGCACTTTCTCAAGCTTCTATTTGGTCCTCACAGCTATCTTGTGAGTATGGCAGAGAGGACACTTGTTAACGAGGATAGGGAGTCAGAGAGTCTAGGGGACTGTCTCCAGGTCACACAGCAATAGAACCAGGAAAGGAAGTCGGATCTTTCCCAGGCTGGGGCTTGCTCCACCACCCATGAAAAAGGTAGAAGGTCTGCTACCTGTCTGGGGTCAGATCTTTTTCCTTCTTCTTCTTCCCAGTTTTCTTCCCAGCCTTTTTCTGGTCGGAAACAAGCATATGGGCAATCGGGCAGTTGTCCTCTGTTCCTCGTCTCCCCCACTGTGTGCCCCTTCCTGTCCCCGCCTTAGCCCCTCATCTTGCCTTCAGAGGCTTCAAGGGTTTCCCCTCCTCCCTGTCCACAGCCAGTTGCAGGTTCTTCAGCTCTTGACGCATCAGTTCATCAACCTGGGGGGACGCAGGGAGTGTGGTAGGGCAGCCAGGGGCTGGAGAGGACAGGTGGAGGGGTGAGGACTGGGGCAGGGGTGGACAGGAGGAGAGCAACCTCAGAGAAGAGCGAGACTAGCCCAGAGAAGGCAGTACGGGTGTCCACAGACAACCTTCCTAGACACTTCCAGAACCTGAAGCTTTGCATTTCTCCCCTCACCCCTGCCCCTGCACCGGTCCACACCCAGTTCCCATTCCAGATCCTGCTCACCCTTGCCCCACCTGGCACCAAGGAAGGGATAGGCTCCAGGATGGACTCAGTTGACTTTCGGTTCAAGCCCCAGACCCACCCTTTTGTTTCTGTGTGATGTGAGCAGTTGCGTAACATGTCAGCCTGTTTTCTCATGTCGGGAAAATCAGGGCACCCACCTCAGGGTGCTGGAAAGGTCACATGATCCAATATTTCCAAGGTATGCCCTGCAGCCACATACATAGCAGGAGGTCCTTAAGAGCTGATGGGCATGATGGTGGGTGTGACTGCTCGGGCTCAGAGCCTGTCTGCACCCCAGGGAGAGAGGGACCAGAGAGCCACAGAGGAGGATGGGGATGGAGATGGATGGAGATGGAGCTAGAAAAGGCAGCGTGGAGGCAGCTACAGAGGAGGGGGCAGGCCAGGGGCCTGAGGATGGGAGGGAGGATGAGGGGAAGCAGCAGAGGCCCACGCTGGGGGAGAGGAGGGAGGAGGGCTGCAGGGAGGCCCTGAGGCAGCTGCTCACCTGTATCCGGATCTCCTCCTCTAGTTCCTTCCTCTTCTCCACCCTGAGTGCCTCGGGGTCAAAACTCTGAGTCGGGTGTATACTCTCATGCTGGTTCTTCCACATATCTAACCATGGACAGACAGACTGGGGAATGAAGTTCAGAGTCCCAGGACACACACACACTCTCTCTCTCTCTCTCTCACACACACACACACACACACACACACACACACACACACAAACGTGCATGCATAAGCTCACAAATACACACTCACACACACTTGGCCAGGAATCTGAGCCAGGCTGGTACCTCCATCCTCACAGGGCTGACTGGCGCTGCTTCTACCCAGACCCCAGAGGCCTGATCCCAAGGCCTGTTAGTACAGGATTCGGATCAAAGGCATAACTCCTCCCACCCAGGGAATCACACTCCACACTCCCTCGGCCTACACATCCACACACCCACACTACCAACTCATGAGACACATAGCATGCTCCCCTTTCCCCAGGACCAAGGGTCACCCAAAGGCCCTCACAAGTCCTGGACACTCTTCCCCAACCCCCTCCCCTCTTACTTATGTACTCTTCATGTCCGGCATTAATCACAGGTATAAATTTGGATGGCCATGTTTTCAGCATTGTGTCTGCTTCCTAGAATAGAAATATCCTTTGATCTTGACCCCCTCCCATGGTCTCTGACCCTTATTCTTCTCAGACCAGCCTCCCACCCAGAATCTCCTCAGACTCTGTCCCCCTGCCCACTTGGTCCACATATCCAGGAGGTGTCTTACCCTCTTCCTACCCTTCTCTTTCTTCTGTTTCCTCTCTTTTTTCTCATTTTCTTTTTCCTTATTTTTCTCTTGGTTCTTTTTTTTGCTCTCCTGGGCCTGCACCTCCAGGTCCATTTTTACCTGTGACCAATGATGGAAGACATTTCAGAGAAGACCAGTGGGATTCTACAGGAGCAAAAGAAGCCAGGCCCGAGATGGGGGTAGACTAGGGTCACTAGCGAGGTCCAGATACCTCACAGGGGTCCAGGAAGAATGAAGTGTTTTGATCAGAGCTGCTGCTCTTTCTTGGCCCGTGGGGGTTTGGGGCCACAAAGAATCTCACCAGACATGCTTTCTCTCCCTGGCAGAAGTCTTCTCCAGACACAGGCACTTCCCTCCCCAGCAGGCTTGCTAGCTATATATATTTCCTCCAGCCACATCTGCTTCCACTGAGCTGATCTTTCCCCCCCAATCCCACTGCCACCCTCAGTTTACACTAACTATTGTCTATAACCTTAGACCCCCACCTACCACAAAAAGTCTCCTGTGCCCACTATAGGGTACCTGTTCTGGAGTCTTGTCTGCAAAGATCAGATAGGATCCACCTAAAGATTCATCTGGATAATCAGGGAACCGACCAGTAAAGGCACTAAGTAAACATAAAATGGTCAGAGAGATGAACGGGTGGATGGATGGAAGGATGGATGGATGGATGGATGGATGGATGGATGGATAGGTGGATGGGTAGATGGGTGGGTGGATGGATGGATGGATGGATGAGTGGATGGATGGATGGATGGATGGGTGGATGGATGGATGGATGGATGGATGGATAGATAGATGGTTGGGTGGGTGGATGGTTAGATGGTTAGATGGATAGGTGGATGGGTGGATGGATGGATGGATGGATGGATGGATGGATGGATGAGTGGATGGATGGGTAGATAGATGGGTGAGTGGACGGATGGTTAGACGGGTGGATATGTAGATAGATGGATGGATGGGTAGACGGACGGATGGGTGGATGGATGGATGGGTAGATAGATGGTTGCGTGGATGGATGGTTAGATGGTTAGATGGTTAGATGGATAGGTGGATGGGTCAATGGATGGGTGGATGGATAGATGGATGGATGGATGGATAGGTATATAGATGGGTGGATGGATGGTTAGATGGGTGGATATGTAGATAGATGGATGGATGGGTAGACTGACGGATGGGTGGATGGATGGATGGGTAGATAGATGGTTGCGTGGATGGATGGTTAGATGGTTAGATGAATAGGTGGATGGGTCGATGGATGGATGGATGGATGGATGGATGGATGGATGGATGGATAGGTATATAGATGGGTGGATGGATGGTTAGATGGGTGGATAGGTAGATAGGTAGATGGATGGATGGGTAGACGGTGGATGGATGAGTGGATGGACTGGTGGGTGGATGGGTAGGTGGATGGATGGGTAGAAGAGTGGGTGAATGGATGGATAGTTAAATAGAGGGAAGGATGAAGAAAGAAAAAGGACTATGGGGATGGAGGACAAGAGGGAAGGAACAGAGAATTACAAATTAGAAAGGAGAGGCTCCTCAGGGGGCACTCGTGGATGCTTTCCCCATCTAGCTTTGGCATTTCTCTTCCATCAGGGGAAATGAGAAGTCATGGGCAGAGATGGTCCTATAGGTTGAGGGCTCCAGGTTTAAGTTAGGTATGTAAGCAGTGAGTGAACGGGATGGGAGTGGATAGAGAGATGACGGATGGGTGGATGGATGGATGGATGGGTAGACTGACGGATGGGTGGATGGATGGATGGGTAGACTGACGGATGGGTGGATGGATGGATGGATGGATGGATGGATGGATGGAAGGATGGATGGATGGAAGGATGGATGGATGGATGGGTAGACGGTGGATGGATGAGTGGATGGATGGGTAGACTGACGGATGGGTGGATGGATGGAAGGATGGATGGATGGATGGATAGGTATATAGATGGGTGGATGGATGGTTAGATGGTTAGATGGTTAGATGGTTAGATGGTTAGATGGTTAGATGGTTAGATGGTTAGATGGTTAGATGGTTAGATGGTTAGATGGTTAGATGGTTAGATGGATAGGTGGATGGGTAGATGGGTGGGTGGATGGATGGAAGGATGGATGGATGGATGGGTAGACTGACGGATGGGTGGATGGATAGATGGATGGATGGATGGAAGGATGGATGGATGGAAGGATGGATGGATGGAAGGATGGATGGATGGATGATGGATGGATAGGTATATAGATGGGTGGATGGATGGAAGGATGGATGGATGGATGGATGGAAGGATGGATGGATGGATGAGTGGATGGATGGATGGGTAGATAGATGGTTGCGTGGATGGATGGTTAGATGGTTAGATGGTTAGATGGATAGGTGGATGGGTGGATGGATGGAAGGATGGATGGATGGATGATGGATGGATGGATGGATAGGTATATAGATGGGTGGATGGATGGATGGAATGGATGGATGGATGGATAGGTATATAGATGGGTGGATGGATGGATGGTTAGATGGTTAGATGGTTAGATGGTTAGATGGTTAGATGGTTAGATGGTTAGATGGTTAGATGGATAGGTGGATGGGTAGATGGGTGGGTGGATGGATGGTTAGATGGGTGGATATGTAGATAGATGGATGGATGGATGGAAGGATGGATGGATGGGTAGACTGACGGATGGGTGGATGGATGGAAGGATGGATGGATGGACCCCACCATGGCTTCCTTTCGCTAAGTTGGCAGAGACTAGCCAGATGTAAGATCCATCAGAGAGGTAGGGATGGATGTCATTCAGTGGGATCACCCCACCTGCACATGTGCTGGAGATTCCCTCTTACCCCGCACACTCCCCTGCCGGCACCCATGCTCACAGGTAAAACTTAGCCCTATGCCCAGCATAGCGGAGGAGAAGCCAATCTGGGCCCCTCAGAGCAAGTGCGGAGACTGTGGCCTGAAACACTGCTGTGAAAGGGATATGCCCCCATCCCACCTTGGCCCCAGGGTTCTCCCAGAGGTTGTAAGAGCCCTGCAAGGGGGTGGCAGTTCCTACTAGCCTTGTGGCCTCCTTCCTCTGCTAGGCACACGCTCTCAGCCTCTCCTTCCAGCCCAGGGCATGAACATGAGGTCCAGGAGGCTCTGTGCTACTATCCTGCATCCCGCCCCACATGTAAGATCCTTCTGAGGGTTTTAGAGAGGGTAGAAAGGGACGGGGCTTGGTGGTAGCTTTCTGGTCCTTCCCTCTCCTTCTCAAATCCTGAAGGATCTCTTAACCAAGGTTCCCTGGCCTGAGCCCCTCCACCTGCACCAAGCACAATCCTGAGTGGAGGGAGGCATTGGCAGTGAGGGGCTGTACAGGGTGTCACTCTGAGGTGGGGGTACAAGGACAAAAAAGAGGGATGGAGACCCCATGCACTAGCCCACCCTGAGCCCTGCCTGGGGCCAGGCAGGGGACCTTACCATGCCAATGACTCCATCTCTGTCCACCGATCGTGCTGAGTACGCTTCCTCTGCAAGTAACCCTTCCACACCTGGGGAAACACGTGGGCCCAGGCACTCCCCACACTGCATTTCTGCAGGGATGCGGTCCATGGGATCAGCCCCAGGGAGAAGCACCCACCACTTGCAAGGAAAGGCCTGGCCAGGGGACCTTTGGGGTGGGAAGCGGGGGAGGAGTGCTGAGGGGGATACCTCCCATGGCAGTTCGTGGGCAAGTGGCTTCCTGAGCAGGAGCATCCTAGAACACAGTGGGGTGGGTAGGCACCCATACGGTACAGCTCCAAGGCTTTGCTCCCGGGTAGGCACCCATACGGTACAGCTCCAAGGCTTTGCTCCCTCCAGGCCCCTAGGAATTCCTTCCTTCCCATCCTCACCCTCTAATCTGATGTATCTTTTCAGAGTTCAAATACCACCTTCTCCAAGAAGCACTCCCACTCTCACTTCTCAGAATCCCCACAGCATTTGGAATACACACCTGATTCCCTCCCCCCCACCCCACCCGGGCACATACATATGGGTGCTATAAGGACCTTGGAGCTCCCCTGATAAATTCTACCTTTTCGACCCAAGGAAACCAAGGCTGGAGATAGGACATGGCCTCTCTCAGGTCTAAGAGCCCATTAGGGCAGGGCTGAGACAGGGCCAGGTTTCCTGACTTCCTGTGCAGCGCTCTTCTCCCAGGCCTCCAGCCGCTCTCAGCCCCCATGGACAGCCCAGTACTAGTGGGGTGGTGGTAGGAGTGGGGCATGGGCAGGGGGAGGGGGAGGCAGTGCCAGGGCCTGGCCCTGTGGGTTCTCTTCCATCACAGAGCCTCAGTGTGCAGTCTCTGTGTCTGCTGTGTTTCCACATTCTCGATGTCTGGCAACAGGGACAAAAGAACCTGCTCTGGCTTTTAGGGGAGAAGTGGGGCTCTCTCTTTGGGGCTGACTTTCCTTCTGGAAGGGCTTGCTTTATAGCAGGCCCTGTGGGCAGGGCCTCCTCCTCATCCGTGGGCCAGTCTGACATTGGTACAGTCACCCAGATGCAGGGGACTCAGATTGCATGCTCTCTGTACTGTTAGAAATCTAAAAATCTATCCTTCTTGAGACGCAGTTTGTTAATTGTTTGGTTTGCTTTTGGGCTTTGGTGGAAAGGAGTTCTAAGTTTCCTCCCTCGGGCTAGCAAACAGTTCCAGAAGCATTGAGGCTGGAGAAAGAAGCTGGGAGAGACTAAAAGATCAGTCCTAGGCCTGCTTCTGGAAGGAAAAGGTGGCAAAGAGATGTCCTGCAACAGGGCAGGGCAGTGGACCTCAGAAGCTATGATGCTGCAGGAGCAAAGGGTTCCCTTTCTGCATTAGAATTTTCCGAAGGCCCTTCCAGTCTCCTTAAGGTGACAACCACCACCCAACAGAGTAGGCCTGTGTCAGCAGGACTCAGAGATGAGAGAGGCCACATACCCACACATGGGTGCATAGCAAGGGCCGAGAAGAGGTACGGAATGGCCGTCCAGAGCAGAGGAGAGGTGTGACCACCCGGATGGTAAGAAGGCACAGGGAAACCTAGGGATGGGGTTGGGTTTTCTGCAGTGGTGGGGGCGGGGAGGGATGTGATTACGCTATTTCTATGGTAAAGGGTGACCCAGCTGGCACAGACCTTGAGGACATCTGGATCACATCAGTTCTCAAACTCTGTTCCATTCATCATGATTCCTTTTACTGCAGCTGCCAGGACTCTCAGACTCCGTTTTAGTGACTCATCTTTAACAGTCTTATGAGTTTTTAGAATGATCATCTACTCTGTTCTGCAACCTTATTATGGATCTTTCTCCCCTAATTTTAATGCTGCTTCTGTTTCTGGGGCTTTTATGATATCCCACTTCAAGTCCTTTTGGGGATAGAGATGTAGAATAAATAATAAATAAGCAAGACACAGGGTTATTAACTGATTAGGCCCCCAGTTTAGGATCTAGTTATGGGGCAACAGAATCCAAGCACCTTCCCCTCTGTCCTCAATTGCTGAGCTAGGCAGTCTTCCTGGAAGAGGTGACTCAACCCTTACCTTCCTCCTGGGTGCTGGGGGGTTACCTTCTGTATGATGATAGCTGCTTGGTCCTGACTGAACCTGTGCCAACCTTCCTCTCGAATCTTCCGATCCCGCTCCTCCTCTTTCCGAATCTCTCGCATGAAGGTGGCTCGGAGCCGGCCTTGCCTGGCCCGCTCAGCCCTTTGCAGCAGGATTATGGCCGTGGTCCGGTGCATTTCTGGAAAACTCTGGCCACAGCAGGGACAAAGGGGCAGAAGATGAAAGAGGGCTTGTTTCCAGGCTAGCCGCTGAGAGACCATCCACCAAAGGACATGCTAGGTACGTGGTCCTCCTAGGGCATCTACATGCCCAAGTCCTGTCCTCTATCGTGGTGTCAAAAGTTTCAAGGAGTATGAGACCATCCTTGAAGCAGGCTAGGGATTACCCAAAGGGCCCCCTAAGGTGGGTGTAGGGGAGGGCAAGTCCTCTCTGTGTCCTGGAAGATGGCATCTCTGTTCTGGGAGGGGTGTATGAGAGGAATCTGGGAGGGTGTCTCCTTGACTTACCGTCTCGGAGGTCACTGGTCCCATTCTGGACAGGATCTCTGCCAGCATCAGCCCTCGCTCCTTCAAAATGGTGGACTGCTCCAGCAGGAAGTATTTGGGGATTGGAACCTCCAGGTCTGCCTTTGGGGCAATATGGGAAAAGGGGGTCAGGACTCAAGATCCAAGCCATTTGGCTGATTTCTCAGCTCTCACACAGACCCTGGTGATGCTCTTTCCTTCATCCTAGAGCCCTGGGGTGGGAGATTTATGGGTTATTGGCAGATTCCCCCTAAGATCATCCCTCTATTCCCCTACCCCACCATGTAACAGGAGTTGAATTTTGGAGGATCATGATATGTAATGGGCAGTGGTTCTGATCCTGACCCTGCATCAGAATCAACTGGAGAGCTCTTAAAATGCAGACTCCTAGGTGCTTCCCAGAATGGCGGGGCCTGGAGAATTTGTTTTTGTTAGTTTGTTTATTCAAGTTCATAGCTGAGTTTGATGCAGCTGGTCTGGACACCTGGAGACTGCTTCAGATGTGGAGCAGTGAACCATGCCCTTGGGGCAGGCTGGAGGCCTGTGCAGAAGCTCTGTTTTGGAGCTGACCAGGGCATTCGCATCACGGAGGGGCTTGTTAAAATGCAGAAGCAGATTCCTGGGTTGGAGCTGTGGTCCAGAGAGTCTGCGTTTCTAAGAAAGTCCTAGGTGGTCCTGGTGTTGCTGGTCCTAGAACCACACTTTATGAAGCAAACCTCTAGGGGACTGTCTTCACCAATGCCCTGTGGTTGGTGGGTATTCCCAGCCCCTGGGGGCCTCCAGCCTGACTCCTGGGCCACTCCTTCAACTACTTGTTCCCACCTCCTCTTCCTGAAACCCTTCTCCCAAATCAAACCCCATCCATCCCCTGATCTGCCGGGTCCCCCATCCCTGGCAGAGGTCCCAAGGCCAGGGCTGCCCTTGGGAGGCCGAGACCAGCTCCAGCTTCTCTGGCCCTCCTGCCCCAGGTGCTGGAGGCGTGGCTCCGTGTTAGTGTTGGGTGGAGGGAGGTAAAGGCCACCACCTCGCTCCGCCCCCCGCTGGAGTGGGCGGTGCAGGGCGGGGGTGGGTGGGGCTCCTACCGGGGTAAGCTTGAGGTCCTGCAGCACGTGGTCCAGGCAGTGGTATTCGCTCATGTCGGTGCGCACCAGGTCGTCCTTGAGCTCCAGCACGCGGCCCGCCACGCCATCCAGCAGGCGCCGCAGCAGCCTCCGCTTTTGCGGGTGCACCATCTGGTCGTAGAGGGTGTCGAACCGGCGCAGCAGCCCCAGGTAGTACAGGTAGAGCGACGACAGCCTGTAATGGAAGGACTGGCGCTCCCTGTTGGGCACCGGTTCGAGCAGGGGCAGCTCTTGGTCCAGCAGCTCTTGCAGGGTCACGTGGGAGGAATCCCAGAGGCGTTGGTAAGCTCTGCGGGGGGGTAGGGGGGTGGGTAGAGGCCTGGGGTGATTGGAGCCTCAGCCTGGAAGGGTGGGGGACTGCTGAGCCTTCCGAGGACCGTGAACCTGGGGTTCCAGAGCTGTAGGCTAAGGGAGATTGGGATCACTGGGAGGAGGGCATCCACAGATTAGCAAGGAGGATGAAGGATGGGCATGGCCTTTTAGGGCTCCCTGTGAGGAAAGGGCCTCTTGGAGTCCACAATCGGTCCTCCAGGGAGAGGGTGCAGCCCAGGGATGCTACAGTAGTCTAGAATGCTCAGTGGGAAGTAGGGGTGAGGTGTGAGTGTGGAGAAGACTGATTCTGGAATAAGAAGTCCAAGGAAAGACTGAAGATGGCAAGCGTACCACAGGCTAGACTAGCAGCTGTGTGGACGTCTGGGGCTTAGCCAGGGCTGCCCCAGCATCCCTTCTGCCCCTCCCCTGCCCCAGCCTGACAGGACCAGGGAGGCACTTTGTCCTTTGTTCTCCCGGCCCTGGGGGCTTCAGCCCTGCTTCTCACTCACTGCTCAGACATGCTGCCCACTTCGCACACTTCCCTTGGTGAGCTGGTCATGCAATCCACAGACACTGTGACTCCACCTTGACTCCACCCCCCAAAGCCAGAACAGCCCAGTTTTAAGAGTTCTGTCCCATTGTCCCAATGTTCTAAGGCTGTGAGGGGAGGGGGCAGCAGGTACAGGACTGGGGACACTTAACCTTGGAGGATGTTCCCATAGCAAGCCTTGGAAGGCAAGGGCAGAGTATGGGGTCAGTTGTGGCTTCGTTGCTTTTGAGGATCAAATAAAAGAGTGGTTGCTATTTGAAGTCACCCTGTGAGCTATGAGGCTCTGAGTGGATGTAAGTCCTAAAGGCATTCATTTCTCCAGCTGCATTTCTCAACATTCCTTAATGCAGAGCCAGCCTCCTTGGCTCTTACTGATGACTGTCCTGGAGGAGGTGTGGTGTGAGGGGGACAGGGCACCGGAGTTGGGGTCGGAAGGTCGGGGTTCAGGCTGCAAAGTCACAACTTTCCCTTGAGATGAGCGCAAGCATGCCTATTTTCCTGGGGTCTGATCACACTTTATGTGATTCACGTAAACCATGCAGTGTAAAGAATGACCTTAGAGCAGTGGATGGGATCCAGTGGTCTTTGGGGCTCATTCTGAGCCATCTGTGGGTTACTCCATCATGATTAACGGGCTCAGGAGACCAATCTTTGGACAATACAAAACATCGCAGCAGCACCTGACTGGTCAGCTGGGGATGGTCTTTTTGATTCCATGTTAAGCAAGGACGTATAAGACACAGGGCAAAGGAAAGGGAGAGAAAGGTGAGAGCAGCAAAGAGGAGCCAGAGATGACGAATTCTGTGGTTTTCATGTGTGTGCAAACTACCAGAGATCTTGTCAAAAATGTAGGTTCTAATTCCCCCGATCTGGGATCCTTGGGTGGCTCAGAGGTTTGGCGCCTGCCTTCAGCCCAGGGCATGATCCTGGAGTCCCGGGATCGAGTCCCGCATCGGGTTCCCTGCATGAGCCTGCTTCTCCCCCTGCCTGTGTCTCTGCCTCTCTTTTTGTGTCTCTCATGAATAAATAAATAAAATCTTTTAAAAAATACATTAAAAAAATAATTCTCCCGATCGGAGTTGGGTCTCTTGGGTCACACCTTAGCGAGGTATGAAACACAGTGGGAGTGGGGAAGAGCCAAGGCTCAGGGGCCAGATCCACTGGGCCCTCCCCTTTCTAGCTGTGGGACTACAATGTGGGTGATTGGTTCTCCTCCCATGGCATCTCCAGGTTAGGCTTGGCCTACAAGAAAAAGCCATGTGTAGCATACAGGACTGCATCCAAATGCCAGCCACCACCACAGTGAGCCTATTCAGTACATGAAGTTGAAGGGGACAAGTTCCATCTGTCCAGTTGCAAAGGGAAGATAAAGGACTTTGGGCTTGTTCACTGAATGCAACCACTTCACCCCATCCCCTTACAGCTTAGGAGAGACTCTGTGAGTCATACATCCACAGGATAGAGCAGAGGCCGAATGAGAGAGAAAAAGCAAGTGTGATCAGATGTTAAGTGGTGAATCTAGGTGAAGGATATACAAGTGGTCATTGTACTTTCTTGCATTTTTTTCCTGTGGGTTTGAGATTTTTTTCAACATAAAGTTTGGGAAGGGATGCCTGGGTGGCTCAGCAGTTGAGTGTCTACCTTCAGCTCAGCTCATGGTCCCCGAGTCCCGGGATCAAGTCCCACATTGGCCTCCCTGCGAGGAGCCCATTTCTCCCTCTGCCTCTCTGTTTCTCATGAATAAGTAAATAAAATCTTTTTTAAAAATTAAAAAAAATTTAAAAGTTTGGGAAAAAGAAGAGTCTCAAATATTCCTAATTGTTCTGAACTTAGGAAGGAGAAAACATTAGAGGAAAATAAAAACATCCGATAGAGCCCAGATTATTGAGAAGCCTTCCATTTTGTATCTTGTAGGGTAAGATCCATGTAGCCCCCGTGCCCAACACAGGACAAAAATGGTATTTTGCCAGGAATGGCATCACAAAACTATGGCGTGAAAGAGTTAACACACAGCTGATCGGGGATTTGAATCCTGATCCCAAGTCCTACAAGAGCTCATTACCAGTCAGAACTTTGCACATTTACAAAGCACCATCACAGGTTGCTCGTGGGGCACACTCAGAGGGCAGTATTTAAAAAGTATGAAAAGTATGATTCTACCCCGTAGCCCTAAAAAGTGTCGATACCCTTGTCCCCCATAACACCTCCCCTTTTCAAATCACCACAGCACATGGGAGTAGCTCACTCTTTATTAATGGAAGGCCCTGGGTCACTTGGAGCTGGTGTACTTGGTGACGGCCTTGGTGCCCTCAGATACAGCATGCTTGGCCAGCTCTCCGGGCAGCAGCAGACGCACCGCTGTCTGGACCTCCCGGGATGTCAGTGTGGTCCGGCCCGAGTACTGGGCCAGCCGGGCAGCCTCGCCAGCCAGCCGTTCAAACACATCGTTCACAAATGAGTTCATGATGCTCATGGCCTTGGAAGAGATGCCGATGTCCGGGTGCACCTGGAGAAGCAGCGGGACCACTCTGTTAATGAGGTGGCTCTGTCCGGTGCGGCAAGCCCCAGCTCTAAGTTCTGGCCTGCAGGAGGCTGCAAGGCTGCCTCAGCAGCCTCTTTCTAGAGGCCAAGACACAGAAATAGGGATTGGGTTTTTTTATTACTACATCCAGGTTAGAAGTTGTTTCCAACTGTAAACAGTGATGCTTTTAAGTTCCTTGTATGAGCACATGTAAGCATCGATCTTTGATTTTGCTTTTCTCATCTAGTGTATTTGGATAGCATTACTTCTAGAAAGGGACTCCGAGGGGTGAGGTTCCCGGAGGTGGGACTGCCACTGGGTCCAAGGGTTTATGCACTTAACCTGGCAGATTATTACCAAATTATTGTCCAGAGGACACACTCCTATGACACAATCTCAGCACCTGACTGGGAGTCAGAACACCTGGGATCTGTGGCCGTACAGTGAACCACTGAATGAATTCAAATAAGGCACTTTCCCCTGGGCCTAGTGACAATCCTAACATGTCAGTGGGCAGATGTGAAGTGTTTCCCCATGAAGTGTTTCCCCGTGAAGTGGGAGAGGAAACTGTCAATGACACACATCAAGCCAGTGGTGGAGACAGAAGGAGAACTCGGGCTCTCCCCACAGCCTCTGGTTGTCACTGCCAGCAAGGGATCTGAGCCTACACCCCTTGTGCTGTCATCACATCTTTTTCTCTTGGGGTCCCGGGGTGTTAAGTTTCACAGTCCATGGGGAACTTGCTCAGCAGCATTCTGTTGCCAGGCTGACCCAGGGCCAACCCTCCCCTCCCAAGTTTTGAGCCTCAAGGTTAGGCTAAGCTGCAAGGCTCGACAGTGCTCCTCCCACCCCCCCACATGCTTCTGGACACTGGAGCCTGTCCCCTGCTGCTCCCTTTGGGCCAGTCTACAACAGTGATGGTCCTGCCCCCAACCTGACCCCACAAGAGCGTTCCTAGAGATCCAGGTTGTCAGGTCACTGGCACTGGTGTTGGGATTCAGACCGGAGACAGGCTCCATGTGTAAGGATCTACTCTAACAAAAAGATAAAGCTCAGGCCAGGGGGGCAGACTCAGGCCACACAACATAGCTGTTCTGCTGGCCCCTGGCCCTGGTTCTGCTGAGTGGGGCAGAGGCTTTGAGGTCAGAGTGCCTTGTGTCCTTGACACACTGTTGTTGGGTACCCACTGATGCCTGAAAATATTTGGCAGTGTGCAAGTGCCAGGAGTAGGTACTTCTCATGGGTGCTCTGGTAGGCTGCATGAGCAGAGAGCACCCACAGCACCTGTGGGTCAAGAGGTGGGACAAGCAGGCGGTACGTATGGGAGGGGCCACTTGATTGAGGGAGGGGGGGGTCCCTGCTCTCTGCTGCTACCAGGTCATGTGACTCAGCAATGCATGGAGCCTCTAGGGATCTTAGGTCCATCTGTAGAGTCGACCAAACCCCTTGCCCCTCAGTGACTGAGTAGCTGTGTGGCTGGAAGGCCTTCCCGTCTTCAGCTCATGAGCATTGCTCCCTGCTCTGGCCGCTAGCAACCAGTACCTCTCATTTGTACCATAATGTGTTGGGCATCCAATCACCCTTCAGCCCCACACTTTCTTGTGGTCTTCCCTTTTAATTACAGCCCACCTAATGTTCCACATAATCATTTGGTCTGTTCAAAGCCCTGTAAGCTTCTGGACCATGGTGGCGGGCTTTAAATGCCTCCTGCACTTCACAGGTGCACAACATCTGTGAGAGCTAGTAGGGACCTCTGAGATCAAGTGCAACCACCTCAAGAGGGACACAGTGTGCCTGAGGCCACTCACCGCAAGGCCAGGAGCATATAGAGTATGACTTTCCAGTGCCTTTTCAAGGCTCTTTGGCCAGTACACTACAGACACACACACACACGCATACATGTGCACACACGTTACCTCCCCACTCTCACCTGCTTTAGCACCTTGTAGATATACATCGAGTAGGTTTCCTTGCGCCGGCTACGCTTTTTGGACTTCTTATCGCCAGAACCACGGCCCCTGCGGCCCCCGGACTGCGGCTGCTGCCCATGCTCAGCGCCCATCCTCCTGCTCCTCCTAATAGCTACCTCCTGCTCCTTGGGGTACTTTTATGGAGTCAGCTGCCCACCAGGTGGGACTGGGGGCCAGCACCTGGGATGGAGGGGGTGGGAGAGGAGGGAGGAGCTTGGCCCATCCCTATCCAGAACATGCTCTGGGTTCATCTTCCAAGAGATTAATGGCTTCCACCTCTCCCCTGAGTGTTTTCCTGTCTCTGAATGAGAAGCCCTCCCCAGGCCTCTCCCCAATGTGATCATCACCCAGCGTATTACACACTCGGGAAAGTTCACATTCCACCAAACCACACCACGAGGTCACTCTGCACCCACTGTGCTCAGCATGACTTGAAATGCAGGGGAGTGTCAGGAGGAACACAAGGCACCCTACGCCCCACCCACAGAGCCCTACAATATGGCTGAAGAGGCCAGACTGGCTTATGTGAAAGAGCAGAGCAGAGGGGGCATAGGGGCAGAGAGTTCAGAAAAGAAACACTGGCGAGGGCTATAGTAGCCAGAGAGGGCTTCACGGAAGGAGTAGTGACTTGACACCGGTCTTGTAGGAGGCGTACAGTTTAACCTGGGAGAATTCGTGTGAAAAGCAGAGTGGAATAGAGCGAGGCTTGGACGGAAGGCAGAAGTGGAGCAGACCAGGGGCCTAGACCAGACGTAGGCGGCAGGAATCCACGGGCTGGGAGGGGTGTGGGCAGCCTGGGGGAGCCTGTGCAGAGACACTAGATGCTCTCCAGAAGTCAGTGACGTGGGCTCCCCATGTGAGTTCGCTGGAAGGAAGAGGCAGCTGTTTGACAGAGTAGTTCTCACTTTGCACCTATGTGTGAATGGTATTTCAGGTTCTTAAGTGCTGTGATTAAGGAAACCTAGAGCAACATGAGAAGTACTGGGGGGGGGCACGGTGGGAGAAGAGGGTTTTCCCAATCAAGAAGAGGTGGGCTGAAGTGAAGATAAGCATCACCTGCCAGCGGGGGGCAGGAGAGGGGAGGAAACCGCAAGCCTGAGCAACCAACACCTCAGTAACCTCAGCTTTTCACCCACTTCCTGACATCTAGCTGTGTCTTATGTGCTCAGGTTTAGGAGGACTAGGAGGGAATTCGTAATCCAAAATAAAACACTGCTAATTTTAGGCCTTTGTAGAAACATATATATAGTGGTTCCTGAAGCATTCTTAAAAGTTTTTGAAATTGGCTTTTTTCGGGAAGGGGGCAACAAGCTGCCTTTGCACCTCATGTAATCTACCCTGGAGACCCTGAGGGATTTTAAAGGGAATTGGTACCGACACAGCCAGGATTTCCCTTGGCTAAAGTAGCAGGAGCGCTCATCTCTGTTCCCATCACCCCTGCAGCTCATTCTCCAGGCCATTCTCCCTGTAACCTAAGTCTCTGGATGCTCAGAGCAGAGACTTAGGCACATAAGGCATAGAGCAACAAAGCCAGGTCCCTTGGGGTCGCAGGGCAGGGCAGGAGACCGATGGAGCCTCACTCCTGCCTTGGCTGCCTAGGCCTCAGCTGTAGCTTCTCGCCTCATGTTCCCTCTCACCATTCTGTCCACCCAGGGAAGCTCCTGGACTTCAGCGCCATCTGAGGTCCTGTTCATCTTTCAAGTTAGAGCACCTATCCGGCCTTTCTGAAAACTTCCCCCCCCTTTGACTCCTTCTGTGTATCCTAACAAGTCACAATCAAGCATCTGATTTATGCCCCGTCGTGTTCTCTTATCATTGTTGGCTTCCCCTTAGATCGTGAGCCCCTGGGGGGTTTAGACACCATCTGGGACTGTTTTTTGTTTTACACAGTCTTAAATGTACTGTAATGAGCACTAAAAAATCATGGCTGTGTATGTTTCCCCACAGGGACGGCTGCTGAGGTGGTGTGATGAATCCACGTCAGTACGGATGGCCACTGGTGTGCCTGGTGGACAAAGGTCGCAAGCTATAGTCAAGTTCAGATGGACCATGCAGAGCCCTGGCTGGGAAGTAAATTAGATTATGCTAACAAAAATTAAGGCTGTGGACAGACAACAAAACTCCCTGTACCCACCCGACAACAGTGGTTCACAAACCTCAGTGTGAAAATGCAGACTCCTGGCCATTTCTGTGTCTCTCCCACCCCACCAAGTGGAACCAATAGGTCCTGGCCTGGGAATCTGGATCTTAACAAGCACTACCCTCTCCAAGTGTTGTGGTGAAGGTTGCAGCAGGGGAGCTTCACACCACTCTGAAAACATGTCCCACAAGAGTGGTTCTCAAACCTCAGCTCCCAGACAAGCAGCATCAGCAGCATCTGAAAACTTGTTAGAAATTTTTTGATTCCTGGTCTCACCCCCGACCTACTGAACCAGAAACCCTGAAGGCAAGACCCAGTGATTGGTGATCTAATGAGTCTCCCAGGTGATTCTGATCTGTGTGGTGAGGCAATAGCCTAAGACAGGGCACAATTCCAAATCAAATCAAAAGGAAGGAGAGCTATTCCAGCTCAAGACTAGTCTACAGTCTGCATCCATCCTACTAACTTCCACCCAAGCTCTTGCTGAGGGGAAGTGTGTTGGCACAGCAGGGAGGAGGGGAGTGAAGGGCCCAATGACCAGAAAAGGAAGGTAGGGACCATGGCTTCTTCTTTCTTTATTGGACACTTTGTAGATGTCACGCAGGTCTAAAAGTTACACTGTTAAATAATTATTTAAAAACCGACCAGGACTAAAGCCCTGGTCCAGAGCTCCAAACCAGAAGCAGAAAGGAATGGGGGTGGTGGGCTGGGGAATATTCCTCCAACATCACCAAAACCCAGACGAGGACCCTAAGCTCTTTCACAGGCCAACCCAGGATGTGGGCCCTTGGGCTAACCCTCAGGTGCCTCTGGCTGCATCACTATCAGGTCAGTAACCAGCAAGGTGCTGGCAGAACAGCCAGCCGAGTCCAGACATGGACAAAAGTAACTGGAAGGACAAGAGACGGACAGGTACTGTCCAGCTGTAGATAAGATCACAGAGTGCAGCTAAGGCAGGTGGGGACAGGGAGGGGGCTGGGGAGCGGTATTGCAGCAATGCAGGAGTGTGGCCCCAGAGGCCCAGCCCAGCCTGGGCAGGGGCTCACACATTGTGGGTCCTCCTGGTGAGCTGAGGCTCTTCGCCCACCAGCTTGGACTTGAGGTGCTCCTTGTAGGCCAGGATGTCTCCAGGCCACTTGGTGATTGTCTGCTTCTCACAGACCCAGATTTCCTGTGCAACCTAGAAAGCAAATCTTAGGCTTAATAATCCTGCAGCACTCTCTCTGTCCCTGCTCAGAAGACCACTGCCAGGCGAATCCAGGAAGAAACCTCCACCGCTCAGCCCCATATCCAGCTCACAGTTTCACAGTCTCTAGGTTCTTTGGGATGCCTAACCCAAGGGTACTGTAAGCAGCAGGTCTAGACACTTCCAAGCCAGGACCTGCTGTGTCTCATCTCCAGCTCTCCAGCAGGGCCAGATCTGTTGAGAGGCTTCACCTTCAGCTTTTTCTCCACCTCCTCTTTCCCAAAGCTTCAGAGAAATGAAGCTTTTCCAGCAATGACTGGTGGTAGCCCTCCAATCCAAATCCTCCTTAGTATACTGCTGTTTCTGTGCTGAAGAATCTTGGGGCAGTGGTAAAAGCACCCTGTTCTCGACCCAACTCCCTCACCAACTTTGGCTAACGATGCCGAATGCCAAGCAGGCTAACATCCCCAAGTAACTACTGAAAAAAAGGAAGTATTTCCAATAGGGGTTTCTAAGTTTCTCGGAGAGCCACAAAATCTGGTCCTCATGACGCTGCTTATGCCCTGAGACCTCCTCCCACATCCAATACACTTTAAGTGCCCCGGCTGCGCTGCATTCCAGCCCACCTTCTCCGATGCCCTCTGCTCCGACTCCCGCTTCGGTCAGGGGCCTCACCTGCTGAATGAGTCTGAAGTCGTGGCTGACCAGCATCATACCCCCCTCAAACTCATTGATGGCATCGGCCAGGGCATCGATGGTCTCGATATCCAGGTGGTTAGTGGGCTCATCCAGGAAGAGCATGTGTGGATTCTGCCAGGCCAGCCAGGCCAGACACACTCGGCACTTCTGCCCATCGGACAGGTTCCGAATTGGGCTCACCTGAGTGGGGCCGTGACATTACAGAACCGGTGTTACTCCAGCCACACCGCATGACTCGCCCCTCCCCACAGCTTCTCCGTTACAGCTATCACCATTCCACCGGTCAGAGTGAGATGGTGACACAGCTACCAGCCTCTCAGGCCTGTAAGGGACAAATGCGGGAGCCCGAATTTGTAAGGGACGAATGCGGGAGCCCGCACTCCCGGGAGTGCGGGAGCACTTGCCATCACTTAGGCCAGACCTCTTGCTCCCTCTCGGCACTTAAATCATAACTAAGTGGAGCAATCCGGTGGATCCTCAATCCAAATTTAATTCCAGGAACTCGTTTTCTAAGTTTCAATTTCCCTCACCCTCAAGCACTATGGCTCATCTCACTAATCTGGGCAACAGCATGTCAGAGACTGGCATGCTATCCCTGCCGCTCCCTCATAAACAGACCCCAATACTCCAATACCTGTAACTAGGGCAAAGGAAAGCTGGTGGGTTTTCTTGGATATTAGAATCAAAGGAAGACACTTTTTTAGTAGAGCACACAACTCTTGAACTCAGGGTCATGAGTTCAAGCCCCATGATGGCTGTGGAGCCTACTTTAAAAAATAAAGGGGTGGGGGGGAGATTTTGGGATAGTTCCCAAACCCGGGTCACTAGGACAGTGTTCCCTGACCACTTAGCCACAATCTCCCAGTTATCTGGGGTTGTCCCCACATTCCCTCCTACTGACCTGCTGTTTCCCAGTGAGACCATATCTTCCAATGATCTTCCTCATTTCTTCCTTCTCCTTGATCTCTGGATAGCACTTCATCATGTACTCCAAAGGTGAGAGGTCTAAATCCAGCTGCTCTTGTAAATGCTACAAGAAAGAAAGAATCCACTCAGATGTGACTAGTGTCCCACTTCAAAAGGAACCCTCCTGGGTTAACTGCTGAGTAACTCTACCTCTACCCAGGTACCTGTTCAAGTCAGCAAAAGTGGACTTGGTCACATGCAGCCCCCTTCCCACATCCTGGGCACCATCCCATACCCCAAGGACTTTACCTGATGGTAACGCCCTATCTTGACATGAGAGTGTTTTCGGATCATCCCGTCAGTAGGTAGTAGCTAGAAAGGAAAAAAAATTAGGTGGAAAGATAAGCACATAGTAAGGGAAACAGTCAAAAGCAGACATAGGCAGAATAGGAAAATAAACATATGTTCACTGAATAAGATGTATAACTTCCTAAACAGAATCTGTATCATCACTTCACAGCCTGTATAATCACCTCTAGCCACTCTAAAAATATTTAGCAAGCTATACTGAAACAGATGTTCTCAAGGGAAAGCCAAGATGCATACAACACCATCTACTTAGTAATTAAATGTCTGCTATAGAACGCACCTTGGACATATATACAACATAGGTTTTTTCAAACAAAAACCTATCTCTAAATGCAGATGTTCCTCTAAATGCTCTAACTGAAAACAAGAAAAAATGTCAAGGCACATGCATGTTTTCTCTCACTCACTCTTTCACACACACATCCTCCCATCCCTCCCTCCAAGAAAACAGCTCTAAACTTCAGCATTGCCAGTGACATCCCCCATCCCTGAAGCCAGCTCGCTCACCACCAGGGTGCTCAGACCCTCCAAGTGTAGTGGTCCCTGCACACCCTCCCTCTTCCCCACAGTAAGCACCTACTCTTAGAAATCCCACAGCCCAACTTAACACTGTACCTCTCCAGTTAGCAGCTTCAGAAGAGTTGACTTCCCTGCTCCATTGGGCCCCACCAGAGCCACTCGTGTATCAAGATCGATACCAAATTCTAGATTATTGTAGATGCAAGGCTGAGGTGGGTGTGAGAGAGAGATGATACGAGGCTAGGTTATCCATTAAGCTATCTGGCTGGTGTACCAACCCCACCATGTTCCCAGTCACCACCAGAGGTGGGAGTGCGGAGGAGGGAGGTAGCTGTCATAGCCAATCCCAAATCACTGCTCCACCCACCAACTCAGCTGAGGAGTTTTCTTTCCTAGTACTTGAAAAGGGGCCACTGTGAGACGCTGGACAAGGCACCTAAGCTACTATGCCTGAAATATCCTGTGTATCGCGTGGGTTAGTGGATGGGTTCACAGAGAATTCCTGACTCTCCCAGCTTATCTTGTAAAATGCACCCCAGCCTCCCCAACCACACAGTAGTACTCACCCCATCTTTTGTATACTTGAAGCTCACATTTTGCACCATAATGACAGGTGGAGGAATCTTGCCACACGGTGGGAAATAAAATGACAGTGTCTAGGAAGAGAAGAGGGCATTTATTAAGTTATGTTGTGTCTTATCCACCTCACCTTAGGGCACTAACTTTACCCAAGGAGAACCCACCTTGTCACTCACGACCCTCTCTGTCAGTCCAGATGCCATCATTTTCTGTAGTGTTTTCTCCTTGCTCTGGGCTTGCCGGGCCAACTTGGCACTGCCATGACCAAATCTAGCAATGTAATTCTGAAAGAGACCAGAAAGGGGGCATGGAATATGAGCAGGTACAAAATGACTCATCTTAAATGTGGGGTAAATACTGATGACAACTTCTTCCTGACTTCCAGCACCCCTAAATTTCCCAAATACCCTTATCCAACTCTCCTGGAGAATGTGCGCTCAGCTCTACCTTCATGTGTGCAATCTGATCCTGTTCCCAGTGAAACCTCTTCATCTGGTTCTCCTCCAGCTCCAGCCGTGTCTTCACATATTGGTCATAATTACCCTGCAGAGAAATGTGCCAGGCAAGGCAGGCAGCTTTAACCTCAGTCCTGCTTCTCAGGGTTTAGGGGGATGTGGGATGGCATCTGACTTGACTCTGGGTATAAGACTGTGCAGTAGGGAAAGAGGAAGTACATTAACAAAGTATACCCTAACCTAGAATCTGAGATCTTTCAAATCGAATGCTCCTCACTCTTAGCTTAGAGCAGGACTCCAGATCAAATTCTCAGGTTAGCCATAAAGACACCCAAAGCACTAGCAGTAGCCCTGACCACAACTGCCATACGGGTATCATGAGGCTCACAGCCTTCCAAGAGCACTCCTCACCCCACTTAGAGGCTGAAGCCCCATAAAGGCTATAGAAACTGCACCCAGAAGGGAAGACAGTAGACCAATCAGATTTAGGACCAGCAAGCACTGCACAATTGGACTGCCATAGTTTATAACTGAAAAAAATTGGACATGACATAAATATTAATCAAAAGGGGCCTGACAAATAAGTTACTAGATAGCTACATAATGAAATATTAGGTAATTATAGCAAAGAATGAGGTTGCTCTATACATACTTATATGGATAGCACTACAAGACATACTAAAATGTAAAAGCAATCTACAGAAGAGAACAATTATTAACATTACAGCTGTGATATGTATACATGAAATTTCCTACAAAACCTTGCAAGTATACATGAAATCTCTGGAAGACTATGTAAGAAATTATTAATACTCCCATAGTGAGTGTATGTATAGATGAAAAGGACTTCTATTTTCTTTCTTTCTTTGAAATATAGAAAATGAAAAGGCTGAAAAGTGAGCTATTGAAATCCTGACTCCTATTCTCCATGGAAGGAGATGTAAATGTGCTGTCGTGAAGCAGAGTCAAGTAGTTATTCAAGAAGGCAGGGAGCAGTAGGGCCTGCCTGGGCACCATGCAAAGTCAACCTCTTTACCATAAGGCAAATACACATCATGTACACAGGCTGCCAATCAATGGCCTACAACCTGAGAGCAACTACTTTGAGACTAAAATAGAACACGGTGCAGGACTCCTTGTCCACATCTTTTTATAGCAATAGGTAGAAAACGGCTCCTAAGTCTGTTTTGTTTTGTTTTTTTTAAAGGAGAGCTTCAAGGAGCTGATAAGTAGAGAGGGTGCTGTGGAGAAGCTGGGGCCTACTCACCGTGTAATACTTCAGTTTCCTGTTGTGCATATGAATGATGTTGGTACAGACACCATTCAGAAAGTCCTGGGAATGGGAGACGAGGACCAGGATGCGCTTAAAACTGTAAAGCCGGAGAAGAGTCAGGGAGGTGCTCAAAACCGTGACGGTCCACAACAGAACTGAGAGACCCAGAAAATCTTCATCTTTTCGCATCCTTACACCTGAATACCCTTTAGATTTAACGGCCAATTCCCAGCTCCCAGCAACCACCCAGGCCACCAGGGCACAATCGATCTGTAATGACACTTGGATGCTTTTTCAGTCTGAGTTTCTTCTGTTTTAATTTTCAGCAGAATGGAGATTTAACAGTGATGGTAAAAATAAGCTTATATACACAACCATATCCATGAATGTCTCTAAAACCGTGAGTGGGAAGAACCGAACAGGTGTGATGAAAATTACCATACTCTGCTTTTTCAAAGATGGTACCAAGTGATTGCAGAGACCACTAAAAGCCTGCTCTCAGAGTTGGTTCAATATTCCAGGTTATTCAGCTCTTTAGCTATATGTTACTGCATCATGACCTTAAGCGGGAGTCCCCTCTTTACATGATGTATATAAATACGGTTAAGAGAAAGATACTATCTAAAAACAAGTGTGAAGTATGAAGGTGTTGTATTTTAAATGGGAAGAACCACGAAAATTAAAAAAACAACTCACACATGTCAGGCTAAAAATAACCAATCAAACAAAATGGCTTGCCCTAAAGGTGCTTACCACTTTTTCAATCTGGCCTTCATCTGGCCTTGTATCAATTCCTTTTCTCACTGCTCTCCTATTACTGCGGTTTCCAGGCATCCATTTCCTTTAGACTCTGCTCAACTCTCCCTTCAGGGACCTGCCCACTCCCAACTCCCATCCCCACCCCCTTACGTCTTTAATTCTTCTTCCAACCACACACAAGCATCGAGGTCCAGGTGGTTGGTGGGCTCGTCCAGGAGCAGCATGAAGGGCCGAATGAAGAGGGCTCTGAAAGATAGGGAAGGAGACAGCCCCTCAGTCTCCTGGGTGCTACACAGGAAGGACTGCCTTGCCTGCTACCTGCAACCCTGGTCAGGCCTGGCTTGAGTCTTGAAATCAATTCTAGGTCTATACCTGAGAGGAAAGGGGAGAACAAGGAGATAAACCAGAGCTGAAGAGCTGAGATGAAAGGGCAGAAAACAGGGCTGAGAAGCAGAGGGATGGTACAGTTAGATGATAAGGTTATAAAAGTCCTTACAAGTCTTCCAAGTCTTACGCTGAAGTTGGTGACCATCGGGAAAACAAAAGGACAGAGGAAATAAATTGCTAAAGCAAAAAGTATTCAAGTTAAATCTATCTGATGAGGTTGGCAGCAAGGAAACCAAAAAATGTTCTCTTCTTAGGTGGAATCCCAGTCAGCAGAAACAAGGGTATAGCACTGATTCCCATACCTGCAAGTTACCACACTGCAGAGCTTTTTAGAAATAAGATTTCTAGGCACCAAATTCCAGTATTCCAACTGCACAGATATAAAGAAGCAGCTAGGAAGTCTAATTCTAAAAGCTCCCTAGGTGAACCAGAGGTAGCTATTCCTTACTAGCACATGGACTCACTGCTTTCATGGTCTAGGGCATATATAGGTAGTCTTGCTAAAGGTTATCAAACCTCACCAGTTCACTTAGAATAGTGGGGTGAGGAAGCCACCTATTTAACTGGGGACTTTCTGGGGGGACTGTTGAGGGAATGATGGTCTATATAAACTTGCTTTGGGTCCAGGTCACAAGAGGGTTAAGGACACATTTCTTAATAGCTGCCTAATATTTTATCTTTACATAGCAAGGATTAGAAGGACTAAATCACAAAAAAAGATAGGATGGGAATCGGGAAGAAATAAATGGACCTACTTTAACATCTTACCTCGGGCTGATCCTAGGATTCTCAAACAGAAATCCAACAATGATCACTTTGGTCAGGAAGCTCACTCCTTGACCCAAGCATTCCACCCCCCTTCATATCGTATTTTTGTCATGTCTTGTCTGGCACTTACTGATCACTGACCTCTGTTCTAAATAGTTCCACTGGAGTAAGCATTCAACCCTAAGGGAAACGGGGAGCTACAGAGGGTGAAGGAGGAAGAACTCACCTGGCGAGGGCAACCCTCATTCTCCATCCCCCACTGAAGTCTTTCAGCTTCTTGCGCTGCATGGCAGGCGTGAAACCCAGTCCATGCAAGATCCGGGAAGCCCTCATTTCCGCCTTGTCAGCATCCAGCTCCTCCAGTCGCTCGTAGAGCTCCATGAGCTTCTCACACTCAGCTACGGACAGTGAATGGCTCATGAGGCTCCCTGGGCCTTTCCTGGGAGGAAGCCCACACCCACCCCTAGGTCTGGAACCCTACCATCCTCGTGAGCCAGCCGCTCAGCTTCCCTCTCCAGCATGGCCCGCTCGGTGTCAACTTCCATCACACACTGCAAGGGTGTCTTCTCACTAGGGGGCATCTCCCGAGTCAGATGGTATATGTCAATGTGCTCAGGGATGGGCACTTCCCGTTTCCCAATAGCAGAGAGCAGCATGGACTTTCCTGAGAAGGGCAGGTAAAGAATGGGAAGAGGATACTCAGTACAGTTCTGTCTGTCATTCCCCTGTATCAGTTCCTCCACTCCAGCCAAACCATGACCTCACCACTTTGAGTACCTTACTTCCTTCATTTGTTCAAATCCTACTATTACTTACCCCCACCCCCTGCTTTCTTGGGCTACCTTTCCAACTTTCCATCAGTTCTTGTCCCACCCCTCCTTGGTGAAGTCAGTTCACTTACAGTGGCCTCACAAACCACCACTCCTGCCCTTCCCGCCCACTTCTCCAGCACCTACTGTCTGAAACTACTCATGTGGTACTTACCACATACTGCTCTGTACTGCTAGCTCCTTTTCCCTGGACATATGTGGTCTCCCACCCATATTGTAAACTCCTTGCTTTGCACATAGCTGGTGCTAAGTAAATACTTGCTGAGAGACAGACGAGCCAAGGAGAGATACCTCCCACCTCGCCTTCCAAGGGCCTCACCAATTCCATTTAAGCCAATGAGGCCATAACGACGGCCTGAGTTTAATTCCAGTTTGGTGTCACTGAGCAGCTCTTGACCATGAAAGGTGAGGGAGAGGTTGATAATGTGGGCATCGGTACTGTTGGGGTGAGAGGCAAGAACACCAGTGACAGCTCGAGCAGCAGCTTTCTTCATCTCAAAGTCCTCTAGTTCCTTGGTCAGCAAATCCAATTCTGGAGACAGAAAAGAAGTTTGGGAAGAAGGTAAGACCAACCCTGCCTTTGCACTAAAAGCCATGCACTAAAAGAGCATTCACACAGCTCAGTTAGTAGAGAATCAGACTTTTAAACTGAGGGTCCACTGTTCGAGTCCCTGTTTGGGCATCTGTGGCTTTTGCCCCTTACTTAGGTAACTAAATGTTAACATACAAAGACCCAAATGCTGAAAAAGGCATGCCCTGTAGGACCTGGGTTCAGGATCAAGTGGAGCCGACTCAAATGTTTCACAAGCTTTAGAGTGTGTACATTGTATATAGATCTGTCCTAATACCCTCCTTTCATGGACTGCTTTTTACTTCACAACTTGTTCTTTTAATTCTAACTTCTCTTGTTCTTAAATGACAAATGCATGAGGGTAATGGCTAGAACTCCCAATTTTCCCTCATATGTATGTGTTAAAGAATTAAGTCCTAAAACCCAAAAGAAATGAAGATACTAGAGAAGACTGCCAATTCCCTTATTCCATGACCTAGTAGAATTCCATATTCCAGATATGCTTCTAAACAGCACAGAAGAGACCAGTGTGAGAAAATGTACAAAGGGATCAACACAGGCAGAGCCAAGGCTGGGAAAACCAGATGCCCAAACCTGGAGGGTTACAGAGATACAAACTGACCATGAGCTGTTGTGCCTTTGTGGTTTTTCAGGCATGAATAAATCTTTAGCCTGAGAAGAACTGTACTATTAATAGCTAATCAATATTGAGTTTACTCTGTACCTGAGACCGTGCTACATCATCATTCTCCATCTAACTTAATCCTTACAACACACATAAGATACATACTTATAATTCCTGCTTTATAAGTGAAGAAGTTAAATAACACAGGCAAGCTAAAAAAGGCTAGTTAGTGACAGAGCCAGAATCTGAACCAGGTAATCTTAACAATGTCACTATACTACCTTTCCATAAAGGAAAGTACCTACAAAGTGGGACAGAAATGGGGGTAGAGGGAGTCCTGGTAAGCTTCTTCCAAAAGAGAATAAGGGGATCTATTTACCTTTTTTTGGGAAGGAGTCAGGAACTATGCATCAGGTTTCACTACTACAAGAATTTGCTGATTTATTAGCCTGTTATTCTCACCTATGTTCCCTTAGCAATTGTACAGAATCCCTGAAATGAGAAAAGACTATGTGTTTGTCCTCAGGAGGAAGAAAGGTGGAGTAAGGGGTGGAGAGAGCTCTCTCCTTGGGGGCAGGCAATTCCAAGACAGGGTGTGTGGTGGTTAGATTTGGTCACTCTCTGAATACTGCATCTTGTCAGGCGATTACTAGTGCTCATGCCATTACCCACCATGGTGCTAACCCTGCTCTACCTTCAAGGAGCCAACATTTAGGGCAGGGACTGCTCCTCTAGACAGATGGCAGGCACTTCGTGTCCACCTCAGTTCCCAGTACACTGTGTTATAAATAAGTGCTTGATGAGTATTTTTTTGACTGGAGATCAAAGTTTTTTTCACTGAATAAAGGAACTTCCAGTCTCTTTTCTACGTGGTTATCAGGCTTCCCACATCTCCGCTTCATATCAACCCCTATTCTAGATGCTGAGAAGATGGGAGTAGAAGAGTTCATGATCTAGATCAGGAATTGGTAAACTTTTTCTTAAAGGGTCAGATGCTAAATATTTCAGGGTTTATGGGCCAAGTGGCAAAATCCAGACTTCTAAAAGTAACCACTTAAAAAAAAAAGTAGAAAATCATTCTTAGCTTGGGTGTGTGTGTGTGTGTGTGTGTGTGTGTGTGGCTTAAAACAAAGCTGGCCAGATTAGGCCAACTGCCTGTTTTTATAAAGTTTTATTGGAACACAGCCACATTCATCATTTGCATAGTACCTGTGACTGCTTTCCACTACAATGGCAGAGCTGAATAGCTGCACAGAGACCATATGGCTCACAAAGCTATAAATACTATCTGGATCTTTATAGAAAAAGTTTGCCGATCCCTGGTCTAGATCTCCATCTGCTCAGGCAAAAGGAAGATCAAAATTAAGAGAAAGCTATATACCCTCTTCTCCTGACCTCTTCTAATTTACAGCATCTAGGACCCAAGTCACCTCCCAACCTTCAAAAGTAATAGACTTGGGCAGCCTGGGTGGCTCAGTGGTTTAGCGCCACCTTCAGCCCAGGTCGTGATCCTGGGGACCCGGGATCAAGTCCCACGTCGGGCTTCCTGCATGGAGCCTGCTTCTCCCTCTGCCAGTGTCTCTGCCTCTCTCTCTCTCTCTCTCTCTCTGTGTGTCTCTCATGAATAATTAAATAAAACCTTTAAAAAAAAATAAGAGACTTAATACAGACCTCATTTTCTGAGCCTACAGCATCCTAGGAAACATCTGTCACTTAAAGAAAAGCGAACAGCACTGAAAAAATGGAAAAGGGATTCTGGAATAAACATCAGAGAGAATAGACTTCACAAGAAGTCCCCTTCTACTCACTCCTCAAGAAGACAGGATGAACTTGTGTCTATCCTGAAGTCACATTCTAAAGAAGGGTAAGCTGTCAGAGGTCCCTTTCTTTTTCTTTTTCTTTTTCTCCAGAGGTCCCTTTCTTTGATATTTATTCCGATCTTTCCATAACTTACTACTTAAGGACTATGAGACAATGGCAATCAGCAAAGGTTGGAGAATGGTGACCTGCAGCACCTAGTGATCTCAAACTCAGAAAGGAGAGAGGACCCAGTCTTGAGAGACAGAGCAGAAATGACACAGGTCCCTGGCATGAAGAAATGTTTTAAGAGGGTTGGAAAGAAAACAGATGTCATGTTTCAGAACAGCAGCTCCCTGAGGAAGCAAGGTGAAAACCAATGTTCTCCTATTACTGAGATGGGGATACCACAGTCAGGTGCCCTGGAAATCCTACTTTCCTAGAAACAAAAGTGAACAAGAAATTTGTAATGGGAACAGTGGACAATAATCTCAGATAGGATTCATTTTGCTACCTTTCCAATTCAGCCAGAAAGAGCTGATGACATACCTGCAGAGCTGATAATGGATATTGCTTCATCACAGTTCCTGAGGGCCTAGAGGGAACCCTGCTTCCCTATTTTAGAGATCACAACTCAGCCACCTCATTCATTCCCATCATTCTCACTTGACAATCCTCTACGACTCTAGCCAGGAACAAAACTTCCCCATGGCCTGACCTTACTGCACCAGCTTTCTCCCATAATTCTTTTTAAAAAATATATATTTTTTATTACTTATTCATGAGAGACACAGAAAGAAAGGCAGAGACACATGCAGAGGGAGAACCAGGTTCCACGCAAGGAGCCCAATGTGGGACTTGAACCTGGGAATCCAGGATCACGCCCTGAGCCAAAGCAGATGCTTAACCACTGAGCCACCGAGGCATCCCTTCTCTCATAATTCCTATTTTGGATACAATTCCTACCATTTAACTCTCTCCTTTCAATCACTTTTAATTCCCCCTTTTCTGAATTCCTATCTGTTATGACTTGCATTAGTAATTTTGCTCTCCTCTTCAAACATTTACTGAGTATCTCCATCTGCAAGTTTAGTCCTACAAAAAAGTATTACCCAAGATACATGGTCCCTGCACTCAAAGAATAAACAATTTGGATGAAGGAACAGAAGACACAACATAAAAAGTAACAAAATATGACAGCACAGAGGTATCATGAATGCTACTATTTTAAAGGTCAGGTCTGATGGGAAAGGTTCTGCTATCCTGAGCTGGCCCTGGGAGAAATGTCATGCATAGCCAGCACAAAAATTGTGGTATTAGAACCTGAGTGTAAAATGATAAATATATCACGACTAGTCAAGGGACAATAGTAGTCTGGATGGACTAGGTCTGTTTGGGGAGCTTTCAGAGGGGCAGGAAAGAAGGCTAGGAATAGACTGCCAAAGGCCTGGGAAATTCAGTATCACACAGTCATGTTTCCCTAGCTTGGCTGTACGTTATCAGACTGTCCAAAGTGCATCACTTATGTAGCATGGTGTCTAACATTTGAGAAGTGCTCAATAAATAACCTCCCAGGATATAAATAACAGAAAAGCAGCTCTCTCCCAGGAAAAATCCATAAAGCAATTCATAAGTTTCTCTCTTGGTAGAGTCACAACCCCTGGAAGGACGGAGGTATGATGTGGCAAAGAACCTGGCACACTGACCGCCATGTGTAGAAATGGAAACTGAGCAAAGGGGCAAGGAACTGACCTCTTCTTCAGGCTAGCACACCCAGCAGCAAGGTAGCACAATACCTGAACGTTTGTCTCCCACTGGGTCTGTGAGAACCTTGTGTTCAGTTTCCCTGATCAATAACAAGACAGCACAAGCTCCAACTCTATCAGTTTGGTTCATCATGGAAAGTTCCGTGGCATCAAATATGTATTTTCCAATTCTCTCCCCCTCCGCCCCCCCCCCCCCCCCCCCCCCCCCCCCGACATCAGGATTCTGACTCCAGTTTGGGCATCTGTTAAGTGGTAGCAACCATCCCAGGAACCCTCATCTCCCTCAATTCACCTGTGGTCTCTCGGCCATTGGCCTCATTTTTCTCCTCTGCCACCTGTGGTTCTGTGACAGTATCTCCGTTTTCTTCGTGTCCCTTTCTGGGCCGCTGTCGTGCTTTGGCAGCTTCCTTCTTTTTGGCTGCCTTCTTCTTGGCCAGGTCAGAGGGCATGGTGATGAACCAGAGGGGTACGAAAGTGTTCTTACAGGGAGTCTGAGGAAAGGCAAACACCCCAAATCCTGAACTTGCGGTAGAACGCCTGGGCCCTGCTCCATCCCGCTCAGGAATTTCCCTACCAAGCTTCGGATACCCAGCTCCGCCCATGCCTAGCCGCTCCAAATTTTGTCAGGGTCTCTCAAGCCAATTCTAGTCCTCGGCCGCTCTTCTAATCTCAACATCTCTTCCCTCGGGCTTTGTCCACCAATCCCCACGGACTGCCTCACTCTGGAAACGCTCCTCCTTTCAGGGCCTCCAGTTAGGGACCAGGTTCTGCCCCCTCGGCAGAGGTCCCCGTCTCCGGTTTCCCCACAACTTGGCGCTCGGCGCTCCAGCCGGCCGCCTCACTTTCCCGGGCTTCCTCCTCCCGTCCGCCTCAGTCCTCCGCTCCGTGGTCCCCCTCCACACCACCTAGCCCTCGGGCCCAGCTTCTTCCCGGGACGCACTCGTCTTCCCCTCGGTGAGTCCCCTCGGGGTCTCCTCACTCTCTACCCTCGGGACTTCCCCCAGCCCCCGCCCGTCAGCGTCTCTCCCTCGGCCCTTTCTTCTCCGCAGCCTCCTCCATCCCGACTCCGTCCCTCCTCCCTCTTCTCTTCTTCCCTCCCCCCCCTCACCGGCCAGCACCCTCCCCCCGGCGCCCCTTCCCCCAACTCACTGGGCCTCGCCGCTCGGCCTCTGTCGCAACAGAGCTGCTCCTTGGGCTCCTCCGCGTGCGGCCGGCTCACCAGCCAATCACGGCATCGCGCGGCTATCGGCGCGCCGCCGCGCAGACTCCTGGGAAGTGTTGTTCTCTAGTCGCGGCGGCTAGGGCGGAGACCCCTCCTCGAGAACTACAGCCTGTCGCAGGGGCCTCGCGGGCCCGCGTGACGCCATCAGGATGCGCGAGGATGGCGGAATTAGAGTCCAAGAGCCCCAGCCAGCCTGCGCGATTTGGGGCCTAGAAACTGCAACTCCCAGACTGCTCTTCAGCTGAGGGGGTGGGCCTTCCAGGCTTTACCCCACCTCGCAGAATCTGTGGCGTTCTGTGCAGATACTGAGTTTATAGGGCCGCCCCGCCGGCCCAAAGAGCAGGGAGAGTGACTACCCTTCCCAGCATGCGTCAGGGGGGAGCGGCTCGGAACAATGGGGAGAGAAGAGGAGGAAGAGTGAGGCGACTGGGAGGAGGGGGCGGAGGAAGAGGCACGTCGCGACGAGGATGATGCGAAGGACGGAATTCCTCTTGAGAGAAAGGCGTCCTCGTTTTATGGAACCGAGATTTTAGAGGCTGGTCCAGTGTTAACCAAACTTTTGAAGGGTGCCGAACGTTGCTCCTGAACCTTGGCCGCTCAGCCTACACACTCCAGAATGGTTTGATTTTCATCAAGGCTATGTAAGTCTGGTGGTAAGAGCTCTGAAGGTGAAAGAAAGAAGAAAGACCCCTTTCCTGAGTTTAGCTGTGTCACTAGTTACACGTGGAACGTTGCACTTTCTCTTTGAGTCTTACTCTTTAAAATCCTTCACGGGCTTCTCATCGCCTGCACCGTAAATCCTAAATTAGTAGCCTCAAATAGAAGGCAGACCCTTTGTGATCCGTTATTTCTCCCGGCTTCTGATCGTTGGTGTTTCAGGGTCGGTGACACAGCTGGAGGAGGCGAATGAAGCTTTTAATCCCTTTGAGCACATTCTCCAAAAGTGCCCCCACCTCTGTTTAAAACAAAAACAGGGGGATCCTTGGGTGGCTCAGCGTCTGAGCATCTGCCTTTGCTCAGGGAGTGATCCCGAAGTTCTGGTATCCAATCCCGCATCCGGCTCCCTGCATGGAGCCTGCTTCTCCCCCTGCCTCTCTTTCTCTGTCTCTCATGAAAAATCTTAAAAAAAAAAAAAAAAAAAAAAAGTAAAGAGACCATGACATTCATGTGATAAGTGCCACGAAAGAAGTGGCTTATGCACGTTGCTGGAGTACCTAGATGGGGACCACACTCGACATAGCATAACTGAGTGGATTCTGGGGGGCAGACAGCTTCATTCAAACCCCACCTTTACAGCGGGTGACCTTGGGCAAAATACATACTCCTTTGTAAAATGGGAATGATAGTATTTACCTCATGTAGTTGTTAGATTAGAATTTAATTCTTTTTAATAGGCTAATTATTACTTAGAGTTCTGCTAGGCTGAATTCTGCTACTAGTAGAATCTTTATGGAAGTATGCACTAGATATTTATTTAACTTAATACATTTAACAAATATTAAGCATCTACTATCAGCAAAAGCATTGCTTTAGGTAAAGAACATAGACAATTGTTAACTGCAAAGCCTTTTAAAAAAAGATTTATTTATTTGAGAGAGAGAGAGAGCGTGCAGAGAGGGAGAGGGAGAAGCAGACTCTGCATTGAGCAGAGAGGCCCTGACGCGACATGGGGTTCAATCCCAGGGCCCCCAAGATCATGGTCTGAGCCGAAGGCAGATGCTTAACCAACTAAGCCACCCAAGTGCCCCTGCAAAGCCCTTCTTTATGAAGTAAAGAAGTTAAATATGGTTGTGGATCACATAAAATCACTCATCCAAGCACATAGCTTCTTGGGAGCACTGTCAACAATATGTCTCCCTCTCCCAGCCTCATTAAAATGTGTGGTTACAGGCAAGTTACAGGTTACAGAGAACTAACGTTTATTATGCTCTTACATTTATGCTATCCCATTTAATACACACACACACACCGACACTTACAAACCATTTTGCAGATTAGGAACAAAAACACAGAGCTGTTAATAAAACAGCCCTGCTGGTAGAAGACAATGCTAGGATTTGAGGCTGGAATCTTCTGGGTTGTAAAATGGCTTGGGATGGCCAGAGAAAGATTAACTAGTTACTTCTCTGAAGCCACCCACATAGCAACCAATCACATCCACGATTCCCCATGATCAGCAGTTGCTGGGCAGAGTCTCCCTCAGCACAGCGAGTGGCTTAGAACTGTTGGCCATGTAGAAGTTCTGCCATTCTCACCTAGGGTTTTGATCTTTTGCAGGGAACAGACCTGGGATGGGGAAAGAATGGGAAAATGGAAGAGAGATGTGGGTAGAGAGGAGAAGAAAAGAACTGGCTAAGTATGAAAAAATCACAGGTCACTTCTGGAAGGAAAAACATTTGGTCTGGACTCTATTTAAAATACGAAAAAACAGGGATCCCTGGGTGGCTCAGCGGTTTAGGTTTAGCGTCTCCCCTCGGCCCTGGGCGTGATCCTGGAGTCCTGGGATTGAGTCCCGCATCAGGCTCCCTGCATGGAGCCTGCTTCTCTGCCTCTCTCTTTCCCTATGTTTCTCATGAATAAATAAATAAAATGTTTAAAAAAATAAAATAAAATATGAAGAAACAGTGGTGCCTAGCTGGCTCAGCAGTGAAGCATGCAACTCCTGATCTTGGGGTCATGAGTTCAAGCTCCACGTTGGGCATAGAGCCTATTTAAAAAATAAAATAGGGCAGCCTGGGTAGCTCAGCGGTTTAGTGCTGCCTTCAGCCCAGGGCCTGATCCTGGAGACCTGGGATTGAGTCCCACGTCAGGCTCCCTGGATGGAGCCTGCTCCTCCCTCTGCCTGTGTCTCTGCCTCTCTCTCTCTCTCTCTCTCTCTCTCTCTGTGTGTGTGTGTGTCTCATGAATAAATAAGTAAAATCTTTTAAAATAAATGAATAAAATAAATAAAATATGAAGAAACTGAGACCCAAAGAAGGAGATGTCTCATCCAGAATTACCTAGATACTTAGTAACTTAGAAGGGAGAATGGTCTGGAACTGTGTTGTTCATCATGGTGGTCCCTAGCAACATGAGGCTGTGAAGCACTTGAAATGCACCTAGTCTGAATTGAGATGCTCTGTAAGTGTAAAATAACTATCGGTTTCAAAGACTGCATGTGGAGATGAAGGAGGCAAGAATATGCAATGGGAAAAAGTCTCTTCAACAAATGGTTTTGGGAAAAGTGGACAGCTACATGCAAAAAAAAAAAAAAAAAAAAAAAGCTGGATCACTCTCTTACATGGTATAAGAAAATAAACCCAAAATGGGCTAAAGACCTAAATGTAAGACCTGAAAGCATAAAATTCCTAGAAGAAAACATAGGCAGTAATTTCTTTGACATCAGCCATAGAAACATTTTTCTAGGTATGTCTCCATTGTCAAGAGAAACAAAAGCAATATTAATACTATTGGGACTACACCAAAATAAAAAGCGTCTGCACAGCAAAGGAAACCATAAACAAAACAAAAAGACAACTGAATGGGAGAAGATATTTGCAAATGATATATCCAATAAGGGGTTAATATGTAAAATATATAAAGAACTTCTATAACTCAACACCACAAAACGCCAAATAATCTAATTTTAAAAGTGGCAGAAGACATGAACAGACATTTTTCTGAAGAAAATGGCCAACAGATACATGAAAAGATGCTTAACATCACTATTCATCAGGGTAATGCAAATCAAAACTTTTATCCCACTTGTCAGAATGATTAAAATAAAAAATACAAGAAACAAGTGTTGGCGAAGACATAGAGAAAAAGGAACTCTTGTGGACTGTTGGTGGCAATGCAGACTGGTATAGCCACTGTGGAAAACAGTACGGAGGTTTCTCAAAATATTAAAAATAGAAAAGCCATTAAATCCAGTCATTCTACTACTGGATATTTACCTAGGGAAACAAAAACACTAATTCGAGAAGATATACACAACATTATTATGTTTACTGCAGCATTGTTTACAATAGCCAAGATACAAAAGCAATACAAGTGTCCACAGATAGATTAATAGAGAAAATCTGATACATGTGCACAGTGGAATATTAGCCACAAAAAAAGAGTGAAATCTTGCCATTTGCAACAGCATGGATAGATCTAAGGATATAATGCTAACTGAAGTCAGAGAAAGATAAATGCCAGATGATTTCACTCATGTGGAATTTAAGAAACAAAATAAAGGAACAAAGAACAAAAGAGACAAAACCAGACTCAACTACAGAGAACTGGTGGTTACCTGAAAATAGGTGGGGGGAGGAATGGCTGGAATTGGTGAAGGGGATTAAGAGTATACTTATCATAATGAGCACTAAGTAATGTATGTAATTGTCAAATCACTATATTGTACACCTGAAACTTATATAACATTATATGTTTTTTTTTTTTTATTTTTTATTTTTTATTTTTTTTTTTAACATTATATGTTATACTGGAATTAAAACAAAGCAAAAAAAAAAAAAAAAAAAAAAAAAAAAAAACGAAAAAGATGGCGTGTGGAAAAAATGTAAAATACCTCAACTTTGGGATCCCTGGGTGGCGCAGCGGTTTGGCGCCTGCCTTTGGCCCAGGGTGCGATCCTGGAGACCCGGGATCGAGTCCCACGTCGGGCTCCCGGTGCATGGAGCCTGCTTCTCCCTCTGCCTGTGTCTCTGCCTCTCTCTCTATCTCTCTGTGACTATCATAAATAAAAAAAAAAAAAAAAAAAAAAACCTCAACTTTTTAATATTGATTACATGTTTAAATGATATTTTGGTATATTTAATATAATAAATATATTATTAAAATTAATTTAACCTTTTTTAAAATGTGATTAGCAGAAAATTTAAAATTACATTTTATTCCTGTTGGACAGGAATGCTCACATTATATTCCTGTTGGACGATGCTGGTCTGGAACCTGTACCTTCCAGGGTCAAGGTGAGCATCCCTAGTCTGCTTCCCAGTCTATTCTAACAAATCATTCACTTACCACTTATTATGTGCCAGTTGCCCAGGGGAGATCAAATTGCAGTCTAACTAAGGATGAGACCAAAACACAGTAAAGGAAAACCAATGTTGGTAACTTCTATCTTATATACCTCCTAGAATGGTGGTTCTTAACTCTACCGGCCCCAATATTTCCTTTTAATAGCAAACTTTCCTTTAAAATAACACCCCCCTTTACTATTTGAAATAAGTTCAAAAGTGATATAACCTACACACGTAATTTTTTTTTTTTTTTTTTTTTATTTATGATAGGCACACAGTGAGAGAGAGAGAGAGGCAGAGACATAGGCAGAGGGAGAAGCAGGCTCCATGCACCGGGAGCCCGATGTGGGATTCGATCCCGGATCTCCAGGATCGCGCCCTGGGCCAAAGGCAGGCGCCAAACCGCTGCGCCACCCAGGGATCCCCGTAATTTTTCTTTTTTAATTTATGATAGTCACACACACAGAGAGAGAGAGATGCAGAGACACAGGCAGAGGGAGAAGCGGGCTCCATGCACCGACGTGGGATTCGATCCCGGGTCTCCAGGATCGCGCCCTGGGCCAAAGGCAGGCGCCAAACCACTGCGCCACCCAGGGATCCCCGTAATTTTTTTTTAAATGGGTCTTAACTGTAACAGAAGAAAGAAAAGGAAATCCTTTCCAGTAATTATTTCACTATGCTAGAAAATATAGTCATATGTTTGTACCTGTATATAGGATCATCTTGCATGTGACAGTACAAATGTAGACACCCTGAACACCAGGAGAACACTGCTGTCCCTGATATAGTTCTCCAAAACAGTAACTTAGTAAATTCCTGAATGAAACAAAGTACTATTTCCCTTCCATTTACATAATGGTTACATTCTTGAAAATTCAGCACATATTACAACCCTGCAAAATTATTTTGTTTCTATATATAAAACACAGGCTCAAGGATTAGTTAATGATAACCTTTCCCCTCCACTCCCCCTCCCGCTTACATGAATGTTTATTAGGAGGATATTTGAAAGCTGTGGGGGCTGAACGAATCCTTTGTGCGACACTGTCTTGCAACGTGCAGGACACCTAGCATTCTTGGCTCTTACCCTCAACCTTAGGACAGGATCGCTCCCACACACTCGCAGATTGCCTATTAGGGATGTGCCTCCCGGGTAGGGAACCCGCGGTGGTCTTTGGGAGGCCCCGCCTGCCCTCCAGCCTTCCCTGGGGCAGCATCCTTCCTCTCTTAGGGCCTACACAGGAAAACTCTCCACTTTCTGTCAAGGTACCTGACTGAATCTTGGGATCTCAGCTTTCCTAAATCCCCCATCTAGTTTAATTCTTCGTCGTGCCTTTCCGCTGGGCTCTACTTTCTTGCGGCGGTACCTGTGACAGGCTGCGACTTCATTTCTACCTGTTGATATTTCAGGCATGGGAGTGTGTGTGGAACGCCTGCCTCCCCCCGCTCTCGGCTCCCCGAGGGCAGGGACCATGCCCGGCTCGTCTACCACCTGTTCGCTCCGTACTTTCAACGCGGGTCCGCGACTTAGCAAGCAAGCAGCAAGCATTTCTGAAATGACTCAGCGGATGACGGGAGAAGTCGTCCAGGAGGCAGAAGCGCGCCCACTGAGGCGAGGCACATTTTGTCTCCGAGGCAGACAAAAGCTGAGGTTGAAGGTGCAGCGCACCTCCGCGGCCGCTCGCCGGTTCTGCGGGGGGCGGGCGCGCGGCAGGGCAGCCACGTCACCCCGCGGCGGCTGCGCAGTGCGGGGAAGGGGCGGGGCGACCGCCGAGGGGCGGCGGCGGGGCGCGCGACCGGATGCGGTCGCCATAGAGACGGGGACTGACGGCGAGCGGAAGAGGAAGGCGCGGGCCGGGCTGTGAGGTGGCAGCGGCTGCAGCGGCGGAACCGGCGCCTCGGCCCGGCACTGGGGTCTGTTCCCCCTTCCCCACCCTTGCCCCAGCGGGGGCGACCGGGGCGCCGCCCCAGACGGCAGGAGCAGGTCCCGCCCCCACCCCCACGCCCTCGCCCTCGCCCCCGCTCCCGCTCCCGGGACGGCGCTGGCCGCCTCGGCCACACCTGGCTGCGCTTTACCGGTCCGCCGCCTCTCCTGGCCCTGCTGCAGGGCCTCCCCCCGTGGGCCTCGGGTGTGCATGCCGACCCTGCCCGCCGGCCTCTGCCTTCCTCCCGCACCGCGACCTGCGTCCCTCCACCCCAGCAAACCGGCAAACCGAGCTGAGCCCCCCAGCCCCTCCTCGACAGCTCCGTGACGCAGCCGGTTTGTTTCTGTTTTGAGACTAACGGCTAAAACTCGCTTTGGGCCTTCCTTCTAGGACTAGACTTGGTCTTTGGTCGCCGAGAAGTAGAGCAGGGGCCCTGGTCCGGGCAGCGGTCACGTCCGAAGGACCGAAGGTCACAGGACCCCGGTGTTGTCTCTAGCTGCTTCTCGTCCTCCCACTTTGGTTTGGCTTTGGCTTGGGTACCTGGGGGCCCCGGTAAAGCCAGGCACCGAATTGCGTACACAGCCAGAGTTACTGTCATTTGCTTCCTGTCTCCTCTCAGACGAAAGTGGACGGCGCCAGCCTCTCAGCAGCTAGGCCTCAGAGAAGATTTGCCCTGCAAAATGGTTCCATCAGCCGTTGTGCTCCTCTGAGAGGCTCTCAGTGCTGAGTCACCGTATCTGTCCACCTCCTCGGGGTGCGCAGGACTCTGCACCATGCCGGCGGCTCCTGGACACCCTCGCTGGGGAGGAGGGGTTATTCCAGCTGTGTGTTCCCTTAACTAAACTCAGGAGTAGAGTAGAAAGAGGCCCTTAACCCTTCCGCAGTGCTGGCCTTTCAGTAGCTAGTCAGCAGCTTCTTCAGTAAATCGAATGAGAAACATGCGCCCAGCGAGGTGCTCTTTGAAGAAGGCCTACTGAGGCAGGCTCTTGTAGTTGGGGCTGTTATTTTGATGGAGCATGCGCTTTTCCCCAACTCCTTCTTTATCAGCTGCTGCTGTCCCACCTTAGATCCAGTCTATGGATGTGTGTAGTTCTCCTTTTTGCATTAGATTTGTCAGGATTGAGTTTGTTTCCTCCTTTTTCTGGAAGACAGACCATAATGCCATTAGTGGGTGAAATTGACTGTAATAGGTATTGCCATTTAGGCTGAGGGTTAAATATGGCACCTTGAGGACTAAAGCCCAGGCATATGCTTCCTGGGGATGCTGGGACTAGAAGCAGACCTTCCTTCTCTGTTGCTCTGTTGTCGACTTCACTGCCCCCAGGTTTCCTGGTTAAAACCATAGGCCTGCTACTGGCCTTGCTCTATTGTCGACTTCACTGTCCCCAGGTTTCCTGGTTAAAACCATAGGCCTGCTACTGGCCTGACACCCATCAACCTATTGACTGATCCTTGAGGCTGTGCCCTCTGGGGCATGCACATGGCAGGGCCTACCACCATGCGACTGAGCTCCCTGTTGGCTCTGCTGCGACCAGCACTGCCCCTCATCCTAGGGCTGTCTCTGGGATGCAGCCTGAGCCTCTTGCGGGTTTCCTGGATCCAGGGTGAGGGAGAAGATCCTTGTGTAGAAGCTGTGAGAGAACCAGGAGTGCCACATAATCCAGACTCAAGAACTGGACTCGACCAAAGTGATGAAGACTTCAAACCCCGGATTGTCCCTTACTACAGGGATCCCAACAAGCCCTATAAGAAGGTGCTCAGGTGAGAGCTATGTGTGTACATGGTCCTCAAATTCCACTTCAGTGCAGCTCTAAGGCCTTGCCTCTGCCTTCAGTGGTAATAATGTTAGGTTCCTAGAGTGATTCCTTATCCTATTACCCATCACGGTTTGTTCTTCTTTCCCTTCTCAGGTTTGAGAAGGTCTCACCCATCAGCGTTAAATTAGTATTGGATGTTCTGAAACAGGACAGGAATTGCATCTAACCATCTAATAACCATCTAATCCATCCTTAGTAGACCCCTCCCCAAATGAATTCCAGTGTCAGTGGATGCTCACTGTAGTAGCTCATTAATATTGATGAGGAGGTCTCTCCTCCCTTCTCAACCCTAGCTCATTCATTCCTAGAGGAATATATATGCCGGATCCTAAAGGTCAAGGAGTTGACCCTTGGCATGTTGGTCCCTCCGTAGGACTCGGTATATCCAGACAGAGCTGGGCTCTCGGGAGCGGTTGCTGGTGGCTGTGCTGACTTCCAGGGCTACCCTATCCACTCTGGCTGTGGCTGTCAACCGTACTGTGGCCCACCACTTCCCTCGACTACTGTACTTCACGGGGCAGCGAGGAGCCCGGACTCCTGCAGGGATGCAGGTGGTATCGCACGGGGATGAACGGCCAGCCTGGCTCATGTCAGAGACCCTGCGCCACCTCCACACACACTTTGGGGCCGACTACGACTGGTTCTTCATCATGCAGGATGACACGTATGTACAGGCCCCCCGCCTGGCAGCCCTTGCAGGCCATCTCAGCATCAACCAAGACCTGTACTTGGGCCGAGCAGAGGAGTTTATTGGCGCAGCCGAGCAGGCCCGGTACTGCCATGGGGGCTTTGGCTACCTGTTGTCACGGAGTCTCCTGCTTCGATTGCGGCCACATCTGGATGGCTGCCGAGGAGACATTCTCAGTGCCCGTCCTGATGAGTGGCTTGGCCGCTGCCTCATCGACTCTCTGGGCATCGGCTGTGTCTCACAGCACCAGGTGACGGCCCTTTCAAGTCAATCTCGGTCCCCAACAATTTGTAGTATCTGAGTGGTTGATCTCCAGGGTGGGTGCTGCTGGCTCCTTCCCAGCAGCACCTTGGGGTATTGTCCTTCCTGGCCACAGACCCTGGCTTAGAACCCTGGGACTGTCAAAAGTGGCAACTTCTCAGGGACCCTCTGAGCAAAGTAGAAAGGTGCTCCCATCTGCCCCCTTGCCCTTTGCCCCCTCTCCTGACACACACACAGTCATAAATGATCTGGGAATGTCTGAGAGATGGCTACCGTCCTGGAGAGGTTAAGGTAAACCAGAGTAGTGGGGGTATTTTCTGACTCATGGCTTTCATTCTCTTGAGAAAGTGGGATTCTTTGGGCAAAGAGGGCATCTTTAATTGCCTACTTCAGATTTTTTTCCCCAAACTTGTGAGAGGCCAAGTAGAAGGGGACATTGGAGTGAGCTCCTGCTCTCCACCCCCCCATCCCCATTCTGTGGCAGCAACAGGTGTGAATGTGGAGTCCGGTTAAGGGTGGTTGGGATAGGCAGCCCTCCATGTGTGGTTTTGATTGATCTGATTGGTCCCTTTAGGGGCAGCAGTATCGTTCATTTGAACTGGCCAAAAATAGGGACCCTGAGAAGGAGGGGAGCTCGGCTTTCTTGAGTGCCTTTGCAGTGCACCCCGTCTCCGAGGGAACCCTCATGTACAAGCTCCATAAACGCTTCAGCGCTCTGGAGCTGGAGCGAGCGTACGGCGAGATAGAACAACTGCAGGTGAGCCTGGGTCCATGGTTGGAGGTCAGAGGGAGCTTCAGCTGTCCAGGGTCACAGTGAGTGGGCAGCTGAGTGAACAGGGAGGCTGATGAGGTAGAAGGAGGCCGACCGTACCTAAGTTTAAACAACTCCAAGGAGGAGGGGCCCTTGGGGACCCAGTTCAACCATAAGAGAAGCTCCTGGCACAACTTAGATGCAGTTAAAAGGGTTTGCAGATACACTCTGAGGACCGGGGCTGGGTACAGCGCTTAGACATGACTGTTTTAGTTCCTTTCCCATAATGCCTCTGCCCTGAAGAAGCAGAAGCCTAGAAGTTCCTAAATTCCAGCACTATCCTTAAAAAGCCCAAGGGTAGATATGGACAAACGCTCCAGTTGATCGTGAGGGTTGTGAGAAGTGGAGTGCGGGTGAAAGCACAGGTGCCGTGATGAGGAAGGTGTACTGTGGGTATGAGAGAGAAGGGCTGCGGGGCTCTAACCTCTGCAAAAGCACATTTCCCACCTCGTCCTTTTCACAGCAGCTGTGTTAAGTATGTATGATTCATATGCTTTCTGCATTTTACAGACAAGAATGGAAAGGGAATTCATCGATTAGTGCAGGGGCACCTCACTGCGTGTTGACAGAGTCAGGACAGAGCTCTGAGCCCAGAATGCTAGAGCCGGGTCAAGCCCTGACTCCCCAGAGGGCACTAACTGTGCGTCCCTCCCACCCTAGGCTCAGATCCAGAACCTGACCATGCTGACCCCCGAGGGCGAGGCAGGGCTGAGCTGGCCCATTGGGCTCCCGGCCCCTTTCACACCACACTCCCGATTTGAGGTGCTGGGCTGGGACTACTTCACAGAGCAGCATACCTTCTCCTGTGCAGACGGGTCCCCCAAGTGCCCACTGCAGGGGGCCAACAGGGCAGATGTGGGTGACGCTGTGGAGACTGCTCTGGAGCAGCTAAACCGGCGCTACCAGCCCCGCCTGCGCTTTCAGAAGCAGCGGCTGCTCAATGGCTATCGGCGCTTCGACCCGGCACGGGGCATGGAGTACACCCTGGACCTCCTGCTGGAAGCTGTGACGCAGCGCGGGCACCGGCGGGCCCTGGCGCGCAGGGTCAGCCTGCTGCGACCGCTGAGCCGGGTGGAGATCCTGCCCATGCCCTATGTCACTGAGGCCACCCGTGTGCAGCTGGTGCTGCCGCTCCTGGCAGCCGAAGCCACTGCGGCCCTTGCTTTCCTGGAGGCCTTTGCAGCCGGTGTTCTGGAGCCTCGAGAGCACGCTCTGCTTACCCTGTTGCTGGTCTATGGACCTCGGGAAGGTGGCCGAGGGGCCCCAGACCCATTCCTTGGGGTGAAGGCAGCAGCGGCTGAGTTAGAGCGACGGTACCCTGGGACCAGGCTGGCCTGGCTCGCTGTGCGCGCAGAGGCCCCTTCCCAGGTGCGGCTCATGGACGTGGTCTCCAAGAAGCACCCCGTGGATACGCTTTTCTTCCTCACCACCGTGTGGACCAGGCCTGGGCCCGAAGTCCTCAACCGCTGCCGGATGAATGCCATCTCGGGCTGGCAGGCCTTCTTCCCAGTGCATTTCCAGGAGTTCAACCCTGCCCTGGCACCACAGAGATCTCCCCCAGGGCCCCCAGGAGCTGGTGCTGACCCCCCGTCCCCTCCTGGTGCTGACCCTTCCCGGGGGGCTCCAGTAGGAGGCAGGTTTGACCGACAGGCTTCTGCGGAGGGCTGCTTCTACAATGCTGACTACCTGGCGGCCCGGGCCCGGCTGGCTGGTGAACTGGCAGGCCAGGAAGAGGAGGAAGCCCTGGAGGGGCTGGAGGTGATGGATGTTTTCCTCCGGTTCTCAGGGCTCCACCTCTTCCGGGCCGTGGAGCCAGGGCTGGTGCAGAAGTTCGCCCTGCGTGACTGTAGCCCACGGCTCAGCGAGGAGCTCTACCACCGCTGCCGCCTCAGCAACCTGGAGGGGCTGGGGGGCCGGGCCCAGCTGGCCATGGCGCTGTTTGAGCAGGAGCAGGCCAACAGCACGTAGCAGGCCCCGGGGCCCTGCCCCTCCGTGGAGTTCCCCTGTCTGCCAGCCTTGGGAAGGGTGAGGCAAAATGGATGGACAGATGGAGAGCTTGTTGCTGTATTTTTTTAATAAGAAAATGTTATTAAAAGCGTCTTCTGCCAAACTGTTCTTAGGTCTAGGGAAAATGGAGTAAAGAGAAGAATCTGGGACAGAGGGGGGTTTCCCAGAGGGACCCACAGCTTTCCCCCTGTCCTTCCTCCCCAGTTGCCAATGACACACAAGGCTGCTCTCAGATGCATGACCTTTAATCATTCCCCTGCCTCACCCAGCACGTGTCAGAAGAGTGATGGCAGAGCTTTGGGGGACAGGGCCTGGGCCCAGAGGCCCACAGCGGTGGTCATTCACAGGGGCTCCTAGGTGTTGCGCACAACCAGCGACTGCTCCAACTCCTGCCTGCGCTGCTGGATCTTTAGAGAAATAAGAGCAGTAGCAGGGTTACACTGTTGTTGGTGAGTGACAGGACAGTCCCACCCAGCCACCCTGGAAGAGACTCTGGGAGCAGGGAGGGCTCCTCCGCGGCGAGGGGGTTGGTGGAGTGGCAAGGGCCACAGACGTGGCTGAGAAGGGAGGCTTCTCCTGGAGTGAGGGAGGGAAGGCCTGAGGTACACGGGCCCCTCCACACCTTGCAGTAGAAATAGCGGCTGACAGCTTCCTGGGACCAGGGCTGGTGGTAAAACTCAGCCCGGCGCTCCTCTTCAGGGTTGCCTGCCACATCTGTCATCACCTGGGAGGGAGCAGTGGGGTCAGCCCTGTGCCCAGACCCCCTCCAGCCCCCATGTAACAACATTTACTGTCTTCCCGATATGCTTGTCTTCCATCCAGTGCTCCCTGAGTCCCCTTCACCTTGAGGTCCCGGCTCTGGGAGCGGAGCAGGTCTTGGATGTAGCCTTTGGGGTCTCTGGAGAAGCTTAGCATGAAGTCCCTCTGGATCTTGAGCTGGTTTATGGACTCAATCGTCTCATGGATCTACAGGTAGAAAGACAGACACTTTCACCTGGCCATGGTGATGTGGGAGAGGAGGGGAAGGAGGAGGGGGGCGAGTGGGGGTTGGGATCTGCTGCCATCTGTTCTTTGAAGGGCTCTCCCTCAGGTCGCTGCTCCCTCTGCAGTCCCGCTGCTGCCTCTGCAGTCCCGAGGAAGGGGGGATGGGCAACACTCCCAAGTAGCGAGGGAAGGGCCACCTGCCCCCTTCATCTCTCCATAGGCCTACGCTCTTTTCTGTTGTCTGTATTTTGTCATTTCTGGGTTAATGTCCCACTCCAGTTCTGGGCTCTGGCCCCACCTTACTGTCCAGAGCGCTGATCTCCTGCTGGTTGGCTGTGGACAGGAGGAAGCTGCTCATCTGTCCCTTCAGTGGCTCCTCCACCTCCACGTCAATATCATAGCACGCCGTCTTCTTCTGGTCCGACGGGTCCACGCTGCCAGGGAAGTCCAGCCCTTGGTATCCACACTGCTTCCACAGAGGCCAAGGGTCCCAGGGGCAGAGGTGGGGGGCAGGGGTGGGGTGGGGTGGGAGGGATAGAGTGGGCAGGACTGCCATGATTCTCTGGTCAGAGGAGCAAGCTGGGGCCTCACCTGATGACGTGGTTGATGACGATTGGGTCAGGGGGCAGCAGCAGAGCTGTGAGGCGCTGGGGAATCTCAGAAAACTTCAGCCGTGGGCAATCAAAAATCTGAGGTGGGAGAGAAAGAGACCACTCAGCCCTAGATCCTTCCATTGTGGGCAGCCACAAGATGCCAAGAGCAAATCTAACTCCTTAGTGCTGCTGGGGCTGGGACCAGGGTGTCTGTGGGCAGTAGAGAGTGGACCAGGAGGTGTGGGGGTTGTGGTGCAAGGGACCAAAGCACCCGCTCTGGGTCGGCGGCCACCGAGGTGCAAATCCTGCCTCTCCCATTAACACTGCAACCTTGGGCCAGTCCACTAGGCTCTCAGGCCTGTTGTAGCATGTCCGGTGTGGGGATAGTAACTACCAGGGTGGCTGGGAGAACTAAGTGGATGAGTACACATCAAATGCCTGCAGTGGTGCCTGGCATATGGCGAGTGCTCAATAAACCTCGACTGTTATTTTACTCCTCAAGTTTATCTGGCATATTTATTTTTAAAGCATTATTAATAATCTCTACTTTGGTAGAGTCTTGGACCCAGGACTAGAACCCAGGGATCCTAACTTCCAAGTGCCAAGAATATTACATTCCCCAAACTGTTGACCTTTTAAGGTTCTGGATCTTTCTAAACTGGCTAGTCTAAAATGGATGGTGGGCTGCAGCATGGAGCTATGCTGCAGTAGGGCCTACACTAGGACCCTGCTTACCATTTGTGATACCCAGGAATCTAGAAGGGGGGTGGTGCTGCCTTAGTCGAGGCACTTCCCCTATTGGTACCTCTGCCTGCCCCCCACATCCCCAAGATCAGGAGAGAGGGTACCTGCTGGAAGTATTTGTCCCCATTGATGTATTCCTTATCATGCGAGTCCTGCAGCCTGTTGGTCTTCACATACTGCCACAGGGCCTGCACAATGGCCGAGCGGCTCTGTGTGTGCAATCCCAACAGCCGAGCCAGGCGAGGATCCAGTTTGAATTGGGGAGGCTGAGGAAAGATGGCCATGGACATAAAGAGGGAGTGGGAAGAGCTCAGGGCCAGGCAGTGTGGGACTGGGGGAATGTGGTGACTGGGCTCCTGGGAAACCTGCTTCTGGAAATGAGGTAGGGAAAAGAATGGGGTCTCTTGGTGCATTCCCGTGAAGCCTAGACCTGGCCTAAGGGAAGGGGTGGGGGGCTGGGGGGGCTAGGGGCCTCAGGTGGAGTCAGGGGGCAGGGCACAGACCTGGTAGTCCAGCATGAGAAGCAGTGTGCAGCGTACACTCAGGTCCCCCGGCCTCTTCACCTGGAACCCATCCGTCTCCTGGGTTGTGGGTGTTCGGTGCCACTGCCCAGGGAAGGAGAGCTGGGTCACCTCACAGGCCCACATGGGCTGCCGAGGCCAGGGACTCTAGGGTGGTCCCTGATCCAGATCTGTGCGGCTGATGGAACTGTGGTCTGGAAGGGTGGCAGTTCCCGGGCAAAAGAGGTCTGGGTCTTACCTCGACTAGGTGGTTGTCGGGGCCATAAAGGTCTTTGTCCAGTTCAATGACCAAACTCTTGAAGAAGGAAGAGAACTTCCGCTTCTGCTTGCTGGGCTGTGGGAAAGGGACAGGGACCGTGGGGGCAGGACAGGGACCGTGGGGGCAGGATGAGTCGGGAGCGGGTGGGGCTGGTTGGGTAGGGCAGCATGATTAGAAGCAGGCCTCTACACCCATACTGTCTCTTCAGGCCGCCCACCCCTGGTTGGGCTGACTCCCTAACCCATAGTGCAAACATCTCCTTCTGTCCTCAGCTCAGCCCCATACCCACCCCAGGACACCTGGAGAGACCTGGGCCAGGACGTACGTCATCCAGGAGCTTCCCCTCCACCCGCAGCTCCCAGGAGGCAATGCTGCCATCAGAATCTTCAGCATCAGGCTTCGCAGGGTTAAAAGTATTGGAGATATAAAGACGCAGCTTCCGCTTTTGCTGTAGAAATAAAGAGTATAGTACAAGAGCAAACACTGTGTGCTCCCATTCCCGGGGCAGTCCCACTTTTCCATTCCTGGAACAGGACCTAGAGACCTCTTCATGCCCCCAAATCAAGACACCTTCATTGGCCTCTTCAGAGCCTCCTGGATGTCCACCCGCTTCCGCATGATGGTTTGATCCAGTTTCCTCTCAAACGCCAGCAGGTCCATATAAGCCTGGGACTCGGGGACCAGCTCCCGGATCTGGAAGAGAAGGAGCAAGGCAGGGAACCTGTGGCTCAGCCAATCTTGTGGGTGGAATGTGCGCCTCATGCAGTCCCAGGGTACAAAAAGCATAGCGGGGAGCTGGCCAGGTTCAGGGCATGGAACTCGGAGAGTGCAAATGGGGACTTCTCCCCAGGACTGCATATCCAGCAGAAAGGACCTCCACATGTGGGGATAAAAGCTACTTCTTCCTCTAGGGGTTTCTGTGCATATTATCGCCACGGGAGGCCCTGGCAGCCATGGAGCCCTGGAACTGGGCTTCACCTCCTCATCTTGTCCTTTCCCTTGTCAGATGGCCTCTGAACCTCCCTTGGGTGTCTGCAAAGTGGCTAGGACCCTGGAGTGCCTGACACCAAGGATGTCGCTGCTTGCCTCTACCCTGGCATCCTACCTTGTCACTCCACCTACCTTCTCAGCTGCAGTACTCCCCCCCCCTCCCCAACATATAGCTCAGCCTGGCTTCACTTATGACATCTGGGCCTTCTGGCCGGCTTCAGTTCCCCTGCCAGTCTTGGGTCCCCTGGAGCTCAGTCCACTGCACCCGGGGCACAAGACCCTACCTCTTATGGCTCCTTCGCTCCTTCCCTCTGCCCTACTCCCTCCCTCTGGCCAGGGAGCCCCACTTCTTAATTAGCTTTTTAAACAAAAAGTGAAAGTGGCTGTGACATGAAGCTCTGCTACTGAGGGGGGAGGGGGAGGGGAAGCGGCCCAGGGTGGTGGGGTAGAGGGGGAGGAGGCAGAGCAGCAAAGGGTGGGGGGTGGGCTGGGGGCTGCTGTGAAAGGCACTCACCCTTTGAGGGAGGATTTTGTCAGCCATCTTCCTCCTCTTGGCACTGTACATTTTTTAAAGAAAAAACCAGGTTACCATGGCGACAGATCTGGGAGTAACGAGGCCACCTGCTAAATTATCCCGACATCTCCACCCGCCTGGCTGGGGTTCCCACAGCCCGCTTGTCTGCCCGCCCAAGGGGCAACGGCAGTGGTGTCTGGCATGGCGCTATGTCCTCTCGTGGGGAGCAGATGTGGCCCCATCCTTTATTTAGTCTGGGAGCCCCTTTCTACCCCACCACACCCTCAGGCCAGAGAAATTTAGACTTAGAAGGGGTGAGGGGGGTGGGGGAGCTGCAAAAGTGTTTGAGAAAAGCTAGGGAGAGGGAGGACAGAGGGGAGGGAGGAGGGATTCTGAGGACTTTCCCTTTCTGTTAAGCAGGGGTGTACAGCCTGAGGTGGCCTGAGCTCAGCGGGAAGCAGAGCCAACAACCTCTCCCATCCCTGGAGCAGAAGGTGATGGGTGAAGCTGGTGAGGACTTGCACCCCTGGCAACCTGGGCTTGGAAGAGGATGCTGACAGGCTATGGGATCACCTGCCAACAGGGTCCAGAAACACACCCGTAGGGATCCAGGGAGAGGGATGTCCTGCAGGGTGTGACTGCAGACTGGACTTGGGGTGGCAGCTGGGACTTGAACTCTTCTTGATCTGCTAGCTGCTTCTGATTCCCAAAAGCACCCCAGAAAATCCTTGGCCAGTTGAGATTAGCACCCAGCCTGGGGCATGGCTCTGTACCATCCCTGTGTGGTGATAACCACTGCCCCCTCCTGTCCAAAAGCCTATTCTAAGGCTAGGTAAGCATCTTTCCTGAAAGGTCTGATTTGTTTTGAAGAAATTATCTGTGTGAAACTCTCCATCTATACAAGACAAATCAGGAATTTGTTTACTGTATAAAAAGATGATTCACTTTGCAAAAGAATTCATCATGGGATTCCTATAAATGGTGAATTTTCCTTGATGTGTAAAAAATATTTAATAATGAGGTAAAATCCATATTACTCCTTTTATAGGACTCCATCTGGTGTGCAAAGGGAAGCATGTGTGTTTGGTTAAATAGTGAAACCCAGAGGGGCATCTCTCTTGCCAGACACCAGCAGGGGCTTTTGGGGTGCCACCAGCTGGCTCAGACAGGGAAATGGGCTGGCCCCTGGTGGCTCCTGGGGGCAGACCTGGTCCAGGAGACAGATTAGGGCAGCTCTTTAACCTCTAAGTGCCTAAGTACTACCTGAGAGCAGAACCGTTATGGAGACCACCCACCCACAGGGCACATCCCCAGACTCCACCCCCCTGGCCAGAGAGTCAGATTTAGAATATCTCGAGTGGGGCTTCTAAAACAGTCAAGCCAGGGGACTGGGGACGGTGCACTGGACAGCCACACTTTGAGAAACACAATCCCTGAAGCTCAGCCCTCGGCCCTCCTGCCAGCCCCACCCCCACCCCCACCCCAAAGACGGAGGAAGCATCTCCCAGAACCTGGGGACAAGGGGTGGAGAGAAGGAGCGAGCAGGTGACAAGGAGAAGGGCGCGACGGCCGCAGCCTCAGTCTCTACGGTGGGCACACAAAGGAACCGGACCAGTGCCCCCTCGGCCCACCTCCCCAGAGGGCATCCCACCCAGGACGGCTCGTTCCCGGCCGATCCTCCCTCCCTGCTCCTTCTAGGCTCGCTGCTCAGCCGCCCCGTCCCTGGGGTCGCGTGGCCCGCCCCCTCCGCGCTGGGCCCCACTCACCTGCGGCTCCGCGCGGGGGCGGTGGGCACCGGCTGGCCCTGGCTCTGGGCCTGGCTCTGGCCGGGCGGGGGCGCTGCTCGCTTGCGGGCGGGCTCCATGCCCGCGGGGGCCAGGCCGGGTCGCACGGCGGGGCTGCCCATGTACGGGGAGCCCGGGGGGCCCATGGGCGCCCCCTGGTGGGGCATCCGGGCTCCAGACGGCATCCCGGGGCGCTGGGGGGCGGGGAGGGGGGGCGAGGGGCGGAGGTGAGGCAGAAACAGGCGCCCGCCGGTCAGCTCAGGGCCCCGGTTCTGGGCGCGCAGAGCCGCGTGTCTCCCACCCCGCGCCCCCCCCCCGCCCCCCCGGCCGGTGACCCTGATGCCGCCCGCGTGAGCGAGGGGTGGGAGGGGCAGGGGCGCCGCCACCGCGCGGCTGGGCGGAGGGGGCTCTGCGTCTCGCCGCAGGAAGCTAACTGAAGCCAGGCAACTGCACTGGGCACTGCCAGCCTCGGATTTGCGGAAGGTACCGCGAAAATGAATATTAATGGCGCCTTTCAACCTTTTCAAAGGATGTTCACAACCACATTCTCCTCTGCAAGACGGACCGGACGGAGGGGGTCCTTCCAACCCCACTTGACAGATGAGGGAACCGCAGCTCAAGGAGAAAAGCGACCTAGCCAAGGTCACCCCGCTCCTCCTGGCCAAGGTGGCATGGAACTGCCGGTTCCCCGGGTGTGGGGGCTCTCTGATCTCTGCAGCTTCATCTGGCTTAGAGGCCCTGCTCTCTGCTAGAGGACTTCTGTCCCTCTTTCCACTCCTCACCTCTCCATCCACTTCCTGGGCCGTCCTGCTGGGCACTTGCCCTCCCCACTAAACCCACCCTTCTCTCTGGGCCCCTGCTTTCCACCCTTCAGTCTCAACCCACACCCCCCTCAGCTGATTCCAAGCCACCACACCCAGGGGCACCCCCCCCCCCCATAATTTACTCCCAAGGTGAAGGCTGGAGGCCACAGGAGCCAGTGAGGTCACACCACACCAGGAGTCCCTGACAGGATGGGAGGCAGCTGGGCTGGAGGTGGGCTGCCCAGGGGGCTTGCAGAGCTCAAAGGCTGCGAGTGAGTGAGTGAGCGAGTGAGTGGCATTTCCTCTTCCATCCATCTCTCCCTTCCTGTCCGCCTGCATTGCCAGAGATGGTTCCATCCTACAGAACTCTTCCACTTCCCACCCCGCCCCAGTGAGGTAGGAAGCCAGGGCTCTGAGGGGGACATGGAGAGCAAGATGAGGCAGGTGTATTCCCTTGCCACCTCAGATGGGATGGAGATGAAATGCAAATTCACTAAGTGTTTCACAGACTTTGAAAACCCCACTTGTCCAGATTCCAGAAGAGGAATCCGGGAAGGCCCAAGGGGCTGAAAAGTGGAGGGTGGGTGTGATGGGGACAAAGAGAGCAGGAAGATTAGGGAACAAGGGATGCAGTCCCTGCGCCCTGCCACCTTTTAAACACTACCTGCTTTGCCCTCAGGCACAAGGAGGAGCCCTGAGCCTGAGCCCGGTGAATTCCTTGTAAATGCCAACTTCTCCCTCCTGTCCCTCTGGCCCTGCACTGTGTCTAACCCTAACTCCCAGCCAGCCAGCTGTCTCTGTCTATCTCTCCCACAGTGAAAACTGCCCATCCATGTGTCTGCCTCCCCCACCGCACCTGACCCTATCACTCATATCTCCAGAGTGGTGGCCCAGAATGGAGCCTAGGCCCAGGCCCACCAGCACAGATGGGGTACTGGGAGTGGAGTGGTGGGACTCAGACACCCAAGAACTGAAGCTGTAAGTTGGCAAAAAAAAATAAATAAATAAAATCCACAAAACAAAACAAAACAAAACAAAAACCCACCAACAACAAAAAAACCCAAACACCACCAAAAAACCCCCACACATATAGCCCCCTCTCTCTCCTAGATGGGCCTTTTTAAAGGGACTTCACCAGCAGCATGGTTAGGACCGGCAACTTGGCTGACCGACATGGTCCCCCCTGGGAAGTTGCCTCAGAGATCTCTGGGACAGGAGAACAGGCTGCCCCAGGGAAGCCCCTTTACCCAATCAGCTGCTCTCCCATTTCTCAAGGCCAGTGATAACTTGCTGATCTGCTGAAGAGGCCCCAAAAGAGAAGCTTCCAGAGCCCCCAGAGAGCTGTGCCAACCAAGGGGACTACCCCAAAGAAGGGCCAAGATTCTAGGGACTTTGGTTTCCCTCACTGAGAACGTGCCTTCTTTGGGGTCACAACCAAATTTGGCCATAGTCAACTTGACTGCCTCCTCTGCACCCAGCTCCAACCCCAGTGGCCATTCCAAGCCCAACAGTCTCTGCCTCTCCCATTCCACTGCCTTCCACATCTCTACCAGCCTGGCTCCTGCTGCCTCAGCCTGAGGTCCCATCCCCTCAGGTCACCCTGGGCTCCCTTGGGCTCCCTTGGGCTCCCTGTGTACCTTCCAAGTCCGCTCCTGGAAGGAAGGTGCCGCCCTGCCCCTTCGGTCTCTAGGCCTTACATCCCTGACTCCAGCCCTTCCTTCACACCTTTGAGGATTTAAAGACATCGGCTTCTGGTGGCTGAGTCTGCCAAGGGGATCTTCAGACCCCTTCACTTGGGGTCTGTCCCTCGAGAGGGTCTTTCTCTGACCCGGATGGCAGAAGCCATCAGCGAAGCCCCAGAGCCCTCCTGCCAGGATGCAGAGGTTGTTGGGGCAGAGAGCTTCCCGCTCACAGTGCCTCCAGGGTCACCTGCTCCTTCCTCTTGCTCAGAGAGACACAATCAGAGAGACACTGTCCCAATGGATGAGCAGACAACCCAGCGCACCCGCTGCCGTGTCCCCTGCCCCCACCCCCAGGGCAGGGGAACACCTGGGCCCACGAGGAAAAGAATAGAAGACAACACGTCTAGTACAGAGGGGACCCCCCCACACTTGGGGGGCAGTCCCCAAGTCCCACCCCCAGCCCCTGACAAGAACCCATGCAGACGCTTCCGTCCCCGCCCGGGCACCCATCCCCGGCCCGCCGCCTGACGACGTGTTCGAGTGCCAGGGCGCCGGCACAGTGCTGGGGCTGGGCCGCGGGCCGCGGCGCCCCCGCCGGAGGGGTGGGAGAGCGGGAGCCCCCTCCCGGCCCCTCCCGATCATCCCTCCATTCAGCCCGAGCCAGCTCGCTCACCCTCCCCCGCTAACTTTCCCCCACTCACCACCCCATGGACCAGAAACTCAAAAAGTTTGCTTTTCGTGGCTTTGCGCGCCCCTCCGGCAACTTCGTCCGCGGCCATCGGGGTGGGCTCAGCGGCTCCTCTCACTCTCTCTCTCTCTTCCTCTTTCTTTCCCTTTTCTGCCTTTTTTTTTCCTCCAACTCTCCCCTCTGAGTCCTGCTGGGCTCTCTCACACTTCTACTCGAGCGGAGTGGGGAGGGGGCCCCTTCAGGGCTGCCCTGACGGCCCACGGCCCACGCCGCCGCCGCCCGCCCGCCGCCGCCGCCGCCGCGGCCGCGGCTGCCGCATTCCTGTACTGATAAGACAGAAATAGTCCGGCGGCCCGGGGTCTGCCTGTTGACTCGGCGGGGCCGAAACGCCTGCCTTTGCAGCCCTCGCTGTCCAAACAGCGCAGATAAGCGGCGAGGCACGCCGGCGAGCCCGGCTCCGGGGCGCTGGGCAGCGGCACTGCAGCCCGAGGCCGCCGAGGGCCGCGGGGAGGCGGCGCGGGGAGGGGACGCGAGGGGAGGCGGCGGGGGGCTCGTCGGCCACCCGGGCTCTCGCCACAAATAGTTTCTCGGTTAGGGAATTCGCCGGCAGGGCCAGGCAGGGAACAGGCAGTTCCAACTGTCCCCCAAGTGGGCTCCTGCTGCATTTCTGAGGCCCTTTCCCCAGAGACCTGGCAGGCCAAGTAGGGAAACATTCTCTGGAAGGAAGGAATCCGGGGGGGGGGGGGGGTTGGGGGGGTGGGGGGAGGCCTTCCTCCTGCACCAGGCCCACAGCGGTGGGTGTGCCCGGGGAGGCGCTGTCCCCTCGCGTCCACAGATGTGTGCGCCCTTGTCTCGCCCGCCGTGTGTGTCTGCACCCTGGTGTGGGCATGGCTCGGTGGCTGTGGGTGTGGATGTTTATGTGCGTGCACAGACAAATGCCTTCTCTGTGTGCCTCCCTCCACGAGAGCCTCGGGTGCGTGCGCGCGCTTGCGGGTGCGTGTGTGGCAGGACACGGCCTGTGTCTTCCAGCTCCGTGTGAGTCTATTTCTGGGTATGTATGTGAGTCTTTGTTTGTCTCTATGTGAGAAAGTGAGGGCAAGAGGGGAAGTATTTCGGAAAGGGGAGGTGGATCGGACTCATGAGAACAGGAAGAGCAGCGAATGTGAGGGAAGGAGAGGAGCTGGGGTGGGTGCTTGGGTGGATGGTTGGAGAGAATGGGGCAGGCAGGGCCTCCGGGCTTTGGAATGGGGCATGAGGTGGGGGGTGGGGGGACCCAGAGGTGATGGGGCTGCTGGGTATATGGGAGGGCCGGCCTCAAGACCCCCAGAGAAAGCAAGGGTAAGTGTGGGATTGGGTGAGCGAGCCCCAGAAGAGGCAGTGTTCAGAGAGCTGGCAGTCCCTGGGGTGAAGGAGGGACAAATCCTGAGATCCCCCGCCTGGGAACCATAGCACCACCCAGGCCCCCAATGGCCACACCCCTCTCTCCTCCTTCTGGAGGAAGAGCCCCAAGGCTTTGGGACCATAGTGGGTCAAGTTTGTGTGCTTCCTGGGGCCGCCCTGTTGGAATCCAGGTGAGGTAGGGCAATGCCTAGGGGAATTTGTTGGAAAAGTTATTTGAAGTTATACCCTAAAGACCCAGAATTACACTGGGGGGGGGGGGTGTCCTGACCCTCAAACCCTTCAGAATGCCCTCAGAGGTCAGATAAAACCCAGGGAGTGTTCTGCCCAGAGAGTCATTTTGCCTGCAGCCTGGTTTCCTTGGGCTCTACTTGTGCTCCTGGCTGTCACGGTCAGTTGGGTGCCCACTGTCAACCTTCTGAAAGGCCAGAGTGGCCCATGACAACCCTCCTTTTCTGCGGGCTTAGCCAGGAACCCAGAGGTCCTCTTCCTACCAAATCTCTACCCAGCTTCCCCTAGACTCAACCATGCAGAAACTGGGTCCTGGCAAGGTGGGAATGGCTGGGTAGTTGCCATAGGCCAGCAAGGTGGCTACTGGTGACCTGCGGAGGTAATCTCTCCAGTCTGCCCACTAACTTCCAAAACCCTTCACTTATCCCCATGTCTAAGCCTCTGCTCCCATGATTCTTTTGCCTGGAATCCTTCTACTGCTCATCTGTCTGTCTTTTAAAGCCTAATGTGGGCCCCACCTCCTCCAGGAAGCCTGCTCCAGTTCCACTCCTGTGCACCAACCTTTCTCTTCTTTGAATACCCATTGCCATCTATGCTATGCCACAAATTGGCACTTGCCTGGCCAGTGTCTGAGATGTTAGGTTTGGTTTTCCAAATGTGGCCCCCCTGACATCAGGGACTGGTCTTTAAGTACCACTCTCCTCCCCACTCCACCCCACGCTGGGACACGGGAACTTATGATCAAATAAATGCCTGCTCACACTTGCAACCACCCGAAAAGCTCAGTAGGCCAGTGGATGGAGCTCATACTCTGCCACTTACCTGAAGGTGTGAGTCGCCATGGGCACCCCTACGCACTGTGGGTGCTTCTAGCATGGACCCATGAAACCACAGACCTTAGAGGCTCTGGGGAGAATCGGGCTGGGGCAGACATTTTTAGGCCTTGTGTAAAGCTCAGAGCTCTCAACTCTCCAAGAGGTCTTTGGGATAAAGAAGACAGCAAAGGAGGTGGATGGGCACCCCAGCTTGGGCAGCTAAGTTTGAGGGAGGATCACGAAGGAAAGCGGGGATACCCAGCATTTGGGAGGGGACGGGGCTTGGTGGTGGAGGAGACGGCAGGAGGTAGTTAGACCAAAGGCTCTGGCGATACCCAAGGAGCTGGTGAGCATCACTCAAGACCATAGCTAACTCCCTCCTGGGCCACCCCAGCATCAGGGTCTCCCCCGACATCCCCCAGCGCCTTCTCTGGGAGACATCCCTCTGCCAGCAGAGACAACAGATATATAATGCATTCATGCCCCTCAGGCACACAGGGACGCAGACTCCAGAGGGACGAGGAGCCACCAGGATTTGCACACACAGGCACCTCTCCACCATCTCCATATCACACTCACAAGGTGCAATTGCGAGGCACCAGCCAGTAGGCACATCTGCGTGCTGCTTTTACAGGGGCAACCCTGGATGTGCAGACCCCGGGGGAGCCCTCAGACCAGAAAGCAGAGGCGCAGGTGTGGGTGCACCGGGCCAGGACTCCCACCTCACAAAGGCCAGCATCCCCAAAGGCTCAGCCCCAGAAGAGCGGCTGGGCAGTGCCACCGCCACAGGTTCCGGCCCAGGGCAGGGTGGAGGCCCAGGGAGAGCCCCGTTTCCAGCCGCCGGGGGGCCTTCCTCCCAGCCCAAGTGGGCTCTTGGTCTTAGCGGCCGGCGGGCCCAGGCCGTGCTCCGGGCAGACCGCGCGCGTGTCCGGGCAGAGGGCGGCCGCCCTGCGGCTCGGAGCCGGAGTCCCCCCTGCCGTCCCCCCATCGCTCCTTCCCTCCGAAGCACCACCAGCACCAAATGGCAAAGCGCCTCTCCCCGCTCAGGGAGAGATGCGCCGCGGCCGGCGGGACGGGCTCGGCGGCCCCCCACCCCCCGCCACCGCCGCGCGGGAGCTGAGGGCGGCCGGGCGCGGGGGGCACGTCCCGGGCCGCGGCCGCCCTTCCTCGCCCTCGCCCGCCGGGGGCCCGGGCAGCGGCTGGAGCCGGACGGGAGCCGGCCCGGGCATGCGCACTGCGGCCTCCCTCCCGGTGAAGGTCAGCCCAGGGCCTAGCTGCAGGACTCGGTGGCGGCGGGGGAGGCGGAGGAGGGAGGAGGGATGCAGCGGAGAGACTTAACTCCTTCCCTGCGGGAAGACGGCCATGGAGGCTGAGGCCCGAGCCCGCCTTCCCCCCTCCCCGCCTTCGGCGAGGTCCTGTTGCGGGGACCCCGCTCTGGGGTTGGGGGGAAGGGGGGCGGGGAGGGGGGGTAGAGAGCATGGAAGAAGGAGGCCAGGAGGAGAGGAGGGAAGCCGGGAAGGGGAGAGGGAGGACGCGAGGGAGGAACAAAGGAAGCCAGACTCAGGGGAGAGACCTCTTTCCGCTGCCCCCCTTTCCGTCTAGCCCGGGCAGTAAAGCTTTCCTTAGCGAAATGAAATCACCCTCATCGACTGGGGCGTCAGCGCGTGTGTTTGTGAGAGAGACAGAGAGACAAGAGAGGCAGAGCCGGTGAGACCACCTGGAGCTCTCAGGCTGAGGACCTCTGATTTCTTCCTTAAAGCCCATCGCTAAGTGCAGCCCCCAACTTCTCCTTTGGTCACCAAACCCCGGGGCAGGCCAGGGGTCCAGAGGCAGCTCTGACCCAGTCCATCTGCCTGGCCTAAATCCCAGGTCCCAGGGAACCCCAGCTAGACCTTGGGGCCAGGCCTGGTCCCCAGAGATGGATGGAAGAGAGTGTGCACCTTAACCCTCCCACCTCTGGTGAGGGGCTACCTCCAGCCAGCAGACAGGACATCAGGGCATAGTCCTCTTCCTCCTCCTGGCTCCCCCCACTACCCCTCCCAGGCCAAAGCAGCGAGGGGTCCCTCCCTCTTTGTGAGAGAATGTTTCTGTGCCTGGACACCCTCTGCTACTAGCAAGGGGGCCGTCTGTCTCTTTGTGTGACTTTGCCTTTCTGTGTCAGTTTTGCAAACACACACAAGAAAGACAAATATGAGAGAAAGAAGTGAAACACCGAGATAAACCAGGACACCAAAATAATTGTGTGACCTTGGGCAAGTGGCTGTATCTCCCTGGCCCCCAGCTTTCTTAGGCATAAAAGGAGGGGTGTAGCCAGATGATTCCTAGGGCCTTCCTGCCCTGAAATCCAAGGATTCCAGAAGACAGGAACCAAGGCAGACACGGTGGGAAGGAGAGGGAGACAGAGACCTAGGGAAATAGGCCCACACCATTGAAGGGGTGTTGCTAACCCAAGGTGAAGGCTGGTCCCTGTCACTTACACTCCAGGTGAGCCTTCATCACTGTACAGTCAGCCTCCTGGAGGCAGGGTAAGGCCTCGCCCGGGGGTCCCCAGCATCCTGCTCAGCAAGCAGGTGTATGATAAAGGTTAGTGGAATGAGTTAATCCTTCCTCTCCTGTTCTGTGTGGGTTTCTTCAGTCTGATGGGGTGCTCTGTATCCCCTCCCTGGCCCCTCACCTACACCTCACATACACTGGTAAGAGGCATGAAGAGCTGGCTCACTGGGGGCCTAAGAACCCCCCCAGCCCAGAGGGGCAGCACATTTTGGATTTGTAGCAGCTTTGCACTCTCCCCTCATGCCACCATCAATGAGATGGCCTCCCAAAGCCGTCCACACCCAAGAGCTTACAGCATTGAGCAAAAAGGAGCCACACTGGCCGGCTTCCCATTTTGGCCAGGATGGGGGTGGTCTATGGGAGGTATTTATATGGGATCCTGAGGTGTGCTCTAAATGCCCCAGCTCCTGTCCTACAGCCTAGGGAGTGGGCCACAGGCACAGCTCTGCCAGGTGCAGTGGCAGGGAGAGATCCCACAGAACCATCCTTGCTCCCCACCCATCTCCCTCTGGACCAACACCGCCTGTCTACCTAGATTCAGGGGCGAAAACAAGGGATCCGTGGTTTCAGGACTCACAGGCTGTCAAGACTCCAAGGAACAGCAAGCCTCTCCTGCTCACCACCTACCTTCCTCCTAGGTGCCCAACCCCAGGGGCTGGGAAACCCACGTACCCCACAATGCCCTCTATCTGGCTGAAGCGATCACTCCTGCCCTGCTTGTACCCCATGGTTCCCAGGCCCTGGCCTGCCTTTTTCTTGGCAGAAAAGAGCACCATCCCAGCACCTCTGATTCCTCTCTTCTCTCCCATAGCTCAGTGCTCCCTCATGACCAGTGTCAGGACAGTCTCCTGGTGGCTTAATGTCCTCCCCCTCATCCTGGGAGGCTCCTGAGGCCTCAGCCCCTACTCTGACCAGGTGGTCAGAGGGATTTCTGCTGACCACTGTATTCTGAGGTCTGGGATGTTACCTGAGTCAAGAAAAATGAGCCAAAGAAAAAACTTGTGTACATTTCCTTGAAGAATGTTTCAGGGAAATTAAACCAAATGTCAGCTGGCAGTGGGATGTACAGATAAAACATGTATGGAAGCATCACATGAATCTGGTCTACCAGATATCTTTGGTTCCATTTGGAGTCAAGGGTGGGCCCTGCCCTGCCCACAGGGTGAGGGCACCATCACACTGCATGGATGGGGGAGAGAGAGCCCTGCCCCTCCCCTCCTAACACGACACTCCATCTCTCTCCATGGTCTGTCTTGAGTGCACCTGCCTTCCTGTCATTGTGTAATCCCCCCTGATTGTGTCAGGCCCCACAGAAGGCCCTGGACTCCCCTCTGCTTCATCTTCAGCTTCCTAAGGCTCTGTGAGGCCTCTCTTCCTCTCCCAGCTCCCAACCTGAGCCCTGCTACTGTGTGGTCTGTCAAAAATAAAATTTCCAATATGCTTGGCCACTTCTGTGAACATCCTTTTTGCCTTCTTGTGAGAGAAGCCCTCCAGAAACCACCACTGATGGTGGCAGTATTTTTCTCAGAGCAATCCTGCCACAGGCCTCGAGGTGGGGTAGGGACCCTCTCTGCCCCTTGCTGCTGCTTCCAGAGCCCTGGCTCTGCACTTTAGCCCCACATCCGGTGCCCATTTCTTGAGGGTTCTAGACCCTGGCTCACTGTCACTCCCTGATACTCGAGGACACTCACTGATGCCTGTCCTCTTCTTGCTGCCTTTCGGGATCTGCATGGATGATCCTTCCCACACCTCAGATCTCTGGTTCCTTGGCCACCTCTCTCTGGAGATCCTCCACCTTCCCCCAGCCACTTGCTCCAGGGCCACCCCTTCTTGGGCCTTCTCATTCTAGCAACTGCAGCCCCTTGAGCACCTCCCTCTGACCACCATCTCCTTTCCTTCCAGCTCACTCTGTCCAGTTCCCAGATCCCCAGAGCCTGTGACTCCACCAGACCCTCTGGTCCATTTCTCTGACCCTCACCCCTCATCACAACTACACCGTCACGTATGATTCTTTTAAAAAAATATTATAATGGGGCACTTGGGTGGCTCCGTTGGTCACATGTCTGCCTTGAGCTCAGGTCATGATCCCAGGGTCTCTGGATCAAGCTCTGCCTTTAGGCTCCCTGCTTGGGTGGGGAGTCTGCTTCTTCTCTTCCCTCCACCCCTCCCCACTGTTGGTGCATGCTCTTTCTCACTCAAATAAATAAATAAAAATCTTTTTAAAAATAATGATAAAGCACACATAACATAAAATTCGCCATTTCCCCTGCTTTGCATACATTCTTGACTCTCTTACTTAGAAGTTAAATCCAACTTCACCAACTTCTCCCCCGTACCTGGCACCTGAATGTGGCTGGAAAGAGACAACTAACCACCCCAATGGGGTCTCACTGCTCAGGAGCACCAACTTCAACTGGCCCCATGCTGCCCAGCCGTCCCTCCTCCATGCACACTCTTTCCCGCTCTGCTCCCTACACGAGTTTTCACATTTGCTCCCCTTCAGCCACCAACTCCTCAACTCCCTCCTCATTCCCAGCTGAGGCCCTGGCTTTTCACTTCACCGAGACACAGAAGCTTCCAAAGAACTCCCTTAGTGCATGCCTCCTTCCAGACCATGTGGTCCTAGCCACAGGCCATAGGTGGGTGATGCTCTGGGGCAGCCCCAGTGCCACCTTGCCCTTTCCTGGTGCCACTGGGTGACCATAGGTCTGGACTCAGAGGGTCTAACTTAGCCTAAAGACTCCATCTGTGTGTGGAGGACTGTAGATTTCCTGGGGGAACAGGGCAAAAAATGTGTGGGCTTGCCAGGAGATGGTCTTTGAGCTGATCTATGATCAAGGATTTCACAGTCAGGGCTGGGCTCAGCCTCTCTGGTGTCCCCACACAATGCCCTCTTTACTCTTTTCTTCTGGGTTCAAAGACCTGTAGTGATGGCCAAGAGGCCTCATGAAGATTCACCAGGGGGCAGGCAGTAGGGAGAAGATAGAGGAGGATGGTCTCAGGACCTGCTTGGTGCCCAGCCCCTGATTCCACAATCCTTTGTAAATAAGGCCAGCAGGTGCCCACCATCCCATAATGAACCCCCTCCAGGTAGCTCCTCTCAGGTAGCCCTGACCCCCTGCCCTTGCTCCCAGATTGGGGCTTTTGGTTTGGCCACGGCAACCTAGTCTGTCTTGGGACAGGGCTGTGACAATGAGGCCTTCCTGGCTTACCCATTACTCCAGTCTTCTGGGGTCCCATCCTCCCCCAGGCCCTGAATCCACTGCCCTGGGTGGGGTCTCTGCAGGAACCACAGTGGGATGACTCTGAGCTTAGACTTCAGAACAGGACTTCCCAGCCTTAGAGCCTCTGACCTTTGGGGCTGGATAATTATTTATTTGTGGGGGCCGTCTTACATATCTTTCGATGTCGGTAGCATCCCTGGCCTCTATCCAGAAAATTCTACCAGCATGCCCCTCACACCTCCCCTTGCAGTGTGACAAACAAAAATATCTCCCAACACTGTCCTTTGTCCCTGGAGGGTGCACTTGCCCTGGGTGGAGAACCACAGGTCTAGAGTCTGATGGTCCTGGCTTCACGCTCAGCTCATGACTCTGCACAAGTTACTTTACCTGTCCGAGGCTCATCCTCCCTGCCCTCAAGACAGCGCCCTCCACCTGACTCACGGGTAAATGTGAGGATTAAAATGAAGTCATAACAGTCGCTGTTGCTACTAGCTTCCTGATGCTAAGCCCACCTGAGCCTCAGGCTGCCACTTCCTTGCCTTCTGCTCTGGGTCCTGGTGGTCCTGCTGTCGAACAATCCCCACCTAGGACTGATGACAACAGGAGGCCCTCAGAGCCCCCAGCTGTGGGACAGTCAGATGTACCATGGAGGGTACCACTGAGGGGTCAGCCTGGCAATTAATTATTCATAGTGTCTAATTACAGTGGCTCTGGGAGCCCTCACAGAGTCTGGGTTCTTCCCCAACCACTGGAAGCTTCCTTGAGTGTGGCAAGTGGCATTGGTACTCGGGGTGGTCTTACATGGGAAGCCTGTGCAGGCATCCCAGAAACTTGGTCAGGACCGCAGGAAATGAGGGAAGGAAGACATCCAGGAGCCACCAGAAGTGGCAAAGCAACTGGACTCACATATAAGAAGAATTCATAAGGGCAACCGTTGGGCCAAGAGAGAAAATGAGGTTCAGGAGCTGCTGCTGGGAGCATCTGGAGGAAGCAGGGCCTCCTCCCGCACCTGTCCCCTTACTCCCCTGCTGTCCCGTCCTGACACATGTTTAGTGAGCACCTACTGTGCAAAGTAGGGATCCACGCACACTCTTTCCCGCTCTGCTCCCTACACGAGTTTTCACATTTGCTCCCCTTCAACCACCAACTCCTCATCTCCCTCCTCATTCCCAGCTGAGGCCCTGGCTTTTCACTTCACCGAGACACAGAAGCTTCCAAAGAACTCCCTTAATGCATGCCTCCTTCCAGACCATGTGGTCCTAGCCACAGGCCATAGGTGGGTGATGCTCTGGGGCAGCCCCAGTGTGAAGGGCTGCTCACCCACCCCCTAGACACAGCCTCAGCCCCACGGTACACCATGAATTTGAGGACTGGATAGGGACACGTGGGGTGGAAGGCAAGGAGATGGTGGGAGGCTCACGTCAGATCCTGCCCCAAGACAGCTGCTGCTCTGGCAGGGGGAGAGGGGTGCAGGCGCCGTGCGCCCCATTCTGGAACTCTGGGCTTCTTTATGGAGAAAAGAGGCACTCAGCCCCCAGCAGGTACCTCTTCAGAGGGGTGGGCCTTGTGGAGGAGCCAGCAGCTACAGCCATGGCTGGGGGCATCCGGCAGAGGGGGCAGGTGCAGCTAGCGAAGAGCAGTGGCAGCGGTGCAGCCAGCTGGGAGGCTTTACTGGTGCACACTGGCGAATGCCTGGGACCTGTGGGAACAGAGGGCTCGAGGCCTCCCTCTGGCTCCGCAACCCCTACAGCCGGGTGAGGAGCTGGTGTCCCAGTGGCCAAGGGGCCCCAGGGACGACTCAGTGGCAGTGGGGACCTCGGTTCTTCCTGTGGTAGGCATGAGCCTGGGTCACCTCCTAGAGGTTCTGGCCCCCTAGAGCTCATATTCCTCCTCCTCCATAAGACATGCTCCAAATTCTGAAGGCGCCCTCACAGTTCCCCCACTCCCCCATCCTTGTCCCCACCACCATCCCCAGCAGGGCTTGAATTGTGTCTCCCTGTCTGAATTCATTTGTTGGGAGGGAGTCCTAATCCCTCTTCCTCAGAATGTGTTCCTACTAAGAGATGGGGTCCTTACAAAGGTAATCAAGTTAAAATGAGGTTCTTATGGTGACCCTAATCCAATATGACTGGTGTCATAAAATAGAAGAAATCAGGACACAGGGACAGATACACACAGAGGAGAGACATGCAACTTGGGAAAGACCGTCTGAGCTGACTTGCAAGCCACGGAGTGAGAGGCCTGGGGCAGATCTTCCCTCACAGCCTCCGAAGGAACCCAAACCCCAGCTGACACCTTGGCAGCCTTAGGAAACTAACCCATCCCCCTCAACCCTGCTTTCTCTACTCCTGTGTTGGTCTTCATGTGACCTGCCTGCCAGTCCAGGTGCTACCAGCCTGCCCCCTCACATCCCCAGTCTGCCCGGAGCCTCCAAAAGCACAGCACTCAGAACAACAGGCTTAGGAGAAAACACAGGGCAAAACCTGGGGCCAGAACACCTGATTTTGAGCCTTTTTTCCCTCACTGGTTGACAGTACAAAAGGGCCAAGTTGTGTCAACCTCTCTAAGCTTCAGTCTGCCTATCTTTAAAATGGGCACATGCCACCACTCCATCTCTATCCCTGGCTTACTGTGAACAGCAAAACAGTACTGAGGGGACGCACGTGGGAATTCTCTGTAAGTCACAGGGGCCCAAACGTAGTCATCACTGTTAGTAGCATATCACTCCTTGCTAAACATCCCATTCCAATTTGGACTTTTAGTGAACTCGCCATCGATTAAAACCTCAATTCTCTGTGTACTCTGTGCTGAAACGTGCCTCCTGTCCCCTCCATCTAAAGTCGCCTATTTGGCCTCAAGAACGGATACTTTTACTTATTCCTGTCAATATTCATCTCGTAGGAATCAGCCCATCATTCTAGCTTGAGATCTTTTGAATCTCAGCTCGGTGATCTGATATATTTGCCATCCTTACCAGCTGCGCGTCCATCACAGATCCACGAGCATGACCTCTCTTCATCCAAGTGGATGCTGAATGTACTGGAAAAGGCAGACAGACAGACAAAGCCCTCTCTCCAGACAACCTACAACCTTTGGGCTTAGTCTCCAGTTGGCAGCCAATTTACTCAATCGTAGTAACATCCAGAGATGTTGGTAGTTTAAAATCAGCCATGGTAGGAGTATTTATACCATGGAGATTGGCAAATAATACAAATCAGATTTCAGCTCCCCCTTCCCACCCTGTCAAGAGCCAGTTGTTAAATATTTACCAGCACGCCACTGCATCCAGCCCACGTTTATGTGTCACGCTCGAGATACTAGGAGAGGCTTTGTCAAACACCTCCGAAGTAGCACATACATCTTTATGGAGCTTCGTAGCCTCCAAAATAGAGCAGGATGCATTATTTAATGTGGTTCCTTCAACATCCCAGGAAGTTAAAGGGCTGAATGTTATTATGCCCATTTTCAAGATGAGGAACATGAGGTTAATGATTGACTCTGTCAGAGCCAGACAGGGAACTGGTGGTGTCCAAGATGGGACTCAAACTTCCATGTTTTGACCTCAAGAGCACTGTTCTTTTCAGCTTGTCATCAAACTGCATCCCCCGCCCCCATCATTGGTTGTCAAAGGTGACCTGAATTGCCTCACCAGCCACTGCTCTGGGTTTAAAACTCAAGCTTTGGGACACCTGGGTGGCTCAGTAGTTCAGCTTCTGCCTTTGGCTCAGGGCATGATCCTAGGATCCGGGATTGAGTCCCACGTCGGGCTCCCTGCATGGAACCTGCTTCTCCCCTCTGCCTGTGTCTCTGCCTCTCTCTCTGTGTGTCTCTCATGAATAAATAAATAAAGTCTTTTAAAAAATAAAATAAAACTCAAACTTTGAGGGGGATTTGACAACGGAGGATTCTACCTCCAGTCCCTCCTATTAGCAGCACATCACTGGGATCCCCATCTCAACCTGGGCGAGGAACCTCAATTTTGACAAGAATCTTAGCATTCTGTTTAAAATTCACTGATGAGGGATACCTGGGTGGCTCAGCGGCTGAGCATCTGCCTTTGGCTCAGGTCGTGATCCTGGGGTCCTGGGATCGAGTCCCACATCGGGCTCCCTGCAGGGAGCCTGCTTCTCCCTCTGCCTGTCTCTGTCTCTCTCTCTCTGTCTCTCATGAATAAATAAATAAAATCTTTAAAAATAAAATAAAATTCTTAAAAATTGAGAGATTTCACGTAAAAAGCCTGATTTCCATCTCTTAAAAAAAAAAAAAAACGTGGAAATCTGGCAACACAAGCCAGATACACTTGGAAACAATGTGATGGAATCGAGGAGGGGCTGTACATGGTGAAGCAGCAGGACCTCTCTGATTTATCACACCCTTCATTTTGGGGGTTGCAAACTCTAAAGCCCTGGGGGCCCAGCAATGAATATAAATGATGATGTGAGCTTTGAGCACCAAGTCAACTAGCCTTTGACCTTGGGCCTAGGTGCTGGGGTACAAGGGGCTGGCCTGCACCTGTGGAGAGGGCTGGCCACTTTGCCTCTTTGAGGGCCGCTGTGGTTTGGGTCACCGCACACCTCTGAGGGCTGGATGTGGTAACCATTGGGGAGTCACTCAACCTCTCTCTGTTTCAGTTTCTCATCTTGAAAGTGATGGTGATAATACTGGCATTTACCCCATAGCCTTGTGGTGAGGATAAATCAGCTAAACCATGACAGTTTCTTAAAACCGTTCCTAAAACTTGCCATAAGCTCTCAGTCAACACTGGTTGCTATTCTTCTGCCCGGGGCCTGCCTGGCTCTTCTCCGTCCCAGGGTGGGGGATGAGGGGGCTGCTCTGGAGTCTCAGGGCTGCTGAAGAAGTGAGAGGTGGAACCTGGAACCGAGGGCGTGAGGGAGGGGAGTCTGGACAAGTGGGGCTGCAGTCCACCCAACATGGGCATTTTTTGACAGAGTTTTTTTTTTTTTAAGATTTTATTTATTTATTCATGAGAGACATTGAGAGAGAGAGAGAGGCAGAGACCCAGGCAGAGGGAGAAGCAGGCTCCATGCAGGGAGCCCAATGTGGGACTCGATCCCAGGACTCCAGGATCACACTCTGGGCTGAAGGTGGCGCTAAACCACTGAGCCACCAGAGCTGCCCTTTGACAGGATTTCTAAGATGGTTTTCTCCTGAAGGAAGAGGCCATCCTAAGATGGTGGTGGGGTGGCAGAGGGTCAAAGAGGGAACTGAGGCACAAAAGCAAAACAATGTTTCCTGCTGGGTGGGCTAGGGTGGGGTCTGTGGACAGAGCCGGAGTTCAGCTTCTCCTCCCTCTCCTCTGGCCACTGGGCTGCTGGGGCCCCTCCTGCAAGCCAGCCCATCCACCCACCAGGGCTCCTGCTGTAGTTCCACTGCTGACACCAGATTCGGATCCGGATCCGATCTGCTCACAGCCTGGGTACCATGGGACTCTCTCCTCCACCCTGCCGGCTTTCTTTTCTTTTCTTTTCTTTTTTTTTTCCTGCCAGCTGACTTTCTATTTCCAACTCAAAACTTTATTAAAGGCAAGGAAGGCAGGGCCCTTAGATGTGCAGCTGGCATCAGGCTGCGGGAGGGCTGCTGGCGGGGAAGTGAACTAGGTAACTCTGCACCCGAGTTCAGGACGTGGGAGCAAGGAAAATGGAGTCCTCAGCAAGGGGAGGAGGCCTAGGGGCTTCTTGCAGACTCTAAGGCCTTTATGGGGCAACAGTGGAATGGCGGGGGTGAGGGTGGAAGCTGGGCCCAGAACCCAGGGTGACATGGAAACAGGGTCTACAGATGACACCTGGACATGGCAGTGTGGACGGTAGCATTGAGCATCCCATATTAACCCACCAGGTGACAAGGGGCACTCTGGCGTTCATCACCTGCTGGATGTTGAGCTAAGTGCTCAATACTTAGCTTCCCACTGGATCTTTTTTTTGTTTCCCCCCCCACTGGATCTTTATAGAAGGGGCATTAAATCCCACCTTACAGACGGGATTAAGGTGGAGGCCCAGAGGACCAGGTGCCTCTTCCCACATCTGCCTCGCAGGTAAGGGCCAGATCCCACCTTCCCATGGACACCTGGGAGCCCCAAAGTCTGTCTCACAGCACCGGGCAGCCCCACTGGCCTCCAGCCCTCCCAGGGGCACCAAGGTCGTGAGCAGCCTGCACAGGCCCCCAGGTAAGGGACATGTGAGGAAGCCAGACCTGAATGTTCTTGAGAGCGGCCCAGGGAGTATGGACAACTGCTGCCACATGTCTGGAGGCAGTCAGATGCCATGGAAGCAGATGGGGTTTATTCTCTGTAACTCCAGAGGGCAAGACCAGGGTCACAGGAAGGAAGATTCTCCTCACCACAAGAACAACTAAAGATGGGGCGCCTGGGTGGCTCAGTCAGTTAAGCATCTGACTCTTGATTTTGGCTCAGGTCATGATCTCAGGGTTGGAGGGATCAAGCTCTGTGTCAGGCTCTGTGCTCAGTGGGGAGTCTGCTTAAGATTCTCTCTCTCCCTCTGCTCCCATTGCCACCCCCACTCCCTGCCCTTCCCCCCCACTCTCTCTCAAATAAATAAATATATTTTTAAAAAGAACTAAATATGGAAGGAGTGTCTATGAATATGGTGAATAGGTCCTTTTGGAAAGGGACTGATGCCCAGGCATGGACCAAGAGCAGCTCAGGTGTCAGCAGGTCAAGGTGGAAAGACAAAAAAGGACCACCCTTGGGTTGTAGGGGTGTAGAGAGGGCAGGGCCAACAGTACAAAGGTATCTCAGGATTGTCCTTCCTTCCTTCCTTCCTTCCTTCCTTCCTTCCTTCCTTCCTTCCTTCCTTCCTTCCTTCCATTCTTCAAGAGAGAGCAAGTGAGAGAGCAGGGGAGGGACAGAGGGAGAGGGAGAGAGAGAATCCTGAGTGGGCTCCACACACAGCACAGAGTCCGACGTGGGGCTGGATCCCACGACCCTGAGGTCATGACCCGAGCTGAAATCAAGAGTTGGATGCTTAACCAACTGAGCTACCCAGATGCTCCTGAGGGTCCTCCTAAGATCAGCTGTCAGAGCCACCTCCTTCCATCCCCACCCCCCACCTCTTTCATTCACAAAATATTTTTCCATATTGTGCTGAACAAGACAGATGCAGTCTGTGCCTTTCAGGAGCACTAAAATGAAATATTTAAATTTTTGGTACATGCTATAAGATATAAGAAGGTGAGACTTTATACCTAATCAGGGTAAGGAGAAAGTGTCCCTGAGGAAATGGCATTTAAGTCAAGTCTTGATGGAGGGACAGATTTAGACAGGTGAAGGGAGCTGGAAGTGTGTTGCAGGCAAAGGGAACAGCATGAGGGAAGGCCCTGAGTGAGGGCAGGCGCTTGAAGCCCTCGAGGAAACAGAAGACAGAAGAGATCAGGTCCGTCTTGCAGAAACCCTGACTTTGCCAGGGGGGTGGGGTTGGGAGGAGGGGCCCATACTGAGAGTGAGGCACCCCTTGGGTGGCTACCCTAGCAGTCCAGGCAGAAGATGACAGCGGCATGCCTAGGGTGGTGACATGAGGCATAAGCGGATGAAACTGAGATGTGTCTAGGAAATAAAATCAAATAAAAGGAAGAGATGAAAAAAAAAAAAAAAGGAAGAGATGATTGTTCCAATGGGAGGAGAAGGAAGAGGGGTGGTCAAATGTCATGCCCAGGTCTGGGCTTGAGCTTCTGTGTCGCCACTGGCAAGAAGGCCAGCCCCACCTCCACCATGCAGGGGACCCTGTGCTCTCGTCATCATGTGTTCACGGGGAGATTTCTACTCTGCTCCTCTGGAGCGAAGACTGGAATAATCTTGCCACCTTTCCCACCCCATGGGAGGGGTTCTCTGCCTGCTGAGGTGGGGGGTCTGACATCCACAGGACAAGTTCCTCTCCAGGGTCTGGGGCCAAGGGGGTGGTCACATCAGGGCTGGTCCCTGCAGCCTGCCGTGACCTTGTGGCTGTGTCTGCTGGCAGGAGGGACCCCATTTCAACCTGTTCTCAGGCCCCAGATTAGCAACCCCAAGTTAGGGTATAGAGTCTCTGCTATATCCAGGCCTCAGGTTCAAGTCTGGCTGGCCCTGTAATGAAGCTGACATGTCCCTGACACGCGTGCCTACTTCTCAATGGGTTCACGACCCACTGAGAACCCACTGTGACTGGTCCCACCCTATACCCACACTCACCTGCTGGGCAGATGTGCTAGTTGGGGTATCTACATTCCTACCAGGGTATTACCATTCCCCAAGAATGTGACTCTGTACTGAATTCTCAATTTTAAATAGACCTTCCTGCTGCCTGCTAGCTCTCAAAGATGTTGTTGTGACTATTAACACGTAGAGCGTTTCCTGAAGGCGACGTCTTCATCTAGCCCTTCTAACTTTTCTCTTGTCATTGACCATGACCAGCAATATTTATACATGGCTGTGTGTACTATGGGGTTGCTCTTTGCCTTGGCCGAGGAAACCCATGGTATTGTCGGGGACACTGCCTAGTTCTGTCACCCAGTGTCCCACCCTCAACGTCATCACACAGGAGAGACTTCTCAGGGGTCTCAGGGCCCTTGGGGCCTCAGGGTTTGTGTTTTATGCACTAGCATCACCCTTGGCTGCCACCTGTTTTCCCCGATGTCCTGACTTCCTCACTACACCCGTCTTTGCAAAGTGCCCCTCCCTCTGGACCCTGTCAGGAGAGAGGTTGGGTCACAAGCACATCTTCCTGTGTCTTCCTGTCTTTGCTTTTCTCCCTCCCCACAGTACACTGCTCCTCGCTTCGGGCCCCAGAATGTTCTTCGGTCTGGAAAGAAGGTTGACATGGGAGACGATCCAAGTTTGTAAATTCCAGGAAAGGCATGAGCGGGACACATGCTCATAAGACACATTCTCAAATTTCCTGGAAGTAAGTTTAGGTAACAAAGAAATTGGTTTCACAGCTTGGGAATCAAATCAAGAGGCGGGCCAGGCTGAAGTGAGCAACCACTCTCCCTCAGGGTTCTCACCAGGGACCCAAGGGTCTGTACACCCCTTGCCAGCACGGGGCACCGGGGCCACGGCCACAGCCCCCTACCAGGCATTTGGCAGCTGAGTGCCCACCAGGAGCACGGTGACACCCATGGTGCGGTCATCCAAGAGGGCTCAGGATCCAGCCCAATCCGAGGGCCATTCACTCATCCCACGTGTCTGTAACACAGCCTTCTCTCGTGACACCTCCTGACGCCTCTTCCCGTGACACCCCCTCCTGGTGACACCTCCAGCTCATTACCTCCACCACTTAGCGCTCACTAATAACGAGCTCTCACTTGCAATCACACTGCCAGCTCGCAGGGCGAAGACAGCCTCCAGCTGCTGCACGCCTGGGCTCGAGCCACCACGCTGTCTAGACGCTAGCACAGGGCCTGTCAGCATCCCAATGACAGCACGTGCCCAAGCCGCCAAGCGTCAAAGCCGGCTCCATGCCTGGGACTGCACATGCTGAAGGAAGCCCAATTTCATGTTAATGCAGCTCTAAAACAAGATGCCAGAAACCTCACCAGCACCCCTGGCACCTCACCATATACTCCATCAGAACTCCATCAGATGGAGAGGGTCCCAGGAACCTCAGGATGGACACTCAATTCACTCAATTCACCAGGTGTCACTAGGACATACCCACCACCCGCTGAGCCTCCAAACCCCACCCCCCACCTCTACCCCCAGCTTCTCACACCTCCCTGCCTCCGCTGCCCAATCTTTGGGGTGATCACTCCTTCAGGCAGGGTCTGGAACAACCCAGGGCACCGACCTACTGCTGCTGGGCAGCCAGGTTAGGACCGAGCTCAGTATCCCCCAAATCAGCCACAATTTACAAGGACTCACACGTGGGGTCCCTGGCTCCAGTGTACCTCCCAGGGACCCCAGTTGCTGGGCAAGCCTCCACCCTCAGACACGCGAAAACTGAGAGTTGCCCAGAAAGCACACCACCTTTTCTTTAGGATTCTGCACTGTAAAAACCAACCCCTGCAAGCCGGGGAACAAGCAGGTCCACACTTAACCTGAGGCAGCAGTTAGGATGTGGGGCAAAGGGCAAGACCTTTGTTTGGGGCCTTGACTGTCCTGCAAAGCATTGCATTTGCTTCCACCTGGACCAGCATCAGGTGACAGCGCCAGGCTCCCCCAAAGCTGGCCACAGCACCATTCTGCCTGAGGCATCAGCCAGTGCCACGGGTGGCAGGGAGGAGAATGGGGCGGCCCTGGCCTTCCCAACAGCTCAGGCAGGGCAGTGAGTTCCTCTGCCCTGCTGAGGGAGGAGCAGCTGAGACAGCCACCCTCATTTCACCCAGCCCCTCGTCCTCTGAAAGCCCTCAGCATGCTGCTCCTTCCAAGGCTTCTCCCCTCAGAGCCCTGGGGCCTGGACTGTCTGCTGTGGTGCTCCCTGGGGGCTCTCCTAAGTCTGTCCCTCTGCTGGACTGCGGGTCTTGAGGTCAGGGGCTCAGTCCCTCACACCTCATGGCCCCCCAGCCCCCAGCCTGTCACAGGAGACTCCCACTGGGGAGGCTGGGGAGGCGGAACACAGACCAGAATGCAGGCCTCAGACCCAGCTCCTGCCCTTTCCCACAGCTGTACGGGGGCTCTCGGGCAGGCAGCCTCTCCACCCTGGGCCTCGGGGCTCCCCCCTGGACCAGGGGCACTGATATGGTACAAGCCAGGCCAAGCTCCTCGCACTCAGGAAGGTCTAGCTCCCATACGAAGGACCTGGAGCACCTCTGAGTCTGAGACCTGCCCAGTGGCAACACGGGGTTGGCCCCCCCAGAGCCCATGCAACAGGCTGCTACCACCTCCCCCTCCTGCCAAGAACAAACCATCGCCTGGGTTCTGGAAGGCTCCTAGAGGTTTGCCAAGGCATGTTTGGGGCTAAGTTTCTAGAGTCCAAGTTGTGTTAAGCATCTGCAGGCTCCCCCCAGCTAGCAGAGAGCACCTGTATGCCTACAGTGTGCACATGTGCACACACACAGGTGAAGCTAGAGGGGGCATGTGTCTGGATGTCTGTGAGTGGGGAGAAAATGAACTCAGAGCCCCAGAGCATTTTCACCTGAACCAAACACTGCTTTCAGGCTTGCTGGTTCCTGATTCAGATTGGCTTTCATGGGGAGGACCCAGGGAGGCAGGATGAGAGGGGCACTCAGAAGAGGTGATGCAAGGGTGGAAGATGTCAGCAGGGTTTGGATGTGGCCCCATCAGGGGGTATAGGAGGTGGGGATGGCCCCAGAAGGAGGGATAGGGAGTGGGGTGATGGGGTGATGGCCCCAGCAGTGGGGGATGGCCCCAGCAGCAGTGGGTAGGGGAGTCTTACTAGTGGGGGATGGGGAGATGGCCCCAGCAGCAAGGTGGGTAGGAAGTAGGGGATGGCCCCAGTAGCAGCGGAGGGGATGAGAAGAAGTACTGTTGTTGGTCTGGCTCAGGGCAGAGGGCCGAGGGCCAGCACCTTTCAGCGGGGTCCCAGGGCTCCTGCTCCCGGGTTTGGGGGGCAGCGCCTACCTGTACCACGGCGGGTGGGTGCTGAAGGCCTGGCGTCATAGGTGGCGGGGTCCTGCAGCAGGGGAGTCATCCAGTGCCCCCTGGGTGCCCGGGCCCAAAGCCCACTGCACCTGTAGCACCAAGGGCCATTGTGAGGAGAATCTGAAAGAAGAGGGTGGTGGGAGGGGCGGGCCAGACCCAGAGTCCCACAGGCAGAGTCCAAATGGACCTCTAAGGGCTAGGGAGGAAAGGGAGCCTGAGGGGGCTGGCTGGGTGGACCAAACTCGGTGACAAGGAGGTCTGAGAAAGAGAACAGGAGGTGTGTAGAATGGGATGGGCATGGAGGGGACGGGCAAGGGCCAGCTAGGGCTGCAGGGGAGCACAGGGTGGGAGTGGGGTGAGAGCAGGAAGCAGCCAGCAGAGACCAGGTGGCAGGTCTGAGCTGGAAGGACAGAGAGCATAGCACCCAGGCCCGGCAGGGGAGGCAAATCTGGGAGAGGAGGCAGTAGGCAGGGGAGGGGATGGGGACCTGGGCATTGGAGGTACAGGGCACAGCCCTGGAGCCGGATGGTCTTGGATGGCTTCTGGAGCCCAGGGACACCTGAGGGAGTCCCACTGGTGGCAGGCAGGTGGAGTAGGCCAGTTCCTAATGTGCCCACTCTGCTCACGCCAGCCCCTCCCTGAGTGCACGGCCTTCGTGGTTTCACCCTCCTGTGTGAGCAGCAGAGCCACAGGCTGGGGTCAGGACCCAGGCCAGGAGTGGAGTCCTTGGGCAGGTGAAGTGTGGGGGATGAGGACCAGGTGGTGCTACAAGTATAAGAGTGGTTCGGGGTCACACATAGGTGGTGTTGGCCAGGAGGCAACTCCAAAAAGCGTGAGGAGGCAGGGCTGGCAATGAGAGGTGGAAGATGCTAAGAGGGGAGAGGTTACCAGCCCAGGGGTGCTGAGGGGAGGAGCTCTGCAGGGAGGCTGAAAACAGAGAGGCAACCTGAATGGGAGAGAGGTGTCCAGGCAGGAGGGTGCCAGGTGGAGACAGGGAAGGTGCCAGGCAGGAGAAGGAGGGAAGGTGCCAGGCAGGATGGGTGGGGGGGAGGTGCCAGGCAGGGGGAGGAGGGGAGGTGCCAGGCAGGGGGAGGAGGGGAGGTGCCAGGCAGGGGGAGGAGGGGAGGTGCCAGGCAGAGGAGTGGGTAGGAGGGAGAGGATGCCAGGCAGGAGCAGGATGGGAACACGCTAGGCAGGAGGAGGTGGCAGGCGATGGGGAGGAGTAGGTGCAAGGCAATCAGGGAGGAGGGAAGGTGCCAGACATGAGGGAGGAGAGGAAGGTACCAGGCAGGAGAGTGCCAGGCAAAGGGAAGGAGGGGAAATGCAGGTGGAGGGAGGATGGGGAGGTACCAGGTAGGGGAAGGAGGGAAAGATGCCAGGCAAAGATGAGCAGGGGGAAGTATCAGAGAGGAGGTAGGGGGGAGCCTGTCAGCCATGGAAGAGGTGCAGGAAAGGGGGCAGGAGGAAGAGGTACCAGGCTGAGGGTGGGGGATGTGCGGGGGCGGGGGGAGGAAGAGAGTCAGGAGTGGGGGAGAGATCCGGAGAGGAGGAGGGGATGAAGATGCCAGGCAGGGAGGAGGGGGTGCCAGGTAAGGGGAAGTGCCAGGTAAGAGGAAGGTGCCAGCAAGGGGTGAGAAGGAAGATGCCAGGCAGGGGGGAGGAGGGATGTCAGGCACTGGGGCGACCAGAGAGATGCCAGGCAGGGAGGAGTACGGGAGAGGCCAGGGGGGCGGAGGGGGATGTCAGACAGGGGGAGATGCCAGACAGGGGGGAGGAGGATGCCAGGCAGGCAGGAGAGGGATGCCAGGCAGGCGGGAGCAGAGGAGATACCAGGCAGGGGGGAGGAGGGATGCCAGGCAGGGGAAGGAGGGATGATGCCAACAGAGGCAGGACGGGCACTGCCAGGCGGGGAAGGCGGGGGCGCCGGCGCAGCGCGGCCGGGCGGCGTCTCCGCAAGGGCCTGGGGGCCGCGCGGCGCGGGTCGCTCACCTGCTCCCCCGGGACCCCGGCCCGGAGCACGGCCGCCCGCTCCCCGCTCGGCGCTCGGCTCGGCCTGGCGCCTGCGCCGCTGCAGCCCGGAGCGGGGGAGGCGCAGGGAGCGTCTGTAAAGAGCGAGAAGCTTAATAATGAGTTAGGGATCAGAGCAGGCAGCATCGCCCCAGCCGTCCGAGCGCGCGGTCTCCGCTCTGGGAGCGTCGCCGCCCGCGCTGGCCACTCGCATTGTGCTCCCCAGCCTGTGCACACAGGGGCCTCGGGTCTGTAGGTGCACCTCTGCCCCCACCGATTCACACAGACTGTCAGGGCATCCTAAGGGACCGCAGACATGACCCGCTCTGGACCACACAGGCATTTGCACAAACACAGCCTTGGGCGGGGGGGGGGGGGGGGGGGGGGGGGGGGGGGGTGTTCCATTCCATTCCACTCCAGGTTCAGAGCCAGGACACCTCCTCCTACCTTTATGCACAAGCCCTTGCCCCACATGCAGTCATGTGAGCCTACTCTGGTCACTCTTTGGGGTCCCCTGGGCATCCCCCTCCCACCCCCAGGAGCAGCTGGCACAGTGCCTGGCATACAGTGGGGGCTCAACCCTTACCTGCTAAAAGGCATGAGCCTCAGAGAGCCTTAAGCATGATCCAGAGGGAGTGGGAGGCTCCACACGGAGGAGCCAGCAGGTGAGGACTTTGGGGGCAGGGTCCCAGCAGCCCCTGAGCCAGAGCTGTGACAGGTGTCCAGGTTGGCAGAGTCCTGCCCCTTCAGATTCTCGCCTGTGCCCCAGATGCCTAGCCTAGCCCCATCCCCCATGGGCATTTGAGGGTCCTGGGCACCAAACACTGCCTGGGCCTGACATGACCCGACTTGGAGGCTTTTCCATCTCCACTTTCTTTTTTTGGGGGGGGGTCATTATATTTTACTTTTATTACTTAATTTTTTTCTGTGTTCAACAACACATAACACAAAATTCGCCATCTTAACCAGTTTCAGGTGTACGATTCAACACTGTAAGGGTATACCTGGTTGTGTGGACAATCTCAAGAACTTTTTCATCTTAGAAAACTGAAACTCTACCCATTGAAGGATTCTCCTCTCCCCCTAGACCTTGGGCACCCACTGCTCTTTCTGTTTTTATGAATTTGATTACTCTAGGTACCTCATATAAAATATACTCATGCGGTATTTGCCCTTTTGTGATTGGCTTAGTTCACTGGGAATAATGTCCTCTAGGTTCATCCGCTTGTAGCAGGTGTCAACACTTCCTTTTCAGGATGAATGAGATTCTAGTGTATGGATGTATACAATGTATAAATCAACTACAGTTTGTTTATCCATTCAGCCACTGTGAATAATGTTACTTACGGCCCTTTAACACATGTTGACATTAAACCGGACAGAAAGGGACGCCTGGGTGGCTCAGCGGTTAAACATCTGCCTTCAGCCCAGGGGGTGATCCTGGAGTCCTAGGATCGAGTCCCACATCAGTCTCCTGCATGGAGCCTGCTTCTCTCTCTCTCTCTCTCTCTCTCTCTCTCTCTCTCTCTGTGTGTGTCTCTCATGAATAAATAAATAAAATCTTAAAAAAAAGACTGTAACTTTAAAAAATAAAAAAAAATAATAATAAACCAGACAGAAACACTCCAGCTCAGCCCTGGGAAGACATACTCAATCCTGCCTACTCTCTTTCAGCACCTGCCATTCTATTTTCAGGGCCCTTCCACAGAATACCTCAGACCTGGGATCCCTGGGTGGCGCAGTGGTTTAGCGTCTGCCTTTGGCCCAGGGCGCGATCCTGGAGTCCCGGGATCGAATCCCACGTCGGGCTCCCGGTGCATGGAGCCTGCTTCTCCCTCCGCCTGCTTCTCCCTCCGCCTGTGTCTCTGCCTCTCTCTCTCTCTGTGTGACTATCATAAGTAAATAAAAATTAAAAAAAAAAAACAGAACTGATAAAAAAAAAAAAAAGAATACCTCAGACCTTTGGCCACTCAGAGGACCCCCTGTGGCCTTTTTACCTAAATTTGCTTACTTAATGCTCTAGATAAAATATATTCCTGTGTCCCTTCTGAGGAAGGGAGCCAGGGTCCCTGCTAACAGCTCGACACCGTCCTTCCTAGGTACATTTATCTCTTAACAAGGGACTCTTGGAAATGAAGGGGGAGGAGAGGCATAGTGGGTATTTTGAGGTGGGGGGAGGATTTGCTCAGTGGCCTGGGGGGCAGGGGAGGGCATGGAAAGCTGTCTGGATAAAACTTCCCATGACCCAGACCCTGGTGCCCAGGTCAATGCCAGAGCTTCACTCCTCTGGGCAGAGAGGAGTCTATTTAGAAGCAGTTCACACCCTCTTGCCCCCTCCCCTTCCCCCTCCTACCAACACCAGTTATTAACTTGGCAGAATAAGATTTTTTTTAAAGATTTTATTTACTCATGAGAGACACACAGAGAGAGGCAGAGGCAGAGACACAGGCAGAGGGAGAGGGAGAAGCAGGTTCCATGCAGGGAGCCTGATGAGGGACTTGATTCCGGGACTTCAGGATCTCGCCCTGGGCCAAAGGTGGCGCTAAACCGCTGAGCCACCAGGGCTGCCCAGAATAAGCCCTTCTGATAGGACAAGAGATTCATTCTGAAAGTGAGGCGAGAGGCCCAATCCCAACATGAGGGGGTTGTTGGTGGGGTGGGGTGGGGGGTCTGCAGAGGGCCCCCAGAGGGAGACCAGGCAGCCAGGACAGAAGTAGGGGCAGCACCAAGCAGGCAGGCTGAGTGCTGGCCTAGGTCTGGCCAGAGGGGACAAGCAGAAGGGCCAGCTGGGCAGTCCCCCCTCTTCTGATCCTGTACCCACACCCCACAGCCTTCTCCCTCCTCCCACTCACAGTCTGTCCATCAGGGATAAAGTTATCTAAGGTTAAGCCCCAGGCCCTCCTTTATGACTTTCCAGGTGGGTGGGGCAGCACGTCTCTATCCTAGGAGTAATACCTTGTTTTTAAGTCACTGATCCCTTGTCCCTCTTTCCTTCTGGACTGTGAGCTCAGGAGGGTGGGACTGGGGTTTGTCAGCCCGGCTTGTGCCTGGTGCAGAGGAAGGCCCAGCCAGAGTTTGGAGGAGGCTCCATGCAGACAGGCTATGGCTGCAGAAGGGGCTGGCAGTAGAGACCTGGGAGGCCAGGGGTTAGGCTGAGCCAGGGGCAGGGTTGGGCAAGGCCAGAGGGAAGGGCCGAAATTCACTCATTTGTGAGGCCCGATGTTGTTCTCTGCACCACTGCTTGTGTAGCAAGAATTTGGAAATGCCTAAATGTTTGCCAATCGGTGACAGATTAAATAAATTGTGTGACAGGTGTAAACAGGTGATAAGAGACAGCATAAACAGGTGACATGATAAATACATCATTCCGTGAATGCTATCAAACAATGGGGAAGCACTCTTTACACTGATAGAGCAGGATCTCACAGATAAGATGCATGAAAAAAGCAAGATGCACAGAACAGTGTGTAAAGCATGCTAAAGCATGTGTGTGCGTGTGCATATACACACGGTCCTCTGGAAGGGTACAAAAGGAACTGGCCTCTGATGAGGAGCTGGAGGGTGGGACAGGTAGAGGGAGACTTACTTTCCACTGTGTATTCTTTTTAGCTTTTTAATTTAGAAGGAAAAGTTTTACAAAAATCACTCATATCATCATTTATATTTTCAAATTATACTGAGCACCCACTTTATAAATCAGACCACAAATCTATGTGCCTTTGATCATGAACCTGTATGGGGCTCTGTATCAGTTAATTTCTTTCACTTGTTTTGTATTTCTGCCTCAAGCTTGTTTTATGGTGTGCCCAGCCCTGTACCAGGCTCTGTGGGCAGGGATGAATGAGACAGCTCTTGACTGGATGGGGGATTAATACATATAAACAACTCACCATGTCAGGTAGAAGGGATGAAGTACAATCACAGAGGCCAGTCCCAGTGCTGGAGGTCCAGAAAGTAAAAGGGGAGCAAGGTTGGAGACGGGGAAGGGGAATTAGTGTTTCATGGGGACAGAGTTTCTGTTTTGCAAAATGAAGAGTTCTGGAGATGGGTGGTGGTGATGGTTGCACAAGGTGAATGGACATAATACCACAGAACTATACACTTACACGTGGTTAAGATGGTAAATCTTATATGTATTTTACTGCAGTTAAAATAAATAAAAATAGGGGATATAATGTGCAGCATGGTGACTACAGTTAATAATGTAGTATGACATATTTGAAAGTTGTTGTGAGTCAATCTTAAAAGTTCTTACCTCAAGAAAAAAAAATTTTAAGATTTTGTTTATTTATTCACGAGAGACACAGAAAGAGAGGCAGAGACACAGGCAGAGGGAGAAGCAGGCTCCTTGCGGGGAACTCAATCCCAGGACCTCAGGATCATGACCTGAGATAAAGGCAGACACTCAGCAAGTGAGCCACCCAGATGCCACCCCCCCAAATTTTTTTGTAACTATATGAGGTGATCGTTAACTAGACTTATTGTACTGGTCATTTCTGCAATATAGTAAATCATTACATGGTACAACTGAAACTAATAGAATGTCATATGTCAATTATATCTCAATTAGAAATAACTAAATAAAAGAATCAAAAATAAATAAAAGAATTCTAGCAGAAAGAAATGGTGTTTCCTTTTCTTACCACATATCTGGCACTCTATGGGGTGTCTGGTTTTCCAACAGCCCTGCAAGAAAGAAAGAATTATTCACATTTACATAGGAAAAAACATGAAGCTTAGGGAGATCCAGAGACATGTCTGAACCGGGATTCAAATTTATGTCTTTTGGGCTTTTTCCTGTCCCTGCAGGCATCTCTGGGGGGAGCAGGGCAGAAACTGGAGGATAGGTGTACATTTCATGGAATAGCAGCCAGGGTGCTGAGTGTGAATGAGCCATCCAGTAGTTACTGTGACCAGCAAGGGAGAAGAGGGCCTGCCAGTCAGGGAGCAGCCTGAGTACCAGCCTGTGCCTGTGCACTGGACTGATCCATAAGCCTGGTGAGCTAAAAGCCAAGGCTGCAAAGGAGCATGTCTGGTAGGGGGTCTAGAATGCTTGCTCAAGAGTGTAGGCTTTGTCCTGAGTCCCATGGATGCCAGCAAAGGACTACTGTATGTCCTGGAACTCCCTGGCTCTTCTCACAGCTTTTTAGGATTCAGTCCCCCTTCCCCATTCACTGGCTTCCATACCCTCAGATCAGAACAAGGAAGGTGCAAAGATTCCAGAAATTGCTCTGAGATTTAGTCAGATTTATTTCTGATCGGATGTTTTTCTTTTCTTTTCTTTTTAAGATTTTATTTATTCATTCATCACACACACACACACACACACACACACACACACACACACACAGAGGCAGAGACACAGGCAGAGGGAGAAGCAGGCTTCCTGCAAGGAGCCCAATATGGGACTCGATCCCGGATCCCGGGATCACGCCCTGAACAGAAGGCAGATGCTCAACGGCTGAGTGGTGTCCCTGGTGTTTTTCTTTTCTTAAAGAGTCCTCCTGCCCTGCCCACTTCAAAATATCCTGTTTACATTTCAGGCCTCATAAAACTTGGGTCTGGTCCTGGCTGAGCCATGTAGTGAACTGTGAACACTCTTCCTTTCTTGGACAACTTTTGTTTTCCCTTGAATTCATAATTAGCCTTTTTAAAATAGACTGTTTTTTTAGAGCAGTTTTAGTTTTACAGTAAAACTGTGTAGAAAGTACAGAGAATTCCCATATATCCCTGCTCCCCACCCCCAACCTCCCCTACTACAGAAATGGTACACTACCAGAAAGGTACGCTTGTTACAATCAGTGAACCCACACTGATACGTCGTTATCACCCAAAGTCCACAGCCGACATTAGGGTTCACTTTCCTTGTTGGACAGTCTATGGATTTGGACAAATGTATAATGATGTATCTACCACTATGGTATCATACAGAATAATCTCACTGCTCTGTCTATACCTCTCTCCCTCACCACAACCCCTGATCTCCATAGTTTTATCTTTGCCAGAATGCCATACAGTGGGAAGTATACAGTATGTATCCATTTCAGACCTGCTTCTTTCACGGAGCAATATGCTTTTAAGGTTTCTGTTCAAAAAAAAAAAAAAAAAGGTTTCTGTTCATATCTTCTAGCAGCTTGATAGCTCATTTCTTTTTAGAACCATATTGCATTGAAAGGATGTACCATGGTAATAATCATCTCTTTTTTTTCTTTTTATTGAAGTTCAATTTGCCAGCATATAGTATAACACCCAGTGCTCATCCAATAATCATCTCCTTTTTTTTTTTAAAGATTTTGTTTATTTATTCATAGAGATACACACACACACACAGAGAGAGAGAGAGAGAGAGAGAGAGGCAGAGACACAGGCAGAGGGAGAAGCAGGCTCCATGCAGGGAGCCCGACATGGGACTCGATCCCAGGTCTCCAGGATCACACCTGGGAGTGCAAGCGGCACCAAACTGCTGAGCCACCCAGGCTGCCCTAATCATCTCCTTTTAAATAAATTATTATTTGCTTGTTTCATTAGTTTTCTACATACTTATAAAATCAACCCCAAGTCTCTGCAGACTATCTAAATCTATCTCTCTCAGGGCATTCAGATTCTACAGGCTCTCCTAGAGCCCTCCCATCTATTCCTGTCTGGCCTGGTTGCCCTCAGCTGTTATCCTGGAATTTCCTTTCAATATTATTGTGTGAATTCCCTTCATCTCTCTACTGTTTTTTAATCCCCTCATCAGATAGGTACTGAGTGCTTACTACATGCCTGGCATTGTTTTAGGTACTGGAGCACAGCAATGAATAGAATGAACCAAAAGGTTTCTCCTCACTGGAACTTCAAATGGGAAGGATAGACCGGGTAAGAAAAATATGTGGGATGTTCATTCCAGGCCTCTAAGGCTGGTTGGATATTCAGAGATTAAACAATGTAATCTACCATATTAACTAGCTAAAGGAGAAAAATCACAGACACATTAATTGATGCAGAAAAAGCATTTGGCAAAATTCAACACCTAAAAGACAATTCGAGGAGTTCCACGATGATGGAAATGTGCCACATCTTCACTGATAGGCTACTCGGCTGCTGGCTCCCAAAGGTATGTCCATATCCTGATGCCCAGAATCCGTGAGTGTTACCTTATTTGGAAAAAGGTCTTTGCAGAGGCAGTTAGATTAAGGATCTTGAGATGAGATTATCCTGGATTATCCCCGTGGGCTCTAAATGCCATCACAAGTGGCCTTATAAGCGAGAGGCCGGAGATTGCACATGCACACACAGGAGAAAGTGATGAGAAGATGGAGCAGAGAAAGATGTGACAGACCAGCCGCCAGAAGCTGGCAAAAGCAAGGAACAAATTCTCCCCTAGAGCCTCTGGAGGGAGTAGGGCTCTGCTTATGTCTTGATTTAGAAATTCTGGCTTCCAGAACGGTTGGAGAACAAATTACTGTTTTAAGCCACCCAGTTGGGTGTTACAGTAACAATTGTTGCAGTAGCCACGGGTAACTAATACAACCCTACAATGCTATCCTAGTGGTGATACTGTACTATAGTTTTGCAAGATATTATTATTGGGGAAAACCGGGTGAGGAATACACAGAGCGTTTACTGAGAGTATTATTGCTTACAACTCCATGGGAATACACAATTATCTCAAAATAAAAAGTTTAGGGGTATCTGGCTGGCTCAGTTGGTAGAACATAAGACTCTTGATCTTGGAGCTGTGAGTTCAAGCCCCACATTGGTCACAGAGCTTACTTGAATTTTTTTTTAAATTAAAAAAATAGCAGAAAAGATGAGAGGTTTGCCATGAGGGGGGAGGAGAGAACACCAAGTGCAAAGTCCCTGGATTTACAGGCCTGATGTGTTACAGGAGCTGCAATGTAGCTGGAGGCTCTGAGGTCATAGAGGTAACAGCATCTGTGTATATGGGCAGAGTGCGGTGGACCCTCCATGTGTAGGGCCCTGTAGGCTATTTTGAGGACTTTGTGCCTTATTCTGAAGGAGATGGGAAGGAGGAGGATTTGAGAAAGGACAGACATGATAGACCAATATGTCTGCCATGCTGAGCAAACACTGTAAGGGGTGAGCCCAAAGCAATGAGGCCAGCTAGGAGGCTACTGCAGGTGATAGGCCATGGCAGGTTCGAACACAAAGTAGCAGTAAAGATGGTGAGGAATGGTTGCATTCTGGGTATATCCTGAAAGCAGAGCCAAGGGCATTTGTTTTCAGAATGATCATGGCGGGAAAGAAAGAAAGGAATCATGAAGGGTTCAAGGATTGGGCCTGAGCCTGGCTGGAAAGATGGAGCTGCCATTTACTCACACGGGAAAGGCTGGGAGGAGCATGTTTGAAGAAAAGATCAGGAGCTCCATTTTGGACGTGATAAATTAGACATTCAAGAAGAGATGTCAAGGTGGCATTTGGATGTAGGATTCTGGAGTGTAGGCTGGAAATATACATTTAGGAGTCAACATTTAGATAGCATTAATGCTGTGAGACTGGATGAGTGCCCTGAGAGAATGAGGAGGTCCAAATCCTGAGCCTTGGAGCATTTCAGTGTTAAGGTCTCAAATATAAAGTGAAGCCAGGAAAGGATGCTGAGATGTATCCATCACGAGTTAGGAGGAAGACAGGAAGAATGTGGTATCCTGGAAGCCAAGTCAAGAAAGCATTCTAGGGAAAAAGGAATGAGTTGTGTCAGATGTTGCCGAAGGCCACTAAAGCTGAAGGCTGGGGATTGGCCATTGACTACAGCAGTGAAGAAGCCATCAGTGAACTAGACAACAGCTTTGGCCGGTCCCTGGGACAAAGCCTGGAGAGCAAATGGGAGAAAAGAAATTACAGGCACAAGTACAGACAACCCTTTAGAGAATGTTTGCTATGAAGGGGAGTAGAGAAGTGGGGCAGTAGTTGGAGGAAAAAATGAGGTTGAAAAGTTTTCCTTAAACTGGGGCAGTTGGCAGCATGTTTGTAGCTGGTGAGAAAGAGCCAGTAGAGGGGGAAAAAATCAACAAAGCTGGGAGAGAGAGAATGACTTCTCGAACAATCCCCTAGAGTAGGTAAAGGGGGAAAGCATGGGCTACTCTTCTGCAGTAGCAGCTTTCAATGTTGGATGTACATTAAAAATCATCTGGGAAGCATTTCAAGACCCCACACCTAGGCCACACCCGGTTAGGGTGGAGTCTCTACAGTGAGCTGACAGAGAACAGGAGGGAAGAACGTGCAAACAGAACAGAGGCAGGTAGGCGGGACAGGCAGTAGTGGGAGCTTATGGGAGCTCCCTGCTGACTGCTGCTATTTCCTCAGTGAAATGGGGTGCATGCTCATCAACTAATCTTGAGGCTGGGGGAGGAGATCTTGGGGGGGAAGGCAAGGAAAAGATACAGATGGTGACTCAGGCATGGGAAGATTCCTGTTACTGGTAATAATGAGGTCTAGGGTAAGACCATGAAAATGAGCGACTGGGGTGGGGTGGAGGACAGAGTCATTAGAGGAGGGGAGCTCAAGAAACTGAGGCCAGGGGAATAGAAGTATCCTGTATGTAGATATTCAAGTTATCAGGAATTAAGGCTGGCGTGGTGGTGGTGAGAGTGTCAGCAAGCTAGCAGGATTCTCTCTTGACCTCAGTCAATGTAGGTGGGGAACTGGAGTGGGAACATGCCTACCATGACCCTCACCTTGCATGTTATGCTTCAGCAAAACTGAACTACCTGAAGGTCTCAGATATTGTGCTGAAGTCCTATTTCCTGTAACCTAGGTCTTTTTCTTTCTTAGTTTAATTCTTTGTTTGGATGGTACATCCTCATTATTTTATTATGTATGTATATACTTATTTATTTTAATATTGTATTCGTTTATTTATTTATTTGAAAGAGAGAGATAGAACATGAGTGGGGCTGAGGGGCAGAGGGAGAGGGAGAAGCAGAAGCAGGCTCCCCACTGAGCAGGGAGCCCAACACAGGGCTCGATCCCAGGACCCCGGGATCATAACCTGAGCTGAAGGCTGATGTTAACCAACTGAGCCACGCAGGTGCCCCTATTTTTTAATTTTTTTAAAGATTTTATTTATTTGTTTGTTTGTCTGTTCATTTGAGAGGGGAGGGAGGAACAGAGGGAGAGGGACAAGCAGACTCCCCACTGAGCACAGAGCCCAACATGGGACCTGATCCCACGACCCTGAGATCATGACCCAAGCCATTGTATGCCCAACCGACTGAACCACCCAGACACCCCTATGTATATATGTATTTCTTTATTTTGCTAGGACTATTGCAGTGGCCTCCCACTTGGTCACTGATAAATCCTGTGTTCTCTCCACATTTCCTCCAGAATAGCTTTTTGAATCCTCAAATCTGACCTGGTCACTTGCTTGCTTAAAACGTTGCAGTGAGTCACTGCCTCTAACTATGTTGATCGCTTTCTGTGCCAGGTACTGTTCTAAATGTTTCACAGTCATCCAAGACATGTGTCCTGTCATTATCCTTATTCTATAGGTGATGAAACAGAGGCACAATAAGGCTAGTTTGCTCAGTGCCACATGAAGCTGACATTACCCCAGTGTGCAGTGCTTCTCATAATTGACCACCCTCCCTGCACAACTTCATTTCTTAGCATTTCCTCTCACTGTGAACTTTATGCCTCAGTGAAAGTGAATTACTGAAAGGTCCCAGGATCAGTGAGGCCACCAGCAGGAAGTATATAGCACAGAAAGCAGGTTTAACTGAAGAAAGTTAATGAAGGGCCTCTTTATGAGACATAGGCAGGGCTAAGGGAAATTAATGATAAGACACCCAGACACTGGCACCAGAGGGAGACCAAGTGGACGAAGAGGGGATGGTGCTATCAGAACCATGTGGAAGAGGGTCAACCCCGCAGGAGCAGTGAGGGCAAGCAACCAGTCAGAATAGAGATAAATCCCCTCACCTACCTTTCCTCCAAACCTACCATCTCCTACACGTGCCTCCATTGGTCACATCAAACTGGAAGCCGGAAGATGAGAGAGCCCGAATGATGAGGTTTGTAGTGGTCAGCCTTCTGGGCACAAAGCAGGCAAGACAGGGATGGAAAATGAATCAGAGAGAGCTTCTGTCCTTTAATTAGAGGAAGAAATCCTGCAGCCCCCATGCAGAGGAGACATCAAGTTCTATCAGCCACGGATCACAGTGGGCAGTGCCAGTTCAGTCGTGGTGCCATCAGGAACCCAAGGAATAACGTCAGTGGCCAATACTGCTCTTCGCAGAAAACAAAAAGGAACGGAAAAGTTTCACTTGTTGCTGAGGTGAGACCTGTGTAGTACTCTCGGCATCCTCTTTCCCTGCCTGCTCCAAAGTCCTTACCTCTTGGTGGCTCATCTGCTATTTGCATCCTATCGATCAGGGTGGCACGAATCTTTACTCCCACAAGAGCCAAGTTTTTAGCTGTTCTAGCTTTCCTAAGTCACCACTGTTTCCCATTGGCTGCTGTTTTTGGACAGGGAGACTCTGTGGCCCTCCAGCAAACCCTCTGGCTCAGATGCAGTCCTCCTTGCCCCTGTTTTGTTATATCTGACCAGCACAGAGAACACCATTCAATGCCTGCTGGGTCAGCAGCATGAGAAGCCCCCAAAGTGGCCAGTCATAAACTCCAAGCTTCCAGTTTAATGGGTTCAAGATTGTGTTCTCAAGGGAATGTTCCTTCATGTGCACCAGGACCTTCAAACCTACGAAGCCCAACATTATGGGGGAAGCAAATGTTCTCTAAGAGGGTCATTTGGTGAAATAGTGAGAGAGGCAACTTCTACCTCCACTCGAGTCCTTGTGCACATCCACAAACCTAAGTGATCATGTCACACCTTCTCCTCCTCAAATCTCGAACATTTCTTCCCCAGGCTCCACTTGAGACCAATTTGAGTCTCTAGGGAGACTCTCTCTGTCAAAGAACAGAACCTTCTGTACTCTGGCTTTGGGGGAAACAGCACGATATAGATGTGGTATTTCCGGGAAGTGCCCTAACTGAGCCCTCAGGGGGCCATTCCCCAGTCCATTCAAACAGTTGCCACTGAGTAACTCAGTAACCATGCACAGGCCTGTGAATTCCATGGGCATGAACTCAGTGCCACATGCCTTTTGCTATATAATGAGTTCCTTGGTTGGAGATGATGTTGTGTGGGTTACCATGACAATGAATAGGGTTTTCTGAAAACCTTCAAGCGCTGGTGCTGGCAGAAGCATTGCAAGTAGAGAAAGCAAGTCTGTATCTGGAACAGGACTCCATTCCTAAGAGAGCAGACTGCTGGCTCTCTCCATGAGGGAGCAATGCAAGTTATGGGTCTGTTCCCCACACTCCCCGCCAGTGGAAGATGCAATATTGGGGATTCCATGTTGGCTTTTGCTAGTAGTTTGTAATATGGGAACTCAACGGAGATGGTATCTCTATTAGCCCTAATGAAGAGTACTTACTGAGGAGGCAGTGGGGTGGCGGGGGAAGTAGGTTGACCGACATTTACAGGACAGACTGATCATTTCATCAGCTTTATTATCAAACTGGGTGCTTGGGTGCTCTACAGTCGGTGCCCCAGATGGGAACGTCTGTGATACCTTGGTATCTTTACTTGATGTTCATCCTGGGGCTTTCATCCATGTACCTCTCTCCCAGACTTCCTGGTCACAAGCCTTCCGGTCTTGACCATTCAAGGTTCCTGATCAGCCAGTGAATCTATTACCCATAACTCATTAGTCAGTGTAGACCTCCAAAGCACACAACCAGATTGGCCAAAATGTATCTACTCGGAGGCTTTCTGTGCACCACTGTCTTTCAGGATCATTCCTGAGTCAGACTCACTGCAGTGGTTATGCACCTCCTATGGTAAACATATAAGATACATGAATATATGTTCACATAAGAATACATATATGAGGGGCACCTGGGTGGCTCAGTTGGTTGAACATCTGCCTTCAGCTTGGGATCCTGGGATCGAGCCCTACATCAGGCTCCCTGCTCAGCGGGAAGCCTGCTTCTCCCTCTCCCTCTCCCTCTGCCACTCCCCCTGCTTGTGCTCTCTTGCTCTCTCTCTCTCTCTCTCTCTCTCAAATAAGTAGAATCTTAAAAAAGATACGTTTATGTAATTATTGGTTCTGTTTTTCTGGAGGACCCTGACTCATACACTCCTCAAAGTTTCCTTGTGTCCCTGGGTAATACATCCCTCTCTATTCCTTCCCCCATCCCCAGGTAACCACTATCATTATAGATCACTTTAGATCAGTTTTCATTTTCTAGAATTTTATATACATCAAATCATGTGTTATGTACTCCCTTTTGGTCTGGCTTCTTTCACTCAGCATAGTTATTTTGAGAATCACTGGTGTAGTATGTATCAATAGCTTGTTCCTTTGTATCACTGAGTAGGATTCCAGGACATACAGTTGTTGATGGACATTTGAGTTGTTTCCACTTTGGGGCTAATTTTTATTTTTAATTTTTTTTTATTTATTTATTTATGATGGTCACAGAGAGAGAGAGAGAGGCAGAGACACAGGCGGAGGGAGAAGCGGAGGGAGAAGCAGGCTCCATGCACCGGGAGCCCGACGTGGGATTCGATCCCGGGTCTCCAGGATCGCGCCCTGGGCCAAAGGCAGGCGCCAAACCGCTGCGCCACCCAGGGATCCCTGGGGCTAATTTTTAAAACACTGCTGGGATGCCTGGGTGGCTCAATGGTTGAGCATATGCCTTTGCCTCAGGTCATGATCTCAGGGTCTTGGGATTGAGTCCTGTGTTGGGCTCCCCACAGGGAGCCTACTTCTCCCTCGGCCTATGTCTCTGCCTCTTTCTGTCTCTCATGAATAAATAAATAAAATCTTTTTTTTTTAATGTTTTTTTTAATTTTTTTTTAATTTATTTATGATAGTCACAGAGAGAGAGAGAGAGAGAGAGAGGCAGAGACACAGGCAGAGGGGGAAGCAGGCTCCATGCACCGGGAGCCCGATGTGGGATTCGATCCCGGGTCTCCAGGATCGCGCCCTGGGCCAAAGGCAGGCGCCAAACCGCTGCGCCACCCACAGATCCCAATAAATAAAATCTTTAAAAAAAACACAGCTATGAACATTTTTGTATGTTAGTCTTTTGTGGACATATGTTTTTATTTCTCTTGGGTAAATACCTAAATGAGGAATGGCTGGGTCCCACTTTCACCATGGTGTATTCCACAGCAGTTATGTGGCCAGCAGTGTGTCATTTCTAGTGGCTCCACGTCTCTGCCAACTCTTGATATTGACAGTGTTTTTGTTGTGGCCATTTCAGTGAGTGAGTAGCATTACCTCATTTCAATTGGCACTCATTTTTCTTAGTGATGGTGAGCACCTTTGCTTGTCCTTACTTGCCATCTGTAGATCCTGTTTGGTCAGGTGTTGGTTTAGATCTTTTGTTCATTTTTTTTGGAGCACATGCCTGGTAATTTTTATTGAATTCTGGTCATTGTATTTGAAAAAGAGGTTGTGTGTGGATTTTGCGTGTCAGTTTTCTGCTGGCAGCCAGGTAGAACAGGCAAAGCACCCTGATCCAGTCAGGGATGAGCTTCTGGCTTTGAGCAGGCTGGTCTGTGTCTGGTCTGCTGCAGGATCTGCTCTGACTACACGGAGGCCTCTCCATCCTCCTCCCTAAGCCCAGGGCATTCTCCACGCTCTCTGCCTGTTCTGTCTCCCCCCAGTTCTGTCTCCCCCACATGCTGATTGCCGAAATGACTGCTGTTAAGCCTCCAGACACATCCTTTCAGTTTAATTTCTCACCATCATGTTCTGGAAGTCCAAGGAGACTTGTCAGTATGGCCACGAGCCGGGCCCCCTCTCAGCTCCAAGGACATCACAACCTTTCCACCTGAGCCTGGACTCTGTAAAATTTTAGGAGACTTCTGTTGAATCCGTGGAAGCCCTCACTTCTAACCTCAGAAGGCACCTGTGGAGGGGACTGGAGCCCACTGGAGTCTCATTGGCCCACACAGGCAGAGTGAGGTGCGAAATGCAAGTCCTGCCTCTATTGGGACGTTCCTTTCTCTTCAACAGGAAGAATCCCACCAGCAAGGCACCAGGGGAAGCTGAGAAGGGATGAGGCGGAGTGTGCTAGTGGGGGGATCGTGATGAGGGACTTTCTCACCTTCCCTGCCCTTCCGGTCTAAAGCAATTCCCTCAATACGTGGATGTGGATCCCGGCCTGTCTGGGCTCAGGATTCAAGTTCCACCTGCCGCCAGGCATCAGCAGGCATTGCTGGTGTGGGGGGTGGGGGGACGGCGCGACCCCTAGTGGTCCCCGCGGGAAGAGGACCGGGGCTCAGCGGCCTGAGCTGTAGGACCAGGATAAGTTTGAGGAAAAGAACTGAACGTGAAACATCTTTAAACGGCCTTCGAATGCACCTTATGCTTTTGTCTTTTCTTTAAAAACCATTACCTGGGATTCCTGGGTGGCGCAGCGGTTTGGCGCCTGCCTTTGGCCCAGGGCGCGATCCTGGAGACCCGGGATTGAATCCCACATTGGGCTCTTGGTGCATGGAGTCTGCCTCTCTCTCTGTGACTATCATAAAATTAAAAAAAAAAAAACCTTTACCTTTTTTGTAACAACAAAAAAAATAAGCATATACACAAATAGACTGGCTGGTCTAATGAACCCCCCACCCCACCCCCTCCCCCGCCTGCAGCCATCACTCAGCTTCAACTGCTGGTGTTGTTTCATGGATGCTCCTCCCCACTCCCCCTTCCTTGTATTTTCTTCAAAGTAAACTCTATGCACTAGACGGGGCTCGAACTCACCAGCGAAGATCCAGAGTGGAGATCCAGAGTCACACACTCTACGGACTGAGCCAGCTACAGGGCCCATTCCTTGTATTCACTTAAAGATCCCTGACTTCATATTATTTCATTTGTAAATATTTCAGTGTGTATCTCTAAAAGATAAAGGTTTGTTTTTATAAGAATTGTTAAAATTAAATATGTAAAGGTTTTATGAAAAACATTAAACATCTATTTTATAAAATTTTAAGTTTTAAAAATTAAAATTGTAAAAATGCAAAATATGTTTAATATTTTAAAGTAATATAAAAATATAAAACATGAAGTATAGACATATTTTAATAAAATTTTAAAACATTTTAATATAAATATATTTAAATATATCTAATACATAATATAGAAATACATATTTATTATCCAAATATAAATAACATATAAATGTTAAAAATATAAGTCTTTAAAAATATTTTATTTATTTATTTATTTACTTACTTACTTATTTATTCATGAGAGACAGAGGGAGGCAGAGGAAGAAGCAGGCTCCTCAGGCAGCCCGAGTGGCCCAGCGGTTTAGCGCCACCTTCAGCCCAGGGCGTTATCCTGGAGACCTGGGATGGAGACCCACATCAGGCTCCCTGCACGGAGCCTGCTTCTCCCTCTGCCAGTTTCTCTCTCTCTCTAATAAAAAATTTTAAAAAAATTTAAAAAAAGAAAAAAGAAGAAGCAAGCTCCTTGAAGGGAGCCCAGTGTGGTCCTCCATCCCAGGACCCCAGGATCATGCCCTGAGCCAAAGGCAGACACTCAACTGCTGAGCCACCCAAGCATCCCAAAATATAAGTTTTTAAAATATAAAACCTTAATGCCATCATCACACCTAAAAATTTAACAGTGCTTTCCTCATTTTATCAAATACTTGGTGTTTAAATATCTGTCTTACAAATTTCATTTTAAAAATATCTTGTTTGGGCACCTGCGTGGCTCAGTGGGTTAAGCATCTTTGACTCAGGTCATGATCCCGGGGTGCTGGGATGAAGTCTCCGGTGGGGCTCCCTGCTCAGCAGAAAGTGAGCTTCTCCCTCTGCCCTGCCCTGCCCCCCACACTTGTGTGTACTCTCTCTCTCAAATAAATGAATAAAATCTAAAAAAAGATCTTGCTTGTTTGAATCAGGATTCAAATAAAGGTCACGTGTTGAAATTGGTTGATATGTTTGTTAAGTCTCTTCCACCCCATAGGTTTCTTGACCCTGTGTGTGTGCACACGTGCTCATGAAGGAACTGGGTCATTTGCCCTGTCAGGTGTCTCCCAGCCTGGATCTTGCTGGTTGCACTACTGTGAGGCAGTGCTGTGTTCTATCAGCAGGCACTCACTGTCTGGTATCACTTTTGCTGATATTAACAGCAATTGATGATCAGCAATAGATTCATTAATTCGGTATTTGATCCTACATTGCTTCCCCTTTCTGGTTCTGGTTTTGAAGATACAAGAGAAGGATGGGACAGGGTTCTCAGTATCCTCATGCATCTCTCTCCCAAAACTCCACTGTGGTTTCCCCAGACCTGTCCCATGGGTCAGTTAGGATGTTTCCTGACCCTGGACTCCTTTCTTTAAGATTTTATTTATTTGAGAGGAAGAGTGAGCAAGACCATGAGTGGGGGGTGGGAGCAGAGGGAGAGGGAGAAGCAGACTTCCTGCTGAGTAGGGAGCCCAATGCAGGGCTCTATCCCAGGACCCCGGGATCATGACCTGAGTCAAAGGCATACCTTTAAGTGACTGAGCCACCCTGGTACCCCCTGACCCTGGCACTCCTGATCGGTAATGATAAACACCTGTAATGTGAAGGAATAAGTGAATGTATGCAATAACAGCCTCCATCGCTCTGCAAATCATTCTCATAGTTATCCTGGGCTCCCAGCAGGATCACTGACTCGGGCTGGGACAGGCCAGGCAAGGAAATGTCTTATGGCAGGGAAGTTTTCTCAGCATCCATCAATTCCTGTGACTGGTTCACCAACCAGTACACATTCAGATCCGTAGTCCAGAGCTGAGGATGGAGCACAGTGTTCTGATTGTGGCCCCTGTATAGAAACTTCCAGACCACAAGGGAATAAGGATGTGTTAAGAGCATGGGTTTTTCAGTCTGGCTGACCGGGATTTAGATATCAACTTTACCACCTAATCAGCTGTGTGACATTGAGCCAGTTACTTATCTCCCCATAGTGGGCTGATGATGGCTCCCAAGATACCGGGTCCTAATGAGTGTAAACTCTAAACGTTACCTCATTTGAAAAAGGGTCTTTGCTGATGTGATTAAATTCAAATCTTGACAATGGAGGGACTAGTCTGGATTTTCTGGGTGGTCCTAAACAAAAGCACAAATGTCCTATGTGAGAGAGGCAGAGGGAGACCTGACATGCACACAGGGGACAGGGTGCCATGGAGGCAGAATTGAGAAGGATTTAAAGATGCTGGTCTTAAAGATTGGAGTGATGTGGCCACCAGCCAAGGAGTGCCAGCAGCCACAACAAGCTGGAAGAGGCACGGACCAGTTTCTCCACTAGAGCCTCCGGAGGAAGTGGCCCTGCCACCTTGATGTCAGACTCTGGAGAGAAAACATTTCTGTTGTTCTAAGCTACTAAGTTTGTGGTTATGCATTACAACAGCCACAGGAAAAGGAATCCACCTCCCAATGCCTTGGTTTCCTCATCTACACTTCGTAGTGGGCCCCCTTGGGTGGGGAAAGAGTCCTGCGAGTGGGCTAGGAGGCCACCCTGCTAAGGGAAGCCGAGCCCTCTGCTCAGTGTCAAGTGGCTGCGCTGCAAAGAGCCTCCTCAAGCCTCCAGGGTGCTGTTTCCTACCACCTGAGATGGAGGAAGGGAGCAGTTATGAGACAGAGGGAAGAGAGGAGTAGAGCAGGGAAAGGAGTGTATGTGGGGCAGAGGGTCAAGGAACCAGCAGGGACTACCCTTTCCCCTGAGATGGGGCCTGAGGGGTTAGGAGAGACCCCATGGGTTCCCCTGGCTGGCCTGAACAGGTCAGGTGGGCCCACCTTGGAGCCACTCGCGGGACCATCTGACTTGGGAAAGCCCTGCACCTCCTAAAGGCTGGAATATCCCACACAGCTGGCTCACAACTCACATGGCCCTTGTGATGAGTGTGTCTTCTTGTGATGGTGTCTTCTCGAACTCAGCTGGGTGAAGGCAGGCATCAGCTCAGTTTTGCTCACTGAAGCATCCCCAGCACCTAACACACAGTAGGTAGTCAACACACATTTGTCCACAGGGATGGATGAGTGAGCCAAAAGATGCCCAGAATGAGTGGCCAGTCTGAGAAGGGGATCTGGGAGAGGCCAGGCATTGAGTTCAGCATTTAGGATTGTCCCTTGAAGTTTCAGAGCTACTCCTGGTGCTGCTGTCTCTGTCCTGCAACCAGATAGGTGAAGCAGCCTGCTCAAGGTCAGCCTGCTCAAGGTCAGCCGGCTTGTCGGGCAAAGCTGGGCATCAACCTGCATCTACAATGCCTGGCCCTGCCTTTGAGCTCCATGCAATGTTCTGGGCGACATCAGGGACAAACACAACACTTGACAACTGCCTCTGTGTGTTCACTGTCACCCCACCTGTTTCCTTGGAGTGGTTGGCCATAAAATGGGGAGATGTAAAAGGACACAGGGAAGGCGCAGAGTGGCTGAGGGTCCAGGGGAGGATCGGCTCCAGGCGGGAGTCTGGGGTGGGGCTGGTCAGTTCTTCAGCCACCCAGGACCAGCTCAGTAGAGAAATCTGCTTAATCTTTAAGCTTTAAGAATAACACTGAATTTACAGGATGAGACAGAACAGCCCCAGAAGGAACCACCTCCCCTCACTGTCCAGCTGAGCTGAAAATGTCCTAAACGGCAGAAGAGAGTGGACCCTGGGTGGGGAGGTGTGGGCAGGGCCAGGGCTCCCCAGCCGGCTCCTCCTCGCACCGCCCAGCGCCTCAGCTCTGCACCGGGCCAGTGTGGGCACGGTGGGGGGCTTCCTCTCCCCCCAGGAAACCACCCGGCACGTATCCGCTGGATCCTGAAGATTCCTGCCCTCTCCCCATTTCTTGCATTCCTGATCCAGGGCTCCCGTGTGGTCAACGTTTGTGGTCATGACACTGCGACTGTGATTTGTATGGGGTCTTATTTTACGGAGTTACCAACCGAGCTATTTACAGGTGAGATGACAGGTTGAGATCTGCAAACAGGGAGGTGGGACACGTGTGGAGGGGTCAGGGAAACGGAATTAGCTTTTTGTAGCACTGCTCGGCCTGCTTCTGTGTGTATTTGCAATTTTCCATCGCAGACCATCTCCCCGGAGGTGCCGAGGTGGGGGCGGGAGGCGCGCACCTGGAGACCTGCGGCTCCCGCGGGGCTCCACCCGGGCGTCCGGCGGGCGGCGCGGAGGCTGCGTGCTGGCGCGGGCTCTGGCGCCACCTGGCTGCCGTCGCGGGACCGACAGCCTCGGGTGCTCCCCGGGCCACCCGGCTCCCGCCCCGCAAACCTGGCGCTCCGGACCCCGAGGCCGAGCCCACGACGCGGGACGCTCGGGCCCACCTGCTGCCGCCCGGACCCCCGGGCCCCCGGAAGGCCCTTCGGCACCCCGGCCCAGCCTTGCCCTCCCGGGGCCCACCTCTGCCTCGCACTCCGCACTGCCCGGCGGAGCCCGGTGGCTGCAGCAGCAACCCTGGGGTGAGGATGGCGGGGCTGACCCGGGGATGTGGGGCTCCGTGCTCCACGCTTGCCAGGGGGCCGCTGGGGGTGGCGAGGAGGCCCGGCGCCCGCACTCCGCTCGTGCAGTCAACTGGGCAGGGCCTCACTTGCTGTCATTTTACCAGAACGACACAGTTTAAAGGCACATGGTGACAAGAGCATTTCCCACCTCCCCACTTGCTGTTCCCCACAGTGCGAGCTCTCAGCTTTGCTGATTCCCCACATCGCTAGAGAACAGACCTAGAGTTTTAGCTTTTCCACTTCGGACGTTTCCAACTGAGGGCAGATGATAACAATGTGCCTTTCCTTCACTTTTCATCCCTCATCTCTACACTTCCGATCTCCTTCAGCGTCACGCCTTACTCTTTCTGTCCCCACCTCCTCCCAGCTGTGGCTTATTTGGGGTTAGGTCAATTTTCTGAATTTATGTCAACAGATTAGTTACCTACTATTACTCACAGATGAGCCGTGATTGTTTTTCCTTCTGCCGTCGCTTTTCATTTACTCTGGAGTTCATGACCATCTTGCATTTTCTTTTGCTTAGTTCTTTATATATTTGTTACTATCTTATTACCAATTTCTTCCCAGTTAACAAGTTGCATTGATTCAAATATGTTAGATACTCTATTAATTTGGGTGTCTGCAGAACTCTTTCCCAGGGCCTTCTGGGCTGCTCCCATGTAAAGGGGCTGGCTGATACCCGCTGGTGCCCGGGGAGGCATCCTGGAGATGTCCTCCACCTGCCTCTGGGGTGCCAGCCCGTTTCCTGGATCCCTTTTCATCTTGTTTCTTGCTTTGTTCTACCACTTTGAGGAAGTATATCCTCCAGCATCTTCCTGAGAAAGGATGCTTGAGAGGTGACTGCTTGACATCTTGCATATCTAAGCATGTCTATTTTGCTCTAATGCTTAGTGGCTTAGCTGGAGTCGCTTTCCCTTGGAGTTTTGAAGGTATTGCTATCATTTAGTAGTTATTGATGAGAAGTCTGAGGCCATTCTGATCCACAGTCCATCCTATTAAATGTATTTCCCCCCATTTTGGAAGCTTTTAGAGTCTTCCCTTTACCCTTAGTATCCTGAAAACTCATGATGATGTCCTTTTGAGTGGGTCTCATTTTACACTGTAGAAGGATTTGGAGTATCCTTTCGATATGTATTTCGTGACTTCCAGTTCTGGGAATTTAGGAGAGAAGATAAAATCAGAAAATAAATCCAAGATGGCCAAATTGAAGTTTTGGAAGTAAAGAACAAAGAATATAATTGGAAGGAAGTTAATTTGTAAAAATACGCAAAAATTTCCCAGAATTGAGTATCATAAGTCTACAGATTGAAAAGCCCCAGGGAGTACTCAACCCGATGAATGACAAGAAACCCAGTGCAAGGCACGGCCTGGTGACATCTCCTGGTCTGTATGTTTGAAGCTGCATTTAAATGTTGCAGAGAAATTATTTGGACCTCAAAATACAATCCAGGCAATGAGTGCCATGACTGAAATGAAGAAGGGTTGATGCTGATTTGCTGCATACAGTTGAATCCAGGAAGGCTTCATGGAGGAGGTGAAACTTGAGTCGGTTTGTAGGGGATGGGTGGGCAGAGAGGAGGACTAGATGTTCCATAGGAGGGAAGCAGTGAGCTTGTAGTGAACCCCTGGAGTGGGGTGTGTGTGTGAGTGGGAGCATACCCAGGGTCAGGAGGCTGGGCTGGCTGCCGTATCAAGATAAGGTGAGGTGGGACCCGGTGGAGGCTAGTCCTGATCTGAGTGTGTTGGAGCCCTGCTCCTTATCTGAAACTTCACCCAGAGAAAACAATGCCCTTGCTGTGTTCAGCCTGAACCCAATCACACCAAAGAGGCCCCAGGCAGCTAAGGGCTGATAAGCAGGTAAAGGTACTTCTGGGGACCGAAGGGCAGTAGGTCCTGCCTCTTATGAATCACCTTGTAAGGATTCCCCCACGACCCTCCTGCCCTCGTCACAGAGTTGAAATCTTGACACTGGGAGGGATCTGAGAGCCCCCTTGCCACTGAGCAGAGGCCAGACAGGGGTCAGGATCTGCCCAAGGTCATGCTGTTCTTCAAAGACAGAACTGGGTTTAGAACCCAGATTTCTGGAAACCCTGCCCAGGGCTCTTTCCCGCCTGCCTGTGCTCACATCAGGAGAGGCCGCCTTTCATCTGAAGGTTGCCTACATTCAGCTGCTGAGTCCTGGGGACATCATGGGGTGTCCAGCTGTGGGTGGTGGAGGAGGGGCCAGCACAGAGGGCTTGCTGTTTGATTTAGGATCTGCATGTAAACTCACATTGAGAAAGTAAGTGCCAAGGGCAATTATGTCCATTCTGCATGCGTTTCAATATCCTACTGCTCTGCATGTTCATTACCCATATTCCCCAGGTCAGGGTCCTCAGGACTCCTCCCTGCCAGAGAGCCCCAGAGCAGCATTTGGCAGGCAGCCAGATCCCAGAAGGAACTGGAGCCAAATAAAATATGAATTTGGTTGAGAAATGACTCAGGCACTCGGTTTTGCATAAAGGTTACTGGTGAGCAAGACGTGGCAGTGCTTACCCTCTGAGGCGGGGGTCAGCTCCTTGAAGGAGGGGCCACATCTCTTTAGAGGCTGGCATGGTGCCTTTCACACAGAACTTGCCTGATACACTTGTGTAGAGTTGCCACCTGTTATGGGTTGAATTGTGTCCCTCCAAAGACCCTGAAGTCCTCATCCCCAGGCCCTGTGGATGTGACCTTATTTGAAAAAAGGGGTTTTGTGGATGATTAAGTTAGGATGAGGTCAATAGAGTGGGCCCCCAATCCAATGACAGGTGACCTCACAGGAAGGGGGAAAGACAGGGAGAAGACCACGTGAAGATAGGCATTCTGCTTAGTATGAGCTCAGGAACCACCGAACGCTGGGAGACAACCCTGAGACACACCCTCCCCGGGCAGCTTTAGGGGAAGCAAGCCTTGCTGGCACCTGCAGCTCAGACTTCTGGCCTCCAGAAATGGGAGACAATGTATCTCTGTTGTTTAGGCTGCAAGTTCATGGCTCACATTATGGTGGCCCCGGGAAACTGGAGCAATGCCCAAAGCATCAGCTGGTTCTGCCTCCTGCCCGCCAGACTGGTGTGTCTGTCTGCCAGCCTGCCACGGCCCTGTCCCAGCCCAGCCATCAGAGGGTAGCATCAGCAAGACTGGGGGCTTGGGCCCCGTGCACATGAGACTGAAACCCTAGGCCAGCCTCACACACCGGTGGACCCCCAGCACCAGGGCATCAGGAGAGGGACAGAGGGACTGGCTCAGCTGAGGCCCGAGACAAGCCGCTGGCTGGTGGAGCAGCAGCTGGTGGGAGAGGGCCTCTGGCCCGGGGCCCGGAGGGCTTGGGTGTCCATCCAGCTCTGTCATGTAGCAGTGCCGGCAAGAGCTGCCACCACCGAGGCTCCCACCTGTGAAATGCATGCCTCATGCTTCCCAGCCTCGGGTCCCAAGGGCGTGCCCACGTGCAAGGGTAGTTTTCGTTATCATGAGAATTGGGGAGCTCCTGGCATTTTGGGGTGTGGAGTGCTAGGCACCTTGTAATCATGGGGCTTGCTCCCTGTCCTTCCTGGCTTGCCATTTGCTCTCTGACCTCTTTCTTTCTTTCTTTCTTTCTTTCTTTCTTTCTTTCTTTCTTTCTTTCTTTCTTTCTTTTGAGAAAGGACGAGTCATTCTTGTGCCCCCAAAGTTCCTGCTAATTTAGTGTCATTTGCATCTGCAGCCTTTTAGGTTATTTAACTTGTAAATTTCCCTCAATAATTCCAGCTCCATTACTTTCAGAGTCCTGATTGCAGCACTTAAATTTTTTAGTATTCCATGCACCTCCTTCCAAGATGTGTGGGTGCAGCCGCCATCAGAGCAGCCAGAAAGCCCTCCAACTCCCATCTGGAGGCTGCGACTTGACAGATCCACGGTGAGTGCTGTGCCCAGGCTCTGAGAGAAGGGGGGGGGGGGCAAAAATGGGTTCTCACTGGGCTCTGCACACCACGGGCCTTTTCCAAGGATTGTCCACAAACGTGCAACCCCTCGTGCACTGGTAAAGCCCTGCCAGGGGAGGCACCTGCTGTCCCTCTTCTCGGTCCTCCATGGGGGATTTCACATGGGTCCCATCTCAACTCCACGCGCTGCAGGGTGGATTTCCACCCCCTAGTGTCCCCATCCCACCCCTGGGTTCATCCTCCATCCTTTCTGGTCTTGCTCTGTGATTCAGGGGCTGGCCCTGAAGGCTGGACTCCCAGCAGGAGCTCAGAGGGAGACTCATCTGGGTGCCTGAGGACCATTGTTCTTTCAGAGAGGCCCCCCCCTCCACCTCCAGCTCACTGGGCTCCACTAACAAGATCTTCCTCTTAGGGCGCTTGGCTGGCTCTGGCCCTAGAGCATGAGAGTCTCAATTTCAAGGTTGCAAATTCAAGTCCCATGTTGGGCATGGAGCCTACATAGATGATAGATAGATAGATAGATAGATAGATAGATAGATAGATAGATAGATAGATAGATTTTCCTCCTTCAGGCTGGGGAGGGTCCCAGTTCTGTTGTGGCTACTCTTGGGGCAGTGTGTTGCCTGTACCCTGCCCACATCTCTGCAAGTTCCCTTCCACTCTGGTTGTTGCCAAATAAACCCCATCAAGCCTTAATGATGGAAAATGATCACTTTAGTACATTCCTGGGTTCTGGGGGGTTAGGAACTCAGACAAGGCAAAGTCTCCACTTCTCAGCCAGGAAGACTGGAAGGCTGGGGGACTTGGCAGCCAGGGCTGGAATCATCTGGAGGCTTCCTCGCTCACATAAGGTCTAACAGCTGAGACTGGCCGTCAGCCAGAACTCCTACACATGGCCTCTTCATCTGGTCGCTCCACACAAGCTGGTTTGGGCTAGCGTCCCAGGAGAGCACAGCAGAAGTCCATGGCATTTGTATGATCTTGCCTTGGAAATCACATAGTGTTACCTCCACCAGCTCCTGTTGTTGCAGGCAGGCAGAACCGCTCCTGCAGCTGCCTGGGGAAAGTGCATGTGGCTATACTTGGGGCTGAATGTCAGGTCAGCCACTGGCTTCCCACTGGGGCCTGGGAGGGTGCTAACGGGAGGAAGATTTTCTCTGTTTATGCCCTGCGGCTGCCAGGGACACTGCAATGGTAAGCTTCTGGCATTTTCTGCTTCTCAAGTAGGATAGATTTTTGCCTGATAAAAGGATTTCCCTAGATCTATGAATAGAGACATTAAGAGAGATGAAGAACTTTAGATGCTGGGGGATTACTGAGTCCATGGGAGGTTTGGTCCTGCAACCCAGAGAGAACAGTAAGTTTTGACTTGTCTGTAGCAAATGATGTTGGGATGTGCTCTCTCTACGCTCCTTCAGCAGAGTACACCATTAAATGCAGTGTACATTTCTTCCCTTTTTTGATGGGAATGCTATCTTTGATGAAAATGGAATATGGCCTTTTAACTTTAATTTCAAAAATGGTTCTGGAACATTTTAATAAAATGAGTGAGAAATTATAGACCCTAGATTTTGTATGTATACAAAGGTTACCTTCTTTTGCCATCTTTAAAGGCAACTTAAAATTAGTAGAACCTGAAATAAAAGCTATAAAAAATGACACAGAATCAATATAAATGATTCTGACATTGAAAAGCAAATTGTAACAAAAAATTTTCAGATCTCATAAAAAGCACTAATTAACTCAGAGGAACGAATAAAGTTTGAATAGAAGCTATAAAAGGTTTGGGGATTGTTTGATAATCCAGTTAATGAATCATATGAACACACTGGAAAAGGATATAACTTCTTTGCTAATTTGACAAGAAATGCTGACATTGACAAAGAAAGATAAAACTCCCACAGCACCGAGTCAAGGAGGCTGTCTGTGACACCCTGATTAATACATGTCATTAATTCAGAGGGGTTTAAGATTAGTCCCGGAGCAAAAAATAACTTGAAATGCACTGCAACCTTCAAATTCATATGTGAAACTTGATAGAGATATCCTCAAATGTGGGTATCTTTAACATTTATAATAATGATTACCAGCAATGCATTGTGAAGTTCTTTTGCTCAGGGTCCAATCAGGAGACAGAAACCACCTAGCAATTTGAACAAGGAAAGTTTAACATAAAGAATTAATTTTAACAGGGGATTGGAAGGGTGCCTGGGTGGCTCAAGTGCCTTCCACTTAGGTCATGATCCCGGGGTCCCAGGATAGAGCCCGACCTCAGACTTCCCGCTTAGCGAGGGGGTCTGCTTCTCCCTCTGACTCTCCCCCCTCTCCTGCACTCTCACTCTCTCTCTCCCAAATAAATAAATAAAATCTTTTAAAAAGGACTCCTGGGTGGTTCAGTTGATTAAGCAGTTAAGTATCTGCCTTCACCTCAGGTCATGATCCCAGTGGCTTGGGATCAAGTCTGCATGGGGATCCCTGCTCAGTGAGGGAGCCTGCCCCTCCTCCTTCTTGTGTGCTCTCTCTTGCAAAAATAAATAAATACGAATGTTAAAAAATGTTCTAAAAAGTCCCAGGGGTTTGGGGTACTAAGGAATTGGCTAAAAAGAAGTAAAAAGGATTCTTAACACAGGCTCAGGAGACCCAGCCAGCAGCCATCACCCTGGGTGAGACAGAGCACCCATGAGGAGGTCCCTCTGCAGGGCTGAGATCCAGAACTTACTGGAGAGTGTGTGGCTCACCGCACTGCAGAGGAGTCGCTGAGGTGCCAGGTCAGCCGCACTTGCTGGAAATCTGCCCCTTGGGGTGCCAGGGGCCATCCCTAGGGAGGTGCTCTGCCTCGAACCCGCCCCAAAGCCACAGGACAAAACCAGGGGGTGCTGTTCATGCGCCCCGGGCCCCTGAAGCTGCTGCCAGGGGGTGTCACGGGAAAATCCCGGTTGCTGGGAAGAGTGGAGCTGGGTGCTGCAGGCGCCACACACACTGCAGGAGCGGCCTGGCTTGCGGGACCAGGTGTGGAAGGATGCTTTCGTGCTACCCGAACCTGCCAAGAGCCACACACCCCTGGGCACCTGGGAGGCTCAGCAGCTGAGCGTATGCCTTTGGCGCAGGGCGTGATCCTGGAGTCGCAGGATCGAGTCCCACATGGGGCTCCCTGCATGGAGCCTGCTCCTCCCTCTGCCTGTGTCTCTGGCTTTCTCTCTGCGTCTCTCATGAATAAATGAATAAATAAAATCTTAAAAAAAAAAAAAAGAGCCACATGCCCGGACCGGGAAGAGAGCCCGGCTCCTCAGCGGCCCTCCAGCGCCCTCTCCTGACCAACTAGAAAGCAGCAGCGAGGGGATGTTAGTAGCGGACGTGCAGGCACCTGATACCTGGCACAGAATGAAGGAGACTTTTCTAGATTGATAAATCACTAAATTTGTATCCACCGTGCTAGAGGAAAGACTAGCTTCTCAATTTCTCTGATCAGATTTTGTCAATTGAAGAGTTAGCCAAACCACTTATGGCCCAAAACTATAAGAATAAAAATATTTTTTTAATATTTATTTATTTTTTTAATTTATTTATGATAGTCACAGAGAGAGAGAGGCAGAGGGAGGAGCAGGCTCCATGCACCGGGAGCCCGACGTGGGATCCGATCCCGGATCTTCAGGATCGCGCCCCGGGCCAAAGGCAGGCGCCAAACCGCTGCGCCACCCAGGGATCCCTTTTTTTAATATTTAAATCCCCCAAACTGTATCTGCCCCTGCGAGATCTTCCCTTCAAACTTTTTTAAAAAAGATTTTATTTATTTTTTCATCACACACACACACACAGAGGCAGAGACGGAGGGAGAAGCAGGCTCCATGCAGGAAGCCCAACGTGGGACTCCATCCCGGGTCTCCAGGATCACGCCCTGGGCTGAAGGTGGCGCTAAACCACTGGGCCACTGGGGCTGCCCCCTTCAAACTTTTTAAAAAGATTATCTATTTATTTGAGAGACAGCACGAGCAGGGGGAGGGGCAGAGAGAGAAGCAGACTTCCCACTAAGCAGGGAACCTGATGCAGGGCTCAATCCCAGGACTCTGGGATCATGACCTGAGCCGAAAGCAGATGTTTCACCGACTGAGCCGCCCAGGCGCCCCTCCCTTCAAACTTCTTATAAACGTTGCTCATCAAGACCCATATCAGGTCTTAGGCTTCCATGTGAAATTTCTTTGACTACTTTCGGCTAAGCAGATACTTGGCTAAGCCTTCATAAACTGGCTGTGGCCCTAAAGGGAGAATAGTCTACACGCAGCACTTCTGAAACCAGATGTGTGGGTTTTCCACACCAAGCAATTCTCCAATCCTCTGTGATGCCAGCTGGGGGTCCTACAATTCAATCCAACTCTCTGACACTACCTACCTGGCCAGAGCATCACCTCCCACAGGTGAAGGGCAAGAGGGCACCCACCACGCTGCAGACTCCAATCTCAAGTCAACATTGTCACCTGTGCTTCTGGCTTTCAATCAGAGGTTCCTACTACCCCTTCCTCAGGTTGGATAGTTTGGTAGAAAGAGAGAACTCAGGAAAAGTTTACTTATTAGGCTACCAGTTTATGAAAAAGAGATACAAGCTCAACTGAAGGGATGACTGGGGGCCAGTCTGGGGGGCGCTGAGCTCCCGTGTCCTCTCCACACACACCAACCCCTCCCCAGCACCTCCACATGGTCAGCAGCAGCCCACAGGCTCTCTGAACCCCTTCAATTAGGATTTATTGTCTTTTTTTTTAATAGAGGCCTCATGTCATAGGCTCAGTGGATGAAATTATTGATTTCTCAATATTTTCAATAATCGAAATATTGATTTCTCAATATGAATGATTAACTCCATTTCCAACCTTCTCTCCTCCCTCTTGGAAAGTGGGCATGGGGTGCAAAAAAACCGACCCTCTAATTGGGAGGTTGGTTCCCCTGGCAACCAGCCTCCATCCTGCGATTTATCCTGGAGCCTCCAGCCTCAGCCATTTCCTTCACACTTTTTTTTTTTTTAAAGATTTTATTTATTTATTCATGAGAGACACACAGAGAGAGGCAGAGACAGAGGCAGAGGGAGAAGCAATCCCGGGACCGCGGGATGACGCCCTGAGCCGAAGGCAGACACTCAACCACTGAGTCACCCAGGAGCCCCTCCTTCACACTTAAGAAGACACTTGTCACTTCAGAGATTCCAAGGTTTTGGAAGTCACATACCAGGAAGTGGGACAGAGACCAAATATATATTGCTTATTGTGTCAAAGGCAATTTTTTATCTGAGTGTTCATTGGGCATTTAGCCCACGCCACTGTCTATTTTTATTTAACTAAAATTTCTAGCCTTACACAAATGTGTCTTCTTTTCCTGGAATGTGCAGAGAATCCTCCATCTCCTTCACAGCAACAACCACTTCCTACTTTGGACTCTCGTTTGGATGGTGAACTTCTAGAGGGAGGAGATCATGTTATTTATATATTCGAACTTGCACACATAGCAGCATTCAATAAACATTCATTGCATCAATTAAGAGAGATCCCCTGTTTCCTCAAGTAGATTATAAGCTCCTTGAGGGCAGAGCTAAGGTGAAAGTTGAGGGAAGTCAGAGAGGTCATCCAATCTCAACCCTGGGTGGGTACAGGGGGGAAATGAGGACCATAAAGGGGCATATCCTCAGGACCCTGAGGGGCAAGGTCACATGGGTGTCAGCTTCAAGCTCATAGCTCTTTCTACCCTTCCTGTGTGCATGTGGGTGTTGCGGTAGGAGGGCAGAGATGGAGTGAGGAGTGGAGCTGCCTGACCCACCCCCTGGGCCCTGGTGGCTGAGACAGGCATCTGTCCTTCTCTCCATTCTTGGCACAGGTAAATGTGTTGGGAGCAGAACACCAAGAACATCTGTTCTTTAAAAATAAGAGTGGAGGCACCTGGCTGGCTTAGTCGATGCAGCATGTGACTCTTCATCTCAGGTTTGGGAGTTCAAGCCCCATGGTGGGTACAGAGATTACTTAAAAAAATTTTTTTTTAAATGAAAATGAAAAATAAAAATGAGAGTGGTTGGGGACAGGGAATCAAAGTCTTCCAAAATTCCTGATAATCACAGCAGCAGGCTGGGGCCTAAGTCCTAAGGATAGTCTAAAAGGGGGAATTGATGCGTCAAGAAGTATAAACTTAAAAAAATTTCATATTCTTCATTTTCCCTCAAATTGTTGTACCCATTTACAGACTCGTCAACAAAGTATGAAGATGTGTATTTCTCAGATCCCACCACCCTTGTCAACCTTGGATATTCTCAAACCTATGCCAGCATAATAGCAAGCAAATGATTTTTCTTTCGTGGTGGTTAATTTGCATTTCTTTAATGATGGGAGGGGTTGAATATATTTTTAAATGTTTGTGGGTCATTTTATTTTGAGCGGTAATATCCTATGGTTGTTATTGCTGATGTTTAATAACAAAAATTCAATGGAGTAAAACTTAAAGATCTAGTTCGCTGTATTAACCAATTTATGAACCAGGCAGTGTCCTGTCTAGCAAGTAGGTGAGAGTGCCAAAGGGCTACAGAAGAGGATAGGTCTTAAAAGGTAGAGAGGGTGTAGAAAAAAGGAAATTATCAGCAAAGAACCCATTGTTTTAGGCAAAGACAAGGGGAATGGAGGGGGGGTTATCCCAGTGCTGACCAGGAAATTCCCATGTTGACTGGTTAAAGGTTACCTTTCTGGGGGGTTGAAACTGCAGTCAGGTTAGTTATTAAGTCTTGGTTTTACAGACCTGGGGCCTTAACGTGAGTGACACCATTTTGGGCTCATGGTTTTCTTTTTAACACTGGATTCCTTTTTTATTTAAGAACTTTTTTTTTTCCCCTAAGATTTATTTATTTTAGAGAGTGGGGGGAGGGGCCGGGGGAGGGGTAGAGGGGGAGGGAGAAGGGTCTTAAAGCTGACTCCACACAGGCACTGAGCCCAATGCAGGGCTGGATCCCACCACCCTGAGATCACGACCTGAGTGGAAATCAAGAGTCAGTCGCCTGGCAGACTGAGCCACCCGGGTGCCCCTCTTTAAACGTTTTAAAAGAGAGAAGTAGGGGCACCTGAGCGGCTCAGTCAGTTAAGCATCTTCCTTTGCCTTTGGTCACAGTCTCTGAGTGCTAGAATGGAGCCCTGCATCGGGCTTCCTACCCAGTGGAGATCCTACTCCTTCCTCTCTCTCTGCCCCTCCTACCCACTCATGTGTGCTCTCTCTCAAATAAATAAATAAATAAATAAATAAATAAATAAATAAATAGAGGGCAGATTCTACTAGTGGATGGCAGCCTACCAGTAGATCATGGAGTATCATGCTTGCACATAGTATGTACTCAATAAACACATGTCGGATTAATGAATGATCATCAAGGGTCCTGCTTGGTAAGGTGTACAGGGGACCATTCTGTCCTGCTCTTTCTCTCCTGACTGATTCTGGGCTGGGGGAGTGAAACCTCTCTCTGCTTTTGTGGGGAGGGGACCCAAGGTGGAGATAAGACACAATGGTACAATATGAACAGGTGTCCTAGTCCTATCCGGCTCAAGTTTTGTAGAGATGGTTCCAGAGAATACACCAGGAAGGGTGTGGCTTATAGAACCTGGCACTCAGATCTTCTTGAGCTTCGTAAGCCAATACAAATTCTGCATCTCACCAGGAGAGGGAGCCCTAAACTCAGGATGATTCTGAAGTTTGGTTAAGTGCTGTCTTCCAAAATTAACCCTCACAAATTTCCTTTTCCACCTAAAATTCTTCCTTACAAGTTTAAATGGCTGTAAGAGATGTAATTCCTCATCTAGTGTAATTATACATATTTTTAAAAACAAAACTATTATGTGACTCTCAGCTATATATTCAGTGATATCTAAATACCATAGCAATTTGATACCCACCATTTAAAAATACATAAAGTTCTCTTTTAATTATTCCTTTTTATTGATAAACTTACCTTTCCATTCTCTTCCCTCATGTAATTTTATCTTAGTAGAATATACGTAATTCTTGGAAGTCTTTAATGGATTGTCCCTATCATACTTCTCAGCAACAAGAATATAAATGAAAATTTAAGGAAATATTATATCTTATGATCATGAGTCTCTAAATAGTGAGAGTTTCTTCTGGTTAGAGTTATTGCCATTTTAATAAATTTAAAGCTCATTAAATCAACAGAAATATGTTCAAATTTTGATAAGTATTGTTAAACATAGAAAGTTAAGGGGATCCCTGGGTGGCACAGTGGTTTAGCGCCTGCCTTTGACCCAGGGTGCGATCCTGGAGGCCCAGGATCGAATCCCACATCGGGCTCCCAGTGCATGGAGCCTGCTTCTCCCTCTGCCTGTGTCTCTGCCTCTCTCTCTCTCTCACTGTGTGCCTATCATAAAAAAAGAAAAGAAAAAAAAACATAGAAAGTTAATTTTCTTTGGAAATATCTCTTAATGAGGTGAATGAAGGTGTTTTTATTTTTATTTTCCAGTCTGCTGAAGTAAGACATATTGCTGACCAAATACACCCCTGTGTCTACTGCTTCGAATTGATTTTGGGCTCTGCCATTAAGAACACCTTTTTAAATTTTATTCATTCATGAAAGAGAGAGGCAGGCCCCATACCTGGAGCCCAATGTGGGACTCGATCTCGGGTCTCCAGGATCACAGCCAAACCGTTGAGCCACCTCGGGATCCCCATTAAGAACACCTTCGAGGGCAGCCCCGGTGGCGCAGTGGTTTAGCGCCGCCTTCAGTCCAGGGTGTGATCCTGGAGACCTGGGATGGGGTCCCATGTCAGGCTCCCTGCATGGAGCCTGCTTCTCCCTCTGCCTGTGTCTCTGCCTCTCTCTCTCTCTCTGCATCACTATGAATAAATAAATAAAAAATCTTTTTTTTTTTTTTTTTTTAAAAAGAACACCTTTGAGAGAGTGGTCAATGTTGAGATGCCGATTAAAGCCTGGATGAGAGAGCCTCTGAGGGATGTCTCCTGAGGGCATGACTTTGGTTACATTGTCTACACGTGAAAGCACACTGCAACAAAATTTCCAGGTAGGTAAAACTGACCTATTCCTTCATTCTGCATCTAGGTAATCATCAGTCACTGTAAATTACTTTCCATTATAAGCATTTATTTGCATCCATTTCTTTCTCTCCATTAACTACCCCCTTTTTTGAGAGTGAGAGAGAGAGAGAGAGCATGAGCAAGTGGGGTGTGGCTGTAAGAATTTTCAAACAGACTACCCCCTGAGTGGGGAGCCCCACGCAGGGCTGGACCTCATGACTCTGAGATCATGACCTGAGCCAAAAAATCAAGAATTGGCCACTTAACCACCTGAGCCACCCAGGCACCCCTCCATTAGCTACCTTTAGCCAGGCCTGTATCTCTTTCTACCTGAACCATGGCAGTGACGTCCAGACCCCTCCTAGTCCTTCCTGCATGTGGTTATCAGATTAGTCTTATGCCTCTTCTACACTGCCATTCTTTTGCAAACAAAACAAAATCAACTTTCTGATCTCCTAGAATATGAAGTCTAGACGTTTGTGGCTGTCATTCAGTGTTCCCTGGGATGTCCATCTCTGTCCTCTTGAACACCACTGGGCCTATTATCTCCCAGGATCCTCTCTCAGTTTGGTGGGCCTCTCCCACCTTGCTCTCCTCCCAGGTTGCAGTCTCTTTGAACCAATGGAAAGTCCCTTTTTGTCAGGTCCTCTCCAGGAGAGGTGGTCTCTTCTGGTCTGCCACTCTCTTCATATGATGGGAAGGGCATATGTGGTTGCTAGCAGAGGTAGTATATATTTCTGCAGTCATATAATGTACCAGAAGTAGATTCATCTTGAAATTTATGAGGCAGGGGATAGAAATTTCCAAAAAAATGTTCCTAGGGAATCATTATATATCAATAATGTTTCCTAAGCATCTACTGTGCTAGGCACGGGTGGAAGAAATAGAAATTTAAGATATAGTCTATCTTCCCTCAAAGAGGTGATAGTTTACTGGGGGGACAGGAATTCCACACATTAAGATAGCAAATAAGATTGTATAGAATCAAGGGGAGCAGGGGGGGGCTCAGTTGGTGGGGTATCTAACTCTTGGTTTTGGCTCAGGTCATGATCTCAGGGTCATAGGATCCAACCCTACATGGGGCTCTGTGCTCAGTGGGGAGTCTGAGCTTCTCTCTTTCCCTCTCCCTTTGCCCTTCCCCCCTCGTGCTCTCTCTCTCTCTCTCCAAAATAAATGAAATCTTATAAAAAAAAAAAAAAGTCTTATAGAGGGCATCCCTGGTTGGCTCAGCAGTTTAGCGCCTGCCTTTGGCTCAGGGCGTGATCCTGGGGTCCTGGGATCGAGTCCCACGTCGGGTTCCCTGCATGGAGCCTGCTTCTCCCTCTGCCTGTGTCTCTGCCTCTCTCTGTGTGTCTCTCATGAATAAATAAATACTTTTTTAAAAAATTGTGCAAATTCATCCATATGTGTTCTGCAAACAATAAAAGCAAACAAGGACCGATGGAGCAATAAAAACAACAGTAAGCATTAGTTGTTAAGAATGCAAGCTCTCAAAAAAAAAAAAAAAGAATGCAAGCTCAAAAAAAAAAAAGCAAGCTCTCCTTTTCCTTCATCATCTCTCCTCCTGCCTCCTTCCTTCGTCTCCCTTGAAAAAGGCAAATTGAAAAAAAATTGTAACATCACATCTGTTGAAAGGTAAAGAGGTAAAGTTATCAGTAGTGTAGGGAGTCAAGGATTTGTACCTTCGACCGATTCATCTACGGGAAATATCACGACAAAACAGAACTAACTACCACCTCAAAACACACTTTCGAGGAAACTTCACACCTGAGATGACCTTCACCATTACAAATAATGAATCATTAGAAACAACCTTGTGACTAGTCCTCCCCAGCCAATACCTATTTCTCTTCCTCTCCTCAGAGTGGAATCCTTGCCCTAGGCCACAGGGGTATACCCGGGTATACCCGGGTATACCCTTCCTTCCTTTCCTTTGTACGATTATGTGACCACATGCTGGCCAATGGAGACGTTAGGTGTGAAGCACTTGACTTCTGACTGGGCTCCCCGCCCCCTTCCCCTTTTCCATTCCCTGGGCTTGGAATCCACGTGGTTGTGCTAAGGAGCCACCACGGGCAGGCTGTCTGCAGAGGAGGGCAGCACCCTGCAGATGGCAGGGCAATGAGATGGAGAGACTGTTTCCCTTCATTCACCACCGAACCCCCCAGGGCTGTTAGATAAGCAATATTTCAGTTTCCCTTTATTATTTGGAGTCTATTCCAGCAGGCAAGCCTGTATTCTAACACAAATGCAAATGACCAACAATAGGAGATGATGGGCTGGTCTATTGTATTTCTACTTGGTGAGATATTAGGTAGTTCTTGAAGTTATATTTATGAAGGTGTGAAATAATAAAAATTCTTCAGATATATTAATTTTTTAAAGTATGATTAAAAATTGCATATATGGGACATATATATATGTAAGTTTTAAAAGCTCTTATTAAGAAAAATATACTGGAAAATTTTACATGGAAATGTTAATAATGGTTATAGCTCAGGTAATGAAACATCAGGAGATTTAGATTTATTCTCTCATTTTATTATTTAATATATTTTTAAAAACATTTTATTTATTTATTCATGAGAGACACAGAGAGGCAGAGACACAGGCAGAGGGAGAAGCAGGCTCCATGCAGGGAGCCTGATGCGGGACTTGATCCCAGGACCCCAGGATCACCTGAGCCAAGGGCAGATGCTCAACCACTGAGCCACCCAGGTGCCTCTATTTAATATTTTTTAATAAAAAAATAATAAGGGGCGCTTGGGTGGCTCAGTCAGTTAAGAGTCTGCCTTCAGCTCAGGTCATGATCCCAGGGTGTTGGGATCCAGCCCTGGATTGGGCTCCCTGCCCAGCAGGGACTGTGCTTCTCCCTCTGCCCCTCTCCGTTTTCCCCTCCCCCACACTCCTGTGCACGCTGACTCTGTGCAGGTAATATAGGCATCAGCCAATGGAGTAGGGAGCCCTCTCCTTGCCTGTCTCCTCCCAACAGGCTCCATTGCAAGACTATCCCTGATCACAGCAATCTCATACTTTATTAAGCTCTGTGGCTGCTATTTCATCCCTCCTTTGGGTTAACACCAAGTATCGGGCACATTAGGATGAATCACTTAGGCTGGAGCAGCGTGATATTTTTTTTTTAAGATTTTATTTATTTATTCACGATAGACACACAGAGAGGGGCAGAGACACAGAGGGAGGGAGAAGCAGGCTCCATGTAGGGAGCCTAATGTGGGACTTGATCCCAGGACCCCAGTATCATGCCCTGAGCCAAAGGCAGATGTTCAACCACTGAGCCACCCAGGTACCCTCAGAGTGACAATTTAGTACTTGTGAGGAAGTGGGCACTGGAGATGTAGAGGTTGGAAGGTGAAGAAAGGGAAAGGAGGGAACAAGAAGTAGATATTATCAAACTGAAGCTTTGCCTAAATGTCTTTTGGTGGAGCCACCTACTGCTGATGATCTATTCAATGTCTGCTTCCCTCTTCTTCCTTCCTGGTAGATTAGGAATTTTTTTTTAAGGGGGTAAGCAGTGATTCTCCAAAATGACACACAAGTAGTAGTGGCTTTTTTTTTTTTCTAGTCTATTGACTCTTTTTTTTAAAAAAAGATTTTATTTATTTATTTATTTGAGAGAGAGAGAGAGCACGAGCAGGGGGTAGAGGGAGAAGCAGACTTCTCACTGAGCAGAGAGCCTGACACAGGGCTTGATCCCAGGACCCTGAGATCATGACTGAGCGAAGGCAGATGCTTAACTGACTGAGTCACTCAGGCGCCCGTAGTCTATTGACTTTCTTTGTTTTTTTTAAGATTTTATTTATTTATTCATGAGAGACACACACACAGAGAGAGAGAGAGAGGCAGAGACACAGGCAGAGGGAGAAGCAGGCTCCCTGCCAGGAGCCCGATGCAGGACTAGATCCTATGACCTCGACTAGATCCTATGACCTCGGAATCACGTGATCCAAAAGTAGATGCTCAACCACTGAGCCACCCAGGTGCCCCATCTATTGACTTTCTAATGACATTTTTTTCTAGTCAAGTCAGAAGTTTAAGGGGTGGGGCTTTGGGATCAGCTCTTGTTTTCCTAATGGAAATGGATAGATTTAGTTGACACATGCTTTTCATTCTTTGCCCTTCCCCTCTTTTCATCTGGACCATGGACACAAGGTCTAGAGGCTCAGCGGCCAACTTTTTCCAGGGTATAAAAAGTGTTAACGTTTCAGAATAAAAGTAAAACCAAGACTCACATTCAGTGAGTTTTATATTTATTCATATAAAAATGAACATGTGTCAAAGATTTTATTGCACCCATAAGGGAACAAAGCGAATGTTACAACCTGCTCAAAAGTGGAGCCAAGGAGCACCTGGGTGGCTCAATCAGGTAAGCAACCAACTCTTGATTTTGGCTCAGGTCATGATCTCAGGGTCATGGAATTAAGCCTTCTCCCTCCCTCTGTTGGCTCTGTGCTCAGTGGGGAGTCTGCTTCAGGACTCTCTCCCTCTGTCCTTTCCCCTCAAATAAATGAATCTTTCTTAAAAAAAAAAATCACCTGTTGAATTTGAATTCCCCAAAGTTTTAGGCAATTGGTTGTGTGTGTGTGTGTGTGTGTGTGTGTGTATGTATGTATGTTTGTAAAAGAGAAATGGTGGAGATTTCTCATTTTCTCTTTCTTTTTTTAAAGATTTATTTATTTTAGGGATCCCTGGGTGGCTCAGCGGCTTGGCACCTGCCTTTGGCCCAGGGCACGATCCTGGAGTCCCGGGATAGAGTCCCATATGGATCTCCCAGCATGGAGCCTGCTTCTCCCTCCTCCTGTGTCTCTGCCTCTCTCTCTGCCTCTCTCTCTCTCTCTCTCTCTCTCTCTCTCTATATATATATATATATATATATATATATATATATAATAAGTAAATAAATATTTTTAAAAAGATTATTTATTTTAGTGAGAGAGAGAGCACACAAGCAGAGGGAGGGGCAGAGGGAAAGAGAGACTCTCAAGCCAACTCCCCACCGAGTATGGAGCCTGATGTGGGGCTTGATCTCCCCACTCTGAGATCATGACCTGAGCAGAAGATTTTACCTTTTTTTTAAAAAAAAAATTATTTATTCATGAGACAGAGAGAGAGAGACAGAGAGAGGCAGAGGCACAAGCAGAGGGAGAAGCAGGCTCCATGCAGGGAGCCCAACGCAGGACTCGATCCCCAGTCTCCAAGATCACTCCCCAGGCTGAAGGCAGGCACCAAACCACTGAACCACCCAGGCTGCCCAAGATTTTACCTTTTTAACTGTCATGCAAGCTATGTTATTTTTAATCATTTTCCGGAATCAAGTAAAGAAAAAAAAAGTAGTTTAGTATTCCATGGAAGTTTCTCAAACCACACGCCTACAGCAATGACTACTACTTTCTTGCCACTATGTTCATTTTAGTTTCCATTCACCCTTGGACTTAAAATCACAAAACTAATACTATATATCAAATTATTTTTAACACTGAAAATGGGTTAAATGACAAAACATAGATTATTCTGAATTTAGTTCAATAGTACTAATACCATGGTTTGATTTCCTTTATCATCTCTGCCATCACTTCTTTTCTTTCTTTTTTTTTTTTTTTTGTCACTTCTTTTCTTTTGAGAGTTGGAACATCATCTACCCACCTCTTGGGAGACAGATGAACAGAGGTACCTGGGTTAAACACCTGGGAGCAGAACATGCTGGGGATTCGAAACCAGGACACAGAACTTGAGGACTGCATGCTTTCAGAGGGATTCTACTTGGGTCAGGTGAGCAGCCAAGCCCTTCCTGGTCGTACCTGAAATCCAGCCTCCAACCCACATTTCCTGGAAATCAGAGTAACTCTTACATCTGATTTTTTCAAAATTTCTTTCAGCTTCCATCATCCTCCAGTGGGATTGAAATTATGTATTCCCAACCAGGGTGGGAACAAATCTCCCTCACCACCTGCTTGGTTTCTCTGTCCTTCCATGTTCTTCTTATCCAGCTAGGATCCTAAATAAAATGACCATGCCTCCAAATAAGGTTATCACTGATTGAAAATCTACCAGACTGAAAATGTGAGTCATCATTGAAATTCCCTGAAAATTCCAGTTTATAACCACTTCCCCCAAATTCCCATTTATAAATAGAAAAATCAAGAAGGAGCTGGTTTTCTTTTTAAATCAACTTCCTCATCTCTAAAAAATAAGTTTACTGCACAACTTCACCAACACATGTATATTGTTCTGATCAAACCAATTCTAAATAAAGCCAAACAACATGCTGAAACTTCCTGTTACTTTTCTAGCAAGAGTTGATAACATTCAGCATTAAATTTCACTGTCATCTAAAGGATGTTTAAGGATTTTTCTGGTTCAACTCCAGCAGAAATTACTTGATTCCTTGTTACTATGAAATCCACGGCGACAAAAACAAAAAGACAAAGAATTCTTCATCTTATGAAATTACAGTTGAAGCCATTAAATGTCAGCATTACAAAGAACAGAAAGGAGGCAGGTTACTACAATACAGCAAGAATGATAAAAGTTGATTTATTAGTTCAAGATAATATGTATTTTGATTCTGACAGTTACTACCATATTGCCCTTGTCGGAGTTGTGCCAATTTCACCTTCCTGGAGCAACTAAAGAGTGTGTCTATTTCCACACAGCCCTGCCTTCACCAGCTGTCACATTTTTTCCATCTGATGAAAGGCATAAGGTGGTATCTTGTTGTAGTTTGTTTTTTTTGTTTTGTTTTGTTTTGTTTTTAGAGAGGAAGAGAGAGGCAGAGGGATAGGGTGAAAGATTCTTAAGCAGGCTCCATGCCCAGCACAGAACCTGATAGAGGGCTCAATCTCACAACCCTGAGATCAACACCAGAGCCAAAATCGAGTTGGATGCTTCACTGACTGAGCCACCCAGGCACCCCATGTGTAGTTTTAATTTATATTAATCTCATTTTGAGTAGGGGTTAAGTAATCTGTCATGTGTTTATGGACTATTTGTATTTCCTCCTCGGGGAACTGTATTCACAGAGATCTTTGCCCAGTTTTCTATTTTGTTCCTTTTCCTATTGAATTGTAAAAGCTCTTTATACACCAAGGAGATTTGTCTTTGATGTGACTTACCAATATTTCCCCCCATTCTGCATTTGTCTTTTGACCAAGCAGCTGATTTGGCTCAATGTAAAGAACTTTAATTTCAAAGATTTTCTAAGTATTTGTGTGCCCCAAGAAGGTCTCTTGAGATAGAAGACTTTACTTGGATAGACACAGAAATCTGCCAGCTTAGCATGCACTGGTGGACCCACAGGCAATGCTTCCAAGTCAAGAGATGAGAAAAAGGGGACTGAAATTGCTCTGCACAGTGTGTGCAGTGGCCTCTCTGTAATGGGCAGGAACACGGGCATATACAGAACCTTTGGGAACATGTTTCTCCTCCTTAAAATGGATTTAATGGCACATTCCAACTAAGGCTTCCCACCAGGGAATGGATGGGCACCAGGAGGAGGGGTCCTGCCTCACGTCTCCTGACAGGGGATGTCTGAGGATGTGCAGAGGCCCTTTCAGATTGTCCGCACCAGGGCCCCCTGGTGTTTGTTATTCTAGATCCAAAACATCCATTTTTGAAAATGTACTGCTGGGGCTAATGGCATCCCGACGGTTGTCCTGGTGTAGTGAGAGGGATAGACAGATCCCAGCACAAGAGGTTAGCCACCATGCCCTGGTGCATAGTCTTATTATCCGTGTTGATAGAGAGCTAAGTAGCTTGCCCAGGTACCCCCCTGGCATTTGTTGGAGCTGGCTGCCTGCGAGCATGACCTAAGTAAGCTCTCAAGCCCCATCCCATCACAATGCCAAAGCAGGCCCTACAACAGTTCTGGGAGTCAGAAAGGATGGGCCGGCCAGCAGCCTCAAACGAGCAAACTTGCAGAGATCTGAGGTAGCCTTCTTCCATTTTGAGGTCCATCTACCAAAGGGTCATCTATCCATTTCTCAAAGCTCTGCCAGAACCTGTGCTCAGCCACCTGGGTTCTGCTGACGTTCCCAGAGCATCTCACAAGTGGCCTTTAATTTTCATGCACTCTTGTCTTATTTTCTCACCTAGACACACACGGACAAAGCCCAGGCAGCTTTATCCGTTTTTACCACGGTGCGGGACAGGGAGCTTTGGGAGTAGGCGGACGGATATCCATAGACCTTGGGGTCGGTCGTGTGACGGAGACCCAGTTATCAGGGCCGGTGTCGGGGGACAGGAGCCAGGAAGTCCGGGTGAAGCAACCTAATTTCACCGTGAGTGGAGGCCCAGTGGAGAGCGGGAGGAAAACCCGAGCTTTTGGAGGGAACAACTCTCCCTCCGGGGTAGAGGGTTCTTCCTGCAAGGTCCGCTGACCTGCAAAGCTTTTGGAGAAACGAAGCCAGGTACGATTTCCTCCCAAGTCGAGCATACTGGGCCGGGCCTGCGGTCGCGCCCGGCCCCGCCCGGTCCCGCCCGGACACCGGACACCGCCTCGGGCTCCTCGGCGGGGGCTAGAGGCCTCCCCCAGGCCCCGCCCCTCCCCTCCCCTCCCACCCCGTCTTGGCCCCGCCCACCACCGGCCGCCCCGCCCCCGCGTTAGCCCCGCCCCGCCCTCTGGCCCCGCCCACAACCCCGCTTTCTGGCCGCGCGAGGGTGGCGCGGCGGCCGCAGCGGCGGGGGCGGGGCCAGCCTCACCCGGAATGAAAACAAACGGCAGCCGCTGCCGCATCCGGGCACTCGGCGGGGAGCGGCGGGCGCGGTGGTGGCGCAGGTGAGGAGGCGGGGGCTCGGCGGCCGTCCCCGACCGGGGTCTCAGCGGCGCCGTGTGACGCCCCGCTTCCCGGCAGGACCCCGAGGCGTCCCCCGCCCAGGGTGGGCGCGGCCACAGCGGGGGGCGGCGGGCGGCGGGCGGAGGCGCGGAGGCCGGCGGGGGCTCGGGGACGCGCCGACGGTTCGCGCGGCCCTAGGTCTGCGCTGGGCTGGGCCCGGGGCTGGGGGTTTGCATGGAATTGTTCTGGGGGAGACGCAGGAAGGTACGTAGACGCTAAAGTAAATCTCGTTAGATGAAGAGCTTGAATCCCAACACCGCTCCTCCACACATGTCATTTGAGATTTATTTGCAGTCGGAGCTAGATTTTTTCCTGCTAATTAATGACAAACTGGTTGATTCCTGCATTGCTCTGCTTCTGCATTTGGCATCTCCCCTTACTCTTAGTTTTTAACTGAAGAATCTTTTATTACTCCTCCTAGGTGGAAAAGGAATGTATTTTGAATATACGTGCGTACATGTGTATTTGAAAAGCTCTGGGTACCATAGATGGATTCTTTGCAGAAGTGGAAGTGAAAATGTCAAAGGAGTGGTTTCTAATGTTTCACTTTCAGTTTGGAGCAGTAATATTAATGAACTTCTGGGCATCCTTCCCCTTCCCCCTCGTTTTGTTGAGAAAGAATTGACAGACATCCCTGCTTTTGTGGCTGTAATGTGAGACGTTGTATGGCACGCGTACTGAAACTTTCTGCCTCTAAAATTCAAAACTGGTTTATTAAATTTTTTTTTTTGGTTTTGGTTTGGTTTCAAGTATGTATCCTCTTTTATTCTGTGGCCTGTAACTGAAGTTTTTGCTAATTTCAAAACATCAGGTTAATCCTTTTTAAACGTTAAGTCTCATGCACAGAGACCTCCATCTGTTGATTCCCTCCGTGCGCAGAGTGTGAGACGCACGTTGCGTTGGTGACTCCCTTTGGGCCTTTAATCAGGCGGTACAAAGAACTTGCCTCCCTCCGTAAGCTGCCCTTGAAATGATCACCCCTCCCTGTTGGTATTTTATCCAGAATTCATGAGGACTTTTGAGTAGGGAACTAGGTGTAGTGGTTGGGTGATTCGTTTGTGCCTGAAAAGCTAAGTACTTCTGTTTTTCTGTGTGAGCAGCTGTTCTGTGAGTGCTTGAAGATCTAGGGTTCTCACGTGGGTCACCGAGATGCGCAAGCACCTCTTCGTTGGTGTGTTTGTTCCTCACTCCCTTTCCTCCTCCCGTACTAATTACCCTCTTTCTCCCCTCAGACTGATATAAAATAGGTGTGAACTTTCTTTTAAAATATTTATTTATGGAATACACTGAAGTTAACAAACTTGATTTAAAAATTAGGTGATTTGAGTTTTGGTGGTGTGGAATACTACATGCCCTATATAGAAAAAGAAAAAGTTAGTTATCAAGGTTATATTAGCCTTGTATATATTTTTTTATTCAATAGAACTTGTCTTCATTTAAAAAAAAAAAAAAAAGAACTTGTCTTCATCATTCAGAAATTAATAACTCTTTCACTTTTCTTACTGCTTCTCTGATTTGGCTGTTTGACCTCTCTAGCAGCCTTACCCACCCCTTCAAATTGCTATGCTGGTGAGAGATGAGTAGACAACTCCATTGCTGCCAGAAGCTTCTTTGGGAGAGACTAGTTACCTACACAGGAGAGACCAGCAACAAAGGATTGCGGGACAAAATGCAAAGTCCAGTGTTGTAGGCAGACATCCCCATGCTAGCTATGACTGTGAACTTTTGTGACTTTGGCCAAGTCCTTTTACAGACCTGGGGCCTGGGTGTTTTCAGCTGTAAAATGATCATCTAACCAGTGTTAGATTGAATAGTGTACATAGATCTGCTGTTGTGTGCTTATTGGAAAGTATACAAATTTTTTTCTGGCAAAACTTTTTTAACTAAAAAAATTCAGTTATAGAGAATTTTGGTATTTCAGAGTTCACATTAGCTTTTATGTTTATCATACTAATGTGCTTGGTCTTTGTGTTAAACTCACCAAAATACAAATAGAAGATAATTTATATATTTATGTTGAATTGTTTATGAAAGCAGCTTCAAGGATTCATCTTTCTTTCATTTGATCTTTTTTCTTACATCAGAGAGTAATAGTTTAGGAAATAGAAAAGTATAATAAACCTTGCTACATATTAGCAACTTTGAAATGTATATTTTATGTAACATATAATATGTAATTGTATATATTATCTTTTAACATACCTATAGACAATGTATATTTTAGAGAAGTTTATAGCTAGTTAAAACCTAATCTAGGGATGCCTGGGTGGCTCAGCAGTTGAGGGTTTGCCTTTGGCTTCGGGCGTGATCCCAGATTTCTGGGAGGGATTGAATCCTGCATTGGGCTCCTTTCGTGGAGCCTGCTTCTCCTCCCTCTGCCTCTCTTTCTGTGTCTTTCATGAAAGAATAAATAAAATCTTAAAAAAAACACAAACAAACCTAATCTAAAAGTAATTTAAACAGGAGAGGAAGGAGTGGAGGGGAGCTCTTCTTACCACATTGAACACATCAACGTGTTTGGTAAATTATGAAATGCTTTGAAATGTAGGTGGGATATTGTTCATGTACTGTTTTGTTTTCAAGAATGGCGCAAAAGAAATATCTTCAAGCAAAACTGACCCAGTTCTTAAGGGAAGACAGAATTCAACTTTGGAAACCTCCATATACAGATGAAAATAAAGAAGTCGGTTTGGCATTGAAGGTATTTTCCTTTAAGACATAAATAAATAGCAGTGTTATAAGTCTCCTTGGAAAAAAAAAAAAAAAGTCTCCTTGGTAAATAAGATTCTGAAGTCCCAGAAATTTCCAGGTTTAACCATGTAAACTGTTTGCAAAACCAAAAGTATTAGTGATAAGCAGGTACCCACCTTTTACTGGGAATTGACAAGCTTATTTTTGTTTAATAAGATTGTATTCATATGAGAATGTTCTCTAATTTCCTGGGCACATACTATTTTTAATACCTTCACAGTGTTAGATAAAATTAGTATTTTGGAACTAATTTCGACCTGCTGGTGTGACAGTATTGATGCCACTAGGGCGTGTATTACGTGTTCATGGGGAGCAGCTGGGTTGCTGCTCAGTTTTCCTTGCTAACAGGGTTTGCTATAAAACAATTGCTCCCTTCCCTCAGCTTTTTTTTTATGCAGTGGCTATCTGTTCATTTGTTCAGAATACATTTTTCTAATAATTAAATCTCAATTTTTAATGGCAACATCAGAAATGGCATTATTTTACGTGAGGTTTCTAGAACTTGAAGTTTGCCTGCTTTCTCAAACAGGAGAACATTAATCATTTTTGACAGAAATATTTTGTGTTGGAATATAGCATGTACTTCTCTGCTTTCTCAGTCCAAATATCCTGAGATAACTGATGTAGGTTTTTCAGGGACTACGGGTTGTCACAGGGGCATCATATTGTCCACTTAGGAGGGAAGAGTTTTTCTTCCTATCTTTCCCCATTCCTGATAGGCCTCACTTTTTAGTTTTTACAACCCATCTTGTGACCTTTTTTCTGAATTTGCTTGTTATAACCCCTAGGCTCAGGAGTTAGATATGGCATAATAGGGAAAGCTATTTGGTCTTTGTCCTCGATGCCTGATACAGAGCTCCTAAAACCCTTGGGATATCCCCAGTGTTAAGGGTAATAGGAGCATCTTTTGTTCCAGTGAGGCAGCTCTTGGTAATACCTTCAGGATTGTGGCTGGTGACCAAAAAGACCAAACTTCAATCAGAAGATTAGACTTTTGGGGTGCCTGGGTGGCTCAGTCAGTTAAGCATCTGCCTTTGGCTCAGGTCATGATCTCAGGGTCCAAGATCAAGCCCCAGATGGAGCTCTCTGTTCAATGGAGTCTGCTTCTCCCTCTGCCCCTCCCCCAGCTCATTCTCTCTCTCTCTCTCTCTCTCTCTCTCTCTCTCTCTCAAATAAATAGAATCTTAAAAAAAAAAAAAAAAAGATTAGATTTCAGCACACTTTCCAACCTCAGGGAAGGGTGAGGGATAGAGATTGAGTTAATCACCAGAGGCCAATGATGTAATCCATCATGCCTACAATAATAACCCTAACTCCCATAAAAGCCCTTAAATGATGGGTTTCCAGGAGCTTCCAGATTGGCACATGGGTATACCATGTGCTGAGAGGGTGGCATACCCCTACTCCTCAGGGATAGAAGCTCCTGCACTCAGGGCCCTTCCAGAGTCCACCTCTGTACCTCTTCACCTATATATTCATTTGTATTCTTCATAACAAACTGCGATTGTAAGTATAGTATTCTTTTGACTTCTGCTGAGTCATTCTAGCAAATTATTTTACAACCAGTCCCAATGATTCAAAATTTTCTGTTAAATTATTTAGAAATGTATAATGTATTACAGTGACATAAGTCATGGCCCTCCTTTCTTTTACCCCTACAATAATCTCAGTTACTTTCACTTCTTCTGTTGGGTCTGTTCTCCTACCTCTTATTTGTTTTTATTTTTCCCTGGATCCTTTCTAGCCTCTGTATCTCTCAAGATGCCAAGCCTATCTGGATTTCCCTCTGATAGGCTGACCACCACTCAGCAGTTTTTTGCCTTAGAGTCCTTGATGCGCTGGTCTGTTCTGTGCCCCCATTTTTTCTGAGTTTGCACCACATTGATCTCTTCTCTGATTTTGCTTCACAGGACCTTGCTAAGAAGTACTCTGACAGGCTAGAATGTTGTGAAAATGAAGTAGAAAAGATAATAGAAGAAATACGTTGCAAAGCAATCAAACGTGGCACAGGAAATGAAAATTATAAAACAACAGGAATTGCTACAATTGAGGTATTTTTACCTCCACGGCTAAGAAAAGTGAGTAATTTTCCCAAACAAGTACATGTAGCGATGCTTTGTTAACTTAGTGATAAGTTACAATTTTTTTTAAGCTGCAATCCAAAGTTAAACTTATTTTATTTCATGTGCTGAGCATTTATCAACTTCAAAGTTAATTTTATGGATTCTTAAACTGGAACATTTACAAGGTAGGGTTGTCCCTCCTAGGCCTCCCAGACGTCACAAAGCCATGCATCACATGCTTACTTTTTCTAGAGTTTGAGCATTTAGAACTAATGGAGAATTAAAGGAGTACTTCAGGTTTCCCCAAACTGCATGCAGTAGGACACATCAGTAAAGACGTTTCCCTTTTCTCTGTGCTGGTGGAGGCTAGAGGACCATCAGCTCGGTGCTCAAGTGGCACGACCTCGTGTCAGAGCCACGTCCTCAGCATAGTTCAAGTCCAGAAGTGGTACTGGGGCAGGATACTCAAAAGTTGCTGGCCTCTGAGGGACTGCTCAGTGTTAATTGTTTTCAGAAGACATGAAACTATATATGTGTGTCAGAGCTACCACAGAACCCAGCAGCTTACTCCAAGACAAATGAAAACTGTGTCTGTGCAGAAACTTGCATGTGAATGTTTATAGCAGCTCTGCTCACAAAAGAGCTCTGTCTAGCTCTGTCTAGCCCAAAGGTGGAAACAGCCCAAATATTTGTCCATCAGTGGGTGAACAGATATATGAGTGTATGAGAGCCATGCAGTGGAATATTATTTAGCCATGAAGAGGAATGAAGTGCTGACACATCTTCAACATGGCTGAACCTCAGAAACATTATGAAAGAAGGCAGACACAGGGACGCCTGGGTGGCTCTGTGGTTGAGCATCTATTCAGCTCAGGTTATGATCCCAGGCTGGGGATCAAGTTCCACATTGGGCTCCCTACAAGGAGCCTACTTCTCCCTCTGCCTATGTCTCTGACTCTGTGTCTCTCATGAATAAATAAAATCTTAAAAAAAAAAAAAAAAGAAGAAGAAGAAGAAGCCAGACATAAAGGCCACATGTTGTATAATTCCATTTATATGAAATATCTAGAATGAGTAAATCCATAGAGACAGGGACTAGATTAGTGATTGCCTGGGGTCTGGAGGATACAGGCAGAGAATGGGGGTGCAAAATACAGTGTTTTTTTTGAAGGAGATGATGAAAATGTTCTGAAGTTTGATCATGGTAATAGTTGTATGACTATGTAAGTGTACTGGAAACTACTGACTTTAAACCGATGAGCTTTAGGAAATGTAAATTTTATCTCATTAAAGCTTTAAAAAATTTGTAGGAAAAAGAGCTTTATGAGAAAAAGAAAATTATATATATATATATGTTTATCTCAGGATGCCCGTTCTTGAATTCAAAGGGCAGTATACCCATACAGGCCTCCTCTTTGTTAGTATCCAGCACCTGGGAAACCAGACCACCACTCAGAAAGCTGATTGGCGAGTATGAATCTGAGCAGATTTGCATGGTCTCATGGGCTTCCCTAGTGATTCCAGTTTTTCCTCATAAGCTCAGCCAGTAGAGAATGAAGAGGTGCCCAGATCATGCCCTGCCACTCCCTGCTCAGTGGGCACAGTGAAAGGGAAAATGTGTTCCCTGGGGTTGACTGTAGTGCTGGGTGGTCTGAGTCCTTGTGCCATAGAGGCCAGTTCCCTTGAACAAAGACGCATCACAAACCCCTCTGAACATCCTACCTCCCACCAGATGCTGAAGCCCTGCCTGTGGTGCACACTTCCACTCCCTTGAGGCTTCTAGGTCACAGGGTCAGCACATGTCACATTATGTTCAGTCACGTTTCTGCCAGGCATGCATCATTTTAGTCCTTGACATTGGTCTCAACCTTCCTGATTTTATAGACAGTAGCACCAAAAAGCGTCACACTGAAGTATATATTTTTTAAGTTTTTTATTTATATTCAGTTTAGTTTGCATATAGTGTTTTAGTAGTTTCAGGGGTAGAATTTAGTGACTCATCAGTTGCATGTAACACCCATGCTCATCCCATTACGTGCCCTCCTTCATGCTTGTTACCCATTACCCCATCCGCCCCCCTACCCCACATCCTCTCCAGCAACCCTGTTTGTTTCCTATGGTTAAGAGTATCTTGTGGTTTGTCTCCCTCTCTGTTTCTACCTTATTTTATTTTTCCCTCCCTTTCCCTATGTTCATCTGTTTTGTTTATTAATTTCCACATATGAATGAGATGATATGGTATTTGTCTTTCTCTGATGACTTATTTCGCTTAGCATAATGGTCTCTAGTTCCATCCATAGTTTCTCTTACTTGCCTTTTTTTTCAACAGGATAGGAAAAACCTTTTGGAGACCCGATTGCACATCACTGGCAGAGAACTGAGGTCGAAGTAAGTATCTGTCTACACCATGCCCCAGATGCTCTCAGCCCTCCTGCATTGGCTCATATGATCCTTTGTGACAGTCCTGTAAGAGGGGAGGAGAATTGAGGCTTTGAGGCTGCACAGTATGGTCAGGCTCACACTGGCTGTTAAGGGCAGAGCAAGAACTCAGGACTGGCACCTCGTGCTTCATTTCCTGGTAGAACTTGAGATCAGTGGGAGCTCTGTGCCTAACACCTAACGGGTACTTGATAACATGTTCAAATCAATGAATGAATCATATAAATAGGCTGATATTCACCGGATCATCAGCTTTGAATTTTATTTCTTAGTGCATTAATAAGTTGCTATGACATTCAACAAAGTGTTTTAGCCAATTTCAGGCTGTTGGCCCATCTGTAAAAAGGAAAAATACCTGTCACATACTAGTGACATTCTAGCTTTTGAGACCTGGTTGGTTATGTCATTTACTTTTATATTTTTAAATGGTAAGTGTTTTGAGTCCCTCCAGGGCTAGCCAGTCCTTATTTCTGAAGCTGATTTTTTTCATTTTCTTTGGTCTACATCAGGGCTGTTAGGGATGGATTCAGGAAGCAACATTCATTCAACACACATGAGGAGAAGATTGTTTGGAACAACCCTCTATTATGGGCTCCTCCAAGGAGACCGCAGAAGGTATAGAGAATGGATTTTCTCCTGACATGCAGCGAGGGCCCTCCTCTTCAGAAGATATTCCCCATGAGTGGTCCCCACTTTATGAGGAAACAAATAGTAAAGCAGATAGTTTTAAAAGGACATTGTCTCTTTTACAGTTTCAAATAACCATCTAAGTAAGCTGGCTTTATCAGAAAGTGATGTTTGTGAGATAGTAAATCAAAGTACTGGGCATTTCTCAGTGAAATGTATAAAATAATTGTCATGATTAAACTCCACTTGATAATAACAAATTGATCACCTGCAGCCTATACTGGTTTATTTTACAGAATAGCTGAAACCTTTGGATTTCAAGAAAATTATATCAAAATTGTCATAAACAAGAAACAACTTCAACTAGGTATGTCATACCGAAGTGCAGATTTGATATCGAGTTAATGGAATGACTCTGCATCTTTTTTCTCACTGTTTTTCTAATCACAAATTTCTAGGGGCTTTACTGCATGGATAATCTAAAACAGATTATTGTAGAATTTATTAAAATAAAAACCTGAAACAGAAAACTCTTCTAATCAGTATTTACTGTGTGTTCTGTGCTGTGGGAAGAAAAGACACTCCTTACAGGTCTGAGGAAATGTTACAGAATGGAAGTGTAGGTGTGCTCAGAGTGAAGTGGGGGTTCCTGTAAGTTCTCCCCAAGGCAGAAGCGCTAAAGCTAAGTGAGGGCAGTGGATCGTATTCCAATTGAGAGAGCCTCATATTGGAGCCCCTGATGTGAATTTGAGTAATTGAAAAGGTCCAGTATGGCCAAGTGTAGAAAGTGAGGGGAGGCTAGTGCGTTTTAAGGCTGGAGGGCCAGGCAGAGGCCACAGTGAAAAGGTTATTGTAGTGATTCTTAACCAGGGACAATTTTGCCACGCAGGGGACATTTGGCAATGTCTGGAGACATTTTTGGTTGTCATGACTTGGTTGTGGGTGGGGATGGAGGCTTGTGATCCTGTCACTTAGTCAAGACCAGGGATGCTGCTGAACATCACACAGGGCGCAGAACAGCCCCAGGACAAAGACTCACTTGTCCCACAATGTCAGTAGTGCTGCTGGGCTCTGTGAACTCGTACCGTATTAGTGTTTCTCCTTAGAGAAGCTGGAAGCCATGGGTGCTGGGGGATGACGTGATATATTTGGGTTTTAAAGATCCCTTTGGGTGCAGTAGGAGAACGGACTTGAAGGAGGCATGAACAGATTCAGGAGACCGGTTAGCTGTCATAGCAGCTCAGGCAGGCACTATGATTGGTTTCCAGTAGGTTCTTAGGGCTTAGAGAGGTTCACAGCCTAGCTTGGTGGAATGCAGCCTGCACACGGCCCTATCCTGCCTTCTCCATGAGCCATTTCCCATCATCTGTTTCACATGTCATAGATAGCTTTTCACTGTCCTCTCTCTCTGAGACAGTTGTTTGTGCTATTCTTCACTGGGCAGAAATCCTGGATTTTGTTGTTATCAGATCCATTTATTTCCACCTTATCATTTGTATTTTAATAAGTTCTTTCCCCAAGCCCAGGGCCACACAGATAGGCTTCTACAGCTTCTTGTATTAGCCTCATCTGCATGAGCTCTATAATCTTTCCAGAGTCCCCCTTTATATATTTAAAGGCTAAGGATCCAGCTTTGTTCTTCTAATATCCCCCACTAAACCTGCCCTTTCCACACTGATACTTGTTGCTTCCTTTATTAGAGCTCTGTTTCTGCACTTCCCATTCTTTCCATTTACCAGTTGGTTGATTCCTGCATCGGAACCATAGAGAGTTTTTCTATTGGGATATAATGGGCATATAACATTATATTAGTTTCAGGTGTACAACATAATGATTCAGTGTTTGTATATGTTGTGGAATGAGCACAATAATGTCAACTCACATAGTTAAAATTTATTCTTGTGATGAAAACTCTTAAAATCTACACTCTTAGCAACATTGAAATATATGATACAGTAATTAACTCTAGTCACCATGCTGTATGTTAAATATTTTATTTATTCATGAGAAACAGAGGCAGAGACATAGACAGAAGGAGAAGCAGGGGAATCCAATACGGGACTCAATCCCAGGACCACAGGATCATGATGTGAGCCAAAGGCAGACGCTCAACCACTAAGCTACCCAGGTGTCCCTAGAGTTTTTTTTTTTTTATTACTGTGGTTTGTTGTAGTTTTAAAATCTAGTAAGATGAGTCCCTTTTTTGGCTCTTCTTTATCAGTGTGACTTGGCTATTGGTGTATCTTTAATTTTCTACATAAATGTTAGAATGTCAGGTTTCTAAAAAAAAAAATCTAATGGAGTTTTCCAGAAAAGTATTCAAATTTATATATATAGTTCGTAAAATTTCATTATTTTAAAAAAATTTATATGTATCTGTGTCTATTCTGCATCTTGGGGGTTGTTCCTTTAACTTAATTTTTGTTAGGTTTATGTATTTGGTTATTTTTCATAGAACTAGCTTTTGAGTTTGTTAATATGCTTTCATTCTGTTTCATTGATATCTGACACTTTAAAAAAAAATGTTTTATTTATTTATTCATGAGAGAGAGAGAGGCAGAGACACAGGCAGAGAGAGTGGCAGGCTCCATGCTGGGAGCCTGATGTGGGAACTCGATCCCGGGTCTCCAGGATCACACCCTGGGCTGAAGGTGGTGCGCTAAACCGCTGAGCTACCTGGGCTGCCCTGACACTATCTTTATTAACATTTTATGCGTAAGGAAACTGGGTCCTAGGAGGTAAGCACTTTACTCAGGGCCACAGAGTTGAAAAGGGATAGAACCCGAGAGTTTTGCTTTTAACTGCCCCGCTGTGTTACACCCCACTGCACTGTGGCTTCTCATCTGTTGCTATGAACTGGGTTTATTATTTCTCCAGTGAGAGGGTAGGAAAATTCACTGGGAGATATTAGATTTGTAAAATATTTATTTATTTATTTATTATAGAGAGAGAGAGGCAGAGACACAGGAGGGAGAAGCAGGCTCCATGCCAGGAGCCCGATGTGGGACTCGATCTCAGGACTCCAGGATCACGCCCCGGGCCAAAGGCAGGCGTTAAACTGCTGAGCCACCCAGGGATCCCCATATTTTATTTATTTGAGAGTGAGAAGGCATGAGGGAATACAAGCAGGGGGAACAGAGTACAGTCAGGGGTAGGGGCAGAGGGAAAAGCAGACTCCCTACCGAGCAGTAACCCCAACGCAGGGCTCTATCCCAGGTCCCTGAGATCATGGCCTGAGCCAAAGGCAGACACTTCACCAAGTAAGCCACCCAGATGCCCCCACTGGCTGATTTTACCCCCTGCTTAACAGTAACAGAATCACACAGCCAGATGTCAGTGTGTTCTTACCAAGTGTGTGGCCAGGGGGCTCATGAGTACTAACGCAGGTGTAGGAGTTCCATTTAACAGAGAGAATGACTGATCCGGTTCATTTAATGGCTCTCTTTGTGGCAAGCATTTTTGATTTTTACAGGGAAAACCCTTGAAGAACAAGGAGTAACACACAATGTCAAAGCTATGGTGCTCGAACTAAAACAATCTGAAGAGGATGTGAGGAAAAACTTCCAGCTTGAAGAAGAAGAGCAAAATGAAGCTGAACTAAAAGAGAGAAGAATTCAGAGGACCAAGAGAGGCCTGGAGATACTGGCGGAGAGAGGTACACGGAACTCTGGGCTCTGTTTCCCTCGGGTTTAAAGGTGGTGGCACAGCACCTGGGGCGGGGGATGGGGCACAGGGGGCACAGTTCTCATGGACTTTCCTCCGCACCGGCTGATGTTCCTGATGTCCCATTACTGCCTTTTAGTGTTAAATTCATGGAGTTCCTTTTGGTTCTGTTGCAGCTGAGATGGTGGTGGATCCAGAAACCACACCGTATTTAGACATAGCTAACCAGACGGGCAGATCTATCAGAATTCCTCCTTCGGAAAGAAAAGTACGTACTAGAGAAACGTATGGCTTGTGCTTTGATTTGCTGTCAGAACAGAAGTGGTTTTCCTGGACGGTTAGAAAGGATTAGAAACAGTTTTCCATTAGAGCTTATAAACAGAGGATGTAAGCATGCGAGGAGCACCTGCGTACAGCAGACTCGCCTTGTGATTTTCAGTGCAGTAGAACAAAATGGCTTGATGGCCTGATGGCCATGTGCTGCCTTTCACGTAAGTGTCTCTTTGTGGTAGTGGTGGTTTTGGTGGGGGTCGTTTTTGTTTTTGTTTTTGTTTTACCAGATGGCCATGTCCTCTTAAGGGCTGGAGCAGACTAGGGAGCTGGAGAGGAGAGGAGAAGAGAGGGGGCATGTATTTTGAGAAAAGCCCGACAGGTGCTTCTTCCCATCACTCCCTGCCTTCCCATTTCCCTGTTTGCTCATTTGGAATAGGCAGGAAGTGGTGTGATCTTTTTTTTTTTTTTTTTTAATTAATTAATTTATTTATCTATGATAGACACACACAGAGAGAGAGGTGGTGTGATCTTTGAACACACTCCAGGAGGTCTTTACAGCAGGATTCTACAGCTGGGACCCTGAGATGAGTGTCTGACCTAGAGTCTAGTAGCTTCTAATAATAAGGGCTGTGATGACTGTGGGTCAGGTCAGCTTTAATTTTTCTGTCTTTAAAGGACAAGGCTAAAAAATAAATAAATAAATAAAAACATAAAAAAAAAATAAAGGACAAGGCTGAGTAGGCTTTACTATATGACTTATATCATTTAAAATGAGGGATTAAAGTTGAATTTTAATAAGAAAACTTGGTAGCTCTCAGTGGATTGATGCTTGATTACTAATGTTAGTAATCATTTGCCCACAGCTCTCTTATGTTAAATGATGGTAGCTAGGGCCACCCGGCTCGCTCAGCCGGTGGAGCATGCAACTCTTGATCTCAGGGTTGTAAGTTTGAGCCCCATGTTGGGTGTTGAGATTACTTTTTTAAAATCTTTGAAAAAAGTGATATATAGATTGTTCTAGAAAACCTACAAACTGAATTATATAAAAACTCAAGTCTAAAAAAAACCCTCAAGTCTAAATATTAATGAACTTAAATTTTTGGACTTTTTTTTTTTTTTAAAGTAAGCTTTGTGCCCAAAATGGGGCTTGAACTCACAGCCTTGAGATCAAGAGTAGCATTCTCGGGACATCTGGGTGGCTCAGTGGTTGACCGTCTGCCTTTGGCTCAGGGCGTGATCCCAGAGTCCTGGAATCGAGTCCCACATTGGGCTTCTTATAGGGAGCCTGCTTCTCCCTCTGCCTGTGTCTCTCATGCATAAATAAATAAAATCTTAAAAAAAAAAAAAAAAAAAAAAAAAGAATAGTATTCTCTAGTGACTGAGCCAGCCAGGCGCCTATGGATTACCTTTTAAAGATTGTTTTAGGAATACTGGAGTTGACAAATACTTCAGAAAAAAACTTGATTTAAACTAGAAAGTGAAGGGCGCTTGGGTGGCCCAGTCAGTTAAGTGTCCGCCTTCAGCTCATGTTATGATCCAGGGTCCTGGGATCGAGCCCCACATTGGGCTCCCTACTCAGTGGGGAGCCTGCTTCTCCCTTTCCCTCTGCCACTCCCTCTGCTTGTGCTCTGTCAAATAAAATCTTAAAAAAAAAAAAAAAAAGCTAGAAAGTAAAATAATTTTTTTTTTAAGGAAAGACAGAGAAAGCATGAACACAAGGGTCAGAGAGAGAGAATTCCAAGCAGGCTCCAGCATGGAGCTGGCTGTGGGACTTGATCTCACGATCCTGAGATCATGACCTGGGCTGAAACCAAGAGTCAGATAAATAACCCATTGAGCCACCCAGGTGCCCATGAATGCTTTTTATCAAAAGGATAACAGGCATTACTGGCTACTTTTGATTTGTTCAGTCTTACTGAATACTAGTAATAGAGCTAAATCAGCAGATACTAAAAAAAACTGATGGAAACAAATGGACACATGCTGGTTATGACCCTATCAGCCACATTACACTGAGTGCTTGATTTCACCATTGAAATGAAATGAAACTTTGATTGTATTTCTTTTTTTTTTTTTTTTTTTGATTGTATTTCTCTTAATTTAGTTTTTATATTTAGTTGTGATCTTGTTTTTTTTTTTCATTTTATTTGATTTCTTTAGATTTTTTTTTTTTAAGATTTTATTTATTTATTCATGAGAGACACAGAGAGAGAGAGAGGCAGAAACACAGAACACAGGCAGAGGGAGAAGCAGGCTCCATGCAGGGAGCCCGACCTGGGACTCGATTCCAGGTCTCCAGGATCATGCCCTGGGCTGAAGGTGGCGCTAAACCACTGGGCCACCGGGGCTGCCCATGATTTCTTTAGATTTAAATATACTTTTAATATAATTTGTTTATTATAGTTTAAAGTGATGTTTCTTAAAATCTGTATTTTTTCTAGGCCCTTATGTTAGCTATGGGATATCATGAGAAAGGCAGAGCTTTCCTGAAAAGAAAAGAATATGGAATAGCCTTGCCATGTCTGCTGGATGCTGACAAATATTTCTGGTAGGCACTTTTGTACTTGGTGTTACCAGTTTTCAGGAAATTAGCCCAGATTACACACAGCACTATCTCTGCCCTAGATACTTCAGACTTCAGGTTTTCACCCAAGACAGTGGTTAATGTGAAAAGAATAGTTACAGTGTAGACCAGTTTGTAAATTATTTCATCCCTTCAGATTTCTAATGTCTCTTCCCTGTAAAGAATTTTATAAACATATGCACTTATTTTTGTCACCCTCATGTAGGAGCTATGTCTGTTTCCTGTGATGTGTTGTCAGCCTGCACCATCCATTGTGCAGTCCCTGGCAGCTTTTCCCCCTTTTTTGGCGTGGTTGTTGATGATCATTCCCCAAATCCATTGTTTCCTTAGGGACTGCAAAATAGTGATACCTTAGTATTCCTTCTGTGTTTATTGCTGGGATTCTTGTGAAAAGGTATATTATTCTTCGTCAGTTATTTGGTTATGGTGAGGTACAGTTTGTACAGAAAGAATAAAATGCTTGGTTCTTTCCTATTTTCTTGTTTTCAGAATAAAGGAAGTACTTCCCTAGAATTTTCCAAAAAGGATATCACCAGTGAGGTTTTCTTTCTTCTTCCTTCTTGTTTTGTTTTGTTTTTAAGCATCAATATGAACTCATGGATTTTAACACCTTAAATGTGTTTCAAACCTCAGTGCTTAAATTGATCATTTTTGGCCAATAAGTGGGTCCTGTCCTGCATCCTTTCAACCTGATCCTGGAGGTCTCTAGTATCCAGAGGTGTTCCAGACTCATCCTGATGTTTTCTGCCCCCGATCAGGCATTGGTGGCTTCCCAAGGGCTCCTGATTCCTCTTGATGGGAAACTAATCCTGGCAGAGAAACATTTGAAAAATAGACTTAATATCTAAAAATGATCAAAAGTTAACAACTTTAGGGTTTTCTTTTTCATTTTGACGAATTCCCAGGATATACTGCATACTTCACAAGGATAAATACAAATGTTTATGGTTTGCCAGCCATATTAGTAGCAGGCACCCTTGAGTTTTAAGTGAGAAAAATCTAGATTTAAACTAACTTAAGCAAAAAGGGGGATTTATTTCTTAAATATCTGGGAGGAGGGGCAGATCTGAAAATAACTAGAACAAAGACCCAGTGCCTTTCAGGTTTTCTAACTCTGCTACTTTGTCTCAGCTTCTGTGCTCCTTTCTTTCTCCTTGGCTGTTCCTGGTGCTGGCTGCAGTTTAGGTCCTTCAGACTCAGATACATTGCTCATTTCCTTCCATAGGTGCTTGTAATTTTTTATTACATAAAATTTCAAATATATGTAAAAGTAAAGGTTAGTACAGTGAATTCCTGTGTGTTTCTAATCCAGCCTCAGCAGTCACCAAGACATAGTTGATTTTGATTTGTCCCTATGAACCTTTCTCAATCTTTTTATCCCAGACAAATCCTTGAAATAATTTTCAGGTCCCCAGGAACCCCCGAATAAAAATAACTATCTTCAGTTCACAGTACGTAGTACACATAATAACCTAATGATCATTGTTAGTGCCTCAGTAGGGAATTTTTTTTTCCTGAAGCTCTCTTTATTCAGGCTGACTTTCAGCATAGTTTTAGTGTAAGTTCTTCCTCTTAGTAAAGGAGATCAACTCTAGTGCAGGTCAGGGATGTGGGTGGAAGACACTTCAGTTGTTCTGTCCCCTTCCTACCTCCAGGTAGGCTAGAAGTTCCATCAGAACTTTCTGTGATACGTCTTGGGGTATGGTAGACAGTATGATCCAGAGTAGTTTCTTTCCCTGCTTAAAACTCACAGTGGGAGTTCTGCTTCCAGCCAAGATGGAGTAACAAGGACTGGATGTCCCCTATTACCTGAAGCAACTGGAAATTTGGGCAGAGTGTATGAAAACTGCAGTTTTGGGTAGGGAAACAATCTGGGGGAGCCCTGCAATACTTTCAGCTCACTACCTAGAGAGTCTGTAGGCTGCAGCGCAGGGACGAGAAACCCAGGTGGAGCCTCCTGGTCTCCCTGAAGTTGAAGAAATGGAGCTAGGAATCCAGGGAGGCCAAAGTGTGAGAGGAGAGAGCTGCCTGCAGGAATGTGTCACAAAGCTTCAAAAGGTGTCCTTGGAGTATTCCCTTGAGTAATGATCAGTGCCTATTAGGAAACCACCCAGGGCAGGGGAACCCCCACCCCACCCCCACCCCTGCCCGCCCAAAGGAGCAGAGAACAATCTTCAGAGTTCAGAAGGCCAAGAATAATTTGTGCTCCCACCAGCCACAGTGGGAAACTATGAGACATCACAGAGAGAATTCAGAAGGGTGTTGCCTCAGCAGTAGGGCAAACTCACTTCCAAGGGCTGCCGTGGTCCCACCTAACAAAGCTTCAAAGCAAGCCTTAAAAGGATCATACTGTTTTCAAATAACTGCATCTCAGACAAAGCACAGTAATATTTATAGAGATACAGAAATATCCAGTCATCAATTAAAAACGGACAATTGTGCAAAGAGGCAGGGAACTACAGCTGTAATAAAGAGAATAATCTAGTCAATGGAAACAGACTCAGAAGTGACATAGAAGATAGAATTCATTGGCTAGGACATTGAAACAGTTACTGTAGCCACATTCCATATATTCGGGAAGGTAGAGGAAGGATAGACCATGTTAAATAGACATGGAACATCCGCCAGAGAGCCACACTGGAATTGCAGAGATGAAAAATACAGTGTCTGAGGTGAAGAGCATGGGGTGAGATACAGTGCAGATTGGACACCACAGAAGGAAAGATGGGTACATGTGAAGATGGGGCAATAGAAATGATCCAACAGGAATCCTTTGAAAAGACTGAAAATTTTTAAAAAATTGGACACAACACCCACAATTTAGTTGTAAAGCAGTTTCAGATGACCTGATATATCAATAATTGTAGTCCCTGCAAAAGGAGACAGCCAGCCCCCAACCCCCACAAAAGAATCTTAAGAAGTAATGGCCAAAATTTTTTCGCAGTTTGTTGAAAACTATAAACCCCCAGATAACTGTAACGAGTCTCTAGTATAAGAAGTAAGAAAAACATCACAGTGAGGCCACTATAATCTGGTTCCTTCAAGCCAGTGATTGAAAAGACTTCTTAATTGACCTTTCTGGGGGAAAAAAAAAATTGGGGATATGTAAGCTTAGCTTACCTTTTTGAAATTGACATCTTTTATTTTATATAAAAATTTAAAACTCATAAGGCAAAGAGAATAAATTTCTGTTAAATAACTGCTTTTACCCCAAGTGGGACTGAATTTTTCTAAAGGTAGGTTCAGTAGGCTTTGTTTAAATAAACGTTGCTCATTTATTTTAAATCGTGTTTTTAACCTGAAAACTCACCATTGAGTATGAAAGCTACTAGAACCATAAGCCAAAGCAGTATTAATAAAAATATACTCTAAGATACAGTTTTATACAAGGTCTTAAAAGTTAGTTTTCTTTCTGAGTGACATAATCAGGTTCAAATACAGGCCTTAATAGTTGCAGAATCATTAACTGTAATTGTCGATTTTGTGGTATCTTTATAGGCCTCTAAATGAATAGCAAGTGTTATTTCTGAAACTAAAAGAATCACCTGTACTTTGTTAGTCTGAGACCTGGGGTTGTTTTAATGCTGCACAGTACTCCCTTCTGGAATGAACTTGCACACATGATTTTATTTTTATCTGAAATGAGGTGTTTTCTGTCCTTGCTCTTCCTTCTCATTAAACAACAATGAGCCTGCACACCCATGTAAGGCAGTGAAAACTGGGACAAAATGTCCCATTTTCTTACGAACGGCAGGATCATCATCTGTCACAGAAACAGAAATCTAGAATGTAGGGTCACCTCGAATGAAAGATCGGAGCACAGCCCACAGAGGTTTTCCTCTTCCCTCAAAGGCACGTTCTCAGGCCGAGCAGGCAGTTCAGGCAGGGGCCTGTGTGTGTGTGCATGTGTATGAAGTACAGGGTGTACCTCACAGAACTTTCATGAAGAGTAGAAACCGTGGGTGAAAAGTAGAACAGATAACAGATAAATATCCCCAATTTTTTTTTCCCCCAGAAAGGTCGACGAAGAAGTCTTTTCAATCACTGGCTTGAAGGAACCAGATTATAGTGGCCTCACTGTGGTGTTTTTCTTACTTCTTATACTAGATGGTATACACCCAGTATACCATCTTGTGCAGACCCCAGAGCACTGACGCTCCGCTCAGGAGGCTCCCACATCACACTATAAAGGACACCATCTCATTCCTTTGGTTTTTCTGTTTCTTCCAAGCAGATATTGATAGGCAAGGTGGAAGCTTGAGGGCATGTAGATTTTGCAGTTTTATATAAGAGCAGTCTTATTTTTAATAGAATACCCACGAAAACAAACAGGCGAGACCTTTCAAGTTTCTTCCAGACGTTTCCCATTTTGGTGACAAGAAAGTTCAGACATGAGGTCTAGATGTGTGTTATGAATTTCTAAAAGTCACATTTTAAAATCAGAATAAATAAACTCAATGTCCATCTTTGTCAACATTTCCCTCTTCTTTGGACCTGAGTACAGCTACAGAGTAGCATTTCGCCTGCACCTGAGACCCCAGATCAGCTAAGCATTTAAAGCCTGGCATTTTCTGGATTGTTTTTCCTCCCAGCTTGACTGTGATTGGACATGAATGCCTTGTTTTCATCAGTTGAGGCATTCATAGTTAAGTAGTGATTTTTTTTTTTGGAGGTGGGGGGCTCTTTAAAGCATTGTTCTCAACTTTGGCTGTACATTAGACTCACCCAGGGAGATTTTTGATATACAACCTCCAAGGCCTACCTCCAGAGATTTCTTTTTTTTTTTTTTAATTTTTTTATTTATTTATGATAGAGAGAGGCAGAGACATAGGCAGAGGGAGAAGCAGGCTCCATGCACCGGGAGCCCGACATGGGATTTCTGTTAGGATTTGATGTAGATGGGGCTTCAGCATCAGTAAGAAACAAAAGAAAAAAATCCTCAGGTTTGCAGTCAGCGTTGGAAACCTTTGCTTTAAACCACGGTCTCTTCATGTTTGCTGAAGGGTTCTGACACCATGACCTCAATTTCCACTTCTTGCTGAACCTCTTTCCCAGGTAGCCCGGGTATGTGTGTGTTTATGCCTGGGGCTGTGGGGTGGTGGTTGTATCACACTTCGTGGTGAGCCCTAACTGCTTTTTTCCCCATCAGGAGGATTCAGATTATAAATATAGCTACCTTTTTAAGCACTGGGGTCTGTGCTGTATAGCAGCCAGTCTTTGGAAATATAGCAGAACCTGGAAAAGACTTCCAGTAATTCACAAAAAGGTTTTTAATGTGACTTTTCTGTGATGTCATTTCCTTCCGCTCCCCTAGTGAGTGTTGCAGGGAACTGCTGGATACAGTAGATAACTATGCAGTGCTCCAGCTGGATATAGTGTGGTGTTACTTCTGCTTGGAACAACTGGAATGCCTTGATGATGCAGAAAAAAAATTAAACTTGGCTCAGAAATGCTTTAAAAATTGCTATGGAGAAAACCACCAGAGGCTGGTCAACATAAAAGTATGTTACTGTAATTTGTTTTATGTATTATTGAGCCCATTTCTACCCTCTGAGTTTATTCCTGCTACAAAATTTAGACTGCTGCCAAAAGGTGATTTGGCAGTAGTATCCACGGGGTTCTTTTGAAGCTCTCCTTTAATGGGAATTTGAAATGTGTTACAAGTTGGGCTATTACTTTGGCCTGTGCAGTGTTTAGCTGGAGGGACAGTCTTCCAGTCCTAGAACCCTGTCGATGATCACCTCGACCAAGAGAGCTGGTGACCGTGTTCAGTAGCATCTCATGGAAGATTTGAATGCAGAAAAAATAGACATTTTGAATGGTAACAGTTGACACCAGTGAGTCACAGCTCAAGAGCTGTGATTTGAATAACGATTTTTGTAAGGTGATTTCCACAAGTCATCAGAATTCTGCTTGGAAATTTCAGGGGAGTATAAAATATCCCAGTTTGGGTTTTTGTGTACTTCCTTACTGACCAGAAGAACTACAGTCTTGGGTGTCTGGACACAGGTGTTCTGACCAATTCTTCCTTGTGGGACATGAGGTGTCATTGTCCTCTGGGATCTTTACTTTTGCCCTCAGCAATAACTAAAGATAGAAACATTTTAGTCATACTTTTTTGCCTCTGTAGAGATGAAGGGAATTACAAGTGTGAATATTCTAGATCTGTAATTAGAAATAATTTTATACTTTTTTCCCCCAATAACTTTAGGGGAACTGTGGGAAAGAGAAGGTATTGTTTTTAAGACTTTACTTGCTTCAAGGTATCCGAAACTATCACAGTGGAAATGGTGAAGAGGCTCGTGAGTATCTCAACAAGGTAAGGAAATGAATACTCCAGGGAGTATTTTCACCTACTTTTTTTTTCATCCCAAGATGTCAAGTATTTCATAAACTCAGTGTGGTGAGGAACTTGCCTCTGTCCTCTGTGCCGTCTGCATCATACAGGCCATAGCCGTACTCGTATTGCTAGGGTGCGTGTGAGCTGCTGTAATAAGGAAACCTCAGAAAGACAGTGACTTTAATTGGCTGTAGTCTCCATGTCTCATCTAGCAGCATGGAGATGAGCAGGTGGGTCAGTGGAGCAGCTTGGCCAGCCTGTGTGTGGCAGCCATGGTGGCTCCTGTCAGTCCTCTTCCAGCCAGCAGAGGGGGAGGGAGGGAGGGTGTGCTTATGTGTGTGTGTGTGTGTGTGTGTGTATGTGTGTGTAAGAGAGAGAGAGAGAGAGTGAGTGTGTGTGTGAGAGAGTCCAGGGCTGCCTCTGGAAGGACCAGAAGTTGGGGCTGTCACTCCTACTACAGGCCACTGGCCTGGACTTAACCACCTAGCTACACCTGGTTGCAGGAGAGGGTGAGAAATGCCATGTGCACAGCTCAAATTCAGGGTATTTGGTGACAAAAACGGAGGAGATAGCGGATACCAGCCCTGCCCATAATACTCAGCCTGTTTCCCTCTATTCAGTATGATACATCACATGTCTATTCTGTTCAAGCTGGTTGATAATAAGCAGGGTTGAGAGTTTTTATCTAAAATCTGACACACCAAAAAAAATTAAAAATAAAAAAATAAAAAATAAAATCTGACACACCCTAATTCACACTGGGTACAAGCTTCCTTTTTTCAGGCCTTAGCTTTGTGTTAAGCTTTAATGTTGTGAAGGTTACATGCATGACTCTTGTATTTTTTTCTTGTCTGTAGGCACGTCAACTCTTTAAAGAGCTCTACATTGATCCGTCAAAAGTTCACAATTTGTTGCAGTTGGGATTTACTGCCCAGGAGGCCCGGCTTGGCCTGAGGGCATGTGACGGGAACGTGGACCACGCGGCTGCCCACATTACCAACCGTAGAGAGGTACCTTAACTTGGTCTCGGTGACACTGGGTCTTGGCCTTTGCATAGGTGTGAAACTTGAGGCAATAGTAAGCCTATTTCCAAAATGCTATAGCTCCTGTGTATGAAAGAAAAGCAAACGATTGTTCCATAGTAGTTCTAATCACAAGAAGCTCTTTATGCTTCAGACTGGGAAGAAACAGGAGAAACTTGTCTATTTTAATTGCATTAATTTCAGGTAGTGCAGTTGCCTTAGTTTTATTTCCTGCTGTGGTGGCAGTAGCTCCGAAGTCCATTATCCAAGTAGCCTGTCTGTGCATGTCTCCTCTCTCTCTTTTTTAACCGTGGTAGATTTCTGGAAAGCATTTTAAAAGGGGCTTTGTTTTCCCATGGGCCACTGTTAGGGCCACTGGGGCAGATAATTCCCAGTTTTATGAATGGGTTGTGGGTCAGATCAGTGGTAAAACTTGAACGAAGACCAGGTTTCTCACGCACTCTCCATGTCCTATCTGAGAATAGTGTTCTCGTGAGTTTTTATAAGTAGTAAAAATAAATGTTCTTAAAGAACAGTGGAGTCCCATCCCTTGTGTGTGTGTGTGTGTGTGTGTGTGTGTGTGTGTTAAGAGTTGAATCACAAAAAAAATTTAAAAAAGAGTTGAATCACAGCCCTTGGAGAAAACGAAGGACAAAACAGCAGCGCATGTGGGTGGTGGGCGCTGTTCACTCTTCACCCAGTGGGTGTGGGTCCAGGCTGCTTTGGCTTAAATACTGGGGAGGTAGTTATGGACCTGCTTCACTGTGAAGTGCCCTGAAGCAGGACAAGTCTCTGGTTAGTTGGTTCAGTGGGGTCACCCTGAGGTGGAGAACCTGGCTTCTGTCTCTGTTGGCTGTTGTCACCTGGGTCTTCCCGTTATGCCGGAGGCCGGGGCTGACAATCAGAGACCTCAGAGCAGCACTGCGCTGCTCACTGGCGAGGGTGAGGGTTACAGAAGACCCTAGAACCCTCCACAGCTCTTCCCCAGGGTCCACTCTGCAGCTCCAGGAGGGTGGACAAAAGGGCGGCCTGGTATGGCTCCCAGGTTCTGCCCTCGCAGCCCCCAAGGCTTTTGGTGTGGGCGTTTCCATCTCCATCTCCGCCAGCCGAGGGGGCACGGATTCCTAGAAGTGTTGTTGTACAGTGTGGCTCTCAGCAGAGTCTAGTTTCCCATGAGGCAGAAGGAGCAGCCGGAAGCCTACTAGGCTGCTTCCCCATGACGAGCTCACCAGCCCCGTCCTACAGCCCGTTCACCCCGGCACCCCCAGCACCCGAGCCTCCCCCCACTCCACCCTCCCAGCGGGCCTGACTACTGCCTCCACCACACGGCTCAGTGCGGTACCCCCAGCCTCTGCCCCGTCCGTTTTATTGTTCCAGTCTCTAGTGTAAAGGGAAACATCAGGAAAACTACTTTTCTCCTGTGTGTCCACATGATTAACAGGAAGGTGAACTAGACCCTTGTACTTGAAGGAGCCGCACTTTGAGGATCCGACTTCCTGGCAGATCGGGGTGAGATGAAGCAGATCCTGCATCTGCTGGCCGGCAGCACCCTTCTCTGTGTTTGAATGTTGTGCAGGTGTCTTGGAATATAAATGGAAGAGCTAAAATCGGAGGCAGGGGGTGGGGCAGGTAGGGGCAGCTGATGCGGCAGGGAGGTGAGAATACAGGTCAAAACGCCGGTGCTACACAATCCCTTCACTGGCCCATGTGGTTGAGGAGCAGGGGGGACAGGGCAGCGTGGGGACATGGAGGCCGGGTGTTGGGACCCTGGGTGCCAGAGGAGGCACTGGCACCTGGCCAGTGGGGCTCTGAGGCTCTAGATGGCCAAGCCTGCTGCCTGGGGCAGAGGTCAGAGGCATCAGCAGGAGGATGTGGGTGTTGGGGTGAAGGGAGTGGCCCTGCCACGTCCCCATCAGCAGGGCAGGCTGCTCATCAGTAGGTTGTCCAGTTTGAAACAGGAAATTAAAGTCAAAGGATGCCTTCGTCCGTGGGTATGTTTTGGCCAGTCACTGGTCTGTAGTCCTGCAGGCTCTGTGGGAATTCTTGGCAGCACCGTGATGACTCCTTTCTTCCCAAGAGATGAGGCTCTGTCCCTCTTGTGTGCAAGATGTGTGGCACTTGTTGCTTGGGCTGAGCCACAGAGGAGGGATAGAGGAAGAAGAAAAAGCCGTTCTCTCCACTATTTTCCTGGTATTGGCTGAGGGCTCACCATCTCTAGAATTGTGCAAAAGCCCTCAGCCCAGCTCTGCAGTCAGCCGTGACCTTAACCAGCAGGCCACTTAACTTTCTTTAGAGATTTTCTGTCTTCTCATTGGCAAAATGATGAGGTTGGATTAAATTAGTGGTTTTCAAGTTTGTTTTAGCTTGTTTTGTTTTTTTGGTCAGCAGAATCTGTAGGTTTTTTTTTTTGTTTTTTTTTTTTAATATTTATTTTAGAGAGTGCAAGGGGAGGGGCAGACGGAGAGAAGCAGGCTCCCCACTGAGGGCAGAGCCCAACATGGGCTCCGTCCATATCCCCACCCTGAGATCATGACCTGAGCCGAAATCAAGAGCTGGACACTTAACTGAGCCACCCAGGTGCCCCTAGAATGACAATTGTTTCTAAAACAAATTCTGAACTCTCCTGATTGGGGCTGAGATGGGAGAGAAGAGGCTAGAACTCTTTGTAGCCCTCAGGCTTTGGCAGCAACAGAAGGCACTTCTGAGACTCAGAGTCAAGAGTCATGGGATTAGATGGCCTTTGTCTCCTGGCATTGAGTGTTCTGGAGGTTTTAAATGGGTTGATAGGCCCTAGGAGCACCTGGAGTGGGGTGGATACATCTGCATCTTTGGTATCACCCGGCACACTGCCCCCACCCCCCATTCAGACTCCACATTTTAACAAGATCCCAGGACTTAACCAGGGGCCAGAAAGCCCCCCTTCCCACCCCCCAGCCATGGATAAAGCTCCTCTACCCCCTTCCTGGAAGAGGGGCCATCCATGTCTCAGCCTGGCAGCGATGAGCTCCCTGGGGCTGGGCAGGCGGTAACTGAGGCACTCTCCTCTGCCCCCAGACAGAGCTCTCCAGCTCCCACTGCCCCGCCCCCCAGCAGTGCTATGCCCTCTTCATGCCCTCTGCTCTAGCCTGCAGCCCTTGGTGCTGTTGATGTGGGACATGCTGAGAGGTTCATCCCCCTTCTTTTGTTTTCCACTCTGCATGGCAACCCCAGAAATCCTACAGAGCATAGATTGAGAAGGCTTCCTGCAGAACCTCAATCCCCAACTCTGACTTTACTGTTTTCCTAAAGGAATTGGCCCAAATAAGGAAAGAGGAAAAAGAGAAGAAAAGACGCCGGCTGGAGAACATAAACTCCTTGAAAGGAATGGGCTACTCTACTCACGCAGCCAAGCAGGCCCTGCATCAGGCCAGTGGGAACCTGGACGAAGCCCTGAAGGTAGCGCCTCCCCTGCAGCCCACCCTGAGCGCCCCTGCTTGTGGGTCATGGGCTCCCCTCCATGTCCTTTCGTGGTGTGTGGGGTCCCCCTGCCAGGGCCTTCTCCTAGTCCTGGTTTGGATCCAACGGTCAGTTCTCTCGTTCTCGGTCCCAATAGCAGAGCCCACAGGGCAGAGCTTTGTGGAAGGTTTCTGATGGCAACACCAGGAGTTTAGCAGAGATGTGGAGGAAGAGAAGAGTTACTAAAGCCTTAGGATAGTTTTCTTTTAGCTAAAAAAAAATTTTAATATTGTTTTATTGATTCAGTCAGTACACGTTGGCCTCAGGGAGCCCACAGAGTGTTGGGGAGACAGAACACAGTGGAGGGAAGGCCACTGTGTGGGAGCACAGCATGCGGGGAGCAGGGGTTCCGCTAAGTTGTGGAGGGTCACACAGGCTGGCCAGGCAGAGGGGGGTGCCTCTCCGGGCAGGCACAGGACCCACATGAGGGTGGAGGCCCAAGGGAGTGGGAGCTGCGGGCCAGGTGGGCAGGTGTCCCCTCACTTGCCCTGCTGAGGAGTTCACACTGGGCCCTGCAGGCAGCTAGGAGCATTCCCTGCCTTTGCCGTTTAATTCTCAAGACCTCCTGTCCATTCCTCAGAAGTTTCCACAAGTAAATGTATGTGTGCGTGTGTGTATACATTTATAAATGAACTTGAGTATCTAGTTTGACTTATGTTGGAAAAATATAAAGGCAGGACATTCTAAATACATGGAAGGACCCATGGCCCCCCCAGGAGATTTAACTACACAAGTAGCAAGTGAGATGTGCCACCAGTATGGAAGTAATTAAGGGACACTCCTCAAAAGGGTTTTTAAAGGTTAAGAGTAAGTATTGTGTGATATGGAAATCAAGGGTCAAAAGAACTCTGTCCTCTCCTTGACACTTTAAATTGAAATGTAGCCCATGACACTCCAAAGAGAAATGACCCCGGGGCTGCCCTGCACCTCCAAGAAGCCTTTGTGCTTATGGCCCTGCCTGACCTGTGGCCCCAGAGGCTGAGCTCTGGTACCTTCCACTTCCCAGGGATCTTTTTTTTTCTTTTTTTTTTTAAAGATTTAATTTATTTATTCATGAGAGACAGAGACACAGAGAGAGAGAGAGAAGAGACACAGGCAGAGGGAGAAGGAGGCTGCATGCAGGGAGCCCAATACAGGACATGATCCTGTGTCTCCAGGATCACGCCCTGGGCTGAAGGCGGCGCTAAACCGCTGAGGCCACCCACCCCACCCCACCCCACCCCCACCCCTGGGCTGCCCAGAGGGGATCTTTTGTGTGGCTAATCTTGCTCCTCCAGACCTCAACTCCCATGGTACCTTTGGTAGGAAGCTGTCTAAACACCAGCATCCCCAGCCATACCTGGGCTGGGGGGATGGTCCCTTTCCCCTGCTTCCTACACACCCTTTGCCTGGCCCCCCCTCAGCATCCTACACTGTTAGTTGGGTGTCCTGTGACCAGTGTGCCTCGCAGCAAGGGGGTGCTTCATCTAAATGCACAGGTGTGAGTGCTGAGTAAAGGGTATTCCTGTGTTTCCAGATTCTTCTCAGCAATCCTCAGATGTGGTGGTTAAATGATTCAGATCCTGAAACAAACAACCAGCAAGAAAGTCCTTCCCAGGAAAACATTGACCAAGTAAGTAAGAATGGATTTGCGGACAGGGCTCTAGGCAGGACTCGGGCCCACCCTAGGAGGCCAGCAGAGCATGCGGCAGTTGCTGTGGGTAGAAGTGAAGCAGGAAGTATTTCCTTCCAGAGTTGAAATTGGAAGGCAACTGGAGGTTCTTTAGACTTTTCCTCTCTTGTATGCATAGAGAACTTTCCACATCAGCTACCTCTGCTTTCAAGCACATCTCTGCCTGTGACCCATAAGGACATCACCGTGGCGACTCTGTCCACGTTTCCCTCCCCTGTTAGCACACTGAGGGCCTTCTGACTGATTTCCTACAGGTCCTAGTGACCGTTGTAGCACATCTCTGTGGGCTCACAAGCTTGTTGCCATTCTGAGAGGCCTGGGGGTTGGAACATTTGGCTCAGTCTTCCTCAATCCTTTCTGGGTGGCCCCATGTACCCGCTGGTGCTAAAGAGCAGTGTGACACAAGGCCTGGTGCTGTGTGCACACCAGGGGCCTTGGACACATATTCCCTGTGAGGCTGTCCCTGCCAGGGAAGGGGGCGGATGGGAGTGCTGGGCATGGGTCAGCTCTGTGTCGCCGAGGCCTGTGGGTAGCCACCTCTTCCCCTGGGCTCTCCCTAGCTGGTGTACATGGGCTTCGATGCGGTGGTGGCTGATGCCGCCTTGAGAGTGTTCAGGGGAAACGTGCAGCTGGCAGCTCAGACCCTCGCCCACAACGGAGGAACTCTTCCTCCTGACCTGCAGCTCTTGGTGGAAGACTCTTCATCAACGCCATCCACGTCCCCTTCCGACTCCGCAGGTAGGTCTGAGGCCTCTGAGTACCAAGGTGGGAGTGGGCCGGGGCAGGTGTGCCCTTCTGGACTGCAGCGCTGTTCTGTGCTTAGGCTGTGTGGCCAGGGAGAGCCTTCTGGATGCTCATGTGGGTCCGTTCGTCTCCCCACCTCCGCTATAACCACGTTCCTCCGTTATAGGTACCTCTAGTGCCTCAACAGATGAAGATATGGAAACCGAAGCTGTCAATGAAATACTGGAAGATATTCCAGAACATGAAGAAGATTATCTTGACTCAACGCTGGAAGATGAAGAAATTATTATTGCAGAGTACTTATCTTATGTAGAAAATATAAAGTCAGCAACAAAGAAAAACAATAATGAGCAGAAATAAATACTGAGTTTCTGCTTATAAATTCTATCATTATGAAAAGTCGAATGCAGGTCTTCTTTTTTTCCTTCTTTTGATCTGATTTTGCTGCACGGGTGCTTCCTACTTGGTTGCAGGAGGGACGAGCAGGGATCTGGGGCTGCTGTGAGGGCAGAGGGGGCTGGGGCAGAGGTGGGTGGGGTGCTGGTCCCTAACACTGACCTCAGGAAAGGAGCTGCCTCTGGCTTGATCTTCTTCCTGGCTGCCTTCAGAGGCTACAGCCCTAACACAGTCTTCCCTGCTTGGCTTTTTACCCAGAAATGGGAAGGACATTCGTTCTGGGGAATAGGGTGGCCCCTGGGGAAGGTCTCGGTCTCCAGGAATTGCTGGTGGGGAGGGGAAGCATCCAGATTCATCTGCTCTTCATTTTGCCTGGCTGTCCTGCTCTTCTGAGCTCACTGCTGACCTCTTCCTGCCTCCCATGATGCAGCTCTGCCTTCCTGCTTCAGCCTCACTGGCTCATCCCTGAATTTTAAATCTTCAGCCATTCCAAGTGCTTTGGGAGACTAAAGATGAGGAGGCATTGACTGTAGTAGCCATACCAAATCGTGGCAGACTTGAAAGTCCGTCTTCTATGCTCTTAGTTTAGTAAAATGTGCACTTGAAATTCAAGGTTGAAGTTGAGAATTTATAGATGTTCAAAATTCTTTATGAAAATCTTTTATTAAATGGGAAGGTTTTAAATGCTAACCAAAGCAACTAATTTTTAATTAGCATTTTCAGATGCTGTGCTATCACATTAAACTCACTGCTGGCTGAGATACTTATCAGAGATTGAGATCTATGTTCTCTGGATTTGTGGGGGGTTTTGGGTATACATGGGTCCCAGAAGACTATTTCTAAAGGTGCATAGTTAGCCTCTTAATGGCCCAAATAACCACCCTCCCTGTGCCATGCATTCCTTCGTAGATGTGTATTAAATGAAAACCTGGTCCAGCCCCAGGACACCACTGGCAGCCACAGTGTGCTGAATCAAGTGCCAGGTGTGTTCCTGACACTCTTCCCTTCCAGAAGTCGCTGGAAGCTTCTGCGACTCAGGGCAGACACACTGCTGCCGTCAAGGGGTGGCTGAAACGCTTTGACTTTTTCACTCATAATTTTCATAAAGCTTGAATAACAGTCCAGTTTGAATTAGTGGGAATCTTTTCTGTCATCTTTTAAAATGGATGGTACAGATGGAAATAAAAGGTGGAAAATATATTCAAAAACTGTCAGCCTAACTTTGCAATAAGTTGCTCAAACTCCTAAACTGTTCTAAGTGTTGAAAATATCTGGTCTAGAGTTTCATTTAGATTCAAGATGCTTGCTTGCATGGAGTTCTGTGAAATCACATCGACGTCTGTAGCCGTTGGGGAGGAAGGAGGCTGCCAGGAGGGGGCAGGGGTTTGTGCTGTTGGTGTTGAAGTGGCCGACCACCAAGGTGATTGGGAGTGGGGGGTCTCTTGGTCTTGCCTGGACTGTGTCCTACTTGGATTTTGGGCATAAATTGCAGCTTGTGGCTAACTAGTTACTGTCCTGGCCTTGGGCTGGGCCTGGCTTCTAGCTTCCCAAAAACTTTCTTAATGATCATAGAAAGGCTAGGAAAGCAGGGACACACGAGCAGCACTCTGACATTGCTTCATCTGCTCTCAGAGAGATGCAGAGAGGCCAGTTCTCACCTTAGGGACCATGCGCCTCGTGAGGAGGGCTGCCCATCCCAAGTTGGGAGACAGGTTCTGGTCCTGGCTTTGCCTCCAACTGGTGTGTAAAAACTAGACAAGCAGTGACCAAGTACCACTCCCAGCTCTGGAGGACAAGAGAGGCAGCAGAGGACATTTGTAATGAAAATGTCTCCAAGTCAACAGGAGTGTGCTGAGGCCGGAAGAGTCGGGAGGTGGACCTTGCAAGGGGCTCTCCTTGGAGAGTCAGAGAAAGAACATTCTAGACCTGAGACCAATGAAGAGGCAATAGTTGGCATAGGACAGGCCGAGTGTGCCATATTCATGAGGTCACAGCCACTCTAGGCCCACCAGACCGTGGGTTGGGGCAGAGAATGAGGTGGGAAGGATGCCAAGTCCAACTACAGAGCACTCGGAAAGGCAGGCAGGGGGTCTGGATCCAAGAGGCCTAACACCCAGGCCATCAGACAACTCCAGTAGTGGGATGCAGGTGTCTGCACTCTTCACCTGTGATGCTGGTCCTTCTCTTGTGAAATTCCATCTGCTCTTGGCTTTGGTGACACTTCATGCCCTGTCCGTGTTAACTGCCCATATGGCAGTAAGTACTTCTGTCCTTCCTCCCCTATCCAGCTGCATTTGTCAAAAGCAAAGAATACCTGGTCATCTGGTCTTTACATCCTCAACAGCTAACACGGGCTTGTGCGGCATAGAAATGAAAATTACCCAAATATATTCTCCATAAATATAACAGTTCCATTTCCTACTCTCTCCAGGAGAGGCAGGCAGGAGAACAAACTTGCAGCAGCTCCTGTTTTATGATCCGCACCCGGGGTTGCTTCCCTGGATGGATTGTTGCCCGTGTGTTTTATTCTCTGTTGTGGTTGGATAAGATGGGGGATCTGGGGTGACAAACGAGCAAAAGCTGCAGGGCAGGAACGTGACATCGGCTGTGAACAGCAATAGCGTCTGGTACTCCAGCTGCCTGCCTGTCAGCAACGTGGAAATCCTAGCAGGCTGCTCAGGGTGGGCCCTCTGCCTGCCCTCCCTGAAATGCACCTCAGCTCCCAGGATGCCCCTTCGGCAGGCGGCATGACCCCGGAGGGCCACCAGGTAGTGAGTGCCCCCCCCCACCCCCCCCCACCCCCCGCCACAGCCAGCAGCGCTCGGCCTGTGCGTTTTGAGTCCCACCCAAAGAATGCAGAGCGATGCTGCTGCATGTGGTTGTCACCGGCAAGCCTGTTTTCCTGGGGAGACGGACACCCGGGTTCCCGGGGCTTGGGGGCGTGGCCTGGAGGACCGTCACAGAGGTACCCGACCCTTCCTACTGCCCCAGGTGTCAATCCCGTACCTATCAGTGGGCCTGAGGGAGAGGGAGCCACCAGTCAGGGCTGGACCTGGCTGCCCCGGGAGCACAGGCCCTACAGCGCGTCTTGCTGGTGAAACAGCTCTTGGATTAGCGCCGTGGACAGCCTGCTCCTCCGCCTCGGGGCCCGCGAGACGCTGAGCTCCACCGCAGGCGCGGCCAGCAGCTTCTGGGCACCGCCAGCAGCCAGGGCTGCCAGAGCGCCCCCTTCAGGTGATGGGGCAGCCGGGGGCGGCTCTCCTCGGGGCCTGGCCCCTGGGGCTCCTGCGGGACGTCCCGCGCCTCCACCCCGCCCCCGGGCCGGCTCCTGCACACCCGGACCGCAGGGCAGCGCCCTCCTCCACTCATGCAGACCCGGGGGCTCCCAGCAGGGCCCACGGATCCCCGCAGCCACCCGGACAGGCCGCAGGGCCGGTTCCTTGCTCCCGAGCCTCTCCCCACGCGAGTGCCGCGGTGGGGGTGACAGGGCCGCAGCCCCCCTGCACCCCGGGGAGGGGCAGGCCCCCCGGGGGTGAGGCCCCCGGGCGCGGGAACCCCTCCTCCCTCGGGAGGAAGCTGAGCGTGGGCAGAACAAAAGACACAGTCAGAGCGCTTAGAAGGACGTGTATTTCAGTTCCTCCCCGTGTCCTCAGGACAATCTGCCAAACTAGTGACAATCGCGGCTCGAGGGTTTTTGAGGAAATCCACCCCCGCCCCGGTTCCCCTCAGGGCAGGCTTGGCTCCTGGGGCCCCCAGGCTCGGGGGTGAGGGGCCGCTGACCCCGGGTCGGGAGGGTCCCGCGGCGCCAGGTGCAGACCCGAGTGCGGGGGAGCTCGCTCGGTGGGGGGGGGGGGGCGCGCGGTCCCCGAGGGCGAGCGCGGGCGGCGGCGTCCCGGGGCTCAGGCCGGCTGCAGGGGCGCGGCGGCGCAGCCCACCTTGTTGCTGAACAGGCGGGAGCGGCTACGCGCGGGGGCGGCGGGGCGCGGCGGCGGGGCGCACGGGAGGCCGCGCACGTCCCAGAGGCGCAGCGCGCCATCGTGCGAGGCCGTGTAGAGCACCTGCTCGTGCACCTGCGGGGCGGGGCGGGGCGGGGCGGCGCGTGGGCGGCGCGGCGGGGGCGCCCGGGCCGCCCTCCCGCGGCAGCGAGCTCGGGTGCTGGGGGCGGCCTTCCTCTCCCCGCCGGGGCAGAGTCCGGGAGCGGGCGGGAGCGCCTACCTGGATGCAGTTGATGACGAAGGCGTGGCCGCGGAACACCCTCTGCAGCGCTCCAGACTGGGCGTCGAAGGCGCGCGCGCGGGCGTCCCCGCTGCCCGTGAACACTGCGGACACAGGGCGCCGCTGGGCCTCCAGCCCGAGAGCCCCCGCCTTCCCCAGGAAGCCGGGGGTGGGGGGTTGGGGGGCCCCAGGCCCGGAGGCGACCTGGAGGCGGGGAGGTCCTAAGGCCCAGCTACGGACTAGCTGGAGCCCCTTGCAAGGAAGGAGGCGGCACCTGCATTCTCCTACCGCGAGCCCGGGAACTGAGGGGGGTCCACACCCTCCCCGTGCTCTGCAAACAGCTCTGCAGGACTGCCTGGCTTCCCTGCTCTAAATCCCCTGCCTTGGGGGGAAGGTCACGCACCCCCCATCATCTGAGCAGCCCACTGGGGCAAGGACCACCCAGAAAGTCGTTCCTCTCCCTCCTCAGTAATGAACTTGGCCCTCCAAACAGAGCCTAGACACTGTGTTGGCTAGCTCACAGGGGAGGGCCCTGGAATTCGGCTGTCCTGGGGCCTTTTCGTACTTGAGAACTCAGTCCAAGAGTTCTGACTCCAGGGAGCACCCGAATCACCTGGAGGGCTGGTGAAGGCAGATTGCGGGGCCCACCTGAGTTTCTGTCTCAGGAGGCCTGGGGTGGGGCCTGAGAACCTGCATGCCTAACCAGTTCCAGGTGATGAGGATGCTGCTGGTCAGGAACCACAATGAGAACACTGATCAGAAGAACTCCCTTGTTTCCATATTGTCTTAGCCCGGGTTCTCCCAGAAGCTGACCCTGACACTGGGATTTGGGTGCAAACACTTCATTTGGCAGGGCATTCCATTAAGTGGGGAGAGAAACAGAAAGAAGGATGCCCATTCAGGTGGCTGCAGGTGGCCCCTGGGAGAGGGTGCAGACCAGGTCTCAGAGCTGTGCCCCTGGGGTGGGGGGGTGCATGTCATTGGTTGAGGGCCTCTCTTGTGGGTGTCAGCTCCTAGCCATCCTCTGACCTGCTCCTCACAGGAAAACACTCTAGGGCAGAGGACCTTAGGTTCAGCAGAAAGAAGTGCCCCACGTGTGGTACCCACAGCATCTGCTATGCCCACTCAGCAGCCCAAGCAAGCCATGGGGGATTCTTAGGCTCGGGGATCTATCTCTTCCTTATCCCCACTTACTGTTTCACCTGCCTATTTCAGTCTTGCTGCTAAGAGGGGAAGTTTCATTCCTGGGTCTCTTCTGTTCCTTTCCTGCTTCCCCTGCCCCCCACCCAGCGTGGCTGCTGGGTGTCCTGTGGGTGGGAAGAGGGTCAGGAATTAAGTCTGAGCCACCTACAGCCTGTTGGCAAAGACCCTGGACCAATTTCCTTTAATACCAGGTAAGGTCCATCCCAGCTGCTGCCAAGGGGAGGCGCTCTGGGTGGCTTTAATCTTTTTAATTTAGAGGCCCTGACTTGGGAGCAGAGCTGTGATCACACTTATAGGCTTGGACACAGGAAGAAGGAAAAAATAATTTTCCCGTGTCAGACACCTAAATCTCAAGGGTATCTCGGGCTCTATTTTCAGAGATCCACATTCTATCTTCATCTAACACCTGTGCTGTGAAGTCAACTTCAAGTTTCTGCTGTGACTCCCCCTACCCATCTGCTCCCTCAGTGTGTGTGTGTGTGTGTGTGTGTGTGTGTGTGTGTGTGAAAACGGGGAAGAGGGGGGTCTGATGATAGAACATAATGCTGGGGATTGTTCTGGGAAAGAGATTTCAGGAACCTGGGAGCCTTGCTCCCATGTAGGTGTGGAGGTAGCGGGGGTGCTTTCTGGATCACTGGGTGTGTCTGGGGTGTGAACATGTGCCAAGTCTGCAGGACAGAGCCAGCAAAGCTCAGATGTGTCAGTTTGACACCTGTGGGACCGACAGCTCATTGCCTACCCAATAAGCCATTCTGCCCTTCTTTCTTCCGAAGCAACCCCATTAATTCTGGCAGCAATAGCTCCAGATAAGAGATTTTATTATTCGGTCTCTCTTGCAGACAGTGGTCAAAGAGATATATGCCAGGTCTGTGGGTAGGGCTTCCAAGAAAGATCTTTAAAGGGACCCACTCAGCTAAGAGATGCATCCTTTTGCCCTTCTGTCATCTTCCTATCTGCCTAAAACTTGACATGATGGCTGGAGTTCCAGCAGCTATCTTAAACTATGAGGCCCCCTAACAGATATAAGATATGTGCTAAGAGTGATAAAGCAAAATGATCAAAGGAAACTGGGTGCCTGATAACTTTGTGGAGCTATCCATTCCCACCTACACTGCCAGCCTCTGAAATTCTATGTGAGAAAAATAAACCACTATTTCATTTAAAGCACAGTTAATCTGGGCTTTCTCTTATTTATAGTCAAATCTAACGCCAGGTGAAGCCAAACCTACCTGGCCCTCAAGTCTAGCTGGAGTAAGTGGTGTCATAGTCTCATTTCGAGAATTAGAGACCTTCACCTTAGGGCTTCTGAACATTCAGGCTGCTGCTTGTTCTTGGGTGAAGCTGGAGAGGAATCCCCCCACCCTTATTTGGGCCTTCTTTACAGGTGCCCAGGGGAGACATGGCTGCTGACCACCCAGAATGGCCGCTGAGGCTCAGGAGGGAGCAGCTGAGTAAGAAGTAGAGCAGAGAGGCCCTGAGTGCAGGGGACTTGGGGGTGTGGTCAAGGCATGGAGGGCACAAGTTGGGGCAACGGGGACAGGAGTCACTTACAGGTGCCTGCGTGGTATTTGAGGGCGCTCACGCTGTGTCTGTGGGCCGCAAACGTGCGCACGCGCTCGCCCGTGTCTGCCAGCCAGCACTTGACCGTCCTGTCGGCGCTGCCCGAGTACACGTGCCGGTTGACGAGCTGGGGGAGGAGGAAGGAGGGTGGGAGCCGGACCCCTCCGTACTGGGGCAGCAGCAGGGGACGCGGAGCCCCCTAGGGGAGGGGCATGTGTGGGTCCCACTGGAAAGTGTGGATGAGCAGGAAATGACCCTGCCTGTGGGGAACCACCCACTGCCACTCCAGCACCCAGGGATCTTGTCACTTTGCCCTTGGCTGAGTCACTGACTCTGCTCCTCCACTGCTTCCCCGGTAGAGGAGCATCCTGCCAGTGCCTTCTCGTGGGGGGTACAGAGAAGGCCTGTAGGGCGCTCAACACGCTAAGGGCAAGGACCACAGAATGTTCGCCGGGGCCGTTACTGTTGTCAGGTGTCTCTCTTTAGCAGTCCCTACTGAAGAAAAGTCCGTGCCTGGAAAGGTTAACGTGAATCCACCTGTAGCTATGGCCAAGCCGCACCTGGTGTTCTCTCCTATTGACCCAGCTGACAAAAAGGCTCCCAGGGCAAGGCTTTCACTCTGAACGTTTTCCCGCAGAAGAGCAGATAAGGAAAAAGAAAGGTCTAGAAGTAACCTGAGTGGCTGCAGTGTGTCTGAGGTAGATCTTTGCTAGGACCAGAGCTGGACACCCAGTGGCTGTTGTCGGGTCCTGAAGCTCCTGCTCCCAGGGCTGCCCTGGTGGGGAGGGAGGAGCCCTGGAGACAGGCTCCCCCACTTCCCACCTGCCCCAGCTGACCAGAGTGGCATTCACACACCCCTGCTCGGTGTCGCAGGAGGTAAAGAAGAGGCCTGGGAGAGAAGGGATGGGGTTTGCGAGGCCCCTCACACGAGCACCCCTTGCCAAGATAGTGTCCCAGCCCAAGGGAAGTGCAGAGACCTTTAAAATAATTCTGCAGATTCCTCTAGACAAAACCACATGTAGCCAAGAGTGCCCCCACCCAGCAGCTCTGGTTAGCAGTGATGCAGAGGAGAACCAAAAGTTGGGTGAGGAGGGCGGCTGTAAGCCCCAGAGAGAGCCGTCCATGCCAGACCTTGGAGGCTCAGGAAAGAGGAGGCCCTTCTCCTGGGGCAGCGGGCAGCAGGCCTGGAGCAAGTACAGGCTGGCCACCGGCATCCCTCATGTGTCCCATGCCCTCTTAGCTTGAGCACACACCTGCCCAGCTACAGCTACACTCTGGGCTCCTTGCCACTCCAGTCCCCACAGCTGATCCAGTTTCCCCAGATAATTTTCCAGTTTAAATCCCAGAGGACAGGACTTCTGACTGGTCCGGATTGTATTTCCACCCCAGCCACAGCACAGGTCAGACTTGGCTTTGGGCCGTTCACTATGGCAGAGGTGATGGGATCTCGAGGAACACGTCCGGCCTCCTGGAGGAGAGGCTGCGGGTGGTTCCCCACAGACAGAAGGGGCGTAGAGACATGGCCAGCGGTCTCCCAGGCCCGGCCCTGAGGTCCTGAAGGCTTACAGCTGGCTCCAGCCAACACAGCCTGACTTCTGGCCCCTCTTATTGGTAGCCCCTGCCCTAGAACAGAGCAGGTGTGGACGTGTACCTGCATGCCCAAGGGGCTCCGGCAGGGTCCAGGCCATCACTCGGTCTTCTTGCTATCTGCATCACACTCCCAGAGCTTGGTTCCTGGGCCATCAACAAGGGTAGGGGCAGGAAAGCCAGAGGATCTCCCCAAGCCCACTTGGCCCTGTCAGCCTGAGGCCAGAGCCGGTATGTTGCCCTGCTTCTTACTGTCCCCCAAAGCCCTGGGGACATGCCATCCTCCTCGGGTTTCTCACAAGTCTTCTCTGCCCAAAGAAGCACCCCCATGCTAATCCCACCACTCCTTTGTGGGCAAGCCACCCTGGGATCTCTCCTCCTGCTGCCCCTAGCGCGTCTACCCCAGGCCCCAGTGTGTCCTGACCATCCCCATTGACTGTCACTCCAGACAAAGCCCCAGGCCTCCAGGAGCCACAAGACTCACGGACCTCAAATAAAGGGAGCTGGCATGTGTAGCCTGCGGGATGGAAGCCCCTGTGGGACCCTGGGCTACGCAGCCTCTGCAACCCTGTACCCCTCAGCGCACGCAACAGAAGCGCTGAGCTTCCATGGCTGCTGTGGCAGAGGGATGATGCCTCCTGCTCCCCATGCAGCGTGTCCCAACAATGTGGTGCCTGTCACACTGTGTTTAAAAGTGACCAAGCAAAAAAAAAAAAGTGACCAAGCCGCACAGCTTCAAAGTACAAATCATGAGTCCAGAGGCCAAGGAAATGCTCCAAGCGTGTTGTCCTTGGCTGCCTAAGACCTCACTGTTCGCTTTGGCTGCTTTCCTGAGAGGACATCCACGGGGAACAGCCGGGCAGCTTGGGGAGGCCAGAGGAGGCCCGAGGCACAAGGGGAAGCAGACAGACCCTGACGGGGGCATGTCACAAAGGACAGGCCCTGCAGTTCTGAGGGATCGGGCTCGAGGGCCATCTCCCTGTATGTGACCCCTCCAAGTAGATGGCAGGATGAGGCAGACAGGCCTGGGGCTCTGCTGTGGAGACCCCTGGGGTGCAGGCTTCTCCCCCCTCCACTCACAGCAGCAGATGCACTTGGGCAGGGAAGGAGAGAAGCTGCAGGGCCAGGCTGCAGAGCACAGCTGGGCCCTGGACATCCCACCTCTGGAGTAAAACAGCCAGAAGAGAGGCTCCCCCACTCCAGCAAAGTACAGGCCCCGTCACAACTTTATAAGCTGCCGGCTACATGTTCAGTCCTGGGTTCCTATCTGTGTCTGCCCCATACCAGCTGTGAGACCTTGGACAAGTTGCTTACCCTCTCTGATCCTATCTTCTCATGTGTAAAATGAGAAAATATAAGCAGCGGCAGCACATCCGCTAGATGCCCAACAACAAGAGCACAAGCTCACAGGCTCCGAGAGCAAGCCATGCCCCCGGCTCTGGGCCACGTCCACTGCTAGCTCATCAAGCCCTCACAACCACCAGGGATGGGCACGATGTCACACTCATGATCCCTGATCCAAAATCTTGGGGCCAGACATATTCCAGGAGTTTTTGGATTTTTAGCAACATGCTCATGTTTCTACAGCAAAGGAATGCATATTCCCAGGAAGTGGGGTAAAGTGAACTCCAACCAGCCTCCTATCTGTCCAGGCCAGGCTTTGCTGCCAAGCAAGTTTTAGTGCCAAATCTAAAAAATACACTTTATGTTTTGGAGCTTTTGGATTTAGGAATTATGGACCAGGGTTTCTAAATAAATATAATCCTCAAAAAAATATAATCTTCACCTAACACGTTTAGAAACCAAGATTCCTATGTTGACAACAGCTTTAACCCTTGTATCTGTGAATGGGACTGTACATGGAGACAGGGTCTTTAAGGAGGTAGTTAAGTTACAGTGAGGTCATTAGGGTAGAACCTAATCCAATATGACTGTGGTCCTTATAAGAGGACATTTGGGGGATCCCTGGGTGGTGCAGCGGTTTAGCGCCTGCCTTTGGCCCAGGGCGCGATCCTGGAGACCTGGGATCGAATCCCACGTCGGGCTCCCGGTGCATGGAGCCTGCTTCTCCCTCTGCCTATGTCTCGGCCTCTCTCTCTCTCTGTGTGTGTGACTATCATAAATAAATAAAAATTAAAAAAAAAAAAAAAGAGGACATTTGAGGAGCACCTGGGTGGTTCAGTGGTTGAGCGTCTGCCTTCAGCTCAGGGCGTGATCCCAAGGTCCTGGGATCGAGTCCTGCATTGGGATTCCCACAGGGAGCCTGTTTCTCTCTCTGCCTACGTCTCTGCCTCTCTCTGTGTGTCTCTCATGGATAAATAAAATGTTTTTTAAAAAAAGGAGAAGAAAACATTTGAGGGGCACCTGGATAGCAGAGTCGGTTAAACGTCTCCCTTCTGCTCAGATCAGGATACTGGGGTCCTGGGATTGAGTCCCACACCAGGCTCCCTGCTGAGCAGAATCTTCTCCCTCTGCCCAACACTTGTGCTCTCTCTTGCTGTCTCTTTCTCTCTCTCAAATAAATAAAATCTTAGAAGAAAGAAGAAAGGAAGAAGAAGGAGGGAGTAAGGAGGAGGGAGGAAGAAGGAAGGAAGGAGAAGAAAAGAAGGAGAAGGAAAAAAAGAGAAAGAGGAAGAGGAAGAAGAGGAAGAGGACATTTGGATGCAGAGGGAAGACCATGTGAGGACCCTGGGAGAAGACGTCCAGCTACAAGCCACCACCTTGGTCTTAGACTTCCAGCCTCCAGCATGATGAGACAATCCATCTCCATCGTGTAGGCCATCCCATCTGTGGTACTTATTACACAGCTCTAGCTAACTAGCACACCGGGTGGCCCAGCGGCCTTGCCGGCAGACAGGCAGGGGCTGGGCGGAGCTCACCTCCAGACAGATGACGGAGCCCTGGTGCTCCCTGAACACCCGCAGCTGCTCCCCACTCAGGATGTCCCAGGCACGGATGGTGGCGTCGGTGCTGCCAGTGAAGGCCGTGTGACTGGGCGTGTCCAGCACAAGGCAGAGCACGGCACCCGTGTGGCCCCGCAGCGTCTGGTGGCAGCAGCCACTGGCCACCTGCCATACCTTGGCCGTGCCATCCGTGCTGCCCGTCACCAGAAGCCCCCCAACCTCCTCGGCACAGGGAGCCCCAGGCAGGTCCCAGGGAGCAGAGTAGGCAAGGGTCAGCACGCAGTTGCGGTGGCCCCTGAACTCCTGGGACACCTGGCCCTTGTCCACACTCCAGGCTCGAGCTGTGCGGTCATAGGAGCTGCTGAAGAGCTGGTTGTTGGCGACCAGGATCCTGGTGGGAGGAGGGATAGGGCAGGGGTCAGACCACGCAGGGATGCCCAGCAGGCCATCTCAGGGTCCCTCTGCCCAGTGGCCTGTGTGTTCAGTGAGCCCAGAGAACTTCGTGTGGGAGGAGCAGACTTCGGTTCACACCCTGCCCCCCAGGACCCCAGAAGGCCTCGGGAGCAGCAAACATTTATGATTCTCAGATTCAGTTTAAGGAATGCTAAGAACCTCTCCCCAGAAATACACGTTTGTCTTCAGCCTAGAACTTTGCATAAGGTCAAAGGCTCGGTTCACACACCCTTATTAAGAAGCTTTGAGCACCCCCAGAGCTCCCTGCCGAGAGGAGCCTGCAAAGGGGAGCGGCAGAGGGAGGCAGCTGGATCAGGCGTGTGTCACAAGTGTGGGGACTGAGCAGTCAACACCCCGCACCTCAGCGTCGGAGGCATCTTGTGTTCCCTCTGCCTTGGAGCCTGGCACAGATGAGGGGAGACGCGGCCCTCCCGCCCACACTGCCCACGCCGCCGCCCCGGCCGGTGCTCACTTCCCACAGGTAATTAAGGAGGCCCACCCCCCGGCACATGCACGGTTCCTGACTCACTTCTTCCTCAACACCCAGGATGGATGGTTTTCATGATGTGCGTATGTCTAAGAGAAAGTGACACTGTGACACCACGTGGCACCGCAGGTGATGTACTGGGGGCCTGAATCCCACCCGCTCTGGCCTGGCATGAGAAGGCATGGTCGGTGCCTCCCATCCAGAACTCACCCACTTGGCTGGACTCTGAAAACACAGGAGGAAGTGAATCCCCCCTTACCTCGGGGATGTGGCACATTCGTGGGCACAGTTACTTAGTGATGCAGGAAAGTTACTAAGTAATACAGAGCATCACCCCGGAACTATCTGTTTAGGGCAGCAGCCCTTCAAGAGTGGTGTGTGTGAATGTGTGTGTGTACGTTCGTGTCTGAGTGCACATGGACCTGCGCTTATGTGTGTGAACCTGTGTGTTTATGGTGTGGGTGTGCCCAGGAGAGTATAACCCCAGCAGAGCATCATTCCCAGCCTTAACGTCCAGCTTTGACGGGCGCCTCGGCGGCTCAGTGGGTTAAGCATCTGCCTTCGGCTCAGGCCATGATCTTAGGGTCCTGGGATCAAGCCCCACATCGGGCTCCCTGCTCAGCAGGAGCCTGCTTCCCCGTCTCCCTCTGCCTGCTGCTCCCCCTGCTTGTGCTTTCTCTCTGCCAAATAAATAAATAAAACCAAAAAAAAAAAAGGTCCAGCTTTGCTTTTGAGGAGCAGCTGATGGATACAAGGTACAAGCTGAGGGCAGGCCGGTCACCTGAGATGTGGCCTCTCCCACCTGCCCCAGCCTTGTAACAGGAGACTCCCATGCACCTACACTCTTTGACCTCAAGGAAGGATGTCGGGATACGACCAGCAGGACATGTGTCCTCCCTGACCCCCTCGTCCTGCTCTGGCTCAGGAAGCAGGGGCCTCGCTCAGCGGCTGGCAGATGACCTTGCCCACTCATGGCCATCCTGAGCCAGCACAATTCATCTCAGGGACACCTCTCTGCCGAGAGACGTGACCCAGCTCCGGCCCTGCCGGTACGCGGCTCTTCCGGCAGGCAGCTGGACTGCCAGCCAGTCAGTGGTGGGTCTGGCACCCCCACTGCCACCCACCGAGCACTGAACTACCCCGCCAGTCGCTTCCCACTTGACCCAGGCCTGCGCAGAGCTCATGCTGGCAGTGTCCCTCGTGGCTGCGAACAGTTCCCCATCCCCACCCACCCGGCCCCGACCCCTCCAAACGCCCGCCTGCACCTGGCCTTCTTCTGACTGCCTCGGCGCACCCCCAGGCACCCCCCAAACCCCGTCAGTGAGGCCTGGAGGGCCCGCGGGCAGGTGCCCAGACCCCTGCTTATCCCAGACACTCCCTCGGGAGTTTAAGACGGCCACCACAAGTTACATAAATAGTGTCAAATTGATCTGATCAGCAGAGGAATGTTCATGGCTCAGCTCAGACCCAAATTCAATAAAGAAAGGAAAAATTCAAACCTCCTCGAGAAGGAGGAGGTGGGGATTTCAACAACACGGGAAGGAGAGATTTAAAAATACTCTTGACTCCATCTTCAGCACAATCCCCGTTTTGCTCCAAAACAAGCCCCTGGTCTACCATCAGGTACCAATTAAACCACTTCCTTTGGAATGTAGGAGCTGTGGCCTCCAGCACCTCTCCCTGTGCCCAGCAGTGGGCAGCGCACACCCGGGCACCCCGGGGGGCCATCCAGGCACAAGCCTCCCTTCCCCCACTGAGGCCTCCCAAACCCCCACATGCAGCCCTGGGCAGTCAGCCCCCTGTTGTGCCTGGAAACGCTGGCATCCTGGGCCTTCCAGGGCTACATGCTATGCTCCCCATGATCTCCACACGCACCCACATGTAGGTGCTTCCCCACGGAAGCTAAGTTCCCCCAGGGCAGGGGCCACATGGCCTACATCTCTGTCCCCTGCCCCCTACCCCAGCCACCCTGACCTGTTCACAATTGATGTGTGTCCTCGGAACACCTGTAGGCACTGCCCGGTCCGCACGTCCCACTTCCTGATGGTGCAGTCAGCACTGCACGTGAAGGCAGCTTCGTCCTCCAGCTGGCAGAAGGTCACGTAGCTCTCATGCCCTGTGGACAAGGGGAGGCGTGAGTGTGCCAGGGCACAGCAGGGAAGAAAGCCGGCGCGGGAAGTGTTTGAGACGAGTCCAGGCCCACTACCCCTTTGAGGGGACGATTTCAATCTGGGAGTCTCAGGAGCTATGGGAGGAAATGCTGGATGGTGGCTGTTCTTACATTTGGGGAGGGACACTGGTCCTAAAGGAATCAGGTCCTAGTTCTTGGAAACTAGAAATGTTACTTCACTAGGGAAAAAAGATATATTTGCAGATGTCATTAAGGATTTTGAGATGGGGAGAGTGTCCTGGGTGATGGCCAGGAATGGCAGCACAAGAGTCTCTGAAGGAAGGGGCAGAGGGAGATGTGAGGATGTAGAGAAAAGATGCTGTGGAGACAGGGCAATGACCTGAAGGTGTCCCTGAGATGAATGATGTGCCCACAACCAAGGAGCGCCAGCCACTGCCAGAACCTGAGGAGGCAGCTGGTTCTCCTCCACAGGTTTCAGAGGGAGTACAGGCCTGCCAACACTTTGATTTGGGCCCACTGACACTGACTTTGGATTTCTGGCCTCCAGAACTGTGCCAGAATAAACTTCTGCTTTAAGGCACCCAGTGAGATCGCTGGTCACAGCGGCCACCGGAAACTAATCTAGAAACAGGGATGATTAAGACACTTTCCCGGGACACCTGGGTGCCTGAGTGGTTGAGCATCTGCTTTGGGCTCAGGGCGTGACCCTGTGGTCCTGGGATTGAGTCCCGCATCGGACTCCCTGTGGGGAGTCTGCTTCTCCCTCTGCCTGTGTCTCTGCCTCTCTCTCTGTCTCTCTCATGCATAAATAAATAAAATCTTAAAACAACAACAACAACATTCCCTGCCTTCAGAGAGCATGAGCCTGAGCCTGGAAGGAGAGAGTCAGCCAACATGACACATCGGGGGTCAGCAGAGGAGAAGCCCTGGTGCTATAGAGCAGGAAGGGTGGGGAGGAGAGAAGAGCATTCTGGGAAAGAAAATAGCACCCACCAAAACAGGAGGGGGCCCTTGGGGCAGAATTTCGGTGCTTGGGAGAAATGGTGGGTAAGGCACAGAGCTGAGGGTGGATGTCCAGGACAGGAGGAGGCCACACACTCCATCAGCCCAGAATCTCAGACATGCGCACCTGCTCATCCACCACCTTGTTAGTGCGATGGTCAATGTTTTGACTATCGGCTTGGCTTTGGGATCAAGGGTTATGAAGCAGCCCCAGAAGCACTCAGGTCCCCAGTCATAGTAGGGCCTGTCCTTCATGTAAAGATGGCTCCACCTCAGGGGCACCTGCCTGGCTCAGTCAGTGCAGCATGTGACTCTTGATCTTGGGGTTGTGAGTTGGAGCCTCACCTTGGGTATACAGTTTACTTAAAAAACAACAAAATCCTTTAACGTCCCTCGTGATAAAATCTAAATCTATTTAGAATCTAAAATCAGAATTTATGGGCAGCCCCGGTGGTTTAGCGCCTCCTGCAGCCCAGGGCGTGATCCTGGAGACCCTGGATCGAGTCCCATGTCAGGCTCTCTGTATGATGCCTCTTCTCCCTCTGCCTGTGTCTCTGCCTCCCTCTTTCTCTCTGTCTCTGTGAATAAATAAATAAAATCTTAAAAAAAAATAAAATCAGAATTTATGGGTTAGACATATACCCCTATATGCAAAGATTATCTATGCTTATATCTATTTCTATACCTATATATACTCATATATATATATTTTAAAATGTATTTATCCATGAGAGACACAGAGGGAGAGGCAGAGACATAGGCAGAGGGAGAAGCAGGCTCCATGCAGGGAGCCCGATGTGGGATTCGATCCCAGGACCCCAAGGTCATGACCTGAGCCAAAGGCAGATGCTCATCCACTGAGCCACCCAGGTGCCCCTATACTCATATATTTTAAAAAAATGTTTACACCTTGGATATCAACTCTTTTTTTTTTTTCTCTCTCTCTCTCTCCAAAGATTTTATTTATCTATTTGAGAGAGAAAGCATGAGCAAGGAGAGGGGCAGAGGGAGGACCAGACTCCCTGCTGAGCAGGGCACCCAATGCAGGGCTCAATCCCGGGACTCTGGGATCACAATCTGAGCCGAAAGCAGATGCTTCACTGACTGAGCCACCCAGGCAACCCCGGGTAACAACTCTTGATAGCAAACTGAAGCTGAGTATATTTGAAGAGAATCCAGGGGTCGGAAAATCAATTGAATCAAAGGAATGTTACACCTAAGATCCATTTCATGGATGAGGAAATTGATAAATTTAAATATTTACACGTGTGGGAAATAATTATGTTAAAGACTGCGACTGATTTTCTAAATTCCGTCTAGATGTCTGGTATCAGACAGACAAGGATTTAAAATCTTCTGGGCAGTTTCAAGCTGATGTGCTCTGTTCGGCCCCAGCGATTTAGCTCAGTTACTCTTGGAAGAACCCAACTCCCTGGGTTCTAAGAAACAGATTTAAAAAAAAAAAAGAAGAAGAAGGAAGGAAGGAAGGCATGTTTTCAGTCTTCTTGGATAGCATGTACCAGGCCTCTAAGAAAACAACGTTTGTGTGAAGGAAGTAAACAGTTGAAGACGAAGCAGATTACGTTTCCTTAAAATGCACGTCAGTCTAAAAGTCGAGGGCAAAATGTGTCTGGCAAAACACAGCCCAGCTTTTTGCCAACCTCAAAATGTTTATAAAATATTTGAAGATTGTCAACAAACTTTCCCTGAAACCAGAGCTGCTGCGGGGAGGGCTCAGCGCCGTCTAAGGAGCCACCTGGCTTCCCGGGCTGGCTGGAAGGCAGCCCGGCGCCCCGAGGGCAGTTGGGTGTGGGCGAGCCCGCCCTGCACACGCACCCCGCAGTCCTCCTCGGACCCTGTGCGGTCCGACGCCAACCACACCAGGAGAGGCTTCCGCAGGGGCATCAGCCCCATTCTGGCCGGTTTCGACAGCATCTGACAGCAGGAAGGCAGAGTGCCAAGTGTTTATAGGCCAAGACAAGCACTGGAAAACTGTGTGGCGAGTAAGCCATGGCACCCCTACTCAGTGAAGCCACGGCCACTAAACCAGGATGTGGAAGATCATGAGTTGGGTGACCAATTATATGACCCATGGAAGTAGGAAAAAAAAAAGGGATATACAGTAAAAATATAAATGCCTATGCGGGGGCCTGGAGGGCACAGCTGGTTAAGGGGCTGGCTTGGTATCTGCTCAGGTTGTGATCTCGGGATCACTGGGCTCTGATTAGTGCAGAGTCTGCTTGAGATTCTCTCTCCCTGTCCCGCTGCCCCTCCCCTCCTCAAACAAATAAATAAATCAATCTTTAAAAAATATATAAATACCTATAAACAAAGACTTTAAGAAAAGAATCAATAATGAATATAATTTTTTCAACGTTAAAAATAAAAAGCTCGGGATCCCTGGGTGGCTCAATGGCTTAGCGCCTGCCTTTGACCCAGGGTGTGATCCTGGAGTCCTGGGGTCAAGTCCCACATCAGGCTCCCTGCATGGAGCCTACTGCTCCCTCTGCCTGTGTCTCTGCCTCTCTCTCTCTGTGTCTCTCATGAATAAAAAAATAAAGTCTTTAAAAAAAATTATTAAAAAAAAAAAAAAAAGCTCATCCCTGGAGCTAGGCCAGGCTGACCCTCTGCCCTCCTGGGGGCCTGGCCGTGGGCTGGCTGAGGCTCCCTGCAGCAGTCAAGGCCCTCCCAGGGACAAGCCAGGCTCCTACTCCACGTCTGAAAACCCACACCGAAGGAGTCCCAGCTCAGAGCCCTGCCAGCAGAGGCTGCAGAGCGTGTCCCCGACTGCAACCCACAGACCATTTGACAAGGTCCACTGCCCCCAGCCTACAGGGTCACCCGGGGAGGGATGAGGAAGGCAGGAGGGAGAAGGGGGGGGCATTGCGTCTCCAGGGACCACAACGCCACTGGCGTGAGCCGCTGCAATTGTATAGAATAAGGAAAAAAGCCAAACTAAAAATAAACATTTTTGAAGGGATAAAGAATGCAGATAAGATACAGTTATTATGTTCAAAAGGACAGGCTGAGGCTCAGGGTTCTCTGCCAAGGTAGTCGGCTCTCCCTGCCTCCCCAGCCGCACACCCTCGGACTCGCTGGGGGTTCCGAGTCGAAGGGCCCCGTGCACACGCAGGAGGGGCTGCCCGGGGTCTGCGGTGGCAGAGGTGGGCCGGTGTGGGCACCCAGCCAAGCTGGAACATTCATGCCTCCAACTTGGCCTGGAGAGAGCGGCCTCCCTTGCCTCTGCTGGCCCTGGCAGGTCTTCTGTCTGCCCCTCGGGGTCTCTCTCCTCTTCTGCAGCCTGCTCCCTGCAGCTCCTGGATCCCCCCTCACTGCCGGCAGGGTTCAGACAGCTGGGAGCCCAGCAGGAGACTTTAGGTCAGGATCTGCCGGCCCAGTTCCCCGGAGGAAGGCCTTTCCACACCCTCTCAGGGGCTGCAGGCCCCCACCCTGGCTTCTTCAGCTCCAGGAGTGTGGACAGCCCTGCAGGGACCAGCCCCATAGTACAGCGCTTCCCCTGTACTATGCCCACATTTTGCAAGCGTCTCTTTACTAAACTCTCCTTGAGCTGTTATTTGGGGGTGTCGTTCTGTTTCCTGCTAGGGCCTGCCTGATGGAGCCACCCCTCCGTGTGTCCTGTCAGCAAGCCAGAGCAGTGACAGTCACGAGTCCAGAGCACAGAAGGTGTGGTCGAAATAGACGGTGTCTGACGAAGCCATCTAAGTCTCGGCCTCGGGCCACCTGCCTCGAGCCCCCGGCCTGGGCAGGCTCATGCTCTGTCATGGTGCCACCGCAGGGCCTGGCCTTCCAGCCCAGCTCCTCTCGGCCCACACCCTCAACCCGCCTGCTCTCCTGCCTCCACCTGTGGCTCCTCACTCCACACCCACAAGGAGCTCACCACCCTCGGACGGTGCTGTCCGAAGAGCCCGAAGGATGAATTACCCTCCAGGGCTTCCTTCACATCTATGCTTAAGACAAACTGCTTTTCGATGGAATTTCTCCTGGGTTGGGACAAAGTTAACAATGATGTGTTTATGTCTGAGAGCCTTCCCTGTGCCCCCACATGCTCCTTCAGGAATATGCAGGAGATGATTCAGCAAGCCCACCTCTGGGTATCTATCTACACGAAGGATCTGCAAGCAGGGCCTGGAAGAGATGTTTGCACACCCCAGCTCGGAGTCGCATTTCTCACCACAGTCAAGTGGAAGCAACCCCAGTGTCCAGTGGCAGATGAGTGGGCATAAAAAATGCACGCAACCAAACAGTGCTCAGCCTTCTGAAGGAAAGAAATCCTGACACAGGCTACAACCTGGGATGAACGTGGAGGACATCGTGCTAAGTGAAATGAGCCAGTGACAGAAAGACAAACACTGCATGATTCCACTTGTACCAGGTCCCTGGAGCAGTCAGGTTCACAAAGGCAGGAAGCAGGATGGTAGGCGCCAGGGGCTGGTGGAGGGAGAAATGGGGTTCAGTTTGTTTTACAGGATGGAAAATTCTAGAGATCGATAGTGGTAATGGTGGTACATCATAAATGTTTAATATCTTGAAACTGTACACTTAAAAAACAATGGTTAAGAGGGTAAATTTGATGCTACATGTTTTCTATTAAGAGTTAAAAATTGTCCCCAGTCCCTTCCAGCCCCACCTAGCCCAAGAGTGAACCCTGACTACCTGGGCTCACAGAGTTCCTGCTCATCTGAAGTTCAAGTGCACATGGTCCCTCAGTTTAGCCATCATTCTCTCCATCCAACCTGCAAATTCTCTGGGACAGTATCTTTGCATCTAACACAGGCACCCAGGACAGTCAAGCCAGTAGCCAAGAGGGGCAAGGGCTCTGGAGCAGGAGGGAGGGGGCAGCCCCCCCCCCCCAGTGCTGCTCTGCCTGTGTGAATGGCTCTGCCTGTGTAAACTCGGGAGGACTGGCTAGCCCTTTGGAGCCTCCAAAGGGGATAACCACGGCTGTGAGAAGCAAAAGGGGGAAGAGCTTTGGAGCCGGACCGGTGCAGTGCCAAGGAGATGCTCTTACTCAGTCCAGGCTGGTGGATTGTGGGCCTGGAGGACCATGGTGGCCACTAATATGTGCCAGGAGCTATTTATTGGCTGGCTTGCTCCTGCTCCCTCACAACCTCATCAGGCTAGATGACTATTTTATTGTCCCCCCATTCACAGATAAAGAAACTAAGGCATGAGAAGTTAAATAATGATGAGATTGGAGCCCAAGCAGCCCAGCTCCAGAGCCCAAGCTCTTGATGGCCCCTCCTGCTACCCGGAGGCAAAGTTACGGGTCATCCGGAAGGGCAGGCATCATCAGGCTTCCAGTAAATAGGAGTGTGCAGTTTGTTCACACAGAATTAAAAACAAACAGCACCCCCGTCATGCTAGAAGATGCTGTTGGAAGACGAGGATGCTGGTGGAACAGCCACAGTGGGTTGGAACCTTTGGGCTGGGCCCCTTACTACACGGGGACAGACCAGGACAGGGACTGCCATTTTGGGGCATGCTGCCTATCTCATTGACCCAGTGAAGTGCCCCCAAATGAATAGGCACCCAACAGATAAGAAGAAAAGAGAGGAAGGGGATAATTACATTCAATTCAATTCTTCCTTTTACAGAATAATTAGCAGTTAAGCCTACTTTCTCCTTTGGAGCTCACCAACTGCATCTGAAAGCCAATTCCAAGTACTGAAAAAGCAGAGCTGCTGCAGGAGGGAAGCTCGGGGCTATTAGAAGCCTACGGTCCAGAGACACCTGAGTGGCTCAGCGGTTGAGCACCTGCCCCTGGCTCAGGGCGTGATCCGCGGTCTCAGGATCGAGTCCCACATCAAGCTCCCTGCCTGGAGCCTGCTTCTCCCTCTGCCTGTGTCTCTGCCTCTCTCTCTGTGTGTCTCTCATGAATAAATAAATAAAATTTTTATTTTTTAAAAAGATTTTATTTATTTATTCATGAGAGGGAGAGGGGGAGAGAGAGAGAGAGGCAGAGACACAGGCAGAGGGAGAAGCAGGCTCCAGGCAGGGAGCTTGATGTGGGACTCGATACTGGGTCTCCAGGATCATGCCCTGGGCCGAAGGCAGCGCCAAACCACTGAGCCACCCAGGCTGCCCTACAGCTGGATTTTAAATTCTGGATGGATCTTAGAACTTCCGGTCTCAGTTCAGGGCCTGCCAATCTGTGTGACTTTGGGGGTGGCAGGAGGAATGTGTGTTAGTTTGTAACCGACTCTGCCTTATCCACCCTCACCCCCAAATAACAGGCAAGCCAAAATTCATCTCTTCTGGGCTTTGAAATATGTACCATAGCTGCTTTTAAAACCAATAGGGTCGGGATCCCTGGGTGGCGCAGCGGTTTGGCGCCTGCCTTTGGCCCAGGGCGGGATCCTGGAGACCAGGGATCGAATCCCACGTCGGGCTCCCGGTGCATGGAGCCTGCTTCTCCCCCTGCCTGTGTCTCTGTGTGTGTGTGTGTGTGTGTGTGTGTGTGTGTGACTATCATAAATAAATAAAAATTAAAAAAAAAATAATAAAACCAATAGGGTCAAGGCACTCCTGGATGGCTCAGGGTTGAGCGCCTGCCTTCCACTCAAATGTGGTCCCAGGGTCCTGGGATGGAGTCCTGCATGGGGCTCCCTGCAGGAAGCCTGCTTCTCCCTCTGCCTGTGTCTCTGCCTCTCTTTCATGAATAAATACATTAAAAATCTTTTAAAAATTAATAAAATAAAGCCAATAGTATCAGCCCACAGTGAAGCTGATTTGTATAACGGTGAAGCTAATTTGTACTCTCTGTGCCTACAGGAACTTGGAAGGCCCTGGGGAGGCCACCCAGGACTTGCTGATTATGGTGGAAAAAGAACAGGCAATGATAAATAACCACAGTGAAGAGAGTGTTGGGATTCAAGGGGCTGTATCTGCTGTTCAGGCGACAACAGGGGCAGAGCTGGAGAGGGGCCTCACAGTCCTGCAGTGTAGACATGTGACAGGGATGCAAGGTAAGAAGTACATCTGCCTCCAGCAACTAGGTACGTAAATATAGACCGATATGTGTGCATTTGTGAAACCTTTATAAAACAATATGTGCGCCTGTATGTGTGCCTCCTGCCACTGCATCATGTTTCCAACTGCGTTAAATTGGTTTAACAACCCCCTTTTGAGAAACTTTGATCCATCCCTCTCCAGCACCCCTTCCAGTAGAAGAAACGAGGCTGCAGGGGCAGCAGAGTGGTCAGATGGGGAAGGGGGCGTTCAGATTCCAACTTTCCCCTCCCCACCGTCTGTGTGATCCCAGGCCACTTACTTCCTGCCTCAGTTTCCCTGTCTGCACGAGTGGGAGAACAGCAGTGTGAAGACTGCCCAAGGCAGTCTTAAGTGCTCAGTCCGCGGGCACTTCCCAAGCCCTGGCGGTCACCACAGTGGCTCCTTGAGGAAACGCGCGGCCACAGGCCAGCGGGGAGTGAGAGACGGGGGAGGGCGCAGAGGTGCGATCCCGGTGGTCTGCTAAGGCCTTGGGGATGGAGAGGATTTTCCGCCCTAGGCTGACGGCTGAGGATAGACCCCGCGGCGGCCCCGGGGGGCTCGGCGGGTCGTCGGCGGGGCCGGGGCGAGCACCCCCGGCGGGGGCCCGGCGCAGCGGGGGCTGGGCTCTGGCTCTGGCTCTGGCTCTGGGCGGCGGGGGCGGAGCGGGAGGGTGTACCTTGCAGGAGGGCGCAGCACTGGCCGTCCGCGGTGCTCCAGAGCCGGGCCGTGCCGTCCTCGCTGCCCGTCAGCAGGCGCTGCCCGTCCGGGCTCAGGCTGAGCCAGTTGATGCCGCCGCGGTGGTCGGCGCAGACCCTCAGGGCCGACCCTCCGCCCCCCATGCGGCCGGCCGGGCGGGAGACCACGAGATGCGCCCCGCTAGGGAGGGGCGCCCCGGCGTCCGCGCCGCGGCTCCCGGCGGCTGCGTCCCGCGGCCATGGGCCTGGGGGGGCACGGGCGCGGCGGCGGTGAGGCGGGGGCCCCGCTCCCTCCCGCAGCGGGGAGTCCCGGCCCCAGCGCGCCCGCCGCCGCCCCTCCCCGCCTTCCCCGCGCCGCGCCCTTCCCCACCTGGGCGGGCCCCCTCGGAGCCCGGACGGCCGGGCGGGGGCGTCTCCCGCGCGCTGGAAGGCTCGGGCCTCCGCGGGGTGCGGCGGCGGGAGCGGGGGCCCGGGAAGGCGAGCGCCCCGCGCGCCCTCCCCGGCCGGCGCCGTGCGCTCGGGGCGGCGAGGGTGGAACAATGCAGTCCGGCCAGGCTCCTCCTCAGAGACCACCCCCCAACCTGTCCCCTCCCACTCCTCCGGCCGGCGCCCCAGCCCCCACCCAGCTGCCCCCTTCCCCCGCCCCCACCCCCGCCCTCCCGACCCTCCTCCGCCGCGGCCCCAGCGCCCGCCCCGGGGACGCCGGGGACCGGGCCACGTGCGACTGCCCGGCTGCCCGGTGCGGGGACGTGGAGGTGGCCGCGGGGTCCCGTGGGGTGAGACGCGCACGCCCGGGAGCTCCCTCGGGCCAGCGGCTGCGCGCCACGACCGGGCGGGTCGGCCCCCGCCAGGCTCCCCAGCCCCAGGGACCCGCCGGGCAGGCGCCTTGGAGAGCGCCCCGCGTCCGCTCCCGCGGGGAAGCTACACGCACACCCCGAGTTCTAGGGAAGCTCCGCGAGGGGGGCGGCGGGCGGGCCCGGGGAGAGCGGCGCGGAGGGACTTCCCGGGAAGGTCAGGTCACCCCAGGGAGCGGCCGCGGGGTCCCGCCCTCTCGTGCTGGGGGCGTGGGGCCCGCACCGCTGACCCCACAGCTTTCGGCAGCCACTCCCACCCCATCCCACCCCATCCCACCCCATCCCACCCCAGCGCCGGTGCCGGCCCCCTGAGGTCTCCGCAGGAATCCCACACCGCGGGGTGCAGCCCTCCCGGAACGCCTGCTGGTTCCCATTAGAGCGGTTCCGGTGCCTGCTTCGCGGGGGGCGGGGAGGGGTGACACCCCCCAACTCGGATCCTCCAGGTCCTAGAGGTAGCGGGGTTTCCCGAGGGGCGGGAGTGAGGGAGCGAGGAGCTTTGGAAAGCTAAGCTCTCATCGCGACCAGACCTTCTGCCAAAGGCCCACCACGACGTCCAGGCCCACGACGTCCAGACTCCGAAAGAAAGCCCCATAAGGGGGTCCCCAAGGTCACTGGACAATTTATTCTCCGAGCATCTTAACCAGAGAAACCCACCCTTTCCCCAACCTTGTGAGCCGGCTTGCACTTCAGCTCAAGGGGCGGGCACCAGGGAAGGGGTTCCGGGTTGGGGGCGTGTTACTGTGGGATTTGGAGCTGTACAGGTGGGCGGGAAGGAGGCCGGAAGCCGGCCTGATCTGGCAGGAGAGAGTGAGACAGCAATCGGTGAAGTATTCTAGAGTCTTCAGGAATTGGGTGCTGGAAGGGAGGATTCTGGGAGTCTCCACTACGCTGAGACTCTGGAGTGGGTGGCTGGTGACATGTGTTCAGAGATGCTCCTCCAGGCTGACCATGAGTTCATTTTAGGACTTGTCAACTTCAAGGCACCATGGCAACATCCAGGTATAAAGACAGTTGGCCGTACAGGTGCTCCGAAGACAACCCAAAGGAGACAGAAGACTCTCTGGCCGTTGCTGGAGGGGTACCCAGTTGCTCCTTCTCTCAGGGTCCTGGTCTGATCCCTTTCACTCTCGCTGCCCCCAGTCCAGGGTCCCTCCATACCTAATACGGGGATGCCATACAGCTTGTGAAGTAGGATTGCTGAGCTACCATTTGCCGTTGAGAAAAAGAAAAGGAAAGGCAAGGAAGCATGTTTTTCCCCCTTCGTTCCAGATTTCAGCCTTTCCAAGGCAGACGGAGGACTGTTTGGGACAGAGAAACCTTCCCAAGCCTCCTGACCTTTCACTGCACAGGCAACAACCATGTCTGGTTTACGGTTTCAGGCCAACTCTGCTAACGCCTCTCGCAAATAACTCCCTGAAACTAACCCCGCCATTCACGCTTCTCACCGGCATCTTGCCTGCGCCCTACGGTGAAGAGGTAAAACCAGGTCTCTGTATTCGCCACGAGCATCAGAACAGAAAGCAACGATTTACAAGGCTGGCAGAAATCTTTCCTGCATATTTTATCCTTCCCAAACACGAAACAAAAAATCCTACGCTATCAGAATTTTTCTATTATTCCACTATAATCAAGTGACAGTGATAAGGCAGGCACGATTACACATTGTGTAATAACTTCTAAATTCCATAACAACTTCTCAAGATAAATATTATCTTTTTGATTTTGCTGAGGAGGACGATGAGGCCTAGAGAGGGTAAAGAGACCAAGTCTTGCAGTGAGTGGGAGGTTCAGGGACTGCTAGGCACCCCGTCTGCATGGTGTGGCTACCAAATGCAAGCATATCAGTGGCTTGAAAGGAGCAGGCCCATCCCTCTGTGCTGGAGACACAGAAGGCCTGTAATTCCTTTCCCTCCAATCCCACTGCATTTTCCTGGAGAGAAATCTCCAGGCAAGAGTAGCCTTTCCCTGAACATCTTGATGAGGATCTGTGGGTGCCTTGCTAAGTACATTTCTCTGTGGATGGAGACAAGCAAGCCCATAGCTCTGCTCCCTGCAGAGATCTCAGACGTGCTGCTTGCGGGCATCTCTCCTCTTGCTGGTGGCTTTCTCATCTGACCCAGCAAGGCATCCTGGTTAGAGTGTGTGTGCGTGCGTGCCTGTTCGTGTGTATGCGTGTGTGTGTGTGTGTGACTAGGAGGGACAACGAGGGAGTCTGGTTTAGCAGCATCTGCTTTCACTCATTCCAGAAGATTTCTAGCTGCCCACAAAATGATGCATTTGCTTGTTCTCTGTGTGGATTCTGAAGCCAAGTTTAATTCGTACTGGAGCTGTTAATCCTACTATGGGTATTTTACATGAATTTCGTGTGTTTCCGAATGGAAGCCAGGACCAGCTGAGCCACGAACTCTACACCTGCCTTTGTTTTGCTGGGAGCAGATGGGGGAGCAAACTGGTGTCAGCCAGGATTCTTTGATTGTGGTGAGAAAAACTGAGGTTAGTGAATCTGGGCAAGAGAAAGGGATTTATCAGAAGGATATCAAGTGAAGGAAGAGATGAACATCCAAATTGAAGGAAAGAACTAGGGAAATGCTGGGATCTTTGGTTTAATTTGGTTGGGACCAGCAGGACCCTGTGACCTCCGCCCCATCAGCATTGGCTATACTAGTGGGGTTCCTCAAGTTACTGCAGTCTCCCCTGTGGCTGCCCAGCGCTCACACACAAACACCCTCCTTCCATGGTCACGGTCCCCAAATGCCCTGTTTTACAGGGACTGCCCTGTGTGGACCTGACGTATGCTGTCCCGTTCCCAACAGATGACAATTCACAGAGCGTGGCTTACAACATGCAGAATTGATGCGATAGGGTAGCTGGTCTCTGAGTCCAAGAGCTCTGAGTATGTTCACGTCTCAGCTACGTACTGTTTTTAATATCCTACAACCTACAGACTAAATAAATGAAATCAGACACCAAAACCCTATATTACCTACAAAAAGAGGAACATTTTAAAGATGTATGTGACACAGCAAACAAGAAATGCAGGGCAGAGGCTGCCATTTTCATTTCTAGAACTGACATGTGTCATCTGTCCCTATGACATGTTGCTGGTCCCCTAGCTTCTGGGGTCCATGTCTGCCAAGTGAGATTATAGAGACCCAAACCTTTATTCCTGAGAGGCCTAAGTCCTTGGTAGCCCTGCCTGTATAGAGTTATCTTTGTGTTCTGTTAATCTTTATTGCTGAGTATGATGATGATGATCAGAATGATAACAGTAATATTTATTGAGCACTTAGAATATGCTAGAACGTGTTACAAGTGCTTTACATGTCTTATTTCATTATCCTGAGAATAACTTTTTTTTTCTTTTTTTAGTAATCTCTGTGCCCAATGTGGGGCTTGAACTCACAACTCTGAAGTCAAATAAATAAATAAAATCTTAAAAAAAAAGTTTAAGGGGGCACCTGGGTGGTTCAGTCGGTTGAGGTCATGAGGTCACCTTCAGCTCAGGTCAGGGTCCCAGGGTCCTGGGTTGGAGCCCCATGTTGGGTCCCATGCTCACTGGGAAGCCTGCTTCTCCCTCTGCTGCTCCCCCTGCTTGTGCTCTTTCTCTCTCAAGTAAATAAATAAAAACTCTTTAAAAAAATAAAATTAGGGCACCTGGGTGGCTCAGTGGTTGAGCATCTGCCTTTGGCTCAGGTCATGATCCTGGGATCCTGGGATCGAGTTCCTCATGGGGCTCCCTGCTCAGTGGGGAGCCTGCTTCTCCTTCTGCCTGTGTCTCTGCCTCTCTCTGTGTGTCTCTCATGGATAAATAAATAAAATCTTTTTTTAAAAAATAAAATTTAAAAAAGTGTTTAAGTATTTATTTACCTTCCCCCTGCATCTTTACCCCAGGAAATGACCCAAGGTCCAACTTTTAAAAACTAGGAAGAGGGATTCCTGGGTGGCGCAGTGCTTTGGCGCCTGCCTGTGGCCCAGGGCGCGATCCTGGAGACCCGGGATCGAATCCCACGTCGGGCTCCCAGTGCATGGAGCCTGCTTCTCCCTCTGCCTGTGTCTCTGCCTCTCTGTGTGTGTGTGTGTGACTATCATAAGTAAAAAATAAAATAAAAATAAAAACTAGGAAGAAGGGGCACCTGGGTAGCTCAGTGTGTTAAGCATCTACCTTTGGGCCAAGTCATGATCGAGGGTTCTGGGATCAAGCCCCACATTGGGCTCCTGGCTCATTGGAGAGTCTGCTTCTCCCTCTCTCTCTGCTGCTCCCTCTGCTTGTGCTCTCTTACTCTCTGTCAAATAAATAAATAATATCTTTTTAAAAAGTCACAAGCTCTACTGATCGAGCCACCCAGGCACCCCACAAGTACTTAATAGTTCACCAGATAGCAAAGCGCAGAACTAGGTCCATATTAGGAACTGTTTGCTTGTTTGTTTGTCATCAGTTAGGAATGCTTTCAGATCTAAGTAATAGAAAACCTAAGACATGGACGCCTGGGTGGCTCAGTTGGTCAAGGATCTGACTCTTGGTTTCGGCTCAAGTCATCATCTTAGGATTGTGGGATAGAGCCCTGTGTCAGAGTCCCTGCTCAGCTCAGAGTCTGCTGGAGATTCTCGGTCTCTCTCTCTCCCTTTGCTCCTCCCCACTACACATGCTCTCTCTAAATAAATAAATACTTAAAAAAATAAATCTTAAAAAAAACACTAAGACTGGCAAAATAAATAGGGATTAATTTCTCTGACATAACAAGAAGGGTGGCTGTTGACCTTGGGTTAGCAGCTTAATGAGGTTGGAGCCAGATTCTCTATGCTTTGCTTTCATGGTTACAAGAAGGCTGCCTGAGCTCCTGGCATTGCGTCTCCATTCCAGGCAGGAAGCCAGGGGACAGAGACTTTATCAAGACAGCAACAGCTTCTTAGAAGTCTTTTTAACAATCTTTGGCTTTCATCTCATTGTCCAGAACTTTTTCTCAAGGCTGTGTCCCAAAGCTGTGTCCACGGAAGACAGGTAGGGAAAAGAATAGCTGGCTTTCCCAGATGTGTTGGTGAAAACAGGCAAGGGGACCGGACTATGATGGGATTAGCTAATCTACAATGTCACATCTGCTTAGGTCTTTGTTGATGAGTGTTTTTCAAAGCAGAGAAATAGGACCCATTGGGGGTTGTGACAATAATTTCGTGGATCTCTGACCAGCATTGCAGTTGGATATCAATATTTAATATTTTCTTTGAGGGGATCCCTGGGTGGTGCAGCGGTTTGGCACCTGCCTTTGGCCCAGGGCGCGATCCTGGAGACCCGGGATCGAATCCCACATCAGGCTCCCAGCGTATGGAGCCTGCTTCTCCCTCTGCCTGTGTCTCTGCCTCTCTCTCTCTCTCTCTCTCTGTGACTATCATAAATAAATAAAAATTAAAAAAATAATAATAATATTTTCTTTGATATCCAACTGCATACTGCTCTGGGACTCAGCCGTTTCAGTTGTATATCATGACCCACATACAGGTTTAGTCAGAAATGGGAAAGCCGGGCAGCCTGGGTGGCTCAGCGGTTTAGTGCCACCTTCAGCCCAGGGCGTGATCCTGGAGACCCAGGATGGAGTCCCACGTTGGGCTCCCTGCGTGGAGCCTGCTTCTCCCTTTGCCTGTGTCTCTGCCTCTCTCTCTCTCTCTGTCTCTCATGAATAAATAAATAAAAATCTTAAAAAAAAAAAAAAAGAAATGGGAAAGCTACTGCTGTGGGGCCACCGGCGGGGGTCAGGTACAGGTTCTGGGGTCAGGCGATTGGGGGCACGTTGTGTCTTTTGTAACAGTGTGCAACTTTAGCAAGTTATAATAATCGTTTAAACCTATTTTTTCAACTATAAAAGAGAGAACATACCCAGCTCATTACATGTAAATGTGGTTTAGCACAGTGGTTTGGGCACAATAGTTGCTCAATAAATATCAGTTGCATTGCTGTTATTAGTATATCGTGCTAACTAAGGACGGCCAGGTCCTGCTTCAACAGCTCAGCTAGATGCAGTGAGAATCAGCTAAATGTCTCTGTGCAAATGAGTGATGCGAAAATATTCGCCCCACAGGAAGTTTACTTTGGCACAGTGCCATCAGCCGAGCCCTGTGGGGTATTATTAGCAGAAGTCCTCAGGAACTTGTTATTGTCTTTGCAAGAGGGATATGTCGAGGATGCTGCTCGTGGCTTGCAGCCTGGGGCCTGGGGACCCATGAAGAAATCTCTTTGGCCTGAGTCCCAGGAGTGACCGGGCTCCTCCCGGGAAACTGGTTTCTTTTTATCTTTTGGAGTCTGCATCATGGCACTGATGCTGTTTCCCTGCTTGCTTCGGGCCCAGGCAGGAGGCCTGCTCTAGCAGAGAAGTGGGACTTTGTGCCCCATGGAAGATCACGGACGCTAACCTTGTCCTGGCCTCACCTTTGTTTCTTCTACCTTTTTCAAAATTCCAGAGATGTCTTCACATTTTTTTGTCTTATTTTTTGAGTAATATAGACACTCTTGGCTTTGGTGTGAAGCCCCCACAATGTGTAAGGGCCCCCTTTGTGTGTGGGGGGGGCTGCTGATGTCTCTGGAGGCTCCCCTCACTGTGACCAATCCCAGGAAAGGATTTCTGGCCAGCAGCCCCATTTCCTGGGGGGAGCCTGTTCCTGCTGCTCTCTCTCCCCATGTGGTTCAGGAATCCCGGGGCCCAGGGTAGAGGTGGTCACCCTGCCCTACTCTCCATGCCTGGCACCCAGGGCAGCCTCCCAAAGTCTCTAGGGGGAAGGGACCCAGGAGACAACTTTCTCAGCCCCAAGTGGCGGGTTCCCTGCCCTGGATGTTGGGGGCCCAGCAAGATGCGTGGAGAGAGGGTGTGGTTTGGTCTTCCTGCCCACTGCCCTAACTTTGATCCCAAGTGAGAGCAGTCCGACACAAAGGCCAAACCCACTCAGGTTGAACAGGGGGACCCTCCTTCAGGGTCAGTGGCTCCTGGTCGGACCTCCACCCAGAGCGTGCAGTCCTGGGGGATACTGGGCACACGGGGGCTAGGAGCAGAGTGCTCACCTCCGACTGCTCGGCCTGCACCCCGACCCACCCTGAGCAAGAGGCTGGACTCAGTTTACCCCCTGGTCCCTTTTCATGCGGAGCCCAAGCCAAGAAGCAGCGTCAGCTGGACTTTTCCCGGATGTTTGCAATCACTGATTCCAAAGAGGGCCTTAGCCGCAGGCAATAGGGAAGCCAAGAGCCTGTTTACAAAAATGCTCATTTTACATGTCAGGGGGCACAGACTGGGGTGCAGGTCACCCTCTCCTGTTTTGCCAGGCTGCCCCCAGAACCCTGTATAGCTGAGCAGGCCCTGGGGCTCGGGAAGTTGGGGTTCATCCCAGTGTCACCCTGGTGCCCTGAGCCACCCTCGGGAAGGAGCATTCAGTCCCTTGTGCACTTGCCATTCCCTCAGCGTTCGCTGGGGAACCTAAAAGGAGAGATGACAAGGGGACAGATTCTTTGGGTCAGGGGCAGTGCAGGCAGGTGGCACCCACAGGGTACCCTCAGATCTGGGGAGCGCCTTTCATATCCAATGACCTCCTGACAGCCCTTAGCACCCCAGCAAACGAGGAGCTAGACTTGTGTTTTTATCGCGGGAAAACAAACAGACCCTAAAGTTTCCCGTTGGAATTGCTTCTCAGCGGAGGGTTCCACGGCCCGGAGGACATTTCCACGGCTGTGCAGCCAGCACCCCCACCATCATCCCCAGAACGTCTCTGTTTTCCCAAACCCAAACTCTGGAGCTAAGTTTTGCCCCTGACTCTCATCCTGCAGGTTTTAATTGGAAACCCAGATGATGAGGCACCTGGGTGGCTCAGTGGCTGAGCGTCTGCCTTTGGTTCAGGGTGTGATCCCAGGACCCTGGGATCAAGTCCTGCATCGGGCTCCCTGCATGGAGCCTGCTTCTCCCTCTGCCTGTGTCTCTGCCTCTCTGTGTGTCTCGCACGAATAAATACATAAAATCTTAAAAAAAATAGAGAAACCTCAGATGGTTTCTTGAGGGGAACAAAGATACGTATGTAGGGGCCCAAGGGGAGTCCTGCTGGTGGAGCAAAGGCAGAGAGACACAGGAGGCCTTCCGCAGAGAACAGGGCAAGCCTGCATGCCTCCAGCTGGGTCACCTGCGGTGGGGGCTGGCCGTGGGGGAGGGGGGGGTGGATGTCCCTCCAGACACCCCGGGGCCAGCCTCCCCAGCCCCTCCACAGGCAGGCCGGAACATCTGCGTCTTCAAAGGGAAAGGTTTTTCCTGTGGTCTGACTGGGCCTGTGGGGCAGCGGATCCCTGGGGGGCAGGGGCTGAGGCTGAGGCCTGGAGGGATGGCTTTGAGAGAGTCCCGGCTTCCCAGACCCAAACCGCAGGAGTGGGGACACAAGTATGTGAAGCATGTGTGACTCTCCTCAGAAGGCACCGGCCCTGGGCCTACCAACCCCCTGGACCAACTTCAGACAAATTACAAGCCTGCCCACAAGCACGTCGGTGGGAATCTTGTTTTTCTTCGTTCACACAGAAAGCAGATTTGCTGACAGATTAGGGAGCAGGGGGCTGGGGTGAGGGGAGGTCACCCAGGGGCGCAGGCCTTTTGGTGAAGCATTAAATCACCAGTTAATGAGGTGCCACTTTGCTTTTCCTCAGCACTGGGGGAAGGGGAAAAGTTCAGGAGGAACCTAAAGTATGCTTGGAAGGGCTGTAAGGCCTGCCCCCTGCCCTGGGCCCCACCCCCACTACAGGCTGCCCGGACCCCAGGGAGGGCTTCCTCAATAACCACCCCCCAGGAGGGGGTGCTGCTGCTAACCCCATGGGCCAGCAGCGGAAATCGAGGCACAGGCCAGGGACCTGTCTGAGGTCACATCTTAGGGAGTCAAGGTGGAATCCCCTCAGGACCAGGCCCAGAGCTGGCTCTTAAGGCTCCCATTTACTTTTCCCTGCAACCCAACATACTGGGGGACATTGAGCGCCTCACCTACACCCAAGGACCCACATTTGTGAGGCACCTTCTCGTGGGCCACTTGCTTGGCTTCTACGACCAACTGTATACGACCGTATACAGTTGGAACAACAGACAGGTTTGCACCCATTTCACAGAGCAGGACACTGAGGCCTGAAGCTGTCTGATCTGTGATATGGACTGAAATGTATACCCCCCCCCCCAATTCATATATTGTCCCCCTTGGAACCTCAGAAGGTGACTGTATTTGGAGACAGGATCTTAGAAGGTGCAATTAAGTCAAAATGAGGTTGTTCACCTAGACCCTAGTCCAAAGCAACTGGTGTCCCTGTAAGTGGAGATTAGGATGCAGACTCACACAGACCTCTTGATCTTGGATTTTTAGCTTCCAGAACGGTGAGGAGGTCAATTTCTGTTGTCCAAGGCCCCAGTGGTGGTGTTTGATACGGCAGCCCAAACTGCCTAGGACGCTTGCCCCCAGTTCACACCAGGGGTACAGAAGGCCGGTCCTGCTTCTCTCCACAGGCTCCAGGGTAAGGACTCCCCACTCCCCTTTCTCTCTGGTCACAGGGGGTGCAGGGGATGATGCTCTGAGCGTGTGATGGCTCCTGGGTGGGGTGACACTTACTTTATTGTAAAATCTACCTCAATTGCAAATGTGAGCGAGTATAGTGGGCTGGTTGGGAGCCAAGGTCAGCCAGGGTTTGAATCCTGACCATGTGTGAACTTGGGCAAGTTGCCTGAACTGTCTCCTCGTTTGCAGGGGTGAAGATCGGAGTATCACAATCTTGAGGTTACTGTACATAGTCGGTAAGGTTACTGAGGGCATCAGCACAGGGCCTTTGGTCAGTGCTCCATAAATGCTCAATGGCTGTCATCACTGTCAGGAGGTACAGGGCTGTGGGACCCTGGAAGCCTAGGGCCAGCTGGAACTGTTGGCCCTCCTGTCCCAGACCTGGATGGAGGATCAGGGGGCCAGCCGAGCAGGGACAGGGTCCTAGCCATGGGCAGGGCCAAACCAGCAGAGGTCAGGCTGGCTGAATCCACACCAGAAAGTTCCACCTCCCCAAACAAACTGGCCGAGAAGTGAAAAACAAGAGCCTGATTTCATACAAATGCTCTTCCCAACTCAGACATGGGGTCGGTGTATCTGAATGTTGATTCGTTCTGGGCTTAGAGATGTGAACTGGTTTGCTGTTGGTTTGTGGTGGTTTCTTCAAGGTCATGACTGAGCCTTCACGTGGAGGGAGGGTCCAGATGGAAAGGGCAGCCCTCGATCCCACAGGGGTTTCCAGGGGCTCCTCTCTGGCTGCAGGAGGTGGACTGGGGTGTTTGGGGTGCGAGGCACACATACTGATGGCAGGATGGCAGCCCCCTCTCTGTCCTGGGCAAGTGGATGGTCGCCCAGGGGTGTAACTCTTCAGCTAAGAAGGGTCCCCTAGCAGACTCGCGGGGCCCCAATGCCTTTGCTACCCAGATTGTGGGAAGCATTCCCCAGGGTGAACTGTGGGAGAATGTGGTGAGAACGTAATGACTCACCCTTCCCACTTCTGTCTCAGTGGGGGATGTGGGGTGCAGGGGTGGGACCTAGAAGTGGGGCAACTGTGCCCTCACAGTTCACCAGGACAGCCTCCCACACTCTTCTTCACTCAGATCCCTCAGCAGTTTTGGTTATCTTTCAGGGACCCTGCTTCCCACCCTAAACCCTGGTTTCCATGCCTACCACCACCCAGCCTGTCCACAGCTCAATTCCAGGGTTCTAGTCCTTTCCATAGAAAAGGAATGGCCAGCCTGAAGGTGTCCTTCCCAGTTGGGATCCCTGTCACCTACTTGGAAAAGAACAAGCAAGGTATATGGTGAGGAGGGGATGGGAGCCTGCATGGCCAATCAAGAGGCAAACTGTGGGGTGCCAAGGAACCTCAGGATCACAGAGTGTGGGGGTCTGGAACACGGGACCATGAGCTTGAGCCAATGGTTAGAACTCTTGGGAGCAAGACATGCGGCCGCAGCCCCTGACCCCTCTTCCAGCCAGGGGCCTTGGCCTGAGTGCTGTGGGGAAGACATCTTTGGGGTCCCTGTCTCCACGGATGTGTCCAAGTGTCCAGTGCCCTTGTGTGCTTGGGAGCCCAGCCCCCAGGAGAGGACCTGTGTAGTAGGAACATCTCCACCTCCACCTGAACAGCCAGGGTCAGTCCAGGCTGCTCTGTGGTTCAGGACTCTGGTGGTGTTGGCGGTGGTGGCGGGGGAGCTTCAGGCATGGGGACGCAGTTAGCTGGGCCACTTCTGGTGTCCAGCAGCTCCAGGAGTGGGAGCAGAGGCCAGGGCAGGGCTCCTCTCCATCGAGCCCACCCCAACGGGGTGGACCCAGCCTCCTGGAGGGGTCCCAGGCCACAGAGGAGTTCCACAGATTCTCCCAGGGAGGCGAAAGGAGCCAGACCCCTGGGTCTGCCCGGCCCCGTGAGCAGGCTGGGGGCCCAAGTGATGCTCCACACTCCCTTCACCCTGAAGCTCCTTCCAAGTCTCCTCCTCCATTCCCTCTCAGGCCACGTGTTTGTGCATCTTCCAAGCCCCCAGGCCAGGATATAAGGGGCAATGTGTCCCTAAGGTCCAGCCCATCCTTCCAGAGGGGCCTTCGCTGTAAACCCCAAGGCCACGATCGGCCGGGGAGGCAGATTCATGAACCCTGGGTCGGGCTCTTGGCTGCGGAGCAGACCACATGGCCTGGCAGCCCTGAGCTGCTGAGTCAGGGAGAGGCACAGCCAAGAGGGAGCTAGGCCCCAGCGGCAGACCCCCTGGGGCTTGCCCCCACCCCCATCACTTCTCTTCCATCCTCTCTGACTGATCCAGGGCTCGGGGCCAGGGAGAGGAAGTGCCTGGACCCTCGCCTGGCTCCTCCGGAAGCTTGCTCCCATTCAGGGCATGAGCTTTTCACGTGTCAAAGGAAAGGGTTCCATTCTGTGACCCTGAGATCCCTTCCAGCTCTCTTGTTCCCCACTGGCTGCCTCACAACACCCTCTGTCACCCTCCTGGCCAGGGCCTGGGGAGCCCCACTGGTGTCCCCCGTCAGGGAGGCGCAGGGAAATCACTCAGGCCAGCTCAGCTCTCCACTTTCATGATGTTTTATTCCCTAGGTATGAGCCCTAGGAGGGTCTGGAGTGACTGGCCCTCTTCCCCTGCATGCCCTGGTCCTGACCGGCTAGAAGAAGTTGACCACCCTGCGGAGTGACTGGATGCGGGCGCTGTGGGCCTCCCAGTCCGAGAAGCTGCGGAAGTCACCCCGCTCCACCAGGTACATGCGGCCGCGGTAGTTGGGCTCCTCGTACAGCACCCACCTGAGGTCAGAGGGAGGCCAGGTGACCACGGACTCCCTCCCCCCCTCCCTCCCTGGCAGGGAGAGAAGGCCTCCCACCCGGCCTGCCACACTTCCTGACCCGGGTGGGATCTGGAGCCGAGCTGAGGGGCAGAAGTTGCAGGGGGCACCCTGGACGAGCCCCCTTGTCATACCTGCCTGTTCTCAGACTGGCCTCTCCCCTCACTCTGATGCTCCCCTTCGTCTCACCAGGGATAGAAAACAGCTTTTCCACCATAGGAAGCAAAGGGGGACTACACACCCAGATCTGGTTGCTGGGATCAGGCTGTGGGGTGCTCTGAGTCTGACTTTGCAGTGGCCGTAACCATTCTGGCTCTCCCGCACCAAAGCACTCTGCTGTTGGAACTTTCTTCCCCTGAGACACAGAATTTATGAGCCCATCCAGCCCGAGGTCACAGGGCGCACTGAGCTGCCTGCTTAGGGCAGCTTCCCCAGCTCTCCCTCACCTGTCTCGGTGGGCCTCCATCCCCATCCTGATGCCACATCTGGTGCCGGGTACAGTCTGCACAAGTGTCAGGGGTCAGGAATGTGGAGGGAGGCCCAGCATGTGAGCTGCAGGGGAGCTCAGGGCCGACCTGGTTTATTGGGCCTTCCCCCAGCCCCAGCCTCCCTGCGCCCCGGCCCCACTGTGCCCAAACTGCTGCCCTCCCCTGCCTTGCCTGTCCCCAACACCCATGGGAGGCTCAGGCCTGAGGCCACGGGGAGCATATGCAGGAGTCCTCAAAAGGAAGAAGAGAGGACTGACTGGGCCTCCTCAGTAAACCTCCCTCCAAGTCTTCCCTCCCGCTGTGACCCTGTGACTTTGGGGACCTGCCACAAAGAGGAAGAATTGTGCCCTTGGCAGGAAGTAGGGAGAGTGATGTGGCACAAAAGCCTCCAGGGCGATCCCATCAGACCCCAGGAAAGGCCTCGAAGGAGGTCACATCCAGACCAGGTGCTCCAGGCCATTGCCATCTGGGTAGCTTCTCCTTGCCAAGGGCTTTTTTATTTATTTCTTCTTTTTAACTTTAAAGTCACAGGAGACAAAGGGTGAGCACTCTGGAGGGAGAGTGGGGCCCTGGGTCCAAGTGTGGGGTTGGCCACATGCAGTCTCTGAATCTCCTTCTCTTCCTGGGGAAATCAAGAACTACAGGAGATCCCCTGCCCTGTGGTCCAAACTCTTGGCTCCTACCTTCCCATCTTTCTTCTCAAAATGCCCCAGGAGCCCCCCAGGGTGGGTAGATGGGGCGGCAGCTCAGGTCTCAGGACACCTTCCATGCAAAGGTGTGACTGCTGCCTCTTGAGACACAATTTGGCCTGCAGCTTTCCAGGCAAACTATTGTTCTGGAATTCAACCCCCCAAATCCGTCCCCGCATGCCATCAACTTAGGGCAGAGGGGGTTCCGGAGAGGCAGAGAAAGGCAGCAGGACACAATGAGTCCTGGATGGAACCTGAGTGACAGAGATAGCATAGAGGGAGCAGAGTTCCCCTGGGGTTCTGGGTCAGAGGCCCCAGGATGCAGCAGCCATCAGGCTGCCCCGGCGATGGGTAGAAGGTCCAGGTCTTCCCTGGCTCAGTCACTATCTTCATTCAGCCTCTCCCAGGACCACTCTCTCTTGAACCTCTTGGGGTGTTTCCTCATCCCAAACCTCAGACACAAAGGCAGCAACTGGACCCCTTAGCTGCCATGACACGAGCCATGTTCCTGGAAACTGAGTGAGGCTCTTCTGTCAGTGGGATGGGGCTGAGGTCTTGGGAGGCTCTGATCTTGACAACAGACACCGATGTGAAGCCAACACCTGGCTGCAGTCCCAGCTGTGCCACTCACAAGCGGGGCAAGGTAACTGAACCTCAGCGTGCTCCTCTGTAAGAGGGGATAACACTACCCACTGGCTAGATGAATGGGACACCATGAAGACATGGCCAACCGGAGCATGCCCAGGGGTCATCAAGCTTCTAACAGCCGCTGGGCATGATGGGAGTAGAGGCTGCCCCTGGCTGATGTCAGGAACCGAGTATGCAGGGGCCAACAGAAGCCAGGCTAGCACGGAGTTCTAATGACTCTCTTGCAGCAGGGCAGACAAGCCCCTGTGTGCCTGGGCAAAACCCCCCTGGCCACAATCTGTCCACCAGAAGTGAGCCACCATGATGTCCATCTCCTGGAAGGACTGCGTGCTGGGGGTTTGCCCACTTGGCAGGAGAGGTCCAATCAGGGATCCACCTTGATGAGTAAGTAGGGGATGTGCAGGGTGGGCAGGGCTACCCTTCTCAGAGCAGGCTTCTCCTGGTTCAAGCAGACCACAGAGATCAGACCCATGAGATCAGGTGAATTGCAGAGAACCAGTCGTTTGCAAAGTGCCCTCCTACCTCTGTGCCTACTGTGGAGGGCATCTCCCTCCGGGGAGCCTCCGGGGCCCCACAGCTCCTCACTCACGCCTTCTTGAGCCATGAAGAAGCCACCCCCTTGCTTGGCTGGGGTATAGGAGGCAGCTGAGGCAGGGGATGGGCCTCCAAGGCAGGGGACAGGCTGTACCCCTGCTGGGGTCTGACCCACCCTGCAGCCTCCCCATACCTGGCTGGGCTGTGGTCAGCGGCCTTGCGGCCTCTACTTACGCTCCATCCCCGTACACCTTGATGGCATTGACGCAGTTCTTGGACCAGCCCTGACTTGGCAGGCAGGGGCAGTCATCCTGAAACTCCAGGCACTGGCCAGTAAAGTTGCAGCCCTCGAAGATTTCCAGGCGGTAGTTCTCTCCATGCTGCATGCCCCGTGGGAGTGGAGAAAGGAAGGAAGGAAGGCAAAGAGCACGGGTGGCCCAGGTGGCCAGGAACACAGAGTTGCCCAGGGCTCTGGGCACCAAGGAGTTCCAGTGCTAGGGGGGCCAGTGAGTGCCCACCACCCCAACACAAGCGTCAACACAGCACTCTGCTTGTTCTGGCACATGTGATCTGGTTGGATGAAAGGGGTCTCTCACTTTAAAAAGCTTCAGAGCCCCTGGACCAGTCCCTCATCCCCACCCTGGGGCCACAGGCCATGGGCAAGCCTTTAAATGATAATATTTTACAAACTGTAATAGGACCTTTTATTAAAACATGAAGCCAAAAATCTAAAACAAATAACAGGGATCTCATTTGCTGAAATCCCTGCTGGCTCACTGGGATGACAACGTGTAGCTCCCTATAAGATTCCCTGCATTTCCAAAAGACAGAGGAGGGCCAGCTCCCAACTGGCTCTGGTGCCGACAGGGGCTGGGTCTGCATCCCAGCTGGCCCTAAGGATAGCTTTTACAAGAACAGCATTCGATAAATACCTAGGATATTTTTCATATAAATAGTATTACGCAATACCCAGAGCCAGCCATGTCAATTCCTTTTTCCAAATGCCTATGGCCCGGTGGAAATACTAAGAAAGCATTCTTACAATTTGAGATGCCAAAGCCCAGCTGGTTTTGTAACTCATGTAGAAAAAAGAGAAAGGGCCCATATACACGAGGCCCCTTCCCTGGGGCTCCTCAGATGTTCACTAGTACCGCCTGGCCCCCACATCCAGGGAAATGTTCTTCTACGGACATGGGGCTGAGTCTCTGATGAGACACTGGTTCAGGAGTCAGCCATTTCCCACATGACCACCTGGACCTCCCAGCAGCTCAGTTAGCACTTGTAACGGGAAAATTCTAAGGAATGGGAATGCTCGGGCCTCAACCTGCATATGGGTAGTGATGCCCCTCATATGCTCTCCCTGCACACATCCGGCCACACTGTGAGATGAAAACCACTTGTGTGGTTCCAAGAGACCTGCCCCCAAACTCTGAGGATGGGCTGGTGACCTAGGCTTCCTCCTTCAGTCATTCTACGGTCAGAGCATCAAGGTCTCTTGAAAAGCACAAGATGACCTGCCCGGGTGGATACACCAGGCCCAAATCAGCTAAATTCTCCCCTGTCTGGTTGCAAATCCAAACTTCAAATATTTCCAACAGCCTTTTAAGTGAAAAATTCAGCAATATGTTGGGATCGGAAATGGAAGGCGGTTCCCTGATACCTGCCTATCAGTATGTAGGTATGAAAACTTCCAGGAGCTCTGCGGCTCAGCCCCATGCCATCCCACACACGAGGCTGTGGTGGGTGGGTCTGCATGGGGGCATCTCTCCATCTCAAACATCACACAGGCTTGTCAGATCTTCAAGTTGGGAGGGCCATGTTCCCAGATGATCTGTCCCACGTCTGAGCAGCACGGACCCTTGGTCCCTCCGGCAGGAAGCCCCCAGCCCGAGCCCCACTCACCATTCCTACGGGCCGGCAGGAGGCCATGTGGTCGTTGTGGCCATTCCAGCGGAGGAAGTCAGGGTAGTCTCCGTGCTCCAGGATAAACTGCTGGCCCCGGAAGTCGGGGTGATCAAAACAGACCCAGGCGCCGCTCTCCACGCGGATGGAGTTCACCCGATTCATGAAGCCTCGGTCCTGGAAGTTGTCACAGTCCCCATAGACCTCCAGCTTCCGCCCGGTGAAGTGCTTGCCCTCATAGAGGATGATCTAGAAAGGCCAGGTCAGAGGGCTCGAGGTCAGGGGCTTCTCTCTCTTCAGTCTGGGGAGCAGACTCCCGGAGTCCAACACCTGGATTGAGCCCCAATTCCCAGGCCTGCTGTGCAAAGTAGGTGCACAACACCGTTAATGGGGGGGGGGGAACGCTTGGATGTTGGGTCGAGGTCAGACCAGGGCCTGGGCCTCCCCTCCCCAGGGGCTCACAGTTGAGCAAATTTCCAAAGATATCTGGGAATAAGAATTCCCCCCTTTGTCCCTGGGCCCATTTGAAAACCAGCTGTTTTCAAATTCCCATTGCATTTTTTTAGACTCACTTTGTGTTGTTAAAACATAAGATCCAAGGAAATGTTTTCAGGAGAGAGCATGTCACTCACAACCCCACCATTGTAAGCAAACACTGAACTTTCAGAAAGTCAGGTTCCTGGGACTGGGCCCTGCAGCAGGAGAGACTGGATGTGTAAGGGAGCACAGTCAGGGCCTGGTGCGGGGATTAATGGCTAAAAAGGGTTTTGTTTTGTTTTTTTTTTTTTCAACGTAACTCATCCCTTTGTTTCCTGGGCCACTCCTTTGGGTGACAGCATGTGTCAGAGCTGGAGTGTTACCAACTCAGCGGTCAGTTCAGACACAGCATCCTATGGCAAAGTAGCACAGACAGCTTCTCCTTGTCCCTAAACTAAACAACATGAACTCTATGGGCCCTGACGTTCATTTTCTGCCACAGAGCCTGAAATTCCAGCCACACAATAACTCTTTTGGGTTTCAAGAACTGTGCTCCCAGATGGGCCCTGGCAAAGTACAAATCGTGTGGCCTGGGGGCTGGTAAGTGATGTCATCTCCTGCCCTGTCCCGGATGATTACCCTTCCTGCCCCCTAGGCAGAAGCTTTGAGAGCCAGGGGGTCACTCCCCAGCTCTCCCTGTCTCTCTGGGGCGCCCCCGGCGACGGTGGGGGCGCGGGGAGCACGATTGGCTCTTGGGTTGTTTGTTACTGAAGCATAACGGAGCCTGTGCGGACTGAGCAATGTTCTCACGGCTAAACTTGACCCTAGGCCCTGGAGACCTAAGGCTGCATCAGACCCGCGAGGGGAGGGGGCAGAGAATGGGTGGATCCGATTTGCCGCCTTTGTGGACAAGGCAGGTGCGGGCGACGGCCCAGAGATGTCCCGGAGTACTGGTCACCCACCGGGCTGCAAGATCCCTCAAACCTCCGCAGAGCCAGGGCTGGAGGCTGGGGGGGAGATGGGAGACGGAGACCCAGCCCCCTCCCACAGCACAAGGCCCTCAGCCAGGGCAGGGCCCCGCCGCCCAGTCTGGGGGCGAGTTACGCCAGTTTGGCCCAGGCTTGTCGGACGCGAAGGGCGCCTCGATTACAGTCCGGCCCGGCCGGGTGCGCGGAGCGGCGGCGGGTGGGGGCGGCGCGGGCGGCGTCCGCTGCGGTCCCGCGGGGCCGGGAGGGGCCCCACTCACCTTCCCCGAGCGCTGCGCCATGGTGCGCCCTGCCCGCCGCGGCCCGCCCCTATATAGCGGGCGGCAGCCTTGCTGGCTCAGCGCCGCCCCGGACAAAAGATTTGCTGGCCGGGGCGTTAGTGCTGTCGACTGCGCTAAGCCCGCGAGGGCCCGCCCCGCCCCGTCCGAGGACCGAACCCCCGCACCCCCGCCCGCCGGCGCCGCCGCGAGCCCCGCGGTGCGCCCCGCCCCTGCCCGGGGTCGGTCGGCTGCCTGCGGGGTCACGGCGGCCCCGCGAGCCCCAGCCAGGCCGCCCCCCGCCCGCCGTCCCTGCTGAGTCAGGGGCACACACACACACACACACACACACACGCACACGTGCACACACGTGCGCACACACCGGTCCGTGGCGTCTCCAGCGCCCCGCTTCTGCAAAGTGCTGCCCCCTCCTCCGCGGGCACCAAGCATTCCCTGACCTCCCGTCCCCTCCCTTTCTCACCCGGTTCCCCGCGCTCAAGTTTTACTGAGGTTTTTCTCTGGTCCAAGGATGGAACCCAGCTGGGGCGGGGGGAGTGTGCCCCCCAGTCCACCTTCCACTCCAGGCACCCAATCACAGGTGCCAGGTTGTCCTCACCTTCCTCTTCCCTCCTAGGTTCTTGCTCCCCGGATGCTGCCCCCACCCCCAGTCAGTGCTCATCTTTTTTTTTTTTTTTTTTTAAGATTTTATTTATTTATTCATGAGAGATAGAGAGAGGCAGAGACACAGGCAGAGGGAGAAGCAGGCCCCATGCAGGGAGCCTGATGAGGGACTTGATCCCAGGACTCCAGGACCATGCCCTGGGTTGAAGGCAGGCACTAAACCGCTGAGCCACCCAGGAATCCCCTCAGTGCTCATCCTTGATCCCCTTCTGTATTACCTGGTCTGTTCCAAGGCCCACGCTAGTGGTCCATAGTGCTCTGCACCCAGACCACCCTGGACGACAAAGTGGGTTTACAAAAGCAGGCAGCCCCCTTCCAGGGTGAGACTTTCTCAGGGCATAGAAGGTCTTGGCACTCGACAAAGGCTCAAAGATGGTGAAGTGAACAGAGTCAACACTGAGTTCACGAGATGCAGCCCCCAGATTACTGGGGGGGTGGGACATGAGATGTGTGTACATAAAACAAGGACTCTGGTTAGCTGGGGCTAGGGGCCAGCTCTGAGATCAAAGCAGAGAGAGCTCTTCTGCATAGGGGTGACCCTGGGGTGCTTCACGGAGGGTAGAAGCAGCAGGTCCTCCCAAGTTACAGATGAGACACTTCAGACTCAGAAGAGGAGGTCATGCAATTCTCGGGGCACAGGGGTGACCTTGCCCCTGTTCTGAGAGGCTCTCCAAGGATAGGTCTCTCAGCGGGCTGTTGCCCCTATAGGCATCCACACTGGCCAAACCACCTATTCTAGCGTTTGCCTCCCAACACGAGCCCTGTTGGGGAAATATAATTAAAAACATAATCTCCCCCCCCCCCGCCCCAGAAAGCCTGCCCATTAAGGTAGAAACGGAAGAAAACCATTGGATTATTGAATAAGCATTAAACCTGAATGTGATGTGCATCACAGGCCATCTGCTAAAGAGATTGCAAAGACAGGGAATTCTCAGCCTTTTATATAGTCAGGCAGATGCAACTCACTACATGTGTTCTCGAGAGAAATTGCTGATTTTCTTGTATCTTTGTGCTGCGAGATTGGTTTTGCAATTCAAAGTAAGGTGACAGCTGGAGCTAAGCCCTCTCCTCCCAGGAGACCATGGGGTGGCATCTTCTTTGATGATTACTTTGCAAAGAGGTGACTCCCAGCTTCTGGGGGAAAGACTCCTGAGTTTTCAGACTGGCAAGCAGCTATTTAGCTATTAAAAGATGTGCATACATATGACAAGAACGAAGAAAGAAATTCTAGAAGAAAAAGGAGGGATGGGAAGTCTCTTCCCCTATAACTGGGAAAATGAAGTCTCTTTTTTTTTCTAGAGCAATTTTAAGTTGATAGCAAGATTGAGCTCAAAGTACAGAAAGTTCCCACATACCCCCTGCCTGCTGCTGCCCGCTGCAGCCTCCCTACCATCAGCATCCCCCACCAGGGTGGTTTATTTGTTACAACTGTGAATAAACACTGACACATCATTATCACCTTAAGTCCATAGTTTAATTGGTATTTGCCCTTACAGCACCAGGGCCAGAGACAATGCACCCAGACAACGCACCCAGGTGATGCGGGTAGCTTCAAAGCACAGGCACCGATTTCAGGTGTTTTCTGCAGAGCATATGTGAAAAATGACAAGCCACAAGCCTCATGAAAAGAATTGGTAAAAACAAACAGGTGGATCAGACTTCTCCACCCTTAACCTGCATTCCCCTACCCCAGTGCCAGGTCTCAGCTCTCACCCGGGATTTTCATTATAAGAAGGTCAGGTCTGCCATGGTTCATATGACATATTTGTGCCCGAGAAGAATTTCTGCCCCAAATAGCTCTCTCCACATGCAAACGCAAGGCTGGCAAAATCTCAGCACTGGAGAGTCTGGTCTTTGAGTGAGTCATCTTCAATAGTGCACTGTTAAAAGGCACCTTGAAATAGGTGAGATCTTAAGCCACATATCACTGTGAGCTGGTGACAAAAGGCTAGGGGAAGAGCTCAGAATAGAATGATGACAGTGGAAGGAGCAGGGCTGAGGATGCCGTCTTGATTTTAAGAAAATCTCAACAATGTGCAACTTAAAAGCTGCGAGTAGCTGCTCAATGTGGGAAAGCTACAGAGCATGTGCTGATCCAATGTCCACTTGCCTGCTTCCATCCTCCTGCCTTGGATTTTTGTCAATTCTCTTCCCTTTTTGGGTAAGTTAGAGCATGGAAAAGTCTAGAGAGTAACAGAAGGAATAATAACAACACACCGATTACCCAGCTTTGTCAAATCTTAACATTTTGCTCCCCCTTTATTGTCAGGTCGACTTTTTTTCTTTAAAGAAAGAAGTTATCAGGGGTCCCTGGGTGGCTTAGTCACCTAAGCATCAGAGTTTTGGTTTTGGTTCAGGTCATGATCTCAGGGTCATGGGGTAGAGCCGGGCTCCAAGCTCAGCGAGGAGTCTGCTAAAGTTTTTCTCTCCCTCTCCCTCTGCCCCTCCCCCACTCTCTCTCTCTGAAATTTAAAAAACAAATTTTTTTAAGGAAAGAAGTCATCAAAAGCCTTCCTTCTTCAGAAGTATCCACTATCCTGATTTTTATTATTTCTTTGACTGTTTTCATACCTTTACTATTTGTATACCTGGAAATAATATACATTTTACAGTGTGCTAACATTGTATAGGGATCTCTCCTTCTGCAATTTGTTATCTTTTTTTGTGACCCCAGTTTCTGAAATAATTAATGAATAACTCTTGGTAAATTCCTCAGAAAAGTAAGTAAAGCGCACCTGGGTGGCTCAGTCCGTGAAGAATCTGCCTTAGGCTCAGGTCATGTTCCTGGGATCCTGGGATTGAGCCCTCTGTTGGTTGGTCTTTCAGGTTGGGTTGGGCCAGGCTCCCTGCTCATCAGGGAGTCAGCTTTTCCCTCTGCCCTTCCCCTATGCTCATTATGCTCTCTCTCTCAAATAAATAAAATCTTAAGAAAAAACTAAAATCTTCCATCTATTTATCTGGTACATTGCATACTAGGAAAATTCAGTGTATATTAAAAAGCAAAGAATATAATGTGTTAGAGTGAAATTGCCTGTTCCTTAGTGCTCTCTGCAAGATGTCAAGTATCCCTGGGCCCTGCTCATTAAAGGCCTGTCCTCTTCTATCATTCTGACAAATGGAAACACCCTCAAATGTCCAAATGCCCCCAGGGACCAATCCCACCACATCTGCGGGCCATACCTCTGCATGAGATAGCTGGGTGAAGCATGAGCTTACCTCAACTCCAGTGGACACAGTCAAGGCCACATGAATATATAAATGAATGACGCCAAGCACACCAATGGTGGAGTGTTAGCCATCAGGATGTTTGCCTGGGGCTGGGTTAGCAGGTGCCCAGAAAGTGCGCTGGGCAGCCTGGGGACAGCCTCAGCCCTCTGGACACAGTGGTCTCTGGTGGACAGGGAGGGAGGGAGGGAGCTCCTTTTGCGGGAATCTGTACAGGGCCCTGCAGGTCCCACCCAGTCTGCGGACCAGCAGGGCCCTGAACCTCCTGGGGGAAGGGATGGAAGGTTCCCCTGGTTTGCCCAGTGCCAAGCCCCACCGTCTGGGGGTCCCAGGTCTGCTTCTAGGAGACAGGACACATCTGCCTCCCAGGAGAGGGGCCTAGTATGGGATTGGGGTGGGGAAGGAAAGGGTGGGAGTGCCAAAGCTCGGCGTTTGGGTTCTAGGAGACATCTCCTGGGCCTGACTTCTCCCACCCCCCAGGACTGCGCGATGGGTGAGAGGCGCGGACGCCTGACCCCTAGTGGTGGTTACAATAACGACACCGACAAACGCTGGGGCGGGGCGTGGAATCTGGACGTTCAACAGCAGGGACCGTCATCGCCCAGCGTTTCCGCAGCCCGGGACCGCTAGCACAGGTCTGATGCCACCGAATTCCCTAGGCGATCGGGTGTTATGATCACCCCCGCTTTGTAGATAGGCCACGTGAGGCTCGGGTAAGTAAGTGGCCTGAGGCCACAGAGCCAGACCGCGGTGGTGCTCCCCTTCGGATGCCAAGCCCGGGGCCTCGTCCCCAAAGAGATCGTTCGTATCGTCTCCTGGCAGTTGGCCGTTTTACAGTCTGTCCAGCCTGTCTGTTCCTGCCCGCCTTTCAGTCCTGGCTCCTTCAGCATCTCCTCATCCAATGACTCAAAGGCTGCAAATATGCCCACTTCCAGAAATCCATCCAAGCGATAGGAAATCAGGAATTAAGAAAACACATTTAAGGGGCAGCCCGGTGGCGCAGCGGTTTAGCGCTGGCCTGCAGCCCAGGGTGTGATCCTGGGGCCCCGGGATCGAGTCCCACATCGGGCTCCCTGCGTGGAGCCTGCTTCTCCCTCTGCCTGTGTCTCTGCCTCTTTTTCTCTCTCTCTCTGTGTGTCTCTCATGATAAATAAATAAAATCTTAAAAAAAAAAAGATTCTTTAAAAAAAAAAAAGAAAACACATTTAAGTGACATGGATGGAAGGCTGATCGCTCCAACATATACTAAAGGACATTCCAGAAAAGCGCCATCGAGATCAACAGAGAGGGCAGGGCGCCTGGGCGGCTCAGTGGGTGAAGCCTCTGCCTTCCACCCAGGTCATGATCTCAGGGTCCTGGGATCAAGTCCCACATCCGGCTCCCTGCTCAGCGGGGAGTCTGCTTCTCCCTCTCCATTTGCCCCTCCCCGTGCTCGTTCTCTCACTCTCAAATAAAATCTTTAAATTAGTTTCAGCTCAGGTCAAGATAGGAGTCATGTGATCTGCTCCCAGCTCAGCTCATCGTGGAGTGGGCTTGCCATTCTCTCTCCCTCTGCCCCTCCCCCCACCTCTCTCTCAAACAAATAAATAAGGGACACCTGGGTGGCTCAGCGGTTGAGCAGTTGCCTTCAGCTCAGGTCTTGATCCCAGGGTCCTGGAATCGAGTCCCGCACCGGGTTCCCTGCAGGGAGCCTGCTTCTCCCTCTGCCTATGTCTCTGTCTCTCTCTCTCTGTCTCTCATGAGTAAATAAAATCTTTAAAAACAAATCTGTAGGAAGAAAAAAGAGCAGCAGAGAAGCCCTATTTGAGGAGGTGGTGGCTCTGAACTCACAAGCATTGAAGGCGATCCTGAACTCTGAGAGAGCACTCTGAATACTGAATCCTGAACAAGATAAATAAAAATAACTAGCACATCTAGACACATTGTGGGGGAGCTCCAGAACATCACAGCTAAAGGGCAGATCTTTAAAGTCACCTGAGAGAAGAGCTGCGTTATCCTCTCCTGTCCCCCAGAGCAGGACTCTCAGGTGTCCTGAGGTTGCTCAAGCCCCGGCCTGCAGTGACACAGGAAGGTTTGTTCCCCGAGCCATGCTGCCCTTGGATTGGCTCCTGGCCCTGAGCCTCGGTCCCCTAATCTGGGAATCCTGCCCCAACAGAACACAGCAAGTGAGAGTGAGCAGTGGGGGGCCATGGCAGCAATTGTTTCTTTTCTCTTTCTTTTGATAATTTTCATTGTTTATTTTTAAAAAGATTTTATTTATTTGACACACACACACACAGAGACAGGGAGAAGCAGGCTCCATGCAGGGAGCCCGATGGGGGACTCGATCCCGGGTCTCCAGGATCAGGCCCTGGGCTAAAGGTGGCACTAAACCGCTGAGCCACCCGGGCTGCCCAATTTTTTTTTTTTTTTTGCTGCCCAATTTTCATTGTTTATTAATGACCACTCATGACAAACATACATCCCGCTACAATTGTGTAGTTACTCCATGTTACAGATGAGCAAGTTCAGTCCTGGACCAAACCAAGGCAAATATATTTTTAGGGCCCCTGTCTGTATGTAATTTGAGTCACTTGAAATGAGTAGCATGGCACCAATCTTGGGCAACCCAGACACTGGTCAGTGGTGGTGGTTTGAAATAGCAGGAGACATGGCACAAACCGCAAACATAGCTATGGGCTGGGGAGGGTGTTAGGTGGAGGGCAGGGGCCTGCGGCCTGGCTTCGGGCCTGTGCTCCTTTCACATGGTCTTAGTCTTGATGGAGGTTGAGAACTGGGGAGGGCCAGCCCGGTCAGCTGGGGGCTGAGGCAGAACAGGAGGGAGGAGGGCAGGTTACATGGGCACAGCTGGCTAATACCGGCGGGGTCCTGATTTCCATAGCAGCATCACTAGTAGGATGAGAAGTTTGTGGAGTTCACATCGGGAAAGGGGTTTTGCCTTTGGATCAAAACTCTGCAGCAGGAGTTCCACCCTAGTGTGGGTAAAAGATGACCACTGGCCCTAGGTCTTCCTATTCAAATCCAGGGGGGTCTAGCGGAGGGCAGAGGGTAAATTTGGGCAGGATACCTCTCTCTTTTTAAAAATTTTATTATTTATTCATGACACAGAGAGAGAGAGGCAGAGACACAGGCAGAGGGAGAAGCAGCCTCCATGCAGAGAGCCCCATGGGGGACTCGATCCCAGGACCCCGGGATCACGACCTGAACCAAATGCAGATGCTCAACCACTGAGCCACCCAGGTGCCCCTGGGCTGGACACCTCTCTGAAACCCCACATGAGCCCACCAGCAGGGTGAGTGGGGTGACCAGGGGCACACTCAGCCATCTCTGTCCCCTCCCTCCTTCCTTGAGATGGTTGACATGGAGAATCCAGGGCAGAGCGGCACCCAAGGGTGTTCCCGCCCTTTCCGAAGCAGCCCTGCTTTCAGATCTCCCTCCACCCCGAAGCCAGAAAAACCCAGAAGGCATCACGAGTGGCCGTGGGGCACTATCCTGCACTGTGGCGCAGGGCCCAGGCACAGGGCGGACCTTGGACCCCATCCCCTGGCAGGTGCGTGGAGGGTCAGGAGATGGGGAAGAATCAGCGCGGAGACTTATGCCTCTCTCAGACTCTAGGGGGCAACAGCGAGAACCCTGCCGGCGACTCCCGGCTCCCTCCCGCCACAGCTCTCAACCACCCCCAAGGGCAGCAGCCACCAGGTGGGGGCGGGGCACCTGACACAGGGACATAGCACTTAAAAGCCATCTATAACTTGTTCAATCTTATTGATGAGTGGCTGGCTGCACTCGCTACCTCTTAAAGGAAAATTGTGGGGTAAAACCGCCTTCACATAGAAAAAAAATTTTTTGGCTAAAAATTGGGAAATTTACTTTACTTTTTTTAGATTTTATATATTTCTTTGAGATAGAGAGAGAGTGGGATCCCTAGGTAGCTCAGCGGTTTAGCACCTGCTTTCGGCCCAGGGCATAATCCTGGAGTCCCAGGATGGGGTCCCACATTGGGTTCCCTGCATGGAGCCTGCTTCTCCCTCTGCCTGTGTCTCTGCCTCTCTCTCTCTCTCTCTCTCCTGTCTCTCTCTCTCTCTCTCTCTCTCTCTCTCCTGTCTCTCTCTCTCTCTCTCTCTCTCGTGTGTGTGTGTGTGTGTGTGTGTCTCATGAAAAAATAAATAAAATCTTTAAAAAAAGAGAGAAAGGAGAAAAAAGAGAGAGCACAGGCCAGGGGGCAGAGGGAGAAGGAGAAGCAGGCTCCCCACTGAGCAGGAGCTCAATCCCAGGAGCCAGGGATCATGACCTGAGCCAAGGGGGATGCTTAGCCCACTGAGATGCTTAACCCACTGAATTTCTGGGGAAATTTACATTCTTTAATCCAACTCGAGAAACATGAGTATTTGGGAACAACCAATTCAGTTCAAATGCTTCTTCATTTTGCAGATGGGAAAACAAAGGTGGATCCAGAAACGTGGATGATTCCCCCTGGAGGCAGAGCAAGGGTGAGAATGTGGGTTCTCGGGCATCAGGGAACAATCCTGATTTACTCCAGAGGCTCCCTTCTGAGGGGTGGTAGGTATAACCCAGCCAGCGTGGCCTCCAGCCCAAGGTCATCAGCAGCACCTTGCACTTGTCAGAAATGCAAATTCTAGGGCTCTACCCCAGACTGACAGAATCCGAATCCCCACTAAGACACACCCCCGCCCCCCAGACCCTTATGGCCTGGTTGCACGGCCATTCACACGTTCATGCGTTCATGTGCATGTGAATCACCTGGGCAGCACAGTCAACTCTTAGAAAATGGGTCTCAGGGGTTTGCTAGATGATTCCTGTCAGGTGCGATCCACTGATGTTTGTGTCCCCCTACAAGCACATGTTGAAAGCTGACCTACAAGGTGACGGTACTGGGAGGTGCTTGGCTCATGAGGGTGGAGCTGTGATGAATGGGACCAGAGTGCCCTTAGGAGAGAGCTCCCTGGCTCTTCCACCAGGTCACAGCAAGAAGACGGCCATCTACAAAGTGGGAAGTGCCTCTCACCAGACACCAAATCTGCATGCTCCTTGGTCTGCAACGTCCAGCCTTCGGATGGTGAGAAATAATATGTTGCTCCAATCCTGCTGGTCATCGTGGCCCACACGGAGTAGGCGGCAGGTTCCAACTCCAACCTTCAGTTTCCTCTTTTGCAAACTCTTTTTTTAAAAAATATTTTTATTTATCTACGATAGTCACACACACAGAGAGAGAGAGAGAGAGAGAGAGGCAGAGAGAGGCAGAGGGAGAAGCAGGCTCCACGCATCGGGAGCCCAACGTGGGATTCGATCCCAGGTCTCCAGGATCGCTCCCTGGGCCAAAGGCAGACGCCAAACCGCTGCACCACCCAGGGATCCCCTCTTTTGCAAACTCTTTGCAAACAACAGACAGTTATCCTCTCACAGTCCCAGAGGCCAGAAGGCCAAAATCCAGATGTGGACAGCCTTGGTTCCTCCTTGGAGGCTCCGGTGTGCCTCGGCTTGTGGCCGCTCCTGTCCCTTCTCCACCTCTACCACCATGTGGCCTTTCTGCGTGGCCTGGTTCTCTGCATCAAGATTTCCTCTTATAGGGACACCAGCCACTGGATTAGGAGCCACCTTACTCCAGTACGACCTCCCTTAACTTGATGACGTCAAGTTGGGACGTTCTTTTAAAGAAAAGAATGGGGACGACTGTATTTCCGTTCCCAGGCACCCAGGATTGGGACTTGCATATGGCTTTTTGGAGGACACAGTTCCATCTAGAGCAGCCCCTGAGTCCCTGGGAGACTGGGCGTTTGGTCACCTAACCCTACACTCTGAGATCCTGCCAGCAGGGGTCTCCTGTCTGTGCAACCCCTCCTACTCCTAGGTATCATGGCCTAAGTCAGTGGTTCTCAAAATGTGGTCCTTGAACCACCAGCAGCCACCCCGGATACTCGTTAGAAGTGGGGGTGTCCCGGGCTCCAGTTGGGTCCTCACAATCAGAAACTCTGGGGTGAGGCCCCCCGGTGTTTTAGTCAGCCCCTCAGGTGCCTCTGAGGCAGGCCTGAGTTTGAGAACCACAGGCCGGAGGGGGAGCCGCCTCCCCAAGTCTTCGCAGGGGAGCCGGTGGCAGACTTCAGACTGCTCCGAACATTTTGCAACTTCACGTCATGCTCCGGTTACAGGCACAGAAAAGGTTGTGCCTCAGAAGGATTTGTTATGGGATCATAAAAATCCACACGTCAGAGCTGCGGAATGTAACCTTTCCAGCTGTTCCAGCTGTCAGCGCCAGGCCGGCCCTCGGCGGCGGCCTTTTAGGGTAAAGTTCAGACATGACAACCTCACAGCCATGCCACATACGAAAGCCAGAGATTGCGGGGTTGGTTTACTTGGATTCTCTGCTAATCTGGACTGATGGGGGCTGGGAGAGGGAATAAAATGATCAAGCCAAACACTAGGAGGCCAATAAGTCGTGCAGGACGCTCTCCCTGGGGGAGCAGGCAGCCGGGCCAGTCGTTTTGTTTTCGTGCTGTATCTGGTGGCACAACTCTGCCTGGGCCATTCTCGGGCAGCAGGAAGAACTGGGTGAAAGGGCCTGACTGCTGAGGCCATTTCCAGAATCCTCTGCTACTTCCTGAGAAACCTCATGCCTTAGAGATGTATGCCGAGGCCTCTTCCTGGGCCGTAAGAGTGTGGAAGGCGGAGGGGCCTTTGGAGCCTGTCTAGGGCATGTGATCTGCTCCTTGGAGGCTCCACGGAGGTGTCCACTCAGAATCTCGGGAGCAAGGTGTCTCCGCAGATTGGGGCACTGTCCCCGGCACCGCAACAGGGTCTGACGGAGACTGAGCTCTGTGGGTCTAGGCAGTAACCTTCAGTGGCACACCTCCATTTCCTTTATGCACATGGATGTGGATGGATGTGTTCTTTTTCTTTAAAAAAAAAAAAGATTTTATTTATTTATTCATGAGAGACACACAGAGAGAGAGAGAGGAAGAAGCACAGGCAGAGGGAGAAGCAGGCTCCATACAGGGAGCCCGACATGGGACTCGATCCCGGGTCTCTAGGATCACACCCTGGGCCGAAGGTGGCGCTAAACCGCTGAGCCACTCAGGCTGTCCCCCAAAAAAGATTTTTTAAATTTATTTATTTGACAGAGAGAGAGAGAGCTTGAGCACAAGCAGGAGGAGCTGCAGGCAGGGGGAGAGGGAGAAGCAGGCTCCCGCTGAGCAGGGGGCCTGACATGGGGCTCGATCCCAGGACCCCAGGATCATGACCTGAGCCGAAGGTAGACGCTTCACTGACTGAGCCACCGATGGATTTATTCTTGGCACCGGATCAGCTGGAATGGAATCTTTTTTTTGAACTTGGTTCGGCTTACCTGTCAAGCTAACTGGTGATTCTCCATCTTGCCTTCCTAGGTGTGCGACCCTGCAGGAATTCCCGGTGCTGCTGGCGACACGTGGTGGAAGCTTCCAGAGCTTTGGATATGGGGGGATGCTGGCAGCAGGTAAAGGCCCGGAGCTGGCACGGAGGGCAGCTCACGATCCTCAGGATGGTGACTGCATCTGTCAGGGCTTTGGGGACAGCCAGGGTTTTCATAGTTGTGGCATGACAACTGTCCCTGGCAAAGGGAAACATTATGGCTAAAGGAATCAAGACCAGAGTGTAAGGGAGTTGCCCAAAGACACACAGTAGCTGCTAAGTTGGGACCAGAATGCTCGGTTCTGAGTCTTAGTGTGCTGCTCCATTTACCTGGGGCTCCCGGTGGGTATTGGGGTGTAGTGCAAACTAATGGGCTAATTGTTGGGGCCATCTCAGGGCCTCAGGTCCTCCCTCTGGAAACAGGGATGCTAAGTCCACTCTCCACTTGTCAGCTGTTACCTAGAGCAGACCTCCCACCCCCACCCCCGCCGCCCCACCAGCAAATCAAAGGGACAGAAAAGATAATAAGGTCAGTAACATGGAAGTTCAGCTTAATGTAAACTTTTCTGCTAAATGTAACACTTTGCCTGTGGGGGGCAGGGAGCAGAAAGGGAATGGTTCTGGAATCTCCTGAGGAATGCTTTGGAAGGCCTCCTGGTTTCCCGCTGGTACAGCCTTCAAGGCGGCCCCTATTACTATGCACAACAGTGTCGGTCCACTGGAGTCACCAGGGCAGCCGGAGGCCCGGGGCAGGCACGCAGGCCTGGGGCGCTGCTCGCAGTACCCGTGGGGCTCGGGCTGGGGAGCACCGCACACTTGCAGCCCGGGGTGCTTTCCCGGAGTCCAGGCTTCTCTGAGAATTGTTAAAGCTTGCTTCCCTCTACACCATAACCTAAGAGGCAGCGGCACATTCTGGGTCATCTGAATGACTTCCCGATGGCCAGGTTCTGCTGCCTTCTGAGTCCGAGGCTGTTTGCACTGACCGTGGCTGAGGCACCATCCTTCTTTGTGATGAGCCCATGACGGGTGGGCTCGGGAAGCGAGTAAAGGCTGTCCTGTGCCCTGTGTGGACGGTGGGCAATCTCAACCACACCGCAGCAGACAGCTGTCTGGAAGGGGGCCCCACAGAAGGGCTCATCTACTCATCCGTTCCACTGGCGAGGATCCTTGTGGGGCCGTCACTGGGAACCCTGCTCCAAGGACCTCTCAGAACCCAGTGAGAGCACTGGTAAAAACTGTCCCCCCAAAAATAGACTTCTCCAGAACTCTGGAAATGAACTAAAGGCTTGTAACAACCCGGTAGTGTTCATTTAAGAAAAGCGACTGATTCTCGGCACAAGTGAGCCTTGAGACATTGTCACTTGCCCCCTTGCCAGGCCTCCCCCCTCCCAAACTCCATGGTGCCTTGAAAACCAGCGGCTGCAATTGAGAGAAACCAGCACTGGAGCAGCCCCCGCAGGGTCAAGATGGGGTTGGAGCTCTTTCAAAGCCCTACTTTCAGAAAACTAATTTGTCATATCCAGCAGTTTCCTGGAAGACCCCACCTGCAAGGCTTGTCTTTGACCTGACCGCTTTTTCTCAGGTGTCTGTCAAAAACAATTGGCAGCCATTTATTTGACATTGGAGCGAACAGCAGGCTAACAAAAAAGCCTTAAAAAAAAAAAGAAGAAAGAAAGAAAGAAGAAGAAAGAAGAAAAGAAAGAAGAAGAAAGAAAAGAAAGAAGAAAGAAAAAGAAAGAGAAGAAAGAAAAAGAAAGAGAAGAAAGAAAGAAAGAAAGAAAAAGAAAGAAAGAGAAAGAAAGAAAGAAAGAAAGAAAGAAAGAAAAGAAAGAAAGAAGAAAGAAAGAAAGAAACGAGAAAATGTTGGAAAGGGAGGTGTCCAAGGGGGCTCTGAAAAGGCAGCAGCATGCTCCTGGGAGCCCAGAAGAGCACACACACTGGCCTGTGCCTGCTCATGAAAACCCTCAACCTGAAAAGGGCGGAAGGAGAAAGACTCTCCACTTAGAACTCCACACCCAGCAAGGCCTTCCTGGAAAGATGATCCACAGAACCCCCAGAGGATTCATGGCTGGCAGGCCTGCTCACAAGAAACACTGCAGGGAGTCTCAGGCTGGAACAAAGGTCACTGGATAACCACAGAGCATAAGGAAATGTTGCTACATGGGTGAGTACACAAGACAGGACAGATAAATATATTTTTTTGGTAGTTTTTTCTATTTTATTATTATCATTTTTTAAGATTTTATTTATTCATGAGAGACACAGAGGGAGGCAGAGACACAGGCAGAGGGAGAAGCAGGCTCCACGCAGGGAGCCCGACGTGGGACTCGATCCCAGGATCCAGGGATCACGCCCTGAGCCGAAGGCAGACGCTCAGCCACTGAGCCAGCCAGGCACCCCTCTCCTATTTGATTTAAAATATGCCTTCATAAAGGAATAACAAATCCGTTCATTTTATACAACAGAGAGATAGAACGAGCAGGGGGAAGGGCAGAGGGAGAAGAAGTAGACTCCCCACTAAGCAGGGAGCCCAATGCAGGGCTGGATCCCAGGACTCTGAGATCATGACCTGTGCTGAAGGCAGATGCTTCACTGACTGAGCCACCCAGGAACCCCAGGACCCAAGTTTCTATACACTATGGGAATTGGCATTAATCTAAACTAGATTGTTAGGAATTAAGATGTTAATTCTAATTCCTGAGGCAATCACTAAGAAAATAAAATATATATATATAACAGAAACGACAAAGTTACCTGGTGCCCTGGGAAATCTTTCAACAGGCCCTATGCTCAGGCAGGGCTGGGGCTTCAGGCGCCGGGACAGATCTAGGGGCAGATCCACCACTGCCTCCATGCAGGCAGATTTAGTCTGCGAACATGTAGTGTGCACAAAGACCCGCAGTGATGGATCATGACATGGGCTGTACTGTGTGATAAAGACTCACGTGCAGGCCTGGGGGGTGGGAAGTCTGGGGAAGGGCATTCTGAGCCGAGGAAGACAAACACAGAGGTCTTGAGGGAGAATTTTCTGTCCGGGAATCACCAAGGTCAGAGTGACCAGAGCACAGCCTTGTTGAGTTAAGCACCAGCTCGACAGTGCTAGGCTTCAAGTGTTGGAAGTTTGGATTTTGGCACGATTATTAAAGCCCACAGAGGTCAGAGAGGGAGCTGTGAACTCTGAAGCCTTCAGGAACGTGGTAGTAAAAGCTGTGACTGGAGAAACCAAGGAAGTGGGTGCAGGCAGCATAAGGGCCCACTGAGGTGGGGCAGAGAAGGAAACAGCAAAGGAGATTCATGCCCATGGTGCGCTGGAGAGGACCCAGGAGAACATGGTTTCACGGAAGCAGGGAGAGGGATTGCGGAGAAGTCGCAATGCTGTGTGCAATGCTGCTGAAAAATCAATAAAGAAACCAGAAGCACTCACCGGGTGTGGTGACAGGGAGATGATGAACAGTTTGGGCAAGAGCGCTGTGCCGTCAGTGGGAGACATGGGGGTTTAGAGAGGATAAGTGGCTGGACAATCTAGTTTGAGCAAAATTCCATCACTTTAATTTGAATTTGTAACATCATTTTGTCATTTGTATTTATTGTGAACTGCAGAACACTCTTAAAATTTTTTTATTTAGAGAGAGAGAGCATGTTCAAGAGCAAGTGGACGGAGGCAAAGCTGGAGGGAGAGAATCTCAAGCCAACTCCCCGCTGAGTGTGGATCCCAACTCAGGGCTCGATCTCCTGATCCTGAGATCATGACCTGAGCCAAAACCAAGAGTTGGACACTTAACTCACTGAGCCACCCAAGAGCCCCTACAAAATAGTTTTGAATACGTACCTAGTTTTGTATGTGCACGTACTGTACTTCAATGAATCTAAGACCACAGTATGTACCACTAAGAAAAACATTCTTTTACAACATGATGCTTTTTCAGGGATCATTAACACTCACTCTTGATTTCAGAAATGTTAAAACATTAAAAAAAAAGGCCTTCGGGCGCCTGGGTGGCTCAGCCAGTTGAGGGTCTACCTTCAGCTCAGGTCATGATCCCAGGTTTCTGGGATCAGGCCCATCAGGCTCCCTGCTCAGCAGGGGGTCTGCTTCACCCTCTCTCTCTGCCACTCCCCAACACTTGTGTGTCTCTGTCAAATAAATAAATAAAATCCTAAAAAAAAAAAAAAAAAAGGCCCAGAAGTGAGTGATTGTACATAGTATTAAGTAACAAAAAATGTAGTCAAATCTAGAAGTTGCCAGAATTTCTTCACAAGCTCAGGTATCACATTAGCAGGGGTGTGGCCGCTGATATTAACCAGATGCTAACACCTTTGAGATGGTTTCCTCATCTATAGATAGTACAGCACCTCCTTCACAGGGGATGAGAAGCAAACGAGAACATCAACACACAGTAGGTACTAACCAACCACCTCCTACCCTCACAAGGGAAGGAGCTCCAGATCACTGGTCTCGAGCTGCCGTACCACACTGTGAACTCCCAGCATGCCCCGTCCATCCAGTAAGTCAATCAACTGTCCGTGGACAGGATCAATGTGCTAGGGAGCAGGCCTGGCCTGGCCCTGCCTCAACTCCAAGGCTCAAGGTTGGACGCAAGCTCTACAAGGGTGCAGATTTCCCTGCTGTGTTCACGACACAGAACAGTCCCACTGTCACTTAAAGAAATACATAAAATCTTTAAAAGGCAGGGGCATCTGGGTGGTTCAGTGGGTTAAGTGTCTGCCTTCAAGCTCAGGTCATGATCTAAGAATCCTGGGATCGTTGGGCTCCCTTGCTCTGCTCTGTGCTCTTTCTCAAATAAGTAAAATCTTAAAAAACAAAAACAAAAACAATCCAGTCTCACTATATGTTAACTGACACTTAAATAAAAACTTGGGGAAAAAAAAAACAGGAAACATCTGAGTGCTGAGGTGAAGTACACCACGGAAGGGAGCCACACAGGGCCCAGTCCTCAAAGGCTCGCTTGGTGAGTGCTGAACTCGCTTCCCACACAAACATGCTGCTCAGAGTTCCTACTAACACAGAAAGTCCTTTTCAGATGACAAAGGCTGACTGGATGAAGTGGATCCAGAGTTAACACTGTCCCGCACAGAGTGCCCGCATATAACACAAGGCCTAAGAATAAACCTTGTTAATAAGTAACAATACTGTGTCGCCAAAAACACTTTTGAGTACTTGAGAGAATGTATTTGATTAATAAAGTCGATGGTAACGTTTGCTTCTCTGTTGGAACTGGCTCTGCATCGTAGCTGGGAGGGCACCTTTCAACCTCAAGTGGGGCTTAAGAGAGGACATGGAGGCCACTGTGCAAATAAACCCCCCTTCCTCCTTCTGGCTGGTCCTGGGGGGGCAGGAGGGTGCGGTCAGAGTCTGAGGGAAGATCTTGGAGCCCCCCCACCCCCCAGCTTACTGGCAACATTCCTCACCCTCGAAGTGAGTCGGTGTTGTGGGATCTGAATCAGATCCTGTCTGCGGTAGACGTGAAGCGAGACACAGGAGAAAATAGGAAGTGACTCTTAACCTCTCCTTGTCCCCATGTAGCCTATGGGTCAGCAGGAGGGTAAGGCAACAGCTCTGCTCAGTGCTGCCAAGCACGGCACGAAGCCCTCCGCCCAGGGTGGAGGGGAGAACAGTCACCACTGGGACTATAACATTCCTCCCAGGTCCTCCAAGGCCCCCCAGCTGGGGCCCATCGAGAAGCACCCTGGTCCGGTGTTCTTCCCAACCGTCCACGGCCCTGCCGTCCAGGGGCGCCCCAGGTGCCCGAATTTGCCTCCAGAATGAGCCCTCACCCAGGCAAAGGGATTCCCTCAGGAGGACAAGGTTCTCTTCTTTGAAAGGCACGCTAAGCACAAGGGGTTAAGGTTTGCAGCTATTTTATTTACAAGTATACATTTAACACAATGAAATAAACACTGATATATCGAAGCCTAGTTAATAGTAGTGTAACAATTATGTATGTATCATTTTGATGATTACATGATTTTAAACAACTACACTGAAAAATTAATGCCGATAAAATTCTTGGTCATAATATTATTAAGAAATACAATATATAAATTGAAAATATGATTGCTTAAAATTTGAAAATGGAAGTGAACTCATTTGGACAGAGTCAGAGTTTAACATAATCTGAAGGGGGGTGGGGCAGGAAAAAGCTCTGACCCAAATGAAATCTTTCAGGTTAACAGAAGGAAAAAGAAGCTGAGTTTATCTTAAAGGATAACGGGCAGTCTGCTTCTTCAGGCTGGACCGACTCCCGTGTCCTCAGGTTCTGCAGGAGGATTACATCACCGAGCAGGAAGACTTTCCTTGTGAAGCGGCCCCATCGATTTTTTCTGCCTCCAAAATTATCCTTCTAAAAACATCAACAGCCGTCTGAAAATCAAAGAGAAAACTAGACACATGGGTTGTACAGCGGAACCCCGGGGGATACTTTTCCTGCTGGCAGGGCCGGGGAAGGCCCGCTGCCCACCGTCCCCCTACAGGTGGAGGTGCAGGGGTGACGCTCCAGAATGGAAGGAGCCCCGGACTCCCTCCAGGCCCCACCTCACACCCCAACCCGACTCGAGAACTAATAACCTCACATCACACATTTCCGACCTGTTTTCACCACCGGGCACGGTGGCAGCCCAGCAAGTCCTCCCCTGCCCCGCCACGGTGCCTCTGGAGTTTCAGAGCCCAGTCCAAGCGCCCCTCACTCCCATGGTGACACAACTTTCCCTGAAGCCCCTTCCCGAGGCGGGGGCCGTGGGGGTCGGTCTGCTTCCCCCCTGCACACCCTGGAACCATGGGATCTGTAGCAGGCCAGGGATCTTTCTGCTCCTCACTAGCCCTTCCACACCTCTGCCTCCCACTCCCTTAAAACTCTCCTGCAGTCGTGCAATGAGAGAAGCCACCTTTAAGCCACACATGAGGCCCGAGTCGTGTCCCCTCTTCCTCCTGGATCAGTGTCACAGTCTCCAGCATCACACTTAGCCCCGACCTCCTCTTCAATGACCGGTCTCTCTCGATCAAAGCCCCTCAGCCTGTGGGCAAGCCCACGAGCCCCTCACAGAGTCAGGTAGTGTTTGGGGCAGGGAATCCTCTCTTAGGCTGAACACCCTGATTGAGAGTCAAAAAAATGTCCCTGCTCCCAAAAGCTTTGAGGAGCGGCACCTGGATCTTGTCAGTTCCCACAGCCACTTCTCCATCACCCAAAGTCAAGGATCCACCATATCCATCTTCCTCCTCTCCCTTCTCATTCCCCCACCCACCACTTTGATACCCCAAACTCCACAATTCTCAGCTCCACAGCGAACAGCTTCCTTGGTCTGAGGACACTTCTCCTCACTGTCCTCCCTGCCAGGCCTGACCCCACGGCCCACGACCGCTGTCACTATACTTTAGCTCCCTTCTCTACTGGCCATCTGCCTGCTTGGCACCTGCAGCCACAGAGCCAGTGTGGCTCAGCTCACTTGACCTCTGAGCCCTTGGCTCCAGAGGGGACCCTCGGCACCACCCACCTGCACTTCCCTGGTCTAGTCACTCCCCAGATGGAGGTTTCATGCCTTGCCTTTCTCCCAGAATTTCTAAAGCCTCTGCCCCATTCTCACATTCAGCTGGTAACTGTTTTCCAGTTCGCTGGGGAAACACACAGCATTCATAAAAGGACTCTACATACACCATCCTCCACGCTAACCCCCTTCAGTCTGGGCTCACTGGCTCTGGCTCCTTCTCTGATGCCATGGACAAGACACCCCTAATTTAACTATATCCAGCCCCAGGTCCCACCCCTCTTGTCTAATCAAAGCCACTGGCTTCAGCAAGTTTTCCCCCTTTCCCATGATTATACAAATACGTTGTTTAGTTCACTGTACAAAAATGCACAGAAAAATGTTTGGAAAAACACATACCAAACTCTTGCCAAGAAAATATAGTGTGCCTGGAATCTGGCTTTCTAGATAAATCTCAGAATTCTCCTTAGTTAATCCATGTGATATGACTCTGTCCGAGTATATTCTCTTTCATCACACTGTGAAAATACAGCTGCAGGCCTCCACAAGAAAGAAGCCACCAGAACTGCAAATACATCCCATAGTTCAATAATTGAGTGTAGGATTCTCACGGACTTGATCATTTTTTACTACTGAGCACTCTGCTAACAAAATCCCTTGAACTCTGCTTGGGTAAGTAATACAAATGATAAATAAGTTATACTTGAAAAATCATCAATAAAAATTTGAGTTCACACAGACTGGTCTTAGATCACATGACTATTGGTGTGAGGTGTGTATGTGTGTCTTTACTACACAAATTCTCTCCCTACTCTATACGAACGGTAGCAAGCATTCTGGCACCTCTAAGGTAAGGGATTTGAATTACTTAGTTTCTCCCCTTTGGGTTGGGGGAGACTCACCAGGCTTAGGGTTTCCTGATTCCCTTCAGTACATTCCAAGGTCATGTGGGCAGGAGTACAAGACATGCGGCAGAGTGAGGACGATCTAGACACACCTCTGAGATAACTGAGCAGGCTGTCAGTGTCCCAAGGACTGCGTGTCGCTGCTCTATTTATCTGATTTGGGTACAAGGATCTTCTCGTTGTAAAGGATTCACTTCCTGTCTAATGAAGTACCTGCTGATCTGAGAGCCAAACAGACGAGTAGATCACCTCATCTATGAGATTCTCTGGCTTGAGATGTGGGAGGTGGCCATACAGGACCCTTGTCTTCTTTGACATGTTTGGCTAATATCAGATCAATATGCTAAATATATCAAAACCAAAAAGAATCACAGTAGCTGGAATCCTTTAACTCTGAGCCCTCAGCATGATTCATGTTTTATCTGGGTTTTCAGAAAAAACCACGCCACCTTCTAGAGGAAGCACCAAGATGAAAGACTAAACCTACCCAGAACCACATCACAAACCAGAAGCTACAGTGGAGTATGGCATAAGCCAGACAGTGGAGGCCTGTATCTTGAAACGACACGGTAGTGTAATCACACACCTTTAGCAAACCATCATAGGTCGTTGCCAAAAAGATACATTAACTGCCAAAAAGATACATTAACCCAAGGAGGTGGGCCTTCCTAGGCAATGCCTCCTAATCCCACCGGAGGAGGGCCTACAAGCTGTCAGTGCATTTGGGGCTGCTGACAGGAAGATGCGGAGCTGCCAAACACAGAACAGTGGTGCGCGCTCTGTGCAAGGGTCACACGAACAGTGACACAACTCTGCTGCCGCTGACTATTTAAGGACTGCATCCGATAAAATTACTGCATCAGGACCCCCAGACCTTCACCAGAGAGATAGTGAAGTCAGCAAAATAATCAAGATGGCTGGGGCCATTTAACTATACTTCTCCACCTCGAAAAATATTTTTAGGGATCCCTGGGTGGCTCAGCAGTTTAGAGCCTGCCTTTTGCCCAGGGTGTGATCCTGGAGTCCTGGGATGGAGTCCCACATCAGGCTCTCTGCACGGAGCCTGCTTCTCCCTCTGCCTGTAAAGACAGCCTCTCTTTCTCTGTTTCTCTCATGAATAAATAAATAAAATATTAAAAAAAAAGAAAGAAAAATATTTTAAAAAATGAAGTGTAAATTCCATGTAACATTGTATTAGCTTGCAGTGTACAATGTAATGATTGGTATTTGTGTATACTGAGAAATGAGCACCAAGGTAAGTCCAGTTCATATCCACTGCCACAAGGTTACAATTCTTTTTTTCTCCTGGTGAGAACTTCCATGATCTACTCTCTCAACAACTTTCTTTTCTTTTTTTTTTTTTTCTCAACAACTTTCAAATACAAACAAAACCTACACAGTATTGTGTATTACATCCCAGGACTTGCTGATCTTCTAAGTGGAAGTTGTATCTTCTGACCACCTTCAGATCTTTATTATGCAAAATTCCAAGCACATACAAAAATGGAAGGAACTGTACAATAATCATGTAGTGCCACTATCTACAGTCAACAAATGTGAACCTCTCTGCTGTATCTGCTTGCCTTCTCCCAGTCCATTCACCCATCTACCCCCATTTGAAAGTAAGTCACAGACATTATGAAACTTGACCCCTAAATACTTTGGTCTGCATTTCCTAAGAATACAGATATTTTCTTCATGATTCCAATATTATCACTTCCTCAAAGGAAATTAACATTATTTTACTAATATATGCAGAACATAATAAAATCTCTCCAATAGACCAAAAATGTCTTTTATACTAGGGTTTTCAGAACCAGATTCCAATCAAAGTTAACACACAGACTGTAATCCAGTCTGTACCCTTCCCCAGAATGCTTTATTATGCTTCAGTCATGCACGAGGCCTTCCCTTCCCATCCACCGGAAAACATGGTGTAGAGGACAGCGCACCAAATAGAGGTTAGATATAAACTTCAGTCCTAGTTCTTATGCCGCATAAACCGAGTGATCTTATATAAAACTCATTTACTTCTCTCTTTGGATCTCAAACACACTTTCAAAATGAGACAGTGCAACTGAATGATCTTAAGGACAGATTAGACACCCAATAAATGCTTGATTTAATTCCATTAGGAAATGAAGATATTTCTTACTCTCTCAACTCTTGGTATCTGAATTCTTACTACCTGAACTCAGAAGCTGAGCAGAGTCACATGAATCTCTTGTGACCTGGCACATGGGAACCAATCACACAGATTTAATATTCCTCATTATTATTATTATTTTTAAAAGATTTTATTTACTCAGGAGAGATACAGAGTGAGAGAGAGAGAGAGAGAGAGAGAGAGAGGCAGAGGGAGAAGCAGGCTCCATGCAGGGAGCCCAACATGGGACTCGATCCCAGGTCTCCAGGATCAGGCCTGGGCTGCAGGTGGTGCTAAATCGCTGTGCCACCGGGGCTGCCCAATATTCCTCATTATTATCTGAACCCAGGGACAAAGGGATGTGACTGCCAAGGGGTACCTGGGTTGACTGAGAACCTGGCAGACAGGCATGCCCATAGCATCTGCCATGCAGGACATTATGGAGAATAGAGGTAAATGACATATCTTGGATTTTGCGATGAATTGAGGGGGATGAGAGGATGAGAGAAAAGGACCTTGAGAGCCAGGGGAAAAGTGGCTGAGGTGGGGAGAGTGGGCCTCCATCCTTACCCAGAAGGTACCAGTCACCCTGACTGAACAGTTTCCTCACACACTCGAACACCAGCTACTCTGATTTGAGGATCAAACAAGAGAATATGTGGAAAATACTTTATTTATTTATTTTTTTGGAAAATACTTTAAAGACTGTAAAGCACTGCATGGATATAAGTGGTGAGTCAGAGAGAGGACAGCTGAGGCTGGAGGTGGCCTGAGGGGAGGGCACACTCGGCCAGTGCCCCCAGTGGGGAAGGCGGCGGGATGAGCACCAGTGTCACCCACCCTCCATGTTGCTAAGGGCTTTGAGCCTGTTCTCTAGACAACAGGCAACCCACTGACAGTCCTAGCAGAGGGTGATGCCACCTGATGCGCAGCTTTAACGAGTTTAGTGGCAGTGCAGAAACAGGAGAGAGAAGACAGAGGCAGGAGGGGAGGCTGGCCATGTGAGGCCTCCACAGATAAAGCCAACAGCCTTCCCGGGGGGTGCTCTTGCAGGAACATCTGCAGGGCTGACGTGGGCACAGATGCCTGCAACATGGTTCTTAATAGTTTCAATGGTACAAACAATATATATATGGCATCCGTTTCATCCCACAGAGAAAAGGGGCTTTGGTGCCGGCACAGAACTATTGCCAAAGCGATGGAAGATCATTCTCCTTTCTTTTCTATGCCTGGACTTATTTCTGTGCCAGCCTTTAATACAAAACAAAAATAATAATATACATTCACAAAGCAGCATTTCCTTTACTCCCAACTTCTGTTTATCCTATAAATATTCCAGATCCCATTGTAAGCAGGATCTTGATGGCATCTCAAAGGCCAACTCTGAGATGGTGGAAGGAAGGACATAGGTGAGGTGGGACAGAAGGACACAGATGAGGTGGAGCAGGTGGGGCACAGCTGCCTGAGGCGACACAGGCCCAGAGCTGACAGAGGCAGCACAAGAGGAGTTCTACACAATATGTACCTGATTTTCTTTAGCAGAAGATTCCAAAAAGGCGGCGTTCCAAGACTCTGCTAACGCTTTCCCTTCTTCATAACTGATCACCCTAGAGGAAAAAGAAAATTCTAATTAAAGGACTGTATTCTCTTTTTAGGAAAACATCTGTAAATATTAGTGAACCAGGCTCCACTTTTATCATTTTTTTTCCTTGCAAAGCAGAAAAATGCTCTCTGCTCATTATCATCATCCAGCGTGGACCATAGAGGGGCACTTTAACAAGGGCTGGGTTGGGGAACGGGACAGATGTGGCCTTATGGCGTTACCCATGCTCCGGCAGGCCCTCAGCTCAGAGAACACAACTGTGCTTCCAGCACACTGTGACACAGACTGTTTCATAGTGTGGAGTGGGGGTTGTCAGCACCTGAGGACCAGACAGTTGTGAAGGGGCCCTCGGCCCAATGCTGCTGTGCATCCTCCTCTCCAGCGGGGACTCCACAGCAGCAAGGGCCTTGCTCCCGCTCAAGTATCTAATCCTCACCGCGGGACTCAGAAACTGTTTGTTGAATATATGAGTGCCTCTGTGATCTCTTTAGGCCACTTTACACAAAATGGCAGAAGATAATTTCCTACCACATTTGCTCCCTCTTTTCTAGAGGAAACACTTGTCAGGGTGGGTGAGGTTTTATATTGCAGTTTTGCTTCTGCTTGGGTACAACAATCAATCACCACCACATTTCTGAACATGGACATGTTACATCTAAGAATAGTCTTACCATGAGAACAATAATTACAAAAGATACTGCAGTGCCTAGACCATTTCAGACTTGATTTTATAAATCAGTAATTATTCAGAAGTTACATACCTTTCCATATGTAGGTCTTTCTTATTCCCAACCAACATAATAGGTATTCTAGTAATGTAAGACAAAAAAGCCAAAGGAAACTAGTCAGTGCCAGATCTCATTGTTCAGAAGACACAAGTATAATGAGCATATCTAACAAAAGAGAAACTATTACTACTTACTGCACTTTCCCCACCATGTCCAACAATTTGCCATGAATAACTTTAATCACTTCAAAACTGTAAAAGAGAAGCATGAAATCAGACATCCATCTTAGTGTTGGTGTTTTTAAATGTTTCTTACATAATGTTTCTCGTGGGAAAAATACATAATGTCACTGGCTTACCATTTTAATATAAAATAAACTGAAAAAAAAAAAAACTGAACACAAAGAATTCCTTAATTTTTTTCCTACAAATCATTTTTCACATGTGTATGTATCTGACACTGAGTAACCTTACCAAGACTATTCAAAATGAAATAGGTGCAATATTAAATGGGAAAGTCTAACACTTGGTTGACAAACCATATAAACACAAATTTTAATCTCTGAATAGACATTTGTAGAATGTTCTTTACCTAGAGGGCCCTAGCAGTCAGCCTGTGTTCCATATTAATATGGTGAAAAACACACAAAAAGCAAATCAATTTATGTAATTCCCATTTCCATTAGCAGAAAAGCTCAGATCATGTCAAATCACTATTTATCTAGGCAGCTGGAGGTAAGAAATAGAGTTTTTACTCAATCAGTGTAAGAGAGCATCTACTGGGATATCTTTTTTCCCTTAACAACCTGTTTGCTCCATAAGACAACATAATGAAAAACATTTAGCTTGGTAAGTCAGATTGTTACTATAACCAATTCCATCACGGTCCTTTAAAAAGAATGAGTGTCTTTCATGCGGAGCAAATAAACTCAAGCAAGCAGGAAGAGGGAGTCCTACCTTTTGATTGATGTAACAGAATACACAAGAATATAACCATTAATATCTATGGAGTATGTCTGAGGAAAGATGGAGTATTCATCCTGTGGGAGAAAAAATAATTCTATTTGAGTAAAATTCTTCATGCAGCATAACAAGCAATCTGTACCCCAAAGTTCTTCACACATGACCTGGTCAAAGAGATCAAAGTAAACAAAAAGTGGATTACATTTTCTTCCAGAAACACAGCCTATACACTTAAGACTTAAGTGTATAGGCTGGTTTGGAGCTGACAATTGTTTTCAGCCAACATGTGAAAATGACTGGCTATTCTAAGACCTTTGGGGAGAGGGCTGATAATTTCTGCAATTCCTGGTGAAAGAGGATGGAAGGAATGACAAGACAACAGGTCCTGTGATCTTACAGGAGGAGAAGAGCTATAGCAGTTCTTTTAAGGTTCTAAGTCTAGAACCTTAGATCTCACGGAAAATTCACCAGTGCTTCTGTTTTTTTCCATAAATCTGTATTCTCCTATCTGAAATTGTTATATCCTTACCAAACTCATTCTCTGCAAGTGAGTCACAATGGCCCAAGGGCCAGTCTATTGGTCACTAGTGGGTTACCCCCAGCACTTGAGAGCGCAAGAAGAGGCGACAGAATCAAAAAGGTAAAGTCAGTGTACCCAGACTTCTGGGGATCAAATCAGTTATTTATTGAGCAACGTTAGGTATTAAAAACAAAGGTACACATTACATAACACATCAGTACCCAGTTTCATAAAGCAGCTTTAGGAAACTCAAAACTCGGCTTCAGATACAGAATTATTGAAGTATACAAAAGGAATACTATCAGTGCGGTTCCTTATAACATGCCACAGCCTGGTACGAAACATTTTATTCTCCCTTGAAATATAATTGTTGGACTCCTGGGTGGCTCAGTGGTTTAGGGTCTGCCTTCAGCTCAGGGCGTGATCCTGGGGGCAGGGAGGGAGATCTCCTTGGGGAGCTTGTTTCTCCCTCTGCCTATGTCTCTGCTTCTCTCTGTGTCTCATAAATAAATAAAATCTTAAAAAAATAAAAATAAAAAAGAAATATAATTGTCAACATACCATGTAGCCCAAGCACTATTCTATTTTTTTTTTTTTTTTTAATTTATGATAGTCACAGAGAGAGAGAGAGAGAGAGAGGCAGAGACACAGGCAGAGGGAGAAGCAGGCTCCATGCACCGGGAGCCTGACGTGGGATTCGATCCCGGGTCTCCAGGATCGCGCCCTGGGCCAAAGGCAGGCGCCAAACCGCTGCGCCACCCAGGGATCCCCCAAGCACTATTCTAAACAATCAGGTCACATCATCATTATATTAAGTAACTGTCTCTATTAACTTTGCAATTCCACAGTATGGTTACAACTAATGCTTATGAGTGCCCTGATTTACTGCCCCAAATTATTACTATCTACCATAGCAAAGTGTCTTTAAAAAATAAAAATCAAAGAGAAATTAAGTATTACTATCAGCTCTTTGATATCAGTAATAATCATTCATCAGAAGGTAGCATTTCTACATCTTAGAGCTCACTACTACACATGCAAAATAAAACCTTTGTTTTCATTATCAGTTTCCTTATTAGTTTCATTAAGTTGAGTTCTTTTGAGAACACATTTTTGCTAATGGAATGAGAGGTCTTTCTACCCAGATTAAGAACAAAATTCCAAATGATTTTAGTCACACCAGCTGAGCTACAGTAGATCTCGAGTTCAAATCACCTTTTCCATGAAGAGAAGACATGGAAGTAAAGAAATGAGTCATCATATTTCAGAGGCATGGTGCAAACCACTGCTAGTTAGAAAGTATCATGCAGGGAAAGCTTCCCCAGCTCTTAGAGCAACCAAAAAGGAAAAAATTCCTAGGAATAAACTCAAGAAAAGTGTACGATCCATCTGAGGAAAATCTTAAAATACTCCCAAGAGATCAAATGGAGTGAACAGAACAGTGAGTCATGGTCCTCAGCAAGACGGTGCAGCTCTTCAAAGTCTCCCCTGATCCATCCTAAATTAACATATAAATGTAAAGAATCCTGATAAAAAGTATATTTTCTGAGAAAGAGCAATTGTAGACGCAGCTGGGTGAAACCATAAAGCTACTTATTTAAATTAAAAGAAGTATCTACTAGTTCATGAGTGAAGTGGACTGAAAAACCTACGAAGACCCACAGAGCCGGGAATTAGGTAAATGCTAGTATTGGCGTTTCAGCTCAGTAAGGGTAAAAGTAACCCTCCAACAAAGCTGGCCAGGGAGCAAAAGCAGAAGCATCTAGGGGGTGAATGAATGGCTAAGCTGGATCTCTAGATCCCACTTGAGCAAAAATGTATTCCAGAAGAATTAAAAATTTAAAGATTAAAAACGGAAACCATATGCAGAGCAGATGGGAGTATTTTTTAAGAATAGTATCAGGTGAAAAGAGATTAATCAATTCAATGATGTGAAAATGAGAATGTTCTTCATGCTAAACCCCTTTCAAACAAAACCACAGACTGAATACAAACCCAAACCTTGCAGCTCACATCACATAAAATGCAGATTTTCTTCACATCAATAAGGGGGTCTCTCAAACCAAGAAGCTAAGACCATCCGTCCGAGAAAGAAAGGGCAAAATGGGATCCCTGGGTGGCGCAGAGGTTTGGTGCCTGCCTTTGGCCCAGGGCGCGATCCTGGAGACCCAGTATCGAATCCCACATTGGGCTCCCGGTGCATGGAGCCTGCTTCTCCCTCTGCCTGTGTCTCTGCCTCTCTCTCTCTCTCTGTGACTATCATAAGTAAAAAAAAAAAAAGAAAGAAAGAAAGGGCAAAGCACACAGACAGGATAATTCTCAGGAAAGGAAATACAAATGTCCTCCAACAGGAAAATACACTCAAACTCCTTCATGCGGAGAAAAATAGTTATCACAATTCTTCCGGGATACTCTGTTCACCTAGTAGATTGGCAAGTAAGAAGAGATTTAATAAAATGTGATGCTGATGAGCTTGCAAAGCATCGGGCACTTGCTCCCTCCCAATGAGAATGTAAACCATGGGCCTAAAATGCAGCAATCCTGCCGCCAGAATGTGTTCTTGCGCACACGCACACTCACGGTCTATATTGACACGAGACCCTGATCACAGTGCTGCTGGCAGCAGCAAGACTGCAAACCACCTGCATGCTATATCCCAACAACAATATACTATGCAGCCGTGGGGAGGAGACAGCAGCCATATGCATGGCTATGGAATCACCTCCAAGATGGAGATCTGGAGATAGTTTCTTCTTGTTGTAAAAAAGAAAAAAAAAAAAAAAAAAAAAACACCCTACACCTATATGTTCATGTTGAGAACATCTGGGAAGCACATGCTAGAAACTAGTGATGGGGCTGCTCTCGGAGGGGTGAAGTAATGCAGCCAGAGTGGCAGAGACCAAAGTTTTTATCTTTTTGTGCTGTTTTATGTCTGTCACATGTATATATATTACTGTTTTGAAACAACAGAACTTGAGTAATACTTTTTTTTTTAAAGGATCTGACGTTATAAAGATGACTGCCACTGAATCACCTTGTCACTGAGTCCACTTAAATTACGCCCAAACAAAATCTTCCATGCAAACTAAAAATCTTCAATTTGTATTTCACCATGTTCATCATCTTCCCTTGATGGGCAATGAAACCAACTACGATATAAACTATAAGTAAATAGTACCTGCCATTACACTGTTGCTAGTTTTACTCCTAAAATGTGGACACCAGTAAACAAATGTGCTCCGGATGGCAGTGCCAAATCTGTCCTTCCTTCATCATCTCCCCCTACTGCTGATGGGACCCAGCCCACTGGAACCCAATTTTCTTTCTTTCTTCCTTTTATTTTTTTTTAAAGACTTTATTTATTTATTCATGAAAGACACAGAGAGAGGTAGAGACACAGGCAGAGGGAGAAGCAGGCTCCATGCAGGGAGCCCGACATGGGACTCGATCCCGGGTCTCCAGGATCACGCCCTGGGCCGAAGACGGTGCTAAACCGCTGAGCCACTAGGGCTGCCCGGAACCCAATTTTCAAAACAGCTCTTGGAGCAGCTGTAAATGTGCCATCTCACCCAGGTGCTACCAAGCGAGGTGTATGTGGGACTACAGAACCACGGCAAAAGGAAATGCGCATGTCCTCAAATCACGAATATGAACATAACCATGGTTTCCCAACTGAATGCAGCCTCAAAAAACTACTAGCTGCAATGGGAACAAATTATTCAAGGGAGCTGAATTCAGATATATTCTGTGCAAAAAAATCTCTAAATATTCTTATTTGGCAGTAATAGAATCCAAAGGAGCAAGATGAGCAGAGCTAGTGATGGACCTTGCTCTTGCCTGCCCTCACATCATACACTCACTCCTCAAGATCTCTGATCTTTCTGGAGTCATTCTTTGTACATTTGGGCTTTGGAGCAAAACACCACCCCAAAGCAATGTATCTTCTATTTTTTTTAAGACTTTATTTATTTATTCATGACAGACAGAAAGAGAGGCAGAGAGACATAGGCAGAGGGAGAAGCAGGCTCCCCTCCCCATCCAGCCTGATGTGGACCTCAATCCCAGGACCCTGGGATCATGCCCTGGGCCAAAGGCAGACGCTCAACCACTGAGCCATCCAGGTGCCCCTGTATCTTCTATTTTGATAAGGAGTACACATAAAGAAATTTCCTCTCAGACAAATGTTTCAAGAACAGTTCTACTCCAAGTATAAGAGACACTGGCACTACTCTCATTCAGGGTCTTGTCAAAAGCAACTGAGCCACCATGCTAGGCACTGCTCTGGTCTTAGGAGTATTAAAGATCTGCAAATAAGGACCAAATCCTTTTTTTTTTTTTTTTTTCCAAATCCTCTTGAAGCTCACACATCTCCTCAAAATCATGGAACAATCCTGTGAAGGCAGGCACTACTTCACCACCAGTTCACAGATGAAGAATCTGAGGCACAGAAAGGTTCAGAATTTTCTCAAGGTCACCAGGTTTAAAACAACAACAACAACAACAAAAAACCCCACACCAGGATTCAAGCCCTGGCAGCTTGACTGCAGAGCCCAGGTTCCAAATGACTATGAAATACTGGTTCTCCTTCTGGCCTACTACAAAATGTATTTCTACAGTCATATTATATGAAAGTGGTTTGCCAGTTTATATCCTCATCCCCACTTTTCAGAAGCTTAATGAAAATTCAAAAGGAAGATATAAAAAGCAAACCAAAATCTTGGTAATGTCAGAAGCCCACTATGGACCATGTGGCCATATTTCTTCACCCAGGACATTATCACTTAACACCTTCTGTCCCAGCGTAATTATTACTAGAGCTCCCTTCACTCTTAAAAGTTTCTTATTTTAGGCAATAAATTACAGTCACCTTAACCAAAAAAGATACAAACTCTGAGAATCCAATACAGTGTCTTACAGCAGACACTCTTCTATAGTAACTTCTAAGTTTGTTCTCTACATCCTTACTCCCCTATGGAGACTTCTATTGCTCCCCTTGTTCCTTTAAGCTCCAAAAGGAACAGCTCCTTCTGTCACCAGATGACAGGCATCCTGCAGAGTAAAAGCCTAGGATGGCTCTACTCTAAGACAACCACCATGAGGTCTGATGATGAAAGCCTATTATACCCACCACCAGGGGGGCATGTGTAGGGTGAATGAGGGAGTTATGTGGTGTATCTATGATATACACATCTTTTTTTTTCTTTGAAGTTTCCAGAATTAAAACTCCAAGGTTTCTTCAGTGTTCAAATCACTCAATACAGCTATTTTCTTGCTTCACTAAGGGGCTACACTTTGCTTCTACATTCACTTCAAGACATAAAGCAGAGGGAGGGGCAGCCCGGGTGGCTCAGCAGTTTAGTGCTGCCTTCAGCCCAGGGCGTGATCCTGGGAACCTGGGATGGAGTCCCACGTCAGGCTCCCTGCATGGAGCCTGCTTCTCCCTCTGCCTATCTCTCTTTCTCTCTCTGTGTCTCTCATGAATAAATAAATACAATCTTAAAAAAAAAAAAAAAAGAGGGAGTTCATCCCAAACCCATAAGACAGGCCACACTATTCTAGTCCTATTTCAATCCCCTTAGGTTCCAGAAGAAAAGCCTCCATTTTACATGGTAGACCAGATTACACTATACTCACCCTCCTGCTAGTCTGATCCTTTGTCAATTGTAAGATTCAAGGCAGGACTTCCCAGCCTCTTTACACTCCCCACATTCCAGCAACTGTTTAACAGATTCAGCCCAACAGGACGGTTCCTAGTAAAAGCTGGACTGGGTGCCATGGGAATGGGGAAGTTCAGCCATCAGGGTTAAGGTGTTTCTTTGTACTCAAGTTTTCTGAAAGACCACTGCTTCCAGTCAATTCCCCTGGTCACCCATTCCTCAAATACCCACTACACTAACACTAACCTGTGTGTGTGTGTGTGTGTGTGTGTTATTTAATCTTTGGCAATTACCTACTGTCTATAAATCAAATCAACACTCCTTAATCTAGTAATCAAGTGGCCCATCTGTAAACCAGCTCATTTCTTTCCTATACCTTTGTCATGCCTTTCCCCTGGAAAATACTTTCTTTTGTCTTGATGAGATATTAGAAAGGGAGAAATAGCACTAATATAATTCTGATGTAGAACGCAAGTTTAGAAAACAGAAGGATGCTATCCTACAATAAATATGAGTATATTTCACACAATTCTAAAGTAGAAGTTAATGATTTGGCAAAATTGCCATAAATGTCTTAGTAGACAGCCTGTTACTATTCAGTCACACAAAAACCATGAGGGTTTTCCTTGGCATGGCTGTTGTGCTGGAGTATTGATGGCAGAGCCAGGTCTGCCAGGAGATTGCGAGACATGACAGAGACTTACTTGCCCGGCTGTGTCGACAAGTTGAAGATGATATTCTTGTCCATTGACTGTGATCAATTTTGTGAAAGCTACAGGGAAAAAGGGAATTAAATATTAGTTTAAAAAGTGGACTTTAGATCATTTAAAGCTTGAAGACTGAAGACCAATTAGCATAGTTCCTAATAATTTCATACAACGATCCTATTAAACAAAATGGAACAGATCACCCTGAGTTTACAGATTCTTCCTCCCATCCATTATTTAACTAAGAAATATTGGCTGACTGATGAAAATCAAGGTTCAGTACGCCTTGACCCTTTTTCAAAGGAACTGAAATTAGGCAAAAACTCATCTATAAAAGTCACTAGAGTGTTGTATCTGTGGTGACGCCTTCCTCTAAATATATGACATCAAGTTTCAACTCTAGAATGAACCCAAAGCACAAGCCTTTTCATTAATTTATAGGAAATCTGGTGTCAAGAGCACAAAGAGCTAATATTAACTAAAAAGTGTTAAGAACTTTCAGTACATAAAAAAATTTAACAATTTTATTGATGGATAAAACAGCAACAGAACAGGTGTTCTGTGTGAAACCATCATTCCCACTTAGCTTAAAGATCCAAGCAATTATGTGACAATTTCTTTTCCCTACTGGGGGAGGGGAGCGGGGAACCAGACTCAAATAACTTCCGGAAAAGTCAATTCAGAATTCTAAGAAGACAGACTTCAAACAAATGTACACAAAAAGAGGAAAGAACTATTAATAGTAACAGAATATTAAAGTGTAACCATCTGGAACCCTGAGAGCAAAACGGAACCAATGTCTTTTGCATTTCTGGTCCCAGCCGCTTGTCTCAGACATGAGTCCTCCAATCTCCTGGCTGGCCACTCGATTGGTCTAAAACCGAGAGGGAGAATCTCTCTCTCACACGTTTGGCAGAGGACCTACTGGTGCCCACGGTCTCCCATGGCCAGAAGGAAAAGCAGAAACAGATATAGGAATATTATGAGAGAAAACTTCAAGTGATGAGGGGGATGGAGAGGAGATCTTAATCTGAGTGCTGAGTTCCATGGGGAGGGCAAGAGAAGCTCGTGCTAGCATGTACCCTCCTACTGCAAGCAGGGGTGAGGAAGCAGGTGGGTACAACTACAGACCAGACCACCAAAGGGGTGCCACACTTTTTCTCATTCTTGTGCCCTTGACGGTGACAACCACTTTAAAGGATAATTAAATCAGATGAAAACTGAATCCAAGTATTTCAAGATAGTGGGTACCCAATGTAATCTGTTTGAATTCTAAGAAAAAGTTCTATTGTATTTTTTTTTACACACTGCAACCTCCCTCAACTTGGGATGCACCTAGCATTGATTGTGCTTTTGATCACTGTCAGCCAGGGGGCAGTCACGGTATTCCTGTGTGAAATCCTGACACTGACACCTTCTCAGGTAAGATCAAAATGTGCCTTTTAGACTTCGTGAGAATTATGTAAGAAACAGGTAACCTTCAATTAGAACGAAGTAATTGTGGTTATGAAGCATAAAGAAATACTATGAAAACATCACTGAAAGACAACATCATTCATTCATGCAAGAGCTACTTCTTAAGTACCTATCATCACCAGGAGCACTGTTCTGGGTGCTCTTGAAACACTGCAGCTGACCTCAGTAAGCTTGCAGCCCCGGCCCGGGGAAGGGAGGCAGATACAGACACCATCAGGCATCTTTTCTGGGAGAAGAGCATCCAGGTGGAGGTCAAACAGTGAGTGGCAAATCCCAGGGCAGAAAAGCAAGGCAGTTAGTGCAGCAGAGGCTGAGAGAGTGGTGGGAAGGTAATCAGGTTGGAGAGGAGGCAGACCTTGTAGGAGATAGTAAGGACTTCAGACTTTTATTCTAAATGTGATGGGTTTTGAGTAGGGGAAAAGCCTGATCTGATTTATATTTGAAAGAGATCTCTGTGGCTATGCTGTAAATAATAGAAATGGACAAGAGCGGACAAAGACACTGGTGGGAGCCCATAATGTACTGCCTATATAGGCTCGGGATCTGAACAAGACCTTAGAGGTCTGCATCAGCGGGGCAGAGAGGAGCGGGGAGCCACAGTGGAATTCTGGGTGTAGTTCAGAGGTAGAGCCGAGATGATCTCTGACTGGACCAACTGGAAGCAGGGTGTGAGAAAATGGAGAGGCAGGATGACTCCAAGGTCTTCGGCCTGAGCAAGGAAGGAGATGCATGAATTGCCATTTACCAATTCAGGACAGCCTGGAGGAGGAACACTGGGGATGGGGGAAGATGGGAATGAAGAAGACCACACCCAAGAGGACAAGCAAGGGCAACTAAATAAAACAGCCCAGAGCCTGGGTGGAGGGTGGTGCAGCGTGTGTGTGTTTGCGTGCGTGTGTGTACTGTGATACCAGCAGGTTCCTGGAGAGAGGGGGAAGATCACTGGTGAGCAAGCACAGAAAAAGCCTAAACCTGACGTTGGAGCCCAGGGGCACCCTACATTGCCAGGTCCAGAAGATGAAGGTTCAGTCAAGGAGACCGGAGAAATATTGGCCATGAGCTCAGAGTAAAAAGGGAGGATGTGTAATTGTACATAAGATAGAAGAAAGAGAAAATCATTAATCAATGTTTTAGTATATTCTTGCACATAAAAAGGATGTAAATCCTCCTACGCACAGCATAAAATGAAATCGAGGCCCTTCCATCTGTCACAGAAAACTGCCTCCTCTTGTTATTACTATAGAAAAAAAGTGTAATAAGAGATCTGTCAGTTCTATAAACTAGGAACCAATTCTTCTGCATGTTCTGTGTCGAACCTCCCAAAGCAGCGGAGAGCTGGCTTTCTCCTCGTCTCACTTTTCACTGAACCCTCTCTCCCGCCCCCTCCCTTTTTCAATCACTAGAGAAATTAATCCAATTTCCCACTGAAAATCCTGAAATTGCTCTAAGCAGACTAATAGCTACTTACTGGTAAAGCTTACTAAAATAAGCAAGGTAATAGATTTCTAAAATTTGGAATTCATAAAATACGATGTGTGTTCCTCAAGCGTATTGAGGACTCCTAATTCATATCCTACTGAGAAGCCCACCCACCATGGAATGCTTGATAATGCTGCAAAACTCCTAATTAGAATTTTCCAATTTTCTGAGGTTTATTAGAGCATCGACAGTACCACCTTGAGAAGGCACAAGTTGTAAATTGCTATTCCTTAATTTATAAACTACTGCTACTAGTTAAATTTCACCATAGCCAATTTTGTTTGTATTGAGTTGTTAGATTAACAATACGGTAAGGAAAAAAACCAAAACCACAAACAAAAAAACAATACAGGAGATAACAAAGCACATTTGTGTAGGCAGTATTTTTGGTATAAAAATTTCCCCAAACTAGAAAATATATGGTTTTATTGATGTTATTCTCCTGTATCCCATTTTAAAAGAAGATGACACAGTCCCAGAATCTTTGCCTTTGTGGCGATGCTTCACAGAGATGTGTTCCTACTGAACGTTTGCTATGAACCACCTGTTCTATGTTATAAAGTCGAGTTAAAAGTTAAAAATTATAAATAATTACCAGATTATTTCCAGATTTCCAGAGTGTAGTGCTTTTTAAAATCTTAAGACCATCCATTCATTTGTTAGCAACAGGCGAATGATAACCATTCCATTTCCTGTTATCGCTGAACAGTGTTTTTGACCAAACAGTGGACGATGGAGTGGAGGAATGGTTTCTGCCTGGGTTAGCTGGTCAGAAGCATGGTAAACAGAAAATGATGTCTGCATACAGCTCATGAACTTTTAAGTGATTCATATACTCTGATACTCACTTGCGCTCCTGCCTAAAGACTTTAATAAATATTTTTAATCCACTTTTGAGAGGAAAAAAATAAGTATTATTGAACACTAAGTATTAGAAAGGAAATAGAAAAAAAATTAAAGATGATGTTGACAGCCTTCAAACTAGGGGCACCTCATTCAATTTCTGAGATAGTATCAAGGTAAGAAAGCTGGATGTTCACTGGATCTGTTACTTACATATAAAGAAAATCTATTTACATACAACACCAAGGCTTTCCTTCCACCTCAATTTTAAGTGGCACAAGGACACAATATTATAGGAGCATAGCTTACCAAGAAAACGAAATTCTACTATTCTATGAGTAAAATGCCCAAATGAGTCTTATCTCAACGACACACAATTCTAAATAGTTCCATACAGCAAATATTAAAGGCCATGACCACAATTTTGTGTTTTATTCCAATGGATAACCAAACTTGTTCACCAAGTTCACTAAAAGCATCCATACTATTCTTTCAGTGACAGCTAAAGAAATCAATACAAGATGTGTATGTAGTCAGGACTCCTCCTTCCCGGATACCAGCAGAGGTTACTTTTAAAGCCAGGTCTTCCCAGAGTTGGGTAAGCAACGAACAGGCTTTTTCCATGCCGCCAGCACACTGGGACATGAAGGAGAGCTGCATGTTTTAAGTCAGAGGTGGACAAACTCTTCCAGTAAAGGGACAAACAGTCCCTGTTGCAAGGATTCAAGTCCACTATTGGAGAACAAAAGCAGCCACAGAAACGACATGAATAAATGAATGCACATGTCTGGGTTCTAATAAAACTTACTGGACACTGACATGTGAACTTCATGAAACTTTCACATGTCACAAATATTTTTCTTTTGACTTTATTAAAAAAAACATAAACACCATTCTTTGCTTGTGCGCTGTACAAAAAAGTGGGTCTTTCTGGCCTATGGTCCATAGTTTGTCAACTCCATGTTGTAAACCTCTTTTGAAGTCTCTCTTGCAAGCTCTGGGCAAGTGAGGTCTACAAATCTTGTTGAACTTTATGAACCTGTTAAGTCAGCTTCAGGTTTAATATGCCCATCAGGTTTTGAAGAATCCCATGTTTAAATGTGTTATGTTCCTGGTGACAAATCCTGGGTTAAGTCCCAGGTGTCAAGAATCTGAGAAGACTGGGTCTAGGATCTACTTAGGGTTTTAAGATCGTTTGAAACAAGATCAGCTTCCAACAAACCAGCTTCCCTGGGCAAAGGCTTCAGGTGTTCTTCTGTGATCCTAGAATCAAGACTCTCATGGTCCTAAAATCCTTCAGGAAGATTCTGAAACCATAGATTGAAACTGGACAAGGTAAAGGTTGTGGCTGGTTCTGTTCTTTGGTGCTTTTTTCTGCACATGACCTGAAATGCCAACAGACTTGAGACATCTTTGTTTTCATATTGCAACTGCTCTCTCCATCCCAGAACACTTCTCCACAGCATTCTTTCAAGTCTTCAGGACTGGAAAGGTTGGGGGTGGAGTGGGGGAAGGACTAGCAATTCCGTAAGAGTAAGGTACAAAGGATCTGGAGTGTTTTCGTCCTTTCTTTTCAGCTTGGAATCCTTAAAAAGGGCTACTGTTGAGAAAAGGGGGAAAAAATAAGACTGTGCTCTCTATTCTTGTTTTCCTGAAGCAGAGTCTGGAATAGGAGGTTCACTGTAGGACTGGATTTCTAACTGGATCCCACATCTGGAAACTGAGTAACAATTTCCAGATGCCAGGATCTGGACACTGAATAAAAATCCAATTAGTGTGAAGTGGATCAAACTTTTGGAAGATTTTTGGACCCCAGTTGGAGATCTACAGGTTTACCCCAATAACTCCTGCAATCAAAGCCTCCAGGAACACACAATGGCTGTTTGTGTGAAGAATGCAGGCTTCTCACAGTTTATAAACCCTTGAAAACAATACTTACTGTTTTCTATGGTTGGGTCGTAGGAGTCAACAAATTGGCCTTCAACAAACTGAATCGTCAATGAGGATTTCCCTATAAAAGAGAGCAAAGGCTCAGTATGTATTGGCATATTAAGGTAGCAAAAAATTTAATTCCACTATTTTACAAAAAGAAACCCCACTCTAACAAGACGGAGAGATAGAAACTATTAGGATCAGAACTTTTTAAAAAGATATTTATTTATTTATTTGAGATAGAGAGTGAGTGAGAAAGAGAGCACGAGCAGGGGGAGGAGAAGAAGACTCCCTCCCTACTGAGCAGGGAGCTCAATCCCAGGACCCCTGGGATCATGATCTGAGCTGAAGGTAGACGCCCAAATGACTGAGGCACCCAGGTGCCCCAGAACACATTCCTTTAACTTTTGGACAATTTCAAAAAGGAAATAAATTTCATGAATTTGCTTTATATGAGAGGAATTTAGGCAATTAAGCTATTATAAATTAAATACTTTTGTGACATTAACAAATATTACTGACCAATAAGCATATCACATATTCTGTCAAAGGCAAACTCTGAAATAAGGTTTAAGCTAAGCTAATATCCTCTGGCGTCCCTGAAATGTGGATATTAATTTTAATATGGATATTAGTAAGACAAAGTTTATTTCTTTGGACTCTTTTCATATGTGGCTGTTAGAAACATTACCAGGTATGGCTTTTAAAGAAGGAATTCCGAGAATATGTATCAGAAGTCTTTATTTAAAAAACTCAAAAGTAGAAATCCTGTCTCAACCATTCAGTGTCAAAGGCCTAGTGATGTCTGGCACACAGAAGACAATCAGGAAACGTTCTGGATTTCACGTTCTGAGCCTGTGTGCTAAGAAATCAAGAGCTAGAGCCCTAAGTTCTCACATGTCTATCTGTTACCTAAAATTTCTATCGAAGGACTTTAGAATGTGGCACTCTGTACAGACAGTCCAAGAACAGCCCAGGGAATGATGAAAGTGGTCCTTCACAAACTTCACCCTAAATGCTTTCTTCTTTCGTACATTCTCAGAGCACATTTTTCTTTAAGCAGACTCCCCACTGAGTGTGGAGCCTGATGAGGGGCCCTGAGATCATGACCTGAGCTGAAACTATGAGTTGGATGCTGACTGTACCACCCAGGCACCTCAAGATTTTATTTTTTAAGTGATCTCTGCACCCAATGTGGGGCTTGAATCTACTACCATGATGAGATGAAGATTCACATACTTTTCTGACTGAGCCAGCCAGGCGCCCCCTCACAGCACTATTCATTTTAAACACATGCTCCACAGGCTTGCTGCGTCTCACTGAACTTCCATCTCTAAAGATCTTCAGGGAGACAGGTTTGTACCAGGAACCTTCTGCTCCTGGGGTTTATAGGCTGTGCTTGCCTTCCTCCAACCCATGCAGAGGGTAGCTGAAAGGTGGTCACGTTTTCACAACAAAAGCAGACCCCATACTCTTAGAATTTAATGAATTAATAAAGTGGTTTAAGAGTGGGAGCTGTGGAGACACACCTAGAAAACCCCAAGTTGGCAGGCCTATTTTAATCCTCATGAGCAGTTAAACATACAGTTCACTGTTTTTGGAATTATTAAAACCTGAAATCATTCTCTACAAAGCAGCCTACAAGAGCTTTTGATAATTAAATGTTACCTCCCTGCTTCAAGTCCTCACTGCAATCAGAATAAACTCCCAACTCCTCACCAAGGTCCACAACACCAGGTCCTCCCTCTGCCTATTGCCCTAACCTCTCTGCTGCCACCGCTCTCTTCCCCAAGACCTCCCAGGCTTCACTCACATCCCTTCTGTCCCTTTGTGCTAGCCATGTCTACAGACCTCTGCACACATGACTCATTTCTGTCCTTATTTTGGCGGGGGATCAAATGTCCCTTCTTCAGAGAAGCCTCCACTAAGACCACCCTACCTAGGGTGGCACTCACTCCCTAATGGTCACTCTCACAGTCATCTGTTTTGGTTCAGGCACTCTCACTGCAGATATTACACAAGATCTCGATTTATTTATTTATTTATTTATTTTTTAGATCTCGATTTTATATACGTGGAAAGGAAACACAGTTCAATAAGAACAAAGAAATAGTTTGCCATATTTATTTTGGTAGCCAACCTCACGCCTGCCTGTGCTATACAGGATGCAGGGGTAATCCAGAAGCCCACACATTTCAAAGGGATTCTGTTCCTAAGAAACCACGTTACCTAAGCTAGTTCAGAAGGGCATTTAGCTTAAAATACAGCAAAACTATTTTATGTAATGAAATAGCAAAGAAAAAACTTCTATTAAATTATTAGCAAAACTGAAACATTTAAAGAAGTAAGAAAATTCTCATTTACGCTGACTGCTATCGCTTGAAGCAAAAGAAGTTGAATTAGAAAGAAAAAAGAGAGAAGAAACTTCTTTTGGGCTTCAGAAGAGAACTTCTAGGCCCTCTGGTGGGCTTTTGATATACTTCTGTAGGTCATTGGGGTCTTCTGCCTTATAAGTGCAAAGAAGGAAGGAAGAAGGCAGAAGGTAATTTTTTCTAAAGATTAATGGGCAAGAGTTGCAAGGGATTAAAAGGATTTTTACACCTTTTCCAAAGTAGAACTGGACTAAAAATAGTGAAAGAAAGGGGTTAAGTGTGGTATACATAAGTCCCTCAACCTCTCCCCAAAAGAGGAGGGCAGGACACACAGGACAGGACAGCTGCCCGCAGCGGTGCCAAGTGGGTCTAAGGGAGTGAAAGGATGGCGACAAGACGTCAGGAATCATCACAGGAAACATAGGAAAGTTACATTCAATAAGAGCATGACATTATGTAAAACAGTGGAGTTTCAGATAAACAAGTGGACTAAGTTTTTAAAAAATAGTAATTACTGGTACAGATCGAAGAGTTCCTTGAAGGAACTCGAAGAGCATCACGGAGGGCAGAAATTATTTGACAGGTTAAATTAACATTTGACTTTTTGAAAACACAATCATTCTGGCAAAGCAGACAGTGTATCCAACCCAAACCACAATGCAGCTTGACAGCAAACTCTCATCTTCACGAGTAACTGGGACACCTGAATTTAAAACCCTAGTCTTTAGGGAGCAAACTGGCTTTCTCAATCTAGCTTGGTCCCAGGAGAAGGAGACTATCCATTAGCAAAGGCAGGACTGCAGAGAAGCTGAGTCTCCCCTGGGTCCCTCCTCCCTGGGTCTCTCCCCCAAGGGGAGATCATTAATTATTTAAATTAAGAAAGGACAGGAAGACTACATTCGCTGACATGACACAGCGGGAGGTTTTTTTTTTTTTTTTCCTGTTTCCATTAAAAACTAGAATTACTAAACAACTAGTGTTGAAATTTTCACATTCATCCTACCAAACAAATCCCACTGCTCATGATGTTTTCAGCACTGGTTCCAGCAATTTCTGGCTTTCAGGAACATCACTGTGGTCCTCTGAAGCAGCAGCTTGGCTCTTAGCTAGAGCTTTTGTGCAGCTACAAGAGGCACTGGTGAAGTACAAATGATGTTCTTTACTTGATCATTTTCCTCTCGTTATAACGTCCCACATTTAGTTTGCCCTTTGCATGATCGAATTCAGACTCGGAAACACTAGTTATTTCCTGAAGGTGCTTCAGCAACAACCGTGCTCTTTCTCAATAGGCTCATAAATTTGTACAACTCGAGGAGGACCTCAAATTCCAGATCAACTCTCTGGAGAAAGGTTGAATGAAAACAATACAGGAGTGATTTGAAATGAACTGAAAGGCAGAGGGCATACCCAGATGTGTGTTATCAACACAAAGAGAGGCATGGATCACTCCTTTTATGGCAGTAACATGGTACTAAGAAGGTGAAAACTACATCCCAATGTCCCACAGTTAACTTCCAAATACTCTGCAGCTAGGCTGAAAACCATCCTAACTTTAAAAATCCTACAGATCATTTTTAATAAGTTTATTCTAAACTTTTACCAGGTATAAACACAGCATTTATGTATTTCTTGCCAAGGGTAACATGGCCCAGTAAGCTCCTTCACCCAGTATTTTCACTACAGAAGATATACCTGCAAGGTTGTTGATTAATCTCTCATACTTGTGATTACTGCAAAACAGGCACTGTGTGTAAAACATTTTAGAGCTTTCAGATTAATCTTGAAGTAGTTTTCATGATTATTCTAAGAAAACCTAGGACTTTTATATATTACCCCCCCCCATCCCCCCCCCCCCCCCCAACCAGCATTCTTGTAACAGCTGACACAGTACTTGTTCATTGGGACCATAATGGGAAGGAGTAGTTTTCAATCTATCAACTTGTCTGTCAAGTCATTTGGGACAAGGGTCCATTGGGAACAATGTAATGTATCTGGGACACAATCCGTTCTGACGTCTGCCTTCCTTTTCACCTCAAATCCTCAACATCACCTTATGGGACCCTCATGTCCACATATATAAGCTAACAGTCTAGCTTCAAAGCTTTACTGGTATTGCCACTGATGATCATCTCCCTGCCACCTCGCGTGCATACCTGAAAACACTGGCTGGTGACCCCTCCCAGATGACTCCGCCTCCCACATACCAATCATAAGCAGGACGGTATACTCTCCCAGTGCCCCCTCCTTTTTAAAAAGATTTATTTGAGAGAGAGACAGAGCAAAAGGGGTGGGGAGGAACAGGAAGAGAGAGAGGAGCAGTAGGAGAGGGAGAAGCAATATCCCCTCTGAGCAGGGAGCCCAACATGGGGCTCAATCCCAGGACTCTGGGATCATGACCTGAGCTGAAGGCACTCAACCGACTGAGCCACCCAGATGCACCTCTCCCAGGGCCCTTACTTTCTGACTCCTATCCAGGACATCTCTGGAAGCAGTACCTTCACACCAGGGGCTGTAACCCACTAGGTCGTGAAATTACTATACTGAGCTATGACCAGCACTGTTTTGAAAGAAAGAACACTGTAGTGGATTGCAAATAATAAAGTTAGGAAACTTTTCTTTCAGTTACAAAAACATTTATGACTGGGTCACAATGCAAAAAGGGTTTCTCAGTCACAAAGGTCAGAAAAATACTACTCTAAATGATCAAATCCTGAATCTCCAATCTCCACCATGTTTCACTTCCTTGCCTATCACTTTAAGTGCCAAGATAAATCACTGCCCTCTACTCTCTTGTCTACCTTCAATTTCCTTTCTCTGGGCTCCTTGAAAAACCCTCTGATCTTAATCAAATCATTTGCCTTTGGAGTGCCTGTTGAGCTCGGCTGCAGAAAAATTCTGCAACCACGTTGGTGAACAACTATTTTCCATCTACTGTCTTTCGGCCTCCCCCTGTCCCCCACCATCCTGTCCTATGGCCTCAGGAATCCTCTCTGGAGCCCTCTTTCCTCCTGCAGTAGTGAAAATATGTTCCCAGCAGCAACCCAGGGTAACCTACTACAAATGCACATTCTTGAGCCCCAAGCAAACCTACTGGGAATATTAACCAGCTCCACCCCATTTTGTCACACACTAATGCTTAAGAAGAACAGTCCTCAGGAAACAAATTCAAATTTAACTCATCACCCTAAGTCACCTTTCTCTTCCAGCCTCTAGGATATCCCCAAATCTTCTAGCTCCTTCCAACAGCTCAGATCCTAAATATTTAAAGAATATTTAAGATGAGCCAGAGCTAGGGGACATAGCTATGTGTATGAGGTGGTGCCTAACCTCAGAGGTCACCTGCCGTGACCACCTCTTCTTCCCACACATGCTATTCTGGCCCCTTGTGTCCTGGATCCCATTCCTTCCCAGTCTCCTCCAAATCCTCCTCCTGAAATAGCTGTGAACACATTCTTAGTTTCTCTACTCCTTTACTCCATTCCTTATGGTTGAGTTAATGGTGCCTCTGAAACATTTCAATACGTACAGGCCAAGGAGAGAGGCCTGGAACAGACCCTCCTGAGTTCACCTTCAGAGGAAGCAGGACCCTGTGCACACCTGGATTTCAGAATTCTGACCCCACAGTTGTGAGATGGTAAAGGTCTGTCCTTCTAACCCCCCACCTGCCATTTGTGGTGCTTTGTTACAGCCGCCCCAGGAAATTCCTTTCGTTTTTAAACAACTTTATTAAGACAGAACTCATATACTATATAATTTAACCACTTAAAAAGCTCAATTAAGTCTTTAGTATATTGACAAAGCTGTGCCATCACCATTGCAACCAATTTTAGAACATTTTTATCACTCCAAAAAGAAATCCCAACCCTTTTGTCCATCACTTCCACTTCCCTGTGTGCTCCCTAGTCCCACTGAGCTACCTTCTGTGTCTGTTATTCAAAATAACTCAAAAGGAACCCAACAAAAGAGCCAAGAGATTTAGAACAGACACTTTACAAAAGATCTGTGAATTACCAGCAGGTAAAGGAAAGGATGCTCAATATCATTAGTCACTGGGACAACTCAAATAACACCATGACCTACCCACATTAGCCATGGCTGAAGTTAAAAAGTTCGAGGATACCGAGCACTGAAGTGTAAAATGGTACGAACGTTATCAGAAACAGTTTGGTAGTTTCCAACAAAATTACATACTTAACATCTATGTGGCCTGTGCAGTGCCATGCCTAGGTATCTACCCAAGAAAAATGATCTCATGTCCAGAGACATAACAAATGCTTCTCACAGTTTTATTCTTAGCAGTTAAGTACTGGAACAATGATAGGTGATAGGAGAACCAGATCATGCCACATCCATACGATGGAATACTACTCAGCAATAAAAAACAACAACAACAAAAAAACAAACTATTTACACATGTGACAACCGGACGACTCTCAAAAACATTATGCTTTTTGAAAGAAGCCAGGCAAAGAGTATTTACTGTATGATTCTATTTATATGAAATTTTAGAACAAGAAAGCTAACCCAGGGCAGCCTCGGTGGCTCAGCGGTTTAGTGCTGCCTTCAGCCCAGGATGTGATTCTGGAGACCTGGGATCTAGTCCCACATCAGGCTCCCTGCATGGACCCTGCTTCTTCCTCTGTTTGTATCTCTGCCTCTGTCTGTCTGTCTCTCTCTGTGTCTATCATGAATAAATAAAATCTTAAAAAAAAAAAGAAAGAAAGAAAGAAAGAAAGAAAGAAAGAAAGAAAGAAAGAAAGAAAGCAAGCTAATCTATGGCGATGGGAAGCAGCCCGATGCTTGCCTGGGAGTGGGGATGGGGTATGAGGGAATATTTTGGGCTGGCAGAAATGTTTTGTATTTTGGACTAATGGTTGCACAGTGAATAAATCTAACCAAAACTCATATAACTTTCTACTAAAATGCCTCATACACTAGTATATGTAAATTATACAGCAATAAAAGTTGATTTTTTAAAAAAGTATAAAAGAGAGAAAGACATATACTACTTTTCACTAAGTGGAACAGGATGGTGATTAGCTATGTTACTGCACGCAGTTTTCCTGAGTCTGTTTTCCTTGACTGTAAACTAGAGATAATTACAGTACCTACCTTATAGATGACTGTGAGGTTTAAATGAAAGTATGTGTGGAAGACTGGTATGTATTAAGTCCTCATTAAATGTCCCTATTAGTAGTAGTATTATCAACTGCTCTTAAGACTAAAATAATCAGCTTGGGATAAAAGTGCATTCAATAATTACATCTAATAAATTAATCTCTAATCTAAGAAAATGACATCTACTAATCGCTATTCCAGCTAACGCCTCAAAATAACAGGACAGGGGCCCCTAGCTAGCTCAGTTGGTGGAGCATGCAACTCTTGAGCCCAACATTGGGTGTGGAGATTACTTAAAAAAATTTTTTTTTAAAATGACATGATAAAGAAATCAGTAAGTATAAAAATACACCCCTTTAAAGCAGTAAATTACCAACTGCTTGGGTATCCACTGTTGCACAACAGACCACCCCAAAACTTAGTAGCTAATACCAATAGCCATGTAATCTGTTCTCGAATTCCACAAGCAAGGCTGGTTTCAGCTGGGCCCTCTGCTTGCCTGGTAACCGGTCACTGCTTGGTAGCTGGGGGCTAGCGTCCACTGGGACCATGGGGTCTTCCAACTTCCACATGTCCTCCTCTCCTGGCGCGCCCTTGTGTGTTACATGTAGCTCCAGAGAACACAAAAGCAGAAGCCACTGACTTCTTAAGAAGTAAAGCCTGGTACCAGCACGTCGTCATCTCTGCAGCATTCTGCCAATTTTAGAGTGTCCCAGGGACAGGGCATGGGTACCAAGAAGGGGTTTCTCTGGTTATCACCAATAGAAGGGACAGCAATGAAACCACCTGGTTTGCAAACAGCAGCAAGTCTGCAGAATCACCTGGGGCTGTAAATGGACCGCAACCTGAACATATAATCCTCGTTATTACAAGGGCTAGAATAACAATGAAGCGTGTGAAGGTTCAACAGTGTGCTTCTTATGTGATACGCAATGCTAGTTATATGCTTACTAACTACTGCACCCAGTTTAGGGTCACCACGGTAGCCTTTTAAAAAAATACACTTACCTCACCATTCTAATCTTATTTTATTATTCTTAAAGATTTCATTTATTTATTTGAGAGAGACCACGTGCAAGAGTGCATGAGTAGGGGGGAGGGGTAGACAGGGGGGAGAGGGGGAGAGAGAGAGAGAGAGAGAGAGAGAAAAGGATAAGCAGATTCCCCACTGAGTGGGAAGCCCCAACGAGGGGCTCAATCCCAGGACCCAGGGATCACGACCTGAGCCAAAGGCGGCAGATGCCTGACCCATTAAGCCACCCAGGCATCCCCACCATTCTAATTTTAAAGGGGGTAAGGAGTTCTTGTGCATTCTGTTCGCCATGATTCTAAGATGCATACACCATCCCCTCAACATCTCCATCACAGCCAGATGAAGGCATGTGATGCAAACAATCCACAATTTAATTGTTCACTAGAACCTACAAGCCAGACACTCTTAAGAGTCTGTAAAACATTTCCATATGAATTACTTCATTTGTTCCTGTGAGTTAACCAGGGCTGACATCATCTCATTCTTTCTCACACCCCCTTCCCAATTTTTAAAAATAGATGCTAGGTGAGAAAAAAATGAAGGTACAATTATTATTACAACAAAGACAAGATAGAATGACCAAGCAAGATTGGTTCATAAAATTATTACTCATTCAAATACTTCCTGGATGCCTACTATTGCCAAGCATGATGCTACCAGATGTATGCCACTGAGAATATAAGAGTAAGTTTATATTAAAACATAAAGATCTGAGCTACAGAAATGAAGAACTTTATTAACTGTCAGGGTTATTAAACTAAAAGAGAAACAAAATTCTGCCAAAAAGCCTATGGAACTATCTCCCTGCAGAGTTTTAAAACAGGAGATCCGTTTCCATGGGATGATCAGAGACACAGACGAGCTGGAAGGCAGGGGGCAGACCTGATAACTGCAGGAAATTCAATGTTTGGCAACAATGAAGAATGAATTTTGCTATATATGTGGCCAAAACTGGGGAGAAGGCAGGGGTTCAGGGTGGAAAAGAGAGAAAACAAGAGATAAATTCTCAAATTATAACACAATCTTTAAAGTATTAAAGAACATGAAGTTCAAGACTCATCAAAACTTAGTTATAACAAAAAATTAAGGAAATGAAATGGGACCTAGCATGAATAATTATTAAAAATTATTTCTTCAAAAGGTCAAGAATCTACAACAATCCATTTATGATCACTAATTTCTTCCTTGCTCTTCCTGTGCTCTTCCTCCCAGCAGCTGGACATGTACAGCGAACGCCCGAAACATGGTTGGCCCTGACATGTGTCCTACACAGTGTAATACTTACACAAGATTTTGAAAGCTTGGCATAAAAGAAGTAATAATATCAAAAATATTCAATATATATTGAAATAATATTTTGGACATATGGGGCTAAATTAAACATTTACTTCAATTATTTCAACTTTCTTTTTATTTGCTTAATGTGGTTAGTGGAAAAAATTTAAATTCCCTATGTAGCTTACATTCTATTCCTGTTGGATAATGATGCTCTACACTATGGTTTAAGGGTATAGGAACATTCTACTTGTATAAACTTAGCTGCCTACCAAAAAGACTTCCACAGAAGTTTGAGAAATGGAAGGTATGTCCATCTTGGGTACAGTCCAGTTTTTTAGGATAATAGTCATCCAGAAACATGGTCAGATTTTTATTTTATAGAAACACATTCACACATTTTGGTAGCAGTTATGCAGAATGAAAAAGTCTAGGGGCACCTGAGTGCCTCAGTCAGTTAAGAGCCCACCTCTTGATCTCAGCTCAGGTCTTGTTCTCATGTATATGAGTTCAAGCCCCTCATTGGGCTCCACAGTGGGCGTGGAGCCTACTTAAAAAGGCTGGGGGGGGGGGCAGCCCACATGGCTCAGCGGTTTAGCGCCACCTTCAGCCCAGGGCCTGATCCTGGAGACCTGGGATCGAGTCCCACGTCAGGCTTTCTGCATGGAGCCTGCTTCTCCCTCTGCCTGTGCCTCTGCCTTTCTCTTTCTCTGTCTCTCTCATGAATAAATAAATAAAATCTTAAAAAAAAAAAAAGTCTTGAGATGAAGCCCAGCTCCCCATCCCCCCAAAGCAAGGAACACCCTTGTAGATGGACACGAATCCTTACCACCCATGCCTGGTGGAGAGAGCAGGAATGTGTGGGGCCAGGTTCATCTTACAACCTCCTGTTTCCAAGGCAGTAGGGAAACAGCCCCACAGCATGAAGGTGTATTGGGTGACCTGAGGACCCAGGAGCAGCATACCTTCAGAGTCCCAAATGCAGGCACAGCCACCTATCTCTAGGACCATGGGAACCATGCGGGTTCTGAGGTTCCCTAACAGGGCCTCAGCAGCCAGAAAGCAAGGTGAGTATTGCAAATCTGGCAAGTACATAAATGAATCTGGCCCATCCTCTGGCCCTGGTCTCCCTTTCTCCCTTTAGCCAATGGCACCATTACCCAATGAAGGGCCTCGTGCAAACCACCCAAAAGTTATTCTTAACCTCTCCCACACCACAGTCTTGAAAATTCCCCCCTCATCACTTCCCAACTGTGTCATGTCATCCTGCCTGTACCTGACCAGTCCCTGGCACCCTGGCTGGTGAACTCCAGCATGTGGCTGGGCTCGGCACTTCCACTCCCTGACTGCCCCATCCACCTCAGAGAGCCGTGGGAGGGATCTCCTGGAGGTGACAGAACAGGAGGATCAGCAAACTACAACAGAGGCCCGATGCAGCCAGTCTGTTTTTGTACAGCCTATGAACTACACATGTTTTTTCCATTTTCAACTGGTTGAAAAAAAAATCAGTAATACTGAAGTAATACTTCACAATGTGAAAAATTAGAGGAAATTCAAATGTCAGTGTCTGTAAATAAGGTTTTACTAGCACACGGCTACCTTCATTTACGCACTGTCCCCAGCTGCTTGCGTGCTACAAAAGGCAGGAGCACAGCTGACTCTTGAACATGGGTTTGAACTGTGCAGGTCCACTTACATGCAGATTTTTTTTTTCCTGATAAATACACCACACTATTATAAATGTATTTGTGCTTCCTTATGATTTTCTCAGTAACATTTGCCTTTCACTGGCTCACTTTACTGTAACAATAGAGTATACAGTATGTATATTTACAGAAAACGTTTGTCAATCCTGGTGTAGAAGATCACCTTACCTGTTGCTTAAAACTCATCAGTGACCTTCTTCTGTTTCTAGGGAAAAGTCTGAAACTTTGACCAAGGCCTATGAGGCTGTTCTTGATAGACAGCACACAGATAAATCCCATGTGACCTCTTTGCTTACTCCCATCTTACTCTTCTCTGCCTCGTTCACCATTCCCAGATCCAGCCACTGCACCAAGCTCCCACCCATCTTTTGGGGAGCTTTGCCTATGTCATTCCTTTTGACTAAAACTCTGCCCTTCTTCCTCTGCCCCACTAAACCCCCACCCTCTGCCTGGTTAACTCCAGCTTTTTTTTTTTTAGATTTTATTTATTCATTTGACAGACAGAGAGAGAGAGATAGACAAATATCACAAATAGGAGGAGAGGGAGGGGGAGAAGCAGACTCCCAGTTGAGCAGAGAACCTGCCGTGGGGCTGGATCCCAGGATCATGACCTGAGCTGAAGGCAGACACCTAACAGACTGAGCCACCCAGGCAGCCCTGGCTAACTGCAGCTTAATTTTTTTTAATTAATTAATTTTTTAAACATTTTATTTATTTATTCATGAGAGACACAGAGGCAGAGAGAGGCAGAGGGAGAAGTAGGCTCCTCAAAGAGAACCATTGAGGCACCCAGGTGTCCCTAACTCCAGCTTTAATGACAGTTCTTTAGGGATTACTCTCTATGCCCACCCACAGTTACAGGAGCTCTCCCCTCCATTACTTCTCTCAAAGCATTTATCCCAATTGTTTTAAATAATAACCCATATAGTGGCCCAATTAAGAGTACTGGCTCTGGAAAATTCAGATCCTGGTTCAGCTACTTACTAAATGTTTGATCTTGGGCAAATCACTTAAATTTTGTGGCTCAGTTTCCTCACCTATTAAACAGGCATCATCACCATCACCACCATCATCATCACTACATCACAGAGTTTAAGGGCACCCCATAGCACTAATGCTTTAAAAACCACCACCATTATTGTTAGTAGCCGTACTGTCTCCTGTGGCTCCATCACTAGATGAAGCTCCCTGAGGGCAGGGATCAGGAATGCCTCTGCCTCGGTGACCATGTACACAGTATCTGGCATATAGTAAGAACTGACTGGAACAATATGACACTTAATCCACACAGTGTCCTCTTCAACCAGGCATTTTAAGCAACTCAATCTTTAGGGGAACTGAAGTCCTCTGGAGAGCTAACGGAAGCCAACTCTTTCCCCAGAAAACATGCCCATGATTTCAGGGAAAGCTCATGAACTCCAAGAATCACTACTCTAAGTTGGCAATGCTCCTTAACATGTGACACCCAGCACTGCAGAGACTGCTCTACTTGTGGCTCAGAATGAGCGTTGGTTAACATTTTAGCCCAGAAAATCAACCCAGGTCCTCAATCTGTAACACTCAGGAAACCATTTCTGAAACAGAAGCATAAGACTTCACATTTCTTTCTTTTTTTTTTTAAAGATATATTTGGGGAGGGGGGAGGAGTGTGTGTGCAAGCATGTACGTGGGGAAAGAGAATCCTGAGGTGGACTCTATGCTGAGCAAAGCCAGATGTGGGTCTCGATCCCAGGACCCTGAGATCATGACCTGAGCTGAAACCAAGAATTGGGTGCTTAGACTGAGCCACTCAGGTATCCCAAGACTTGACATTTCTGATCATCCTTCCCTCCAGTAGCCATCTCAGTAATGTTCTGGTCCATGTATTCCAGCCCCTGGCACACTCAAGGCCATACTAGCCTGTGGCGAGATTCACCCTATGATATATAGTTCTTGCCAGGCAGGCAGACCAGAGATTCCAGTGTTATCCCACTTCTCCTCCTGCCACAGAGCCTCACACCTTACCTTATGTGTCCAGTTTGCCAAGGTCATCTTGAGTCCTCCTCCCACTGATGTTAGCCACTGTGGTTGAATTTTGCCACTTAGGTTTTTGACCCAGCCACCTACACAAGTTATGAACAAGAATAAAAAGAACCGGGATCCCTGGGTGGCGCAGCGGTTTGGCGCCTGCCTTTGGCCCAGGGCGCGATCCTGGAGACCCAGGATCGAACCCCACGTCGGGCTCCCGGTGCATGGAGCCTGCTTCTCCCTCTGCCTGTGTCTCTGCCTCTCTCTCTCTCTCTGACTATCATAAATAAATAAAAATTTAAAAAAAAAAATAATAATACCACTTCCTCAAACTAGAATACTTTAAAAAAAAAAAAAAAAAAAAAAAAAAAAAAGAATAAAAAGAACCTATACTTTAAAATACCTTTGAAAACAAGCAGGTATGCCTGGGTGGCTCAGTTGGTTAAGCATCTGCCTTTGGCTCAGGTCATGATCTTAGGGTCCTGGGATTGAGCCCCTGCATTGGGCTCCCTGCTTAGTAGGGAGCCTGCTTCTCCCTCTCCTCCTGCTCCTGCTCTATTTCTAATAAATAACATCTTAAAAAAAAAAAAAAAAGATTTGAAAATGAGCAAACTATTGGCTTGATGCATTTAAATCTAATACAAGCCTTAGAAAAGCATTTTCGTTTCATAAAATTACATTAACTGTGAGAGCCGGTATTTTCATCTCCACGTGCACAAATTATTTACCGTGACACCATAGAGCTAACATTCAACTTTTGATCTTGCAAGAAACAGGATCACATATCTTGTTAAACTACCACTTTCTGTTTCAAAAGTCCCTAAGGAGTCTTTCTGTAGCCAAGTAAGTCCAACAGAAAAGGAAATAGGGGAGGGGGAACCAGGAAGTAAGGGGGACTCCAACCAACCAAGGACATAAGGGAGTTAACTTTATTAGGGTCCTCAAACGGCCCTGCTTTCACCTGCCCACAGAGTGCCAGATTTCTGCTTCTAGTTCTTCTGTTCTAAATCTCAATTCAGACTTCAAATTCCAATGTCCTATATGGAACTCTATTTTACCAGATGCCCAATATACATTTATGAATATTAAAATACTAAAATAGAAAAAAAATAAAAAAAAATAAAAAAAAATACTAAAATAGTATTCCATGACCTCTGTGTTTGAGATGTTAAATTGCATTTCCAATTCAAGCCAGCAGTTCATGATAGAGGTCCCCACCAGTTTGCACTGTGACTATGAGGTTAAGAGACAGACTGTGGAGACTCTATTACTTAAGGCTTACTTAGGTACTTTATGATAAAGTTCTATAACTAAGAATAAAGGTTCTCTCAAGGGTGATCGCTAAAGATTTCAGATTGGTTTAACTTGCACAATATCATGTCCAAATTCAGTTCTAACTTATTCAAATCCACTCAGGACGGTTTTAAAGCTGTTCATGTCTTATTCTAGATCTTTTTTTTTTTTTTAAGATTTTATTTATTTATTCATGATAGTCACACACAGAGAGAGAGAGAGAGAGAGAGAGAGAGAGAGAGAGAGAGAGGGGCAGAGACACAGGCAGAGGGAGAAGCAGGCTCCATGAAGGGAGCCTCGCGGAATTTGATCCCGGGTCTCCAGGATTGTGCCCTGGGCCAAAGGCAAGCGCCAAACCGCTGTGCCACCCAGGGATCCCTTATTCTAGATCTTCAAGTAAGAAAAGTGGTATGGATTTCTGACTTCATGATCACAAGCAGAGATGCTGTTTCTCATTTTGTGATCAACACGGCTCTCGGGACTTAGTACCCCAGTGCTCCCGATTCTGATGCTTGTGTTGGAAAACCGTGTTATTAGCAAATAGGTCCTGATACGCTGCCATCCTTGGCAATTCTTACTAATCTCTGGGAGCCTTGCCATTACCAGGTCAAAAGACAACATGCGCCCCACACTGTGCCACAATCAGAGGCCAAAGCAACTGGCTTTACCCTTAGTGCTTACTACCCTGGAAGGCATGTCTTGAAGCTCCTGCAAAGTGCTGCTTCATCTGGCCCCTGACCACCTCCAACTTCATTTCCTACCCCCACCACGTTCTCTGCTAGTCACCCTGCCTCCTCACCATACCTCTCCTACCAGGGGACAGAGCCTCTTCTGGAAGGCTCCTCTAAGACTGTTGTAACCACGTCCCTTGAGCAGCATCCAGGATGCAGCCACTCTTGATTCAATTCTGCACAAGGGCAAGTAGAGTCTCTCCAGGTTCCACATACCATTGTTCAAGGATTCTCAGGGTGTAGACAGAGAAACTCTGGAGGAGGTCCCTTGAGACCTTTTCAGGGGGCTCATGAGGTCAAAACTATTTCCATCACAATACCAAGATATTATCTGCCTTTTCCAAGCCCTGTCCCTATTTGCACTAATGGTGCAAAAGCAATGTAGCACTCCTGGCCTGGTACCCTAAGCACACATCAAGACAGTGGTTACAAACTGTAGTGGAAAGCACTGTAGTCTTCAGGACCACACAACCACAGTAAAAAAAAAAAAAAAAAAAAAAAAAAAATCTATTTTCACTTAACAGTGTCCTTGAGGAAGCAGTTAACAATGATTAATTTTATCCTGACTCTTAAGTATGTCTTTTTACTATTGTGTGACAAAATGGGATGCGTACACAAACTGCTGCAGCATGCTGAAGTGTGATGGTTGTCTTGAAGAAAAGCACATAAGCAACTGTTTGTGAAGTGATCTGAAAATAGTCCCCTCTATCAGAGAACATCATTTTTACCTACAAGAATGATGGACAAACCATCATTATTTCAAACAGAGAGTATTTGGCAAGCATCTTCTTGAAGTGAAAGAAACGAAGACTGTCACTTCAAGTAAAAATAGTAGCACTGTGCCAACGATCAAATTCAAACTCTCAGGAGGAAATTAGAATTTTGGGGAATTTGCATCACTCATATTTTTTTTTAATTTTTATTTATGATAGTCACAGAGAGAGAGAGAGAGAGAGAGAGAGAGAGAGGCAGAGACACAGGCAGAGGGAGAAGCAGGCTCCATGCACCGGGAGCCCGACATGGGACTCGATAGTCATTCAGTGCCAAACCACTGTGCCACCCAGGGATCCTGCATCACTCATATTTACATTTTTTTTTTTTTCCTAAGGAGACTGATGGTGATGTCAAAAAACAATACGATTGAGAAGTTTTTATGCTGGAAAGACTGGGTGGTTCAGATGGGTAAGCATCAGACTCTTGGTTTTGGCTCAGGCCATCTTGGGGTTGTGGGATAGAGCTCTGGATCTACAGGGAGACTGCCTGAGATTCTCTTTCCTGGTACCCCTCTTCTGGCTTGCACATGTGCACTCTCTCTCAAATAAATCTTAAAAAAAAAAAAAAAGTTTTGGGACACCTAGGTGGTTCTGTGGTTGACCATCTGCCTTCGACTCAGGTCGGTGATCCTGAGATCCTGGGATCCAGTCCCACGTCGGGCTCCCTGTGAGGAGCCTGCTTCTCCCCCTCTGCCTCTCTCTGCCTCTCTCTGTGTGTCTCTCATGAGTAAATAAATAAAGTCTTAAAAAAAAAAAAAAAGCCTGTATGTCAAAATGTATCAAAATGTGGAAGGATCTGAATAGCAAATCATTCTTTTAGAAATAACCAAGACACAACATTACAAAAATCAGTCATAGGTAGAAGATCTACTCAAAGTGCAAAATAAAGCAATGGAATTCAACGTAGCAGAGTAGAAAAAATTCTTCCATATGATTTCAGGTTGCATACTACAACTAACCACCTATGGAGTTGAAACTACCACCAACACCTATGGAGTTCCGGTGATTATCAAAAAATATAAGAAATTATCTGAGGGACACCTGGTGGCTCAATGGTTGAATGTCTACCTTTGGCTCAGGGCATGATCCCAGAGTCCAGGGATTGAGTCCCACATCAGGCTTCCTGCATGGAGCCTGCTTCTCTCTCTGCTTCACTCTCTCTTTGTCTCTCATGAATAAATAAAATCTTTTTAAAAAATTATCTGAAAAAGCTATTAAAAGATTCCTGGGCTGCCTGGGTAGCTCAGACGGTTAAGCGTCTAACTTCCCGGTTAAGCGTCTAACTTCCCGTGGGTGGTGATCTCAGGATCCTGGGATCAAGCCCCATGTCAGGCTCTGTGCTCAGCAGGGAGTCTGCTTTTCCCTCCCCCTCTGCTTCTCCTCCTGCTCATGCACCCTTTCTCTAATAAATTAATAAAATCTTAAAAAAATACTCCTCCCTTTTCCAACTAGTTATCTGTGCAAGGCTGGATTTCTTTCATATACTGCATTAAAATAACATATTGCAATGGAATGAATTTAGAAGCAGTATGAGAATTCAGCTGGTTTTAAAATCAGATATTTAAAGGTAATTGCAAAACTATAAAGCATCCTATCAAAATCCTAGCATTTTCCCCCTCAGAAATTGACAAGCTAGACCTAAAATTCATATGGTAATGCAAGGGACTCATAATAGCCAAAACCACCTTGAAAGACTGAAGTATGAAGACTGACACTTCCTTATTTTGAAGCTTACTACAAAATTACAGCAATCAAGACTCTAGTGTGATATTGGTGTAAGGATAGGCATATAGGTGAAAGGAATAGAATCCAGAAATAAACTCATATTTATGGTCATTTGGTTTTTCACAAAGATGTCAAGATAATTCAGTAAGAATAGTCTTTAATAAAATGTGTTAAGACAACTTGACATCCACATGCAAAAGACTAAAGTTGTATCCCTATCCCCTACCATATACAAGAATTAACTCTGATATCAAATGTGTAAAAGTTAAAATTATAAAACACTTAGAAGAAAACATAGTAGTAAATCTACATGGCCTCGGATCAAGCAATGGTTTTTTACACATGACACCAAAAGCACAAGTCACCGAAGAAAAAATAAACTGGACTTTATCAAAATTGAAATATTTTGCTTCAAAGGACATCATCAAGTACATGAAAAGACAACCCCACAGGATGGAAGAAATTAGGTGCAAATCTCATGTGATACCACTTCACACCTATAAGCACCGCTAAAATCAAAAAGACAATTATAAGTGTTGATGAAAATGTAAAGAAACTGAAACCAATGTTCAATTGTTGGTGGGAATGTAAAATGGCACAGCTGCTGTGGAACAGTTTTAGCAGTTCCCCAAAATGTTGCACATAAGGGCACCTGGGTGGCTCAGTTGGTTAAGTGTTTTGTCTGACTTCTGCTCAGGTCATGATCTCAGGGCCCCACCACTCAGCAGGGAGTCGGCTTGTCCCTTTCGCTCTTCCTCTGCCCCTCCCCCTGCTTGTGCTCTGTCTCTCAAATGAATAAAATCTTTAAAAAAATAAATGGTACACAGAGTCACCATATGACCCAGTAATTCCACTCCTAGGAATATACCCAAGAGAAATGAAAAGCTATTTCTACGCAAAAATTTGTATAGGAATTGTCATAATAGCATTACTCATAACAGCCAAAACGCAGAAACAACCACATGTCCATCAATTGACAAATGTATAAATAAAATGTGGTATATTCAAATAACGGTATGTTATTTGGCCACGAAAGGGAATTACTAGTATATGCTACGACATGGATGAACCTTGAAAATATTCCCATTAAATGAAAGATGCCCATCGCAAAAGACCACGTATATATGATTTCATTTCTATGAAATGTCCAGAATAGGCAATTCATAGTAATAGAAAGCAGGTTAGTAGATGCCAGGAGAAGGGGTGAGTGGGAGAGTATGTCAATAGGTAGACGGTTTATCTAGGGGTGACGAAGGTTATTATGAATAGACATAACCCACCTGGACATCAAAATAACATCCGTCACTGAAGTATCATAATCACAATTTTTTTTTTTTAAAGATTTTATTTACTCGAGAGAGAGAGAGACAGAGAGAGAGGCAGAGACACAAGCAGGCTCCATGCATGGAGCCCGACGTGGGACTCGATCACTGGTCTCCAGGATCACACCCTGGGCTGCAGACGGTACTAAACCACTGCGCCACCGGGGCTGCCCTCAAAATCACAAATGTAAGCTCTGACTATCCTCTTGTATAAAACAAATGGCCACCACCACCCAAAAAAAAAGTTAATTTCAAGCTTCAACAGAAGGTGGCCACTACAGGACTTCCCTACCCAAAGGTACACTGAGTGCCTGAACACACAACTTCACATGCTAATAGATTTTCATAAATGGCGTTTTACCATTTACCTTTACCTTTAACATTTTCAATGATGTGTCAGGAAAGGACAGAGTAACTTAAAAAGACACTAAATCGGAATATAATTGGATTGTATTTTACTGGGAACAAATCTAATGACATTTTCCCCTATGAAGTATCCAACTAAAAGGTGCATCTTCTTTACTAACTAAAACATTTTGACAAGGTAATAATTTGAGTTACTTCTGAACTTTTACCAAACCACACAGTTGTTTCATTTTCTCTTTTATAATTTTACATTCCTCTCCCTTTTGTTAACCTCAGAGACTTTTATAGGACAAAAAAATCTTTTGATTATGGTCTGATGGTAAACCAGATTATCAAAACTCTCTGCAGAAGATTCTGGCAAAGGATGTACCAGATTTTATTTAAAGATTGCTACCTGACACTACATTTTTTTTAACTTGATTAAGTGAGTTACCTCCTATCATGGGACTACTTGTTTGTATTAGAAACAATGGACGTAGGGGAGTGTGATCATTTGCCACTACGAAAACAATTAATACAAAGCATTTCCAGAAAGCCAGACTGCGTTATAGGTGACGTGTCCTTAAAAGCTTAACGCTGTAAATAACAGGAAAAGTACTTCAGGAAAAAGGCTTGTACAAATTACCTGAGAATTTTATACTCCTCGGTGGCAGTTTTATCAATGTTTTAAAAATATACAACATTTGAAAGCCAAGTAAAACATCATAGCACTTAGTAGTTTTATCTGAAGGAAAACTATTAAAGTTTGTGACATGACAAAGGCACAATGACAAGTATCTCACTAGCCAAACCACCATAAGATATTTAATCAAGAGAACATTCTAAGAAAGGTGTGGTTTCTAGCAGAGCCTTTTCCTACCGCTTAAAAAAATATGTATTTTTTTAAGTAATCTCTACACCCAACATGGGGCTAGAACTCACAATCCTGAGATCAAGAGTCGCACACTCTTCACCTTTAGTCAATATGACAGAATAGCCCAGCATCACAAAACAACACAACCTAGAAACACACATACTCAAACTTTTCTAGGATAAGCACCACATGCAAGCAAACGTGTCCATAAATTCTTGTAAGTCTGAATACTGGATAATGCTCTAAAGAGTGCCTAGGACATAGCAACTGGGAAATACTTCCTTTTTTGATGCTGGCAAAACAAAAGACCCACAAACCACAAAGTGTCTTGGTTCCTTACAAAGGACAAAGGTAAACAACTTTAAAATCAAAGGCAAAGGTTGGGAGTAATTTAACCTCTCCAAAATACCTTTCACTTTAATCATCGCGACACCTGAAGCAGGCTACATACAGTACTATGACATACCGAAGCCACAAAAAACAGGGACCAGAACTTAATGTGTATCCCACTGGAGGCCAGGTGAGCACAGTATTTCAAAAAGCAGTTTAAAATAAATGTTTGTAAAGAGAAGGCTAAGGGGTGGCCTGTCCCACCTGGGTCTTCAGGAGGATGAGGATTAGATGGAAGACAGAACAGATCTCAATGGGACATAAGGAAAACCCCAATAAAACACTAGACTCGCTTATTATGGAAGACTAGAATTACCATCTGGAGAATTTCAAGGAGTATCTTTAGGACATTCTCTCAAGTTGAAAACAGGTAGCCCAGGTAGAGGTCATCTTAAACTTAATCATTGGGAGAAGGCTATCCTCAACTAGTGTGGACACTATGTATCTACATATGTGATCGGAACTCACTCAAGAGTCAGTATATGTCCTGGATCCACTCTTCAAAATGCCAAGGAAATAAAGAGAAAAGAGAAGCAAGAGCTGGGTGATTCAGGCCGCCAGTCAAGGTTCGATTCCACAGGGGCACTGGGAGAGTGGACTGCTGGTGATTTCTTAAAGCCTGGATGTGATGCATGGTTACTCCAGGGCTGCAGCTGCCCAGGCCCTCACCCATTCTTCCCCCACATATATACCGAGGATTTGGGACTGCCTCACACAAGTTGTCCCTCTGACTGGGCACCCCCTACCTCTACACAAGCATGTCCCCACCTTTGATTCCCCCCCATTCTTAGGATCCCTCCACCCGGCAGCACTTTGACGGGAGAGATGATAAAGGGATGAGTAAGCATGCCGTAGCTGATCTTGGTCAAAGAGCACAGACCCTGGCACCGGCGGTGGAAAATGGGGGTGAGGAAGCAGAGCAGAAAGCGGAGTGGGGAGTTCATCCAGTGGGCAGCAGGCAGTGACAAGCTTTCCTACGGCAGTTACTGCTGCCTCCTCCTGCAACCGCCGCGGGCTCCAGACCTTCGCCTCCCCCCCCCCGCCCCCCTCGACCAAGCGCCCCTTTTTCTTAGACAGTTACTTAAAAACAACACGAACACATCAACGTAATTTCTCCGGGCTTCCGGTTGTCAAAGACAATAAAGCCTCGCCCTGAAGCACGGCTAAGTTCAACGATTCAGTGTCCTCACTCGTCTTCTGCGCCCGGGCCAGCCCCGGCCCCACCGCGGACCACCCCGTCCGGCGAGAAGGCGACCGCCAGGAACAGCTGCAAACGCACGTCGGCCTTCAAGGGGGGGAACACCCCGGCAAACTTCTGAACCACTTCACCAGCCCGGTTACAAGTGCCTGACCTTATTTTTTCCTGAAGAAAAATAGGACACCGAGAGAAAGAAATCTCGTTTTCTCCGCCTTCCTACTTGGGTCGCTGGCCGCATCGAGGGGCTCTGGGGGTTTCCTCGCTAGCGAACTTGCCCTCCGCAGCCAAACGTCCCTTGGGTCCCCGGCTTTCTTTAAGACGCTCCACTTCGCCACGGACAGGAAAGCACCAAGGTGCCGTTTCCTTTGTTAAAATTCCCCGGACTTTATTTAACTGGGGGAGGAAAGGCCGCCGGCAAGACCGCGCCAGCCCTCCGCGAGGAGGTGGAGGGGGGACAGGTGCGATGGCTCCCGGCCGCGGCTGTGGCCGGGAGCGGAGCCCTCCGCCGCCCCGCACCGGCCCGCGCCTCTCCGCCCGCCCGCGGCCTCCCCGGCACGTCCTCCCGAGCCCGGGCCGCCCCCCGCCGCCGCCGCCGCCGCCGCCCCGCGGGCCCAGCCTCGCCGCCTCCGCTCAAAATGGAGGTGGCGGCGGCGGGCGGCTGGTTACGAAACGCGCGGCCGCCACATGGCCACGCCGACCCCAAACTTGGCCGGGCCGCCGCGTCCCGGCGCCCAGGCGAGGCTGGGTCGTGGCGGCGGAGGCCGCGCGGCGCCCGCCACTCACCCACAGACCGGTAGCCCAGGATCGCGATCTTCCGGGACTTGGACTGCGGCATCTTGGCGGCCTCCTCAGCCCCAGGCCAACCACATCAACCGCGGCGGCGGCGGCGGCTCCTGTGCTGCGATCGGCGGCGGCCGCGCCGGGGCAGAGCGGCATCCAGGGGCGGGGCGGGCGGGCGCGGGCAGGCGCGGCTGCCTGGGCTCCTCGCTCGCGCGCCCGACCGCCCGGAACCGCCGCGCGGCCCCGCCCCCAAACACGGCCACGTGACCGCCGCCGCCGGCCCCGCCGCGGCTCGCGTCAGCGCCGCCCCCCGCCACCCCCCCCCGGCGTGGCGGCCGCCCCCGCCCCCGGAACGCACGAGGGTGCGTCGGACGACGTTTTACTTTAAGGGGAAATAGAGGGGACGCCAAGATGCCCCCGGAAAAGTCACGACTGAAACTCGCTGCGTCATGACCCTCCCACCCTCTTCCGCCGCCGTTTAATTACGCCAGTCCTCCCCTGGCGCTGATTGGGCAGCTCCCGCCCGCCCGCGCGATGACGCGACGGAAACTCCGTCTCCGATTGGGGGCGGCTAGGAGGCGGAGCCGAGGGCGGGGCCGCTCACCCGGAGCTAAAAATAAATTCCGGCTGCGACCTCGCGGTTGAGCGCGAGCAAAGTTTGAAGTATTCCAACGTCTCAGGGGTTGGGGGCGGGTGGGAGGGAGGGGCGGGGAGACGCTAACTCCCCAGTGATTGGTTAGAGCAGGGAGGGGGCGGGGCAGGTTGTGGGGAGCGCAGTGATTGGCGGGAGGTTGAGCGGTTGGCGGACTCGCGCCTACAGAGCCCTTAAAAGGCGCGAGGCACGTAGCTATTGCGGGCTGGGCGGTGAGCTGGCTGCTCTGTTTTTGGTGGCATTTTAAAAAGTTGTTATTTATATTTTAATCCCTTCACTCTGTCTAGAGTTAGAAAATCTGGGATTGAGGTTGTAGGTGGTTACTAGGCATCATCCCTGAATGAAGGACCCTGGGAAGGATGGAATAATGCGTTCAATTCCAAATGTCATACATTTCACTAAAAATGTGCCTCCCCAGTACTGGGGTCAGCCCTGCCACAGGTGAACCTGGCACAGCCCACAGAGAATAAATAGCACGAGTCAACACCTCTTTACCTGTCAACACCTGCGCAGCTGATTCAGTAGCAAACACCAGCCGTCACAAGCTGAGAACGCTCCAGCAGCATCCTTGCGGGCGTCGGTGCGTGTAGGGGGTACACTCAAGTCTGCTGGGCTCGCCCTTCTGTTTGGGCTCACCTCTCCCGGAAGGGGACGCTGCTGTGTTTCCCACAGTAAGTACCCCAGAATTCCCCCCCCCCCCCCCCCGTGGTGCTGGTGAAGAGCACGAATGCTGGAGGAGAGGAAGGGATGCTTGCGCTGGAGGCCTCGGTCACGGAAAATGAAGGCGGGAGCCAGGTCTGAGAAATGAGGATGCGCTTGGGACCTCTGCAGCCAGGCAGACAAACTTGCATCATACTTCATCTTCTTGCCCCTGGTGGTTGCTAAAGAAGCAGAGACTTCCGCTGCTCCTGTGAAAGGCCTCTCCTGTCCTCTGGCTGTTTGACAGTGTTGGGGCAACCACCTGCTGGTTACAGCCCTTTGCCTTTCCCGGGGAGCTCAGAGGAGTGGCAGGATTGGATTCCCGGGGATGAAGATTCTGAGGTGTGACTGTCCCCTAAATATGCCTTGTTGAGGTGGAACACTGGCCCAGGGCAGAATCCTTCCAGCATCCTGCTGAGGCGCTCCTAAGAGGCAGAGTGTGTGTTCACATCCTAGGGGCTCTACAGATTGAAGCCCGAGACAGCCAGCTGGAATGGAGAAATATCTGTGGAATTCTGTGTTTTATCTTAATGGTTTTTGCATTCTACTCTGTATTTAGTTGAAATATTGAAAAACTTCAGGTCTTAAAATGAGAGTCTCTCAGAAAACGTATCGTTTTTATCCTGTGAACTTGGGTGCTGCTTACCACAGTATTTTGAACTGAAGCTCCTAGACTCCCTGGATGGTTGTGAAATCAGCTTCGTGGGTGTTACCTTCTATCTTCTTAAATAGAAGAACAGAATAGAAAATGGATTGCTCCTATTGGTATTATATTGTATTGTTCTGTTGTGTGTGTACATATATTTGTAGATGTGTTACGTATGTATGTTTTGCATACTAAGTTCCATTGCAAAATGTATTTCTTATCGTGCGTTGCCTCACAGAGTTTGTTGCCCTAGCCTGGGAATAGTAGGAGTCCACACTGAGAAGCTCTGTTGTAAAGGACAAAGTCCTTAAAGAAATGTTCCCATTGTCTTAAAGCCATTAAAGTCAGATCCAGGAATTTTGAAGATTCCATTATTCCAGAATGGGGAGAATTTGTTTGGCTTAAGAAATGACTTAGGCGGGATGCCTGGGTGGCTCAGTGGTTGAGCGTCTGCCTTTGGCCCAGGGCGTGATCCTGGAGTCCTAGGATCGAGTCCCACATCAGGCTCCCTGCATGCAGCCTGCTTCTCCCTCTGCCTGTGTCTCTGCCTCTCTCTGTCTCTCATGAATAAATAAACTATTAAAAAAAGGAAAGAAATAAATGACTTAGGCTCCCTAAAATTATTTGAGACTGACAGTGTGAATTCACACAGAAGTCACTGACCACAGCCAGATCTTACTGGAACATGATGGGGAGAAATGTGTTTGCTTCTGAATTCAAAGTGATTCTACTGATTGAGATCACTTGTTAACTGTTGAAGGCGCTGGAACTTCTGCCACCAATCAGTATCTCCTTTGCAAGGTTCTGCTTATTCAGGAATGCTCTGTCTTGTGGTCTCTGCATGCTGCCTTCCCTCTGTGTGTCTTTCCACTATATCCCATTTCCCTGGGATCTCAGAATTCTGTCTCTTCCACTTAAATTCCAGAGAGAGGACAGGATGTGTTCAGCTAATTATCACCATCCCTTGAGTGAGGAGGTCATGCTAAACCTGGCCTAAACCTCAGGGGTTGCTGGGTAGGGCAATTAGTGGCAGTTGTTTGAGTGTGAACTGTTCATTATTGTGGGAAATTTATTAATGTTCTGTGAGCGTTTCCAAGTTCAATGACATCTTATTTCTAGCCTCCACATTAAAAAAAATTCCCTGAGTTAATATACGAAACTTATTTTTATCTACCATTAGGTTAGACAAAGAGCAAAACCGCTGTGCTTGTTTTTGCTAAAAGGACGTTTGTGAAATTATTTTACCTTGTTACACATGAAAGAGTGACTCTAAGTGCAAGTGAACGTGAAGGCATTTTGTTGTTGTTGTTTTGCTTTTAAATATTTGACCAAGGAAGACTAGAAAAGAAATAATCTTAATCATGGCATAAGCCAAATCAGACTGATCTGTTGTGTCTCATATAGGGTATTGTTCAAATCAAACAGGGCAGATTTGGAGAAACTTGCCAAGGTCATTGCATTGTGTGGTCCTATGGATGCGAGCGTGGTTTTCTCAGAATCTTGAGAGGCCGGTCCTCAGTATCCTAGCAGGAGGCCATCCTAGGGAAAGCAGGTCCCCTGCCTGCACTGGGATGAAAAAGATCCTCTTCTCTCTGCTGCCGGGGATCAGGGATGGTTGGTCTGGCTCAGACCCTGAGGTGCGGAGTTGCATGGAGTGCCTCCTGAGGAGGAAGTGGAGTAAGCCTCTTAGGTCCTTGGAGGTAGGCCACATGTAAAGGAGGATGTTGGCTCAGTAAGGAACTCTAAGGACAGGTTTGGGACTACGCAGTAGTTGTAAATTGTTCTCGACTGTTAAAGATTGAACATGTCCTTCAAAAAGGTGTGCTCAAATCCTAGCACTCTCAGAATGTGATCTTATTTGGAAATAGGGCTGTTGGAGGTATAATTAGTTTAAGATGAGGTCCTCTTGGAGTGGAGTAGATGCTACTCCAATATGACTGGTGTCCTCCCAAGAAGAGACCCTCACACAGACACAGGGCACATGGCTACATGAGGAAAGAGACTGGTGTGATGCTGCCACAAGCCAAGGAATACCCTAGGCTCCCAGAATCTGGAAGAGCCAGGGAAGGATCCTCCCTGGAGACTTTAGAGTCCAGCCCTGCTGACACCTTGATTTTGAACATCTGGCCTTCAGAACTGTGAGAGAATAAATTTCTGTTATTTTAAGCTGCCCAGTTTGTGGCACTTGGTCACGGTGGCCTTAGAAAACATATTTTTAAAAATCACCCCCCCCCCAAAAAAAAGAAAAGGAAAATAAATCCATCAATTATCCTCAAATCATCAATAAAGTTTCATTAAAAGTTTGGATCTAGTTTCTGCTGGGCCATGAATGAAATTGGCCTATCTCCCTAACCCCTGAAGCCAGTGCACCTAGTAGGAGCTTTTGCCAGCCAAGGGCTGCCATGCTCAGCAGAGCACATTTCCTGAGGATCCCTGGTACAGGCCAGACAAATGGCTGGAGCAGAGCACCTATTCCTAGGAGCCTGTATGACAGCACCTGGGGGATGCTTGAGGCAAGCCGGGAGGCTAATTCTGTGCAATAAAACAGGTGATGGCTTGTGCCAGTAAAGCTTGGATTACATAAGCTCTACAACTGTATTTTAGATGTGGAATTTACTCACGGTGTTCACAAGCCACCCAAAGTTATAATTATTGTGTGAGGAACGTGTTCACTGTTGGTTCTTCCTCCCATAGGAAGACATCCCAGTGTGGGATTTTATCTAGCATGTTGAGATCCAAGGAGTTTCTTTCATTGGTGTGGAGGAAAAAACCCAGAATTTCTATTTTTTTTTAAACATTTCTATTTTAAGAATGATAATTGAGCTTTGCTGATATGTAATACATGGATTGACCAGGCCACCCTCATGGCCTGTATGACAGACGGTGGCATGTTGTGACAGGTATGTGAGGTAACCTGGTGGGACATCCACAACAGGGAGTAGTTGGCAGTGTTGCCCTTGCTGGGGTGTCCCAAATATTGTAAAGTATTGCTTTTTAGGCATCTGGTTTTGAGGAATTATGGAATATATTACCTAAATTCTGCTAGACTAAATCTCACAGAATGGTCACAGATCTGAAGAGATTTCCTCCAAAGAAACCATGAATTAGCGATAAGAATAAAAATGTAACATAAGTGTATACTCTGAAAAATGGCAGAGCTGACACCCTCATGTGAGCTCTCTGCCAGCTACACTAAAGGTGAAACTGGTAACCGAATCGTATCTTTCAAGAAAATGACCAAAAACTTTTTTTTTAATAAAAAAATCAAAATTGATTCCAAATAAGATCACATTCTGAGAGGAGCATATAAAATATAGATTCACATCCACATTATTAATGATGACTAAGTATAATTATACCTTGTTAGCTAATGATATAATGAGTATCCCTTAAACAGCAAGGTATTTAAAAACTAAGCATCCAAAACACTGTGGAGACTTTATATAAAGTTTTTCTGCAATTTTTTTTTCTTAGTTTCAAGCATACATATAAAACTAGAGAGATTGGTATAATGCACTCTAGCCTATTACCTATTCAGTATTTACTGAATCCTGGACAATCCTGTTTCATCTATATGCTTCTTCTCCCACCCACCCGTGGATCATTTTGAAGCAAATCCTCAACATCATACTATTCATTCATAAATATGTCACTATTTTCCCTGAAAGATGATTCTCTTTAGAAAATAAAACATGCCATTTTTACACCTAAAACAAAATCAGTTAAGGACTTGTTAATATCACCAGATATCCAGACTATTTGGTGTCTTTTAATGATTCATAATTTTAATAATCAATTCAAATTCAAATCCAAAAAAAGTCCATATAATGCAATTTGTTGCAAAACAAAAACAAAAACAAAAACAAAACAAAACAAAAACAAACAACTTTCTTTGGGGCACCTAGGTGGCTCAGTCGGTTAAGTGTCTGGCTTTGGCTCAAATCAAGATCCCAGGATCCTGGGATGGAGTCTTGTATCAGGCTCCCTGCTCAGCAGAGAGCCTGCTTCTCCCTCTCCCTCTGCCTGCAGCTCCCCCTACTTGTATGCTCTCTCTCCTTCTCTGTCAAACAAAATCTTTAAAAAAAATTATTTTTTCAGAACAGTTATAGATGTGCAGGAAAATTGCAATGATAGTATAGAGAGTTCTCCTATGCCGTGTGCTGAGTACCTTCATTATTAACCTCTTACATCAGGGTGGTATATTAGTTAAAATTAATCAATATTGCTACTTTATGAGTAACTAAAGTCCATACTTTATTCAGATTTCTTTAGTTTTCCCCTAATGTCCTTTTTCTGTTGCAGGATCCCACCTAACATTTACTCATCATGTCTCCTTAGGCTCCTTTTGGATGTAATAGTTTCTCAGACTTTTCTTGTTTTTGATGACCTGGACTGTTTTGAGGAGTGCTGGTCAAGTGTTTTGTAGATTATATCTACTGGGATTTGTCTGATATTTTTGTTAGGTTTAGACTGGGAATTTGGGTTTGGGAGGAAGACCACAGAGGTCAAGTGCCATTTTCATCACATGACATCAAGTGTGCATACTATCAACATGTCTTATCTCTGTTGATGTTGACCTTGATCACCTGGCCAAGGTATTGTTTGTCAGATTTTTATACTTTTTTTTTCTTCCCTTTGGTCAGATTTTTATACTTTTTTTTCTTCCCTTTGCACTACTTGCTTTAAAAGGAAATTACCGTGTGCAGCCCTCACAAATGAGGGAGTTATGCTTTGTCCCAGTTTCGTTCTACCTGAAGAATTTCCTTTATTATTTCCTGGAGTTTCCAGGCAACACACTCAGCATCTATTTATCTGAAACTTGTTTTATTTCTTTAACTTTTTATTTGAAATAATGATAGATTAACTGGTAGTTTTAAAGATAGTACAGGACAATCCAGTGTACCAATACCCCAATGGTAACATCTTACATAAATATACTACAATATTAAAAACAAGAAATGGATACAATCCACAGAACTCATTTGGATTTTACCAGTTTTACAAGTACTTGTGTGTGTGTAGTTCTATTCAATTTTATTTTATGTGTAGATTTGTGTAACCAGAACCACAGTCAAAATACAGAGCTGAAAACAAAAACCAAACCAAAACAAAACAAAACAAAATACAAAATACAGAGTTGTCCCATCACCATAGAGATCTTCCTTATACTGTCCTTTTATTTCTTTTCATTTTGAAGCATTTTTTTTTTTTTTTTTTGCTGAATTTAGAATTTTAGGTCAACAGTATGTGTATATGTGTGTGTGTTTTAGTACTTTAAAGTTCCATTTTCTTCCAGTTTCCATTTTTTTCTAATGAGAAACCAGTGATTATCCTGTTATTTCCTTTATGTAACACCTGCTTTTAAGACTGTTAAATTTTAAAGAATTTTCTCTTTATTTTTGGTGTTCAGAGTTTATGATATGTTTGTGTGTCACTTTCTTTGCTTTTATGCTGTGGAAAGTTTACTGAACCTCTTAGAATTGTGAGTTACTATTTTTGATCTGATTAGGAAAATTTCCCAGTCAATATTTCTTCAAGTATTTTTTCTGTTCCATACTCTGTTCTTTTATTCTGAGACTCCAGTTTCACATATATTAGACACTTTGATATCTTTCTGCCAGTCGTTGAGCCTCTGTTTTTCTGTACTTTTCCCCTTCCGAATTTAGTGATTTTTTTTTAAATTGGGTAACATTTTTCATTTCTAGGATTTCCCTTTGGTTCTCTTTTATAGTTTCCCTTTTCTCCTGAAATTCTCTTCTCTCTACCCAACAATACCCTTGTTTTCTCTAGATTGTTTAATGTACTTACTGTTATCTTAAAATCTTAGCTAATTGTAGCATCCGGAGCATTCATAGGTCTGCTTTTATTGAGTGACTTTTCTCTTGATTAGAGGTCATTCTGTTTTCACATCTAGTGACTTTTGTAATGGACATTACGGATGATGTATTATAAAAATTTTGGATTCCGAAAAGTGTTGAGTCTTAATATTTGCATATGGCAAAATGTATGAAGCAAAGTTTTTTTTTTTTTTTTTTTTTTTTTTGCACATGAATGGCCAATTGTTTAGCACCATTTGTTGAAAAGACTTCCCTTTCTCCATTGAATTGCCTTTGTATCTTTGTCAAAATTCAGTTGCCCATATGTGTGAGGCTACTTATGGACACTCTTTTGTTCCACTGATATATTTTCCTGTCTTCACATCAACACTACACTGTCTTGATTACTGTAGCTTTATAATATATCTTGAAATCTGGTCATTTTATCCCTCTAGCCTTGTTCTCCTTTTCAAAGTTGTTGTGTGTTTTTTTTCTAAATATTTTTATTTCTTTATTTGACACAGAGAGCACAAGCAGGGGGAGCAGCAGGCTCCCCTGGGGAGGGAGAGGGAGAAGCAGAAACCCTGCTGAACAGGGAGCCTGACATGGGGTTCGATCCCAGCACCCTGGGATCATGACCTGAGTGGAATGCAGATACTTAACCAACTGAGCCACCCAATCTCCCTCAAAGTTATTGTGTTAATCTAGTCCTTTGCATTGTCATATGAATGTTAGAATCTACTTGTCACTTTCCACAAAAATCCTGCTGAGATTTTGATTGGCACTGTTTTGAATCTATAAATCATCTTGGGGAAGAATTACATTTTAGCAATATTGAGTCTTCTCACCCATGAACAAGTGTGAAATAATAGATAAAAATGTATGCCCCTGGTTCCTGACACAGAACTTCTATAACCCTTGTAACTTACTAAGTGATAAGAACATTAGTAGCATCTCTTGTTCTAATATTTGTCTTGGACTCCATCCATGGCGTAGGCCTCCTAAAACCCTTGTAAATTTCTTTTTTTTTTTAATTAAAAAATTTTTTTAAAAAGATTTTATTTATTCACACAGAGAGAGGCAGAGACATAGGTGGAGGGAGAAGCAGGCTCCTCAGGGGGAGCCCAACGTGGGACTTGATTCTGGGACTCCAGGATCAAGCCCTGAGCCAAAGGCAGATGCTCCACTGCTGAGCCATCCAGGTGTCCCACCCTTGTAAATTTCTAAACGTTAAGAGCATCTTTTGTTCTAATGAGGTGACTCTGAGTGGGCTCCTGGATGCAGGATGGTTGCTAGAAAGACCAATACATGATTAGAAGCTTGGTATTTTTAGCCCTCCCCACCCACCCCTCTTCTCCAGAAGGGGAAAGGCACTGGAAATGGAGTTAATAATTGATCATGCCAACGTGGGGAAGCCTTCATAAAATCCTGGTAGTACTGGGTCAGAGAGCTTCTGGATTGGTGAATGTGTGGAGGTGCTAGGAGAGTGGTACCGCTCCCTCATACCTTGCCCTGTGCACCTTTTCTATTGGGTTAGGGTTACATCCTTTAAGTATCCTTTAATAAACTGGTAAATCTAAGTGTTTCCCTGAGTTCTGTGAGCTGCTCAAGCAAATTAATTGAACGCAAAGAGATGGTTGTGGGAATATCTGATTTATAGCTGGTGAGTCAGAAGCACAGGTCACCACAACATGGATTTGCAATTGGTATCTAAAGTGAGGGTAGGGGCAGTCCTGTGGGACTGAGGCCTTAGCCTGAGGCTCTCTCCAGGTAGATAGTGTCAGAATTGAGTTGACTTCTTAAGACACTCCATTAAGAATTGCTTGTTGGTTTGGGGGGAGAAATTTCATGCATTTTGGTGACCAGAAGTGTCAGAAGTGAAGTGTTCTGTGTGAACAGAAAAGGAGACTCATGCGGGAGAAACACAGTGGAGAAAAACTGAGTTTTCCCCTACTCAGAAAGGGAAAATCTAAGTTTTTCCATTATAGCAAGGGACATCACTCTGCTTATTTAGGTCTTTGTTAATTTCTCAGCAATATTTAGTACTTTTTCAATGTACAGGCTATAAATATGTTTTATAAAATTTACTCTGAGGGGCAGCCCAGGTGGCTCAGCAGTTTAGCGCCGCCTTTGGCTCAGGGCGTGATCCCAGAGTCCTGGGATCGAGTCCCACATTGGGCTCCCTGCATGGCGCCTGCTTCTCCCTCTGCCTGTGTCTCTGCCTCTCTCTCTCTCTCTCTCTTTCTCTCTCTCCCTCCCTCTCTCATGAAAAAGATAAATAATAATAAAATCTTTAAAAAAAGAAAAAAAATAAAATTTACTCTGAGTATTTCATGTTTTGATACTATTATAAATGAGGTTAAAGCATTTTCAATTTTTGATTGCTTGTTGCTAGTATACAATGATTTTTGATTATTGATCTCTTATCCTAAAACTTTGCTAAACTTACTAGTTTCAGTAGATTTTTCATAGAGTCCATAGGCTTTTCTTCATAGGTAATTATGTGGTTTTTATTTGTAACATTTCACTTTGGGTGTTTTCAATATAATTTTCTTGCCTCGTTACACTATGATGTTGAAGAGAAGTGGTGAGAGCAGACGTCCTTGTCTTCTCCTTGATTTAGGGTGTAAGCAGCCCAAATTTCACCATTAAGTATGGTATTTATTTGACAAGGTACAATTGGATCAGACGCTCAGATTTCAACAAGAGATATTTGTGTCTTAAATCATTACAAAAAGAAACATTGACTGGTACATCATTTCTGGAGAAATGCTTATCACCAAGGGAAGGACTTCCAATTTCGAATGAGTACCCTGGGTTTGAATTCCGCTCTGCCTCCTGAAGTCTACACAGCCTTAGATAAGCTATCCTACCTTCGTGTGCCTCCCGGACCTGCTGTGATCTAACTCTGGGGGAAGGCTTGGCTTGTCATCTTGTCCCTTCTCCTCACCTTCTCTCTCTTCTGGGGTTGGATTAAATAAATGCTTCATTCTGTCCTCCATGTGACATACAGCATATGATAGGACACTGAATATGAAGTTTCCTCTTAGTCTTATTTTCAAATTATGCTGTGATATTGACTTTTCCCTGAATTCTTTCATAATAGTAGTTCATTTCTTGCTTCTTGTTCTTACTATATGGTTTTGGTTAAAGATCTCATTTCCAAGGAGAGGCCAGCTTTCCTTTGATTTTTCTTTTTTAAAAGATTTTATTTATTTATTCATGAGACACACACAAACACACACACACACACACACACACACACACACAGAATCAGAGACACAGAAAGAGGGAGAAGCAAGCTCCATGCAGGGAGCCCCATGTGGGACTCCATCGTGGGTCTCCAGGATCAGGCCCTGGGGTGAAGGTGGCGCTACCGCTGAGCCACCCGGGCTGCCCTTTCCTTTGATTTTGATGGAGGAGAGATTAACCAGATAAATCTTTTGAAATTAAAGCAACTCAACCAAAACACAAACATGAAAGGAGTATCAAATGCTTTCCTAAACTAAAAGGGTTCCCTGTCTCAGAACCAATAAAGTTGGGAGGGCTCTTACTGCTCGACCTTGAAGGAAGTAGCCCAGCAGAAAAGAAAATCAACTGCTTTAGTTAAGAGGAGAGAGGAACAGCCAGCTGGAGAGGAACCAATGAAAACCCTTGTAGGCAGTTCTTTGCTGGGGGAAGAAAGAGGTTTGATCTCAGTGTGCAGCACACGGATCTTTCCTGAACTGGGCAAAGTCAGGCTTGGTTCATAGGTCTCCTTTGTTAGTCGGATGTCAGCATGACCAAGGTCAGGGTCAAACAGGAAACGCAAAATGGCTTAGATGTTTAAAAAAAAAAAAAGGTGATATGCCTGGATAAACTGCAAGAAAGAAGCCAGCTTGAACTTACTGTGCATAAGAAAATTTGGCTGTTAATTCCTTTCCACAAGGATTAAAATTAAGATTAATGCAAGCATGAAATTAGTCAACTGTCAATGGTTCAAGAAAATTTGTCATTCAGTATGTCATATACTAAATGGTAAAAATATTTAAACTGCATAGTTTGGGGAATAAACTGTGTGTCCTCGTTGAACAGTGGGTTACCTTCTGGAAGTTAGCTTACCAATACATAAATTCTAAACTGAAATATCCTGTTCTGATTTGGAGTATAACTTTATCTCCATGTTTCGTGAGATGTAGAAGCTTATCATAACTTACCAGCTACTATTAAAAGTCGCTACACTAGTACCTTTTGTCTGTATGGATAGCTTTATTTTCAACTCTACTGAGCAGATCAGGTGTTCCCTGGTTCATTACAACTATTCTCTGGGGAGATCTTGGATGGCTACTCATGCTCATAGGACTCTTCTGGGGGTTTCTTCCTACATGGGTTGGCATGTTCTGTGCAATGGGACTTTGTAATTCTGGCCCACCTGACCCAAGGTGAGCCAATTTATAAGTTGATCTATGGCCTGCTCAAAATTTTGCCCTAAAGGGTCATCTGTATTGCATGGTGATTGGCTCAGGCAGTCTGATCCCCTTGGAGTTTGAATGTAAACCATGAAAAGTTGGTCGTTAAAAGCAGTAGAAGCAGAAAGACACACAGGGAGACAGGAGCCATGAGCAGCGAAGACACAAAGCAGAGAAGGACGTGATAAGATAGAAACAGTGGGTTTTGCTGCTGTCTGTGGGGTGACAGCTGAATCGGAGTAGGAGAGTTAGCACTGTGCCATAGGCTCCAAGATGCCAGCTGTGCAGGGCTGAGGTTTCTATCTGCCTCACCTTTCAACAAAATGTCACCAGGGCACCAACCTATAGCTTCTTCACAGGACCCAGGATGCCAAACAAGGGCGTAGCTTATGTAACTGACCTGTTGTCAGTACAGGTGCATCTCAGGGATGTTGTAGGTTGGGTTCCAGACCACTGCAGTAAAGCTAACACTGCAATAAAGCGGGTCAAAGGAGTGTTTTGGTTTCCCAGTGCATGTACAATGCCCCAGTCTATGAGGTTTGCAACAGCATTATGTGCAAAATGACAATGTACACGCCTTCATTAAAAGATGCTTTATTGCTAAAACATGCTGACTGCCATCTGAGCTTTGAGTAGTCTTTTTTTTTTTTTTTTTGCTGGTGGAAGGTCTTGGTGCTTTTGGGTGCTAACCTATCAGGGTGGTGGGTGCTGGAGGCCAGAGGAGAGGGAGAGATGGGGGAATGGCCAGTCAGTGGAACAGTGAGAACACACACAATGTTTGTTAAGTTCGCCATCATATAGAGGTGTGATGTGTGGCACCCCCATACGATTACAGTAGTAATCAAAGTGATCAAAGATCACTGATCATCGTAGCAAATGTAATAATAATGAAATTTGAAATTTTGTGAGAATTATTGAAAGGTGACACAGAGACACAGAGTAGGCAAAGGCTGTTGAAAAATGGTGCCTATAGGGATCCCTGGGTGGCGCAGCGGTTTGGCGCCTGCCTTTGGCCCAGGGCGCAATCCTGGAGACCCGGGATCAAAACCCACATCGGGCTCCCAGTGCATGGAGCCTGCTTCTCCATCTGCCTGTGTCTCTGCCTCTCTCTCTCTCTCGCTCTGTGACTATCATAAATAAATAAAAAATTAAAAAAAATGGTGCCTATAGAATTGCTTGATTCAGGGTTGCCACAAACCTTTAATTTGTGAAAAAATGCAATATGGGGAAGCACCACCAAAGGAAATAGTTTTATTGCCTATAATGGTTCTTGGCATCATTGAATGAGCTTGGTACAGTGTTGGCCATGAGTGTCAGTATTTAGCCCGAATTACATCCATGGGGAGAGATGAGAGGCCAGTGAGTACTAAAGGCAAGAAAAATATTAGGGGGTGGGATAACTAAAATCTGTAAAACTGGAGGGTATATCTTAGAATTTATGATAGTTAATATTCAAATTTTGGATTGTGTAAGCAGATGTCCATTAAACAAGAATTGTTGACTATGACAATAGTCAACATTTCATAATTTTAGTTTTGCAGGTTTTTTTTATTCATGAGCCTCTTTCTCCACTTAAGTAATTTCACTGCAGGTAGGGTAAAGAGCAGAGGCAGTCAAGCTTACTCACCATTAGAATGTACACTGATACAGCCACTGCAGAAAACAATATGGAATTTCCTCAAAAACTTAAATATAGAAATGTCATATGGTCCAATCATTCCATTATTGGGTATTTACCTGAGGAAAAGTAAAACACTAACTCAGAAAGATAAATGTATCCCTCTGTTTATTGCAACATTACATACAATAGCAAAGGATGAGATCATGCCATTTGAAATGACATGGATGGACTTAAAGGGTGTAATACAAAGTGAAATAAGTCAGACTGGGAAAGACACATGCTATATGACTCCACTCATAAATTGAGCCTGAAAACAAAAAAACAAACTAAAACAGAATCAGAATGATATTTTCAGAGAACAAATTAATGGGGGGGGGTGGAGAAAGGGGGATAGGAGGTTGGGCAAAATGGATTCAAGGGAGAGGGAGACACAGCCTCCAGTTATGGGACGAATAGATCATCAGAATAAAAGGCACAGCAAAAGGAATATGCTGTGATATTGTAATAGTGATGTAACCAGACAGATGGTAACCACACTCCCGGTGAACATAGCATGATGATGTCAAATCACTAAGTAGTACAACAGAAGTGAAGGTAGCGTTGTGTGTCAGCTATCCTCAAAAAAAAAAAAAAAAAGATTACAAAACAGATTTTGTGGAACACCTAGGTGGGCTCAGCGGTTTAGTGCCTGCCTCCGGCCCAGGGTATGGCGTGGTCCTAGGGTCCCGGGATTGAGTCCCACGTCGGGCTCCCTGCATGGAGCCTGCTTCTCCCTCTGCCTGTGTCTCTGCCTCTCTCTCTCTCTGTGTCTCTCATAAATGGATAGAATCTAAAACTAAAACAAAAACAGATTTTGTGGTTTACAAAAACAGATTTATATCTTGCATTTCTGGAGGCTGGAAGTCTGAGATTAGGGTACCAGCATGGTTGCATGAGGACCCTCTTCTGGGTTGCAGATTTCTTATTGTTTATTAACGTGGTAGAAGAAATAGTAATGAAACTCTTGGGGGTGCCTGGGTGGCTCAGTTGGTTAAGCACCTGGGCATGATGTCAGCTCAGGTCATGATCTCAGGGTTGTGAGGTCAAGCCTCATGTTGGGTTCTGCGTTGGACATGGAGCCTGCTTAGTGTTCTCTCTCTCTTCCTCTGCCCCACCACTCATGTGCATGCACTCTCTCTAAAAATTAAAAAAAAAAAAAAAGAAAATAAATGAAACTCTTGAAAATCCATTATCCAGAGGTGATTACTATCAGCACTTAGGCATAGTGCGTTTCTAGAATTTCTTCTAATCACATGTCCATATACTTATAGGCTAAAAAAATGAAATACTGTCCATACCATTTATGTATCTTTGGCAAATATGCACCCATCTCCAGTGTAACTCTATGTAGTATTCCATGGCATGACTGACTGTATCATGATCTATGATAATAACTTATGGAGCTTTTACTTGGTTCCAACCACATTATATGCATTAATCTCAACTAATCCTTATACCAGCTCTATGAGGATAGGCATGATTTAGTATCTTCAGTTAACAAACAGAAAACAGGTTTAGGACTGTCAGCCTGATAGATTGCATCAAGTGCAGGCTGAGATGCCAGGAGTCTGACATTAGCACCTGTATTGCTAACCACTGTGATTTTGTGCTTTCTATCTTTTTTATTTATTTATTTTTTATTTATTTATTCATGAGAGACCCACAGAGAGAGAGAAAGAGAGGCAGAGACACAGGCAGAGGGAGAAGCAGGCTCCATGTAGGGAGCCCGACATGGGACTTGATCCCGGGTCTCCAGGATCACGCCCTGGGCTGAAGGCGACGCCAAACTGCTGAGCCACCAGGGCTGCCCTGCTAATTCTCTTCTTGGTGCAATTGCTGTGTTCATGCTCTTCACTCTCCTCCTGTAGTCAAACCTTCCCAGATTTGGGACACCACGTGGTTCTAAGGCTGCTCTGCTTCATAGAGCCTCTGGCTAAGTTCCTCTACTGCTGGCAGACCCTATTCTAGGACCTCTATGCCACCCCACCCCCCACACTTCCCCCATGCCCAGAAGTCATTAAGTTGAGGACCATCAGTATGGGTTCTGTATAAGACCCACTCTGCTCCTCTTTCCCTAGTAGGAAAGCTGTCACTCCCACTTACAGAAGAGCTCAGCACCTCCCCTTGCAAAGGTTATTTCTAGCAACTGCTAGCTAGATGTAACTTGAACCCAATACAATACTTCTTCTGGAAGCAGAGTGAGTTCATAAACTGGTAAAGCGGACCTCCCACATTGTTAGATTGTGATGCTAAATGAGATCGGCAGATAGTTTCCAATTTAATTCAGATTATCTCTGAGAAATGGCCAATTTAATCCAGATTTCCTCAGATGATGCTCTACTGGCACTCTCATTTAGGCTTCTAAATGTTTATGTCTTAGTTAGAAAGGGTCTAGAAAGAGAGGCAGAGACACAGGCAGAGGGAGAAGCAGGCTCCCTGCAAGGAGCCCTATGTGGGGGAATCGATCCTGCATCTTGGAATCAACGCCCTGAGCCAAAGGCAGACGCTCAAGTGCTGAGCCACCCTAGTGTCCCTAACAAAGCTTTTTTCAATGTATTGATTCTTTTAATTAAAAAAGTTAATTCCAGTATAGTTAATATACACTGTTAAATTAGTTTCAGATGTACAATATAGTGATTCAACAATTCTATATATTAGTGCTCATCAAGATAAGTTTCTTTTTTTTTTTTTTTTTTTTATTTATTTATTCATGAGAGACCCACAGAGAGAGAGAAAGAGAGGCAGAGACACAGGCAGAGGGAGAAGCAGGCTCCTGCAAGGAGCCCTATGTGGGGGAATCGATCCTGCATCTTGGAATCAACGCCCTGAGCCAAAGGCAGACGCTCAAGTGCTGAGCCACCCTAGTGTCCCTAACAAAGCTTTTTTCAATGTATTGAAACATTTAAAAAAATAAAAAACAAAATGTTTAAAATTTCTATTCCAAAGAGCAAAGAATAGAATTACATGCTAGCTGCTGGACCAATTAGTGCTAGTGTTATGTAGTCATACTTTTCTCTTTCACCAAATACATGAAACAATTTAAAGTTTTTTTATTGTTTTATTTTATTTTTAAAAAGATTTTATTTATTTATTCATGATAGAGAGAGAGAGGCAGAGACACAGGCCTAGGGAGAAGCAGGCTCCCTGCAAGGAGCCCTATGTGGGGGAATCGATCCTGCATCTTGGAATCAACGCCCTGAGCCAAAGGCAGACGCTCAAGTGCTGAGCCACCCTAGTGTCCCTAACAAAGCTTTTTTCAATGTATTGATTCTTTTAATTAAAAAAGTTAATTCCAGTATAGTTAATATACACTGTTAAATTAGTTTCAGATGTACAATATAGTGATTCAACAATTCTATATATTAGTGCTCATCAAGATAAGTTTCTTTTTTTTTTCTTAAGAGAGCACAAGGGGGTGGCAGAGGCAGAGGGGAAGGGAGAGAGAGAATCTTTTTTTTTTTTTTTATTTATGATAGGAACACAGTGAGAGAGAGAGGCAGAGGGAGAAGCAGGCTCCATGCACCGGGAGCCCGACGTGGGATTCGATCCCAGATCTCCAGGATCGCGCCCTGGGCCAAAGGCAGGCGCCAAACCGCTGCGCCACCCAGGGATCCCGAGAGAGAGAATCTTAAAGCATGGAGTGCAGCATGGAGTCTGACACGGAGTTCAATCTCACAGCTCTGAGATCATGACCTGAGTCAAAATCAAGAATCTGAAGCTCAACCAACTAAGCCACTCAGGTACCCCAGAATAAGTGTCCTCCCAATCCCCTTCACCTATTTCACTTATCCCCCCTCCTCTCTCCCTTCTGGTAAACATCCTCTTATTCTCTATAGTTAAGTTTTTTTGGTTAGTCTCTTTCTCTCTCTCTCTCTCTTTTCATTTTGTCTCTTTTTGTTCATTTGTTTTGTTTCTTACATTCCACATGTGAGTGAAATCATATGGCATTTATATTTTTCTGACTTATTTCAGTTAGTGTTATACTCTCTAGCTCCACTCACATTGTTATAAATGGCAATATTTCACTCTTTTTATAGCTGAATATTCCATTGTAGATACCACATGTTTCTTGTCTGTTCATCCATCAGTGGACACTTGGGCTGCTTCCATAATTTTGCTATTGTAAGTAATGCTGCAATAAACATAGGGGTACGTATATCCTTTTGATTTAGTGTTTTTGTATTCTTTGGGTAAATACCCAGTAGTGAGATTACTGGATCATATGATAGTTATATTTTTAACTTTTTGAGAAAACTCCATACTGTTTTCCACAGTGGCTGCACCAGTTTGTGTTCCCACCAACAGTGCATGAGTGTTCCTCTTTCTCCACATCCTTGCTGACACTTATTTCTTGTGTTTTGTATTTTAGTCATTCTGACAGGTGTGAGGTGATAGCCCATTGAAGTTTTGATTTGCATTTCCCTGATGATTGATGTTAAGCATCTATTCATGTGTCTCTTGGTCATCTGTATGTCTTCTTTGGAGAAATGTCTGATCATGTCTTCTGCCCATTTTTAATGGGATTATTATTATTATTATTATTATTATTATTATTATTGGTGTTAAGTTGTATAAGTTCTTTAAATATTTCAGATACGGGCAGCCCCTGTGGCCCAGCAGTTTAGTGCCACCTTCAGCCTGGGGCGTGATCCTGGAGACCGGGGATAGAGTCCCACATTGGGCTCCCTGCATGGAGCCTGCTTCTCCCTCTACCTGTGTCTCTGCCTCTCTCTCTCTCTCACTGTGTCTCTCATGAATAAATAAATAAAATCTTTAAAAAATAGTAAATATTTCAGATACTAACCCTTTATTAGATACATCATTTGCAAATATCTTCTCCGATTCAGTTGGTTGTCTTTTAGTTTTGTTGCTTGTTTTCTATGCTGTGCAGAAGCTTTTTTTTTTTTTAAGATTTTATTTATTTATTCATGAGAGAATGAGAGAGAGAGAGAGAGAGAGGCAGATGGAGAAGCAGGCTCCATGCAGGGAGCCTGATGTGGGACTCGATCCCGGGACTCCAGGATCATGCCCTGGGCCAAAGGCAGGTGCTAAACCGCTGAGCCACCCAGGGATCCCAGTGCAGAAGCTTTTTATTTTGATATAGTTCTAATAGTTTGTTTTTGTTTCTCTTGCTTTAGAGACATATCTAGAAAGATGTTGCTGTGGCCAATATCAGAGAAAGTACTGCCTGTGCCATCTTCTAGGATTTTTATGGTTTCAGATCTCACATTTAGGTCCTTAGTCCATTTTGAGTTTATTTTTGTGTATAGTGTATGAAAGTGGTCTTATTTCATTCTCTTGCATATAAATGTCCAGTACTCCCAAGACTGTTTGTTGAAGAGACATTTTCCTGTTGCAAATTCTTTCCCCTTCTATCAAAGATTAATTGAAAATATAATTGTGAGTTTATTTCTGGGTTTTCTATTCTATTGATCTATGTCTTTTTTTGTGCCAGAACCATACTGCTTTCATCACTACAGCTTTGTAATATAACTTGAAATCTAGAATTTTGATACCTACAGCTTTGGTTTTCCTTTTTAAGATTGCTTTGGCTATTTGGAATCTTTTGTGGCTCCATAGAAATTTTAGGGTTGTTCTAGTTCTGTGAAAAATGCTGTTGGTATTTTGATAAGGATTGCATTAAATTGGTAGATTGCTTTGAGTAGAATGAACATTTCTTTTTAAAGATTTTATTTATTCATGAGAGACACAGAGAGAGAGAGGCAGAGACACAGGCAGAGGGAAAAGCAGGCTCCATGCAGGGAGCCCAACATGGGACTCGATCCTGGGACTCCAGGATCGTGCCCTGGGCCAAAGGCAGACGCTCAACTGCTGAGCCATCCAGGTATCCCTAGAATGGACATTTTAACAATATTTGTTCTTCCAATTCATGAGCATGGAATGTCTATTTGTTTGTGTTGTCTTTAGTTTCTTTCATCAGTGTTTTATAGTTTTCAGAGTACAGGCCTTTCACCTCCTTGGTTAAGTTTATTCCTAGGTATTTTATTTTTGGGGGGGTGCAATTATAAGTGGGATTATTTTCTTCATTTCTCTTTCTTCATTTTTTGCTTCATTATTAACATATAGAAATTCAACAGATTTCTGTACGCTGTGTTCTTACTGAAGCATTAATCAATTCTAGTAGTTTTTTTTGTGGAGTCTTTAAAGTTTTCTATAGAATATCATGCCATCTGCAAATCATGAAATTTTTACTTCTTCCTTACCAATTTGGGTGTCTTTTATTCTTTTTTTCTTGACTGATAGCTGTGGACAGTAGGACTTTAGGTCTATATTGAATAAAAGTGGTGAGAGTAGACATCGTTGTCTTGTTCCTGACCTTAGAGGAAAAACTCTCAGCTTTTCACCATTGAGTATGATGTGGGCTGTGTGTTTTTCAGATGTGGCCTTTGCTATATGGAGGCATATTCCCTCTAAACCTACTTTGTTTTTATCATGAATGGATGTTATACTTTGTCAAGTTCTTTTCCTGTATCTCTTGAAACTATTGTATGGTTTTTATCTTTTCTCTTATTGATATAATGTATCACTTTGATTAATTTGCAAATGTTGAACCACCCTTGCATCCTGGGAATAAATCCCACTTGATTGTACTGAATGATTTTTTAAAAATGTATTGTTGGATTCAATTTGGTATTATTTTGTTGAAGATTTTTGCATGTATGTTCACCAGAGATACTGGCCTATAGTTCTCTTTTTTATGGTGTCTTTCTCTGATTTTGGTATCAGGGTAATGCTGGCCTACAGAAGGAATTTGGAAGTTTTTCTTCATCTTTATTTTTGGAATAGTTTGAGAAGAATAGGTATTAGGTCGTCTTTAAATGTTTCGTAGAATTCACCTGTGAAGCTGCTTGGTTCCGGATACTTGTTTTTGGGAATTTTTTGATTACTAATTCAAGTTCATTGCTGATAATTGGTCTGTTCAAATTTCTGTGTCTTCTTGATTCAGTTTTTGGAGGTCACATGTTTCTAGGAATTTATCCATTTGTTCTAGGTTGTCCAATTTGTTAGCATATAATTTTTCATAATATTCTCTTACAATCTTTTGTGTTTCTGAGGTGTTGGTTGTTATTTCTCCTCTTTCATTCTGATTTTGAGTTCTTTCTCTTTCTCTCTTTTTATGAGTCTGGCTAAAGGTTTATCAGTATTGTTGATTTTTTCAGAAATCAGTTCCTGGGCTGCCGGGTGGCTCAGTGGTTTAGCGCCACCTTCAGCCCAGGGCATGATCCTGGAGACTCGGGATCGAGTCCCACGTCAGGCTCCCTGCATGAACCACTGCTCCCTCTGTGTCTCTGCCTCTCTCGTTCTCTCTGTCTCTCATGAATAAATAAATAAAATCTTTAAAAAATAGTAAATATTTCAGATACTAACCCTTTATTAGATACATCATTTGCAAATATCTTCTCCGATTCAGTTGGTTGTCTTTTAGTTTTGTTGCTTGTTTTCTATGCTGTGCAGAAGCTTTTTTTTTTTTTTAAGATTTTATTTATTTATTCATGAGAGAATGAGAGAGAGAGAGAGAGAGGCAGATGGAGAAGCAGGCTCCATGCAGGGAGCCTGATGTGGGACTCGATCCCGGGACTCCAGGATCATGCCCTGGGCCAAAGGCAGGTGCTAAACCGCTGAGCCACCCAGGGATCCCAGTGCAGAAGCTTTTTATTTTGATATAGTTCTAATAGTTTGTTTTTGTTTCTCTTGCTTTAGAGACATATCTAGAAAGATGTTGCTGTGGCCAATATCAGAGAAAGTACTGCCTGTGCCATCTTCTAGGATTTTTATGGTTTCAGATCTCACATTTAGGTCCTTAGTCCATTTTGAGTTTATTTTTGTGTATAGTGTATGAAAGTGGTCTTATTTCATTCTCTTGCATATAAATGTCCAGTACTCCCAAGACTGTTTGTTGAAGAGACATTTTCCTGTTGCAAATTCTTTCCCCTTCTATCAAAGATTAATTGAAAATATAATTGTGAGTTTATTTCTGGGTTTTCTATTCTATTGATCTATGTCTTTTTTTGTGCCAGAACCATACTGCTTTCATCACTACAGCTTTGTAATATAACTTGAAATCTAGAATTTTGATACCTACAGCTTTGGTTTTCCTTTTTAAGATTGCTTTGGCTATTTGGAATCTTTTGTGGCTCCATAGAAATTTTAGGGTTGTTCTAGTTCTGTGAAAAATGCTGTTGGTATTTTGATAAGGATTGCATTAAATTGGTAGATTGCTTTGAGTAGAATGAACATTTCTTTTTAAAGATTTTATTTATTCATGAGAGACACAGAGAGAGAGAGGCAGAGACACAGGCAGAGGGAAAAGCAGGCTCCATGCAGGGAGCCCAACATGGGACTCGATCCTGGGACTCCAGGATCGTGCCCTGGGCCAAAGGCAGACGCTCAACTGCTGAGCCATCCAGGTATCCCTAGAATGGACATTTTAACAATATTTGTTCTTCCAATTCATGAGCATGGAATGTCTATTTGTTTGTGTTGTCTTTAGTTTCTTTCATCAGTGTTTTATAGTTTTCAGAGTACAGGCCTTTCACCTCCTTGGTTAAGTTTATTCCTAGGTATTTTATTTTTTGGGGGGTGCAATTATAAGTGGGATTATTTTCTTCATTTCTCTTTCTTCATTTTTTGCTTCATTATTAACATATAGAAATTCAACAGATTTCTGTACGCTGTGTTCTTACTGAAGCATTAATCAATTCTAGTAGTTTTTTTTGTGGAGTCTTTAAAGTTTTCTATAGAATATCATGCCATCTGCAAATCATGAAATTTTTACTTCTTCCTTACCAATTTGGGTGTCTTTTATTCTTTTTTTCTTGACTGATAGCTGTGGACAGTAGGACTTTAGGTCTATATTGAATAAAAGTGGTGAGAGTAGACATCGTTGTCTTGTTCCTGACCTTAGAGGAAAAACTCTCAGCTTTTCACCATTGAGTATGATGTGGGCTGTGTGTTTTTCAGATGTGGCCTTTGCTATATGGAGGCATATTCCCTCTAAACCTACTTTGTTTTTATCATGAATGGATGTTATACTTTGTCAAGTTCTTTTCCTGTATCTCTTGAAACTATTGTATGGTTTTTATCTTTTCTCTTATTGATATAATGTATCACTTTGATTAATTTGCAAATGTTGAACCACCCTTGCATCCTGGGAATAAATCCCACTTGATTGTACTGAATGATTTTTTAAAAATGTATTGTTGGATTCAATTTGGTATTATTTTGTTGAAGATTTTTGCATGTATGTTCACCAGAGATACTGGCCTATAGTTCTCTTTTTTTATGGTGTCTTTCTCTGATTTTGGTATCAGGGTAATGCTGGCCTACAGAAGGAATTTGGAAGTTTTTCTTCATCTTTATTTTTGGAATAGTTTGAGAAGAATAGGTATTAGGTCGTCTTTAAATGTTTCGTAGAATTCACCTGTGAAGCTGCTTGGTTCCGGATACTTGTTTTTGGGGAATTTTTTGATTACTAATTCAAGTTCATTGCTGATAATTGGTCTGTTCAAATTTTCTGTGTCTTCTTGATTCAGTTTTTGGAGGTCACATGTTTCTAGGAATTTATCCATTTGTTCTAGGTTGTCCAATTTGTTAGCATATAATTTTTCATAATATTCTCTTACAATCTTTTGTGTTTCTGAGGTGTTGGTTGTTATTTCTCCTCTTTCATTTCTGATTTTGAGTTCTTTCTCTTTCTCTCTTTTTTATGAGTCTGGCTAAAGGTTTATCAGTATTGTTGATTTTTTTCAGAAATCAGTTCCTGGGCTGCCCGGGTGGCTCAGTGGTTTAGCGCCACCTTCAGCCCAGGGCATGATCCTGGAGACTCGGGATCGAGTCCCACGTCAGGCTCCCTGCATGAACCACTGCTCCCTCTGTGTCTCTGCCTCTCTCGTTCTCTCTGTCTCTCATGAATAAATAAATAAAATCTTTAAAAAAAAAAAGCAAAAAGAAATCAGTTCCTGGTTTCTTAATCATTCTGGTTTTTTTTTTTTTTTAGTTTCTATTTTATTTCTGATCTAATTTTTGCTTCCTTCCTTCTATTGGTTTTGGGTTTTATTTGTACTTTTTCTAGCTCCTTTGGGTATAAGCTTAGGTTGTTTATTTGAAATTTTTCTCCTTGAGGTAGGCCTGTTGCTGTAAACTTTCCTCGTAAAACAGCTTTTGCTGTATCCCAAAGATTTTGGATTTTTATGTTTTACGTCTATTTTTTAAAGATTTTCATTCATTCATTTGACAGAGAGAGACAGAGAGAATGAACTAGCATAAGCAGGGGGAGCTGCAACAGCAGGAGAGGGAGAAGCAGAAGCCTGACATGGGGCTCTATCCCAGGACCGTGGGATCATGACTTGAGCTGAAGTCAGACACTTAACTGACTAAGCCACAGACACCCCTATTTTCATGTCTTCATGTATTTTTTAATTTCCTATTTGATTTCTTGGTTGACCCATTCATTGTTTGGTAACATATTAATTAACCTTCATGTATTTCTGCTCTTTCCAGTTTTTTTCTTGTGGTTAATTTCTAGTTTCATAGCACTGTGGTCAGAGAGGATGCATGATATGACTTCAGTCTTTGAATTTGTTGGGATTTGTTCTGTGGCCTAATATTGGTCTGTTCCAGAGAATGTTGGATGTGCACTTGGAAAGAATGTCTGTTCTGCTGTTTTAGGATGGAATGTTCTGAATATGTCTGTTAAATCCATCTGGTCCAATGTGTCACTCAAAGCAACTGTTTCCTTGTTGATTTTCCATTTTGATGATTTGTCCATTGATGTAAGTGAGGAGTTAAAGTGTCATACTATTATTGTATTACTATCGATTACTTTCTTATGTTTGTTAGTAACTGCTTTATATATTTGGTGCTCCCATGTTGAGTGCATAAATATTTACAGTTGTTCTTTTTGTTGATTATCCTCCTTATGATTCTATAGTGTCCTTGTCTCTTCTTATGGTGTTTGTTTTAAAATTTATTTTGATCAATATAAGTATTGCTACCCTGGCTTTCTTTTCACATCTCTTTGCATGATAAATGCTTTTCTGTCCCCTCACTTTTTTTTTTTAAGATTTCATTTATATATTCATGAGAGACATACATACAGAGAGAGAGAGAGAGAGAGAGAGAGAGGCAGAGACACAGGCAGAGGGAGAAGCAGGCTCCATGCAGGGAGCCCGACATGGGACTCAATCCTGGGACTCCAGGATCATGCCCTGGGCCAGAGGCAGGCACTAAACCGCTGAGCCACCCAGGGATCCCCTTGTTTGTTTGTTTGTTTGTTTTATCCATTTTGTCACCTTATGCCTTTTGGTTGGAGTTTTAGTTCATTTTCATTCAAAGTAATTACTGATAGATAATTATTTATTGCCAGTTTGTTACTTATGGTGGTGGTGGTGGTGGTGGTTTTTGGTCTAATGGTTGTTTTAATAGTTTTTCCCTTCCTTTCTTTCCTTGCATTTCCCCCTCATGATTGGTTGGCATACTTGAATGATATACTTGGATTTCTTTTGATTTTTTTGCATGCTTTTGATTTGGTTTGTATATGACATCTGCATATAGTAGCCTATATTAAGTTGATAGTTGCTTAAGCATGAACCCCATATATTAGGTATATGGTGGCATAGTTTATATCCTTTTATTTAGTGAGTCCCTTGACTGATTTTTTTAAATTTTTATTTATTTATGATAGTCACACAGAGAGAGAGAGAGAGAGAGAGAGAGAGAGAGGCAGAGACACAGGCAGAGGGAGAAGTAGGCTCCATGCACTGAGAGCCCGACGTGGGATTCGATCCCGGGTCTCCAGGATCATGCCCTGGGCCAAAGGCAGGTGCCAAACCGCTGCGCCACCCAGGGATCCCTGATTTTTATAGATATACATAATTTTACTGCTTTTGTGTTTCCTATTTTCTTTACTCATACTTATGGTCTTTCTTTTCCACTCAGAGAGTCCCCTTTAACATTTCTTATAGTGCTTGTTCAGTAGTCCTGAATTTCTTTAACTTTTGTTTGTTGGGGAAATTCCTTATCTCTCCTATTCCTTCTTTATCCTTCTTCCATCCTTGCTGGAATAGAGTATTCTTGGCTGCAGATTTTGTCTTTCATTATGTTGAATATAGCATGCCGCTTTCTTCTGGCCTGAAAAGTTTCTGCTGAGAAATCAGCTGACAGCCTTATGGGATTTTCCTTGCATGTAACTGCTTTCTTTTCTCTTGATCATTTTTTTTAAAAAAGACTTTTAAAAATTTATTTATTCATGAGAGAGAGAGAATGAGAGAGAGAGAGAGGCAGAGACACAGACAGAAGGAGAAGCAGGCTCCATGTAGGGAGCTTGGTGTGGGACTTGATCCTGAGACTCCAGGATCATGCTCTGGGCTGAAGGCAGGTGCTAAACCGCTGAGCCACCCAGGGATTCCCCTGTCTTGATGCTTTTAAACATTTCTCTTTATCACTATTTTTTGCCACTTTAATTTCTATGTGTCTTGGTGTGGACCACCTTGGGTTGATTTTGCTGGGGGATCTCTTTGCCCCTTGGATCTAGAATACTGCTTCCTTCCTTAGACTTGAGAAATTTTCAGCTATTATTTCCTCAAGTAATTTTGCTGCTCCCTTTCCTCTGTCTTTTCCTTCTGGGATTTCTATAATGTGAATGCTATTATGCTTGATGGTGTTGCTGAGTTCCCTAAGTCTATTCTCATTTTGCTTAACTTTTTTTTCTCTCACCTGATCAGCTTGATTACATTCCATTACTCTGTCCTCCAGGTCATTGATTTGTTCTTCTGCTTCCTCTCATCTACTATTTATTCCCATCTAGTTCATTTTAAATTTATTTCTTGTGTTCTTCATTTCTCATTGGTTCTCTTTGTTGAGTGTCACACTGAGGTGGGACATATTCTTTCTTTGGGACATATTCCTCTGTCTCTTCATTTTATCTAACTCTGTGTCTGTTTCTATGTGTTAGGAAAGTCAGCTATGTCTCTTGTTTTTATTTTTTTTTTAAGATTTTACTTATTTATTCAGGAGAGACACACACAGAGAGAGAGGCAAAGACACAGGCAGAGGGAGAAGCAGGCTCCACACAGAGAGCCTGACATAGGACTTGATCCCAAGTCTCCAGGATCACATCTTGGGCCAAAGGCAGTGCTAAACTGCTGAGCCACCCAGGCTGCTCTGTCTCTTGCTTTTGAAAGTAATGGCCTTCTGGACAAGACCTGTTGTGCCCTACAGTGCAGTGTTTCACATTCACCAGGACCTGGTGCTTTAGGAGTGTCTCCTATGTGTGTTGCATGCACCCTGCTGTGTGTTTGAGCTGTGTTTAGTCATTTGCAGTGGCTCACCTTGCCTGTTATGGGCAGTGTTTGGTTCCTGTGGTGTTATTGGGCTGCTCTGGGGCCACCTGAGGTTTGAGTTAAGTCAGACCAGGTGTTTGCAAGATGCAATACCACCAAAATGCCCCATGCTTTCCCTGTGTTGGCCCCTGAGAAGCTTTCCTTGGTGGGTATGGCCCCCACAGTTTGACTGGTGTGTGTGGTTATCTTTCCCTCTCCCCGGGACAGGAGTTCTTTTGGAGTCGTGCTGGTCTCTGTTGGAGCTGCTTACACACTGCCAGGCTTGTGCTACTGCTTTGGAGGGACCTTGGCCAAGAGCATATTGGAGGGAATGGATCTGCAATATGTGTGGGGGTGAGATGCACAGTGTTTTCAAGGTTTGTGTGTAGGTCCTCTGCAAGAGGGTACCTGTCACTAGTGGAACTGAGGCCAGCCTGGTTGAAGGGGGTGACTCAGCAAAGCAAGCTGGGATGGGAAAGGTGTGGTGTTAGCAAGATTTGCCAGTCACTGGTCTTCTGGGGGAGGGACCCATAGTGCCAGGCCTCATAGGGTCTGGCCTCCTAAGGCCAGGACTGAGGTAGTTCTGCCATAGCATGGCCTGGGGCAGATCTGCCATAGCATGGCCTGGGGAGGTAGACCAGGACTGTGCTATTAGCAAGTAAGGTAGCAAGTGTTGGTGCTGTGCTTGTTCCTGCAGGTAGCCATGTGTTTATGTTAGGGGCATAGGGGATGGAAATGGTGCCCAGCCAGCTCCTCTGTTTCTGGAGGAGTTCCCCCCAGTGATCTCTGAGAGGAGGGAAACTCTCCCTCTGGTATGCCCCAGGTGTTTTTCAAACTGCCTCTCTGCTGTATCTCCTGGGTTGTTGTTGTGCTCTGTCTTTAAGGGAGGGGACTCCATTTCCTTTTGCCCTCCTGGCTCAGAGCAGAACCTGCTGATTTTTAAAATTCCAGGTTTTAAGTCCCTCTGGTTGTAAGAACTCATGAAATTATACAGAAAAATTGAAAATAAAATTGGGAAAAGGATAAACCAAATACCAGCCAATAGAAACTCTGTGAAGCTTCATTGACATAAAACAAAATAGTTTTAATTTTTTTAAATTTGTTTTCCTATCATGGTTATATTTTATATTTTGAAACATGGAAGCATATTTCACTTATTTATTGTTTTAAAGGTTTTTCTTTTTCTTTTTTTTAAGATTTTATTTATTTATTCGTGAGAGACACACACACAGAGAGAGAATGAGGTAGAGACACAGGCAGAGGGAGAAGCAGACTCCATGCAGGGAGCCTGAAGTGGGACTCGATTGGGGGTCTCCAGGATCCTGCCCTGGGCTGAAGGCGGCGCTAAACCGCTGAGCCACCTGGGCTGCCCGGAAGCATATTTTAAATACTCTTAAGGCCTTCATTCTCTGCCAAGATTTCACATTAGCTTAAAATTCAAATCAGTCTTTACATTTCTCTACTGAGGACTCCACCTCAGTGTATGACATAAAAGCACCTTCTCCAGCAGTGTTACCAGCGTCCACACGGTGAGCCCCATGGTCAGCCTCTCTGTTCCCCAGGTGACCCAGCTAGATGTTAATATTACTCTGCTCCAGGGGAAAAGCTCCTAACTCAAACTCATTGGAAAAGGGGTGGAACTTCTGCAAAGTGCACTTTTAGAAGAGGTACTATTTGCTCATGAAAAGAAACCCGTGAGTCCTCTAAGAATAATAAAAGGGGGTATTTTACAGTTAAGCACATGATTTGGAGTGAAGAATTCAGATGTTGCTCTGCTGGTCCAGGCTTTTAATACTTTTCTTGTTCCTCCTGGGGCCCCCTTCATCAGGTATCACAAAGCCTTTATCTGTGGCATAGAGAATATCCATGATCCTCTGCACTACAGGATTGTTTTCCCCTTCATTCTCCTGGCAAATCAATTCAATGTTTCTTAGCTTTCCAAAGTAGACCTCTCTCTCTTTCTCCAAGTCTTCAACGGTAAAGTTTCAATACATTGACCTGCTGCATCAATTCAGCTGCTTTGTCGTCCTCGTTGCCCACACCAGGCTTCTTTTGCACCATACCCAGGCTAGTCTTAGGGGTTGCAGTGGGCCTCTGTGGAGCTGCACTGTAGGAGCCAAGAGGTTTCTTTGGTTTGTTCAGAGCTGGAGCAACAAGGGAGGGAGCCACTGCAGTTTATTTTTATTTTTATTTTTATTTTTTTTAAGATTTTATTTATTTATTCATGAGAGGCAGAGAGAGAGAGAGAGAGAGAGAGAGAGAGAGAGAGAGGCAGAGACACAGGCAGAGGGAGAAGCAGGCTCCATGCTGGGAGCCCGACACGGGACTCGATCCCAGGTCTCCAGGTCAGGCCCTGGGCTGAAGGTGGCACTAAACCGCTGAGCCACCCGGGCTGCCCACTGCAGTTTCTTGACTTTGTCTGGCAGCTACAGTGTCATAGTCTTTTCCATTATAGCTTGCATCAAAAAAACTTCTTGAACCATTGAACAAATTAAAAATTGTCCTGAAACTTTCCCTTTACTAATTTGTCCACAGGAATTATTTTGTCAACACCCATTCTCTTAAATCCTGCTTGTAGTATTGTGAAATTCTGGATGTGTTCATGCTCTAGTTTAGCCTGGAATTTTCACTTTCTTCAAGGCAATGGAGCCAGGGAAAAGCATATTCATAAACTGACAATAGGCAGCCCCTGAGCACAACTGTTCGATCTTTGTCAGATTTAGCTGCAAAGATTCATTGATGCAGGCCAGCGTGTCATGTTGACTTAGGTTATCACTGGTGATGGACTTCGGCTCTCAGCAGGACCGTGTCCACTGCCTGTGCCCGGCTTCGGTCCCACCTTCATCTCGTTCAAATCGCCCGACCCAAAATAGTTTTATTTTTTAAATTTTTAATTTTTTTCCGGAGGATCCCTGGGTGGCTCAGTGGTTTAGTGTCTGCGTTTAGCCCAGGGCATGATCCTGGAGTCCCAGGATCGAGTCCCACATTGGGCTCCCTGCATGGAGCCTGCTTCTCCCTCTGCCTGCGTCTCTGCCTCTCTCTGTGTGTCTGTCATGAATAAATATATAAAATCTTAAAAAAATTTTTTTAAATTTTTTTCCAAAATAGGTTTTTATGTGGATTCTCTGTGGACAGAGAATCTCTAAATGATGATGAAAGGTTTTGTGCACCGGGAACATATTACAGTTCTAAACTTTTACATGACCAGTAACATTTGTTTATGCAAAAATATGTTGGGCAAAACTTGACAGAATTGCAAAGAGAAATTGAAATCATATAAGATACCTTAATACCTTTTAGTAGTTGATTGGTGAAATCATTTTATTTTTATTTTATTTATTTATTTTTATTTACTTTTTTAAAGATTTTATTTATTTATTCATGAAAGACACACAGACAGAGAGAGAGAGACACAGGCAGAGGGAGAAGCAGGCTCCATGCAGGGAGCCCGACATGGGACTCTCTGGGATCACACCCTGGGCCGAAGGCAGGCACTAAACCGCTGAGTCACCTGGCTTCCCTTATTTTTATTTTTAAATATTTTATTTATTCATGAGAGACATAGAGGCAGAGGGAGAAGCAAGCTTCCTGCAGAGAGCCCATTGGGGGACTTGATCCCCGGACCCCAGGATCACTACCTGAGCCAAAGGCAGATGCTCAACCACTGAGCCACCCAGGTGACCCAGGTGAAATCATCTTTAACAATCAGTAAGGATGGATGGTCTCAACAAATGAAAAGGGATACACATTCTTTCAGATGGGGATAAGCCATTTATGGATATTGAGCATGTAGAGGGTCATAAAGCAAGCATCAACACATTTCCAAGAACTCCTATTGACCACATTCTCTGACCACAATGCAATCAAGTTAGAAATCAATAACAGAACATAGAGAACGCTATCCATTTGGAAGGTAGGAGATATACTTCTGCATAATTCATGGGTCAACAAGAAATAATAAATTTAGAAACTGTTTAAGCTGACAGTAAAAATGCTACAAATGGAAGTATATGGGATGCCATAAAAGGGAAAAAGTTAACCTTAAATGCTTACATTAGAACAACAACAACAAAAAAGGCTGAACATTGCTGAGCTTAATGACCCATTTAAGAAGTTAGGAGAAGAAAGTAATAAACTGAAGGAAAGCAGAAAGAAGGAAAAATAAAGAGCTGAAGTGAAAGGTACAGAAAACAAATATTAACAAAGTAAAATGCTGGTTTTTGAAAGAATGAAATCGACAAGCATGTGGCCGGGCAGCAGGTCTAGAAGTCATTAGTGCTGATGGACACAGGAGGACAGCAAGGCTCACGAGTGATACCTTTAAGAAAATGGGAACAGGGGATCCCTGGGTGGCTCAGCAGTGTCTCTGCCTCTCTCTCTCTCTCTCTCTCTATCATAAATAAATAAATCTTAAAAAAAAAAAAAAAGAAAATGGGAATAGATGGGTTACCTCATGATTTTGAACTTAGGGTGAGGAGACTAGCGTTTCTTGCAAAGAATTTGAAGATGAATTAATGGTAGATGATGGAAGACTAAACACATGAAGAAGTGACAGCTGGGGGCCCCCCAGGGCCCTATAGGGAGGGGTGGCAAGGCCCTGGGGGGTTGTCAGGGTAGGGATCAGTCAGGGCCATGCAGGATGGAGAGGTGCCCAGGGTGGGGGCTGGCGGGGGGTGGGGGCGCTTTCCTGGAGGACAAGGGTGGGGATTGGTAGTGTCTGGCATGGACAGTGGAGTCAGGATGAGGAGGCCGGGCAGCCGGAGGAATGGATGGTGAGGGGCTCCTGGGGGGGTTGGTACCTCACAGGGACCTGAGCGAGAGGTTAGGGGGAGCAGGGCTGCCCCCCAGGTCAGTGTTCCTTGACTCAGTGACTGTCTCCTGAAAACCGAGTCTACAGGAGGGTTCAAAGATGCGGAGGATGGAGGACACTTCTATGGGGAGGCCGACCTGTCACTTCCCTGCGCTGCAGGCTGTGCTCCCCACTGGCTCACACTATCAGCTTCACCAACAGAGGTGGGGACCACTCTTCCTCCAGGCAATTTGCAAATAATAGAAGAAAGTACACACTGTTCTCTTTTAAAAACTGTTTACAGTTCTTAAAAAAGCTTATTTCAAAAAATAGCATTTGGGTCAACTAATTTATAGTATGATAAATAGAACCATCAGGTGCACAAGTATAATGAACAAATCTTAATTATTCATCACTAAGTGTGTTAAGATGTTTGCAGTCTATTATATGGTTACTTTTGAAGACAACTTTCCTTTCAATGTGCTAATAATAGTAGCGTGCCCTATTTCTAGCAAATGGTTTCAGGGTACCAGAAGATGAACCTCTGTCGCCATTTGAGAAACCTCATGTCTGCTTTTTATTTTCTGTTGTATCTTTCCTTTTGTATATTTCATTTTTCATTTATTTATTTAATTTATTTATTTGAGAGAGCACACACAAGCGGGGGGAGGGGCAGAGGGAGAAGCAGACTGTCTGCTGAGCGGGGAGTCTGATGTGGAACTCGGTTCCAGGACCCTGAGATCATGACCTGAGCCGAAAGTCATGATGCTTAACCAACTGAGCCACCCAGGCGCCCTTCCTTTCGTGAACTTTGATTTTGTGTCTATGTTAAGACAAAGTTATTTTTAAAAAGAAAGCAAATGGCTTACTTCTGTAAAAAATGTTTTGTAAAGTTTTTAAAACCTCTTTTTATTATGGAACATTTCAAGCACCTCCTCAGTACCTAGCTTTGTCACACCAACCAGTCTGCTCTTGTCACAGGGCCTTCTCCTGGTGTGTCCTCTCCTTATAGGGACACAGTTGTTGGAGAAGGGCCCTCCCTACTCCAGTGTGACCTCACTGAGCTTGATCACATCTGCAGCGACCCTGTTTCCAGTTAAGGCCACGTTCCCAGGCACTGGGGGTGAAGACTTCAGCAAATCTTTTTTGGGAACACAACTCAACCCACAGTAGCTGTTTAGAACTGGGGTTAAGAGCATGGGCTTTGGAAGGAGGCCTGTTATCAAGTCCCAAAGTCCTCAAATTCCAAGTGGTACCAGCTTGGCCAGGTTACCACTTTTTTTTTTTCCCTAAAATATTTTATCTATTCATGAGAGAAACACAGAGATAGGCAGAGACATAGGCAGAGGGAGAAGCAGACTCCCCGGAGGGATGATCCCAGGAACCTGGGATCACAACCTGAGCCAAAGGCAGATGCTCAACCACTGAGCCACCCAGGCGTCCCCAGGTTTCCACTTCTGTGCCGACACCGACTACTTCAGATGCTGTGTGAGGATCTGAGACCACGTGTGCCGGCCCCGGAGAGTGCCTGGCAGGAAAAGCACTCAATAGTTTATAGCTTCTCCTTCCCCCTTCTTTTCCTGTGCTTTGTTGTTATTTGTAGCGCTAGTAATTATTAATAGAATGTGGGCAAGATAGGCCTTATCCAGAAGGTGAGATCTCAGCGAGATTTGAAGGTGGTGAGGGAGGTGGCTGAGCTGAAGTCTGGGGTGGGGGCCGGGGGGCCGTTCTGGGAAGAGGAAATAGCTGGAACTTAAAATTCTGTGATGTTGCTCTACTTTTTTCTGCTTGCACACTAGAGTGTAAGCTCCCGAGGGGAGAGGTCTGTCATGTTGGCAGACATGGCCCAGACCCCATGGATAGTGCCCAGAAGGCCCATGGTAGATGCTTGGTGCACAGCAAAGTAGTTGCTAAATAAATTAATATTGAATTCCAATTGATCCACATAGACAAGTCTTCTCTTTGATGGGGTCCTGAGAAGTAACAGGGATTTTGCCATTCCAGGCTGGTTTCCTGGCAATCTCCCGACCAGGGACCACCCACCTGCCCCCTCCTTCCTCCTGCCACTTTTTTTTTTTTTATAAAGATGTATTTATTTATTTACTTATGATAGACATAGAGAGAGAGAGAGAGAGAGAGAGAGAGAGAGAGAGAGAGGCAGAGACACAGGAGGAGGGAGAAGCAGGCTTCACGCTGGGAGCCCGATGCAGGACTCGATCCTGGGACTCCTGGGACTCCAGGATCGCTCGCGCCTTGGGCCAAAGGCAGGCGCTAAACCGCTGAGCCACCCAGGGATTCCCCCTCCTGCCACTTCTGATTGGGAGTTATCCCAAAGGCTGTTCCTCAAATGGCACTGTTTTTTTTTTTTTTTTTTGGAAGTTTCTGGAAATTATTTCAGCTGTTATAAAGGAGACAAGATGCAAAACAGACAGTACATGGGAATTCTCAAAATATCATGGAATGGCTGCTTCTGGATTTTAAGAAGTTCAGGGATGAGCTCATCTGATCCTCTGCTCCTTCTCTGGGGGTAAGGGGCTGTCTTGGTGCATGTCGCTCTGCTCTTATCCACTCCCAGCTCCCTGGAGCCGGTGTTGCTTTTTCTCCATTCTCCTCCCCAGGGGAGGGAGCTTGTCCCTCGTGCTGTTCATGCTCTGCCTGGCAGCCCCTGGCACCCCAACCACCTGGGGCAGCCCCGCCGCACACCCCCCCCCCCGCCCCGAGACCTTGAGACCATGGGTGTGCACGGCCCCTCGTTAGAACAGGAGCAGGGTGCTCGCCCTCCAGAGCCTGCCTTCAGCATTGTCTTGTCTTCTGGAATCCCTGTGTCAGAACTCAAATATTAAGGCTTAAGGTGGAGACGGCCGCCCCTGAATTTCTGGAGGACGCTCCGTGTTCTGTGGCGTCTCTTCACCTTTAGCAGGTCCCCTGGCCACTTAGGGGAACAGGTTCGGGTGATTGGGCACGTCACCAGCCTCACGATCTTCGATCTTCGTTGATGTCCTGGCCTTGTCCAACTACTCATCATCAAACATTGGACAGACGTTCACGACGCACCCCTCCGGCCCAGAGATGAGCCCGAGTAAGAGTGTGCGGATGAGTAGGAGCCAGTTGAGGGACACGGTGAGGACAACGCCAGCCACTAACACTTGGGGCCCTCCAGCGCTCAGGGAGAAGCCTTACAGGTAACAGGACGCGCGCACGCACGCATTTGTCCATCTCTTTAACAGTGCCCAGGGAAGGGCCAGGCCAGGAAGGGGATTTTCCAGCAGTTTCCTGGTGTGCACGGCAGTGCTGAGAAATGCATTTGACCCTCGGCGCCACCGTCCGCTGTCCAGGAAGGAGCAGGGTGGAACGGGCCGTGGAGAGTCCTGGGAGTCCTGGGGGCCTCCGTGGTGCCGCGGCGTGTGACTCGGGCCTGGAGAGAGCAGCTGAACATCTGCAGGTGGGAAGGGAGGTGGGGACCAGTCAGGCCGGTGGGCAGGTGGGCAAGGCCTGGCCGGGGGGCGTGCGGGTGGAGAGGGCGGCGGGGGCCTGGTCCCCACTGAGAGGCCCCTGCTGGTTTCTAAGCAGGGAGATGAGAGGAAGAGAGGTTCTGGTTCCTGAGGGCGGCCCTCTCCCCATCCCCCCCGGCCAGGCCATGCGGAGGCCTTGTGGCCAGAAGGGAGGTGACACCACAGCCCGGGTGGCCTCGTTGGCCAGGGAGCATATTCAGAGGGCTGCCACACTGGAGAGGGCCTCGGGTGCGCCTGTGCCACGGGCAGGGGGAGCTCTCCGTCCTCAGATCCATGCCGACCTCCAGGTCGTCAGGCCGCCTGGTGGCAGTTGGAGGTCCCACTGGGTCTTTAGAGCTGAGCCTGTGGCCACAAGCAGCCCAAGGCTTGGCTTTGGGCCATTTCTTCAGTCTCCTGCGCCTCAAATACACAGTTTGGAGGAGGTATGAAGGAAGGGAGGAACCTGGGCCTTCGGGCACAGGCATGTGCGCTGGGCTGGGAGGGAAAGCTTCTGTGCCTGGAGGAGGTCAGAGCACTTGTCCCTGGGGTGGGAGGAAGGGTGGCTGGCATATGGGAGGTGGCTCTCGGCCTGTGGCAAATGGGCACCAGTGACCTGTAGCGGTGTTTCCTGCGTGCTGGAACTGTCGTGGTGGGGACTCTCCCATTGGCCTGGAGCACTGGGAGGGGCCAGGAGCTCCTGACTGTGATGCGTGGGACCAATCCTGCATCTCTAGCTACCGGAAGCAGGTGCCCCTTAGGCTCTGGTCTCAAAAGAGAGCAGGTGATTGTGATGTGGGATTTCGGGAGAGGGAAGCCCATTCTTGGTCAGAGCAGTGTTTCTGCAAGCCTTCCGGTTCGCATCTTCGAGTCCCTTGGAGGTGGGGGTCCGCAGCGTTGCCAGCACGCAAGTGTCTAGAAGGAAGTAGGTACCTGGCTTTTCTCCGACCTCCCCATAGGAAGGATCTTCAGGATCTTTGAGAGCCAAGTGATAATCGTACCATGTCCTCGGTCTGGTCGGCATCTAAGGTACATTCTGTGTAGTGTGTTAAGTCCAAGAAGTAAGATCGGGCTATATCCACAATGTGAGGGGATTTTAGGGGTTTCCTATGAATGTGTCTTAAGCATGCTCCTTACGTAGACTTACAACTATGCCAGTTTTATCAGGAATTTTATGTGAAAAACATGTGGAACCTGTTCTAGATTTCCTTATGAAAATGACAGTGAAACTTACTTTTCAAGTATTTCCCCATGGGTTGCAATTTTCTCCCGAGAGTGCTATTATGCAAAGCAAAATTCTCTTTTTGATCAAAGAGCTTTGGAAGTAAATCCTGTGGAATCTACCTGTGGATTATTTTGTCTCCCTTCCCAGAAAGGCTGCCTGCTGAATGTTTTTTCCCCAAAGACAGATGGATCCAGTAAGGAAGTAGCAAATGTAACCAAAATACCCAGAAGATTCTAATTGTTTAGGGCAAAGTGTCTAACCTCACTACTTACATATTGAGCTGGATACTGTATGTCATGGGGTGGGGGAGGGCATCCTCTGTAGCCTCCACCCACCAGAGGCCAGTGCACACCCATCTCCTCACCTCTAGTGGTGACAACCAAAAAGGTCTCCACTTTGCCACATGTCCCCTAGGGTCCCAAATCTCTCCTGGTGAACCAGTGGTTTAAGAGGAGTGTGTCTGCACACGCAGGCGTCGGAAACACTGCTCTGACTTGCAGTATGGGCTTCCCTCTCTGGAAGGATTTCTGCAGGAGAATCAAAAAGGGTTATCGGGTCAATAAGCCTGTTAAATTTTCTTAGAGATTTGGGACGTAAAACAACGGATGCCCTCCATGTGTGGAACGATCTGCTCTTGCTTTTGTCACTCATTGGTTCAGGAGCCTTGGGGCGCGGTGAGCTCCCCCACAGTGTGAAGGCCCCAGTGGGGTGGGCAGAGCTGGTGCCACAGGGAGCCCCTTGGGCCAGGGTCGCCTGCTTGTGAGCCCTGGGAGAGAAGGGAGCTGCAGGCTCAGCCGGTGAGGTGCTTTCTCCCAAGCTGAAGCTTTTCCTGTAGAATCCTTTCTGCATCTAGCTGAAGTGCCACGTTTCACCGAGAGGACACTCACTAGAACCCAGTTTTTTATCGCTAGCTGGAAAAGCCTCCCAGAGAGCAGCCCTTTGTCTGAGAAGTGGCCATTCCACTCAAGCTGATGCACCGAAGGCTTGCAGGTGTGCAGGGAGAAAGGGTTAACACATTGCTTTGTAAATGGCCCCAAGTTGTTTTCTGAACACATACATACAGAATACACCTGCTCACGGCGTATTCCCCACGCGTGTGTGCTACACAGACCCGGGCTGGATGGCAAACAGATGTTTTGAGTTGCAACACTGTGTTTGGTAGCTTTGTGCCTTTTTTCCTTTTCTCCCAACTATTACCTGAGTCACAACCATAGTTGTTTCTCTGGGGAAACAGACTCATATGCTCTCTATTTGTCCTAGTAGGAAATAAAAGAAGTTGATGGCTGGGCACAAGAAAATGTGCACATCGATTTTTAATTAAATATGTTCTATTTAATAATGGAGAGTGATAAGGTTTATGAATCAAGTCATTAAGGGTTCTTCTTTTCTGATGATGGAAACAGGAAAATGCGAATTCATATTTTCCTTCATTTGGGGAGAAACATCTAAGTGGGAAACAGCATATAGGTTTTTAATTAATGTGTGTTGAAATACATGGTGTTTTAAATAACTTTAACAAAATGGTCGATAGTAAGATTTATTTTAATTTTTCAATCTGCCAAAAAAAAAAAAAACCCCAAACAAACAAAAAAAAATCAAACTATACTCCTATATATACAGTGTCGACATTTTCAGAGCACTTACATTAGGAAACGTTGCGTTTCTTTTCAATCATATGACAATACTGTATATGCCACAATAAAATTTACAAAAACAATCGCATCAGCAATCATACAAACATTATGATTTTACATTTCAATACACAAGAAAAAAATAGACATCTTCCCGGCACTTTTGTTTCCTCACACCCGCTGCCTGGTTTCAGTCTCACAGAACAGCTCTCCACACGTGCTTTTCAGAAACTTCACCCTTTAAAACCTAACAGTGGCTATTTGAGAAGTCCTGTCCTTTCCAGATCCAAACTTAAATGAGAAATTTGCCATTTAAAAATAACAACCAATGGTTTATTGATGGGTGTGGTGAAGCTTACCCACCACAATGTGTAAAAAACTGCATGAAAGTAGAAATAAATAAAGCTGTTGTAAAGCAGTTTTGTTTATATTATAGTTCAGAACAGACACTTAAACATAAAACTGTCGTTAAAGTTTTATAAAGTAATTATTTATATCCAAATCACAACTGTTCGACAAATCTAATGGAAACAAACTGATTTGGTAAAGGTCCAAAGACGCTCACGCCCCAGCACCGTGTGGCTCCAGCTGCCACGGGCCGCAATGGTGACATATCGCGTGTTCTGACATAAGGCACTAGGTCTGAATAGGCCATGCACTCGCCTTATGTCATATTACCTGTTACAGACCAGTGAATTCTTTGAAATGAAAAGTAATAAGAATTTCAGGACACAGTGCACTTTAATAACATACAGCATTTGAAATCGTTCAGACAAACGTCTGAAAACAGTCTTTAACGCAAGCCTGAATCTTCAAACACATAAACTCTGTTTCTTATGCTCAGTTTCAATATCACTGGAAAAAATACCCATCACTAAACCCTGATATACATTCTTAGCCATTTTACTGTCTCTGTCACGGTCCGTGTTCATGAGGCAAAGCGTGACCCCGAATCTGTTTAAGTTCTCCTCCAAGGGCTGCTCCACTCACAGTGGTCATTCTGTTTCTGCCTCCTTCTGTTTGGCACCTGTTGGTAGATGGAGAAATGAAAGTGTCAAAGCAACGTAAAAATATGTTGCAGCTGGGCCTGACCTACACCCAGCAGGAGTGGTGCTCCGCCTCCTCCTTGGTGGTCTTCCCTGGGTTCTGCAGTGCCTTAGGAGAATGTTCTAGGTGTTGGAGGTGGGGATGGGAAACGAGCAGGTGGCTCCAAGCTCCTCACCCCCACCTGCAGTCACAGCAGCCCAACTTCTGAAACATTTGTTCTGTGCCTCTGTCACATTCTGGGAATTCTCACAGCGTTTCAAGCTTTTTCATTATTATACCTGTTACAGTAATCAGTGACTTTTTTTTTTTTTTTTTTTTTTTTTTGAATCTTGAGAGAGAGAAAGAGGCAAGGGGAAGAGAGCGGAGGGGCAGAGGGAAGCTTTCAAGTAGAATCCTTGCTGAGCATGGAACCTGACGCCGGGGGATCCCTGGGTGGCGCAGCGGTTTAGCGCCTGCCTTTGGCCCAGGGCGTGATCCTGGAGACCCGGGATCGAATCCCACGTCGGGCTCCCGGTGCATGGAGCCTGCTTCTCCCTCTGCCTATGTCTCTGCCTCTCTCTCTTTCTCTCACTGTGTGCCTATCATAAATAAATAAAATAAAAATTAAAAAAAAAAAAAAAAAAAAGGAACCTGACGCCGGACCTGATCCCACCACCCATGAGATCAAGACCTGAGCTTGACCAACTGAACCACCCAGGCTGCCCCTCAGTGATCTCTGATGTTACTATTGTGGTTGTTTGTTGTCACCACGAACCACACACATATAAGAGAGCAGCTTAATAAATGTGTGTGTTCTGAGTGCTCCACTGACTAGCTGCTACCCATCTCTCTCCCTTTCCCTGGGCCTCCCTCAGTTAACAACCCTATAGTGGCCCCTAAATGTTCAAGTGAAAAGAACAGTCAGTTGCACATCTTTTAGTTTATATCAAAAGCTAGAAGTGATTAAGTTTGGTGTGAGCCATGTGGAAAGCCAGGCCTCTTTTACCAAACAGTGAGCCAAATTGTATGAAAGGAAACATTTTTTTTTTTTTTTTAAAGGAAACATTCTTGAAGGAAATTAGAAGTGCTACTGCAGGGGCACCTGGCTGGCTCAGTAGGAAGAGCGACCTTTGGTCCTGGGGTCATTAGTTTGAGCCCCACACTGGGTGTAGAAGATTACTTAAATCAACTTAAAAAAAAAAAGTGCTACTCCAGTGAACACATGAATGATAGGAAAGAGCAACAGCCTTACTGCTGGTGTGGAGAAAGTGGCAGTGGTTCCGACAGGAGATCACAGCAGGAGATCACACACGTTCCTTAGGCCAAAGCCTAATCTAGAGCAAGGCCCTGACTCCCTTCAGTTCTAGGACAGCTGAGAGGGGAGGAGGCTGCAGAAGGAAAGTCTGAGGCTGGGAGGCTGGTTAGGGAGGTGTAAGGAAAGCAGCCACCTCCACGACACAGAAGTGCAATGTGAAGCAGCAGGTTTTCCAGAAGACCTAGCTAAGATAACCAATGAGGGTGCTGCACTGAACACCACATTTTCAGTGTAGATGAAACAGGTTCTACTGGAAGAAGCTGCCAGCTAGGACTTTCACAGCTGGAGAGGAGAGGTCAGTGCCGGCTCCAAGGCTTCCAAGGCCAGGCTGACCCTCCCGTGAGGGGCTAGTGCAGCTGGTGACGAGGCTGAAGCTGGTGCTCGGTGACCATTTTGAAAATCTCAGGGTCCTTAAGGATGATGCTAAGTCTACTGTGCCTGTGTTCTTGAAATAAAGCAACGAAGAAACAGCGAGAGAACCAGACGAGGAGTGGAGCCGAGGGACTGAACGGCCGCGAGCTCAGCACCAAACGTGAACGGACGAGCAGGTGCTTCTCAGGGACGAGCCAAGAAAGTGGTTTCCCGAGTTGGCCTCTTCCTGGTGGACACACCGTGAAGACAGTTGAAACGACAACCAAGGATTGGGAACAGGACAGCAGCTTAGCTGGTGGAGCCCCGCGGGCCCGAGGCCGGACTGTTCTGAAGGCGGCTCTCCGGGGGGTGCAGTGCCACCGAGCAGCACCGCCGGCTGCAGAGAAACCGTTCGTGCCGGGAGAGCCATTGATGCGGCAAACTGCACGGTTGGCTTGTTTTAAGGAATAAAACGAGACACAGCCGCCCGGCCTCCAGCGCCCACCACCCTGATGGGTCAGCCCCCGGCGGCGCCAAGACCCTCCACCAGCAGAAAGATCAGGACTCGCTGAAAGCTCAGATGGCGGTCAGCGGGTTTCAGCAATAAAGTGTCTTTCGATGAAGGCGTGTAGGTTCTAGTTTTAAAATTCCTTGGGCCCACTTTATTGCAATATTCGCTTTCTTGCAAATGGAACCAAACCCACAGTATCTCTGAGGTGCACCTGTACATACTCATAAAAATGTTTAAAAAAGCAATAAACATATTTATGGATATTTGCACATTCACAACTACTCATATCTGGCTGGCGTATTTCCAAACGGGTTGGTAGGAATGCTACCACATTTCTCCTCACAGCAGCTTCTATTTTATCTTCAGGCACAAGAAAATTTTTGAAAGAGATTAGTGGTCTATAAAAATAAGGAGCTAAAAAAGCAGTAGCTCCTGCCATCAGACTATGTACTCATTAGTGACATGTGTGCATATACTTAGGTTCGTTTGGACAGCCTAAGTTCTTCCAGCAGCTACTTCTAAAGAAACTCTTATTACAGCAACTCAGTATCCTTAACGGAAGACCGTGGCCATCAGCTGTGGAAAAGAATAACCTCTGGTGGTACCTTTTATTCGTGCTAAAAGTGCTAAAAGTGCTTCTTACCAATTAGTCTGTAAACACTCACCCAGCAGTGCAGCTCCCCAAGGGTGCGGTGCCTTGTCGTGCACAAACGGCTCCATGCCTGGTTTTGGTTTCATCTCAGAGTACCTCAGGAGGGATGAGGGCCTATGGCAGCCTGCTTTCTCCATAGCTGCATGGGCAGGGGCTACATGAGGTGAGTAGCTTGCCCACACTCAGGTAGCTCTGAGGGCATGAGGGAGTCAGGTGAACTGGGCTGGACTCCTCACCTGATGCTTACCCAGCACCGTCTCTCACGTGTATGAACGTCTGAAGGAGCTGATCTGAGTTCTGGGAGAGTTCTGCTCCAAATGTTCACTCATAACGCAGTTATTAGGAACACAGAGCATATTCCCAAATAGTGTTCTACACACTATGTTGTAGAGAATTCTAATTCAACTATCTTTAGAACATTATTTCTATGGTAACGCACATTTCAAATTCCGGCTGTGGAACAGGGTTCCTCCCCACAGAGGAGTATTAGGGACTTGGAATTTTTAAAATATCAAATGTGGATGGAAATGTAAATGCATCCAGCCCAACATTCTCTCATTTTTTTAAATTAAAAAACTTTAAAAAATTTAATTATCTGAGAGAGGAAGGGAGGTCATGAGCAGAGGGAAAGGGCAGAGGGAGAAGCAGACTCCTGCAAAGCAGGGAGCCCAATGCAGGACTCGATCCCACGATCCTGCGATCATGACTTAAGCCGAAGGTAGATGCCCATGGACTAAGCCAGCCACCACAGTGCCCTAATGAAAAAACTTAAAAAAAATTATTTTAAAGTAATCTCTATACCCAGTGTGGGGCTTGAACTCACAAAGCTGAGATCAAGAGTCGGATGCTCCACTGATTGAGCCAGCCAAGGGTCCCAGCCAACATTCTCATTCTTATGGTCTGGGGCAGTAGGCATAAAGAGGATAAAGAACTTGACTTGTTTACTCTCGAGTTTGCAAATAAGGAATCTTGGCCCCAAGACAGAGGAGGGCCGACATTCACCCTGATGCTGCTGGGCCAACATGTGCCTCGGCCGTGGCCTGCTGCCCAGGAAAGGGGTGTTTTCCTGAAGGTGCCAGGTTATGTGTGCCTGCAAGGAGTCTGCTCTTGAGGAGGCCTTTCCCCCTGTGCAGGAAGGAGCTGTGTAAGTTGTGAGCGTCATCACACTCCCTGGACTGGTCTTGCTCCTCTGCTCGCTATCATGTGTGTGAGGTCGAATAGAGCAATGGAGGTTCACGGTCAATGCTGTGGGGCACCCACAGAACAACTGTAAGGCTATCTGCTGCTTCTGCGAGGTGTTTGAGTTATTTCCAGTTTTAGGTTATTACAGATAATGCTGTCAACAGCCTCACATTCATTTAGTCATTTTATCCCTATTTCATGATTATGAAGATTATTTTGAGTTTCGGTTTCCCTACCACCTGAGATTGAAAAGGACTGTATGCGGCCCCATCTCCAGAGTTTCCGATTCCATGGACAACCTCCAGGTGCTGCTGGGCTACTGGACTTACATCCTTGGTGCTCTCATGTGGCGGCTGTGATGTTTCTTGCTGGTGGCAGGGATTCAAGATGAGCATAGACTGAAACCTAGTCTTGGCCAGTTTGATTTCCAAACTCAAGAAGAATTCTCTGGTACATGCACACTTTAGTGTTTGATGTATACTCTGGAAGTAACTTGGTCTGTGGTCTTGGCACATCTTGGCACAGGTCAGTGTGGCCCAAGGCTGGACTGCTTGTACTTAATGGGGGTGGAAAGGGGACCAGCAGGGAGGAGAAAGAGAGGGCTGGTGGTTTTAGGACCTTTCAGCCCACCTGTCACTGTTAAACACGGCACACAGGAGATGCCAGCCCCTCATTCCTGGAGCCCCGTCCTCCCCTGTCCACTGTGGCCTGAGTGCATGCTCCAGGGTTGGTTTGGCAGATGATGAAAGTAGCCACCAATGCTGTTTTGTAGTTAATGTAATTTCCAATACAGTATTAATGGAAAAAAGTTTGGGTTTAGGTCTTTTGTTGTATATACTCAAAACACTAGTTTTTTTGTTTTTTTTTTAAAGGGTAGATGATGGTTTCAATAGTTAGAATCTGATGAATTTCCCTCCTAGGTTTTCCAGGTAGTAGTCCTAAAAATCAAAACTAGAGATGTCTTAGCTTTTTCATGGAAAAGGTGACTCTGGCACAGAATCCGGAGGCTCCCAAGGGTACGTTCTATAAACTTGTCTCTGTCACCCAACTAGAGCAGTGGAGCTACGAAGGACAACCATACAGCAAATGAACACAGTTTACAGAGGAATGCACATGAAGCCAAGATCTTATGTGGGCAATGGGGAGCAGCTGCTAGTGGTACCCTGCCTGTCCCCCTGCCCATTGGGCACCCTAAGGGGAGGGCCGGCAGTCGGCACACCTACCTGCAGGCGTGAGTATCAGGGCTTGCAGAATGTCTGACAGGGAGATAATACCCACAATGCTGTCTGCTTCATTCACTACCACCAGGCGATGGACCTGCAAACAAGAGAACAGGTCACATGTCAAAGTTTACAGAAGGTTCTAAGATGGATATTAGCAAAAATGTCTTTCACATACCATATCAGGGGATTACCATCCTGCAAATAAGAGACATTACCAGTGTACAGAACCGTGAAAAGTCTTAGGCTCTAAAGTCAAGATGCAATGCTGATTTTAACTACTTGTAGGAAAAATTAGCCAGCTGTGTCCTGCTGTTTTCAACTTTCAGAATATGAATATATGAATGATACAACTCAAAACAAGAAGTACTAAGTAGCCATGATATTCTTAAACATAAGCTTTAAAATTTTTAAAGTATTTCAGTTTCTAATAACTATCAGATATGGATTTACATGGGAAAGATATCCAGAAGAGGTCATGGCTCTTCCTTTTTTTATAGTCTTTTCTCCATGAGGTTCATATTTTAATATGTTCCTATAGGTCAGACGATAAAGGAACTATAACAAAGTGAAACAGACTGTATTCACATCTCATTTTTTAAAAAAAAGTGTTTTCGTGATTCTTTTTCCTTTTTTTATACATCATCTTTTTTAAAGATTTTATTTATTTACTCATGAGAAACACAGAGAGAAGGAGGGGGAGGAGGAGAGTGAGGGGGAGGAAGGGAGGGAGAGAGGAGGAGGGAGGAAGAGAGGGAGGGAGGGAGGGGGAGAGAGGCAGGCAGAGAGGAGAGCAGGCTCCATACAGGGAGCGAGGTGGGACTCCATCCCTGGTCTCCAGGATCACACCCTGTGCTGAAGGTGGCGCTAAACTGCTAAGCCACCAGGGTTGCCCCACATCTTATTTTCTACTGAGGTCTTTTATAAACGAATGGCCAGCATTGTGAGGTATTTCTCTAATAAAAGCATCCTTAGCACACAGAAGGAGGGAGCAGGCGTGGAGCTTGTTTTCTGAGCTTTAGCAAGTAGGCCTGAGGCAGCCCAGCCCCCGCCCCCCAACACACACCATGGGGGGCACAGGAAGGAGATGGAAACAGAAGGAAATTCTGTTTTTAGATTTATCTCTGATACTGTGTTGGGGATGCTGTTTCATGTCCTAGCTTGCTTTGAGTTAAAAAAAAAATTACTTTGTTATCTTGCTCATGACAACATCATTTATAAAAGATTCCCTAGGGGCGCCTGGCTGGCTCAGAAGAGCATGCGATTCTTCATCTTGGTCCTGAGTTTGGGCCCCATGTTGAAAGTAGAGATTACTTAAATAAACTTTAAGTTTCTGGGGATCCCTGGGTGGCTCAGCGGTTTAGCGCCTGCCTTTGGCCTAGGGCGCAATCCTGGAGTCCCGGGATCAAGTCCCACGTCAGGCTCCCGGCATGGAGCCTGCTTCTCCCTCCTCCTGTGTCTCTGCCTCTCTCTCTCTCTCTCTATGATAAATAAATAAATAAATCTTAAAAAAAAAAAAACTTTAAGTTTCTCTCAAAAATTTAGGGTCTTCAATATTCCTGTGATACAACACAATTATTTAACTATTATTTTAATTTATATTATATAGTTTATAAATCATAAATTAAAATAACGGCTTATATTTAGGTCAGAGAATGCTTTATAGTCTATATGTGACACACTTTGTTGCTGTTAACATTCAATAATGCTAATTAAATAACTCTTTTGAAGGTCAAGGGGCAGCCAACTTACCTGGAGAATTAATTCTACCAGGCAGAAATGATGACCAGAAATATTTTCTTGGCATTTGTTGCTGAGTCTAAACTAGCAAATATTCTTGGGTATCAAAAAGCTGGTGTGATATGTCATATAAATAAACCAAATCATCGTTGATACTGGAAACCCTTTCCCCAACAACTGTATTTAAGCTAAAACTGGCCTTGGTCCACCAGCAAGGAGTCATTGGGTGGAAGAAATTATTTTAATGGGGAAAGAAGTCAAGAGGCATAATGAGAAAAGTGTTGAATTACAGCTTTATTTTCCTCAATGACCCATTTCCTTAGAAGTTTCTGTTGCTTGCCAGATGAACTGAAAGGACAAGCTAATTACTTCCTTTACCTGAGAATAATACATGCTCAAACAAGACAGCTGAGACCTGAGGAGCACTGCATTCTCCATGTTCTCCCCCTGAGACAGAACTCTGCCACCTAGAAACGGCTACTGTTATTACTGTGCTGTGGGTCCTTCTAGACTCTTTTACTTATATAGATGCATGTAAATGAATAGAATTATATTATATACAGTAATTGGCTTTTTCTCTTAATACATTGCTAATGTTTTTTCTGTATCAACCAAAAACTCTTCTACATTGTTATGTAGGGATTCCATTATATGGATGTCTATTGTCCTTATGAATAATTAGGATCATTACCTATGATCTTCCAAAGGCACATAATTCTAAGGACCTTACTAAAAAGTTAAGATGTATTCCTAAGTCAATTAAAACTCTTTGGAAAACTAGAATGCTGGATATTAAATTCAAGTAGAAAAAGGAAAGAGTTCATATTGAGGTGCTAGTGAAATAGGTTTCAAAAGCCACGACAGTGGTAAGGGGGGGTAGGGGGCTCCCCTCAGGTGAGTACAGGGTAAGGTGGAAGTCTTCAACACTCAATGACAACAACATGGCTGTGTTTCTGTTTGATGGCTCCCGCAACGGAGTGTTCTGATGCCACCCCCTACATATGTCATGTTAAGATCGCCCGTTGTGAGCCTAAGAAATTATTAGGGACTTTTCTTCTTGGACTGCACTCTCATGTTTATAAATAAAAAGTACCAGAGCAGACGTGCCATTATGAATAGATCCTGCCTACTCGGGGATTGTTCCAGAAAGAACATGATTGCATCCTCCAAGTCCTAGAGTGTGATAAACAGGAAAACATTCCTATCCCTGTCTAATAGGAAAGGAAAGAAATGATTTGGGGGGATGGTTATCCTGAGTTAGTTGTGTTACCCAAAGTACATCCCCAAATCCTATATGCAGTACGAGGGCACCTTAGTGCTGAGGGTCAGGAGGTGGTTATTAGACCATCTACTATTATTTAAATCAGGAGACAGAGAAAATTAACTTAAAAAGATCACAAGGCATTTTATCATTCACTTTGTTAAAACTATATAATCACACATTTTTAACTTTAAATTCATAAATACCCTAATGAAACTCAAAGCTCTTGGGACATTTGTTTTCCTACTTATGTATTTTTTTTTCTACTTATGTATTTTTAAATCATGAAAGTCTTACTTATTAGTTCAATTCAAGGACCATTTCCAGGCCTACGCGTCAAGCGACATGCTAGTTCTGGAGAGGGAAGGCACAATATCTGACTGACTCACCGCTGCTTCACCTGCTTTCCTGCGATTCCCAGTCCCAGTCCTGCAGCATCACTGCCAGTGAGTACCTGGTGTGGAGGCTGGGGCAGGGATGCGGGGGAGGGAGGAAGGGAGGAGTGTGGCCAGCTGCCTCACCTCAGCCCGCACTATTCTGTCCACGATGGTCTCCAGGATTTCCAGCTTACTGCACTTCACAACACCCTCGAAATACTGTGAACGGTGCTGGAGGGCCTGGGTCACTGTGATATCTAGGTTATTGTAGGTTTTTTCAGCAGCAAGGTTCTGTAATAAAGTAACAATGAATTATGTCCTTTTATTTCCATTTCCATTAATAACCAAAATCAGTTAAGTTTAAAGGGACCTGATCTTTAAAAACATTAATGTTCATCTTACGTCAGTTTAGATACAGGTTAGAACATGCCACTAGTGGATCCCTGGGTGGCACAGCGGTTTGGCGCCTGCCTTTGGCCCAGGGCGCGATCCTGGAGACCCGGGATCGAATCCCACATCAGGCTCCCGGCGCATGGAGCCTGCTTCTCCCTCCGCCTGTGTCTCTGCCTCTCTCTCTCTCTGTGACTATCATAAATAAATAAAAAATTAAAAAAAAAATAACTACAGCTTACAACGGATGAAGTATACCTTTGTTGTGGAGCAACCTTGATACATAGTGTCTACATGTCCTACAGAAGAATCCTCCCTCCCCCACCCAAGGCTCTATAGCCTGAGCGAATCAAGTCTTTGGAGAGGTGGACTAACATCTGTAAAGGATAAGAAGCTCCCTAGGGTGCCGGCAACGAGGGGCTTTCCCTGTGAGCCCAGGGAGCAGGGTTTCCTCAGGATCAGGCATCATGGAGGAAGGGCAGGCCAGACGGGCCCCAGATACACATGGCTTTAACCTCAGAGGGTCCTACTCAACCAGATTCCAGTTAGCCTATTTTTTGATGTCTGTTATTGTTAAGCAGAATAAATGACACAAAAGGGTTTGAGACAGCTGGCTGAAAAGAAATATTTACTGCTGGGATCCAACATTAGGTCAAAAAATGATGAGCACAGTTGGGCCTATGAGAGTTTCAGTTCCCTTTCTTAGAAATACCATAAAACTCTAAGGAAGTGCATTTATTTTTTTTAAAATATTTTATTTATTTGACAGAACACAAACAGGGGAAGCTGCCAGGCAGAGAGAGAAGCAGACTCCTTGCTGAGCAGGGAGCTTGATACAGGCCTCGATCCAGGACCCTGGGATCGTGACCTGAGCCGAAGGCAAACGTTCAACCAACTGAGCCACCCAGGTGCCCCTAAGGAAGTGCATTTAAAATGAATGAGGAAAAGCAAGCATCCAGTGGAAAGATGTAGCACTACCTCTAGTAGATTTACAACAGGGATTAAAATGTAGGACTTTTGGGGCACCTGGGTGACTCAGGTGGTTAAAGATCTACCTTCAGCTCAGGTTATGATCCCAGGGTCCTGGGATTGAGCTCCCTGCTCAGTGGGGAGTCTGCTTCTCCCTCTCCCTCTGCCACTCTCTGCTCATTCATGTGCTCTAATAAATCAAATCTTTAAAAAAAAATATATATATATATATACATATATATATTATAAAATATATATATTTATATTTATTTTATATATAAAATATATATAATTATAATTATAATATATTATTATATATTATATATTACTTATATATATTATAATTATAATATATATAATATAAATATAATAATTTTATATATATATAAAATATATATATATTTTATATATATATAAAACAGGACTTTAAATATATATATTTATATTTATTTTATATATAAAATATATATAATTATAATTATAATATATATTATTATATATATTATATATTAATTATATATAATTATAATATATAATATAAATATAATAATTTTATATATATAAAAATATATATTTTATATATATATATATATAAAACAGGACTTTAAGTCTCAATACTTTTGCTTTCTTTAGAATAGTGCTTCCCAATCAGCAAACAATGGGATCTAACTAGCAAGGGATTCCCGAAATCATGTGTGCACCAAGCACTTGCCTGTTGGCAGAATTAACATTTCATACACAGAAATAGGGCAATTTAAGATATTTACACATGCTGCAGTGATGGATAAACTACACATGAACTGAAAAGATGACTATATAATGCTAATATATTATTTACTGCTAAGCCTAGTGAACGCTAAGTACAATGAGTATGGGCAGTCTATGGAATCTGATCCGCACATCCAGAAAAGCTATGTTTTAAATACATTCTAGATGACAAGTGTGACAAAATTAAAAATACTTACAATTACATCAAATTTGGAATAAATATCTACAACTTTTCCTAAAAATGAAAACATATGTTAGAAAAATATCCTGGAAACAAAAAATAACATTTAAAATCCATCTCAACCAGACACTAGCAATTAACAACCTTGCTAAATAACAAATTTGTCTAAATAAACATGAAATCACATCCTAATGGAAAATGTGAAGATAAGCCAGTTTAGAGTTCTCATTAACCTGAATGTCCTTGGTGCTGACTTGATCCGCCATATCTAAATTACCATCCCCAACCCCTGCCCACCACCCGCCCGATCTGATCAGTTGACCACTTAACAATAAGTCTGCCCCCAGAAGACAAAGCATGGTCTCTGTTGCCCTCGTGTGACCAAACCCCCTACCTGACTCATCCACCACAGGCAAGGCCGACACTCGTCTTTCTACAAAGACGTTCAAGGCTTTAATGATGGGAGTGTCTGGGTGGATAAAGGCGATGTTGTGGTAGGTCCCAATTCCAAGGGCATCCAGGTTCTGCTTCATGAAGGCAGGCTTTGGCATATCAGACATCTAAACAGGAAGATAAATACAAGTGCTCTAGAGCCCAGACAGACCTTTATAATGTTCACATGTCCACACTTGGACGAAAAACTATGTATAACACATTATAAGTTAGTGTTCTCTACCAATCTACCCAGATGGCTGAATTAACATGGAAATGTTACATATAAAAATTGTAGTTCTTGTTCAAATCGGCTGATAGGTCTAAACTTATATTTAACTACTTAGTAAAATACTGTAGAGCACGCACATTGTGATGTTCCCTTCTCTTTCACTCACTGAAAATGTGGAAAGAAGAGGGAAGAAGAGGTCTCTTTGGAAATTAAGACCCATAGCCACCAAGAATCCTTTACTCTTATGTCCTGCCGTCAGCACTAAATACTATTTGTGAAGAACCCCTACAGTTCCAAACCCAGAGCGTTTGGTGGGAGCAGTCTGTGCTGCGGCTAAGTTAGTCCTCACCCCATCCCACCCTACTCCTGCACTCTCCTCTGGAGGACTTCAGCTTGTGATTACTAGGAGCAAGGAACAAGCCAGCTGAACAGAATTGAAAGAACCTTTGAAAGTTCACTTTTCTTTTCATGGGCTGTTTTAGAGGAGGAGGGAGAAGTCAGAAGAGAGAAGTCTAGGGTCACGTTTGACTAAAACAAAATAAGGTCTACGGTTTCAAAAATCCACCTTGTATAAAGGGTATGGTTGGTTCCGTCCTCCTGGTGTACCTTATAATTATCAGGAAAAGATGAACAATTAGAAGAAACAAAATGTTCAAGTCAAAGAGTTCATCAATATTCAAATCATGAGAATCCTAGAAATTTAGAGAAAAAAAGAAAGACCTATTAGGTCATCTAGCCCATCGTGATGCAGGATAACCCCTGTTCCATTCCACGCTTAGGCTAACTGTCAAATGTCTCCAAGGCTAAGGCCACTTTTCTCAGAAAATGATCTCAATTCAGAAAAAAATCAGGGTCTGAAATTTATATAAAATTCTGTATTTTAATCTGAAAACCTCTAATGGAATATTCTAAGAGCAGGATTTAATTACCATATTGGCCCAAATATAAGGCAGTATTGCAGAGGCATCCTCCTCTACTCTCCATGGAAGAGAAAATCCCCAAGGCCTGCCTCCTGTGGGGACTTCTGGTCTGCGGCATCGTGGCCATGAGTACGGGCTGGACTGGACCTCGTGGCATCTGGGAGATATGGGGTGGGTTTAACCCTTGGGGCCTGAGCTACATCATGGCTTGCTGGCAAGGGCCTCCCTGCTGGCAAGGCTGCAGTGGGGAGGGAGGCCGCCGCTCAGAAACTGCTCTGCCATTTGCCAGTGGTGACCCAAAAAGTCACTTCACTACCTATTAAATGGGATTAATAAAAATACCTACCTGGGGAGGCAGAGGTGTGGATTAGCTGTGTCTGGTGAAGCGCTCAGGACAGTAGCTGACACGTCATCAATGCTTGTATATAGCTCTCATGATTAATGTTATCTTAAAGTGATTCCTCTGAGGAGTAGAGGGGCTAACAGCCTGACACATGTAGGCCCCGCCCTGGGTCCCACTCAGCTTTGATGCTGAGGCGGCTCCGTGAGCAGAGGTGACGTCTGAGCCACAATCTTCATACGCCTCTAATTGTCCCACCATCTCTATACTACGTGTTTTGGTAAATTTCCTACCTTCTTTCTTGGCATTTATTTAACCATGAAGAGAATTCGTTTTACATGTAAACTACTAAAATGTAGAAGTGGCTTGATGGACAAGGGATTTCTCCTTATTACTGAACCCTCTGTGCTTCTGTCTGGCAAAAATGAGGCAGGGCTCCAGGAGAAGGAGCATTGGCTCCTTTGTATCACACTAGAAATGCTCTTTTACTTCCTTAATGGAAGGATATGGGGAAGCTAATGTGATGTAGATTTTTAATATCTATTAAGTTCTTTGACTTCACGGGGCTCCTGGGTGGCTCAGTAGGTTAAGCATCTGACCCCGTGATTTCCACTCAGGTCATGATCTGAGGGTTGTGAGATCAAGTCCCCTCGTGGCCTCTGCACTCAGCGTGGAGTCTGCTTAAAAGTCTCTCTCTCTCTCCTCTTCTCTCTCTAAAATAAATAAAATCTCCCATCCAAGTACTAACCAGGCCTGACCCTGCTTAGCTTCCAAGATCAGATGAGATTGGGCGTATTCAGGGTGGTATGGCCGTAGACAAAATAAATAAAATCTTAAAAAAAAAAAAAATGACTTCACGTCATCTCTTCTGAACCATGAATGATGCCTCCTACTGGTCCTAGCTAACCAACTACTTCTAATCTCAAATTCACTGCATATAATCTAAATGAAAAAAATTAAAGCCCTCTTGTAAATACTCTGGTCCTTCCGAGCCTCTTTAAATATTGACCAAAGCGGTCAATATTATGATTAAGAAGACATCTCATTCCAAATGCAGTTGAGAAAAACCTATAGATAATAAAGCCTGAATTTGGACCAACATGGTACTCTCTTGCCAAAATTGTATTTGCTTTGTGTTTTTCTGTCACTGCAATTTACAGTAAGATAATCCCGGGGACAGTATTTTTCAAATGTTTCCAAAACCATGAAACCAATAAAGCATCCTAAGGCAATTTGCTATAAATATTGGCTCAATTTATCTCACATAGCAGTTTCTTAATTAGAATGACTTGTATATTGCTTTACTGCCCTCATATTTTAGGTGATAAAATATTCTAACTTAAGTAGAGAATTCCAAGTGTTTTTATTATTTCGATACTTGCCCCAAAAAGTGATTGCTTTTTAATTGGAATCAACTTGGAGGATGTACAATTTAAATAGTAGTAAGTTGAGAAACTGCAGCTGAGAAATGGAGACCTCCTAACAATCCCAATTCCAAAATTAACAACGTCTCCTACTGAGGGTGACAGGAGCCAATTTACTTGAAGTAAATTAGTTAAAGTAGATGCAGCTATGTCTTTAGAAACACTAAAATCTACTTACAAAAAGCTGGAGGAACTTGAGGATTCTTTTGTGGGTAAGTATATAAAGTGCATTCCCACTGATAGGGTCAATAACTGGCAATCTGTGGATTTTATTTTTGATCAACGAGTATACAGCATCGAAGAGGCTGTGGGAAAAGCCATCAAAGTTGTTAGGAGGCTTTAAAGAAAGATGTAAAATTCTGGACCACCCCTGCTTTAGAAGCATTTTCAGTATTTTCACATCAGAGCAACAAAAGGTTGACTGGACTTAAAGCAGTGTTCTGGAAAAGTTTTAAATTGGGTATCTCAGTAAATGTTTTGATTTTCTAGTCTGAGTTAATTCCAGATATGAGCACAAGCTACAGATCTCTAAGAGTGTGGTTTTCAACAGTACTGAATACTGCTGTCTAAGAAACGGCAGGGCTGAACCCCTAGGGCCACTAAGGGAGGCCCAGGTGACAGGGAGCTTGGCCTAGGCGCCTCAGGAGCAGATGGGCTGCTCTGGCCTCTCCTGGGGCTGCCAACCAGCAGGGTGGTGGGTTTATCTGTTTTGTTTTGTTTTTTAGGACTTGGAAATAAACTAATAAAATTTAGTATTCTACTTTTGCTCACTAGTGCTTAGAGTTTGGAGAATATTTTCATACACTGTGGAAATGTATCAGAGCCATTCTGGAAGGCCTGGGTCACCTGTCGCATGCTGGGGCACATGTTCTCCCAACTACCTCTGGACCAACGTCTAGCCGAGGCAGACGGTCAACCCCTGGGGGAGCTGCTGTAATGTGCGTTCCTGGGCATGACCCTCCAGAGGCCATGTGGCAGGGGAAACCCAGCAATGGGCAATATTATTAACAAGTTCCCCCGATGGTCTGTGTGGCAGTATGACCACTTTCCCAGCCTGTTATCGATCCCTGGGACAAACAATGGCTGATTGCTATTGTCTCTAAATTTACTGAATTTAATATCTGGAATTATGGAGGCTGTCCCCTATCTAGATTAAAAAAAAAATCTATTGATCACAGAAACAAGAATCTGAAAGAATGTTTTCAAAGGAGAAAAACTTTACAAGTTTACCTTGCGTCTGGAGATATATTCACTAAAGGCTTAAATGTTTCTTGTAAATAAAGCTCTGTTTTTATAGAAAGAAAATATGCAATTAGTAACACATTTGCTGTCTGTAATTATTACACACATAAGGAATATTAAAATACTCTTCATTTTACAGATAACTGTTAGAAGAATTAAAAACCAAAATCAAATCTAATTTACTGAATGCTACCGTATAAATCATACTTAGGATTATTTTAAACAACTTGTTAACTGTTTTCAGGATGCTGCCATCGTGTAAAAGTTAAGTATTTCAAAACAGTATTACAATAGATGTAAAAATGACAAAGACAAGCAATTGGGTGTAAAAAGCAGTGCCAGGGGATCCCTGGGTGGCTCAGCGGTTTAGTGCCTGCCTTCGGACCAGGGCGTGATCCTGGAGACACGGGATCCAGTCCCACATCGGGCTCCCTGCATGGAGCCTGCTTCTCCCTCTGCCTGTGTCTCTGCCTCTCTGTGTCTCTCATGAATAAATAAATAAAATCTTAAAAAAAAAAAAAAAAAAGGCAGTGCCAGCAGAGGTCACTAGAAGGCTACCAAAGGACTATCACCCTCCAGAGACTAAGCACTCACGAAAGCCTTTAAAACTAATTTTCATAGGTTAGAACACTCTTAAAACTTTTGTTCTAAGTTTTATTTTACCAAACAAATGCTCAAATCTGTATCCTGAGGACCTCAGTAGTCTTTACAAATTATCTTGCTAAAGATCCACTGTAATTAATTTGCCTTGTTGAGGTTTCTATACAGAAAGCACTAGAGAATATCTTGACATTAACATTATTACTACCGAATACCATATAATATCAAACTATAAATAAACTTTAATCTTGGTCTAACATTACTGATACAGTAGAGTTTGATAAGAAGTATCTCTCTTGGTATTAAGTTGTATATTCATAACAGGCCGTGCTAAGATATGGGTCTCGTATTGTTGGACTTTGGTTTGACTTGATAAAGCTTTTATAAATCATATCTGTCACTCAATGGAACTTACAGGTTAAAGGGAATTAAAAGAGCCCCTTGCCCCTTAAGAGAGTTCTAATGGATGTTCAGATTTTGCAGGTGCTAGTCATAAAGGTTGCTTATCATTGTAGGCGGATTTTCAATACTTAATGAACATTTTTCTGTCTACAAGTCCTTCCGTTTCTATCCAGGCTTTTCTCTGAGCCATCTACATAAGCCCTCCTCAAGGTCCATATAGAGACGTGTGTGCAGGCCGGAAGTCCTCATTCAGAAGTGAGCGGTGGCTTGGCAGGGGCCCAAGGCAGGTTGACCCTATCCTTACATCCCAGCCTCATATATGGACTTGCTGTAGGTTCTCCAGAAATGTCCATTAAACAGAATGGATCGTTATTTACAATACTATGGTACACTATTGAGATTAAAATAGAAACGAATGTGTTAAATATAGCTTATTAAGCAGGGAGAGAAGGATCTGTGATGTTAAAACATTTTACATGCTAAGCAGAACATTTTTTCCCTGATATTAAAAGATTTTTAACACCCGATTGTGCTTACCCCTCCATGTTTCAATCTTATGTTCTTCTAATTCATAAATCTGTACCTGCAAATAAGAAAAATTCTTATTTACAAATGTTAACATATATAACAAAATAATTACTTCATAACTACTGCAGAGTTCCATAATTCAGCTGGTGGAAACAAAGATAATTCAGAAATACTGGAAATATAAAACGCTTTACATTTCGTTGAAGATAAATTATTTCTAAATTTAAAACATAATTAAGGGTGCCTGGCTGCCTCAGTCAGTGGAGTGTACGACTCTTGATCTTAGGGTTGCAAGTTCGAGCTTCATGCTGAGTGTAGAGATTACGTTAAAAAATAAAAAATCAGCGCACCTGGGTGGCTCAGTCAGTTAAAGCGTCTGCCTTCAGCTCAGGTCATGATCTCAGGGTCCTGGGATTGAGCCCTGCATCGGGCTCCCTGCTCAGTGGGGAACCTCCTCTCTATCCTGCTCCCTCTGCTTGTGCACTCTTTTTTTCTGTCACATAAATAAGACCTTAAAATTTTTTAAAAAATCTTTAAATTAAAAAAAAATTAACCTAATACAAAAACTTCTGATACACTTATTATTTTTATTTTATTTTTGAAAAGATTTTATTTATTCATGAGAGAGAGAGAGAGAGAGAGAGAGAGGCAAAGACACAGGCAGAGGGAGAAGCAGGCTCCATGCAAGGACCCCAACGTGGGATTCGATCCCAGGTCTCCAGGATTAGGCCCTGGACTGAAGGCGGCATTAAACCGCTGAGCCACCCGGGCTGCCCGAGTTTATTTTTTTAATGATTATATTGATTTATTCATAAGAGACACACAGAGAGAGGCACAGACACAGGCAGAGGGAGAAGCAGGCTCCATGCGGGTAGCCTGATGCGGGACTTGATCTCAGGACCCTGGGATCACGCTCTGAGCTGAAGGAAGATGCTCAACCACTGAGTCACCCAGGTACCCCTACACTTGAGTTTTGTTTTATTTTTTATTTATTTATTTATTTTATACTTAAGTTTTAAAACACATATGGAGACATAGATTCATTCTTTTTTAAGGATACAGAAAATTTTCAGCATCTCTAGTTTAAAAAGGACAAATGGTTAAATCATGCTAAAATTAAGTTGTTAGATCAATTTATGCCTGACTGTATCAACCCATTTCCCCAAGGCAGAAAGGGTTAATTGGCACAGTATAAGAAAAAGTCACTTTGGGGCTGTTCAGCTTTGTTTCAAATCAACACTAGCCTTATTACTTCTTAGTTGCTATTTTTGGCCAAATTATTTAAGCTCTCCCTCTGTTTCCCTTCCTAAACAACTGGCTAAATAGGCCCTCTGAAGCCAGCTTCTGTGAGCATCTCACAAGAGAGCAGGAAACAGAGTACTCATCAGAAGAGTGGTCCCCACCACACTGTGATTCTCCACCTCGCCCCTCTGAAGCTTTCCCCACCCAGCTCAGCCTTTCAAAAAATTATGCCCATGTCAGCATTGTGTTGGGCCTAACAGGGATGCCTGTGATCAGAAAGCCTGGCCTCCTCTTAAAGCTTAAAATCCAGATGGCAATAACATTAAGACAGTCCTATATAAAAAGGCCAGTGACAACTAAAGAAGAGTATGTACAGCTGACCCTTGAACAACATGGTTCAGGGTGCTTACCCTCGTGCAGTCAAAAATCCCCATGTAATGTGGGTAACTCCCCAAGAGTTAACTACTCTGAGCCTACTGTTGACTGGAAGCTTTCCTGATAACATAAATGGTCGATTAACATATATTGTGTATGCTGTGTTATATACTATATTGTCACGATAAAGGTAAGCTAGAGAAAGGATTAAGAAAGCCATAAGGAAGAGAAAATACATTTACAGTCCTCTATATTTTTATTTCTTTTCTTAAAAAAAGTTTTATTTGAGAGAGAGAGAGAGAGAGAGAGAAAACGCACAAACAGGGGGAGGGTGAGAGGGAGATGGAGAAGCAGACTCCTCCCCGAGCAGAGAGCCAGATGTGGGGCTCAATCCCAGGACCCTGAGATCATGACCTGAGCCAAAGGCAGACAACCAACTAAGCCCCCCAGGCACCCCGACAGTATTTATTGACAAACATCCTGCCACACTGTTCAACAGGCAACTGTGTGAAGCCATCCTCTAGAAGGCTCTGTGCACAGGGACGCACAGAGATGAACACAGGGCAGGCACGGAAAACACAGAGGCAGCACATTTCAGCCAGCCCCTGCGTGATGGATGGGCTTTACATAAAGCAGAAAAACTCGACTAAAAGGCACGGAATGCAAAGACTTGCTCCTGTTCGAGCCACAGTGAAGACACAGAGGGCTAGAGAGCAGGACGGATGGGGACATAGCCGCATGCTGCCCCAACCATGCAATGGCCAATGGCCAGCCGGGATGGGTTCAAGCAGCAGAATGGTGACAGTGAAGCTCAAAGAAGGTGGCTTTCACAGCACCAGAGCCAGATGGAAACCCGGGTCCTAGGTGGTCAGTGAGGTCTATAATGCTGAGCGGTGGGGGCACAGGGGCCACAGGAAGGAAGGACAAAAGGTTCAGAGATGAATTAACAGATTAAACAGATGAATTAAACAGCTGCCAGACCACACTGGCTTTGATGATAGGTGACGGAAGAATATGAACAGTGGAGAAGAAAGCCTCACCGAGGATAAGGGAAGATGGTGTTTGTTTTATTTCAAGTTCCGGGTAGTTCACATACTATGTAGCACTGGTTTCAGGAGTAGAATTCAGTGATTCATCACTTATATACAACACCCAGTGCTCATCCCAACAGGGGCCCTCCTTCATGCCCTCCCTCATCCAGCCCTCTCCCCAACCTCCCCTCTGGTAACCCTCAGTTTGTTCTCTAGAGTTAAGAGTCTCATGGTTTTTCTTGAGCGTGTGCTCTCTTTTTTTTCTACCTTATGTTCATCTATTTGCTACTACCTTATGTTCATCTGTTTTATTTCTTAAATTCTGTATGTAAGTGAAATCATATGGTATTTGAGTTATTTCACTTAGCATAATACTCTCTAGCTCTTTCCATGTCATTGCAAATGGCAAGGTTTTGTTCTTCAAGCATGTGGTTTTTGACACGGTTTACAGGTAGCACCTCTAGGTCTGGACCTCACTTAGGAAGCTCTGAGATGATGGCAGTACTCAGCTGAACAGAGGCTTCCCAGCTCTTTGCTTGCACAGCCCCACAGGCCTTGAGCTGCAGGCACCAGGGTGGATGCCATTCCACTAACATGAGCGTCTGTGTTTGGCCCTGGGATGATGGGAAGGGGGTGTCTGTATGACACAAAGATGAGTAAGACCCAGTCCCCACCTCAAAGAACTCAAAATCTAGCAATCTATACACTAACAATGAAGCAGAAGAAAGAGAAATCAATGAATCAATCCCATTTACAATTGCACCAAAAACCATAAACCATTTAGGAGTAAACCTAACCAAAGAGGTAAAGGATCTGTGTACTCTGAAAACTACAGAACACTTGTGAAAGAAATTGAGGAAGACACACACAAAAATGGAAAAATGTTCCATGCTCATGGAATGAAGAACAAATATTGTTAAAATGTCTATATTACCCAAAGCAATCTACATGTTCAATGCAGTCCCTATCAAAATACCATCAACACTTTTTACAGAGCTGGAACAAACAATCCTAAAATTTGTACGGAACCACAAAAGACCCTGAATAGCCAAAGGAATGTGGGGGGGAAAAAAAAAACCAACCAAAACCTAAAGCTGGAGGCATCACAATTCCAGGCTTCAAGCTCTATTACAAAGCTGTAATCATCAAGACAGTATGGTACTGGCACAAAAACAGACACAGAGATCAATGGAACAGAATAGAGAACCAGAAATGGACCCTTAACTCTATGGTCCTTTGACAAAGCAGGAAAGAATATCCAATGGAAAAAAAAGATAATCTCCTCAACAAGTGGTGTCAGGAAAATTGGGACAGCCACATGCAGAAGAATCAAATTGGACCACTTTCTTACATCATACACAAAAATAAATCAAAAGGGATGAAAGACCTATATGTGAGACAGGAATCCATCAAAATCCTAGAGAACACAGGCAACTTCTTACCAGACACATCTCCAGAGGCAAGGGAAACAAAAGCAAGAATGAATGACTGGGATTTCATCAAGATAAAAAGCTTCTGCACAGCAAAGGAAACAGTCAACAAAACCAAAAGGCAACCTACAGAATGGGAGGAGATATTTGCAAATGTCTTATCAGATACCGGGCTAGTTTCCAAAAATCAATAAAGAACTTAACACCCAAAAAACAAAACCTTCAGTCAAGAAATGGGCAGAAGACATTTTTTCCAAAGACGACATACAAATGGCCAACAGACACTTGAAAAAAATGCTCCACATCACTTGATATTAGGGAAACACAAATCAAAACCCCAATGAGGGCAGCCCGGGTGGCTCAGCGGTCTAGCGCCCCCTTCAGCTCAGGGCATGATCCTGGAGACCCAGGATCAAGTCCCACGTCCAGCTCCCTGCATGGAGCCTGCTTCTCCCTCTGCCTGTGCCTCTGCCTCTCTCTCTTTCATGAATAAATAAAAAAAATCTTTTTTAAAAAAAGAAAAACATAGCTTCTAAAAAAAAAAAACAACAAAAAACCAAAACCACAATGAGACACCACCTCACACCTGTCAGAATGGCTAAAATTAACAAGTCAGGAAATGACAGATGTTGGCGAGGATGCAGAGAAAGGGGAGCACTTGTGCACTGTTGGTGGTAATGCAGACTGGTGCAGCCACTCTGGAAAGCAGTATGGAGGTTCCTCAAAAAGTTAAAAATAGAGCTGCCTTACAATCTAGCAATTGTACTTCTAGGTATTTACCCCAAAGAATATAAACATAGTGACTTAAAGAGGCACGTGCACCCCAATGTTTAGAGCAGCGATGTCCAAAATAGCCAAAATATGGAAAGAGCCCAGATGTCTGTCGACAGATGAATAGATAAAGAAGATGTGGTATAGATATACAATGGAATATTAGCCATCAAAAATAATGAAATCTTGCCATTTGCAATGATGTGGATAGAACTAGAGTATAACGCTAAGTGAAATAAGTCAAAGACAAGTATTATATGATTTTACTTATATGTAGAATTTAAGAAACAAAACAGATGAATATAGGGGAATAGAGGGAAAAATTAAGATAAAGACAAAGTGAGGCAAACCATAACATATTCTTAACTCTAGGGAACAAACTGAGGGTCGCTGGAGGGGGGAGCAGGAGAGTGGGCATGAAGGAGGGCATGTGAGGTAATGAGCATTGGGTGTTATACGCAACTGATGTATCACTAAATTCCACCCCGAAACTAATAGTACAGTGTATGTTAACTAAATTGAATTTAAATAAAGAATTTTAAAAAGTTCATTTCCGTTTTGTGGAAAATCAACCATAGAAAACTTTACAAAGGCCCTACAAAATCTTTCAAGTGTAAGTTCCCAATCTCACTGAAAATTCAATAGGAATAAGGTTGAAAATAAGCCTGGAGATCACCCAAAGGAGAATTAGCAAGTGCAGAATCAATAACACTAAAGCCTGAAGATGAATGTGCTATCAGAGACTGGTGGGATGGTGTCAAGTGGCCTGATGCACATGTGACTCAAGTCCCAGAAAAGAAAGAATGAGATAGAAAAAAATCTTTGGGGATCCCTGGGTGGCGCAGCGGTTTGGCGCCTGCCTTTGGTCCAGGGCGCGATCCTGGAGACTCGGGATCGAATCCCACATCAGGCTCCCGGTGCATGGAGCCTGCTTCTCCCTCTGCCTATGTCTCTGCCTCTCTCTCTCTCTCTCACTGTGTGCCTATCATAAATAAATAAAATTAAATTTAAAAAAAATTAAAAAAAAAAAGAAAAAAATCTTTGAAGAAAGAGTAGTCAGAAACTTCCCAAGTTAGGTGAAAAACCAACTCAGAACATCATGGAAATGCAGCATCCCTGAAGCAGGACACATAGAAGGGAAACCAGATGTGACCTCTGGTGATCAAACCCAGAGTGAAAGAGACAGCTCTTGAACCAGAAAGAAATGGTGTACGATCCAGAGGAGGGAAGGATAAAAATTTCTATTCGCTTCTCATCCAAAGCACTGGGAGGCCAAAAGACAGTATTACATCTTCAAAGTGTTAAAAACAACTGTTAAGTCAGTTTCCATAAAACGGCAAAAGTGTTCTGCAGGCATAAAGATGAAATCATGACACTGTCGGATGAACAAGAGCTGTGATGGTTCATCCCTGTGCGACTGTGTGACATGGACAGGGGTTCTTGGGACCTTGAGCGCCAGTGGGGGCGCACCAGACAGTGGGGAGAGAGGTTTCAAGAGCCTTGGCATAAAAAGCTATGGATGCCTTTTCTTTTTACTCTTCGTTTTGTTTAAAATGAAAATAAGGGCAGATGAAATAGAACTATATTTTATGGGGCAGCCCCGGTGGCTCAGCGGTTTAGCGCCGCCTACAGCTCAGGGCATGATCCTGGAGACCCAGGATCGAGTCCCATGTCAGGCTCCCTTCATGGAGCCTGCTTCTCCCTCTGCCTGTGTCTCTGCCTCTCTCTCTCTGTCTCCTCTCTGTGTATTCTCATGAATAAATAAATAAAAAATCTTTAAAAAAAAAAAAAAAGAACTATATTTTATGTAAAAAGTTCAGTATTCACTCCAAATAGATTGTGTTAAGCTAAAGTCGACATGGAAATTCCACATTCCAACCAGAAAAGTTCAGTGCAGAGAGGTATGGGTAGTATCAATGGAGCTCAATTGGCTATGATGGAGGGGACTGGACTACAGTAGCCTCCAGCTGCAAACAACTAGAAAATGGGAAAAAATATGTGCAACTATCTTCAGACCCTGGACGACAGGCAGGGCGGGACTGCCACTCCCAGGGAGAAGGCAAGCAAACAAACCAACCCCCCAATCACCACATCTCTCCCCAGGCTGGGCAGCTGACCCAGCCAGGGCACAACACTCCCGCTGAGTTAGAAAGACAGAAACCAAAGTCTGGGTGAGATGGAGCCAAGTGGAATTTGTGGGCAGAAAACCAGACAGGAGGAGCTATCTAGAAAAGCGAGAGAAGGCGGTGCGGAGATCTTGAATTTTTGACTGAATACTAAGCTGGGTGTGTCCGGTGAAGGACACGAGGCCAGGCTAATACTCACACTGAAAGACGTTGCATCTTGACCAGACAGAACGGAAAGTCCTTGCTAAACCACCAGAAAATTCCATGGAGATGCCAGGAACAAGTGTTGGTGAGAATGTAGAGAAAAGGGGACCCTCATGCATGGCTGTGGGAATGTAAATTGGTGCAGCCACTGTGGGAAATGGTACAGACTTTCCTCAAAAAATTAAAAATATAGCTATCATACTAGCCAGCAATTTCATTCTGGGTATTTTTGAAAAACAAAACAAAATTGCAAATACTAATTTGAAAAGATATCTGTACCCCCATGCTCGCTGCAGCATGATTTACAATAGCCAAGATATGGAAGCAACGCAAGTGTCCATTGATTAGATGAACGAAGATGTCACACAAACACTGGAATATTAGTCATAAAACAAGAATGAAATCTTGCCATTTAAATGCAACAATGTGGATAGACATAGAGAGTATTATGCTAAGTGAAATAAGTCAAACAGAGAAAGACAAATATTATGTAATTTCACTTACATGTAGAATCTAAAGAACAAGTGAATAACAGAAATATAGATGCAAAGAACAACTGGTGGTCGCCAGAGGGGTGAAGGACAAGAGAAACAGGTGAAGAGGACTAAGAGGTATAGACTTCCAGTTATAACGTAAATAAATCATGGGAATATAGCCAGTAAAATTGTAATAACTTTGTATGGTGACAGATGGTAACCAGACCTATCGTGCTAATCAGCTTGTGACATATAAAAATATTGACTCATTTTTGTACACCTGAAACTAATATAATATTGTATGTCAACTATAACTTAACGAAAAAAAGAAAAACTTGGGGCTGTATCTTTAGCCAACTACTTTTATAGAAATTTTCATTTAATTAACTACTGCTGAGATTTTTATTTTTTTAAGATTTGTTTTAGAGAGAGACCATGTGTGCAGAGGGAAAGAGTCTCAAGCAGATTCCCTACTGAGCTTGATCCCATGACCCTGAGATCAGGACCTGAGCCAAAACCAAGAGTCAAATGCTCAATGGACTGAGCCACCCAGGTGCCCCTTGCTGAGATTTTTAGTAGGGGTTTAGTTGCGTTTTATCAAAATATATCCAGTTAATAATCATACTTGTGTTGATTTTGCTAGTTCAAAAGCAGACATATGACTATTATAAGAAAACCAATACTCCCCTGCATTTGGTAGTATTTAAGAAATCAGATATCTCATATGAAATAAATATGGGATACTTACAAGATCTTTGGTAAAATTTAATTCTAAGAGTTCTGTTTTATTTTCTTATTTTATGGAGAAATTTAATAATTGGGCAGTATTAACCATTACACGTAAAAAAGAATATTAAAAGGTAAATGTCTTACCTTTCAGATACCCAAAATATACAATTCTGTCCTTGCCCATCCTTGCCAAAAAGGCAGAAACATAACACCCTCCCACCCCTAAACAAAAGCAATCAACTCCCCAAACCAACCAAAACCAAAATTCAAACAAGTTGTAAAATCACAAAAATCACAGCATTAGATAAAAGGCCGTATATGGTTCTCAAACTAAGCTCTTATGAAATAGCTGGACCAGAGAGTTCTCCCACTAAAGTCAGCCAGCAGCAATCTTTTGTAACTGGCAGAAAAATATCAAAACTGAATTTCTCCAATTTTAAGTTTTACTTCTTTAACCATAGAGTCCATATAGTTCTTGTTTAAAAAAAAATCTAGGGGGGGTCAGTGCATGAAGCTGCATGCAAATCGACAGGCCTGGGGTCATAAACTTGGTGGTATTTTCATCTCGAGGGAGGCCGTCAACAGCCACTGGGCCAGGGTGGTGTGAGGGGTTGCCTTCACCCATGGGTCCATGCAGTCACAATTCTGCAACAAGCCCAGGCTGCTGCTAAAGATCATAAATTTAGTGACTGATTTACACCGAAGTGCCCTGCACATTATATATATTTGTAAAAATCAACTACCAGCACCGCCACCCCTCTGCACATATACAGAAATATATACAGCTCCAATGAGTGACATAGGGTTTCTGGCACTTACCATGGGTGATTTATAGTATCTATGTAGTATATTTATGAAATCTGTAATTGTTAGCATTCCTGGAACAAAGAATTATATGTTAAATATAAAACTGAAAAATTTCATATGATAAGCAAACCTGGAATAGTTTCCAGAAAACCTTCTAAAATATACTTTAAAAGTATATTACTTATATATTATTTAGGACTATTAGCCTGTTTATTATCTACAACAAACTAAGATAAATTTCGCTGAAATTAAACCTGACACTAAGTACAAAGGAATCAACCATAGTATCTGGTAATTCAATGTTAGAAAGCTTACTAATATAAAACATCACAAAAGACTTGCAGCTATATGTAAATAATTTAAAATGCTTTAAAATAAGGTAAGGGAATTCCAAAAGCTTTAGACACATGACACTTCTGGGGGCACTGGATTGTTTCCTGAAAAGCACTCTACAAACCTTGGTTCTTTATTTATTTAGCGCCTATTTATTAAGTGCCTACTACGTGCCAGACACCAGGACTACAAAGATGAAGATAAGAAACTTGTTCTTGAGGAAACTGTCACCTAGAGTGGGAGGCAGACATAAATTGGTAATTTCAAAATAATGTGATGCACCCTGGGAGAGACAACATCACTGTCTGCTATGATCTGTGAGATGAGAAATGATGAAATTGAGGATATTTCTGATAGGAGAGCAATGATTTACCACAGGCATCCATCACATGTACATCACTTCATTTGCACCATCAGTAAGGTGTCTGCCAAAGAAGCGGGGATTGTCTTCAGGCACGGACACGTGAGCAAAAGAGGCCCGAAGTCAGGTGTCTGGGCACAGGGTCCCCTGCGCACCCTGTTCCCTATGCTTGTGGGAACTGGCAAAGGCATGTAAGCTCCTTCAGGGAGCCAAAAGGGTACTGAATCAAAAGAAGCTGGACAAATATGAAAAAGAAACTCAGTAGGAATATGTAAGTGTTTTGAATTTCCTGGTGACCCCCACCTTACCCAGGACGTAAAAGCCATAAAGTTCCTCAGCTTGGCAATATGTTTTCAAGGCTGGATTCCAAACCAGCACCAATTAGGATACCTTAGGCTTTCTTTCAGGTTCCCATTTCACATTCCTCCCCAGGCCCATGATGCTTACCTACAAAACTTTGTTTCTTACTCTCCCACAGCGGTGCTGCTCGAACACCATTGGCTACTAAGGCAAAGAAGGCCTTTTTCACCTAAAGACAAACAGAAACAAAAACATAAAGTCCATTATGCCAGGGGGAAAATACCTTCAACTAAAATACCCAACCAGATCTTACCAATTATCTTCAATGTTTGAGCTTTTTAGTTTAAGAGGCTAAACTGAATTTACTAACACTGGTAAAAATGCTTTTGTATTTTATACATACATATATATATATATATATATGTGTGTGTGTGTGTGTGTATATATACATATATATATATATATATATATATATAGGATTTTATCTATTTCTTTGAGTGAGAGATCACAAGTGGGGGGGGGCGGGTGGTAGGGGCAGAGGGAGAAGCAGGCTCCCCTCTGGGGAGGGAGCCCAACGTGGGGCTGGACCCCAGGATCCTGGGATCATGACATGACCTGAGCCGAAGGCAGATACTTAACCAACTGAGACACCCAGGTGCCCGCTTTTGTATTATACATAAAGGCATATAAGGACTGGAAATTTTTTGAAACTGAAACAACACAATTAACTTCAAAGATTTTTATCTCTAGATTTTGTAGACATAGACTGGATATAATTAAAACCATATAAAAGAATTACACTTCAGTTTAATTTCTCCTATGTGTGGTTATTCATGTGAAAACGCTGAAGTTACACCAAGCTAAGCTGAAATGATAATATGTCTCTCCTATGTTCAATAACAAAACAAGCAAGTGTCCTTTCTCACGTCCTGGAGGCTGAGAAGAGGTTGAGAGATGTAACATACGTGCACTTTTGTATCATGTGGAGACAAACATGCAGCATGTGCCTGTCATGGGCCAGGCTCTGTTCAGGCTACCTGCATGTGAGGGGTCTCTGTGAGCCACCGCTACAAACCCCCCTCCTCTGGGCGCCAGGTGTATGTGTGTGTGGGGTGTGGTTGTTAAAAACCAGCAGCTCAGTGCTCAAGATAACTCTTTAAATACCCAGAGCAAACAGACACAGGAAGAATGTTGACCTTTATTAATAACTGAAGAAATGAAGACTAAAGCAAGGTCAAAGTATCATTTAGAGCTACTAAATAGGCCAATATTGTTCAGTTATAGCATCTAATGCAGGTAAAACCACTGGTGGCATTGGACATCATTAGGATATTTTCTGAGCCACAGCTTGTATCAAGAATCACAAATCATGTAGTCATCCTAAATTTTAGGAGTAGGAATCAAAGATGTTCAATGTGGCATTATCTCTAAGATTGAAATTGGAAAAATATATGCCCCCAACAAAAAATATATTAAATACTGGATTACCAACGGGAAAAAAGTATCCAATTGTAACACCGTATTAAAGTAAAAGAAAGAGGGTTTATGGCAGTAAGAAACACAGACTATAAAACTATACATTATAATTATATAAAATGTCTTTAAATGAAAAAGGTCAAAGAGAAGCAAAAAATTAAACTATATTAAGGAGCTGGGACAGTGACAGTGTTTCTTTGACAAAATTTTAGTGTGGTATAGTTTTCTTTTTAACAAGAAAGAAAAAGGTTCTTCTCTCTCCCCCTGTATTCCAAACCCCTGCTAACTTAAGAACAAAGAAATGAGAGAATTACAGGAACCCAGAGCTTCTCATCAAACTAAGATTAATAATTCAGCAACTGTTTATGCCTTTATTATGACACATCTGGGCTTTGTGTGGCGGGAGTTACATAGATGCTTGGTTGACCCATGTGAATCCAGGGACAATGGGCAGGTGAGGAAATCTCTTTAATTATTGTCTATATTCGGCTCAGCCCAGGCCAGCACCGTGTCTTGATGAGGTATAAGACCATCGGGGATTCCATCTGTCAGCTGAATGAACAGCACTGGACTGAGAAGAGATGTAGGGCCAGTCGGATGACACAGCAGAGAAACAGCAACTCAGTGGCATCCGTAAACTCGTCAAGTATTTTTTGAACCACCTCTCAGATCAAGAATCACAAAAACATTTATGTTGCTCATGTAACTAAGTGGCACCCAGGGATGGTGGGCCCATTTGGAAGGTCTGCTATTTCGACCTGAATGACACTCCGGGAAGCCTTGATTGTAATACTAGAAGATATCATAAAAAGAATATGGGGGAGAAGTCACAGATAAACAGATTTTATTTTAATTAACTTATGATTTTATTTATTCATGAGAGAGGCAGAGACACAGATCCTCCATGGCACCCTAAGTGACCACAGCTGCCAAAAACCCATCCCATTGCAAGTCTGCCCAAGATGAAGTAACTATAGAAGCTGGATAGCACATACAGATCGCTGTTTGAGAGCCCAGCGTGCACCACAGGAGCAAGATTCGAGAAGCTACAATTCCCCAAAGAGCAGCCTGTGACTCAAGCTCCACAGTCATTTTGGGATTTTTTTGAATCGTCTTCAAACCAGAATGTTAAGGCAAGGAGAATGTTAAGAATTTAACGTGAAGGCAAGGAGAATGTTAAGAATTTAACGTGAAAAGCTCCATCACCTCTGCAAGAGAAGGTAAAACCGACGAACAGGAAGGAAAACACTTGAAAGTAAAAAACCTCCCGCTTCTTTTCAATGGGTGAGTCGCCAGACCAACTAGACGCTTCCGTGGGCTCAGGGCCTTGACCCTCTCTGAGCCTCCGCGATTTAAGTTACAAAACAGGACTAACAGATAATGTTTTCCTCACAAGTGACGACGCAGACCAACCGGGCTTGAACGTGAGGATATTCAGCACAGTGCCAACACCAAGAACCGAAAACAACAAATGCTCTAATTTTGCACCCTAGAGCGATCCGGCCAGAAGCCGATGGAGAAAGACTCACGGTTTTCATTTCACCCCCGGACACTGTTGACCGGTCCATACGTGGTGGAGGGAGTCCCGGTGCTGTGCTCCAAAGACCCAAGACAACACTTCGAGGTGGGCGACACCCACCCAGGGTGCCCTGAGCAGAGCCGGCTGCCCTCAGCATCACCAAGCCTTCCGACACCTGGCTTTCTCACACCACGTGCGTGGAGCTGAAGTGCAATTTAAGACTCTCCTCAGAAAATTCTTCACAATTACAGAAGGCACAGGGTGTTACCAATTAACCAATAAACAGGATAAAAAGAAGACTGGCACAATCGGGTTCCAACGTGCAGGACAGAGCTCTCCCCGTGGGGGCCGAGTACCTGTGAATACTTCAACTGGTATGCAATTTGCCTAAAGTGTTATCAGTTTTAAAATTTACTTTTTCGTATAATTTCCAAACAACCAAATGTGATAATTAGGAAAGTAAAAGATGGCAAATACAATTTTGATGTAGAAATGATTTTTTACAACAGTAAGCTCTAAGAGATTCTAACGCCTAACACCAAGTAGAACATTTGTGTTCCGAGAAAATGGGAATCAGGTTCCTCTCTGAGGCTTCACTGCTCTCTATATGGTTTTACCCCGATTTTCAGTAATTAAGTGGGGCTTTTAAAATTAATGCTGACGGACAGCTAAAGCTCTTTAAAACTGTCCTAATTTGGCTTCTTATTGGATTTTTATACCAGAGCTTGTCCAGTGGATTTCACACTACCCGAGGCATCTCTCTTGTCCCTTGGGAGCTGCGTGAGGGCGTCCAGCTTCCAAGGTGAGGGGTCCAAGACCTCCACGCTGACATGGTAAACTGGTTGATTTTTTTTTGTTTTGTTTTTTGTGCTTCGATGTCATGAAATTCCTTCTCCTTCAAGTGAACTTACCTTCAATTCTACCTGTTAAAACTCAGCTGACCTTTACCTTCTAACTCCATAAGCAAACCTCTCCGCGTCACTGCGGTCAGAGTGGACCCTGCCTTCCCTCCTCTCACCACACCTCATTCGACTTGTTACCTCGGCAGTTTCCCTTGTGTCTCCTTCAGCTTAAAAATGGCATAGTAAAAACATTTCTGACAACTCTTCCCCTTGAAAAGTCAGCCCCAAGTTACAGGCCATGGAAGCTGGAACTGGGATGAACGGGGAGGGCGGCGGGAGAGAAAGCAGATGCAGGGAGGTTAATGAGTGACAAAGCCTCATAGGGGCGGGGTGGTGGCAGGGGGCCCAGACCACTCCCTGGACCCTAAAGTCCCAGGGCCAGAAAAAAACAAGAGACTGTTTCAGATCAGGAAAGAGCCACAGCCACCGGCCGCCACCACCACCAAAGGGCCATTTTCTGGAGAAACTGCTCTGTAACTGCAGCGTACGGATACAGATGCCTGGGCGCCACCGATGAGAAAGATCAGTGAGGCCTACCAAGAAGCCCCCTGGTGCGTCCACATGCGGTCTTGGTGCGCACCCGTGATTACCAACAGGCAGCCAAGACTCAGCAGCCCCCTGACAGGACCCTGAACGCGGAGGCTGCACAAGCTCTGGCTATAGTTCCATAACCCGGAGGGATAAGAAAACAAAACAAAACTTCCCCAAAGCAGAGCCAAAAGGCAGAGAGGGCAGCCCGGTGGCTCAACAGTTTAGCGCCGCCTTCAGCCCAGGGCCTGATCCTGGAGACCTGGGATAGAGTCACACGTGCCTGTGTCTCTGCCTTTCTCTCCCCCACCCACCCTGTCTCATGAATAAATAAAATCTTTAAAAACAAACAAACAAGCTCCTACCCAAAAAAAAAAAAAGCAAAAAGAGAGACAGGATACGAATATTAAAGGGTCAATTCAGGGAGCCCAAGACCCACTCCTGTAAGTCCCAGAGAGAGGAAACAGTAGGAGGATGATTACTGGAGATGGGCCTCAAGGAACAGACCCAACAGGTGTGGGCACTGGGTTCCAAAGGCATATGGTGTGACCAGCAGGAGGAGTACAAAGGCCACAATGAGGCACATTAGTATGAGATTCTGGATTACCAGGTTTAAGAGAAAATCCCCAAATTTTATAAATTTTATAAGAGGGAAAACTCTTATAAAGCTGGAGAATAGGGCAGCCCAGGTGGCTCAGCGGTTTAGCGTTGCCTTCAGCCCAGGGTGTGATCCTGGACCCCACGTCGGGTCCCTACATGGAGCTTGCTTCTCCCTCTGCCTGTGTCTCTGCCTCTCTCTGTCTTTCATGAATAAATAAAATCTTAAATAAGCTGGAGAATAATTTTAAAAAATCACAACCGATTTCTCTTTAATACCTGCATCCAGAGCAACGGAATGATGCCTTTAAAATTCTAAATAAAAATTATTTTTTAAAAGATTTTATTTATTCATGAGAGAGAGAAGAGAGAGAGCGAGAGGCAGGCAGAGACACAGGCAGAGGGAGAAGCAGGCTCCAAGCAGGGAGCCCGACGTGGGACTCAATCCAGGGTCTCCAGGATCAGGCCCCGGGCTGAAGGCAGTGCTAAACTGCTGAACCACCTGGGCTGCCCTAAAAATTATTTTCGTTATGGAATTCTATACACAGCACTCTACACAGTGAGTATGAGACATTGAGACACTTAAAATTGCACACAATTACCTGCCATGCATCTGTCCCTGGGACATATGAGGGCTTCATTCATATGCCGGAGCCCTCACTCCCAATAGTGACGGCATCTGGAGGTGGGGCCTTCTGGAAGCGATTCAGTTTAGGTGAGGTCATGAGGGTGGGGAACCCACGATGGGATTAGTGGCAGAGCTCTGGGCTATGAGGACAGTGAGAAGACAGCCATCTGCAAGCCAGGAAGGGAGTCCTCCCTGGGGACCCTAACCGACCACCGCTCCATGCAGGGCTCACAGCCTCCCCACTTGTGTGAAGTAAATCCCTGCTGCTTACACCCCCCAGGCTGTGCTGGTGTGTCACGGTAGCCCAAGGGAAAGTCTACAGGAAAATCTGTTCCCCCGCAAAAGAGGGAACAAATCAAGGAAGCAGAAAGTACGTGTTCAAAAGACAGGGGCTGCAATGAAGGAGAGGGATGTAGTATCCCTGGCCTCAGGAGACAGCGATGAGCAGGCTGGGGAGCAGAAAGACCACGGACCCAAAGGAGTGGCTCCAAATGGACCTGAAAACGTGTCCGACAGGTCTGACCTCCCAGAAAATTCCATCAAGAAGTTTGGAAGGTTTTGAAAGGCATAGATGGTCAAAATAAGAGTTCTAAACTCCAGGAGTAATACTGAATTGTGCACAAAGGGAAACATAAACATAACTAGTCTCCGCTAGGCTCGGCAGTGACTAAAACTAACAACTGTCAAAATAATGACGGCAGGCCAGGAAAGACTTCACGGCCACCAGAGCCTGGCAACACCAGAGAGGAGGGCACAAAGGAGGCGACACAAGGAGCAGGAACAGCTGGTTGCCAACCCGGAAGGAAAATGTGCCTGGGGTCCACACCCCGAGGTCATATGGCAGTCCAGTCTTCCAGTCTAGATTCCATAGCCGAACTGGCTGTTTCTGGGCCATGTGGCAGGAGTGTGAGGAACGGTGACAGAGGCTGCTGTGCTTTACTGTAAGCTTTCTCGTACTACCCTGACCCTTGAAATCACCCAGATCTCCTTTGAAAACCCACGCACGGGTCCCCAGCGTGCTGCACGCTGCCTGTGGGGTCAGCAGGTGCCCTCCCAGGTCAGCGTGGGTTTGCTGAGAGCAGGGTTGCAGCCTGTTCGTCCTCACAGTGCTTTGCCCACCGCCCCACCCCCACTTTATTCTTTTCTGGAACACTGATATGCTGTCATGTCCTTCGTTCTGCATCCCAGCTACTTATTCATTGGTCCTGAGAATAATTTAGCTTGTTGAAGAATCTTTCTGGATTTTATCCTCAGTCATTCCACCTGTGAATGAGTTGATGCCATCAGCAGTCAGTATTGAAGTCACTGTCCCAAATGCTGATGAGCAGAGTTAATCCTATGTTGCTTGTCTTGGGTTCCCCAGAAAGCAGAGCCTGGCTCCCACGTCCTTTACCTGGGAATGTGGGAATGTGACCCCAGGAGCAGCTGTGGGGGACAGGCGGGAAACAGGCCAGGGTGAGCCAGCAGGCTGGTGGGTGGCTGACGGGCCACAGGTATGATGAGATGACTCGGTTCCCCTGGGGATCTTCTGCGGACAGTCCACCCTGTGGATGCAAGGTGGAGGTGTGTACCTGCTGGCTTCTATCCTCCGTTGGCTAAGGAGGCTGGAGGGGTGCTGGCCGGCAGGGCTGAGGCACCGCCCCCCACAGGACCCACGTGAGGCGAGGGGTAGCCAGAGTCACAAAAGGATTTTAAAATGGTGCACAAGAGGCATCCAAGGCCAACTGGAAACCCTGCTCCAGGCTGAGATCTAATCAACATTCTTCTGAGGTCCATGATGAGCCATTAATTCACTCCCTGAGCTGACAGCCGGCAGTTCTGCATCTCATCCATCAGGACACCATGCTGGGTTCTGTCAGCTGTCTAGCTGACACCCAGATGTGCCTGTCCTGCTTTTCCCTCACCTATAGAACTGTCCAAAAAGGAAATCGGGCTTGACCTCTGTGACCTTTCTTGCCGATTCAGGACAGGTTCCTGGAGATGACTGGAGGTGACTGGAGATGACTACTTCTGTTACTTCTACTAATAATTCATTCACACGTCTTACCTGGGACTGGCACCACATTCCCCACCCACAGGCTCCCCACCCCAATCTTTTCTTTCATCTCTAGCCTGGGGCACAGAACACTTTTCACAATTCCTCTGATATCACTAACAGCTTGGCAATCTGCTTTCTATGTCCTTTTATTACACCAGAATGTGATTCATCTGGGTCAGAAAGCAAACTGGTTTAGTGCAGACAGGCACCCTCCTGTAATCTCTACACCCATCTCAGGCTTCAATTTCCTCTAATCACCATTTACTGTACTTTTTCCATTTTCAAGATCACTTTCCTTGATAGGGAAAAAAAAGCACAAAAAGAGCCAAAGAGTTTTACTTTCCCTTTATCAGTGGCACCTGCAGCATGAAGCCTGAGCAACAGGCCTGGTCTCATTCTTTCTTGCTTTTATTTATTTTTATTTAGTTACTTTTTGAAGAGGTGGGGAAGGGCTCAGGGAGAGGGAGAGAGAATCTTGGCAGGCTTCACGCACCACAGAGCCCAAAGTGGGACTTGACCTCATGACTCTGAGATCATGACCTGAGACAAAATCAAGAGTAGGTCGCTTAACCGACGGAGTCACCCAGGCACCCCACCCCTCTTCTTGCTTTTAAAATAAGCAACCTTCATTTACTCTTTCATTTTTTAAAAAAAATTACATTGATTGAAATAGTCTGAGCAACAAACTAGTGATGGATCATAACTGAATGGAATACATACATTCACAAATGTATACTGACATAAATGATTGAATAAATAAACTGGAGAGAAGGCACAATGCCTTTGCAGAGGCAACTAACTTAGGTAGCCACTGTGCCCTCAAGGAGGTGGAGCACAGCCCCACACCCAGTGACTTCCTTCTATGAGAGCAGCATGGAAGTGGAGAAACCTGACGAAGACACCTCAGCCAGGTGACCCACGTTAAGGTCAACAGTGATGAGACGCTCAAATAGTACACACCCTTGATGTGACGGGATGAAATGGCACCTTATCTCTGTGGTCTTCCTTCTAAAACCCATAATCCCAGTCTGATGGTGAGAAAAACATCAGGTAAATCCCAACAGCGGGGTATCCTACAGAGCACCTGCTCAATGCTCCTCAGAACCGTTAAGGCCACAGAAATAAGGAAAGTCTGAAAAACTGCCACAGCCAAGAAGAGCTTAAGAGACGTGATGACCGAATGTCATAGAATAACCTAGGTGGGATCCTCGGGCAGAAAAATCAGGTAAAAAGTCAGGAAATCTGAATGAACTATAGGCTTTAGGTGATAATTACGTGTCAATATTGGTTTGGGAATTGTGACCAGTGTTTGCCACACTGATGACAGATGGCGGGAATGGGGGAACCCGGGCGTGGGGTGCCTGGGAGATCCACACTCACTTCACAACTTTTCTAGAAATCTACAACTACTCTAGAATAAACATTCTAGTAAAAATAGTTTGTAGAGTGTTGCTAAAAAAGTCATCTTGCCATTGTGAGGGAAGGCCTACGTAATTCTTAATGCTACCCCCTCAGTCTTGGGAAGTTTTGTTTATTTTTGAGCCTCTCCTCACTCCTGAGGTGTCACCGTTTAGAATCTGAAAGCACCAACATCCTAGCTTTCTCTCAACTATCAGGCTTCTCTGGAAGGGCTGGGACACGCCCTCCCTCTCTATTCCCTTAGGAGGCTGCTGTCTCTCGGCTCCAGACCTTTCCTGTCTGGCCTGTGACCAAATCTCTGGACCAAACGTGCATTACTGTAAGCTTGATCGCATGGTGACCAACTGCGGTGACTGTCCCAGATGTGGCACATTGGGGGCCATGCCACTACCATCTGGATACATACTTTCTCTCCATGGCAACTTACGAAGATCCACAGAAGCGGTCTGCTTGGACCTGCCACAGGACACTCACCATGTCCTGGAGGCTACGCTGCCTTCCTGCTCTCGGCCTTTGAGCATCTGCAGAGATGCTTATTTTGACATTCCACATGCCACATGGGCCCGCTACGTTGAGGACACTGTGCTGACTGGATCCAATGGGCATGAAGTAGTGATACTTCAGATGATGCCTCAGTGAGATATAAGAAAATCAGAAGGGGAGTTTCCAGGGTAAGGGAGGCTGTGAGCATTAGCAACAGCGAATTCAAGTTGTTGCTCTGCACACACCCTGCCAGCCAGCCATCACTAGGTAGGTCTTTCGGAAGCAACATGTACCACAAAGTGGCTACTCTGACACATTCACTGAATGGTCTATATAAGCAGAGTGACCAGAGCGAGGGAAGGCTCCTTGTCCACATGGGCCTATCACCTCAAAGTCAACACCAACACCAGGGATCCTCTATGAAGGCCCATGGCACATGTCCAGGGTTAAGAACAACAGCAGCAAAAACCCACACCTTCTTTTGCAGATACTTTCCTTCTGAGAAACAACTGCTGGCTGGCTATAGGGCCCTGGTAGAGCTGGAACCAACTGCAAAATGCCGAGTGACTCTGCAGCCTGAGTGCTCACTGTGCCCGGGTGTCCCCTGCCTGTCGGGCAAACTGCCGAGTGTGCGTGGCAGCCAGGGCTCAGCTAGTGGAAACGGTGGCTCAGGGACAGGGCTTGCACAGGGGCCTGTGAGCCCCCTCTTGTTCCTCCTATGCCTATAGGGGTGCTCCTTCAGATGGCTGCTGCTGGGGAAAGAACTGGCTGGCTTCACAGATGCTGCTCAGGGCAGGCTGGCCCCAGGTGGGGACATAGCCGTGGTACCCACTGAAAACGGGCGGCTACAGGACCCCAGGTGGACAGAACTGCAGGTGGTACAATTGGTTTCCGCTGTCAGGACAGGGAGACAGCCAGAACACAGATGGAGGCTGGTGCTTGGTTAATCTGAGTAGGAAATGGGAATTTTGGGCAGCTCGGGTGGCTCAGCGGTTTAACGCTGCCTTCAGCCCAGGGCCTGATCCTGGAGACCCGGGATTGAGTCCCACATCGGGCTCCCTGCATGCCTGCTTCTCCCTCTGCCCGTGTCTCTGTCTCTGTCTCTGCGTCTCTTATGAATAAATAAAATCTTAAAAAAAAAAAAAAAAAAAAAGAAATGGGAATTTTGCCGAACCCAAGCACAGGAGGCTGAGCTGGCCTCTCAAAGACAGAAGCTGGAGGCTGAAGCTACGTCCAAGGCTGTTCTTTCCTCTCATCTGGGGAGTCTTTCATTCACCTCTTCTCATACGTCTTTTCTAGTCCTCTTGGTTTCTGTGCGTCTAGAAGTCAGGGCTCTGACACTTTGTACCCTCAGGATAACGTGGTCACAATACTTGTATGATTCTGCAACTTGCTTTTTTATTTAAAAACATACTCTTGACAAATATTTCTTCTGTTCTTCTTAGTGGCTGCAAGAAGTCGTATTCCATGACATGCCTATAACTGGGATTTATTTCACCTATCTCGAGATACGTAGGCTGTTTCTGGTTCTCTGAAGCCCCATGCTGTGTTCTCTGCTTGCTTTCTTCACTCTCGAGATGCATCAATGACTACTGCAGTCTACGTCTAGAAAATACACCTTTCAAATGCATGTTTAACTTTGCTCTACCCACAATAACCCTTGCCCCCTATTTCCCTGGTAACAAAGTTTAGTTCCTTCAAAGCCAACAGTCTCACAGGATTCAGGACTTCCAGGGGATGATGCACGCACAGCTTGTTTAATTAAGGCAGTGATATTACTGGATCAGCGACCTCCGACAACCCACAAAACATCACATTTTTCACGTATCATGCACTTCGGGTAAATTTTAAATTCGGAAGGAAGTCAATTCCATGGCAAGGGAAAAGCTGAGTAGGAGTGAAAGCAGACATGGATCTTGCCAGCCATCACTTTTCTATTGGTGGGAAACCTAGCGTCAGGAGATCTGGCTCTTAAGAAAGTGATAAGCCTTTGGGGGAATGGGAGCGAAGGTGAGATGGGTTGATCTAGTAGTTCTTTACTTTGGGAATTGAGAATTTTTAGCTATTTTACTGCTGAAATCTATGGTTACAGTTGTGAAGACCGTATTTCTTGAAGTTACTATCTGTCAAGTTCCCTATGTATTACTGTAGTGGATGCTTTCTTGTTGTGTCAAAGAATCAGAGAATCCGAGGGGTTTAGAAGAAACCTTGAAGGTTACCTGGTCTGAAGTAAATTTAGCTAAGTCATAGGATGTAAGGTCAATTTACAGAAATCAGCTGTATTTCTGTATGATGACAAAAAAACAAAACAAAAAACCCCACCACAGCTGGAAAATAAAATTAAACAAGAACAAAGCTGTTTTCACGTTCCCGAGAGTCCTGTGTAGCACACACCAAGTGCAGGCAAAGTGGCCTGGGGAGCCCAGGTGTCCTCTGAGTGGCCACAGGAGTAGCTGCAGGAGGGACAGCAGACCAGGCTGGGGGACAGGTGAGGACAGGCCCCGGAGCGTGGGGCAGAGCCAGCTGAGTCTGGGCATGTATCTCCCAGGATGAACTGAGAGGCTGGGGTGAGCTCAGAATGGCACCTGCCCCCACCCCAGTTCTGCCAAGAAGCCAGATGAGGCCACGGTCTGTGGGCCTTCACCTGAGTTCTACCCTGGCAGGGCCTTTCTGAGTCCTCCCTGGCCCTGCAGGGGGTCTCCCGGGGGCACACCCTAAAAAAGCACCCACTGTCCAAGAACTCCTGGCTCAGCGGCTGCTTTTGGGAGCAAAAGTGAAGCTACTCCTTTGTACAGATTTATGTACAGAGACACTAGATACCTGTGTGTATATACATGTTTATTACATCGGATGTAACGTGACTGTTATGGTGAATATATCATTCAGGACTTTCCATATATGATTGGTAGAGAATGAGCTGTAATAAGCACAAGTTTAATGCCAAAGTGATCAGGTTCAATTTTTTCTGCTAAAAGAGATCAATACAGTTCTTTCTCAGATCATCTACCTTAGTCATTTTTTTCTTTTTAAACAATACGATCTCAAATTAATTTATTATATATTCTACTAAATAACTAAAAGATCAGGATATACTGAGGGAGACATACAGCTCAGGCTCTAATGTCCAAGACAGATCCCATTACTCACCAGCTCTGTGGGTTAAGTTACTAAATTCTAGAATTTGTGGGCTTAACTTTGTGATTTAAGTCCTTTGACTCCAGAACTGAGTTTCCTTCTCTGGAGAAAGAGGACAGTGACAGCACATTCCTCCCACGGGGGGGTGGGGGGGTGTGGGGGTGTAGAGAATGCAGACAAAAGTTCAGCGTGACACCTGACATATGCAAAGTGCTCAGCAAGCATCTGCTGGTGTCACCTGGACAGCATGCCAGCAGGTCGTGAAAACTGTGCACACTTACTTGTAAAGTAGTATCAAAGACCACAAGCTTTGAACTTGTGGGAACGATGTCATAACACTTGTGTGACCTCATGAAGCGCATGTAAACACCACTCTCTGAGTCTTCTGCTAAAAAGGAAAGAGAAAAAGGCAAATATCAGCAACAACCAAGGACTTGCTCATCAGCTGGAGAGGGCGTACGAGAAGCCGGCAGACTTAGTGGATGCTGGGACGGGCTTCGCGAGAGCGAGAAGGCAAGAGTGCTCACACGGACTGATTCTATTCCACATGGCTCTGGAGGCCCTCGCCCAGACAGTAAGGAAACACACAGGTGTATGGATGGAAAAGGAGGTGGCAAAACTGTCTTTACTGGCAGACCATATGATTTTCTTACATAGAAAAGACCAAAGAATTGACAAAAAAGCTCCCAGATCTAAAAGAATGTGTTTGTGTTAAAAACAAACACATAATTTATAAATAATAAAATATGTAATTTACATAAATGCTCAATGGAAAAATGGATCCACACAAGGAGACAAAGCACTGAAAACGGTAACCATGTGAATACACGGGTTATTTAAATCTCTGTAAATGTTAGTGGGCAGTTGGCAATGATCTAGGGTGGTCCAGCATACTGATAAGTGAACTGTGTGGCACCACCATCCATCCGATGGTATAGAAATCTACGCTTAATCTAGGCTTCGTCCTCGTCACATCGTCTCCTTGGCCCTCACAGGTTTATCATGAGGTGCTGCGGGGTTTAACACAAATCTCTCTTTAATCCACCCACTTCCCTACCTCCAGGGCCACTGGCCTGGGTCCAATGATTGCCCCAACTTCCTAACTGGTCTTTCTGCTTCCAAGCTGTCCACACTGCATCCAGAATGCTTTTGCCAGATGCAAATCTGATCATGTAATGCCTCTGCTGGAAACAGTTGAACGGCTTTCGAAAAAGGCTCCTGGTGTGGCCTATGAGCCCTAGCCTGAAGGTGTGGCCACTCCAATGCCCTAACCTCACCTATCCAGTGCCTGCACCCCAGTGGCCTCCAGCTCCAATGTCTTCACTTGGTCCCCTGCTGCATGCTATGTTCTCTTCTTCCAAGGGGCCTGCAACTACTGTCTCCTCCATCTTCAACACTTGGTCCATCTCTTCATGGCCCCACGAAATCCTCCCGCAGTAGACTGTAGCTCAAGGATGAGACTGAGAAGCTGTGGAACCAGAATCTAAGCCTGGTTGCCTCTTAATTCCAGAGCTACGTTCTCGCCCACCACACCCACCTGCGGTGGCCTAACTCCTAAGTGGCTTCAAGGTGGAGCACAGAGTAGACTACCTCCAAGGGACAGCTTTCCCTTCGCCCACACCCATCTGTACACTTTGGGAAGATGGAGATTACCTGGGAAATATCTGGGGAAAAAATTACTTTGTTGTATTTAGTAATCACCAAAGTAAGTATTAAATAGCATGACGCTCACCAACTTTCCCAACTATGGAAAGGGGCTCGTTATTCTTTGTAGGTCCTGCTACAGTTAACCCTCTGTATGTGCCACCTGGCTTGCCAATTTCATGACAAACTATGTCTTTATTTTCAATCCTGGCCATTCTTCCAGGTTCTAGAATTCATAATCCTACTGTTCCAATCACCACCTCGCCCGTTCCCTCCTCAAGTATCTCCCCTCCTGCTCGTGGAATAGTCAGGGTTGGTCTGGCATCCATGAACTTCCTCATCTCTCCGCCTCCTGTTCCCACATGTAGACAAACAGCTCCCTGCGAAGTTCCTACTGTATTTAATCTCGCTTTCTTGTATTTGTTCGTTCTGTTGTAACTTAAACATCCTTGCTTTCTTGTCCAATTTCAACCCAGCCTCAAATGCCATATTATCCACAAAAAAAGTGAATATGAGTGTTCGTTCTGGGCCAAGCATTTCATACCTTATACCTCCTTTAATTCACGTAACAACGTGGAGGAGAATGCCTTAACTTCTTCACTTTATATGAGCAAACTGAGGTGAGGAGACGCCAAGGAGCTGGCCTAAAGTCATATGCTCAGGAACTAAGGTGGGATTTAAATCTATATCCAGAACCCCAACACTTTCAAGAGACTGGGCAGCTTCATTTATGCACGCATATGCGTCTGCCAGAGGCCTGTGGAGTGCTAGCTCTATCAGGCACTGTCCCTGGGGGTGACACGGAAATGTGAACACAACAGGCACGGTCTCTGCCCTCCAAGCACACACACTGGCAGAGAATGAGGGCACCTGGATATATGCCACGTGGCAGAAGCCCTGGACACGGGCAGACACAGGCAGACATGAGGTGGACACCCTGGACACGGGCGGACAACCAGCCCTGGGTCAGAAAGGCAAGGACATCTCATGACTTCCTCCTCTGAAGACTACTGACTCCACCCGTATTTCTCATCAGCTGTCACTTTATAGCTCATTCATGGCCATTTGTGTAGCTTTACTTCTTCTCCTTCTGGGCCGATCACTTCTCTGAAGGACCAAGATTTCACTCGTCTGCTACATTAATTAACTCAGTAACTCTTTATTGCATCTGGTTTCAGTGTGGGTTCTCCCAAAGCTGGTCAGTTTGGATTTGTATGATGCTTCTCTCATGATCTCAGTCATGGGGTCATGTGTTTTGGGAGGGAGGCCACAAGGTAAAGTGCCATCTCAACCCACCATATCGAGAGAATGTGCTGTCAGCATGACTTACCACCTGGGTCACCTGGCTCAGGCAGTGTCTGTCAGGTTTCTCTGCTGTGGAGAGACTTTCTCCTCCTTCCATGTGGCAGTTTTTGCAAAAACGTCAGCATGTGTAGTCCATACTTAAAGGGTCAGGAATTACGCTCCCCCTCGTTGAGGGCAGAGCACCTACATAAATAATCTGAAATTCTTCTGCCTAGAATTATCTAAATGTATCAGTGTGGATTTACAATATTTATTTTAGACTTTGAGTTACAACCCAATACTATGTGAAGATGGGTCAGGAAGCCCAAGGGTGTCCCCTTGTAGTGGCTGACAGATCTGTGCGTGGCTGGGAGCACACTCCAAGTTCTGACAGCCTTCTGCCCTGGCTGTGACTTCCTGTAGGTCCCCCCAGGACTTCCTTGCTCAGACACAGGGCCTCCATGTCAGCCAGGAGTCTGTGGAGAGCTGGGCCCTCTGGGGTCCCCTCTGGGAGAGTTTCCTCAATCAGCGATGCTGGGGTGAGGGGGCCTCTCTCAGGTCCTTGCCTGAACACACATCAGTCTTGAGTAACATCTATCACCACCATCTTACATTAGCATGGTACTTCTGCTACAGCTCACGAACCAGGAAAACAATAACAAGTTATTAACACAAGTCCATTTGTCATTCAGAATTCCTTAGTTTTTATCCAGGACGGCACATAACATTCAGCCTGGCTCCTCAGGCGCCCCTTGGCTGAGGCGGTTTCCCAGACGTTCCAATTGTCTTGATGGTCTTGAGGAATCCCAGGAGGCACTCGGGAAGGAGCCCGTTGATTGGAAAGTCTGACATGCTCCTCACAACTGGACTGGGGGTGTGGGGTTTGAGGAGGACCTACAACATTTTTTTTTAATGTAAGAAACTTGACCAAAGAAAGCAAAATGTTAAATCTATAAAACAAATGATAATAAAATTTATTTTGGTCTGTAATAAGGAGAGAGATGATTACTGTAGTAAGAAGACAACGTCAATCACAAAAGTATTAGTATTTTAAGTTAGGAAAATAAAGTGAAATATTATCAATTGTCATGGCTTCCCTATACTGAGTATCGGCTTTCTGATTGTATGTGGCACCATCTGTATTATTTTCCCTATGATGAAGTCTCAAATTACAACTGCAGAATGATATGCAATGAAATAGAAAATAATAACGTGGAGTTAAGCTAAAAACAAAAAAAGAAAAAAAAAACCAAACCCCAAAACCATTCAACAATAACAGGTTGTTTGGAATGTGTTATTAAAATTCCTGAGAACACAAGAAGTTCAGACTCCCCCTATTCAAAGGGTAACTGAGGTTAAGATATTATCAGTGTTCCATTCTTGTTCTTGTTTTATGTCGCTGGACAGAAGCATAATTAGAGAGCATGACACAGGCAGTGAAATCTCACCACCCCTCCAACAACATGCGAACCCACCGCTGGTTGAGACAACTGCTAACAAGCACTATTGGGAAGTAGAAAGTATATGTCCGAAGTGTCTCATTTGTGAAGGTCAGCAAAAGAATCCGAAAAATGCAGCATCTAAGTTTTAATGCGAACAATCCTATACCCTAGGTGGGGATGCATGGAAGCCAGCATTTCCCTCAGAGAGGATCTGACCACACCCCACCTGCCCTCCTGGCCTCCTCTCCTACCCGCCTCCCGAGTCGTCCACTCTGAGATTGCATGGAGACTTCCTTTTCAGAGGAGTTTTTGAAGTTTGGGAAGTTCAACTTTGGGAATGTGCTCCCTGGGTTTCCGCCTCTGCTCTGCTCCTGCTGTTCCCTCTTCTAAGAGAGCACTTTCCAGTCCCCCACCGGCTTCTGGAACCTCACCTGCCTTTTCTTAGCAGAAGAGTGGCTCCCCAAAATACGTGCCCAGCTGGAAGGTCAGAAGGAGACTTTATTTGGAATAAGGGTCTTTACAGATGTAATCACAGGATCTTGGGATGAGATCAGGCTGGATTAGGCCGGGCCCTAAATCCAAAGACCTCTGATCTTATGACACAGAGAAGACGAGACCCAGAGAGAGGAGGAGGCCACGGGATGACATGACGAGGCAGAGGCTAAGTGACGCCGCCGGGGATGCGGCTCCAGAAGCTAAGAGAGAGAGGCAGGGCACACAGACGCCCCTCAGAGGAGGGGACTGCCACCATCACCTGGAATCCAGTTTTGCTGTTCGAAGCTCCCATGTCTGTGGGACTTGGCGATGGTGGCCTCGGAAAACTGATGCAGCCTCTGAACTGAGTTCAAAGGCCCGGACAGTTTCCTGAGGGGTCTTCAAGTCAGAAGTAACTGCTCATTTTGGCATTGCCACTCGTGCTTCGGGAGTAATTCAGGTCCGGAGTCATCGTGTGCCTTGCACCAAAGTTATGGGTCTGCTTTCCTTTTAGATGACAGCCTCCTGAGGCACTGGCCAGGCTCCCAACCCCCACACTCCTCGAAGGTGCTGGCACGAGCTCACACCTGCTGAGTAGCAGGCAGGTCAACGAAAGGCTTGTAAGGAAAATGCAGAGGGCCGAGTAGGAGTCCGGGATTCCTGTACTGTGTGTGTCTGTCCTTCCAGAGAAAAACTGTAACAGAGGCCCATGTTTAAAATACTGGTGAGTCTAGATTCAGTGATCAGTAAAGAAAGTTTATAGACCCTTGTAAGACTGAAGAATTGAAAATGGACATTTTTTTGGTCATAGAAAGAATACATCTATGTAATGGCCCCATGTAATTTTTTTTTTTAAAGCACAACATCATTAATCTAAAGCTCTGAAAGTGTTTGCCAGCATATTTTATATTGAAACTATTTCCGAATTCTCTTGGACAAAAAAATATAACGGAGTTGAATACCACTGCAGAAGACATTAAAATGTTCACACTATTGTATATATTAAAACCTGAAAATACAGCAAAACAACTTGATGAATTCACATTTCAGAGATAATCACTAAAGTCATAAATCATTTTTTATATAATCTATTTACACAGAATTTTAATTTAGAAGAATTTGTAAAAGAATGAATTCTAAGACGGTGTGAATCTTTGGTATTTCTAGCCTTCACTGTATGAAAACCAAGGACAGACTGTCACTGATAATTAGTCTAAAAAATGGCAGGATGAGGTGGCAGGTGGAAGGTGCTGGAAGGCTGGCTGGGAGTGGCTCGCAGATGGCTCACTGGTGGGGACAGGAGAGAAAGGAGCAGGGGCTGGTTCCAGTGACCTCCTGATTCCTGAAGCATGTGTCACAACTGTAGCACCTGCTAGGGTTCATCCTGCCTGTGCTGGGCCAGTGTCCCTGCAAACTGCTTGACTGATTTCAAGTTGGGGGACGTAATTCAAGCCCGTACGGGAGACTGACTGCTTCTGTTGCTCTGCTGTCATAACTCAGCTGTGGGCATCCTCCCTGGCAAACGAAAACCGCCAGCCAGTTCAGACTTTATTACTGTGGGGACTGGGGGCTTCTAGGACCGAGGGAAGGGTGGGACCCTCAAAGGGACCAGTGGCCTCTCCTCGGGGGCCGGCTTCTCATGCCACTTACTGTCTAGCCACCACTGAGAAGAGGCTCTGCTCGGCCATGGCCAGCAACATACACCCGGCTCCACCCCACATGTTGCCTCCTTCATTTACCACGACTGAACACTGCTCTTAAGTCATCACAGGCCAGAGCAACAGACCCAACTCACGTCTCAAAGAGCGGAGTGTGCAAGCATTTTTTAAAATGAGATTGATTTTAGAGAGAGAGCGAGAGCACACAAGCAGGAGGGACAGAGGAGAGGGAGAGAATCTTAAGCAGACTCCACACTGAGCGCAGAGCCCCAGGTAGGGCTTGATCTTATGACCCCAAGATCACCACTTGAGCCAAAAACAAGCGTTGGATGTTTAACAGACTGTACCACGCAGGCGCCCCAGGATGAAGACATTTTAAAACAAAATCCACACATCACCTCAAACTTCACTTAAAACCCCAGAAACCAAAATTTTGTCCTACTCCTTATTTCCAATCCTCATAATTTTAACTTAATACACAGACATTTCATTGAACGATCTATGAACGTCAATTTAGTTTTTTAAAAATATTTTTATTCTTTACATTTTGAAACACGTTTTCTATATACGTATGATGTCTTTTATTTATTTATTTATTTTTTACAAAACCACTTAAAACAGTTGAGCAAGAAATAAGCAAAAACGGGAACATAGAACTTTTCACAGGAAAGCCCAAACTCACAGAAGTTTTCCTAAAGTGCTTAGAAGCACGAATGTTAACAAAGTCAATACTTAAATATAATTCTACAGGTATAAGGTTTACCCACTTATTGGTGTTTTCCAAGAACTAGGATCTTGTTTTTGTTAAGAGGCAGCCAGATAAATGAAGTGTGTTAGATTTTTTTCTCTCTATGCTTTTTACATTTGGTTTTGCGTGTTCTGGCACAGAATCCCCACCCACCAAAAGGGAAGCGCACTGGCTTTCCCAGGAAGGGCAATCAAAGACTCAGTAGCAAAGAAGTGTGGGTAGGTAAAGGCACACAATCTTCTCAGCTCAAAACTGGCTGCAATAAATGCCTAAGGGACGTCACAAAGCTGTGACCTTGCAATTACATGTGATTCCCATTCATTTTAAAACAGCTTCGCGTAGAATTCTGGGACCACACGATTGAAGCGTCCACCCTAGCCAATGTTCCCTTAGGACACAGGCCATTGAAGCAGGGTGAGGCTCAAGCCCCTGGGCCCCTGGTCCACAGGGTGGGGCCTCCCTGGCAGGGACAGTGCCAGCTACCCCCTCACAGCTGCCCAGGGGCTTCTGCAAGTAGGTTTCCAGCAACTTAAAGACGTTTTTTTTCTTCCTTTGGCTTAAAGATTTTGTTATAGAAATATACGTTGACCTTGATCGACTGCTATTTCGATATCTACAGAGATGACCAGGGCCCTCGTTCCTTTAACTTGCAGATGTTAATTCCTTGATGATTTCTTAATAAACTGCAGTCTTCTTGCATTCCCAGAACAGCATGTAGGTTGGTCACTGTGCAACCTGGGGGTCCTTCTGCTGATGTTGATGCAGGGGCTCTGCCCATGTTTTCAACTTAATCATTTGTTTTCTAATTTGTGTGCCATCCTCTGGTTTGGATGTCAGGATCAAGCTAGCATTCCAGAATGAGCTGCGAACCCATCATCTTTTTCTAAAATTGTGTAAACAACCTACACACAAACTGTTCCTTGAAGGCTTTACAGAACACACCCATCGACAGGCTGAACACCGGGCCTCTTTTGCAGGGCAGAAGGAAGCCGAGGACTTTTCATTACCTGCTTTTTTTTTTTTTAAACAGCTTGGTTATTATTCCATGCCATTCACCTATTTAAAGTGTACAATTCAACTAATTTTAAATTTCTTTTATGATTGAGTTTTAAATTTATTGATACAGTTTGGTATACTCAAGTTTCTTTTAATGCTATTTCCTAAATCTTTGCATTTTTAAATTTTTTATTTATTTTATATTATTTCATTTTATTTTTTAAAAGATTTTATTTATTTATTCATGAGAGACACACAGAGAGAGAGGCAGAGACACAGGCAAAGGAAGAAGCAGGCTCCATGCAGGGAGCCCGAGGCAGGACTCGATCCTGGGTCTCCAGGATAAGGCCCTGGGCAGAAGGCGGCGCTTAACCGCTGAGCCACCTGAGCTGCCCAATCTTTGCATTTTTAATTAAGGACCCCTCTGATTTCAGAAGCTTTGCATTTTCACTCATCACTTGACCCACTTTCTGGGTCTTTTCCAAGAACCACACTTTGAGTTTTGCTGAGCGGGACGACTTTTTGCATGCCATTTCATTGACGGCTGTCATTTCAGTAGGATTTTAGAAGGGAAAAGAGATAAATGAATATATTTAGCAAATCATCTTGAGTCACAAGTGTGGCGGCCCAGTTCAGTCAATCTCATCAGGTGAGCTGCAGCTTCACCAGAGCCCCCGCAGCGTGCTGCAGTCTGAGATTCGGACACAATGCTGTTCTAACCCATAGTGACCCATTACCAGTTGGCCAGTGCTGAGATATTTGTCCATGAAAACATAAACATCTCCGGGGTTTAGCAATACAGTGGATCCCCCCAGCTACCTCCAACATGGCACATCATCTGCAGAATGAGGCACTCACAGAAGATCCCTCTATAGGTTCACTGGCTTCTGGGGCTTTCCTGTGGTGCGGTGGGCCACTCTCCTCCCATGGGGACTCCAGGTACAGAGCATAGAAGGAAGAACAGGGCAGAGCTAGACCAAGCCTAGATTATAACTGCTACCACTTTCTGGGTGACCTCAGGCAAACTAATTAATGCCCTCAGCTTGCATTTCTTCATTCATAAAATGGGGTAACACCATCTTTCTTGCAGGGTGAGTGAGGGATGGGCATAAACAAACGCCAACCTGATCACACACAGTGCTCATTCGGGGAAACGTCTGAGGTCACGGGTCCTAAAAGTGTGGCCGAAGGAACCACTGGCTCCAGGTGACATGCTAATGGTGACTTTAATCTTTAAATTCCTGCCCAGCTGCCTCTTCGGTCCTTCTTGGACCTTCATCACAGGGCTGTACCTGCAGAGACTGTCCTGCTCAGCAGGTGCGGTAGTCAATGCTACACTTGCGTTACTTAATCCTCATATAATCCTATTAGCTAGGTGCTGCTAGATGTCCCAGTTATAGATGGAGAAACTGCAGCTTGAAATAACCTGCCTGAAGTCCCGCAGCTTTTGGGTGGAAGGAACGGGTCTTCAAGCTGGCTCTGACCCAAGCTCTTGGCAACTATGACACTGATTACATATGCAACTCAAGGTGGGGCGGGGGGTACACCATACATGTGCTCTAAAGCTAGAGAAGTATGTGCGAAAAGTGAGCGCCAAACACAGGGTGTAAAGAAGCATGAGACAATGTGGATGTGTGTGTGCCAGACGAGGCCGTAATGGAATGATGAAACAGTTCATAGAAAAACATAGCATGTGATCTATAAACTAAGGACAGTGGCAGCTTACTGCTGGTTACAAATGACCAACATACGACCATGAACCAGGTAGTTACATAAACTCAGATTCACAGGAAATAGCTCACAGTGGGGGGCAGAAGTGGCACATGAAACAGATTAAAAAGTGACAAAAATTTAACCAAAAGGTCCCCAAATTAGTTTCCTCCAGCAAATGGACTCCCCCGTCCTTTGATTATCAGAGATAAGCTAGGCTGCTTTTTCCCTGACATCACTGCCAGTGCAATCCCAGCCACAAAAGAAAGATCTAGAAGATGTTTTCCTCGGTTACCAGATTACGTAAGCGAGCCACCCCATTTCCACCCACTTCTGCCGTCCAGCAGTCGTTCAGCCGCTGTGCGCTCTGCCTCCATGTCCAGGGGGAGGGTTTCTGCACCCCTGGGAGGGCCCCCACAAGTCATCATCCTCCCCACACACCCCACCTGCAACTGCTCTGTGATTGATACACATTCACCCAGCAAATGGGTTTCGTCTTTCACAGAAATGCCTTGTTTCTTTATAAGAAATAACTCTAACTACTTGAAATACGCTAAGCTTAGGTGCCAGAGTAAAAGTTAAAAACCTTCAAAATATATATACGTGTGTGTACATACACACACACACAGGCGTGTATACATATGTTTGCACACAGAGCAAATATTTACTGAAAATGAAGCTTCATTCATCATAGCATCTTTGAAACCATGGCAAACATAAGTTCTTAGTGCCCATCCTCACTGAGCGGACAAGTCAGTGACAAACACAATGCACTTAGCATTACTCCCTAACAGCCCCATCAAGAGAGAACATAGGAAGTCCTGCCTGGGGCTTTGGGAAAGGCTTCCCCAGGGAAGTGACACTTGGGCTGAGATCTGAAGGGAACTAGCAGGTGGCCAGGAGGAGAGGAAGCACAGCCCCGGGAGACGCCCAGCAGCGCCGAGGAACTAGGCAGAGGAACTAGGCAGGGTGGCTGAGGACAGGCGGGGGAGACACAAACAGGGGGGCAGAGGAGGGCGCCAGGAGAGGGCAGACAGCAGGTCCGGAAATTTGGGACCCCAGCCTAAAGGCGAGGGAGAGTCACCGAAGGCTTTCAAGCACGGGAGCGACAGATCAGTATGTGCGTCATGTAATCCCTCCAACAGCAGTGGGTAAGCCTGTGTGGAAGCGGCACTCGGACCACTGGCCTCGGGCAATGGGACCAGTGACAGTGGCAACGGTGAGAGGGCGAGCGAGCCAGAACATCATGCTTGTTAACACAAGCACAGTTGGGCAGATGTGCTGCCACTCACTGAATCCGGCTGGCGATTAGGAGGTGGTGCTAGAGGCTGAAGCACATGGGCCATCAGCCGGTCAGGCAGGTGACCGGGTCCTCGGGGAGACGCTGGGGTGTGCATCTGGCCATTGCCAGTCACAACACATTGTGCTAAGTGCACGGCATTAAAACACTGGGCAGCAGGCCCTGGGGTCACTAAGGCAATGGCAGCCAGTGAGGCGGTGACATGTGGGGGCGAGGAGGCCCCAGGTAGGGCCATGAGCAACTTCAACGTCCAGGGCTCAAGAAAGAAGAGTAAGAGCCATCAGGGAGATAAAATGGACTGCGTAGATATGGGTCCATGAGGGTGCAGAGTGGGGCACGGGGGCAGAGGCCGGCTCTGCGGACTGTCACCTCTTCAAAGTAAGAAGAGCCGTGACAGGTGTCCCCCCAGAGTCTGCATGATGCAGCCACTGACAACCCCCTCAGTGGAAACGGGCTGGTAACTGTATAGGAGGTGGGTGAACGGAAAGGATTTCTAAATACAAGATGATTTCGTGCTGGTTATACACACAGGCTCAGGGCACAGGATGTGTTTGAAACTGGGTTCTCCACCTTCCCAGATACGTCCTCGAGGTAATTTACTGCACCTCTTACTGTCTTCATTTCTTCCTCTATAAAACAGGGATGATAAAAAATATTTACCTCTCAAGGCTGATGTGAAGATTCAATAAATGTGAACACTTGCAACAGTGCTTGATATGCTTCACACACATCTCGGTTAGGAGAACCACAAAAAAGGGATATTAAAAAATCTTCCACTTCTTTCTAAGTAAAGTCCCAAAATTTATATCAGGTTTTCCCACTTTAAAACCCACAGGTGACATTTAAAGTTACAGAGATGCTACATAGTATCTTCAGGGACTGCTGCCCACACAGAGCTGCAGGATGGGTCGAGGGTCTGTACTGTGGTCCCCAGAGTGGTGGGGTCAGAGCAGAGCACCACCCAGGAGCAGGTAGAGTCTGTCTTGAGAGGGAAGGTCAAGGAGATCCATCCATCATGGAGAGGGCCAGAATAATGACTTTCCAGTTACTTGTGAAGCCTGGAGGCAGGCCCCTCTTTCGAATGTCCCTGGGTCTTCTGGACTCTCCTCTGTATTTCAAGTAGTGGATCTTTCCATTTCAGGTAATAAAACCTCCCCAGCCTACGAGATGACTACTTTGTCTCATCAAATCTAAGATATACCATTAAACGTCAAGCTATAGCCTGACTTCAGAGACATTAAAACAAATACCCCAAATCTATTAAATACGGCAAGTCTTTAAATATGGGGCTAGCTGCAGAACAAAAATGTTAATTGTAAATGTTTCATAAAATTGTGACTACTACTATTATTAAGAGAGAATCTCCTGTTGAAGATGAATATGTAAGCTCAGTAGGAAAGGGCAGAGTTCAAATGATCATCAGAGCCTTCCAATAATCTACAATAATCTTATCATTACGGGCGAGCAGCCAAGGGGTGAGTGCAAGGCGGTTCCCCAAGCATCTCTACCACCAGAGGTCAGCACTCCTCACAGGAGCGCCAGCAGCCAACCCAGTGGACTCAGCTGAGCCTCATTGAGCGGGTGGCCGTAAGGCCAGGTGATGAGGGGGTGTCTGACAGGTCACCACAAAACACAGATGTATAATTCTTCCTGATGTCGGAGCAGTGTTTCTCAAACTTTTTTTCACTAGCCAATCCACCTCTGAAACTTCTCATACATTCTCCCCCTAACTGTCCCACCCCCATGAAACTTTAAAGCCACAGACACATTGTGTATTCATTCATGGACTGTGGCCCATTAAGAGCCACAAACCTGTTATAAAGCTGTTATATCAAAAACTTCTGTCCCCTGACAAAAACCAGTCTTTGTTCACTTTGCTTCCCCAGTTAAGAATGAGTGAGTTTGGGTGGGCACGCATTTTTGGTTCTGTTAGTTTACAGAGTGGCTGCTGGTTGCTTTAGGCCACATTTTTTTAATTAGAAGGAAAAGTTCAAGTTCACCAAGTGTCAGGCCTTGTTTTAGATAGAAAACTCACAGCAAGCAAAAACCCAAGAGACTGTGGATTACCTAAGGATGCAGCACCTTCATTACCAAAGTAGGCCTAAAGTTCTGAGATTCTTGACTGGAAAAATAATACTTTCCCTCCTAAAAAAAAAAAAAAAAGGAGGCCCTTAATTCTTATATATTTTTGATCAGTGTAGACCCGGTTGACCAGCCTTGCTAGAAAAATGAGTTGGAGGTGAGTTCTGGAAAAATTACACCTTGGACAATGCTGTGAAGGTGAAGAAGGGCATTGAGGACAGCAAGGATGGTCTGGGACCAGGGAGGAGTCAGGCAGCGAGGGAAGAGGGGAGAAGCCAGCTGCCGAGCCAGTTTAGTGGGGTGAGGCATCCACAACAAGTCACTAAAAACCCGAAATAAGTGAAGAGTCCGTGACAGCTGACGGGATAAGAGGGAAGCTGGGAGATAACACAGATAGCTCCAAGGGGCTGTAAAATTCTTGAAGTGGTGCCAGAATTACAGATTCACTAATTGTGAGTGAAAGGCTGGAACTCATCTACTTCAGAAGGCATCTACTTCACGGTGGTGTTCAGGTCCCTACGCGGTACTTGTGCTTGGTCCTGCCATTAAATAAGTTCATGACTGCTCATCCTGATAAAAACAAACACAAATCTAACGGACACATGAATAAAAAATTTGAAAAGCAAACACATATGGTGGCTGCTATGGGTGAGGCACTGTTCTCATCACTGTGCATCCACGGAATCACGGAGGCCTCGCAACATTCCCCCAAGTGTGGAGATGCTGTCCTCACAATTCCCAACACTGCTGAGCACTTGCCATGTGCCAGCCATCTCAGGCACGAAGAACGGTAAGATGAATCGTGATAAAGGCATAGAAGGGATTTGGGGATGGCCTCAAAAAGTGGGTAGGATCTGGTAGGGCTGGGCCGCATCACTGGTAGGATGGAGCCAGAGGAAAAGGAGGTCTTGCCCGTGCTATGACCGGGCGCGCAAGGCATACAGAGCAGGGGTCTGGCAAACTACCCCTGGGAGCCAAATCTGGCCCGTTTTTTAAATAAAGTTTCAGTGGAGCATCGCCTGTTGGGTTGAGTGTGGCCTTCAGTGGCTTTCTGCCTCGCTGCTACTCGGGCAAGCTGAGTAGTCGTGACACAGAGACCATGTGGCCCTTTACAGAAGAAGTTTGCTCCGTTCCAGAGCCTTGTTATTCATGGAGGGGTCTATGAAGCAGCAGCACCTGGTAGCTTGGCAGAAATACAGACCCTCAGGTCCCACCTCAAACCCACAGAATTAGTATCTGCCTCTTAAAAAAAAGATCTCCAGTGACTTCTGGCACACAGAGCTCTCTGATCACTGGCATGTATGGCTGGGAGGAGGTGGTGAGGCTGCCGATAAAGAGAAGCACACACTCATCCTACATATACGTGGGAGACGGTGGTAAAGATCTTCCCCTAAAGGAGTGGTTCCTCTGTCAGAGTGGAAGGGTAAGAAGCATTGGCAGCAGAACCCAGGCTGTTGGTGTCAGAACCCAGGCAGATGACCCTGACCAGGGACGGTGGGTCGTGGTACAGCTTTTTCTCCCTTTCCAGAAGCAAATGATGTTTTAAGGGATGATTCCAACTTCACCAGTGCCTCCAGACTGTTTCTAACAAATATAGTATCCATTATAATTGATTAGGAAATAGAAAAATACTTGGTAACCAAAATATTAGTCATCCTTTATGTCTGCATATACCAAACGTATCTCTCTCTAAGCAATGTGTCCAGAGCGCAAGGTGCACATTACAACATTAACTGGATGAGAAGGAAATTTAAAGATTTAATGAGGATCTATTCAACAGCTATCTATTATGTAGGCTGCTAACACATCAGTTCACAGGATATTTAAAGGTGTAATGCCTTAAACTGTTAGGACTCCCCCCTAACTCCCAAATAAATTTTAAGATTCAGGATATTCAGTTTTTCCATACCATGGATGAATAAGCAATATAAAGTTCAAAAGAAACAAAGCAGCATTTTATACACCACACCAACACTATTTCTTCCAGCTCTGCTAACGGCTTCCAAGCAAGTGCTTAACATTCTGCCTCCTTAAGAATCTAGAAAAGTTTGACATGGTTATTTGTGGGATTCCGCATACTTTAAAGTAATGACAGCAATATAGATAAAAATAGATGAGAGAAAACAGGAAATCCCCTTTCTTAGATGCTTAGGTTTAAAACTTCATGTTCATTACGTTGACAGACACAATGCAAAAGAAACAAGGCTTGCGGATCTGCTTTGAGAAACACCACATAATTAAACCAATAAATCTCAAGTAACAAAAACCCTTCAACAAATCCATGTTGAGAACAATCTCTGTTAAGGTTCATCAATAAAAGCCTTAAAAAGTCAATGAATTCAGTAAAATAGGTTAAGAGCACTTAAAAAATAATAGTAACTAAGATTTCCACAGTACTTAGGGTTTATACACCGTACTAAACACCACTCTACACAAATTATCTCATTTAATCTTCAAAACACCTTGGTATTAGCTTCATCTTGTAAACAGGGAGAGTGAGGCAAAGAGTTGTTCAGGAACTTGTCCAAGTCACAGGGCTACATAAGGAATGCAGCTAAGATGCGAAGCTGGGACTGCATGCTTAACCATAATTGTGGGTGCCTCTCTCACGAGTCCGACCTCCACCTTCCTCCTGCCCCCACGTGAGTCTGCAAAAAGTTAAAATGCAACAGATTCTCATCGTTTCTGATCTCAGAGAAGAAGAAGATCCCCCGATATTCAAAGTCTCAGTGGAAAGGGAGGCACACCATACTGCTCTGTGGAGAGTGGTCAAAACATGACCTGCGACACGGAACTGATGAGTAATGGGGTGGATTCGATTTAAGATACCGGATTATTTTTCAGTAGAATAAAATGCAAATTAAGTCCCAGTAAGATTCTGAAATGTAACCAGTAACTGGTGGCTAATCATAAATACAGATGCAGACTTTTAATGATAATTACTTCACATGCATGATCTTCTAGCTAACATGTTTGTGAAGTGCTGCAGGAAATGTAAAACAAAATAAATGCAGGTACTGGCCTAATACCGTCTGGTTAACATTCTCATATTGGCTGTGTATGCATATTTAAGTGATTGCCTGACTGTAAGTGAACGCAAGGATTAAAGTAAAGTTGGCACAGGGCACAGCATCCACATGGCAAATTCTTTGTTCCGGGAGCTTCATTCTATCAATACTCTGGAAAAAGAGAAGTCCCCAAGTAAATAACGCAAGTGCGCCAGGCAGTGTGGAGTTCTTTTAAAATAAATTCCTCAAATTGTCAAGCCTCTTGTAGGAAGTTGTTTTTCAGCTTTGCGCTCATCCTATTTCATCTTATATATGGATTTTGCCCAAAAACAAGCTTATCTCCTTCCAATTTTAACAGTTTCAAAATAAGATCCAGGTGATCGCTCATCGTATTCCGTTTTAAAATATTAATTTTGCCAGAGAACAAGCTCGCCCCCCCCCCCCCCCCCCAATCTAACAGCTTCCAAACAGGATCCAGACAAGTAAGAAGAACACAGGGCAAGAGAAAGGAAAACCGAACGGAGACGAGGCGACAGAAACGATGGAGTGACAGGGTCACCTGAACTCCACACCGAGGCTCTAAGCCGCTTCTGGTTTTCCTATTTAACTTTCCCTGTTAACCAGCAGACACACCCTGCCGGTGGTATTTTCGGACACCCAGATAAGGGACCCCTCTGCGTTATTTAGAGGTGGGGCCGTCAACACAATTCGGGGTTACCTCTCCGGGAGCGGCGGCATCACACAATCAGGCTGCATGACACCTTGCTCTGCCTCGACTTGGGCTGCTGAGGACAAAAGGGCCGCCCCTCGGTGCGGGCGGCCGGCTGCCGGGGCTCCCCTCCCGCCCCTCCCGCCCCTCCCGCCCCGAGCGGCCCCGCGGGCCCCGCGCACACGTCCCCCGAGCCGGCCCGGCGCCCGCATCCCCGGCCGCGCTCGGCAGCGGGGGCCGCTCAGCCTCCGGGCGTGAACCCCGCGGCCCCCGCGGCCCCCGCGCCCCGGGCCCTCGGCGGCGACACGGGGCGCGCTCCGGCGGGGGCACTCACCTTCTTCTTCCAACTCGAATTTCTCCAGCATGCCGGCTTCCGCGGGTCCCGGGGCCGCCGCCAGCGCCGCCTGAGGAGGAGGAGGACAGGGATCAGCATGCGCTCGGCGGCGCTCGTCCCGGCCGCGCGGGCGGGGGCGCGGGGGTGCGGGCGGGGCCGCGGGCGGGGGCGCGCGGGGCGCGGGCGCGCGGGGGTGCGGGCGGCGGGGGCGGCGGGGGCGGCGGGGGCGGGCGGGGCCGCGCGGGGCCGCCGCGGGGAGGGGCCTGGGGCGGAGGGGCCGGGGCGGCGCGGCCCCGCCCGCCGGCAGGGAACGGAGCGGAACCCGGAGGGCGGTGCGGCCCGGCCCGCCCCCGCCGCCCCGCCCCCGCCGCCGCCCCCGCCCGGGGGGCCGCAGGTGGTGCGGGCCGCGGCCTAACCTGCCGCCCCTCCCCGAGTGGGTCGGTCCGCGCCCCCCCCGGCCCCCGGCGGCTTTGGTACGGACCGGCGAGGAGGAAGCGTGGGAAGGGGACCCCGAGGAGCCCGCGGCCGGCCCGCGCCACGGCGGCCGGGGCGCCCCCCTCCGGCCGCGGCCCTGCTTCCCGCCCCGGTCGCCGGGCGGCCATTAGCGGAGGCCGGTTTCCCGTCCTCGCCCGGCCCTCCCACGCCGCGGCGCCCGTCCGCTCACCTTCCCCGCCGCCGCGGCCGGCGCGTCCCCGCGGGGCTAACCTGCGCAGGTGTGGTCAGGCCAGCCCGGGGGAGGGGCGAGAGGGGAGCGCGGCGGTGGGCGGGGCGACGCGCGGGGGCGGGGGGCGGGGGGCTGCGGGACCCCGCGGGCCGGGTCCCCGCGCTCCGGGGCGGGGGGGGGGGAGGGGGTGGTGGTGGCGGAGGTGACCGCTTGTCTTTTTTAGCTTTTACGTTAAGCCGGCCCTCCTCGTCCCCTATTTAAGAAAGAAGACAACGTTCCGTGGGTTACACGTAGTGCAGATGCACTTTGTTGCTATCAGCGTTACCCAGCCACGGAAGTCTTCATTGGCTTCCTTTCTTCACAGCTCAGTCTCTCCTTTGGGTGAAACACTGCCAAAAGCTCGCACAAATCTAAATCTGGCCCTGGCCACTCCTGTCACCCTGGATCTTGGGTATCTGAGACTCTCCTATCGACAGCTCAGGTTGGCAGGCAGCGAGGCTGCCAGAGGTGCCTGGGAGGGCGGGCAGGAGAGGGGACAGGCGCCCGGCTCCCTGAGGCTCTCCTGGGCCACGGCCAATTTCTGCCCCATTTACGGGATGCCCTTTGCTCACTGCAGACTGCTAGGGCCCTGACAGAGATTAGTTCTCAAACGCTGATTAGGGGTGTAAAGCCCCCACCCCACCCCACCCCACCCCACCCCACCCCCCTCCGGACCCACCCCTTGAAAGGAAGCTAGTTTTATCACTCTTGCAAGCCTGGCCTGGAAGAGGAAGTACTAAAATCTCCTTTGCATTTCCTTTTTGCTCAGTCATCTCAGTTGGGCCAATCCCTAAGTCTTAAGCTTCTCCTTAAAAAGGGAGAGGGGCAGGGAGAGGACAAAACTAATTTTGTAAGACCTTTGGTGGTAAAACAAAACAACAAAACCCTACAGCTATGTCTTGCTTAACAGCAAGAGCCTGAATGCTTTCCCTGTAGGTTCAGGAAAAAGGCAACGATGCCTGTTTTCACACCATTCTTATTCAACATAGTACTGGAAGTTCCAGTCACTACAGGAAGGTAAGAAAGAGAAAAAGGCATACAAATTGCAAAGGATGAAATAAAATCATCTCTCTGTGCAGATGACATGGCTGTCTTCATAGATACTTCCAAGGAATCTACTGAAAGACAAAACAAAAGCAAAGCAAAACAAAACAAAACGAAACAAAAAAACCCAACCCAAACCAAAACAACCAGAAGTAGAACTAGTGAGTTCAGCAAGGTCACAGGCTACAAGATCAACACACAAAAATTAATTGCACTTATAATATACTAACATGTGAAAAGTGATATTAAAAACAATACATATTTTATAATCACTACAAAGAAAATTAAACATGTAGGTACACACTTAAGAAAACATGTACAAGATCTGTATGCTGAAAATTACAATGTGTGGATAAAATGAAAGAAGACCTAAATGAATGGAGAGACACCCCATATTCATTTTTTGTTAGATCCAACATAGTAAAGATGTCAGTTCTCCCCCAGGCTGATCTCTCTACCTGTAATGCGATTCCTACCAAAATCCCAACAAGATTCTGTGTAGACAAGATGAGTTTATTCTAAAATCTATACAGAAAGGCACAGGCTGTAAAAGAGCTAAAACAATCTTGAAAATGAAGAATGAAGTGGGAGTAATCAAGTCGTTGTGGTACTGGCAGGGGGATAGACACAATAATCAATAGAAACAAATAGAGAATCTAGAAATAGACCCACAGAAATATGTCAAAATGGTGTTTGAGGAAGGTGCAAAAACAGTGGTGCTGGATCCCAATCTGGGATTTGGGATCTATGAGGCAAAGAGTAAGACTTGGTATCAAAAGCATGATCCATAAAAGGTAAAATTAATAAATTGGACCTCATTAAAATAAAAAATGTTCCCTCTGTGGCAGATCCTGTTAAGAGGATAAAAAGACAAGTGACAGAGTGGGAGAAAATACTTCTAAAACCATACAGCCAACAAATGGCTAGTACCTGGTATGCCTAAAGAGCTTTCAAAACTCAATAATAGAAAAATAAAAGTTAGAATTCAGAATATGGACAAAAGATATGAAGAGACATTTCACTGAAAAAGATAGACGAATGGCAATAAGCACATGAAAAGATGTTCAACAATATTAGCCATTAGGGAAGTACAAAATAAAGCCACAGTAAGCTGTGACCACATACCTATTAGAATGGCCAAAATAAAAACAGTGACAACACCAAATGCTGGTGAGGATGACAAGACACAGGATTTCTTCTGCATTGCTGTGGGGATGGAAAGTCACACCACTGCTCTGGAAAGCAACTAGGTAGTGTCTTAGGAAACTAAACATGCAGTTGCCATATGACGCATCATTTGCTGTCTTGGGCATTAATCTCAGGGAAATGAAAACTTGTGTTCATGGAAAACCTATATACCATGTTCATAGAAGTTTCATTTGCAATAGCCCAAACTGGAAATACCAGATGTCGTTCAGTGGGCAAATGGTTAAACAGACTAAGTTACATCCCAACCACAGAGTAGTAGTACTCAGCAACAAAAAGGAATGGACTTGGTATATACAACCACTTGCATGAATGTCTAGGGAATTAGGTTGAAAGAAAAGCCAATTCTCAAAAGGTACATATACTGTGTTATTCCATTTATATGGTTAGAGAAGTGGAGAACAGATTTGTGGGAACAGAGGTTGGGGTGGGGATTGGAGACAGTAGAAGCTGTGGCTGTAAAAGGGGGCATGAGGGATCCTTGTGGTGATGAACCATTCTGCATCTTGATCAAATAAATCGGTGTCAACATCCTGCTTGTGATATACTGTATTTGTCCTCCCATAAGTCAAACCAAGCTCATTTAATTGTGTGGAGGAGATAACAAATGGGGTTATTTTTTTAAAAAGATTATTTATTTATTTGAAAGAGAGAGAAAGCACAAGTGGGCAGAGGGGCAGAGGGAGAGGGAGAAGCAGACTCACCACCGAGCAGGGAGCCCAACATGGGGCTCGATCCCAGGATCACGACCTGAGCCAAAAGCAGATGCTTAACCACTCAGGCACCCCCAAATTGGGTTAGAAAAAAATATATATATTGAGGACTCCTGAGTGGCCTAGTCAATTGAACATTCCAACTCATTTAAGCTCAGGTCCTGATCTTAGGGTCCAGAGATGGGGCTCCGAGTCAGGCTCCACACCTGAGATTCCCTGCCCTTCCCTCTTGGGCTCTCTTTCAAATAAATAAATAAATCTTTAAAAAAATCTTTGTTGAGATAGGATTTACATACCATAACATATGTCTTCAGTATGTTCACAGAGTTGTGTAACCATCTGTGTTTGCAATATTTCATCATCCCAAAGAGAGCCCCTGCACCCACTAGCCGCCACTACCTATCGCTCCCTTGACCCCTATTCCCAGCCCTAGGCAACCACTAAATCCATTTTCTGTCTCTGTAGATTTGCCTATTCTGGACATTTCATAGAAATGGGATAATATGTGGTCTTTTATCTCTAGCTCCTTTCACTCAGCATACTGTTGTCAAGGTTCATCCACGTCGTAACATGGATCAGCACTTCCTTTCTTTTTATTGCTGAATAATATTCCATTGTATGCAAACACCACATTTTGCTTATCCACTCGTCAGCTGATGGACAGCTAGGTGTTCTTCCCCTTTTGACTACTGTGAATATTGCTCTTATAAACATTCAAGTACAAGGATCTGTGCAGACATATGTTTCCATTTCTCTTGGGTATAGACCCAGGAATGGAATTTCTGGGTCATATGGTAACTCTATATTTAACATTTTGAGAAACTGCCAAACTGTTCTCCACAGTGGCTGTACCTTTTTACATTTTCACTAGCAATGTGTGTGAGGGTTTCAATTTCTCCTGCACTCTAGTTCTGCAAGATGTTGCCATTGGGGGAAACTAGGTAGAGAACGCACATCTCTTACAACTAACTGTATGTGAATCTGTAGTGAGCTCAAAATAAAAAGCTTAATGAAAAAAAAAAAAAGCACAGGGGTACATAGTGGAAGGGTCAATCATCCTCATTTTTGAAAAGTCTGTTTTAATTTCTTGCAGTAATTCTAGTGCAATTGTAAAAACAAATCCCTAATTGTAGCATTTATTGGGAACACCATCAATTTCACCTGTAATCTGGAGGAGTTGGGTTTTTTTGGGGGAGGGAGGCAGAAATGGGCTATAAATGGGAGGATGTGTTTCTGGAGGCTGTGAGTGTGCAAATGTGGCCCTCCGACTAAAAAGTCCTGTACCCGTTACTGCTGAGTTTGGGAGAGCATGGAAATTAAAACAAATTAATGTGAGTTTCTCAGGCTTCACTCCACTTGGTATCATATGTTAGTTCCTGTGTTATAGGTTAGTGAGGCAGAGCTTCTTTCCATGGCTTGCTTTCATTTAGGAAGACATCTCGCAGATTAAACTCCTGTCTGTATTACACCAGGTGAGTTTCAGGAATTTGAGGGTTTACAGAACTTTTCAGGCCCGTACATACATGTTGACAGGGTCAAATGAACGATGGATTAGTGCAAATAATTTAAAGTTGGTGGCTGTCAGCTGCTCTTTCATGGTGATATTTTCTTAAAATCTCAACTGACTTAAATGCCCGACTCAGTGTGAGCTATTTCAGGGAGGTGGAGAAGCCAGGAGAGGGAAGGGTCCAGGCAACGCTCTGCATGCAGAGAAGGGGCTCGCATGTGTGAGGCCACCTCATCTCTTTCGAGAACTAAACCAGCAGATCACAGTAGAGAGGAGCTGGGTTTTCCTAGCTGGGCCTGTGCACAGCACAGCATTTCTATCTGTACTCCCATCGGCTTCTGCAGCCAGTCTGAGTGGTGGCTGCACTCCGGTGTGATGAGACGGAGCAGGAGGCTGGAGTTGAACTTTATGGACAGAATGCCTAAAAACCAGGGAGCCATTACCAGTGTGACTTGCTGGTTGGTGAAAAATGCTAAATTAAGATGTGCCTCACCTAACTGTGCCTAGGTGCGGCAAGATACAGTATTTTGAACAACTCTTGGACAGGAAAACTTACTCATGAAATGACTGCCAAAAAAGCTTTCTTTTATGCACTGAGGTCAGACATGAGTTCACTTTACTTTTTATTTTATCTTAAATAGCTACTGCAAGAAATAAATCAACCTTAAATACTGGATAAGTAGCTCCTGAATAATTTAGCATGTGGAAACCTGCAGCTCTGACGTCTCCCCCCACCCCCGCTGTCTTCTTTGAACAAAGATCCTCTGTGTGGAAGAGGAGTGGGATGGGGCACCCGCCAGTGCCAGGACAGGAGCGGCCTGTTCTGCTGCTCGGTTGGCTCTGAGACCAGCTCTGACCCCTCCTCTGTGCAGACCACTTCTAAGCCTCAGTCACAAGCTCACAGCAAGCCTGAGCTCTGGACTGCTTCCCTGCTCTTCTACGGACAACTCAAATAGCCCTGAGTCCTCTCCACCTGACTTCCTGTCCTTGGAAGCTGCCCCACTGGTCTCCATCTCCATCGTAATGCTCAGTTGGGCTTCCACTGTCTCTTCTCATCTCACGCTGGAGCCAGAGTGACCTTTTAAAAACACAGCCTTGATCTTGCTACTCCCCCATTTAGAACCATTCAGTGGCTCTAGGGAACTTTAGGAATGCTGTGTGAGCTCCTCAGCTCAGAGCAGGAGTCTGATCCTTCCATTTCTTCATCTTGCCAATTTTCTCTGCATCCCCCTCGCTTAGGCCTTGATGCAAGGTCCCTGCTCCATGCACTAAGGAAGGCTTTGACCGTTCTGGCTTCTCTCCCTACCTCTGACAGTTGTCTAGTTCTCCTCATTCCTTTAAGAATGAGTCTTAAAGAGGAAGAGCTCAGCCTTTACCAGAAGGCCTTTCCTGATTCCTGACCTCTTCTACAGCTCACCTCGAGAACTGTATTTTTTTTTTTAATAAAGCAACACAAAAAATGCTCTTAACCTTCTTTTAACCACATATTTCTTTCTACGAGGCACTTAACTCAGGGTTGGGATTTACTTTGCTGTTTCCCCAAATCCCATAAACTCTGAAGACTGACCTGTCATCTTTGTATCGCCTGTGCCTGGCACATAGTAGGTGTTCCAAAAAAAATTGAGTTAATTGTTCAGTCTTAGCAAATCAATTAAAAACATGGCAGGCAAATGATTGATTTTGGTAGCGTAAATGGGTTCAGAGATGACTTCATTCCATTTACTCATGTTTCTTCTGGACCTCATTCTTATTTACCAATGATTATAGCCGCTTTCCCTTGAGCAATGGAACTGACATTTAGAAGAAAAAACAAAGTGCCTGTGCTAAGAAGTGGTGGCAGCAAACATTTTTATTTTAACAGACTCCCTCTGAGGAAGAGACTTGTCCACAGCACTCCACGACCCGGTTTGGAAATCAGTGAGGAGCTTTGCCAGCTCTTGTCCCCACCCTATAGATTTAATTTCTCTTAAGTGAAAACAATTTTTTTTAAGTGGTGTAGAAATTTGATAAAAACTCAAAAACTTAAGATATTTGACAGTATAACTATTAATTCTTCTGATCAATTTCAATCAGTATATTGTGTGTGGGGGGGTTGTGTTCATTTTGATGCTTTTCCAAATAACAACTTCAGATGCTATAAAATAACACTTCCTAACACTTACTTATGATTTTCTTTAAAGAGCATCCAATTCCACAATATTTTTTCAGAGTGGTAACCAATTTCTGTAGCTAAGGTTTGCTGAACACCTGTTTCAAATGATTAAGAGATGAAGAAAATGAACTAAACCAAAAAGGTCCCTTTTGCCTGAATTCATTCTTTTTTTCTTAAGATTTTATTTATTTATTCAAGAGAGACACAGAGAGAGAGAGGCAGAGACATAGGCAAAAGGAGAGGTAGGCTCCCTATAGGAAGCCCAATGCGGGACTTGATCCCAGGACCCTGGGATCATGAGCCAAAGGCAGATTCTCAACCACTGAGCCTCCCAGGTGCCCCGCCTGTATTCTTTCTGTTAACCTATCTTCTAACTTCCAAAAAGTAGACAATGTTAAGATTTTGAAGACAGACATTGAGCAAATATTTAGTATCCGCTGCATGCCATGGCAGGTGGGTCACAAAAATATCTGGTATATTTATAAATTTGGTAGGTGGGTCACAAAAATATCTGGTATATTTATAAATTTAAATGAACCATAAGAAGTAGGAACCCTACACATACATAAGGTTAGTTTGTTACTCGTCAGGTTCCACTTCTTGGAACTTAGCAGTCAGGGTCTGAAATCTGTATTTCTCTTGCTTTTAGACCAGTAAACCCAAATTTGTTTTTATTTTTTGCCAACCAAAATATTTTATTAGTGTTGTGCTTGACAAGACTTACTGGGAGCTAAATATATCTATTCCCCTGATAATTCTTGTGGTCCCATAATACTTTGCAAATAAAAAAAAGTACGTATGGCTCAATAAGTTCAATTAAACTTTCAATTCTTTTTTTTTTTTTTTTAAGATTTTATTTATTTATTTATGAGAGACACACACAGAGAGAGGCAGAGACATAGGCAGAGGGAGAAGTGGGCTCCTTGCAGGGAGCCTGATGTAGGACTCAATCCCAGACTCCAGGATCACACCCTAAGCTGAAGACAGATGCTCAACCACTGAGCCACCCAGGTGTCCCTAACATTTCAATTCTTAATGCATCAAGCCAATAACTTTGTGCTGTGTTTCTATTATAAAGCAACAAAAAATGGGGTGTGTGGCTAGCTCATTCGGCAGAGCATGCAACTCTTGATCTTGGGGGTTGTGAGTCTGAGTCCCATGTGGGTGTGGAGAATCCTTAAAAATAAAATCTTTAAAAAAAATAATAAAGTAACACAAAAAATGCTCTAAAGTCACAGGACGTCTTTGTCACCATTCTCTACTCTTTCCCTTACAACTGGCCTACTCCTTAGCACTTTCCAGAACAGACCACTGATAATAGTTTTGCAGTGTTTTTAATCCCTTCATTTATAAAGACAGGCCAGAATTTGGTGAAAAGTTACAGAAATGGGGATGCCTGGGTGACTCAGCAGTTGAGCATCTGCCTTTAGCTCAGGTCCTGATCCTGGGGCCCTGGGATCGAGTCCCACATCGGGCTCCCCACGGGGAGCCTGCTTCTCCCTCTGCCTGTGTCTCTGCCTCTCTCTCTGTGTCTCTCATGAATAAATAAACAAAATCTTTAAAAAAAAGTTACAAAATGATTAACAGACTACTTCCATTTTTTTTTCTGCTTTGTTCTATATAAAGTGCTCACAAGGATGTACAATAATCAAGCTGGAATTAAAGGGGCCTGTTAATACTTCTGTAACCTCTTCTGCACTTGGCTCCAGGGAATTTGATGATCTTTATTCACTGTTTACTATGTTACATAGCTAATCAGAGGGATTAATGTGAACGGGGGACACAGAGCCAGACAACTAGATGCAGAGGCTGGATCTGCATACCTCAAATTATAAATCTTTTAACTGATATAATTTACCTACAATAAACTGGATCCATTTCAAGTGTACAGAGTGAAGAGTCAACGTAAAACTACCAATATAATCAAGATACAAAACATTTTTTATCACCCCAAACGTTGTCTTGGGCCCCTTTGTGGTTCATCCCTCCTTCCTCCTGCTATCTCAGGCCATCGGTGGTCTAGGTTTTGCTGCCATAGACATTTTCCAGAATTTTATATACATGGAAGCATTCGGTAAACACTTGTTTGCACCTGGATTATTTCACTTAGCATAATGATTTTGAGATCCATTCACCTGATTGAGTATGACAGTACTTTGCTCAATTTGCTGCTGAGCAGTGTCCCAGTGCACAGATTTGCCACATTTTGCATTCACCTGTTTTTTTTTTTTAAGATTTTATTTATTTATTCATGAGAGAGAGAGAGAGAGAGAGAGGCAGAGACACAGGCAGAGGGAGAATCAAGCTCCATGCAGGCAGGGATCCCGACACAGGACTCGATCCCAGGTCTCTAGGATCACGCCCTGGGCTGAAGGTGCGCTAAACCGCTGAGCCACCTGGGCTGCCCAGCATTCACCTGTTGATGGAGTTTGTGATGTTGCCATTTTTTGACCGTGGTGAATAAAGCTGCTATAAACAAATATGGTCAAATCTTTGCATGGACACAACTTCATTCCTCTTGGATAAACAGCAAAGGGTAGAATGACTGGGTCATATGGAAGGTACACATTTAACACGAGAAATAGCCAGTTTTGCATGTTGGTTGTATCATTTTACCTTTAACCATATGAGAACTCTGGTTGTTTCATATTGTCATTAATACTTGGTATGATCTTTCTTTCTTTCCTTCCTTCCTTCCCTTTTTTTTTTTTTCTAGTGGGTGGGTGATGGTTTCTCCTGTGGTTTTAATTTACATTTCTTCGAGGCCTAATGATATCTTTTTTTTTTTTTTTTAAGATTTTATTTATTCACAAGAGACACAGAGAGAGAGAGGCAGAGACACAGGCAGAGGGAGAAGCAGGCTCCATGCAGGAAGCCCGATGCGGGACTCGATCCTAGGACTCCAGGATCACGCCCTGAGCCAAAGGCAGACGCTCAACCGCTGAGCCATCCAGGTGTCCCGTAATGGTATCTTTTTATGTGTTTATTGGCCATTCATGTATCTTCCTTAGTGAAGTGACTGTACAAATCTTTTGCACACTTTTTGACTGGATTTCTTTTATCCATATTGAGTTATATGAATGTGGCAGGAGACTCTAAGATGGAGCCTGATGAGCCCCACCTCCTGGGACTCGTGTTCTCATGTAATTCCCTCTACTTGGGTGTAAGCCGGACCTAATGACTTGCTTCTCACCAACAGAACAAGCAAAAGTGAGGGGATGTCACTTCCAGGATTAGGCTACATAATAAGATTGTGACTTCTGTCTTACTGCCAGACTCTCCCTTGCTGGGTTTGACGAAGCAGACTACCATGCTGGAAAGGCCCATGTGGCAGGTAACTGGGGTCTTCTGTCCAACAGTCTGTAAGGAACTGAATCCTGCCATCAACTACATGACCCGGATCCTTCCCCAGTGGAGCCTTCAGATCTGACCTTTTGTCAGATACATGTATTAAGAACATTTTATCCCATTCTGAACAAAATTTTAAAATTCTGATAAGATCCAATGTATCCTTTTATGATTCCTGCATTTTGTATCCTAAGAAATCTTTGTCCCCCACAGCCCTGCCAAGGCTGCGAAGATTTTCTTCAATGTTTCCTTCTACAATTCTTATATTTTGACTTTTACAGTTGGTCTCTGATCTATTTTGGTTTAATTTTTTTATTATGATATATGGTAAGAGTTTAGGTGCATTTTCCCCCCCATGCTGATACCTAGTTGTTCCAAATTTCTTGTTAAAAAGACTTTATTTTCCCCAACAAAAATAAAAGATTGATTCAGCATCTTTATCTAAAATTAATGTACAGGGCACCTGGGTGGCTTAGTGGTTGAGTGTCTGCTTTCAGCTCAGGTCATGATCCCAAAGTCCTGGGATTGAGTCCTGCATTCGGCTCCCCACAGGGAGCCTCCTTTTCCCTCTGCCTATGTCTCTGCCTCTCTCTCTATGTCTCTCATGAATAAGTAAATAAAATCTTTTAAAAAACCAAAATCAACATACCATACATCAGGTGTCTATCTCTGGCCTCTCCATTCTGTTCAATGATTTGTATCTGTACTTCGGTCATGACTACCCTTTCTTAATTACTGTAGGTCTGCAGTAAGTCTTGAAATCAGGTAGTAAGCATTCTGCAGCTTTGTTCTTCATTTAAAACATTGCTTTGGCTCCTCTCAGCCCCCTGTATTTCCACATAAGCTTCAGAATAATGAGAAGCCTACTGGAGTTTTGGTTGGGCGTTTGATCTGTTGGTCAATTTGGGAAGAACTCACATCTTAACAATGTCAGGCCTTCCCATTCAGGACCATGGTGTATCCTTCTGTTCTTTTGTGTCTTTGAATTCTCTCAGCCATCTTCTGTGGGTTTCACTGTAGAGGCCCTACATATCTTTTACTAAATTTATTCCTTAGTATCTTATGGGTTTTTTTTGGATGCTTTTGTAAATTAAATTATTTTTCAAATTTAATTTCCTAATTATTTGCCACTAGCATATAAAGATATCTTTGATTTTTGTATATTAGCTTTGTACCCTGTGACCTTGATAAGTTTACTTGTAAGTTCTAGTGGCTATTTTGTTGATTACTTAGGATTTTCTACCTAAGTAGTCATGTCATCTCATGCCCCTTACCTTTAGTTGTTTATGTTGTAGTTCCCTGATACTGTATAATTCCACATGTTCTTACGTTTCACGTATTAAATGTACCCTCTGATTTTTTTTTTACCCTCTGATTTTTATCTAAATGTGTCATTTTATTTATTCTTTGATTCAGAAGATAGTATTTCTCATACTCTCCATGATGTTATATATGTAATTATAAATTATGTATGAATTTTATGTAATTATGGATTACATAAGTAAGAATATATGTGTGTATTGGGCATGTTATATATATGCACATATATCCCCCCTTTAGACTCAGTTGCATAGCCCTTATTACAACGTGTACTCCTCAGAGTGTGGCACATTGTTCTACATTGTACTGGATATTACTGGCTGCCTACAAAGCATCCATTCTCCTTCTGCCACCTTGTTTCCTAGAATAAGCTCCAAATTTTGTCACAGAATACACCCTTTCCTTAAATGAGTCATGATGGTGACAATATTTCTTACTGTCCCAGAGTAAAGGGAAGGACTATTGGTTGAAGAGAGTTGGTGCCCTGCTATGCAGGCACACACAACCCCACCCCACCCCGTTCTTGTACCGGGAACACGTGGCCCTGACTGTTACTGAGGACCAGCCTTCAGCTGAAGCCACTGCTGAGAAAGAGCTTGGCTCCTTGGTGATGTCATTGAACAGACCTGTCTATCATTCTGCCTGGGGCCTGTCCTACTTTTGTACCTGTAACATGAGGCGACAGATGTCCTTCAAGCCACATTGAGTCAGAGTTTCCTGTTACTTTACAGCCAAAAACATCCCACATGGTATTTGGGAATTATATCAGACCTAAGCCCTGTCCTCAGGAAGTGATATACTGACTGGGTGGTTTTAGCCTAATTGTGAAAACTGTATTTCTGTCAAAATTTACAAAGCAGGGATGTCTTGGCTAAGTCAGTTAAATGTCTGACTCTTGATTTTGCCTCAGGTCATGATTTTGGGGTTGTGAGATTGAGCCTCACATTGGGCTCCAAGCTCATCAGGGAGCCTGCTTGAGATTCTCTCTCTCCCTCTGCCCCTCCCCCAGCTTGTGTGTGTGCATTCTCTCTCTTTAAAAAAAAATCTTAAAAAATTACAAAGAAGTTTAAGGAAAACAAAACAAAAACAAAACCAACAACCAACTCTAGCAACAGCATAGCATTTACAAATGTTAAGGAACATGAGAGGTAAGGCTTCCTTTAGGAGTTGTATTGAGGCAGATTGAGGGAGGGAGAGCTCTTCAGGTGGTAGTCATGGCAGAGGAAAAGCTCCACAGGTGAAGATACTTGTAGGACACAGCAGGCAAATGGCCTTCATCTGAGAGCAGAGTGAGAGAAATTAAGGACTGATCAGTAGAGACCCCTGGGAGCCAAGGGGATGGAATTACATGTCATGTGGTAGGATGCAAGGGGTGAAAGTAATTTCCTCGGACTGGGAAATATCAAGAGATCTTACTGCCAGTCTAGAGAGGAAGGAGAGGGATGGATATGGGAGAGTCTGGAACCAGCAAGTCTGTTTACGACATTTTCCCAATGATCGTAAAAATCAAGCAAGCTACTCTGATAAGTATCAGAGAGATAAACAATGGTTTGGGCTTGACATTTCAATGGGTCAGGAAATAAATATGAGAGACTAGGATATGGGGAAAAACTGACAGGATGAGCCTATTTGAGGTAAGGAGAATGGAAAAATGCTGGGGGAGCCTGCCAAATTTCAGATGTTGATTGTCTATCCAAGAAGTACCTTTGGTAGGTAACTACAGTTGTGGTGAGTGTGCGAGTGAAGAGGAGTGGGCAGTATGTGTCATGTTGGGGGGAATGACAGGGCCTGGATTCATCAGCTCTGCTTCCCAAACTTGTCAGGCACCATTTTGTCATATCTCCCTCCATGCAACCTGTACAATTATTCAGAATTGACTTGAAATAAATTAGTCTTTAGGCAATAATTCTAGGAAATCATAGGTATGGGTGTTTTATATATTTTTTCCTGATATACACAAATATGTAGCTACTAAAATGTTCATCCTTAAACCCAGTAAAATCATCTTGCATGCCATAGAGGTATTCATCCTACACTTTGCAAAAACTGCCCTAAGAGAATAAGAGAAGTCACCACCAAGAGCCAGAACTCCAGGGTTGGTATCCACATAGACAAAGGAAGGGACTTTCAATGAGGAGACAGGGTCCTCTTGAGGAAGCAAGAAGAGCAGTCAAGAGGCTAAACGAGACAAGACACTTGCATTTGATAAGAAGCGGCCGCTCATCTCTGCAGCATGAGCACACCTATTCCAAGTGGAATATGAGAAACCATCCTGTAAGAAGCCAAGTCTGAACCAGTGGTTTAAAAATTGCATAGTGTGACCCATTCATGGGTAATGGAAGTAGTTTAATGGGTCAGGAGTAGCTTGGTTTAAAATGAAATGTCATAGAAATATGAAGTTGCATTGAGGGTGATCATCGTTTTCAAGAAAGCTGTCCTAATTATATATACATACACATGAGTCATGGTCAAGATTTTTTCCTTATTTTTTTCTTTTGGTCATAAAGTGGATGATAAAGGAAGATGGTGTATAACTCCTGATGCCCTGTGGGCTGAAAGATTTAGTCATATGTGTGGGACATGAGTCACAAGAAGGGTTGTTTGTCACTAAACACGATCAAGTTCCCCTTCACCACAGATACAGGAGCCAGTATTTATAAGGACTATGTTGGGCCTGAAGGAGAAATGATTTCTTTTTTTTAATTTTTATTTATTTATGATAGTCACAGAGAGAGAGAGAGAGAGAGGCAGAGACATAGGCAGAGGGAGAAGCACGCTCCATGCACCGGGAGCCCGACGTGGGATTCGATCCTGGGTCTCCAGGATCGTGCCCTGGGCCAAAGGCAGGCGCTAAACCGCTGCGCCACCCAGGGATCCCCGGAGAAATGATTTCAACTCATTTTTTAAAAAGATTTATTTATTTATGATAGACATAGAGAGAGAGAGGCAGAGACACAGGCAGAGGGAGAAGTAGGCTCCATGCCGGGAGCCCAACGCGGGACTCGATCCCGGGACTCCAGGATCGCGCCCTGGGCCAAAGGCAGGCACCAAACCACTGAGCCACCCAGGGATCCCCTCAACTCATTTTTAAGGCACAAGTCATAGAGTGAAAAGTTAGTCTGGACCAAATTCTTTCGACATGTCAGCAGGCACTCTTTATTTTTTTATATATTTATTTTTTTTTAGCAGGCACTCTTTAAAGGTATATTCGGGTGTGTACTCCACGAATCTGGGAGGAAACATGCATGTGCACACACATACACACAAAATGGGAGCGGCAAAGAATAAAGATGATTTAGTGTTTCTACTTTTTCTCAAACATGAAAAAATAATTTAAAAAGATTTTATTTATTTATTCATGAGAGACAGAGAGAGAGAGAGAGGCAGAGACACAGGCAGAGGGAGAAGCAGGCTCCCTGTGGGAAGCCTGATGTGGGACTCAATCCCGGGACTCCAGAATCAAGCCCTGAGCCAAAGGTTCAACCAGTGAGCCATCCAGGCGTCCCTCAAACATGAACAATTTATTTATTTTATTTTATTTTATTTTATTTTGATTTTATTTTTTATTTTATTTTATTATTTTATTATTTTATTTTATTTTATTTTATTTTTTTATTTTATTTTATTTTATTATTTTATTTTATTTTATTTTATTATTTTGAACAATTTTAAAGAAAACCGGTAATGGCTTATTATTTTCCTGCTGAAAAGTGGGTGACTAAGAACCCTTTCCCTCCAGGGAATGGCTTGCGTGTTAAGATTAGGACCAAAGAGGGGGACAAGGATATGGTCATAAATCCCATCTCAGTCCTCGTTTCTGTCAATAGCACTCTGAGAGATGTACGGATTGTGGCAATGCCTTGCAGTAGTAGCGAACACCTCCAGGTTATACTGGTGGTTCTCAAAGCGTGGCCAGAGGACTCTGGGAGGCGGGCGGCCTGCAACCTTTCCAGGGAGTTTATAAGGTCAAAATGTCTCATGATAACACTTAGGCAATATCTGCTTTTCCCCCCACCATTGTCTGTGCCCCATTGATGTCTGCACTCTGGAAAACTCTAGAACATCATCTTACACTGCACTGGTGGCAAATGACACGAACATTCCATGGTGGGGGAAATAAGCCAACTTCACTTAAGAGCATCCTTGAAGGCACGGTAAAACGTACGCATTTTAGGGGCGCCCGGGTGGCTCAGTCCATTAAGTGTTCCCCTCTTGATTTCAGCCCAGGTCATGATCTTAGGGTGGTGAAATCGAGCCCCGTGTCCAGCCACACGCTGGGCATGGAGCCTGCTTCAGATTCTCTCTCTTCCCTATCCCTCTGCCCCTCCTCACCAGCCCCCTCTCTTCCAAAAAATTTATTCATTTTATTAAATATCAATCCTTCAATATGTGTCCTTTCAACATTCTGTGCGAAGAAACAAGAAGGACACATAAAATACTCCTATTGCAAGCTGCAATATGATAGTCTTCTTGAGGAAAAGCCTGAGCCTGGTTGAGCTGCCTTTTTAATGAGACATCGCAAAACTGACAAACTGTGGTTTCAGGCTCGGGTATCTGGCAGACATTTTCCCCAAAATGAACAAAGGGAGCCTGTCACTTCAAGGCAAACAACTGACCACATTCGTTGCCAATGATGCAATTTTAGTTTTCAAGCAAAAGTTAGAATTTTGGAAAGGCTGCGTCTGCCATAATGAGCCCGACAGCTTCCCAATACTTTGAGACCTCTGCGAAGGAGATTGGTGGTGGTATTAGTACAGGTGATTTTGCTTTCTGGATACTGGGTAATGAAGTATGTCGACATTTGGAAGACCTGCATTAGTTAGCGACCCAGTATTTTCCAAATGACCAATGCATGATATTACAAAATCAGGCATGTGTTAGAGGACCACTCACAGTGCAGGAGAGATGGATAGATTTTAATGTAATAGGATACATTCTGTTAAGTAGGCCATGAAGATTCATTAATATGGCTTCAGATTCCACATTACAACAACTATCCTTTTAGAAACTACTACTCGTCAAGACGGCTAGCCACAATTTTCTGAAAATTGTGTGAGGCTGAAATTTCTTCACGTACTTTATCCAAAACAACAGATACATGGCAATAGAATGAATGCAGAGCAGACAGGAGAGTCCCACTATTCTTTCACCCAGGCCTTAAAAAGATTGGCAATAATGGAAAGCAACACCACTCTACCAGTTTTTTTTTTTTTAAATAATTTAGCAGTTTATTTTCTTTCTTTCTTTTTTTTAAAGATTTATTTATTTATTTATTTATTTATTTATTTATTTATTTATTTATTTATGATAGACACAGAGAGAGAGAGGCAGAGACACAGGAGGAAGGAGAAGCAGGCTCCATGCTGGGAGCCGACACGGGACTTGATCCCCGGACTCCAGGATCGCTCCCTGGGCCAAAGGCAGGCGCTAAACCGCTGAGCCACCCAGGGATCCCTATACCAGTTTTTTTGAATAAAAATATGTCTATGGTAATGTCATGAGCTTATTATTGATCTTTCAGAGAAATTAATAGTTTAAAAATTTCTTGGTTTTAATTTTCAATATGGTAAATGTCAATAGATGAGACCCACGCAACTAATAGCCCTCTGGGTCCTCACTAATACTGAGTGGAAAGGGTTCTGAGACCAATCCGTTCAAGAACAGCTGACTGCATGGCAGCCAGACCTAACTCTCAGACGCAACTGCTACACTCATAAAAATGAAAGGAAATGCCTGTTTCATCCTCTTCTCTGGAGTTAATGGCCTTGGATTGTGTTAGGTAGGCATTTCTTTTTATTTTTTTTATTGACACAGTCACTTTGATTGTTGAAAGAGAAACTCTTTATCGTCACAGCAGCGCCCAGGACAGCTACCATCCAAATCCACATTGCCTTTTATGAACCAACAAGTCCCATCCTTTTTTATCCCACTCATGTCACGCATCTTTTTTTTTTTTTTTTCAAACTACTATGAAGTTTGCTTGTTGGGGAAAAAAAAAAGACATTTGCTTTTTGCCGAAATACTTTTCAAAGGACGTATGTTTAAGGGCGAGGCATTTGCAGCTACTTTGGTGTTGACTCTGCTAACTCGTGGTGCCCAACAACAAGCTTACATAGCATCAAATTGACTTCCTGTGCAGAAGGTCAAGGCGACCACTCAGTGGCAGCCCCCCACCACTCCCATTCCCAACTGTCCACACAGTTACCTGCCTTCTGTGTTATGTCAACATTCAAGGTTTAACATTGTCATGACTCTGCAAATACTGTGCACACCAGGGCCAAGCTGTATCCTGTGCTGTAATCGACCTTCCTCTCTGTGCGATTCAGTGTTTTCTGGGAGTTAGGTTTCCTACGTGTCTATAACGAAATGATCCCCAAACTCTGCCAAAGCCAGAACTTTTCTCGAGGGGTAGTCAGGCTCCTAAGGTGATCCACAGGTGGTCCTTGGAGACGTTAATTAAGAGACCTCAGACTGATGGGTTTACCTCCCAGAAGTCAGAAGTCGAGAGGTAAAATTGAGTCGAAAATGCTCAATTTTCTCTTCTAGTGCATGGGTATGTGTGTGTGGATATAAATGTGTATCTTTTTTTTTTTTAATTTATGATAGTCACACAGAGAGAGAGAGAGAGAGAGAGAGAGGCAGAGATACAGGCAGAGGGAGAAGTAGGCTCCATGCACCAGGAGCCTGACGTGGGACTCGATCCCGGGTCTCCAGGATTGCGCCCTGGGCCAAAGGCAGGTGCTAAACCACTGCGCCACCCAGGGATCCTTGTATCGTTTTTTTTTTTTTTTAAGATTTTATTATCTATTCATGAGAGACAGAAGCAGAGACACAGGCAGAGGGAGAAGCAGGCTCTCTGCAGGGATCCCAATGCGGGAGTCCATCCCAGGACCCTGGGATCATGACCTGAGCCAAAGGCAGACGCTCAACCACTGAGCCATGCAAGCGTCCCGATATATATGTGTATCTGGCTTGCATACTTTTACTTTCCCAGAACTCTTGGTCTTGGAATATTCCTTTTCAATTTTTAGAGCCTCCTGTTCTTATTTCATGGCTGCAGTATCCTCTGCTCCCTTTTTTGCTATCTCAGATTTTCTTTTTTTCTGTTTGTATTTGTCTCTGTCTCTCGTAATAGAGGGATTCCTCAAATGCCTGGTTTTCTTTGGCTACATATTTAATAGGAAGGCCCTAAGAAGCTAGGTTAGGAGGTCTGTATGTGCAGGTGGGAGTCAGAGACGGGGGAACTTCACCATGGTGAGATGTAAGTGGCAAGCTGAAAGTCTGAGGGTCTGCAGATCTTTTCTCTAAAGAGAAATTCTCCCTCTCTGCGTGGCTGGTTGGTCATGAGAAAAGCCTGGCTGCCAAGGAGGCTGCCATTTTGGGAGCTGAGCAGGGATGCAGGGGGAGTTCATTAGTCCGAGTAGAGGCTGTTACTTAATCTCTATTTTCGGAACCCATCTTCCACGAGCAAGTACTCTTCTTGAGAGGGCAAGTATCTGGGATTTCTCTATGTTAACTTTCAAACAAATTGGCACCCTCGTCTTCAGAGATAACCAGTGCCTTCGAAGCAGAGTCCCCATGCTCCCATTCCATTTGAAAGTGAGTTTTTCAAGAAGAGCAATAATTAAAAATAGAAGCAGTCATCAAAAGAAGCTTTTAAATATAGCAATGAAGTCTTTATGGAAGCAAAAGAAAGCCAATAAAGGAATGTTGACGGGATCACAAAAGCAGCACAGTGTGGCTATAAATATCGCTCCAAAGCTTCTTGAGGTTACATGCTTGTTTATCGAAGGCCTTAGCCGGCACCTTTTTATTGCCTAGGCTCTAAAACCTGTGGCTTAGTCCCAGTATTCTATTCAGTTTAGAATTCTCCTAAAAAGAATGCAACTTGAAAATTTGCCTTGTTTTCCTATAGTGGCCCTAAATAATGTTTGAGGGTTCTTTTTTTTTTTTTTTTTTTAACAACCAATTACAAGATTTATTTTTAAAAAGCTTCATGATCCCCAGCAACATAGGACCTTCCCTCACCTCCCCCTCCTGGAACCAACACCAGCAACTTGTCACAGTGTCCCCGTGCCTGCTGGCTGGAAGGCTCTTGGGAAATGAGGCAACACAGGCCTGGAAGCAGCCAGGAGAACAGTGCTGCACCCACAGTACCGAAGCTGAGGAAACTCAAAGGCATGAAGCATTTTAGATTTTCAAAGCAGAACAGTTAGCCAGCATCAAAGGAAAAGGAGTCCACTTGAGACATCTGTAGCATGAAGGGGCAGGTTGCTGGGACTTGCCTTATTTCTCCCAAAGTCTGTCCTCCATCTGATGTCTGAGAGAGTGCTGGAGGCAGGAAATACAGACGGACAGGGGAGGAGGAGGAGGAGAAGCACCCAAGGAGCCCCAGATATGATACTGCTGTTGGGAATTCACTCATGAAAATGAAATATCCCCACATTTCACCTGGGGAGAGTTGCCCGATTTATCAGTATTACTCCAAAAATATGGGAACCGGTAATTATACTTTTCTGTTTCTCCTTCTGTGTTGTTTCAATGGGCATTCTTCAGAAAAGAACAGCAACAGTCTTATACTGGTAAAGGCGCCAGAGTAAGAGAAGTGAGAGCGCCCGTCTCCAGGCAGTCTTGCACCACCGTTTGGGAGGCACCAGGCCCACAAGCAGGCCACCAGGCATTGCTCTCCCCAGTTTCTCCTTTAAAAGGACTCATTTGGCCCTAGCCAATCTCTCCTATGAGTCATGAGCCGTCTACAGTGACCACTCCCCATGGCTGCACCCAAACATGCACTGCCTTGAACAGAGTATGTGCAAAGTAGCTCCACGGAGGAGAAACCCACAGCCATCACAGCAAGGAAGCTCCTCTTGGACTAGAACTTACTCCCTGACTGGCAGGTCAGTACAGGCAGAGAGGGTGGGCTCTGGAGCAAAGCGTCGAGGCCTAATCCTGGCTCTCTCCCTCGAACACGGTATGGATCTCTAGCACATTTGCCAGGCCCAGAGCCAAATGAAAACAAGGGGCCCCTTGCTCAAAAATGAAGAATTTCACGATAACAGCAGATAGAGCTCTAAAGCAGGAGGTGGTCCTTGTAAGCACAGGGCGACTGCACAGGACACACGCCCATGGAACTGGCTGCGAGAGATATGTGAGTTAGCTGCACACCAGCATTTAGCCAGAGCTCAAGAAATTATCACACCCCCACAGAGCCTCGACTTCAAGTCACACCATCTCGAACATACGATCCAAATGTGGTGAAAATCCAGCCACCTAGTTCTCTGTGATTATGGTAACAGACAAACCCAATTTTATAAATCTGATTAAGAGCAATCTGGCCAAGGGTGATACCCCTTTTTAAACCCTGGGATTTTTATCAGTGAATAAACTATGCTGACTAAAAACCCAGTCTCATCTGAAAGCCTGGGTAGCACCATATTGTGCTTCATTTTTGTGGATCAGTTAAAAAAAAAAAGATAAGCACATCCTTATTTATCATGGCCACGGAGAAATCCACGTGTTGTCTGATGAGTCAAGAGAAACTGGAAATAACTAAAAGTTTAAAACAGATGACAATACCAGATATGCCTCACGACTGTGCGGAAAAAACCACAGCTTAGTTCATATGCAAGTAGCTAAGTCCAGCAATACACTTGGCCAAGCATAGATCTTTGGAAGCTAGGATCCATGACTAAGGATCAAGAAAAGGGATGCCATGTCTTGGAGAGAATGTGTGAATCAAGCCAGCATCTGCTTTCTCTTTCATTGTGGTTTCCAGCCTTAGGAAGGGGAGGTGACTTGGGGCACGTGGCTGGCTCAGTGCATAAAGTGTGTGACTCTTGATCTCAAGGTCATGATTTCAAGCCCCATTTGGGCATGGAGGCTACTTAAAAAAATAAATAAAATAAATAAATAAAAAGAAAAAAGACTTAAAAAAAAAAAAAGGAAGGGGAGGTGACCTGGTTATATCGGGTGAGTGCCTTGATGCAAGTAACATCACGGAATCCAGAAGCCAAGTATGGGCAAAAATCTCCAAAGGGTATTATTCCTCAGGTGTTACTTTTTTCAGTTAAGATTTCTAAGACTAATGTCAGAGTTAAAACAGGTGCCCAAAGCATAGTGAAAATGAAGAAAGCAAATTGTGTGGTTGGGAATAAGGTGTATTTGACCTCAGAGCTCATGTCTTCCCACCTGTGGTGGTGCCAGCTGAGTCCTGGCTCTGCCACACGCTGGCTGGGTGTTCAGCCCTTCCCTCTCCGAGGCTCAGGCCAAGGTGTGCTGGGTGCCCGGTTCAGTTCTCAGCTCAGGCTGGGTCTGCTCTTTATTTATTTATTTTAAGATTTTATTTATTTATTCATGAGAGACAGGGAGAGGCAGAGACACAGGCAGAGGGAGAAGCAGGCTCCCTGCAGAGAGCCGGATGCAGAACTCTATCCCAGGACCCTGGGATCACAACCTGAGCCAAAGGCAGACGCTCAACCATGGAGCCACCCAGGTGCCCCTGGGTCTGCTCTTGATGTGGGGAGTGCTGTGTAGTAATGGGTAAAGAACACAGATCTCAAAGGTAGGTCTCCATGTGTACTGTGTCTCTACTTGTCATTAGTAGCAAAGTCTCAAGCAGATTACTTAATTTTTCTACATCCTGATTCTTAACCTGCAACCATGGAGATAATACTACCGGAGCTGGGAGAGACCTGCCTGGAATAGCGTGTGCCTGGCTGCTAACAGGCATCAACAAGTGGGTTTTGACTGCGTCCCTAATTTCATAATCTGTAAACCAGGCAGGAGAGAGGAACCATATCATGCTGTGAGTCCAGGAAGTCAAAGAACTTACATTTGCTGTAAGAAACCCACATGCCGAGAGGCACCTGGGATCCAGTCCTGCATCGGGCTCCCCACAGGGAGTCTGCTTCTTCCTCTGCCTGTGTCTCTGCCTCTCTCTCTGTGTCTCTCATGAATAAATAAATAAAATCTTAAAAAAAAAGAAAAAGAAACCAATGTGCTGAATGTCTATTTTTAAAGAAGGAATCATAAGCTATATTATATTCAAAGAATGGTGGATAAATTTGTTCCACAGATCCCAGAGCACCTCTTGTTGTCCTATGCACTCTCCAAATCCACCAAAGATCATTTTAAGATTGAAACTGACACTTTCGGGGGCAGCCCCAGAGGCTCAGCGGTTTAGCGCCATCTATGGCTCAGGTCGTGATCCTGGAGACCTGGGATCGAGTCCCACGTTAGGCTCCCTGCATGGAGCCTGCTTTTCCCTCTGCCTGTGTCTCTGCCCCTCTCTCTCTCCTCTCTGTGTATTCTTACGAATAAATAAATAAAATCTTTTAAAAAAAAAGAAACTGACACTTTCATATATTATTTGCCACCAAATGAGCCTTATCTAATCGAATACTGGGCAGAGAACACATGCAGAAACACTATGAAGTAGGATTATTCCAAACACACGAATGAGGAACATGTTCTAAGATGATCTTAACTAACCTGCAACTAGTATCATGAAGCATCTAGAACAGTGTGTTATAATCGTTCCATGAAGGTTATTTCTAGTGTAGATGACTACAGAGTTGGTTTAGAGTATCTCAACTGCTGTCCCTTTGTGGTAAGAACCAAACTGGAAATAAGGCACAGGATCTCCTAATTCCTGGTGAATGGTCTTCTGAGTCAATTCAAAATTTAATTCAGACTGCAGAAGAGAATTGAGGTATTATTGACGGTTGCAGAATTTCTGGTGCCATATTGATCTGCAAGAAGATCCCGCTCTAAGTGTTGGGGGGATCTGGTGACGCAACAATCAACCACAATCCAAACTCACCTGTTGCATTTGCTGTTGGAATGGAAATAAAATCTGACCTTATTCTGTGCACTTCACTATTCAAAGAAATACATTTGCAAATATAACTTGATCTCACATTCAGTCTTGGTGGCTTACTTAAAAAGCAGTCTCTTTATATTTTTGTTTTGAATAGACCTTCTTTTATTACTTGTGTTTGTTTTAACCAGGCAACGTATTCCATGCTCTACTTCAGTTTCTGCCTCCACCTATTTCTCAGAAAAACAACAACAACAATTTGACTTTGTTGAGGGGAGTATGAACACCCCCTTCCATTTAAGTCAGGTCAATGAGCTAAATGCTGGCGACGCTCTAAGTCCTTGGAGCTACTGCCTCTAAAAGCTCTTTATACTTGCTTTTACCATCTTATAAAAAGGCAGTGGATGAGTTTTTATGTTGACTTTATGGCCTTTCCTCTCCCACCACACGGATATCTTAAAGTTAGGGGCCCCTGACAGTCACTGTAGACGCATGCAAACCTAATGCATAAGTTCAATACCGCCTACAGTTTATGCCCAGTGGGAAATAGATGTTTAATTGACCAACTGTAAGACTGAATAAGTGGGCAGGCAGAACGATAACACAGACCCATCTATGGATACATGTCCCAAGAGCAGGAAGGATCATAGACTCTTTCTTGAGCCACTAACACCAGGTCTCTATTTTGAAGAGAAATTCTTTCATTATTTCAGCATGCAGTGCTATATACAACCTCTTGGGAGGCACAGTAGGAAAAATGAAATAAAATGAAAAATCCTGGATGAAAAAGTATGTTTTTTGATGTGTTCAAACATTGCTAATGGGAAATTATTTCTGCAATTCATTCTTACATTCTGGAAAAGAATAAACTATTTTGATATTACATCCCAATTCTAGCATCTTCAAATATGGGTGGTGAGCACATAAATTTGTGTTTGGGGATCCCCTCCCCTCCCAAACCAATTCTCAAATGCTAGACCTGATAAAAGTGAAAGTCCAGAAATAAGTCCAGGAACAAGGACAGATCTTAAAAATGGGAAAACATGTTCCTTTCATTCATCTGCTCACCCGACTCCTCCAAAGGGCAGCTGAGTCCTCATCTGGCAGGCAAACAGCTCCAGAACCTCTGTGGCCTCCGGGTCCCGAAATGTTGTATACTCGGTTTCTTAAAAGAATCTGACCGCTAGTGAGTAAGTCTCATGAAATTGTACTATCTTTTATCCAAATATCATGACAATCTCTGTCCAATGGCTTCTGGTATGTCAAACATGCTCTCCTCCAGGCTATCTGTAATGTCTCAATTAGGGATTAGACCCAAGGGTCAGCTTCATAATTTGAATAAAGTAATATTTGATATTGTGTGACCACCAAATTTTATGAAGAGGACACCTTTATTTTTATTTATTTATTTATTTATTTTTTAAGAGGACACCTTTAAAAATGACATCCTCCTGACGACCCAACTATGTACATTGAAGATGGGGTCTGGTTATAACATGAGTGGAAAGCTCGGTTGCTGCGCAGTCTTGCCACTGCCTTATGTTTGTCACATGTCCACAGCCATGGTTGCAAACAAGGGTACAACAAAGTCCAAACAACATACAACGTGGAACAATTTAAATGTCTTGGCATGGCAGGACTGCCCAAAGTTTTTATTCTCTTTGTGCTTTTCGTTTTTATAATCAGAGGAGTGTTACGATTTTAAAAATTTCTAATTTTGAAAATGACAAAAAATTTACATTCTTAACCATTTTTAAGCACATGGGTCGGTCGTGTTAAGTACACACACATGATTGTGCTGCCAGCAATCCCCAGGACTCCCTCATCCCAGAGGAACGCTATTTTTAAAAGAGATAATCAAATACTTCTCCAGATGGACCTCATTTTTCAAATTAAACACAAAGATGGTCAATGGAACGGTCTAATCAGACTAAACCAAGATAATCGAATAGCCTTACCAATTTGTGAATGAACATAACGATAAGCAATGGGCTTTTAATCTGCTTTTGATACAGTGTGGGAAGAGGTCGTTGGCCGAGATGTAGGGATCATGCTGAATTTTCTCTGTGTAGCTCCTTAGAGAGTTGTTACTGAAATGCCTCATGATGAGCAGATTTCCTTCTTACTCAGGACTCAACGCAATGGTGCTCTGGGGTTCTGTGCTAAGCCTCGGGAATAGCGGGGAAGATTGTGTTCAACACACAGCCTCCAGGAGCAAGTCAAGCACCGCTAGGGAATTCAGGTAGTCACTCATTAACAGGTTATGCACTGGAGCTTCAGAGAGAGGCCGGAGGAGGCTTGTTCTAAACTTTTCCACCATTTCAGCAGCTAATTTCTATGGAGTCATTCAGCAACACTATTAATACTGGTATTAAGGTCTGTGTCACTGCTGTACCAACGACACTTCACCTGGCCAAAGTTAATGCTTTTCCAAGTGCTGTCAGAGGACAATCCTGGTTCTGAGCTGAAGGAATTCCCATCTAAATGCAAATTGACACCAGCCCGTCTAGAATTTCTAGAATGTATGAGCAGATACAGTCATTTTTCCATCATCAAACGTTCGGCCCCCAAAATGCATTTTCATACAACTGTATTGGCAAGAAGTGTCCCTCATTAGAATGAAATCATGCTTGCTTTCTTCACTGTACCAGTAGCTCCGTAGGTAAGGGTGTTCAGTCTTGATTTCTTTGATTTAATGCATGATACATAAATGGGACAAAAAGAATCATTTTTCAAACCACTGCTTTTCCCCTCCAGACTTACATATCAGGCTCCTGGGGGCCTCTATTTGATGTCCCAAAAGAATCAAAGAAAGTGTGACCCAAAGGGAGCTTAACTTTCATTCTGAGATCTACTTCCCTTCCTAATTCAAGGACACTGCCATCCATCCTTTCATGCCAGAAACAGAAGAATCACCTCGAGCCCTCCTCCTACACACTGCATACCTGGGTCTCACCCAGGCTGGCTGATTTTATCTGCTACATGCCTTCATAATTAACCCCTACCTTTTAGTCTACACTCCTCTGGCCTTAATTCAGCCCTTTGTTGTGTCTCCTGAACAACTGTTGTCCTTTCTTTAGTGGTCTGCTTGCTTAGTCTTCCAGAGGCTTCCTCTAGTCTCTTGCCTGCCACTGGAGTAATCCTTCTATTAAAATGCGGGGCTGTGGGGTGCCTGGGTGGCTCAGTTGATTTTGGCTCAGGTCATGATTTCAAGGTCATGAGATGTAGTCCTGTGTCAGACTCTGCAATCAGTGTGGAGTCTGCTTGAGAGATTCTCTCTCTCCCTCCCCCTCTACTCCTCCCCAGCTTATGCTCTCTCTCTCTCAAATAAATAAATGAAATCTTTGGGAAAAAAAAAAAAAACCTCACAGCCAACCAACTCATTCCTCTAACCCGCTGCCAAGGCAGGCAACAAAGACTTTTTGCATTTGCATCCTTTCCTCCCTCAAGGAGATGAAGGGTCGATGAATAAGGGTCCTTCCATCTTAAATTTATATTACCTTAAATCTCCTCAATTCAGTCCAGTAGCAGACTGTAGGACATTATAACGCTCTGAGGATAAGGAGAAGGCAGGTCCCTCAGTCCTAACTTTTTAGGATTACCTGCCAGTTCGCCAACTTGATGGCCGGTCTGATTGCTGGGACTCTGGCGGGCAGGCCCTATGACTAACTTCCCTTCTGCTCTCCCACGGAACTGGCTCTACTGCTGGGCTTTAGTGGGGCAGGGCTCTACTGCTGGCCTCTTGCCTTTCTGGGGACAAGTCTCACCTTGGCACTTTGCATGGGATGGCCTATTAATTAATGAGATGCAGTAACGGAAGACTCTGGCACAGATCAGTCAGGAGCTGGCAAGTTTTTTTTTTTTTTTCCTGAAAAAAGACTAGATAATAAATATTTTGTATTTTGCGGCCATCTGGTCTCTGTTGCAACTACTCACCTCTGCTGTTGTAGCATGAAAGCAGCTACAGATGATGCATAGATGAATGGGCGTGGCTATTGTATTAATAAAACTTTAAGTACAGAAAGAGATGATGGGCCAGGTTTGGCCCCAGGGCCAGCTCTTGAATTAGGCATATGTGAGCTAAGATGCTGAGTCCGTGTGTGATGGGTGGGCTGAGAAGCCTGGACTTCTCTAGAGGCCGTATGAAATCATACCATGAACATGGGCTTTGGAGATCAGCTTCCTTGGTTTAAGACTTGACTTCTGTGTTGGCTAGCAATGCAGCTTTGGGAAGCTTACTCAGATGCTCTCATTGATCCTCTTGTAAAGCCTGTATCTTTGGAGGATAGAGGGGTGGGTAGAGAAGGTGGAAGCCTTGGGAACCTGTACATCCCCTTCCATCAGCACATTCACATGCTCAGGCCATGCCCATCTTTGAGAGAAATGCCCTCTGCCTACCCAGCTCCCTCACGGCTCCTCTTTACTCCAAATTTCATGACAAAGATGCCTCCATCGACCCTTTGTCACCATGCACTTGCCTAGAGGTCCCTGGAAGGCTAGCTTCTGCCCTGAGCTTAGAGAGAGCTGTGATCAAGATGGTTTCTTCAACAAGAGATATAGTTAGTCAAGGCCTGTTGCATAGTTAGGTGACATCCTTGACAATAGCAGCCCAGGGAAGGAAAAGCTAATTGCAACATTTTCCACCTCCAAGAAGAGGTGCTATCTGTAGATCACCCTGAAAACTTCCAGGGAGCATCCCAATGCCATGTGATGCCAATATTTGAACCACTGCCTTATCCAAGGTTGCTTCTTTTGGGTGGAAAAGTTCAAGATGAGTCCTAAAGTAGCTGCAGTCATGATGGTTGATTTCACCAACAGAGGGGTTGGCTCTATCAACCAAGACATCAAAATAACTCACTGTGGGAAATTTACATTTGTATCCCTGTCATCATGATGTCGAGTGCATATCTCCCATCTGTTAGGCTGTGGCTCCTGGGTGAGGAGGTGGAGGCACTCCTCAGCTGCTCTAGCCTCGGGTTCCGGCTCCATGGGACCTGCTCTTGCTGAGACTCCTGAGGCAGAAATGATCTCCACTGTCCTCAAACACTCAGTACCTAACATGCTGCCAGGCACATGACAGGATCTTATGAAACAACAGTTGAACGAGTCATTTCCCTCATGGGCCCCTGGGGAGGTGACAGAGGTAGGCCATATGACGAATTAAAGAAAAATTGAGGATAAAAAGATGCAACATCCTTTCCTGGAGCTCAGCTACCCTGGGGAACAGAATAAATAAGAATCCGAAAGACCCAGGCCAGTGCTCAGAAAAACAGGCTAAGCTCTCAGCCAAGTACATCTCTCTTATTTGGGCTCTGCCTTCCTCTGCTCATCAAGTCATGATTCTACCAGGGCAGGGACACAGGAAGGATGCCAATTATAATACCTTCTTTTGACAGCTAGGAGAGTAGATATTCTCCACTTGCCTCTTCAACACACTGGCAACATTTGTGTAAGCAACAACTCTCACGATAGCCAATCCTGTTATGAATCGGTTCTCTCTGGTGCTCCTACTCCTTGACCCAATGTGAAATTTTCCCAAACTATTTTTAAAATATCTAATCTGTTGTGAGTAACAGACTATGGAACTGTTAGTTTGCCATTTCTGAGCAGATAATTTTAACACCAATTAGCTTGTAAATTGATATTTAAAATGGTAGACAGGAATATAAAAACAAAACAGTGCCTATTAAAATCTTATCTATTCCTTAATGTCAAGTGATTTGACATATTTTTAGATTTTGGGGGACACCTGGGTGGCTCAGCGGTTGAGCACCTACCTTTGGCTCAAGGTGTGATCCTGGGGTCCTGGGATTGAGTCCCACATCAGACTCCCTGCAGGGAGCCTGCTTCTCCCTCTGCCTGTGTCTCTGCCTCTCTCTGTATCTCTCATGAATAAAGAAATAAAATCTTAAAAAAAAAGTATTTTTTTAAAAAAGTATTTTTAGGCTTTTAAAGTGCTTTCCTATCTTAAAAAATAAAAAAGGTAATTATTCCAAATAACGATCTTGAAAGACTGGTTGGTGATTTCCTTCCAAATATTCATAACTGGGAATACCAGGGATCTCAGAGATTGATTCAGTGGTAAGTTGGTCAGTGTTTAAAAGAACCCCAACCTTGTGAGTTTATTATCTATTGAATTCAATTAATTATATATTATCTCCCCCACATACATGATAAAACAAGTATAAGTTATCTTTTGATATGTAACCAATCACCCAAAACTCAGTGGCTTAAGAGAATAATAGTAACTATCTGTGATAGACTGAATTGTGTCCCTCCACCTCTAGACTTATAGGCTGAAGCCCTTGGACCCCAGTGTGACAGAACTGTGAGCCAAATAAGCAGCTGCCATCATAAGTTTTGGTGAGGTTTGTTATGTGGCAACAGAAGAATGGGTACAGCACCCAAGTCCAGATCCTGGACTTCTAGCCTCCAGAACTGTGAGAAATGATTTCTTTCTTCCTTTTTTTCTTCCATGCAGGGAGCCTGACATGGGACTCGATCCCAGGACTCCAGGATCATGCCCTGGGCTGAAGGCAGGAGCTTAAGCACTAAGCCACCCAGGCGTGCCTCTTCCTTTTTCTTTTTGAGGACTTTTAATTTATTTATAAGAAAGAAAGAAAGAATGCGAGCAAATGTCAGCAGGGAGAACAGCAGAGGGGGAGGGAGAAGCAGACTCCCCACTGAGCAGGGAGCCCCACATGGCTGAAAGCAGATCCTTAACCAACTGAACCACCCAGGCACCTTGAGAAATGAATTTCTGTTAAGCACCCTAGTTTGTGGCATTTTGTTATAGCAGCTATAGCAGAATAAGACAATATTTCTTATGGTTTCTGTGAGTCAGCGATTCACAAGCAGTTCAGATGGGTAGTCCTGGATCTCTGGTATCAGCTGGGGCTGCAGTCTCACCTGAAGACTTGAGTGGGGCTGGAGGTTTCATGTCCGTGGTGGCTCACGCCTGCTACTGGGGAGTTGGTGGTGGATGTTCGCTGGGGCCTTAGTTCCTCTTCCCTTGGGCCTAATAAGACCTTTTTTCATTCATCCCCAACCAACCATGCTGAATCCTTTTCTTCATATTAAATACATGTTAAATATATCCTATTTAGTTTATATGTTAAATTTAGTTAATATATTACATATTAAATATATAAGAAGAAATATTTAGTTACATGTTAAATATATCATAGTTTAGTTACATGTTAAATACATCATAAGAAGAAATGTGATACTCTTTACTTTCACCTGTCAGAATTTTGGGATTGTAAATCGAAAAAATAAAATAGAGAATAAGTCCATGTTTAAAGGCTGTGATGTACTACTCAGATCCCCTTTCAGAAGTGAAGGGTTTGCCCCTCAGCTACTGGGAAGCTGGCAAGCAATGGCCCTCAACTTCTGGCCAGCACTGCCCTTGGCTGAGGAGAGTTACCTTGCCCATGGTTAACCCTGTTCCAGGAGAGCTGCCATCTAATGACTGGTTGATGCAAGGATAGAAAGGCCTGGCTCCTCTGCCCCAACTTGGGACAAGTCTGGGGAACCACCCCAGCTTTCATGCTCCCTGAGGGTCTGTTGAGGACCTTGTGGAGACAGCACGGCATCACGGCTTCTCCCACAGACCCTCCTCCCTCCTTATTTCCTCCCTCAGGCATCAATCCCCAGAGTGCTTCCTCATGAACATCCTGCACATTAATTTCTGTCTAGAATCTGCTTCTCAGGAAACACAAGCTGTAGCAGCCACTTTTTCAAGGAATTACTCTCAGAAGAGTTAACATCTAAATTAGACTCCTTATATAGAGATAAATGAACCTCTAGACTCCAGTATGCTGTGTTCAGCTGCAGACGCAGCTGTTGAAATCAAGTGATAAGACGTGAGGTAGATCTCAAAATTGGCCCACACCCTTCACCTCTTCCTGTCTCCATGCTCTCTGCAATGTGACTTTGTCACTTCTGCTTCATTCTGTTGGCCAAAGCAAGCAAAAAAACCCAGCCTAGCTTCAAGGGGAGGGGAAACAGATTCTATCTTGGGTAGGAGTTAGTGTACCGGTTCTAAGCCAAGGCCTCTATAAGACTTGCATATACTCCCATGCCTCTTGGAATCATGCCACTGTCATAAGAACAAGTCTGGGATAGCCTGCCAGGGGAGGACAGACCACATGGAATGGAGGTGAGACATTCCAGCTGAGGCTGCTCTGGGCCAAGTAACCTGGTAAGTGACCAAAGACGTGTGAGTACGCACAGCCAAGACCAGAAGAATGCCCAACCCAAATTGATGACCCACAGCATCGTGAGCTGAATAAACAGCTGCTGTCTTAAGTTTTGGGGAGTTTGTTATGTGGCAATAGAAGAACAGGCATGGTACCCAATCCTGTTGGATACAGGAATCAACCAGGAAGAGAAGAAGAGACCCTGAGCCATGACAGATGCCTTGGGTTCCATCACTGGCTCAGGGGCTGCTGCGAATGGCTCAAACCTGCAATCTTCTTACAGGATCATCCTTGGGGGATGGATGCCATCCCAGCATTTCCCTCCACCTGGGCATCCCATAGCTAATGGCTGTTTGGTGTGAGGGTCAAAAGCCCAGCCTCCTTGCCTCCAGACAGGGAAAATTCTGGTGCAGTTTGCACTCCAGAGCTCCCCTGTTGTCGGCTGAGGCTACATCTCATCCCAAACCACAAAGTCGCCTTCCTTCTTCTCTCCTCTTGTACCTACAGGTTTATTCTGAACACTCTGTAATAAAGCAACAAACTTGCACCCCAAACCCCATCTCAGACTGTTTCTGGGGACTCTGACCCAAGACATAGGTCAAGAGTGAAATCCCTAGAAGAGAAAGGGGAGGATCACGGGAATGGCTGTTATGGAAAGGGAACCAGAAAAGTACCAATCACTTGAATACCTTGACATCAAATTTTTCAATGCATGGAACATGATTCTTCCACTGTCCGAGACAAAAATCTCCTGCCACCCAAGGAATTGCACCCATTTCCTTGATGAGCAGAACGTAAGGCTCACTTTTACTCTTCGGTCTTTTACTGATTACTCCTTATTAATCCTGTCCCGATTAGAGTTTCAACTTAGGGCAGCCCGGGTGGCTCAGCGGTTTAGTGCCGCCTTCAGTAGTTCGTGATCCCTGGAGACCTGGGTTGGAGTCCTGCATCGGGCTCCCTGCATGGAGCCTGTTTCTCCCTCTGCCTGTGTCTCTGCCTCTCTGTGTGTCTCTCATGAATAAGTAAATAAAATCTTAAAAAAAAAAAAGAGTTTCAACTTATTCCCATTTATAGGAATTCCCATCACTTCCATTCCAACAGTGGCTGCCCCATCTCCTCCCCTCCACGTCAGGATTCTTGAGTTGTCTACACTAGAGATCTCTGCTTCTTTACCTCTTCACCATTCAGCCCACATTCCGTGGCTTCTGTACTTGACCACTGTATTCCTGCCAATGTCACCAGTGCCGACCTCAGGCCTTACATTCCAGGCCATTTTGTTGTATTTGACATCACTGGTAACTCCCTCCAAAGGCGTGAAATACAATGAAGCACATTCCTTTTGCCTCTGTCGTACTGTGTTTGCCTGTGTTGCCAACCTAATCTCAAGGCAATCCAGAATCCTTTTCTTTTGTTTGTGCCTGAAATGTCCATGTTTTTCTGGCTCTCTTCTCACCTACCAGATATTTTTCTGGATTATTTCATCTACGATCATGGCATAAATTACCATTTATTCTGATGATTTTCAGTCTTAATTTCTAGCTCCAGATGCACATACCCAATTGCCCTTTGGATACCTCCTCTTGAAATGTTCCATGGGCACCTTTTTATACCACCACCACCCGAACACACATATGCACACACACATGCCCCATGTGTGCTCACACACATGCACACATACATAGCCTGCTCCTCTTCCTCCCTTGTTCCCTATCCAAGTGAGTGCAACTACCATTCATCTAGTTTCCTGAGGCAAGACTTCTGAAATCACCCTTGATTCTTCTCTTTCCCCCTCAACCATTCAATCAGAGCATTCCAATTCCTTTAATTCAACCTCTTGAATAGGTCTTTACTTCTTAACACTGGTCCACTTTGTTCTACTGTTAGCTGCCACCAGGCTGAGATAATTTCATGCTGTGTCATGTCTGAATTCCTGTCCTACTTGAATCCAATCTAGTTTCCACATGTACCCAGACAGAGCATCCTAAAATGCAAAGCTGATTATTGCTCTCAGCTGAAGAAAAGTCCACTTCCTTCCTCTGGGATTGGCTCTTCCACTCACTCAGACTGGACTGGGTGTTTTCTCCCATGATAACTACACAGGTTCTAGCAAACTCTGTTGTAATTATTTACCCACCTGCATCCCCCAGATAGATGAATCTCCCTTCTTTGTTCAACCAGTTATTAGCTATTTCTTGAAGCCCTCCAATATATAATGTGCTGTTAATCAAGTCGTGAAAAGGACAAACATGTCCCTTCCTCACACATTTGTCACCTGCTCACCCTTTCCAAACACAGTTTCTGGCACATAGCAGTTGCTTAGTAAGTATTTGCTGAGTAAATAAATGGTAAAATAAATACTTTCTACCACAGACTAACTAATTACCCTACCCTCATTCCAATTTTAGAATAAAATTCATGAACACACATTTTATAAAAGTGATCTTCAGAGTCAATGTTTATAGAAAGTCTCTTTTTGTTCCAAAGGGCAGAAACAAATTATATCTGAATGTTTTCAGGCTGACAGAAGTCTTTAAGCAATCACATCTCTCCAATGAAGATTATGCTGGGAGCCAAATTCATGAAATCAGCCAAGCTCTTAAGGAACTGAATACCTAACTTAAAGAGGATCAACATAGCCTGATGACAAAGAAGCACATTTTGTATGAATTTGAAATGAACACCAGCCCTGTTGCTAAGCAGGACCCAGCCCAGTCATGGCTGCAGGGCCCCATGACAAGGGCCCCTGGATGCCTCTGGTGATAAACCTTACCCAGGGGATCAGGCCTGTCTAATGTCAGCGAGCCAGTGTCTTCTGATTGTGAACGTATCATTTCAGAACATAAGTGGGGAGCCTCTGGTGATCACCCTGACTTTCTGAAGCTCACACTACATAAACACTGTAGTCTTGCCTGAGTCACCTTTTAAAAAAATTAGAGTGAAATATACGTAATATAAACTTTACCATTTTAACCATTTTGAAGTGTATGATTCAATGGTATCCAGTACATTCACCCTGTTGTGCAAGCATCACCCATCATCTTCAGAACTTTTTCATCTTTTCAAACTGAAACTCTTCCCCATTGAATGACAATGCCCCATTCCTCCCCATCCAGCCCCTGGCGCCCACCATTCTATTTTCTGTGGCTGTGAATCTGACTACTCTGGGGGCCTTGGACATGTGGAATCACACAGCATTTGTGCTTGTACAACTGGCTTATCACTCAGCATAATGTCCCCAAGGATCATCCATGCTGTAGCAGGTGTCAGGACTTCTTTCCTTTTTAAGGCTGGGAAAGATCCCATTGTATGGAATACCCACACCTTGATTCTCCACTCAGGACATCTGGATGGTTGCTGAAATGCTGGCCGTAGGCATGGAATTGCAGGCCCTGACGAGGACATGTGGCGTGTCCATCGCTGAGTATGGGATACTGCTGAGGACACTTCCATGCTGGCCCCAGAACCACCTTAGACATCCTGGAAGGACTCAGGCTTCTTGGCCTCAGCCATGGGCTTCTTAGTGGTGTGAAGCTTACACAGCTCAGAACACCACTTCCCCAGTCAATGGCACACGAAAAAATTGACATTGGACTGAGAGTGCTCTCTGGATTCTCTCTTATTTAAATTCTGTAAGGCAAGCACAAAACTTCTACAATCACAGACAACCCTTATGGCTGTCACCATCACTTCCAGTGACCTAAACCGCAAATAGCTGCTCTCTCTTCAAATCGGTGTCTCTTCCTGAATGGGGTTATTCTATCCAGTATCACTAATCAATGAGAAAAAGCCAATATTTTGAGACGTTTATGTCTCCTTTATCCTCAGAAGCCTCTCTGCTGGCCCTCCCCGCTGCTCATGGTCCCCACGGGCTCCTTCTGCCCCCGATTTCCTAGCCCACAGGCCTCTGGTAGGTTTGGCACAAGGCTGGAGGGAGGGAGAGGCAAAGATGCCAGGATTTCTAGCCCTCAGCCTCAGAGGAGGCATCTCTGGCCAGTGGCTGCTTCTCCTCTGTGGCTCCTACTCCTGCCAGGCAGAACCACAGGTTTCTACTCCCATTGGGTGGGCACCAGTCACATCACTGCCTCTCATTGCTCCTTTAGCCCTAGAGGTGTAGTGGCTTCCTGCTTTTGACAATCTGGGTTGCCTCACCATTCCCTTTTTGGATTCTTTTTGTTCCATTATCTCTATAACCAAGTCTCCCCTTGTTGGATGCACAGGAGAGCCTTTCTAGATCTTTTCTCATTCCCATCCAAGAACACGGATGACCCTCCTCCGAGGCCCAGAGCTCTCCAGGGTCAAGCTGCTCCTCATCTGGACTCTTCCTCTGCTTCCTTGCCATCCTGTTTCCAGCCCACTTCCTAGTCTGACGCTGGGTTCCTGACCCTCCGAGGTGCCCGCGGCCCTCCTCCTTCTCCATGCTGCATGTCACCTCATTCCCACCCAAGTCATGGCTAGTTTTCTTCTCTGGAAGGCTCTCCCTTCACCTCTTCCTTCATTCAAACCCTACCACTTATGCAAGGCTCAGCTCCCCGGGCACTGCAGCAGCGGGGCCATCACGGCCCTCACCAGACCAGTGTTTCCCTTCCCTACTCCTCTAGTGTGGACCACCTGCTCACTCTCCACTCCCCACCCAGCCTTCTTTCTGCTTTTACTTAATTGTTTCATCTGAATGTTATTCTGTTCCCAGTAAGACTGGAATCCCCAGAAGGTAGAAACAAGAGCTTGCATCTGACCTCTTGGCATCTAAAACAACACTCTGCAAAACATACATCTCACAAAGTAATCACCAAGGGAGCACGGAGAATGGTGATGGCATGTTCTCTGCATGACAAACACATCTTTCCCTCCAAAGATAATGACTCTTATGGTTGGATACTGTCTTCCAAAAAGCTATGGTGAAATCTCAGCCTCTGATGGTTGTGAACGTGACCCTGTTTGGAAGCGAGGTCTTTGTGGGTGTGATCAAGTGAAGACAAAGTCCTATTGGAGTAGGATGGGTCCTAATCTGATATGAGTGGTATCATTATGAGAAGAGGAAAATCTGGCCACACACCCAGAAACACAGGATCCACAGCCACGTGAGGACAGAGACTGGTGTGATGCTACCACAAGCCAAGGTACACCCAGGGCTCCCAGAAGCTGGAAGAGCCAAGGAAGGGTCCTCCTCCCCAGAGACTCTGCAGGGAGCACAGTCCTGCCCAAACCAGGACTTCAGATCTCCAGCCTCTGGAGCTATGAGGCAACAGCTTCTGGTTCTTGTAAGCACCCCACCCCCTGCTCATTTCATGCCACTTTGGTCCAGCAGCCCCAGGGAACGACTACAGCAACTGAATCCAATAGTTCCAACCACATAGATGGACTTCAGGGACATGGTTCTTCTATCCCTGCTCGCACGTTACTCAGAGGAGCCTGGCACGGACGGAGAGCATGTCCACGCTCCGGGCCCACTGTGCTTATGCTGAGCGCACAAGCCCTGCGGCTCAGCCAGCTTCCTTCATAAGTGCCCGTGGACCCTCCCCCTATGCAGGGGCGGAGATGCCTGGCTACCTGCACCACTCTGCTCTGAAGCCTCACCTCCTTGGGCGCGCTTCCTAACGCACATGGTGTCAAAACGTGGAATCTTAAAAGTCTAAAATAAAACTTCAATTTAAAAACTCTTTTTGCTTTACCTCTTTTTCCTCTAGTATCCAATCAAGATAAATTCAAATAAAGCTTTTAACGACTGACTTTTTAAAGAGGCTGAGGCAACCAATACTTCCTGGCCAGGTTCCAACATTCCCAGTCTCTGTTTAGTTTCCCTTTGCTTCCTGCGCCCTCCACATCTCTTTCTCAGCCTGTGATTCATGATAAAATGTACCAAATGTGTCAGGGGTGCACGACCTTGGCTTTGGCCTCAGACTCTGCCCTCCCTCCTGACGCCTGGAGGCCCGGCCCGCAGGAGAAGGCCAGACTTACGGTTCTGGGGGAAGCATAGTGTGTGGGCGATGCCGATGGAGGCCTGGCTGCGCTCTGGAAGGAGGACGGGCAATACCTCTGGCCTGTGTCCGGAGGGGAAGAGGAGGCATAGATGCGATTTTCCAGTCGCTCAGGCTCATGCTTGTAGGATTCGAGAGGAAAGGTGTGCTGCTTGGCCACCTGGGTGGGTGTCGATGGAGAGGATGAGAGACCTGAAGCTGAGGAGGAAATCAGAAAGTGCTGTTAGAAGTCTGGCTGAGGTAGAGGAGGGCAAAGAGTGCTCCTTCCATTGCTTAGTACCAAACATCTCAAATGGCAGGAATCTGAATTATTAAATTTTAAATGTTGGGGACAAGTTTATCTATCTATATCTATATCTATCTATCTATCTATCTATCTATCTATCTATCTATTATCTATCTATCTATCTATCTATCTATCTATCTATCTATCTATCTATCTATCTATTATCTATGCATTGCATTCCCCAAATAGCTACATTGAAGTCTTAACCCCTGGCACCCATGAAGATTTGGAAATAGGGTCTTTGCAGACATCATCATGTTAAATGAGGTCACATTGGAGTAGGCTTGTCTCTTAACCCAACGTGACTAGCGTCCTTAGAGGAGGAGAGGACATAGAGACAGACATGCACCCAGAGCAGAAGCCAGGTCACAGGAGCCAGAGACTGAAATGATGCATCAACAGGTCAAGGAGTGCCAGGTGCAGCTGGTGACCATCAAAAGCTAGTGGTAAGGAAGGATGCTTTCCTGGGTCTCAGACAGAGGACAGCCTACCTGACACCCTGGTTTCAGACCTCCAGCCTCTTAACTGTGAGGGAATAAACTTCCACTGTTTTATGCGACCCAGTGTGAGGTACTTTGTTATGGCAGCTCTAGCAAACTCATATAGTCAAGTTGATGGATATTGATTTGTTTTCCAAGAGAAGCAGAAACCGGATTTGGGTCTGGTGTCTCACATTTATAGCTAATTAAGTAAAATTTTTATTTTCAATTTGCTATTTAAATTTTTTAAACCATGCAAGTCAAAGCAAAATTGTCAGTACCAAGGGCTACCTACTTGCTACTTGCTACTCGCTACTTCTGACCTAGAAAAAGACACGTCAGCCTACAGAGCTGCAAGCCTGGATCTCCTCTGCTTGCTACTCTGTCCCAGACCCCTTTCCTCACAGTCCTCAGTCCCTGTACACATGTGTGTCCCCTTCTCTGCTTCCATCTTCACTCCCTAGTAAGGGAATGCTCCCCAGGAGACTCCTCTGGGGAGTCAATTCAACCAACCCCTTTCTCTTGACTCTATGGCCCTGAGAGTCCTCCCCTGGACTTGTGAGCACATTTCATCCACACAACGTATTACCAGGTAACAACACGATATTTAACACTGAAACCAAATGTGAAAGTACATTAAGTCTCCTGTCCCCAACAAAATCCACCATCCGTCTTTGCGGCAGGGGTTCTGGTTGGCCTCTTAGGTCCCCACAAGCAGCCCTTGCTGCCCTGGTGAGAGGGGCAGGTGCCTGGAAGATACTCGCCACCCAACAGGCAAGGTGAGAGAAGGGAGCATGGGAGGGTGTAAGGCTCAAGCTCTGTTGGCATCTTTTCTCCTTCCCCGAGTCCAGAGAGAGAGATTGGTGTGGGGGGGGGGGTACATATTTCCCTGGCGGTAATTTTGGAAGGAACCAATCAAGGAAGGAGGGTCATCTTCTAGGAAACCCCTTGTCCCATGAAGCCATCCCAAGAGGGAAGCCCTGCTCCAGGCCCCGGGCTGACCTCTGGGAGGCAGGTCTAGGTGAAAGCAGGAGACAGAAGGCTCTATCACCCGTGGTTTTCTAGGTCTCAAAACTTAATATACCAAAGACCTCCAACAGGAAAGTCCCAGACTCTTTTACAAACAGAAGTTTTCCCCTAAACGTCCTGAGAAGCAAAGCCTGTTTTGAGGTGGGGCTTGGGGAAGGGGGAGGAAGGAGAAGGAGGATCAAGAGCAGGAGCTCTGGTGCTTTCCAGCTGTTTGGGGAAAGGTGGGGAGGGGAAGGGTGGTCCAGCAGGCAAGGTGACAGAGGAGCCCCCTGGCCCAAGTCTGGGTCCTTCTGTGTCATGGCTTCAGTGCTCCCCAGTGATGCCCACAGAGGGGTGAGGAATGAGGATGCCTGCCAAGGATCTGTGGGGGTGTGCCTGGGCCCTTCAGAGGACTCTGCTGGGGAGAAGAGGGAAGCTCTTGTGCTACTCTGTTTGTGGAGCCTGGCACCCCGTGGAGGTCAGGCCCCCAGGGGTGGTGACACGTCCTTCCGTGGTTCTTCCAGCAGGAGTCCTCAGCTGGCCCACTCGCCTGGTTCCTCACCGAGTGGCCCAGGACAGGCTAGTTCTCACATCACAGTCAAACAGGGAGTTTTATGTTCTGTGCTCCCAATGCTCACCCCAACCACTGGTGTGGAGGCCGAGAAAAATTAAGGCCATTTCACCTCAAGTTTAGCATTAGCACAAGTATAGCCATCTTAGGACCCTGGGAATAAGAGCTGAACTTTACAGGAAAACCTGAAGATTGTCCTAGGCAGGGAATCCCATATCGGAAAGACAATAAAGCTCAGAAGTGCCCTCAGTAGAGAATCCCATATCAGATCTTAAGAAACTCCCCCACCCTTTCCCCCATATTGGAATGAAAAAAAAAAAAATCCCTCCACCCCTTCTGAAAATCCCCTAGACCAGCCCATAAAAAACCCAGCTGTAACCCACTTCGGGGTCCAAGTCCCTGCTCTGCTGTATGGAGTATACTTGGACCCAATCTCGAGCTTGTAAATAAACCCTCATGTGTTTGCATCAGTGTCGGCTCCTTGGTGGTTTCTCGGATTCGCAATCTTGGGCACGACATTGGATGCAGAGGCCACCTGGGTGCTGTCCAAGGGTGGGTGCTGGAGACCCAGCATGTGGGTGAAACAGAGTGGGATCGGTGGGCAGGGGGCACATCTGGACTCAAAGCTTGTACCACTGAGCAGCTTCTAACAGCCCCTTGGGAAAAGCCCATGGGGGTCTTGTTCTCCATGTGAAGGAGGAGCCTCCAGTGATGTCTAGTACCCCATGGTGCTGAGGCATCCATGTCTGTCCAAACACAGGGCACAACCCAAACCATCCCCTCCATCTCACCTGTGACTACCCCCAGACTCAGCTCGGACTCTGGCCCAAATAATACCTACAGAGTTTTCAGAATCTGGGACAGGGGATGTACCTTTGTGGGGGCATTCTGGCCACACGGATCGAAACTACAAATGCATACGTTCCTTGACCCAACAATCTGCTTCTGGGATATCCTTCCATAGACAGCGATGTGTAGTTGCTAAAGGGCCAGTGCGTGGGGTCATTAATCACAGTCGTGATCCTAACAAACAATGACACTCATGGACAGGACGGAGCTAGCGTGACGGTGATGGCGTGGCCACACAGACAGCCCTGGCTCCCTGACGGGCACAACAAGCTTGCTCTTCCTTCTCACCTCTGAGACCCAGAGGGAAGTGAAAAGGCAGCCCCCAGAGCCATGTGTACGGGATGATAGCATTCATAGTCTCAGAAACGGGCTTAAGAATGTAGATATGTAGCCCAGAGCATCTCAGGAAGGAGGTGGAGGAACCACCTGGAGACAGGAACCGCCAGGGACAACTGTCATTGTATGCCCTTTCCTGTTCCGCAGCTTTTATATCAATTCAGAAAATTACCTTCTTCAGCCGCTGTTCTGCTTTTGAGCCAGGAGGCCGGCTAACACCATCTGTGAGGGCCTCCCGCTTCTTGGCCTGACCCCGGCCACCCTACCCCGGCTCTGAGGAGCCCTGTCTCTCCACCTGGATGGAGGCACTTGGAGGGCAGGGCCTGGTCTGTCTGTCTGTCTGTCTGTCTCTCCCCCCACGACAGGCTGCCGCATTCACAACATTCCGGGATTTGCTGTTCTGTGAGGGACATTCACAGCTGCTGGAGCTCCTTGTAAGCTCTTTGGGTATAGAATGTTCATTCCTAAGTGAATAATTGAAGAGAACAGGACCAAGCCCCCCGAGAGAACTCTTGAAGCACACGCTCTGCTTCTCCTGTGGCTCATCCTCTGTGGCCCATTCCCATGCGAGTCCTGGGATGGTCCTGACTGAGGGGAGAAGGATGATGCAGGACACACACAGCCCTGGACACGACCTTGCTGGACTGTCTGGGGCGAGGAGAAGATGAGCAGGCTTCCCGTGTGCTGGGGGGAACAACTGGCTTCTAGGGGAACAGCATGATTCCCCACATGTCCAGGAAAGCTGCTTTCAGTGAACTCTTTCCAAGCTCCAAAGATGCTTCCATCTTCCCACCTGGCCCTCCTGCCTCCTCTCTGCCCCCTTCCCAGAGTGGAGGGGGGTCTTTCTGGGGAAAACAGGATGATGCTCTGGACTCAACTGAGGGGGGTGGGGCATGATGTGAGGATTGGCAATATGTGTAGTATAAGGTAAAGGGAAAGAACCTTCCAAGGACCAAAAATATGCCCCTCTTTTCACCAATACCATCTTTAAGGGGGGTAGAGCCTTGCAACAGTACCATCTTTTTTGCATATTGCCTCACTGTTTACAAAGTGCTCCTACACACTCTCGCCCCATTTGTCCCCTGAAGCCACGCCCTGGGGGGCAGCTTTATCTTCCCACATTATAGAGGGTAAAACCAGTGACCAGAGAAGCTGCTTGTCTCTTTAGTGAGTAAACAATGGCAGAGGGCACCCCTGTAACCAGCATCCTGACTCCAAATCCTAAACCCCTTTGCCAGGATCAAACAGGGGTATTGCCAAGAGAGAGAGAGCACAAAGACTTAAAACAACATTTTGGGGGTATGAATGACTCTCCCAGAAAGTGGGGTTTCCCAGGCCAGCAGGCAGGAGAACTTGGAAAGCACAGGATGCAGAAAGGAAGTTGAGGGTGGGCAGAGGGAATGGGGTACAGGAGAGGGTGGGCTTGGGGCTCTGTGGGCTTCCTCTCATGGGGTGGGCTTCCTTGCCAGTCAGCAAGAGGGGAGACGTGCTCAGTGGAGAGACTTTTTTTTGCATTGATGCTGCTTTACCAGGGAAAGGGGGGATTTTTTTTTAAGATTTTATTTATTTATTTATTCATGAGAGGCACAGAGAGAGAGGCAGAGACACAGGCAGAGGGAGAAGCAGGCTTCCTGCGGGGAGCCCGATGCGGGACTCGATCCCAGGACCTGAGATTACTCCCTGAGCTGAAGGCAGACGCTCCATCACTGAGCCACCCAGGCACCCCGAGAAGGGGGGATATCTTATGAAAGAAAGTGAGGTGGGTAAGAGTGACAGCCCTAAGTTTTTTCCTCCTTTGAATATCAGTGTCACAATTCATCAGTAAAGAGGAGAATGGGGCAGTGCTGCTGTAGTCCCCATTACTTTGAACCAGACCAATTTATTTCCTCATCACAGGGCAAAGTGCCAGACTGCAATCTTTCAGGAAGACCATGGTCTGCTCAGCCAGCTGCCGGGGGCTGAGCATGTGCAGGCGTGGAGGAGGGGGCCATGCTCTGATGAATCCCATGAATCCCACCCCTCAGTCTGTTTGGGGAAAGTGAGACAAAGACAGCACCCCACCCCAAAGTAGCCATACCACGCAGTGAGCCTGGGGAGGTAAGCGTGTGTACCATGGCCGCAGGAGGAGCTCAGAGAAGGGGTGAGAAAGCTCTGTAGGGACACCAGGGAAGGGCTGGGACTGCACTTTGGAAAAGAAAACAAATCTGCCCCCAACTAAGGTGACTTTCCGAAAGGCCTAGACACAACTGGACTGTGGCAATAGTACCCAGAGCAGACAGGTTTCCCCCATTCTGTTCTTCTGAGAAGGCTTTCCCTCCTTCTTCTGCTTCTTAAGGACTTTGTTTAGGACTGCTGTCAGCCTCGGAGAGTGAACAATGCCTTTGATTCTCCTGGGGCAGCAGCCAGGACAAGTGAATAGGCACAGTGAGCGAACAAAAACGGCTTCTGGCAGCCACACAAGACACCAGGCAAGTGGCTCCAGACACCAGGGAGCCATGAGCTGGTGACTTCACAAGGCCAGGCCAGACTGGCATAAGCTGCGTCTGGAGGGACTGGGGAGGGGAGAGAAGAGGGGTGTCCCTGGAAGGCAGCGAGCAGAGGTCTGCAGAAGGTCTGCAATGTGGTATGGCAGGTAGACACCTGGAATTCAGAAGTTTCAAGTTCTAGGCCTAGTTTCACTGCTAACTAGCTACAGCCCTTGAGCGACTCAAACCTTTCACTGGTAAAATAAAAAATAAATAAATAAATAAATAAATAAATAAATAAATAAATAAATAAACAAACAAACCAGGTAGACCAGATGGCTGTGTGGAGTGCACATGGCCTGCGCTTCCCCTGCCCCCCGCCCTTGGGCAGCACATGCATATGGTCTGAAATAACAAGAAAGAGGAGAAAATTCAAGTTGTTTCTGATCTTAAATGTCCTTGCTGTCCTAAGAGAAGAGCAAATATTCAATTTAAACTGTATGGGAGGTTTGCTCAAGGGTCACAGGTTGGGGGCCATGGTGGCATAGGTGGGGAGAGGCAGGAGTCCCTGGTGCTAAAGAGCCATGCCACAAAGGGCCAAAAAGCCCCGTAAATACCAGCAGAATGACTCGTGTGCCAGTGCTAGGCCTGGTGTGGCAGGAGAAAAAGCCCGTCTGCCACTTGCTTTGCTTGGGATGGCTTTTCTCCACCTTTTGCCTCTTGGCTTTTCAACCTTTTGCCTCTTGGCTTTCCCTCTGGTCTAGTTATCTTTGGCTCCTCCCTGCACTGCCCCCCCCCCAAGTGATCCCCTTTATTTTATGTCCTGAACCACCTGAGGTAGGACCTGCCCGAGGTGGGACCTACCCAAGGTGGGACCTACTAGAGGTGGCACCTGCCTGAGGTGGGACCTGCATGAGGCGGGAACTCAGGAAGGACAGGGAATCTTCCTATCTCTTCTCCCTGGGTGTCCCCCTCGAGGAGCCTCGGGGAGCTTGGGAGACACCAATGGCAGTGGTAGCTCTGTGCCCAAAGAAACAAGAAGCTTCATTATCAGGAAATGTGGGTTAAAAGCCGAGACCTTGTGAATCCTAGGCCTTGAGGTCTGAACCCTGATGGTAGATTTCTAGGTTCTAAGGAAGTAATCACGTCTTGTGGCAGCTGGACTTATTGGGGCATCAACAATACTTGTGGGATAAAACCATACTTCTCTGGCCTCAGTAGGCTGGGGGCGGCAATGGGTGCAAACATAAGCAGCCATTCTTATTGCTCATGATGAGGGTTTGGCCGACCATCCCTGGTACGTGTGTGGTCTAGGTTTGCCCCAGCCCAGTCACCTGCTTGGAGGCTCTGTGTAGAATATTCCTGAAGAGTCCCCATATCTTTTCCACTGAACTTTGGCCAACTTTCTGCCTCCATTTCCCCATGGGAAGGTTTTGCTCAAAACCTTCGTCTTGGCAGTCCCTGATCTCCACCCTCACCGAGTTAGCCCAACACTGGGCAGAAATGTCTGCATCACAAGTTGAGAGGTTGACTGCCCGAGGTCCTCAAACCAAGCTGGGCATTAGGATCAGATGGGAGCTCAAAGAATACATGTTCCCGGATCTTAAATATTCTGATCGAGTGGGTCTGAGGTGGAGCCTGGAAATCTGGGTTTTCTAAAGCACCCCTCCCCAGGTGGTTCAGTGGCCAGACAGGTTTTGAACCATTAATTGAATGCAGACTTTTCATTCTATAGGTAGGAAGCTTCTAAAGTAAACCTAGTTCCCATTCTTGCGACCATGTAGAACCAGAGCCTCAGTCCTCTCTCTCAGCTTTCTTCTTTGAGAGGGTGAATTCTCTTCTTTCTGAGACCCAAGCCCGCTGCCTGGTCTCTAAGGAAAATCACTCTCTCTCTGCAGTCAACCACAGTCTTGTGCAGATGAACCTGAATTATGCCTCATCCCTGGTCACCACGAGTTCACGCAGCCTCCAGCCAGCTCTCTCCAGGGCCCTTCCTCTCAGCTGGCTGCTTCAAGCCCTTGCTCCAAATGCTCCAGAATCACACTCATTTTCTGAAAGACTCTTTCCTGAGGTCCTCCCCATCCCACCCACCCCAGCAGAGCCCCTCTTTTGTGGGGAAAGTTTCTAGACCCATTGTCTCAGGATTGGTCTGGATATCTTCATAAGCCAATGGCTCTGGCTTTGGCTGTACTTGAGCTTACTCTCAATCCATATGTCAATTTGAAGTAAGGTTTTAGGCTGCAAGTTTTGCTATTATACTCTTAAGAATCTGTTTTATAGTCTTTAATAGTTGAAACTATTCAAAGTATGTTGGAGACTGTCTAGAGTCATTTGGGAATCAAAGCATTATGATAATTCAGTAGGTGAAAAATTCTTTCTATTAAAAAAACCCCACAAGATTCTTTTAGGAGATTTCCTAAGGTTCTTATTCTCCTAGAAGGAATCCAGGAAAAAACTGTTGTTTTACAGGGCTTTGTACACCCAATAGCATTCTGGACCTAGTTTTCTTAGGTAGCAGGCTTAAGCATATCAATATTTGCATAGGTAAACTAGAAAAGAAAACAAAAGAAAGACAGAGATAGAGAAGGAAATGGGAATTTGGCAGGGGCTAACTTTAGATCAGTCCCTATAGGGTAGTCCCAGCCTCTGGTGCCTACCCTGGCCTTTAGAAGAGCTGTGCTCTCTTCATGTTCATCTCAAGGTCTGAATTCTGCTTCATGGACCCAGAATGTAACCCTAGATACTTCACAAAAGCATATTACCTTTTTTTTTTTTTTAAGATTTTATTTATTTATTCATGAGAGACACAGAGAGAGAGGCAGAGACACAGGCAGAGGGAGAAGCAGGCTCTCTGCGGGAAGTGCAGTGCGGGACTTGATCCCAGGATCCTGGGATCACGACCTGAGCCAAAGACAGACACTCAACCACTGAGCCACCCAGGCGTCCCAGCATATGTGCCTTTTGATGTTGAAGCTAAAAAGCAATCTTCGAGGAAAGGAGGAGGAAAAAAAAAGCCCCCAGTTGTTTTGTAAGGGGGAGAGACTCTAGAACAATCCAAAGCCCTTAGTTGCTTTATAAGAAGAGATTCTAGAATAATCCATTTCAAAACAGACTCTGAGAAGCAACTTGCTACAGATTATCAATGAAGGGGAAATAGCTATGCTGGTCCCTTCTGATGACAATCTTGGTGGAATCACAGAATCAACAGGTGTTTGATACCGCAGAGACTAATTCAGCTGAATGTGACAGGATCAGGGTAGCCCCCACCAAAAGAATCATAGCCAGGGGGAATTGGCAGTGAGTGGCCATAACAGACACACATTCCATGACACTTTACGGTGGAGGAAGTGCAGGCCCTGAGAATGAAGTGTCAAGTCCAGGGGTGACAGCTAGGTCAGAAGCCGGGCCTTGCACAGCCGGGTCTGTGCACAACACCTCCATCAGGTGCTATGAAAGGTTTCAGACACCGGCTTCACAACCATGATGGCTCGGGGAGGGGACCATGTAGGTAAGAGGAAGGAGCATGTGTTCACAGAGGAGACCAGCAGGTGCTTGGAGTCAGAGGCAGGAGGGTGGGACGCAAAGGGCACTCTTGCGGTCCACACTGCTGCACTCAGGCTCCTCCTCCCATGTCCACCAGCCATCACCCCCCACCTCCTGTGGGCTGTTCAGCGGGGAGCAGGTAGTGGGAAGCCCTGCCCAGGAAGTACTGGGTTTGTGAGAGGAGGAAATGAGGCGACTCTAAGTTCCTTCCTGGGTCAGTATGGTGACCGCCATCTCCAGAACACAAGGGAAGGACACTAATTCAGTAAGAGATCCAAGGCCTTTCCTACTCTCTCAGGTGCCTGGGGGGCAGGGCAAAGGCTATCTGGCACTGGCCACAGGTGGGGCTGGAAGATATCTGGGTGGGAGCCCCCCACCCAGTGCCCTGCCCTGTCAGCGATGCTCCCCGGTCAGGACGAGCTTTCTATGCAGGTTCAGATAAGCCTTTCTAACCTCCATTTGTCCAAGATGCCTGCTCATAACAGCTTCCTTTGGCAAACTGTCCTGGCAAAGCCAGCCTGTCTAGTACATGCAGGTATGATGTAAGACGTCAGAGGGGACACTTAGAATGAACTCTGCCGATATGGGGCTACAGGGAGGGCGTCAAGACCCCCAGGCTTCAAAAACATGCCTCTTGGAGAGAGATCTCTACCAAGAGAGCTTGTGTCTGGAATACTCCTGTTCTGACTGGGGCCTCCTCTCTGAGCCGGGAACATGGATGCGCTGTGGCTCCGTGGCTCCCTGGATGGACCCTGTCTCCAGCTCCTCTTGAAATCCCTAGTCACTCACCCCATCTGTTTATTATTCTAGCTATTGAGGAAACCTCCTCAGAGACTGAGAAGAGATTCTCAAATGTGTTTGGGTCCCAGGACTCTGGAATAATCTGATGAAATTGGTAAATGAAACACAGATACACAACCCAGTCTCTCTTTCTGAAATAACCTCATGGCAGTTCTAACTCCCCAGAGGCCGGGTTTGAAGAATTTGAAATCCAAGGGGTCTCAACATATCTTCATAGTTCCATTTCCTAAAGGGAAGCTGTACTCCCACCGTTTCAGCTTCTATAAGGAGCTGTGTCTCCTCCGAGGGACACTCCTGGAGGCTAAAGATGGAGTGGAGAATCAGTGCTGATAACCAAACCGAGAGAAGCCAGAGTGTGCACCTCCCTAGGACCCCAGCATTCCAAAGTTCCCAAGCAGACTTTTAAAATCAGAAACTGGGGAAAAATCAGACAGGGTGACAAAACATGAGAGACTCCTACTCTGGGAAACGAACAAGGGGTAGTGGAAGGGGAGGGATGGGGTGACTGGGTGATGGGCACTGAGGGGGGCACTTGACGGGATGAACACTGGGTATTATGGTCTATGTTGGCAAATCGAACTCCAGTAAAATACACACACACACACACACACACACACACACACACACACACAAATAAATGAATAAAATCAGAAACTGTACCTTGAGTTTTCCCTATGTTTTCTGCAATTTGGGCTATGTGACCTAGTCCGTACCCCTGATGAGAGCTCCTCCCTCCCACAGGCTGCGGCCCCCCGGCTGCTAGCAACATGTGACCCTTCCAGCTGTGCCTGATGCCCCACCTGCGAGTTTTCTGGGCTGTTCTACCTGGAGGGTGCCCCCAGATCCCCTCCCCTGCCTCTGCGCTCGGGGCTCAATACCAGTGACAAGGCGATAGGGGTGATCTAGGAGGTGCTCTGAGCAACCGTCCCCTCCCTGAGATAGATCTTGGGTGATTTCCAGATGTGCAAGACACACTGTTCTACCAGGCACGATGGCATGTGGGCCCTAGGAGCACAGTTTCTAAAGCTCTACCTCAGACGCCAGGTGCAGGAAGGCAGGGGGAGCACGTAGAGGCAGGGAGCCGGGGAGACGGTCCCCGCTGGGTCTCCGGGCAGGCCAGGCGGTGGCTGGTGGCCAGCTGGGGGCATTCCCTCCCCGGGGTGCTGGCTGCAGCCGGCTGCCTCGGGACTCCGACCAGGACTCTCCTGTGGGTCTGCTGACTCAACACATCACCTGACACCACACGCCGGGTGCTCTGGGTGTGAGGTGCCAGTGAGACGGGCTTGCTGTGAGCGAGGCCAGGGAGGCCTCGGGCCGGGACGCTATCCAGGCTGCCTCTGCCACCAGCGCTGGCTTCTGTGGTGCTGGTCTGGGCACTCAGCTCTCCTCATTCGCCTCATGAAGTGCAGGACTATGAGCCCCCTGGTTCCGAGCTCCCAGGGAATAATGGGTCAATTCCCCGTGAAGGAGGAGGAGGGGAGGAAGGAAAGCTGCAGAGAGAAGGGGATCAAACATCTCATGCTGAAAACACACGTCCTGACTGTGTCCTTAGAACCTTATGCCCGGGATTTGCCTCTGTCCCCAACAAAAACAACAATACAACAATGCAGCAGCAGTTCTGGGAGTCTAGTGTCAAAGCTGATGGCTTCAGACCTGAATTCTTCCTCACGCTAGTAGAGAGGTCAAGAGTCACCCGGAGGGACCTGGGAATGGCTCTGGGGAGCCCCAAATGCCTCACCCTCCAGTGTCTGATTGACATTAACCACCACTATCCAAGCTTGCTTTATGGGAAGAAGAAGCCAGCCTCCTATTTATACGATGTTTGGGTTTGGAAGGTCCCTCGACCCCTTCCAAATACCTTACCTACTCCATCAATCTCTCTGGGGACGAAGCCTCCCCTCTCTCCATGTTGTTTTTACCGGAAGCACTTCATGCCCTGTTCATCGTGGCCAAGCTACTGAAGGCTGGCCCGGATAACAATTACCCTCCACAGGACACCGAGAAGGTACAGTCCTGGGGAAGGTGAGTGAGGTGAGGAAGGGCTGGGGCAGGAGCTCCAGATTTATTGTACCCAGTTAGTCTACCCTGCCTCCACCTAATTTTCTCTCTGGGCTCCCCTCCCTGGGTTTCTAGAATTGGGGTAGGAGAAATGATATCAGAATGCTGTGCTTAGGGGAGCAGGGTTTTCCTCATTTCCTTCTGATTCACTCGACAGCTTTAGCATCTATTGTTGCCTAAGTTCATCTTATGGAAAGCTAGTTTCTAGAGATCACTAGTTTGTTGATTGTTTTTTTTTTTTTTTTTCAGGGAGAGAGTGTGCATGAGTGGGGAAGAGGCAGAGGGAGAGGGAGAGAGAGAATGTCAAGCAGGCTCCTTGTTTGGTGTAGAGCCCAATGTGGGGCTTGATCTCACAACCCTTAAATCATGATATGAGCCAAAACCAAGAATTGAATGCTCAACCAACTAGAGCCACCCAGGCACCCTGAGATCACTGGTTTCTAGAGTTAACTTATTCCTCTTTATGCACCTCACAGGACCTACACAGCACACCTTAGTTCACCTGGACACCCAATAAGCACAGTCCATAAAAGAATAACAGATGAGCTGAATTTCATTAAAATTTAGAACTTAAGCTCTTCAAAAGATACTGTTAGGAAAATGAAAAAAGATAAGTGACAGGGAGAAAATATTTGCAAAATATGCATATTAAAGGGATTTGTATCCAGAATATATAAAGAACTCTTCGGACTCAATAATAAGAGAACAAATGGTTCAATGAAGAAGAATGAACAAAAGATTAAAACAGATACTTCAGCCAAGAAGACACACAGATGACAAATAAGCAAGCTGAAAGATGCCCAGCGTCATTCATTAATCATTAGTCATGAGATATGTGCATTATGACAGCAATGAGATATCACCGCACACCCAGGAGACTAGCTAAAATTCTCTCTAAAACAGACAATACAAAGTGCTGGCAAGGATATGGAACAGCAGGAACTCTCATTCATTGCTGGTGGGACTTCAGAATGGTGCAGCAGGTTTGGCAAAGAGTTGGACAGTTTCTTACGAAGCTAATACACATTTATGTTACAGCCCCACCATGCCACTAGAGGAGGAAGTAAAAACTCATGTTCATACAAAACTGGAATGCAAATGTTTTATAGTGGATTTATTCATAGTGGCCCCAAGCTGGAAACAACACAAGAAGTCCTTCAACTGGTGAATTAATAGACAAGCTGGTGCCTCCAAACAATGTAACATTCCTCAGTAATAAAAAGGAAAGAACCATTGAGATATGCAGCATCATGGATGAATCTCAAATGCATTTAGCTAAATAAAAGAAGACCTTACACTAGATTTTACCATTTAAATAGAAATTATAGGGGAAAAAGCAAAATTACAGGGAACAGAAAAATTATAGGTTATAAAAATTATAAAGGGGCACGAGTGAATTTTTTGGGTTCCCTATCTTGATGTGGTGGTGACTATACAATTATATATGTTTGTGAAAACTCATAGAGTTGTACACTAAAAAAGGTGAATTTTACTGTAGGTAAACTATATGTCAGTAAACCTGACTGTAAAAAAAAAAAGATCTAATATGAGTTTGAGGGAGGCTGTCTATGCAGCCTGGGCTAGTGGGGGGCCATGTATCATTTCCCCTGGTACCTGAAGGAGAGATACATAGGATAGGGCTATGATGTAGAACCGGGTGGGGCCGTGATGCAGACCTGGATAGGGCTGGGATGCAGATATGGGACACGAGTGGGGCTGTGATGCACACACAGGTAGGGCCATGATGCAGACCTGGGTAAGGGTGGGATGCACACACAGGTGGGATCATGATGCAGACCGAGGTGGGACAGCGATGCAGACATAGGCAGGGTAGTGATGCAACACAGGTAGGGCTGTGATGCAGACACAGGTAGGACCATGACACATACACACAGGTAGGGCTGTGATGCAGACTGGGTAGGGCTGGGATACAGACCTGGGTAGGGCTGGGATGCAGACACAGGTAGCACCATGACACACACACAGGGATAGGGGTGGGATGCAGACTTCTAAACATTATAGTTGACATGGGGCCTTGGCATGTGACCCAAGACCTGCTCAATTAAAAACAGCAGCTAGAATCCCTCCTTCCTCTGGCCAGAAGATTGTTTTGGGAGACTGTAGGGGGCACCACTGCTAAGCAGGGGAAAAGTGAGCTCTGGGCTCCAGGAGCCCCTGAGCTTGCCAGCCTGTGCTCTTCCGGCCCCTGGGAAGTAGAGCAGATGAAGAGCATTCAAAGGTCAGGTGGGAGGAAGGGAAGAAAGTCCCTGAGAGTGCACAGGGAGAAGCAGGCCGAGGCTGGCCCTGGCAGACAGGTCACCCAGCCCTATATCAACGGACACAGCTGAGTGTCGCCCAGAGCAGCACCACAGTGATAATGCCAGCCTCCCTTCCCAGGCTCATCCCTCTCCCTGGGAGTCTTTGTCGGGCTCCCCAGGGCCTGAGGAGGGTTCTGTACAATTGCATCACTGTGGGGGGGGGGGGTTTCCCTGTTTTAAAACATTGTGGTAAGATGAGGGTTTTGCTTTGTTTTTTAAAAACCTATATGCTATGTATATGAATAGTCATGAATATCTCAGAAACATGTTAGTAAAACTTTTCGAATAAGCTAATTTGTTGATCAGAACACCCTTAAATTTTTTTTAATCATAAAGTGCAAGGAAGATAAAATTTACCATCTTAACTACTTTTAAGTGAACAATTAAGTGGCATTGAGTACACTCACATTACTGTGCAACCATCAGCACCATCCATCTCCAGAACTTTTTGTCTTCCCAAACTGAAACTCTGTCCCCATGAAACACTCATCCCCGTCCTCTTCTCCCACCTCTGGACCCTTCCTTCTATTCTCTCTGTCTCCAAGATCTGACCACTCCAGGGCCCTCACGCATGTAGAATCACACAGGATTTGTTCTTCTGTGTCTGGCTGATTTTACTCTGTATAATGTCCGTAGGGTTCATCCACGTGGTAGCACGCATCAGAATTTATTCCTTTTTAAGGCCTGGATGCAATTCTACCACATGGCTAGACCACATAGTGCTGCTTGTTTTCTTTTTTAAATTTATTTTTTTAAAGATTTTATTTATTTATTCATGAGAGATACACAGAGAAAGGCAGAGACATAGACAGAGGGAGAAGAGAAGCAGGCTCCCTGCGGGGAGCCCGATGCAAGACGCTATCTCAGGACCCCAGGATCACGACCTGAGCCAAAGGCAGATGCTCAACCACTGAGCCACCCAAGCGTCCTTCTTTCTTTTTTCTTTTCTTTTCTTTTCTTTCTTTCTTTCTCTTTCTTTCTTCTTTCTTTCTTTTCTTTCTTTCTTCTTTCTTTCTTTCTTTCTTTCTTTCTTTCTTTCTTTCTTTCTTTCTTTCTTTCTTTCTTCTTCTTTCTTTCTTTCTTTCCTCTTTCTTTCTTTTTTTTTTTTAAAGATTTATTTATATTGAGAGAGAGAGAAAGAACGGGGGGGGGCCGAGGGTGAGAGTGACTCTCAAGTAGACCCTATGCTGAGCAGGGAGCCCGATGTGGGGCTCGATCTCCTGACCCTGAGATCATGACCGAAACCAAGGGCTGGACGCTTGACTGACTGAGCCACCCGGGGGCCCCTCATGCACTGCTTTCCTTTAAAACTCCCTCTCAGCTATTACTGTTTCTCTCAAGAGATGACAGACCCTCCTGGTGTGCAGCTGTGGGGCGTGAAAGGCCCGGGACAAGGAGTGGGGGGGCCAATGCCCAGGCCGCTCCTGAAGATTCCCTGGGCTCACCCCCGTGGTCCCTCTAGGTTGGAATGTCTGTCCAGCTGTGCTGGTGCCTGCTTCTTGCCCTCTGGACCCCGAGCGCCTGTGTGGGATGCTGGGCCATGGTCACAGGACCCCGCCTGGGTCACCGGGCCTGCAGTGGGAGGGAGTCCAGGGAGATGGCAGGCGCTCCTTGCCCTCCTGCAGCCAAGTTTCCGATGAGCGATTGGAGAAGCCCTGCCAAGGGTAATGTGACATTTACATGACACCTGGGGAGGCAGTGACATAACTAGAGGAGGGAGGGGAGGGGGTGTGTCCCCTGGGCAGAGAGCCCACAGCTGGGCCCAGCCCGTTGACTGGGTGTTGTGTAAACTGAAGCACCAGTCACCTGATCTTCCCTGTCACGGCTCAGCCTGCTCCCCTGACGTGATGGCCATCCCACAGCACTGGTCACCTGGGCCCTGGGTTCTCTTCGGCCTCTGCCCAAGGAAGCCACTTGAGAAGATGCCTATCCTCTCCCTGGGAGGATGACGCAAATGCCATAGTGTGAGTTATTTGGAGGGGCCCCCCCGGAGACGACACTTCCCTCGCAGCAGATGTTTGCCACAGGTCATTCTGTGGGTTCCCTGAGTTCCCTGGGGGCTCCTGAGGGCCAGGGTGGAGCTGGGTGCTGTGCCAGGGGCTTCCAATGCACTGGTAGGAAACACGGTCGCTGTCCTCTCTCAACTTATCTTGCAGGCACTTCAGCAGCAAACTCTGGCTTGACCGCTAACCAGACCTGCTTACTTGGAACCTGAGCCTCAGTTTAGCTAACAGGGAAATGGACAAATCAAAATGAACTCTTGAGAGGCACCTACCTGGGTGGCTCAATGGTTAAGCCTCTGACTCCCCCCCCCCTTTTTTTTAAAGATTTTATTTATTTGACAGAGAGAGAGAGAGAGAGAGCACAAGCAGGGGGAGCAGCAGGCAGAGGGGGAGGGAGAAGCAGGCTCTCCACCGAGCAGGAAGCCCAACACGGGACCTTGAGATCATGACCTGAGCTGAAGGCAGGTCGGCTTAACTGACTGAGCCACCCAGGCACCCCTACATGTCCAACTCTTGATTTTGGTTCAGATCATGGTCTCAGGGTCCTGGGATTGAGCCCTCCCTATCAGGGCTTAAGATTCTCTCCCTCCCCCTTCCCTTCCCCACACACTGTCTCTCTTAAGAAGAAAGAAAAAAGAAAAAAGAAAAGAAAAGAAAAGAAAAGAAAAAAGAAAAGAAAAGAAAGAAAAGACAGAAACTTTTTTTTTAAATAAAGATTTTACTTATTTATTCATGAGAGACACAGAGAGAGGCAAAGATGTAGGCAGAGGGAGAAGCAGGCTCCCTACAGGGAGCCCGATGTGGGACTCCATCCCAGGACCCCAGAATCACGACCTGAGCCCAAGGCAGATGCTCAACTGCTGAGCCACCCAGGTGCCCAAAAGATTAACTCTTGAATGGGATATCTCAAGTGGTTAGCAAGTCAACTTAGCTCCCAAAGTGTGCTCAAAACTGGTCCTTTTCACAGTGGTCTAAGAAGTCGTCAGGCTGGGTGCCAGCTTCCCCCCTTAGCCCACTGTGAAGGGCACCCCTGGTCCTGAAGATTCCCTGGGCTCGCCCCCGTGGTCCCTCTAGGTTGGAATATCTGTCCAGCTGTGCTGGTGCCTGTTTCTTGACCGCTGGGCCCCGAGCATGTGTGTGAGATGGACGCGGGTTTGTCTCAATCCTTTGGTTGAGCTCTGGGCTCCAGGAGCCCCTGAGCTTGCTGTGGTGCAGGCCAAGTGGGCCTCATTCTAGGTCCACTTGGGGGCTTTGGTCCCAGGTAGAAACCGTGGACCCAGCATCCTCCAGACTCAGCAGAGCAAGAACAGTCTGGGCTCATCTGACAGGAGGGAGAGCCCCTGTGCACAGACTACCCTAGCTCCTCCAGGGTCTGAGGGCACGGGCTTGATGCCAGAACAAGGGCCCAGTGTGGCTACAGTTTCCCAGTGGGTTGGCCTCATGTCAGGGTCTTCTGCCCAGCCCCTGCCAGGGCTGTGGGAATGCCATAGGTCTTTCCTTTCCCCTCCCCTCCCCTCCCTTCCTTTTCTTTTTCTCTTCTTTCTTTCTTTCTTTCTTTCTTTCTTTCTTTCTTTCTTTCTTTCTTTCTTTCTTTCTTTCTTTTCTTCCTTTCTTCTTTCTTTCTTTCCTTTTCTTTCTTTTTCTTTAGATATTATCCATTTATTTGACAGAGAGAGAGGGAGAGCACAAGCAGGGGGAGCAGCAAGCTATTGCCCGACAGGCCCACCAGCATGCCTCATGGGAGTGCAGTGTATGGACTGGGCCCACGAGGCTTCTCTCTAAGGGAAAAGCAACCTGGTAGAGAAGGAGGAGCCTGACTGGCACCAGAGCCAGTGGGTGCAGGGGAGCAGTGGGTGCAGGAGGGAGAGGGCCTGCTGATGTGGGGGCCAAGGGAGGAGGGAACCCTAGGGGCCCCAGGTTTCTGGCTTGGGTAGTTGGGTGACTAATGATGCCTGTCATTATGTGTTCCTCAAAGGACAGGTGACCTGACCTCACTGTGGGCAGGGGCTGAGGCAGCTGCGTGAGGACCAGACCCAAGGCAAGTGCTGGGAAGAGAGAGCTTAGATGGATCAGAACATCAGAACCAGGGAAATGGCACAGCTCTCCACCTGCTCACCTCCTTGACACCAAGGTTCAAGGGCACCAAAGAATTGAGACAAACCCAGACCAACCTCCTGTCCCTGAGCCCTTGTCTCTGAGGCCACTTTTGAGGGGATCCACATTCTGAGCGGGGGAGTGAGTGCGATGGACATTGGCATCAACCCCTTGCACACTTGGGAAGAAGACAGTGCCTCCAGACCCCTGGAGCTTGGCCTTCTGGCCACCCTGAGGCAGGCAGGGATGCAGTGAGGATCCCCATGAACACCCACCTCTGCAGGAGCTCCAGGCACACTCTAGTGTACGCACTGCCAAGCCTGAACGGTCGCTGGCAGAATTTCAGCGAGTAAAGGAGATAACCTGCAAGTCAGCAGCCCTTCCAGAAAATCTGGGCGGTGTCCCTAAACGCCCCAAGGATGCAAGAGGCAAGCCCTTCTCTGACCTCCACCCACCTCCCCTGCACACCAGCTGTCTCCTTGCTCATAGCCAGGAAAGCTAACCTGCATTGCAGCAGGAGACTCTGGAGGAACCACACGAAGGCAAGGCTGTTGTCAGTATTTCTGGGTGTGGTGGGGTCCTGCCTGGTGCCAGCTGAGCATCCCCTTCAAAGGCTACCCTTCCCCTGACCCAGGGTGAGGCTGCTGCTGGCTGGGTCCAAGAGACCTTGGGGAGATGTCACCCAGCTGACCTGAGGCTATGGGGTGCCAGCAGGTTTTCTGTCTTGGCCCCCTGCTGAGTAAAAGGAGCCAGGGAGACAGCCCCCTGCCCCCTGATTCCCTGGGGCTGGGATGGGGAAGCACTTCTCCTCCACCTTTAGATAAAGGAGGCCACTATAAGGAGGACCCCCCTTCCTGCTGCAGATGCTTATTTTTGATAAAGAAATGGCAAAGGGGCCTCTCGGAGTATTCTTGCTTTGAAGGAATCAGTTCATCAGGGAGGCGATGGGTGTTTCCTGGGCACCAACAGTAGAGTGAAGTGTTTGGAGATGTGCAAAGAAGGCATCAGGCACATATCTTGTGCTCGGGGTGATGGAACCGGGCCCAGAGACAGGAAGAAATGTAGGAGCCCATTAAATCGCAAAGCAAAGAGGCATATGATTAAGTATGCACCACTCCTTGGTGGGGGGGGGGGGGGGAAGGAAAAGGTGCTCATAAGCATGTGAATGTATCGTAAGATAGGGAGCATGGTACACAGCAGGGCTGAGTGATGTGGGCATGGCAGGGGGCTGGGGGGGGCAGGGACTGTCCTTGGAAGGGGCTGGTCTTTGAGAAAGATTCAGATCACATAAGTTGTGGGAGAAAGGGTTAGGGAAGCAAGAGGGTAAGAGGGTGGCGGAGGGGAAGCAGGCTGGTGCCAGACTGTCACAAATTAGTCCACCCAAGCTGCAAGAACAGGAGACTTCCACGCTGGCCAATGTTTTGCTGCATCCAAGATTAATGAGCTATTCCCAGTGAAATCCTGCACTGCGGCTCTGAGCAGCATGGATTCCGTCTTCATATTTAGAAGGAAATAGGCCATTTCATAAGTCATCGTGAAATGTTTTCTTCCTCCATAAAGGGATTTGAGGTGAGTTTTGGCAGCCCTCTCTCTCGCACCAAAATATTTTAAGTTGAATGACTAGGGAAGCCGTCTATCATACACCTGCCTCTGGGTGTGCAAGAGAAGATGCCCAGCCCTTGTGGAGCTTAGGCTTCTGGACCCCAGCTATTGGGAGTGTAGTCTGAGGACCAGCACCCTGGCATCACTGGGAGCTTGTCAGACATGCAGACTCCAAGGACCCCCCGCCCCAACCCACAGAACCCAAATCTGCCTTTAACGAGCTCCTCTGGTAACTTGTGCAGCCTGGCTCAGGGCCAGAGGTTCAGGCTTATCCAAGGGTCATCATCACTTGCTGGGCTGGTGGGACTTGCAGTCCTCTGGGCCACACCCCCAGAGCCTGGGGTTTGGTAGTCAGGTGGACCCCAGGACTCTGCATTTCTAATAAGGTTCCTGGTGGTGAGCTGGCTGGGCACCCATACTGTGAAAGCCAAGTGCTCTAAGCATCCTCATCCCCAGGTTGGGGATTGTAGGGACTTCCTCGGCCCCACCCCCAGGAGAGGGCTGACAACGGCATGCCCTACGTGGCCACGGGGAAGTTCCCTGCTCTCTACACCCATTCCCTCCATTCAGGAAGAGTCTGGCTTTGCACCCAGCCCCAGATGATCCTTAGCTCTTGTCCTGTCCGTGCAGACAGCAAACGTCTCTGCAGAACCCATGTTGCACCCCCTTGGGATATCTGAGCAGGGATCTTACGGGATCCCCTGGTGCTCCATGCAGACAAGGCCACAAAGAATTGGAAGTGGCCTTGCTGTGTTGGTGAGGTCACAAAATGCACAAAGGGCCCATCAGAGGGCCAGTCCTCTTCTCCCCATCTCTCAGGGGCTGCCCGTGTCCCCTCCCAGCCCTCAGGGGCTGCTGCCTGGAGAAGCCTCCCTGGAGCAAGCAGGTGACACTGCCTTGGAGCAGTCACAGAGCTAAGGGTGGCTCACAGCAGAAATGCCGAATTACCCAAATTCTCTCCCCACGGGCTGCAGCTGTGCTGACCAGGAGGCAGAAAGCACTAGTCGCACGTGGCTGTAAATATTGAAAATTAAATAACATAGAACTTTCAGTTCCTCATTGCTTTTAAGGGTTGAATCATGTTCCCCAAAAGGATATGTTGAAGTCCCAATCCCCCCTGAAAACCTGCGAGTGTGACCTAATTTGGAAATAGGGTCTCCACAGATGCAATCAAGTTGAAATTAGGTCATTAAGGTGGCCCAAGTGCAAAATGATTGGTGTCCTTACAAGAAGGGGGGAATCTGGACACATGTGTGAGAAGGCCATGTGAGGACGGAGGTAGGGGTGAGGGCAAGCAGCTGTGAGCCAACAATTGCCAACAACCCCCTGAGATAGCAGATAGGCTGGGGACAGATTCTCCCTCGGAGCCTTTAGCAGCAGCCAACCTCTGATACCCTGAGTTCAAGACCTCTGGCCTCCAGAACTTCAAGAGGGAATTTCTGTTGTTTAAAGACCTCCAGTCTGTGGTGCTTTGTTACAGCAGCCCTAGCAACTAACCAACGTAGGTGCACTGTCCGTATTCCTGCCACTCCATGGCCACCTGTGCCAATGGCTACCACCGATCGGGACACACTTTCATCTTTGCAGAAAGTTCTGTTGGATGGTGTTGTTCCACAGGACACCTTCACGAGAAAGAAACAAAGACGGACCGTTGGATTTTCAGAAAAAGTCAACTTTGGTTGGGTTGGCCCAATCCGGTCTTCCTACTGTCTATATCCTGAGTCCCAGCGCTTCAACAGGGAGGGGGCCTGTCACAGTCCAGGGGAAACCAGAGGCACTTACTGGCCCCCCTCCTTGACATCAGAGAGTAGATCTTGACATTTAGGCCTGCTCTTCATCCATGCTGACAGCAGGTGGTGAGGGTGTGGGGGCCACACTGGCCCCAAGAACCAGGGCCACAGGACAAGCCCATTCCAGCAGCCTCGCCAGGTACGCTCCCATCTGCCTAGCCACCTTATCTTTTCTGTGGCTTTGTCTTTTCTCTTCGTCTGCTAATGAGCCTGGCAGGGGCATGCCACATCCACTCTGGGCACAGACAAACCCAACCTGGAAGTGTAACACTCACCTGATAATAATTTATTCCTTAGGGTGGAGCAATCTTAGGCCCAAGAATCCCAAGGTAAAATACTATCAGGAGAGGGCACCATGTCAAATTACTGGACAATATGACTGTCACGTGAATTGATGTGAAGGCCTGGGTGGCATGGCTCCCGGGACAGCGAGGTTGATGGGGGTGTTGGCTGACAGGAGGGAGGGGAGGCCCAGAGCTGGGGGACGGGCCCGAGTCCAGGGCTGCAGGAAAGCCCACAAAGTTGATGCAGAACTGCTAATATGCCTCCACCTGTTCCTCTGTGTCCTCTCCACTCACCTCTCCCTGGACCCATTTCCTCTCTTTGGCCAATCTCTCCAGCCCAGCACACACCAGCTTGGCCAGAGGACGGGGAAGCCTGGCCAGACACCCACCTGCCCCCGTCCCCCTTCCAGGCTCTTACATCTGCCCCCGAAAACAGCTCACGTTTCTTTCATGCTATCACAGGTCGTTGCCTTGCTCATTAGTCAGTGCTGGAGGCAAAGGAGAAAGACTCAAAAATTGGCCCTTCTCCATCAGAACCAACACTGCTCCCCAAAGAGATGGCAGCTGCTGTACGCAAGGAAATCTGTTTGCAGAACTCCCCTAGCTGTTTTCCCACCGTGTTTCTGACTTAGTTCCCTGATGGGCAAATACGTCTGTGTCTCTGGGTGCCAGAGGGTTCTGCGGAGTGTGGGAGCTGTGCTCCTAGCTCAGCTGAGGTCTGGGGGGGCGTGCCTGGGTCTGTATGATTGATGAGGGGAACTCAGCTGGCCTCCTCCAGCACCTTCTGGTGGCTTATGTTTGTAAAAATATTCTATCGGAGGATAGTGCAGAAAAGTGCACCCAACAGGAGTGCACAACTTGATGATCTGCACAAAGCGAGCACAGCTGTGGGATCAGCTGATGCAGGGAGGACGGTCCTATGCCCAGCCCACTCCTGCCAGGAGCCTGCCAGGAGGCCTTACCCACCTCCCAGGACAGCCACGAGTATGATTCTAATGTCTGGCTTTGCCTTTTCTTGTAGGTTGTGCAAATGGAACTGGTTTGTACTCTGTCACACCAGGCTTCTCCTGCTCATGCTGTTTGCGAGAGGGTCATTATATTTGCTGCACGTAGCGCAAGACTGTTTATGCACGTTACTGCAGAACATTCCATGCTGTGAGCTTACTGCAGCGCGTTTATCCTCTCTGCTGCTGCTGGGCATCTGGGTACAGCAGTTTCCATGTCAGGGCTCCGAAGAGTGCTGCCACCCAAACATTGTATATACACGCTGACCACGAGGCGCGTATGCGGTCTTTGGGGGTGCTGCTTGCTTTTATTTGATGTATTTGTTTGGCACAAGACTGCCACGGGAGAGGAAGGGGAGGGGCCCACTGCTGGAGCATTCATGGAACATAATCTATGATGTCTTGGGCCTATGTACCTCATATGATGGAACCCACGCACCCTCCGTGAGCTAGATACTGAGGCGTCTGTATTTGGAATGCCAAGGCTTGGAGGCAGAGTGCATTCCACAGCAGGAGTAAGGCTGGGGGACTAGAGTTTGGACGCTTCTGGCCAAGCCCCAGACCAGTGATTTAGTGAACACAGCAGGTCCCAGAATGCTAGCGTTCAACAACCCGACCCTGGCAGCCTTGGCCACAGGAAACACAGAACACAGAAGGTTCCACGGGGTATCGGATGCTACCTACGGTCAAGACGCACGCCACTGGATTTATTAGCCAAACGCCAGCCATGTTTCTGACATATAGCAGCTTGATGAGAATTTCCCAATGTTCTGATAAAATGCAAATGCAATCAGGCTGTACTTGCCTCGAACAGAGGCACTGGCGTCTGGAGTACACGACCAATTATATGCTCTGCTATCAGCTGCTTTGGAAACCCCTCTGGAATCTGAGTTGGCTGAGGATGTCAGGTTTCCTTTTCATTCCTGCCGATAAGAGAAAAGTCCACTTCCTTGTGAGCAATACCAAGAAAACAAAGGATTATTGCCTGTGTTCTCTTTCCTCCATCTGGTTGTAAAACACACACCCACACACGCTCGAATTGGAGGTTAATTCTGCTGGGAAAGTTGGTTGGAGACCACACTAAACCCCACATAGGAGGAACCCCAGCAGGCTGAGCACAGGGCCAGCACCTGGCTGCCAACAGCCGTCCATCACACAGAGCTGGCCTTGGGACCATCGGGGACAGTTCCTGCTAGAGATGAACTGCCTGTGACAGACACTCCTTAGGGAGACAGACAGAGGAGGGGCTGTGTCTGTAGCGTCTGGGTATTTAATAAGATGCTATGAGTGCACAAGATTGTTCAGCGGCTTTTTGTGCTGTGCTTTCATCGGGTGAGGCAGGATCTCTCTGCCCAGGAAGAAGCTGAGGGAAGGTGTCGGTGACAGCTACACTCAGCCAATCTGGAAGCCAGACCTGGAAGCCACGTGTCCCTATCAGGCCAGCTCCCAATATGCTTTCTTATGTAAGGGGACACGGGATGTGGCCATGTCTGAGACAGAGGAGTGTGAGACCTAACTCTGGGAAATGAGCAAGGGGTAGTGGAAGAGGAGGTGGGTGGGGGGTTGGGGTGACTGGGTGATGGGCACTGAGGGGGGCACTTGGTGGGATGAGCACTGGGTGTTATGCTATATGTTGGCAAATTGAACTCCAATAAAAAAAATTAAAAAATAAAAAAAAGAAGGGGTGTGAGAGCATGTGGTCAGTGTTCACGAGGCCCTGGACAGAAAATAATTCTATTTGTCCGAAAGATTAGTGCCCTAAGCTCCTGGCTTCAAGCATCTAAGATTCTAGTGAATTTCCATTTCTCTGCCCACCTGCCCAGGCTCTGGGGTCCCCAACCTAAGTGAAAGCAAGAGGCAAGAATCTGCTTTTTCCCGCTGGCCTCTTGTCCTTGGGAGCCTCAGGGACAGGGCAGGCCTCCAAGTGGCCCTACTTGGCCAGCAGCACCTTACCTACTGCCTTTTCACCTGACACACCACACAGCCACTTTATGACCTCGTCCCTGAGACCAGTGTGGTTGAGGGTAGGACTTCCAGCCTGGAGCCCGAGTCTCCTGAGTCCTGCTCCTTGGGGTACAGGATCACAGCCTGCCTGGTGCGCTGTAAGGCAGGGTGGAAACAGATGGCTCCCTTCCTTGCAGAGAAAGCTTACAAACCAGCTGTTTGTACAGCTTCAATGTGACCTAGAGCAGCGGCTCCTCACCCTGGGGAAAACCAGCCTTAAGGGGTTTGGATTGGGTAAGGGGAGCCATTTCTCAAACACCTCATTTCTCCAAGCCAAGTCAGGCGCTGCTCAGTGCTGATCCTCTGTGTTGGCCAACCCTGGGGACATAACAGAGCACAACTACAAACCCCCGAAAATTACCTGTGCCATCAGCAGGGGTTGCCCGGGATAGGCCGTGACCCTGCAGTCTGTCCAGCAGTCACGCCTTGGGCCACCCCTGTCCTGTAACCACACCCAGAACAGCAGCCTTATGATGCCATGGGGCACCTGATGCGGCAGGGTCCTTGGAGCCTGCACAGCCCATCGGCTCTTGCTGCAGAATGCCACCTGGGCCTCTGGAGCTGGAGTCTCAGCCAAAGTATGTGAGCAGTAGAAAGCCAGAGGGGCCCAGAGGCACTGCAGGGAGCCTGCCTGTGGGACGCCCTGCCATTCACAGGGACAGTGCCGAGTCAGGAAAGAAGGCTAATTATAGTTAGCACGGCATTTTGCCACCTGGGAAAGTCAGGGGTGCATGGGGTATATTCTAGAAAGATGCCATTAGATTGGAAAACTTGAAGGGCATGTTTCAGTTCTTTCAACAAGTCGATGAGAAAGCGTATTCCCCAGCTCTCTTATAAAGTGGTTATTTGTACCAGGCCTTGTTTTGGGGGATTTACAAATTAAAGCTGATTTAACCTCACAACACCCCTTGAGGGAGGCATTGTGGCCCATTACAGATGAGGAAACTGAGGCACGGGAGATCATGTGACTGGCTAGGCCCACACAGCTGGTGGGTGTCAGAGCTGCAGTCAACCCATGCCGTCTGGCTCCTGCGTGCAGGCTCCTAGTCACTGGCACCTCCTGTCTCCTGGCCCAGCAGCAGCAACCAACAATTCAAGCCTCGGGTGTAGACAGGAGTGACTAGCTGGAGGAGGTGTTCTGGAAAGTCCGTGCATGGCCCTGGACCGGACGTCAGGCCCCAGCTCACCCTATCTCTGAGCAGTCAGACTCCCTATTCTCCCCTGGGCATGACACGAGGGTCCTGAAGGGGTGGGAGCACCTCCCCACAGGGGACAGTGATGTGCCAGGGGACCAGTGAGTCCTGGGAAAACACCAAGCTCTCTGATCAGGGGATCGTGGAAGGTCAGAGGGTGCGCAGCAGCCACAATCTGCTCTGATAAGACACATCCTTGACATGCAGACTACGGTTTCCTAAAGTCATTAGCTGCCATCTCCCTGATCTGCTTCCCAGGAATGCTTTCAGGAGAAGGATGCGAACTTCGGCCGTCTGCAGGCCAGAGTGCTAACTGTGGCAGGTACAGCAGATCAAGAGGCAAACGCTCAGCGCAGGCCGCCTCCAGAATATGTTCTGGCAATTGCTTCTCCTCCTCACACCTGACCCTGAGGCCACTGTGCGGTTCCCTAGCCCTCCCAGCCTGGGTGGAGTCAGCCGGCCTGGCTAGGGGGCGGAAGGAACAGAGCGCTCAGACCCACACCCCAAGGGCCAGCCTGTAGCAGCCGAATGTACACAGGGGGGACATCCTTGCTCGTAGCTCCAGAAACTCCAGTCTTACTGAGCCCTGCATTCTCTCTGTTTCAGGGGGAGAGACTCAGGGAGGGACTACAAGTTGTTTATTCATCCCAGGTCAGGGATGAGCTTATGCACCTGGGTAATAGCTGGGTCATGTTGCTAGCCGCTATTCCCATGTCTCAAACTTCTCAAACTCTGTCTTGGGCCTAGATAGCACCTCACCAGGGGCCCAGCACCCCCACCACAGTCTCCTTTCATAGAGCTGACCTGCGGGGAGCAGGTGAGGTCTCTGCTCCCCCATGGTGGCAAACACAGGACACAGAAAGGAGCCAATGCCCGACTGAGAGCCAAGTCAAACGGGCCAGTCAGTGAGCTAGACCTGGGTTGACAGAGGGCTCTGAACGGGGCCAGTTGACCCTACAGATCCACACTGCAAAACTCCCTAAGGGCAGAGTTGGTCCAAAGGCACAAGGCACCCCGAGAGGGAACAGGGTTGATATTTAGCTGGTAAACTCTCATCCAACCCCAAAGGGGTGGGGTATAGGTGTGCAGGGACAACCTACAGACCATGGACCTCAGCAAGGCACCCCAGACATGCTGTCATATGTGATGCTGGCCACCACCTGTCACAGGGCTGGACCTGGACCCTGGACTGTCTGCCTCCAAAGCCAAGTTGTTTTTGTCCTGAAACTCTCCACATACTCAGCTCCTGTTCAATATCCTGAAGGAAAAGTGTGATGGACGTTATTACTATTTTTCTTCTTTATTAGCTGGGCTCCAAGAGCCTGAATTAACGAGCTCAGAATCCTAGGAACTGTTGGTGTCAGGGCTTGCCCTCAGCCAAAACTGTTCAATGAGGCATTCTGTTGCTTCTCCATTCTCTTCTATCGGCAACCTTCCTACCAGCGAGGAAAGGAGGAAACACAAAATGGAGAATACAAATACCTACTGAGGAGCATAAATGTTTTTAATTCTTTACCCCTTTTGGCAAGGCGGTGCATTTGCAATAACAGTTTTTAAGGTCCTGAGTTAGCAAGGTGAAGGACCTGGGCCAGGGGTGCTAGGTGCTTGGTGCTCCTGGTCTCATAGTTAGCAGCCTGCAGGCCCCAGCTCAGAGCACCTCTGGTAAGACGCCCAGTTACTGAGAAAACCCTGTCCACATAGAACGTATTTTCCCCCTTTTACACCAATGTTATCCAGTAAATGCTAGCAACAGCCACAAGAATGGTGAAATGTCCAGGCACCACGGCAAATTCTATATGGAAATTGAACTGGCCGAGAACAGGACAGCGACGGCTCATAACTACATCCATGGGAAGCCCCCGGTTGTGCAGATAATCCTAGTGTGAGCCAACCACATTCTGTGGCCGCCGGGACAGCCAGCGTGGTCTTGGGCCACCCTGAGTCAATCCAGCGCCCAGGAGCTGCCAACGGCACATCACTGCTCATTGGGTGCCCAGCAGGTGACCTATGCCCAATCCTGGGGGACTTGACGACCCCTGCACATTTCAGAGGGTCTTTCAGGAGGAGAAATATTTACACTGGAGCCCCAAAGAGCAGCTGAGAAAGCTGAGTCAAGGCCAGGGAATGGAAATTATATGATGTTCTAACCTCAATTCCCTAGTGAGAGCAGCATCCGAAGACTTCGGGCCTCTCCACTGACCTCAGATGTGCAAGTGGAGATATGACAAGAGCCATCTCAAACTAGACGTCTAAATCACCTGCTACCCCCTGATCCCCACCTGGGCTTTCCCTCCCAGCTGCACCCCACTGCCAAGCACCACCTCAGTCCCCTCCCATCTCAGATCCCTGTCCCACACTACACATAGGAGCCTCCTTTGCTCCCGGGACTCACTCACCCCTGGGCAGGCCATCTTCTTTTTTACAGATTTTATTTATTTGGGGGCAGGGAGCAGAGGGAGAGGAAGAAGCAGACTCCAAGCTGATCATGGAGCCCAATGCAGGACTCGATCACCAGACCCTGAGATCACGACCTGAGCTGAAACCGAGAATTGGGTGCTTAACTAACAGAGCTACCCAGGCACCCTGATCCACATTCTTCACACAGAAGCTGCATGAGTCTTCAGAACAGGAGCCAGTTCCTGGCGCCCCTGTGCTCTAAACTGTGTGACAGCCCCATCACACTCAGAAGAAACCTGGAGGTCATTGATCAGGCCAGCACCCCTGTGGGCCTCCCCTCCTACCGCCTCCACCCCCAGCAGGCCCCCAACCTCGGCCTGGACTCATAGCCATGTTTCCCCCTTGGGCTTCTGCCCCTGTTGCCCTCTGGTCCCCAGGTGCCTGGCCTTGACCCTGACCCAGGCTCACGCTCAGGGGGAGGCATCGTTCACCAAAACCTCCAAGAGGGCATAGCCCTCACTCGCATACACTCCATCCACCCACTTCGATTCCTTTACACCACTTACCACCACCTGACTTAATATACAAACAGATATAATAATGTGTAATTCTGTGGCATCCTCCCACCGGCAATGAGCTCCTGGAGCCAGGGGCTTGGCTTTCTGTACCTCTGAGCAAGTGGCGCCTGTGCAGTGCTGCCCAGAGTACCAGGGGCAGGAATGGTGACAGGTGGGGGGCCCCCAGGGACAACCAAGAGAAGTAGAAACATGAGGAACTAGCCAGCACTTAGTGTATGCACTTCAGAAAATATTTGCATTCCTATTCAGTGGGTTAATACATTTAAACACTTTGTCTATTCTTTTCCTCTGCAAAACCTTTGGGGTGGGCATTACCATTTCCATCTGATGACACTGAAGCCCAGGAAGGGGAAGTAGCTGCGGATGTCTAATAAATGTCTGTTGAGTGAATAAATGAACAAGTCACCCATCACTAGAAATGTGCAAACAAAAGCCGAGGACTGCTGGTTAGGGTGACATGCGGTTACAGCAGAAATGAGATTTCCAAGTGAACTACTGGCCTGTCTGTGGACACAAGACCTCGAGTTCTCGTCTACATTCTGGAAAACTTTTCCTCGCCTGGGCCCCACAGCCACCCAGTGAACACGGGCTGCAGGCTGAGTGTTGGGGGAGTGTCACTGGTTGGGTTTGGTGCCATCAACCAGGAGCCCCACCTTCCCCAAGGGGGCCCAGAGCTGGCAGCACTCTTGGGACTCCCTGGGTGGCAGGGCCACCTCTCAGGTGACGAGCAGCCAGGAGGATCCAGTGTCAGGGTGTGACTGGACACCTGGGAGCCGGCCTTCCTCCCATAGCCTGCCTGTCACGTGATGTAACAGGACCAGGTGGCTCGTGACCCCCACCCTCACATGTCCCCTGGTGTCCCCCTCTGCTCTGTGGCTCTGTCATAAATGCACAGAAGGGGCCTGTGTACCAGAGCCTGGACCTCTGCGTGGCTGGCTCCGGGCCTCAGAGGCCCGGAGCCAGCCACATGGGGTCTCTCTCCTCTCTCCTTGGAACTGACCTTCCTCTCAGGCCCCACAAAGCTGCAGATGGCAGCCACAGGGACAGCCCTACAAGGTCCTTCGTTCTGGTCCCCTGGGTGAGAGAGAGAGAGAGTCCCTATCCCCACAGATCAGACAAGACAAACTGCCCTCCTCGGCTCGAGCAGCTGGCGCCCACCTGGCAGCACCCTAGGGCCGGAGTGTGAGCTGCCTGCTGGGCCAACCAGGGGCCACGACATCCTGGGGCTGCCAGCTGGAGGGTGAAATTAGGTTCCTGTTACCACCAAAGGGGGTCATTGCTGGTCAGACACTGGCTGGCCATGTGCCAAGGAAAGATATGACAAATCTCTCCTACCTTGATCATCACCTTCCATGGAAGCTTATGTGCAGTCCCAAGCAGAGAAGTGTCCCAGTCATGCAAATCCATGCCACTCGCATTTACATTTTCCATACCACTCATTTGGCTGTGGGATACTCTCAGCAGCTTGCCAGCGCCCAAAGCCAATCTTACTTACAGGGTGCTCTGTGTGTTTGGTCACAAGTGGTCCTGCCACGGGGGAGCCGAGTGCAAGCGGGCATGGGTGTCCTCTGCTCGCTCTACAAACACTCCCCACCCCGGTGCACTGATCTGTCTTGGGAGGTGAAGCCGTTTCCAATTTCTCCTTTCTGTGGCCAGATAATTAAATCAAGGCAGGATAACAGAACGTGTTGATCACCGAGAACGGGAGACTCAAAGGCAAAAATCCCAGAAGGGCAGCGGGTCAGTGGAGAGAGAATTCAGAGCCTGACATCTTCGAAATCAGATACGCTGGTGTGCAAATCTGAATGCCCTAAACTGTCTTCTGGGAGTGCAGGGAATTTGGGGCTTTGTTATATTTTGCTCTGACTCCCCACCCTCCACAGTGGCCCCCAGGACAGACTCTCTTCTTTAATTCCAGAGCAGTGCGACATACCCCTGATCACAATCCTGGCTGTTTCTTCAAGGACTCCTCGGCGCCTTTGCTTTACTTTTTAGCATGGAAAAATTTAAACACATATAAAAGAACAGAATCAGGAAGTCCCATCTTCCCCTCACCCGGCTTCATTGACTATGAACTCACGAGGACAGTTGTATAAGTGTCCTCTCTCTGACGCCTGCCAGGGAACCACTTAGAAGGCTCGTTAAAAAATCCCTGGGCCCCATCCCAGACCAAGTACCTGTCAGTTTAGGGGTGAAGTTCAAGACTCATACTTTTTCCCTACATACCTCCAAAGGAGTCTCACAGACCAAGAGTGTAGGGGTTCATTACAGAGGAAGGTTGGGGGCCAGGAGCTCCCCAGGCTCAGGTCCCCGCCCTGCCACTTACTGACTGGCTCACTTCAACAGTGTCTTACACTTTCTCAGTCTCATCTCCATCTGAATGTAGATATTATACAGTTGTTCTGAGGAATAAACACAGCAGCATGGGAAAAGTGCCTGGCACACAGCAAATGCCCATTAAACACCTGTTAGTGTTGCCCTGCTTTGCCATGGTTGGTTTCTAAGCCCAGGGGAAAATGTACACCTGGAGTTTTTTTTTTTTTTTCTTTAAAGAGAGGGAGAAGGAGAGAGTATAAGCAGGGGTGTGTGTGTGGGGGGGGCAGAGAGAGAGAGAGAGAGGGAGAACCCTAAGTAGGCTCTATAGCCAGTGGGGCTTGATCTCATGACCCTGAGATCATGACCGGAGCCAAAATCAAGAGTTGGATGTTTCACTGGCTGAGACATCCAGGTGCCCCAGGATGGAGACTGTGCAGGGGCTTTGTCCAAATCTATGAGCTCTGCAATCTCCTTGCACCAAGGCAGAGCCAGCCTATGTGTTTCTGTTTAGGGTCACAGACCTGAAGAAAGCAATAGGCAAACCAGGGAGTTCATATCTTGCTATTGGCCCCCAGGGGTCAGATATGGCATCGAACCTGAAGCTCCCTTTTCTTTATGAAGAAAGCTCAAGGAGACTAGAGAAGGATACATGTTGAAGAGCTTACCATTAGATATCAAGCATGTTACCAAGGGAATAGTAATAATGCCACGTCTTCCTAGGCCCCTGTGACTCAGGGCTTTCACGAAAGGGGTAGGGGGCCGGGCAGACTAAGCCCACCTTGTCCAGCCAGGACTGGATCCAATCACAAACCTTACTGCAGCGTTTGCCATGCATGGAGCTCAACCCACCCCACACACAGTAGGCGCGTAACAGATGGGGGACACACTTCCCACCACGTTGACGTGGAAACCAAGGCTTACACAAAATCGTGCTTAACATGGTTGCATAGAAATTTATTTTGCAAATAACAGGGATTAATACAATTCTCAGTTCCTGGTGTGAATTCCTCTAAGGGAAAGAGTTTCTACAACCCAGAGCACTTCAGAAAACTTGTAGACCTGAGCAGGCAGCTGGATCAAAGATTTAAACCTCTCTGGGGCAGCTGAGGGCACATGGGGGCCGGGGGAAGGGACAGCATCAAAACTTTAGCCTCCATAACCTTTTAGGGGAAGGAGTGCTGGCAGCAATGAGAGCAGCAGCAACTTGCTCTATAAGAATTTGGGGAAACAAAAGAAGGAAAAAGGTTGCCCTTATAAAGTTAAGTTTTGAAAAACACATAAAGAGGACGTAATTAGCCATTGATGAGAGTTACCCAAGAGACTGATTCCATGGCTCAAGAATTTGGGAACACCCATAACTCCACTCAAGGTGACCTGGTCACCTGCAGGGAGGCAGAAATAATATTTTACTCTAATGTAGTAAGCAGAAACTTTTTGGAGAAATTCTAAGCCAAGAGAATGGTGGAAGGATGGTCATCCAAGGGCACAAAACAGGAAGCTCCAAACGCCTTTCCACACATGGGCCAAGGGAAGGGTGGCCAGGCTCCAGACTGTCCGAGATCACACTAGAAGTCACTCAGCAGCTGTTGGGCTGGCTCCCCACATTGCTAGGCAGGTAGGGTACTGGTGTATGCACCCTGGTCCACGTGTGCCCATCATGCGTGCCACGGAGATGAGAAAGCTTTAGACCTGGATGGTTTTATGAGCTGAGAAATAGATGCCTTCTTGGTGAGCTGAAGAGAATGGGTTTTGGAGCCTACAAAGGTGATGACCCATCCTGAGACCTGGCGACCCACCAAGAAATGTCACTGTGTGGGAGAGGTCTCTTGGTAGCTTTGTCTCACCCTTGCTGGGGACCTCCCTCAAATTTACTGTACAATGTTGGAAGGGTGTTTGCCCACCCAGCATCTTTTACATCTTCCCTATGCTTGGTTTCTAGAGACAGGGAGAGGGGCTCTGTAGTGGGGAGATTCACTTTTCCAGGCCCCCCAGTGGTCGTAGCATGCCTCCAGGAGACCTAGACTGGCCCATGGACATCCTGAGCCAAACTTCACAGAAGCGGGTGCAAAGCAGAATCTCCTGGTTTCTGGAGATGGAGGCTGGATAAGTCTGCTCAGGCTGCTATAACAGAATAGTACATGCTGACACGCCGAATGCCCTCAACAACAGAAATTTCTTTTCCCAGGTCTTGAGGCTGGCAAGTCCAATATCAAGGTGCCAGCACGGTCAAGTTCTGGTGGAGGTCTCTCTTCCTGGCTCGTAGATGGCTGCCTTCTCACTATGTCCTCCCATGGTAGAGAGTCTCCGTCTTCCCCATTTTAGAAGGCCACCAATCCTATCCGATTAGGTCCCCACCCTTATGACCTCATTTTACCTTAATCATCTCCTATATGCCCTGAATGTAGTCACAATGGAGGGATGGGGCTTTAATATATGAGCAGAGATGGGGAGCACTGCGTGACAAGAGTAGTCCTGGCATGCCTGGGGCCTGGCACCCCCAGTGTGGCCTGGGAGTCTGCTGCCCCTGCTCTGGGAGTGACTTTGGGCGTTTCTTGAGAATACTCAGCTTGGTACTTGGCATCCCACGATAATTTTTTTTTTCTTTTTTGGTCCACTTAAACTAGCTGCAACTAATTTCTGGGCCTGTGGCTAAGCTTTCTGACGCTAGGCCGAATAGGACCCCTTTCCATGGAGTCCAGAACTAACTTTTCTGAATTTCCAAAGGGGATTCCCTGGCTCTTGCTCACCAAATATGATGGAGGCCAGCCCCCTCCTCCTCTCTCATAGCGTTGTTCTGTTAGAATCTCCTGTGAAGGGTGCTTTGGGGCTCTAAGTAACAAAGTCTAATACGAACTGGCCTGAACAATATCTGCCTTGGGCCAGAAAGTCCAGGGTGGGGCTGTGTGTCTTCTCTCTGTCTATCAGGGCTTCAGCTACTTTTCCTCATGGTCACAAGCAACTGCCAGCAGCTGGGGTAGTGTCTATGTTCATGTTGTGGAAGGACAGAAAAAAGATAGAACACTCTTCTTCATACCTCAGAATGGCAGTCCCCAACCCAAGTCAGCAGCTCTCAGCTGGGACCAGGATGAGTTGCCAGGTCTGTCCCAAGTCCCAGTTTGTCAGGGAAACTGGCCATCCTGGGGCAAGTGCTCAAAGGCCTGGAGGAGCCAGACTGAGCTCCAAGTGGCCCTTAAGTGGACTCGAGCAGAACAAGTCCAGCCAGCAGGGAGGGTGTGGAGCCTAAGACACAGATTGACCAGGGTGACCCCTCCAGAAGTATATCCCAGCGGTCCCCAGCTGTGTCATAGGAAAGGGGGCGGGCTGCCCAGGGGAGCTGGTGGAGTGCAGGATACGCGGGGCAGGCCTCCAGTTTCCGGTGGGGATGAAACAAAGCACAGGCCCAAGAGTGACAGTAAGGAGGACGAGACAGCATCCCATTGGCAAAACCTGGGTCTGAAGTCAAGCCTTGATATGCTGCAAGACGCAGGCGCCAAGATGGGATTCCACACAGCAGAGCTGTATTGGCTTCCGGGGAAGGGTGAGAAGGGAGAGCAGGGCAGGCAGGGGGAGCCTCAGACCGGATGTGGGATGACACCCGGGCTTGAGGGGGCAGGGAGGATTGGATCCGGAGCAAGAGCCTAGGATGCAGCACGGTTGTGAGAAAGTTCTGGCCAGGCACGTGGGGAGCTGCCCCTGCAGGAAGAGGCCGACTAGCCCCTGTGCACTTGGCGTCATGGCTTCTCCTCTGGACACAAGGACATCCCACCCTCAGCTTCCTTCTCCCTCAAGCATTAAAACCTACCCCTGGGAAAGAACCTTCTCTCAGTCCTTGCACCTCCTGCTTCCCTAGTGGCTCATCTCTCCCTGGAAAGGGGGCTTTGCTGTGATAAAGGAATGCAAGTGGTTAACAGGCAGGGAGAACACAGAATTCCCTCCATCCTGAAAGAGTGAGGTTCTGGTGGGACCCACGGAGACAGCAGCCCGGCCTCCACGGGCTTCTCGGCCAGCACCGTGGCCATCCCACTGTCAGCCAACAGCTCAACACCAGTCCCTGCTCGGGGGCCGTCACTTTCTTATTATGGATGTGCTGCTAGCACACCCAAACTGATAAGACACAGGCCCCAGGTGGTGACGGAAAGACATTCCTCCCTTCCCCAAAGCCTCTGAATCCTCTGACCAGGTCCCCACTTCTGAGCCTGCCTCCCCAGCCCCACATCCTGCCCTCCCCCTCCTCCCTCGGGTCTCTGCCTGCAGACACAGGGAAGCCAAAGACTGTGGGTAGGAAAGGCTTCCACCCTCCACTGAGGGGGAGCCACAGAAGCTCTGTGCTGGAGTCACTGGCTCCTTCTCTCCCCCAAGCACCTGCTGAGACATGCAGGGGCTCTTGGGGTTGACGTCAATTCTGAGTCAGGGTCGGGTCACCTCTGAAGCATTGGATCATTTCCTTTGGCCAATGCACAGCCACCCTGATGAAGCTTATGATTCCCCCAGGCAGGCCAGGAGGAAGAGGGGCAGCACATATTTTGGGTTGTGTACTGGGGTCCTTCCTCCAGGGGCCCTGGACTTCCCTTCATTCAAGGGGTTCTGGGTCTACCCTGGCTCGGGTCTGGGAACCGACTGTTTCTATTATTCCAGTTAGACTTTCGTTCACTTGACCTAGAACATGCCCACATATACAGATAGGAATGTAGCAGGCTTCCCTGTATCTCACTCCTGGGACTAGCACCATGAAGCAGCCGACACCCTACTCTGTGTAAGGCAGGCTCTTCCCATTGCTGCTTTGCTCTGCTGTCCCTAACGGTAACCAAACCCATCTTGCCTTTGGTGATTAAGTGGTGCCACTTGGCCCCTGATACCTGGGATCTAACTGTCCTCCTTACATTTAGGATTTCCAAGGCAGTGGCACCACTTCCCACTATAATTTCTGACCCTTGGAGAGGAGTGACCATATTGCTTTGCCAAGATGCTGGGGCTCCCCTTACAAATTATCTGTCACCATCTTGATGAGGAGTGCGTCCTCTGGATTCTCCTTGGGGTGCGACTGGAGGGTGGTGAGCAGGTCTTACTCTCACAGTCCAATGTCCCGAAGCCTTTAGATCCCCTTCCTCTGGAGTGTCCCATGGCAGGCCTGGCATTTCAACTCCATTTAGTGTTGGCCACCTTTGGGTCCATGTTTTAGCCAGCCATACCAAACAACCTGCAGAGCCCTTCCCCCTCCCCCAAAGCCTCTGAATCCTCTGACCAGCTCCCTGCCCCCAGAGATCTTCTGCAACCTCTTGGCAAGCCCAGGAGTGAGCATCTCCACTGAGTGAGCCACTCAGCCTTGCTCCTATAGGCAATGCACTCATGGAAAGAGGTGACTCTCCCATGGGCTGTTCTTCTCAGAGTCTCCCAGGTCCGGAAAACCTGCAAGAACCCTTAGAAGGCAGTCTGGTCCTCACTCACCTGCAATGAATGCCAGGCCTGTCTCTATGTCCCAACTGCTCTGCTCCCCAAACCACACCCCCTACCCCAGGCTTCCTGGGTCTTTCTCAACCATTTTTCCTAAGGACCCCATGCTCCCAGGCCACCTCCCCAGGCCAACGCCAGTGTCCTAAGCCCCTGCACATCTCCTAACCCAGAGTCACTAACCTCTTCCATCCCCAGTGCCTTGCTCTGTGTGACTGGCTAATTGGTGTTCAGCAGCTAAATGCCAATTTGGACGGGCTTGAAGAGACAGAGGCCTCTGGGAAGGATAATGGAACAGCAGATGATGCCAGGATCCAAATGCATGCCACCTGAGCTGAAACTTGCACCTTTGCAAAGTCGGATGTTGGGGACCTGGGGCCAGTCACTGTATCCCTCAGATCACACTGCAGGTGGCTGCCCCTCGGGTTCCCGTGGGGGCGCCATAACCCAGTGATAACTCGAGCTGGTCTCCAGTGGGTGTCGGGAGGCTCTCCCACCCACGGGTGCACAGGCAGCAGCGGGGCTCATTTCACTGTACACGAAGTCAGCACAAGTCTGGTCCCAGGCTGCCAGTGACGAGGCCCACTGCTGCCTTGCAGGGCTTGCAGTCTTGGCGGGGAGAGATGACCACATTTGCTGACTGGTATCCACATACAACGGAATACTGTGCCATCCAACAAAGGAAGGAAATCCTGACACACACAACACGGATGAACCCTGGGGATGCCGTGCTAAGCGACATAAGCTACTCACAAAGGGACAAATGCCACATGACTCTACTTACATGAGTTACTACAACAGTCAAATTCACAGAGACAGGATGGGGGTGGGGGGTGGGGGTGGTGCCAGAGGTCAGGGGCCAGAGAATGGATGTTTATGTTTCAGAAGGGCAGGAAGAAAGTTCTGGGGATGATGGTGGTGGTGGTTGCACAGCAACGCCAATGTTATCAATGCCACAGACCTGTAGCTTAAAAATAGATAAATGGTATATTTCATGGTTACATGTTTGTTTTTTTACCCCAATATAAAAAAAAATGCAAGAACAAAACAAAAATAAAGAGGGGTGTTATCACTTGTCGCTACCATGTGTGGCTCATGGGCAGTCAGTTCCAGTGACTCAGAGAAGGGAGTCCCTGGGAAGGTCCAAATCCAAGCAGCCCAGGTGCCCCCACCTGCCTCTGAGCTGGACCCAGAGGGCTACTTCTAGTACCTTGGCCCAACCACTCCCATTTCAAACTTACTTCTCACTGTCACCCATATCCATGCTCTATTTCACCTGAATCTCAGAGCCAGGGCCTTGAGAAGGTCTCCATAAATCGTTCATCCAATGTTTAAAAACGTGCCCTTGTTGTAGTGACTGGCGTTGCTGAGTACCCACTGTGTGCGGGCAGGGTGCTCACCTTCGGAGGGTTGCCAGCCACACCCTGGTGGGCTCAGCTCAGCCCTGTCCAGGTGGGCGCCCCCTTTCTGCAGCAGCCCCCTCCAGAACACTGTCCTTCCACAAAGATATTGGGGCCCCATAGATGCTTGTGATTACGGGGAACTCTTTCAGGCTTTTGAACATTTGACATTTTATTTTAGTTTTTGTTTTTGTTTTGTTTTTAGAAGACTTTATTTTTTAAAAAAGATTTTTTATTTATTCATGAGAAACACAGAGAGAGAGGCAGAGGGAGACACAGAGATCAGGCCCCATGGGGAGCCTGATGGAGGACTCGATCTCAGGACCCTGGGATCACACCTTGAGCCAAAGGCAGATGCTCAACCACTTGAGCCACCCAGGCATCCCTAGTTTTTAGATTTTTAAGACAGAACAAAATGCATTTTAAAAATGCACATATTTCATGCGGGGAATGGTAGTGAATATTTCTCTCCTGTGAAGCTGAGTTCTGTTTTCCTACGGGATGAGAACGAGGTAATCCCACCCCTTGAACCACTGGAAGGCTCTTCCTACCCCTTGCTAAGCTCACTCCTGCCCCTGCCAACGTTACCAACTCTTTCAACTCCTTTTCATAGAGGATAGGATTTTCAGGTCTTGTATCACCCTGATAATTAAGTCCCTGACCTTGAAAAATGTTTACAATCCCACAGAAGAATTAAAATTTAAGATTAATAATAGAATAAGGCCCACCCGGAACGACTGTTAATAATTCAGTATTAAATCCTGTGATTTGGAGCATAAAGTAGAAGACAGATGAGGTCTAAGCAGGGGAGGCTTCTGTGCCCCTGTGGCCCCGGGAACGCTGGCAGGGGACTGGCCATCCCACCCCAGGCCTTTCTGCTTTTAGGCTGGGGAGGGGGGCGGGTAAAAAGGTCCGAACAGCTACACCGGACACACCTCGAAATCTGTCTGGGGACTCGCAGCTGAGCAGGCTGGGCCCTCCCCCACCTTGATTTCCTTTGGTTTTTCTATCCCAGGGATGAGGTGATCTATTTTTAGTATAGAGGCTGCTGTAAGTGAGAAGTTGCTATAGCGACAGCTGGTGGTTACAAACCAGGTCCTGCTACAGTTCCCAGTCATAAATAAATCCCAAACGCTGAGCCCCAGGAAGCACGCAGCTTTAGAGATGGGAGGCTCCTCCCGGATCCACCAGGGACCCCGCCTGCAGTGCTTCACAGTGTGCAGTGAAGAGGCTGAGCCCGAGTGCTTGCTGGCGGGGGAGCCAGGCAGGACGTGGGGTGCCGGGCACTGCCTTTCACTGCTTCCCTGGGGGACTGATGCTGTGCCCCAATTCACCAGGTGAGGGAAAGCACCTGTGTCTGCGTAGAGCTAGATGATGGGCGGAAGGAGTCGATGGTGAGCACAGGGCACCAGGTGAGGAGGTGTGGAGATGTGCAGACATGGGATGCCTGCGGGGCTCAGTGGTTGAGCGTCTGTCTTCAGCTCAGGGCGTGATCTCGGGTCTGGGGATCGAGTCCCACATGGGGCTCCCTGCGTGGAACCTGCTTCTCCCTCTGTCTGTGTCCCTGCCTCTCTCTCTGTGTCTCTAATGAATAAATAAATAAAATCTTTAAAAAAAAAAAAAGTGCAGACATGGCCTCTGCTTAGAGACTAGCCTGGGAGGGGGGTGCTGCACATACAGCTGAGGTATCAACCGGGACTCCCCATGTGTGTGCGCTATGACCAGCAGTCCTTGCACGTGTCCAACAGAGGTGTGCAAACGTACAAGAACACTCATGGTGGGACTGGGTCAGAGCCCCAAACCGGAACCCGCCCATGTCCCTCCAGGCAGGTGGGTGGAGGAGTTACCGTCTGTGCAGAGGACAAAAAAGAAATGTGTCAAAACCTGGTTCGTACAGAGTCCAGCCTGCATGGCCTACTTTCAGGCTCAACATGCGGCCCGAAGGGCTGGTCTGAAAGCTGCCTCCTCTGGCGAGTGAAGAGGGTGAACAGTAGCTTATGGCAGCAGCCGGGCCACATCTCACAACGAGCAAGGGAAAGCAGCCAGATGGTGAAAACCAAATCGTGTCTGGACCCATGATAGAACATTCCACGCCAGACCATGCTGGTCTCGGAGGGGAAGTGCCCCAGAGGGAGTGTGGGAGAGGCTTCTGGGGTGCTCTCGTGAGGCTCTGTCCTCGATCTGTGTGTTGAGTTACACAAGCGTGTTCAAACTGCAAATTTGCCACCTATAGGATTCGTACATGTTTCCGTAGGCTTCCACTTTAGTAAAATCTACATTGACAAGGTTTCAAAAGTCAGTGTTGCATTGTTAATCAAGTATCAATGAAGCAGTACCGGAGGTCGGTTTGTGTGTGGGTGCTGGGACCTTCTAAGAGCAGTGGACTCAAGCCCTGTCTGGTTACTAGTCCAGGGACAGAAGTGCCAGGCCTGGACCTAAGGACAGGGTGATTCCAGGTGATCTACCACCAGCCACAGGAGCTCTGCTGTGGGGCTACGCAGGAGAAGGGAGGCTGGTGTAGCTGGGAAGGGGGACCCTGGACAGGCTTTGGTAGGCAATGGCAATCACCCCCAGGCTGGGCGCACCTTGAGGGCTCCTGGCCCACAGGTGCCAGCCTGAGACACAGCTCGTTTTCCTGGGGTCCCCTCCAAGACCATTACTCAGGTCCTGGCCACAGCTGCTCTGAGGTCATCTGGAGACTATGGCCACCTCTGTTTCTCCTCTGATCAGCTTTGGCTGCACTGTGACCAGGCGGAGTCACCCAGGAGCATCACCATGGCTCACAGACTGCCTGGGGCAGCAGCCAGAGTGTGGGTGAAGAATGTGGCAGAGAAAGGGAGGCTTTGAGTGTTACTGCAGCCAAGGGGGTACAGGTGGCCTGCCTCGCACAATATTCAGTAGAGGGAAGCCCTATGAAAAGGGTGCCCAGAATCGCGGGGCCAACGCTGCCTGCAGAGGCCTGAGACACTCATCTCCCTTGACAGACTGCCGTGTGTGCCTGACATGTCTCTTGGCCTCAGTTCTCCCATCTGTGAAATGGGAACACCCCTCCACCATTCCCTCCACCTGCCTTACAGAGTTCTTGGATATAAAACATTGTAGAGCAAAATCATGTGAGACCATCCCTAATAGCTCACAGTGATGTCCCTACCACCCAGGTCAGCACTCAAGGTCCTGGCTATGTCCCAGCACCAGTTCCTTCTCACACTGGCCTCCCTCTACTGTACCACATGACTCCCTCCTGGACCTGGCTGGCTGCTGCATGGTCTCCTACTTGTGCCTCAAGGCTGGCGACCAGGGCCCTGTACACGGCAGTGCGGGGAGACATCTGCCCAGAGACGCCCACCTCAGAGCAACAGGGCGGCCCAAATGCAGGTGGCAGGAGGTGTGAGGTAGGGGCTGCCCCAGGGGCTGGAAACACCTGCAGGCCCCTCTCCTGGGTGGGGGGGGGGCAGGGGAGGCCAAGGGAAGCTGCTGTGGAGGCCCTGGCTCTTCCCTCTGGACCCTCTTCTAACACCCTCCTTGGCTGACACCCCTTCTGGAAGCCCCAGCCTGGCATTCTAGGTTCTGTCAAACCTGGCACCATTTTCTTTCTAGAATTTTCTTTGACTGCCCCCCTTCCCCCCGTCTCCATCACTTCAGCCTCACCACCCAGGTCCAGTGCAAAGAGAGCCCAACTCTGCCCAAGCCCCAGAGCGTTGAGCAGCAGCGCCCATCCTGGGGCCTCTCCTGTAGGCAGGTGTCCTTAGGCCCAGCCAGACCACAGGCAGCCGTGAGCCACATCTCATATGCTCACCTCATTTTTATTTTATTTTTTATTTTTTTTATTTATTATAGTCAGAGAGAGAGAGAGAGAGAGAGAGAGAGGCAGAGACATAGGCAGAGGGAGAAGCAGGCTCCATGCACCGGGAGCCCGACGTGGGATTCGATCCCGGGTCTCCAGGATCGCGCCCTGGGCCAAAGGCAGGCGCCAAACCGCTGTGCCACCCAGGGATCCCTCACCTCATTTTTAGCACCCGGCTAATATACACACATAATAATACGTACATTTATCTGACAGATTACCTTGGGGTTTCTGGCTTATCTAATCATGTACAACCAGATACACATCAAAAAAGAAATGTGTCAAAACCTGGTTCGTACAGAGTCCAGCCTGCATGGCCTACTTTCAGGCTCAACATGCGGCCTAAAGGGCTGGTCTGAAAGCTGCCAGTGTGCCTCCCATCATACCCATCTCTCTCCATGGTGGAATCTTTTCAAATTAATTCCTATTTTTTTAAAAAAATATTTTATTTATTCATGAGAGACACACAGTAACAGAGAGAGGCACACAGTAAACAGAGAGAGGCAGAGGCAGAGAGAGAAGCAGGCTCCCTGCAAGGAGCCCGATGTGGGACTCGATCCTGGATCCTGGGATCACGCCCTGAGCCGAAAACAGATGCTCAACCACTGAGCCACTCAGATGTCCCACTAAGCCATATTTTAAATCCACAGAAAGGGATACAGTAATTTCAAGAAAATGACTTATTTATATAAAGCATCAACGGGTCTCATTTTTTTCAGTGTAAGTTTAGAATATCAGCATTTTCTTAGAATGAGTCTTCTTGCATATACTGAACACACAGCTCTAGGGAATATGGAGCTTAACCAAGGTCAGTAGCATGCCTCAGAGACAGGGCCCTCCTCCCAGGCTGGGCCACCCCCTCCCACTGTGCCTCAGTGTCCTCCTCCTCTGGAGGAGCAACACCTATGTGTAGGGAGAAGCTCACAGATCACTTGCATGGTCCTCCAGCAACTACTCAGTGTCCAGCACAGATCAAGTTCCACATTAGGTTCTATCTGTGAAGATTTTGTTCTCCTATTTTACAGAAAAATCTGAAATTGTAGTGGCTTCAGCAATGGAGAGGTTTAGTCTCCTTTCACACAAAGGATGCCTGGCAGGTAAGCCGTCCAGAGCCCCATGGTAACCCCGACTCCTGTCTCTATATTCCACTGTCCTGAGTCCTTATCTTTGTCCTCAGCAGTCACCTTAGGGTCCAAGATGGCTGCCAGAGCTCCAGTCATCACACCTGCATTCAAGGCAGGTGGAAGGAAAGGGGAGCAATGGGGAACCACTGTTCCCCTCTTTTACGAGTCTTTCCCATAAGCCTAAACAACATTCCACTTTGCAGCTCACTTAAGAACGCTGTCACGGGTCCTTGCAAGCTTTGTGCACGCCACAGACTGAGAACCAGGTCCCGTTCTTGAGGAGGGGGCGGGTCACAAATGTGGGCAACAATCGGATTTCTGTCAGGGGCAGAGAACGAGGCACAGTCTCCACCCCTGAGGGGTTTGGTGAGTCCTGGTGTCGTCTTTTCTATCAGCCTGGAATGAGGGCATACTCCCTGGGGGCCACGGTTCTCTGAGCATTCGGCACCCTTGAGCCACCTGAACAATGCGGAGCCCCACAGTGGAAACCTCCAGCAGAGCTCCACTGTTTCTTGTTTGGGAGAAAACCTGCTTTTTCTAGGGTGGCCCCGGGGACCCACCTCCTGTGAGGCTTCGTGGATCTCAGCGGGAACATCTGGAGCAGGAGGTTGGGGCCCAGCTCGCATGAGGGGGCGCTGTGCTGGGTGGGTGCCACCCGGGATGACCTTCCAAGCGCTGAGACACCTGTGTCACTCCCCTGAGCTCTGGGCTGCCATGCTAAGGGCCTCTGACACAGCAGGCCTGGACCCCTTGCGGCTCCCCTCCCATTCCTCCCCTGTAACTAGACACCCAGCTGGTGACCTCAGCCTAGAGCCACCCTCCCCTCCCTGGCCCCAGCCCCCACTGGACCCTTGACAAGATCTCAGTTTACCCTTTAACGTTTATCATCCTTCATCCTACGCTTTTGGGACCTATTGTTACGTGTTTTCTCAAAGTCTATGTGCTTCCCCACTGTGTCACCTGCAGCCACATCCCACAGGCTATGGCTGGAGCTCAACAGAGTGAACAACGGAGATGGAGCAGGACATGCAGACACCAGAAGAGGCAGTGATGCCCATGCAGGGGGCCAAGGTGGGGCAGAGAACCAAGGTGAGGGCGCAGGCCAGGTGGAGGAGCTGTGCCCAGTGGGAGTCAGGGCAGTGAGGCTCAGGGAGGCCTCAGGATGGAGGCAAACTGGACTCAGACCGTCTATTCCACATCTCCTGAGGAAGGTACTGGCCAGGCCACACCTTCCCATCACGTTCTTACAGAAATAAGGGCACGGACTCCACACCAGGCGGCCACAAAGCATCCCTGCCATCTGCCCGCTTGCCTGCCAGGCACGTGGTTGGTTCATGGCGGCACCTGCACCCTCACCCCCAGATGCTCACATGGCACTTTCTGCGGCCTACAGAAACCCCACTGGGGACACACAGCCCTTCACCTTGGCCCACAGGCACCAGACATGTGCCCCATACTCAAAAGACCATGTCCTTGAAAGGAAAGGCAGAAACCCTCCCCCAGAGGGAAGTAGCCTAAGGGGAAGCCGGGTATGCAAGGCCCAGGAGGCCAGGGTGTCTGGACCCTGGGTGCTGGAGGCTCAGCTCTCAAGGAAGCCAGACTGTCCCCCTGCAGAGTTGAAAACACTTGGAAGTAAAAGGTAAAGAGGAGTCAGAAATATGGGAATGTGATCAGATACAAACTACATTTTCTGATTTTCTGTGTTCTTGTTCTGAAATCTGAGTCCTCACCCATGGGAGAGAGGCTGCCCCTCCCAGGGCCACCAATTCTTACACAGAGCATGCCTTCCATAGGCAAACAGACCAATCCAGAGCCCCTACTCAGTACCTCTCCTCGGGTTCTTACACTCAGAAGGCATGATTTGCACCCCCTCCCAACCCCCGGCCTAACCACCCCAGGGCCAGGGACCAACAACCGGAGATAGCCTGACACCCCCACAGCCTGCTGGAAATATTCAAATTAGCCAATTCTGAAGCCGCTAACCCTGCCTGGCCTTGCCTTTCCTGTGGAAACCCCAATGAAGGCTCCCGTAAACCCTCCGTTTGAGAATACATCTCCCCATCATCTACAGGAGGCCTTTCTCTTTTTCCTTCTTTGCTCCATACTGGCAGACATTAAAAGGTTTCCCAACGTATATACACAGTAAACTGCCAACAGAAAAGCTTCAAGGGACATACGTGTTCATTCCAACTAACCAAAATTTCCCAGAAACTTTTGATGGAAGTGCATCTGTCCTGAAGGGGCTTCCCAAGGCCTTCCCTTCCCCAGGGACTGAGTATAGAGACAGCACGTGCCAGGCCTGCCATCTGAAGCTCAGGGGGTCCTGTTCTCTGCTGGGTCCAGCCTTGTCTCCCAGCAAAGCTGTGTTTCTGAGGAGGAAGGGGCTGTAGGTGATCTGGTTTATAGATACAAAAGTGATAGAGAGATGGAACGCAGTCTTGGCTGGGTCCTAGTAGTTTCACCACTTGTTTCCTGTTCTTGATGAAATCCCTGGCATTAGCTGATTTGTGTTCCATCTTTCAACCCAACATGGGGCTCGGCCAAGCATTTCAGTGATCTGAGTGACCCAAACTGGCTTCTGAACCTGCCTTGAGCCTTCTACTCCCTCCTTCCCAGCAGTGCTCTTGCTCTGGAGCCCCAAGACCAGGTACCTGGGGACCCGCTTTCACAGCCAGGGATTTCTCCAGGCCCACCGTCATTGCATGGCTCTGGGGCCACTGTTCACACTGGACTCTTCAGGCCAGGCATAGGTGTGACCTGGGGCCTAGCTGGCAGGGCACACGCGCCCTCCTGGGGGCTTACACTCTGGACCACTACCCCTGTCATGGGATACCTGTGAAGGCCAGCCGGGACAGGGCCAAGGCCTGGGACCAGGGACATGTGGGACAAGAAGCCACGTAGGCCCTCAAGGAACATCCAAGGGCTGGTGCTTGAGAGCATTTGGACCTTGTATGTTTTTTCTTCTCAATCATTGAAGACAAACTATTACTTGAAGACAGACTTCATCCCACTCTTTAAACGTACCAACTTCTTGATTTCATCTAGAAGCAAGAAGCCCACACAATGCTTTCGGCTACCCAGGCTCCTGGGCCCTAAGACCCGCCATGGGCCAGGTCCCTCTGGGAGGTTCTGGATAATGGAGCATCAGGGTTTGTCTGACCCCAGCCAGTTATTCCAGCCCTAAGCCGAGTCACCGAGCCATAGGACGCTTCTCTACCACTGTCCAGACTCACTGTGTTTAAATCCCCCCTTTTCCTGAGTGTTCTTTCTCCCTTACTTCTCTATGTACTCCGCTGGCCCTGCAATCTCATCTTACTGCCTATCAGATACCTGTGGTGCCAGCATCATTTGTGCAGAGTCAGACCAGGGCTCCCCAGAGGACAGCAGCTCTGAGATCCATACTGCTTACACGCTACCTAACCTCTTGGAGCCCATGAGCACCCATTTCCCTGTCTCTGTTGTCACTCAGCCTGCTGCCAGGATGCTCCCCTCTGTCCTGCTGGGACTGAGAAGGGAAGGGGCATGGAGAGTGACAGTTCCAGCCACCACTGTCTCCCCTAGTCCTCCTCCGAGACCCTGGGGTCACCACACAGATGGGGAGCCAAAGGACAGAGCGGGAGAGCACACAGCCCAAGGGAACGCACACCCCGGGCCTCTGTGCCTCCCGCCAGCCTGAGGGGTGGTGACCACCTGCCCTGCTGAGTGATCCAGGGAGCCTGCAGAGAGGATGAATTCGGAAGTGCTTAACTGAGATTTTCCCAGGAAGCCCTCAGCCGGGCCATGCCTTCCACCTGTTGTCAACCAGGGGCCCGTGTCCAGGGACCGCCAAGCAGTACATGCTAACGGCTGCCCAGGGGAGTCAGGGAGAGGAATGAAGAGCTCCTCCAGCAGGGGCGCAGGGTGGGATGGAAGGGGGCCAGCGAGCCAGGCCTCTCTCTCCTGATTTCTAGCTGAGATGGGCATTCCTACACTGTGTGCTGCTCCAGAAACACCATGAAAGGCCCTCCTGTAATCCTAAAGGCCTCCATCCCTGACTGCTACAGACTCTGAAGGACCCCCCCCCACACACACACACCCCGAACACCCAGCAGATGAGATGATGTATCTCCAGGAGTCCTCTGAGCGAGCACAAATTTGGCAAAGAGAATAAGAGCCAGGGCTGGGCGGTTCCAGGTGGGCCTGGAACCACAAAGAGGCAGGGTGGGGGCTGCAGTCCCCGGGTGGCCGTAGGGAAGGCCCAGCCCTCAGGGCCCATCAGGGCTCTCCTTGGCCTCCAGGGGCTCCCTCTCAAGCAGATAGGACCTCAAGTCCTCTGCATGTCAACACGACAGTGAATAACCTGGCCGCGGAGCTCACCCTCCCACCTGGTCTCCCACTGAGCACTTGGGTCTGCCTCCTTTTGTCCATACACTGGCCTCTTGCTGCTCCTGGAACACAGCAAGGTGTCCCTCCTCAGCATCCAGGCTTCCACCTGGCTGGAAGGACCTGCACACAGGGGTCAGCATGGCCTGCCTCCTCGTGTCTCTCAAGCCTGGGCCGAGGAGACCTCCTGCCCACCCAGCTGACCCCTTATCCTGCCTCTTCCTCTACTGCACTCACCACCGCCTGGCATCGCAAATGAAGGCTCACTTGTCTGTTGAACAAGCCACAGACAAAGGACAAGTACCATGTGATTCCACCTGTGTGAGGTTCTTAGAGCACTCAATTTATAGAGACAGGAAGTTGAAAGGCAGGTGCCAGGGGCTGGGAAGGATGGGGTGGGAGGGGCTGTTTGATGGGTGCAGAGTTTCAGGTGGGTGTGATGGAAAGTTCTGGAGATGGATGGGGATGGTAATTGCACAACAATGTAAATGTACTTACTGCCACTGAACTGTGCACTCAGACGTGGGTAAGGTGGGAAATCTTACCTTACCACAATTTAAGAAACCATCTCAGGGGTCTGCCTCACTAGGGGTGGTGGGTGTCTTGCTCACTGTTGCACCCCAGACACTGGTGGGACTGTCAGAGCACCCAGCATAGCTGAACCTGAGGATGGGAATGTGACACTGTTCTCCCTACTTCTCTATATGCTTGAAAACGTCCATGACAGAGAGGTAAAGATGTGTGTTTGAACGAAAGACTGAATGAACACTGATGTCTTTCGAGGTGACCGCAATTGCACGAAGGCCACGGAGGGATGGGCAGGGAGCAGAGGGGGACAGGCTGCGGGAGGCAGGACAGACCACAGACGCCACTTTCCAGCCAGGCCCGCTGCTCAAGGCCAAGGGCCAGGGACACTCCCCCCAAGTACCATGCCCGCTGCAGCTCCACTTGCAGAGAGCTGGGCCTGGCAGTGTGGGGGCATGAGTGCACCTGGGCATGAGGAACTCTGGAACTTTTTCCAGAAGTGGTTGTACATGGATCCCGAAGAAGACTAATGGGAAGGGGAGGCTCTCTGTAAAGCAAAGACACATCAGATGTTCTGGTCTTCAGGGTCACTGAGGTACCCCTGCAGCACAGGGACAGAGCGCCAGCTTCTGGATGCACTCCTTGGCTTCCTATCTCCAGAGGGGTCCCCAGAAGGGATCCCTTAAGACTTCAAGTACACACATCTTTTAATTACTCCCCTCTACTTGCAGAGGGTAAAGTTACTGCAGCCAATTCTCGTCTATCTCGTCTAGCATAATCCTTCCTAGTCTTCCTTTTACAATTTTTATTATTATTGCCACAGGCTCTTTGTCGACATAATCTGTATGTCTGTGGGCCAGACAGGCTGGAAAGTCAAAATCATCGCTTCCTCATCACACAGAGCATGAAAACCTGAGGTGCCTGACTCACTTTGCAGGGGAGCTGGGAAGACACTAAACTCTGAGGCCAAAACGATGAGCTTTTCATGAATCTGAACTTTCAGGGTGTTTTATCACAAGTCTTGAAGGTTCCAAATACCAAGGAGAGTCAAGCACCTGCAAAGCAAAATGCCATCCAGGCAAATACAAATGGACTTTGTGATTGCTGACCAGCCATGGCCTGATTCGGTTGCTCTGGTCAATCAGGAGGCTGTGGAGACAGATATGTGCGAGTGTGTGCACGGGTGTATGTGTGCACATGGGTGCAGCAATGATGTGTCTCAGCCTGAGGAACTGCAGGAAAACCAGCCAGTGAGACAGAGTGTGCCTTGTTCCAGGAGGAACAGCTCTACCCTCAGCTGTAGCTGAGGACATGGTGAATGGCTCCCGGGACAGCAGGCATGGTCCCGGAGGGCGAGGACCCAAGCTGACCACCTGAGTGCTCTTGATTTGAGGGAAACGGAGCTCAAGCACAGGACATTGTCATCACCCTCATGGAAGCTTTCTTGGGGGCACAAGAGACTTCCTCTAAAACTCTGTGCTTCAGGAATAACTGTCTGAAACAGTGGATCAGGACGGCTGAAAGGGAATTCAGAAAACAAGAATCCCAAAGCAATATACCTGCTTATCAACCAGGAGCAGTGCCTCCCATAACCAGCAATTCTGTAGCGAGAATGTGTGATAGGGTCAGAATGACAGATGGGGCGCCCCCTTGGGGACACGTTCCTGTCCCTGAGGAGCCAGGAGATCACAGAACAGGTGACTGGACTTTACGGGAGGGATGGTTAAGCCGAGTCCTGAGGGGTGGCTGAGGGTTAGCGAGGCACGGAGGGCAGGGGATGTCCAGTGGACACTGTGCTGTTTTTTCATTCAGCATCTCCCTGCCTGGCACTGTCAGAGGGGCCGACACCTGCCATCAGGCTTTGCTCTTGGCTCCTTGCACATGGAGACTAACAAAATCAGGACACGCCACAGACCTGGATGCCTGAGCTTCGGCCACCTCCAGCGCCTCAGCCTGCTTCCCAAGCCCCTGAGGGAGGTTCTGGAGGGAGCCCTGATTTTCCTGACCCCAGTCAGAGCTGGCATTTGCATGCGAGCACTGACAAAACTTAATTGACATTCAAATATTATTTTTTTATCTCCGAAGCATAAGAGATATGATGACAGCCAAATTTTAAGTGCAAGAGGAGAAATCACAGTCTGGCAAATAATAGGCTTTTAATAATGGGTCTGCCCATCCCCATTAGCAAAATGAGACTTTTAGTTAAATATTGGGTTTGGATTTAATTCCAAGGTAAATGAGTGTTTATTACTTTATTATTTAAAAAGAGTCTTCTTTTCAAACCACACCTATGACTCAAATTCAAGACATCTGCCATTCCTTTCCAGGGCAGGGGCATGCGTCATGCTCCTACCTAACCTCACCATAGCATCCTATCACATACTACTCCTGATCCTTCACAAGGTTGAAAACTCCCTGGTTCCAGGGATGCTGTGTCCTTTGGTCACACTCCCCAGGGTCACCAGCCTCCCACTGGGGCCGCCAGAGGCTTTCTGGAAGTAGCTGGTTAAACTGGATTAGCAAGCAAAGTCAGCAAGTTTTATATTCATCTGTTTGAGATGTTTTGCCAAAGTCATTTCTCTACTACGACGCATGAGGACTGTTTTTTTTTTTTTTGACACCATGTCACATTCCACTCAAGAGACACAATTTAAGGCACTGCTCAGCTTCCCCCATCTTCACGACCTCTGGGATGTACGTGTGGCCCTGTTGCTCAGGAACATCCCACGGCAGACAGGCAGTAGCCACCAGGAACTTAAAACGAAGAAGCCTGCCATCCAATTTTGAGTGGGCAGGTCTTAGCCAGGCTTCTGGGAGCTAAGACAGCTTTGGCATCTACCTGCCGCACCAGCCAGCCAGCCAGAGGGAAAACCTACCCCAAATCCACAGGTCACTGGAAGTGCTGAATCGCAGACGCTCCCCCACCTGTCCTGGTCACGCTGGTTCCCCTCCCTGTGTGTGGAGAAGCTGAGGCAGGTCCCAGAAGCCAGGGAGACCACAAAGCAAACTTCTCCCCCAGGGGACACAAATCAGGCTGGTGCTTTTTCCCTCCCACATTAACCCTTGATCGGTCTGATTACTCAGCCACAGTGCCTAGGTCTGTCCCCTTGACCCATAACACTAGTCTTCTCTATCCACACACATTTTACCTTTAACAGCCAAAATAGTCCCAGCCCATTCTTTCTTTTTCCCAAGCTGCCGGTTTTGCCTAAATGAACGACAATCCAATTGTTCCCTAACCCCATCGGGCCAGGTGTGGTAAAACAGAGGGGACAGTCTCAGAATAGCGTTGGGCAGTTCACTGCAAGCATTACCATCAACAAGGAGACCCTTGTCACCCGAGTCCTCTAACTACCGCCTGGCAGTTAGTTCTGCACACAGCTCCTGCTTAGGAGGCTGTGCACACACACACAAACTGTGGGGCGTCCCCCCTCTGGCCCAGGGCCAGCAGAGAACCGGGCAAAGGGCAGGGTCCTACCAAAAAGGCCATGGGGCTCCGACTGGCGCCTCTCAGTGCTCCGGTTTGGATCCTTGTGCTTCTTGTTCCCCCTGAGACTGCCGAAGCGCTTCATGAGTAGCTGTGGCCCCACGAGCAGTGGCAGGTGACCATGCCAGGACCCGCAGAGCCCCGCGTCAGCACCAGGTGGCAGGGAGCCAGGGCAGGGGCAGCATCAGCCGGCAGGTGTGGGGCACCGGCAGCCTCAGCCAACAGGAGCCCTTGAATCCAGGGGCCCTCGCCAGGGGCCCTCACGCCCACACAGGTGGGTCCCTCTCAGGGCCGGCAGCCTGGGGACTTGCAGGGCAAGCCCAGCGCAGTCCTTCCTCCGAGGGAGAGCTCAGCTGCCCTCCCCTGCACGCCTCCGGAGTAGCCCGCGGGCCTTAAGTAGGCAAGACACCGCCGGAAGCGCGGCACAACCTGCCGCGGGTTTGTTTATGTGGCTAAGGTCAGCAGAGTGCTCAGACGCTCCAGGGCTTTTTCCTCCTTAAAATCAGAAAAGGAGGCAAGACTAAATAGGCAAGCGGCGCCCCGGCCCGCCGGTCATGTGCAGATCTGCAGATGTCTCTTTAAAAAGACTGTAAAAGGAAACCGCCCTGGACAGACAATTCTTGGCACCAATTGGCCGGAGCACATTCCCATTATGACATGACATCACACAACTATTTTGATTCATGTGTTCCAGGGTTCCACGGGGTCAGGAGGCTCCAGCTGCTTCTTGGTAGAGGAGCCACGGGTTCCCAGGCTGGAAATCACGGAATCTATTATTTCAGCTCGTGCTCCTTCGCGATGAGAGATGCGAGATCACCTGTGAGGTGGGGCTACGGGGACCCCTGGAATTCCCCGGAAGGTTTCTTCAGCAAATGCACACTTTGAGCCCTGGGCTTGTTAAGAATTGTAGAATGACAGAGCTTGCTTTTATTTATTAATTTAGTAGACACCACACTCGCAGGGAGCCCCACATGGAGCTGGAACTCACCACCCTGAGCTCAAGACCTGAGAGGAGATCAGGAGTCAGATATTTAACCTGATTGAGCCATTCAGGACCCCTAGAATGACAGCGTTTTTAGAAATTTTAGAAAGGATCTAATCCAGGCTTCTTCCATTACAGATGGGGAAGTTGAGGCTCAGGAAGGGGCTGGGACTTAACCAAGGTCCTGTAGCTAACAGCGGAACCAGGGCTAGAATTCTAATCTTCACTCCTAAGCCAAACCCTGATCTAATAAAACACAACAAAAAAACCCATACGTGTTTTGCAACTAATAAACCAAACTTTAAAAATATAATAAACCAAACTTTAAAAATAATTTTTATTTTATTTTTAAGATTTAATTATTTATTCATGAGAGACACAGGCAGAGGGAGAAGCAGGCTCCCTGCAGGGAGCCCGATGTGGGACTCAATCCCAGGACCCTAGGATCACAACCTGAGCCAATTTTTAAATTAAAAAAAATTTTTTTTCTGATATCTTCACTAGATTAAAGGGAAGTTACAGGATGTGCTATTGACTAGCTTTCTGATCTCAAAAAGTTACTTCTCATTTCTGGGCCTCAATTTCCACTTCTGTGTATCAAGATAAGACTTGATCACATTAGGATTTCATCTAGTCCAGAAGTCTGAACTTCTAATGTCTGTTCGGTGTGCCTTTTCTTTCCTGCTGGGACTGATGGACAGAAACAGTGATCAAATATTTGTAGCAAGCATGCATGAATGAACAAACAAAATAGTTTTGCCCTCAAGGAATTTGCAAATAACAAGGATAAACTGTAAAGCAATAGTAACTGCATAAAAAAGGCAGAATGTGATCAATCCCAAGTGGCCAGTATAGACCATGAGTGCCATCAACACACATGGATGGAGGGGCAATTGTGTGCCCCCCACCCTTGGAAGGGAGAGCTTGAGTTGGCCTTGAGGGTTAGAGGGTCCTGAGGAAAGGAAAGAGGCCAGGTCAGCACAGCCCCCAGAACAAGCTGCAAGACCCACCTCTAGTTGGGACCCCCAGTGTACAAGTGGATCATCTCTTGTTAAAAATGGTAGCCCAGCTCAGGTGGATTGGCAGTTTAATGCCTGCCTTCGGCCCAGGACGTGATCCTAGAGACCTGGGATCGAGTCCCACATCGGGCTCCCTGCAGGGAGCCTGCTTCTCCCTCTGCCTGTGTCTCTTCTCTGCCTCTCTCTCTCTCTGTCTCTCAAGAATAAATAAATAAAATCTTAAAAAAAAAATAGTAGCCCATACTTACTGAGATTAAACTCTGAAAAAAACAGCTTAGGTAGACTTTTCCCACCACTGAGATTTTTCTTTCTTTTCTTCTTTTCTTTTTCTTTTTTTTAAAATATATTATCAATTCAGCTCCTAACAGAAGGTGAAATGTTCTCCTGATTTAAAAATAAAACAAGGGCAGCCCGGGTGGCTCAGCGGTTTAGCACCGCCTTCAGCCCAGGGCCTGATCCTGGAGACCCGGCATCGAGTCCCACATCAGGCTCCTTGCATGGAGCCTGCTTCTCCCTCTGCCTGTGTCTGCCTCTCTCCGTCTCTCATGAATAGATAAATAAAATCTTTTAAAAAATAAATAAAAATAAAACAGGGACGCCTAGGTGGCTCAGTGGTTGAGTGTTTGCCTTTGGCTCAGGGTAGGATCCCAGGGCCCTCCCTACAGGGATCCTGCTTCTCCCTCTGCCTATGTCTGCCTCTCTTTGTGTCTCTCATGAATAAATAAAATGTTAAAAAAAAATAAAACAAAATAAACCAGGAGCACCTGACGACTCAGTTGGTAGAACATGTGACTCTTGATCTCAGGGTCATGAGTTTGAGCCCCACATTGGGTATAGAGACTACTTAAAAAGAAAAAATAAATAAATAAAAATCCACCTAAAAAAATAAAAGCAAAGCAGAACTTCTTTAGGAAAAGGCTACTGAACACGTGTTCCAGTAACAAAGAGGCATACTTGATTAGAAGGAAGATGAAAAGTTTTTGTCTAAGCCAATATAATATTCTTGTACTATATGATAAAGAATGGAGTGAGAGAGAACATTTCAAAGCTTAGTGACTAAATAGGAGTGTAAATTTGTATGGAAAATAAACAATGACTTTGGCGCGCCTGATGGCTCTGTGCTTTGTTTCCTGGTCACTCACTCATCAAGTAGTTATTAAACCTCCACCAAATGTACAGGACAGTTACTGATGGAGGAGATTAGTGCTACAAATAATTCAAAGACATTCTTGTCCTCTAAGAACTATATTTTAATTACTAAAATAATAATCCTGTTTGTTGAGTGCCTACCATAAGCCAGTTGGAGTGCTGGTCACCTCACAGTTATCTAACTGCAATCTTCCCAAAACCCTGTGAGGCAGGCATTAATACCATTTTATTTAAAGATGAACAATGGGGGTGCCTGGGTGGCTCAATGGGTTAAGCATCTGCCTTCAGCTCAGGTCATGATCTCAGGGTCCTGGGATCAAGCCCCACATCAGTCTCCCTGCTCAGCGGGGAGCCTGCTTCTCGCTCTCCCTCTGCCTCCTCCCCTGCTCATGCTCTTTCTCTCTCGCTCTCAAATAAATAAAATATTAAAAAAAAAAAAAAGTGAGCCAGAGAGATAGCTTGACCAGGATCACACAGCTAACAGTTGGGAGAACACAGACTTGAATCTTCGTTATATGATTCCAAGGAAAATTCACCACCAGCACAGCAAGAGACTGGGCATTGCCCTAGGCTGAATGTTATGGGATGCAGAAGACCCCTGGGGACTGACTGGGGTGCTTTGGAAAGCTGCTCTATTCTCATTGGCACTTTTTGATCTTCAGGCTGGTGGGCTTAGAGGAGAAAGAAAGATGGACCATGTTTGAAAGTCCAGCCTGAGATACGGACCAGCCCTGCAGGTGGAGAGTCTGTGACACCTGACTTGACAGAGAAGCTTGCTGTGCTCTGGAAAGACAAGGCCAACCTGCTCACCAACCCCATAGATGCATGCAGGTTGCGGAGTAGAGGAGCAGGAAGCTCTGCTGTTTCCTCAGTGCTGCGTGGCCAGGACTCACTGCTGTGCTCAGCTCAGGGCCCCACACTGTCTGAAGTCACTCAACAGGAGCATCTGGTGCTTTGTAGAGGAGCATAAAGCGGAGAGAAGGTAAGTGTATCACCCAGATCATCCAGGGCCACTAGTTTGTTACTGAGATGGTAACGGAACATTCTGGAAAGAAATAGTGGACTTGGTCTAATTCAGCAAAAAGTTTTTGGCTCATACAGTTCCCTGTCCTGCAGGACAGATCCTGGAAAGCTTGAGATGGAAGGTTAAGGGCAGCTTTCAGCTTGACACGGACACAATCCCCAAAGAGACCCCCTACCTACACCAACATGGACTTTTGACCTCACTCGAAATGTTCTTCCCAGGGTCAGTTTTACCCAAGAGCAGAGGAAAAGGCTGCTGGCGACACCTGAGTTCAGAAACATACAGGCAGTGGTGTTCTGGAAAATGCTAAGCGGGCAGATCTTTGGGAGGCGGGGAGGACAGGTTTGTGGTCAGCCACACTCCGTGGTGTAGACGCTCAACAGTGACCTATTTCAAGGCACCAGCGGGGCTCGCACAGTCTTGCAAGATTCCTGATAATTTAACAATCAGCTCGCTCACCCCTAGGGTCCTCCTGTTTGACTCACACGTGCCTACAATATCTTCAACTGGAGAGGATGTTTCTTATGCCACAGAGAGATGAATGCTGATATGCTGGCAGAGGGGACCTGGTCACACTGAGGTTCAGTCACCAAGGACCCTGCCTCCAACACATTGACTGAGGGGCCAGAAGAGATGATCACTCACTCCCTTCTTCACCGTTTCCACCAGCTGATGGTCTCGAACGAACGGGAGCGACACCACTTTACATAGCTCTGATTCAGCCAGCAGGAATATGTTCTGATGGAATGCTTTCCATACTTGGAACTTTTTTTTTTTTTTTTAAGGGAAGGGCTGGAAGAAAAGGAACTAGTGGCTACCAAGACGGAACAACCTTTTTTAAAAAAAAAAAAAAAATTTATGTATTAGAGAATGAGAAAGAACATGAGAGTACAAGCGGAGAGCAAGGTAGAGGGCCAGAGGCAGAGGGAGAAGTAGGCTTGATCCCAGGACCCTGAGATCATGACCTGAGCTTAAGGCAGACAACTTAACCAACTGAACCACCTAAGGGTCCCTGGAACTTCTTTTAAAATGTATTTTTAAAGGTCTTTCTAGGGATCCCTGGGTGGCGCAGTGGTTTAGCGCCTGCCTTTGGCCCAGGGCGCGATCCTGGAGACCCGGGATCGAATCCCACGTCGGGCTCCCGGTGCATGGAGCCTGCTTCTCCCTCTGCCTGTGTCTCTGCCTCTCTCTCTCTCTCTCTCTGTGTGTGACTATCATAAATAAATAAAAATTAAAAAAAAAAAAAGGTCTTTCTAGATCATACTTTATAAGTCACTCGTTGGGGCTGGAATAGGACCAGGTGACTGGGGCAAGAGATGGCTTCTGTCCTAGCACTTGCCCCAGGCTGAGGGAACACGGCCTCCCTGATCAGCACTCGGAGGTTCTACAAGGTTGGGGGGTGGGGTGGGGTGGAATTATGGGTAATTCAGGTTGCATTGTTTGTTTTTTGTTGTTGGAACTGTAGTTTTTCGACTATGAAGCTACACACCTGACAACCAGAAAAATAAAACAGCCCCGAAGAGTAGTACTTCCTGCAGACATGGCATACTGTGCGCTGGCTTCATTATTTTGTGTGTTTGTGTTTTCTTCTCTTGCGACTCCCTGGTAGTGGGAGCCTCACTTGCTAGGAGAACCAGAATCAGCACTGGGTGGGTGAGTTCTTAGAGGTGGCTCATGAGTCAGGAGGCAGGCCAGGGAAGACAAGCAGGCTGTTGTCTGGGCTCCTCAGTCAGCGTGGGGGCAGCATAGCCTGACCCGGGGTGATCTTGACAGAAGGCCCTGGAACCAAGGGAGGCGGTTGTGATGGATCCCCTGCCCTTGGCCAACCAAAGGTCTGCACTCCCCCGAAGGCAGAATCCTTGGGGTGAGCAAGGTAGAGGGCAGGGCCACAGGGTGACAATGGGGGACAGGTGCCCTTACCCTCATGTGTGCATTTTACCAGAGGGGACTCTGTGCATAGGTGAATGGTGGTGCAAACCATTCAGTAGCAAGAGTGTGGAGGGGACTGTCTAATGAGTGGCACTGCTGGAGACAGAAGAGATGGAGAAGGGACATCAAAGGGAGGGCAGACAGGCCAGCAGGACAGGCCAGGGGCCAGAAAACTCCCTGTGCAGCCTGCTGCCCCTCCACACTACGAGCATTAGCAAGTGCATGGACTTCTGATGTGTGACACCTCCTGGCGACCCTAGTGATCACCAAGATGCAGGTGATCTAGGAGGCCTTGTTCCCATAGCCTGGGGGTGACTGCAAAGATATAAGACCTCCGTGGCCCCAATAACTTGGTCCCGTTTACAGGCTTCTGGTTGTGGCCCCAACCAGGACGTGTCCCCTCTCTGCAGTAGACAGCATGGGTGATGCCAAGCTCCCCTTGTCATCCCATCCCTGTACACACAACTGTGCGCAGCAGCAGAGGGCCCTGACTGGTGAGGGGGTCCCCATGGGGCCACGCAGGTCATTGGGACAATCCCATCCATCTCCTTCAGGAGCTCAGGTTGGGCAGTCCAGGGAATATTCATAGGAGCAATCCACTCTGATGCCCACTCTTCCTGGGGATTTCTAGTTATATTAAAAAAAATTTTTAAGGCCAAAAACTTTATCATTGAAGTGATTTGTGTACTGTGTTATGTGCAGCTGTGAACAACTGACCAAAATAGTCACAAGCAGCCAGGATGAGAGAGAAGCACCTAGGCTCTGCAGACCATACTCACTAAAGGCTCTTGGTGCCCTCAGGATGGGTTCTCACGGCCCAGACGCACCCCTCAAACATGCCCTTGCACCTGGGGTCAAGGACGCCTTCCACTTGAACAGAGCGTAGAGACTTTTCCCAAAGTGCCACGTGGGGAGGTAGGAGGCCAACCCTTGCTGTTCAATTGAAGAAATAAGAGAGGCTCAGAGAAGTAAAATGATTTTCCCAGGATCCCACGGAAGGCCAGGGTTAGGGCTGGCATCAGACACAGGGTCCAGTTCCCCCGTCCTGGGCCTTTGGGATCTGGGGTCGCCTCTTCTCTGTGGGGATGTCGAAGAGTAAATAAAGACACTTCAACTGAAAATTCATTCGGAGACCTTTGAGGACCATGTGATAGTACCTGAAAAGCACCCAGATCCCTGAAAGTCTATGAGCCAAACAGAATCCCATTATGTAAGAGGGCAGTGGGCCCCTCGGAGTGGGGGCAGCCACACGCGTTAGCACATAGTTGCTCATGCTCTCCTGCTGGTTGCAAAATACTGTGTCATATTTCATGGAAAGTTCTAAAGGTCACCATGGCACTTGACTGTGAGTGAGACTGCCGTGTCACCTCATGGGGCTTCCGTGTCCCTTCCCTGAGCTGTTTATGCAGCCGAGGCTCTGGAGAGTGACACACCCCCACCCTGCCTCAGGCACCTGTGCCCACACTTGCAAGTCACTCCAGCACGCGCACAGCTCACTCACAGCTGCCCCACGAGCTGGAGTTTTGAGACTCCAGTTTGAGTGACAAGAGGGTGATTTTCTTGGCAAAGACAAACCAAACCACCTCAGCGTAAATAGTTCAACACACACCAATGACATCTAAGCCCCATGACAATAGGGGTATCATCTTTAAAAATACAGAAGTGTTCAGGAAAAGTGAGAAACGATGGCAATAACTATTTTTAGCATGCTCAAGTGTAGCACCTAGAAGTATGAATCCCTAGATGGTCTTAAAATCTTCCAGGGGGTTGGGCAGCCCGGGTGGCTCAGTGGTTTAGCGCTGCCTTCAGCCCAGGGCATGATCCTGGAGACCTGGGATCAGGTCCCACGTCAGGCTCCCTGAATGGAGCTTGCTTCTCCCTCTGCCTGTGTCTCTGCCTCTCTCTGTGTGTGTGTCTCTCATGAATAAATAAATAAAATCTTTAAAAAATAAAATAAATAAAATAAAATCTTCTGGGGACATCATGTACCCTATGGGGCTCCCCAGTGTGTGTGTGGGGGGGTCGTCATGGCCCTTATAGTCCCTGGGGGTCTCTCTGCCAGGCCAAGAGCTCTGCGGGTGGCAGAGACCAGAGCTGCTCCCAACTCCAGCATTCAGAGGGTCCAGGGTGAACCCTGGGCTCTGGAGCTGTAGAGCGGTGCCTTTCACAAACTAGATTCCAAAGATTCTAAAGGCCGAGCATCTGGATCTTCCATTTAGTTCTCTCCCTGAGTTATGTCCTGGAAGGGCCTGAGTGATAAAGGAATGTGCAGAATCCTTGGCAGGGGTCAAGACCTCATCAACTCCCCCAGAGTGTGGCCACCTAAGCCTTCACCTCCCGGGCAGCCAAGCACGGTTTCTGTTTCCAGAATCCGGGGCTCCTCGTGGAGGCCCTAGCTGCTTTTCTCCTTCTAACATCTGGAAGCCACTGGTTTAAAATGAGACCTGAGCTGAAGTTTGCCTTTAATCTGTTTCTTCTGAACAGCGACATATACCATGAAACAGGACGATAAACAGGAAGGTTTTAAATTCTCAGGTCCAACACAGCACCTGAAAGCCACATTGGCTTTACTTATCAGGATGCGATTTTGAGCCATTTAGTTTATTCTTCCATTTTCCTCTCATAAAAGAGATCATAGCACCACCTGAGCCCATTCCCTGGAAGTTCTGAGGGGATCAAATGAGATAAAATTGTAAAAGTATCTTGAAAGCCACAGAGCATTGTACAGAGAGCATCGTCTCAACCTTCAAGCAGCCCGGAAAGAGCCTTGCTGGCTCAGACTCCAAGGGCCTCAAAGACATCCGTGGGGAAAACCACAGCAAAGCCTCAGTTACTGAAAGGCACCTCCTTGGGCCAGACCCAGGGCTGGCTGCCTGGGCTCGGCGTCGGGGGAGGGAGCTGCTAGGAGCAGCCCATGTGCTGGTCCTGCTCCCAATCTCCACCCAGGACTCACGAGTAATTGGACAAAACCCCACTCATCAGCCCAAACACTCAAAGCCCAAGCATTTTATTTCTTCAGTGAGGAACCTAGGGACTTTGCTACTAATGATTTACTCTTTTTAACCACATGCACAAAGAATATTAGTTCTTAGCACCATGTTGCAATGGGGGCTGCTATTCAGGCAAGAACACGGCTGCAGAGCATGCAGCTGGCACAAGTAAAGAGACAGGGAGGATCAGAGGGCAGAAGCCCTCACAGTACATAATGGGGTCCCTGCATCTCAGTGCTGGCTGCCTGGGGTGCCGGGGCACATCACGGGGCAAGCCGGTCAGGGCCCTAAATCATCTGTAAAGAGTGATGTTATGTTTCATATCTTTTGAATAAGGAAATGGCAAAGTGTATAGTGCATCTAACACTTAAAAAGATGCCTGTTGGGTGCTTAATGGTTTAAGTTTCAAATACCCAGCACGTAGGCTGGATAACGTCCCTAGGCTGGTTCACTTCTTGATATTGCCAAGATATCAAAATAGTATTCAGACTGCCTGCTGACACAGATTGACCTTACCCCAAACTGGTCGGATGTGACCGTCGTCACCGTCTCACCTCGACTTACTTTCCATTACTCTAAAGGAGGTGATACTGCCCCTAAGGAAGTGAAAATGGCTCTTGGAAAGGTGCACGTACTCTTTTCACATATAAAGTGCAGGTAGACACATAGTATATACATAGTATATGCTACATCTCTTCTACTAAAATTGCAAGGGGGAGATTAGTAACCAATGTTTAAGAAGGGTACTTGGGGTGGAGGGTGATAAAAAGAAAAGGCTGATTAATTTTAAAAAGGAAGGCAGACAGGGACTTTGCTGAGTATTCATCATCCATCGTAATTAGACAACATACAAGCTGGGACAGTGATAAGCCACAAAATAGTTGAATGTGTACATAATTTTGAAAGATTCCTTTCGGGTTTGGGTACAGCAGGCAGGGGACTAACTGCCTTTCAGTATCCATCACTGAACTGTTTGGTCTTTTTTTCAATCATGTGACTGAGCTGCTTTACTGAAACGAAAATGTAAAGAGAATAAAACACAAACAAAAAAAAATCTCATAATTGGGGATCAGTATCTACAGCAAGGAAAATCAGCAAGGTGCGTTCTCAGTACATTGCTTCCACAAAAAGCTAAAAAAAAAAAAAAGAAAAGAAAAATGTTGGGCAACCCTTCTGTAAGCAGCAGCATGAAGAAAGAGCACCTCCTGGCATGCATGCCATCTGGCTGTTATCTCTTATCTCTGGCCCAGAGGTGGAAGATTAGCCAGGAACATTACCCCCATCTTTCCCCAATGAGGAGAATGTGCAAAGGGGAGGTGGGCGGTGGGGGGGTTGGGGTAACTGAGTGACAGGCACTGAGGAGGGCACTTGATGGGATGAGAACTGGGTGTTATACTATATGTTGGCAAATCGAACTTTGATAAAAACAAATGAAAAAAAAAATGTTTGAGAATGTAGCTTCCTCCCTTCAGGCGATGACATGGGGCTGGTGGAGGAAGGGTTCCTGCTGGATCAGAGGGTGAGGAGGACGGTGGGGGTTCTCCTCCCAGAAACCTAGGAGCCACAAGAGCCAGGGCAGCGTGCCCCTCACATGTCCCCACCCAGGGGAAAGGCTGGAAAGAAACTGGACCCACTGCAGTCAAGGGACTCCTTGACGTTTGGAGGGTAAGACTCAGAAACAATGCTCCAGAGAATCTGTTGTCTTCCTCTTCCCTCCCTGGAGGCTTTAGGGGAGCAGTCAGACCCCGAGCCAGCCTGTCACGATGTGGTGACAATGAGGCAGGCCTCTCCTCCATCAGCCTGTCCTGGAGTCTCCATACTCAATGGGCTGTGGTCACCGGCAACCCCACCCCTTCGTTTCAACAAGTCTAAGCGCCCAGACGGGCCAAGTACTAAGGAGCAATACATTCAAGTATTTTTGGTCATCAACATCTTGCTGTCATTGAAAATGTAAGTTTTTTTTATAAACATTTTATTTATTGGGGGTAGCCCCGGTGGTGCAGCGGTTTGGTGCCGCCTGCAGCCTGGTGTGTGATCCTGGAGACCCGGGATCGAGTCCCATATCGGGCTCCCTGCATGGAGCCTGCTTCTCCCTCTGCCTGTGTCTCTGCCTCTTTCTATGTCTATGAATAAATAAATAAAATCTTAAAAAAAGATAAAAAAATAAAACATTTTATTTATTTATTTATTGGGGACACAGAGAAAGGCAGAGACACAGGCAGAGAGAGTAGCAGGCTCCCTGTGGGGAGCTTGATATAGGACTTGATCTCAGGACTCTGGGATCATGACCTGAACCAAAGGCGGACACTCAACCACTAAGCCACCCAAGTGCCCGGAAAGTACAAGTTTTTGTACAGCAAAGGACACGATGGAGAGGAAGAAAAAACAGCCCACAGAAAAGGAGAAGAAATCCACGAAGCACACATTTGCTAAGTGTCTGGCAACTGAATGTAGAAGGAACATCTATAATTCAGCAACAAAAAGACAATCCAATGGAAAAATGAATAGACATTTGCCCAGAGAAGATATACAAGGGGCCCTAAGTGCATGGGAAAACGCCGGATGTCCCAAGGAAAGGCCGGTTCAAAACCACACTCAGATAGCACCTTGCATCCACCAGGAGGGCAACAGCAACAAGTGGGAAGTTGCAGGTGTTGGGGAGGTGGAGTGACGGGAAGCCTCAGGTGTTGTCGGGGGGAATGCATGATGCCACAGCTGCTATGGAAGACAGCGTGGACATTCCCCATCAAGTTCAACACACAGTTGCCACAGGACCCAGAAAGTCCACGCCTAGCTATCCACCCCAAAGAGCTGAAAACAAGTGTTCAGAGACGTGAATATCGAGGTTCACAGCAGCATTATTCACAGTAGCCAAAAGGTGGACACAACCCAAACGTCCATCAACAGATGGACGGATAAACAACATGTGGCCTGTCTGTACAATGGGCTAGTATTCTTGCATAAAAAAGAACAGAACCCTGGCACCTGCTACGACTACAACGTGGATACATCTTCAAAACGGCACGCTGAGTAAAAGCAGCCAGACATGAAAGGTTATATTTTGTATGATTCTATTATATGAAGTGTCCAGAAGAGGTAAATCAAAAGAGGCAGGAAATAGATCTGTGTTGCCAGGAACGAGGAGGAAGGGGAACTGGGAGTAGTGGGTGTAAGGTTTCCATTTGGGGCGATGAAAAAGTTCTGAAAGTAGACGGTGGTGAAGGATGCACAGCCATGTGAACATACTTAATGCCTCTGAACTATACACTTTAAAATGGTTAAGACAAGGCACCTGGATGGCTCAGTCGGTTGAGTGTCTGACTCTTGGTTTGGGCTCAGGTCACAATCTCAGGGTCATGAGATCGAACCCCACATCAGGCTCTGCACTCAGTGGGGAATCTGCTTAGGATTCTCTGTCTCCCTCTGCCCATCCCCTACAAAATAAAATTAAATAAACTAGTTAAGATGGTAAATGATAGGTTGTATTTTACCACACAAAAAAGAGTTAAATTAGGGACGCCTGGGTGGCTCAGCAGTTGAGTAGTCTGCCTTTACCTCTGGGCGTGATTCTGGATTCCTGGGATCAAGTCCCACATCAGGCTCCTTGCATGAAGCCTGCTTCTCCTCCCTCTGCCTGTGTCTCTGCCTCTCTTCCAGTGTCTCTCATGAATGAATAAATAAAATCTTTAAAGAAAGAGCTAAATTAGACCATGCAGATGATAGAGGAAAATATACATGAATTCCCCTACCATCCGGATTTAGGGAAAGGCTTTCTATTGACGCTTAAGTGTTTTTACCTACAGTCCAAGAGCCATTTCCATGTTTCTTGAGAGTCATCTATTCATGTCTGTTGCCATATTGGCTCAAAAATATCATCTCTGTTTTTTTAAGGCCACATAGCAGTCTACTCTGTGGACATACCTTCTTTGTTGTATCCAGCTACTCTCCTAGATGCAAGCCTATTTCAGTGTATCTGCTGAGAGGACCTAGAAGCAGTGATGCCCCAGCAGCTGTGAGTACATTTAGCACCTAGATCCTATTTCTAAATTATATTGGCCACTAAAAGTAGAAAGGGCTCTTTGGAGATTCCAGGTCAGGGCAGGGAAAGGACAAGATGAGACCGGAAGACTTTGTTTTACCAGAAAGTAAGGCAGTGCTCCTAACATGACAATGCGGACAGTCACAGGAAACAGGGACCAGCCCAAGGGGCTCCTGCCAGCAAGAACAAGATAATAATCATGACAAACCAAACCATTGAATAAAAGGACATACCTACATACATACATATGTAGGAAAGGAAATTTCCTTCCTTAGTAGAATCCCAACTAATCAATATATATATATAGCAATAACTCAGGCAAAACTAATCAATTGATGCTAAAACTCACAAATGAAAGTTTGATGAGAGATTTTCATGTAATTCCAAAGCAGCTCCCCATGAAATATTTATTGCTTACGAAGGGAAAAACAGCAATTTTGTTAGGACCTCACCATGGTAGCTACTTCCCTTAACCAGGGGATGGGTGGGTCTGCATCACTAGTAGTGGGTCAGAGCGACATCATGTGCTTCCCCTTGCGACACGAGGACAGGACATCAGGCCTGTGGCACTGCTGCCCAACCAGCAAACCCGAATCTAATTGTAAGGATGCATCAGACAAACCCTGAATGAAGCAAAGTCTGCCCAGTAACTGGCCTGTGGTCTTGGAAAATGTTGGGATCATGAGAGACAAGACTGAGGTAGCTCCAGATTGACAGTCTTGGGAGAAAGGAGAATCACATGCAGTGCCCGACTGGGGGCTTCCTCTTCCAAAACATGATGCTATGGAGATAACTCGTGAACAGTGAATGAAGCCTGTAGTTCAGTGAATACGATCAGATTAATGTCAATTTCTTGATTTTAAAAAAAAACGATTTTATTTATTTATTTATGAGGGACACAGAGAGAGAAGCAGAGACATAGGCAGAGGAGAAGCAGGTTTCCTTCAGGGAGCCCGATGCGGGACTCAATCCCAGGACCCTGGGATCATGCCCTGAGCCAAAGGCAGATGCTCAACCGCTGAGCCAGCCAGGTGCCCCTATTTCTTGATTTTGATAATTAAACTCTACTTTGGAGTATGTTCCTGTTTTTATAAAATATACACTGAAGCAATTAGGGGTACAAGGACATTATGCCCTGCAACTCATTTTTGACGGTTCAGATTTTAGATAAACACACATAAATATTTACGTAGTGGGGGTGGGGGAGATATAAGCCATTGCGTGAAAATGTTCACAGTGGGGAATCAGGCTGGAGGGTATATGAGAATTCTCTGTACTATTTTTGCAATTTTTTCTGTGTGTGTGAAATTGCCAAATAAAATGTTATTTTTAAAAAGGAATTAAGAAATAAAGCAGCAGGGCAAGAATGCAAGGTTCATTAGCATCTCCTTTCACTCTGCCCCACAATCACCCAGGCAGGCTTTTAAAGCGCTGGAGAGCTCTACCAGTTCTCTGGGGGAACGGAGATTCTACTGGGAAATTTCCCTTGGCTTCTCCCAAACAGCAACACCGCCCCTTAGAATAACAACCCAGCGGCTGGGCGGCTGGCGCCCAGGATACCTTTCAGGGACACCTGCGTGGTAGCCAGCAGAGGGCGCTCTCCCAGGGGACCCACGCTGGGTGCCAGGCCACATAGCTCTGCGATGTGTTGGCTGAACTTTTCAGGAAACTTGGATGCCACACATACTTTTCCTTTCTTTGCGGGTAGGCGAGATGAGTCACGTTTTTTTGAAGTCGGCTCAGGCCCCAGGATTCAGTCTCACCAGCTGCCCCGATCCAGAAGGCTCCAGCAGCAGCGGGTGAGCCCAGGGCCCTGGCCCGGCTTTGGCTGAGCCAGGGCAGCTCAGGGGAGGTCAGAGGACGGGGCACAGCACTCTGGAGCACGGGCAACTCAGGGAAAGTCTTACTTACCCTGGGCGGGGGGACCCCAGCTCTGGCTCAGAGCCCTCCAGCCCCACCACCTTCTCCCATCTCATGGTCCCTAATCAGGGCCTACTGATTCTTCAGGCCTGGCTGGTCCATTCATTTGTTCATTGCTCCTCCCTCCCCGCCACCTTCATTCACTCAAACGGCCTCTCTGATAGCGGGGACCCCAGGACAGAGAGCTGAAGCACAGGCCTACCCCTGCGCCTGCCTGGAAGAAGAGGTGCTGCAGGTTCCCCAGGAGGTAGTAGAAATGGAGCCTGGCGTGTATGAAGTGTATTTCAGGATCAACGCCCATGACAAGGAAAGGAAGGAGGCAGGGTTGGGCCACAGACCTAAGTGAGGGGCAATGCAGACCCAACGAGGCCCCTGCAGAGTTCCAGAGCGGAGATGATGCCCCAGAGTTGTCCTGAGTGGGGCAAGGGGGCCAGTCCTTCACACTCATGTGCAGGCCAGCTCAGGAGGGGGCATGACCCTGTGTCAGGGTGTTCCCTGTCATGGGCACAGCCAGCAGCTTGGGGTCTGAATCCCTCATTCCTGAAGGGAATGGTGTGCATCCCTGGATGGGGAATGTCAGGGGCCAGGCAGGCAGGCAGCCAAGGGCCAGGGTGTGTGGGATGTGGTGAGACTTCAGATTTCCACTTGAGTGTGGTGGGGGAGGAATGAGGGTGGGGGAGTTGAAAAGGATGATAAGATTTATGACTTAAAACAGGGGAACGCAATCCCACCGGCCATCTGCTTTTATAAATAAAGATTTATCGGAATGCAGTTCACATTATGTCTACGGCTGCGTATCTTCAAGAGACACCAGGCGGCCCACAAAGCCTAAAATATTTACCATCAGGCCTTGTCCAGGAAACATGTGCTGGCCCTGATTTGAAAAGACTCTCTCCTTCCACAGCCTCCCTAGCAGCCAAATAGCCCCTCACAGGGTCCGAGGCCCCTCAAGACCCTGCCCAGTACTCACCCTCCATTTGCACCACTCCATTTAATGGCTGAGTTTACATTCTATCACCCACATATGCCAAGGGGCTGCTCCAGGGCTGTCAGGACCCTGGCGGAAGTGGGTTCCCAGAGCAGTGGAGTGACAGTCCTTGGTATCTCCACCTGTGTCAGGAACAGCCTTTCCAGCCTCCACCCAACGACAACCCTGCCTAACCCTGTGGAGGGGCCCCAGCTGTGTCCTGCTCAGCCTCTCGGTACGTCCTTGTGTCCATCACGGGAAGGAAGAGGGCCACATCAATGATGAGTCCAAAAGACGAGCTAATGTGTACGAGGAGAAAATGAGTGAAAGAAAATAAAGTCAGGGCCCAGAGGCCATAAGCAGGGATTCCATCCACTCTGGCAGCTGGAATTGGGAGCATGTGGTAAAAGTGAGCAACATCTGGCTGGGGTTAGGATGCGGAGAAGCCCGTGTCTGCCCATCCTAGGGCTGGGAAGGGAGAGTTTTAGGGTCCCTTAAGGCGCATCATGGGGCAAGTTTCCCTGCTCGCCATGTGCCTTCAGCATCTTGGAAAGGTTGCAGATTGCTGGCTGAGCCCCCACCCCACCCCAGGCCTCTTGCTGCTGCAGCATGGGCACCTGCCACACAGGTCCTGGGACCTGCTCTGAGAGCGAGGTTCAAAACCAGGCCTGCAAATGATGCCCTGAGACCATCGGCAAACTCGAGAATCTGCTTACGTGGAAGCGGGGGCTGGACCACATACTCAGGACACCCTAGAGCTGACTCCTTTCAATGGAGGTGCCACAGCTTCTGTGGCTGAGAGCTTCTGGGCTTCTTGTTACTGCGCCTGGACTCTGGACGTATCAGCCAGTTGCACCCAAGTGCAGAGCACAGCACCCAGGCACTCACCTGCACTGCTGGCAGGTCCCCCGCTCCATCCGCTGGGCACACAAGGCGCTGCCCCTGCAGCTGTGTGGCCCAGGCTCCCTTGTGAGCTGGCTTCCAGCTGGGGTGAGAGAGAGAGGCCTTGGGAAGCATCTCTGGCCGTGGCTGCATCCCCTCCGGTTCCCAATGTGACAGCCAGGCAGACTGACCTCAGCTCCGGGGCCCAGTTCCACCGGCCATGTCTGCACGCCCTTGCCTCATGCTGCCCTCCTCCCTCCACCTCATCTACCCAGGAAGGCTTTTTTACTGATCTCTGGTTTGCCTCCCTGACTCTAGCCTGGCTTCTCAACAACACCCTCGCGTTTATAACCATAGAGCCCCGAGGTCCTGGCTGTTGGGAACGCACAGGTAGTTTGCTGGCACCGGTAGGACCCCGACTGGCACTTCACATGAACAGATTCCTTAAGAGGACAGGAGAAGAAAGCAGCCTCCAGTTCCAGACCCAAGGGCTGAGGGACACGTGCCACTCTGTGGGCCCTCATAGGCGCGACAGGCTGGTGGCACTCATGGGCTGATGGGCCGCCTGGGGCTGGCCGGGCGAGCTGAGGCAGGGAGGTTCCCGGCACCGGGGAGCCCTTGGCGTGTGAATCAGAGACTCAAGGTTCTAAATTAAAGTTCATTCCTCTGTACCCAGCACAGAACCTCTGGCATTTCACGGGAAAACAAACTTTTATTTGAAAAATAAACTCGAGTTGCTGGGAGAGAAAGGAGGAGCTCTCCATAATCCAAGACAGACATGGTGTGAAAGGACCAGAAGTTTTCCAAGTTAAACAAACTTCTCTGGAAAGCCTGTGCAAATTTCAAAAGGCTGTCCTGGCATCCATTGATACAGACCCATGGACAAGGAGCTGGCCTGACAGCCCTCAGATGCAACCAACCTGCTCCAGGACGACAGTCATCTGTGGCGGGGTTTTGGGGTTTTAGTTGAAGTATGAACAGAGAATTGATTGATTTTGGGTGTTGAAAGTACCCACGACCTTGGGCACAGCGGTGAGCCGATCTTAGAACCTGGAACTTGGAACGTCCAGCATTGCACATCCCTGGCAAATCCCCAGAGCTTCCTTCCACCCAAATGATTGTGCTCTAGAAGCTCCCAGCCAGCCTTGCTTCGCAGGCATTCCACACCCGTCCTGCGGGTCATGACCATCTATGGTGGTATCTTCCAAAGTGCAGCCCCGGCCCCACCCCACCACCAAACCAGCTGTGTGGGCCAGAGAAGGCATGCTTCTAGAACAGGCAAGCATCGAAGTGAAACTAGAACGCAGGGGCCAGGGGCAATACTGTTCTGGGGCAATACCGTTCCTTGAGAAACGGTTTTCAGTCTCATGTACGCACGTGCTGGATGACAGCCTGAGACATCTCCCTTGCTGGGGGTCGCAGCCCAAGACGTTCTGAACCCACTGTGAAGCTTCTGGCCTCATCTTCATGCCCCAGGCTGAAAGTTCCTTCGACCTGGCTGATGCAGACTCCCTGGGTGCCAAGGTCTGTCCTCCACCTTCTCCTCTTTGCCCGTCCTACAGATCCAAGAGTCACGACCTCGAGTAGCCGTCAATATAATCACAGTAGGTGGCTGTCCAGGTCAATGATTTTCAAAAATAACGCTTCCGCCAGTAGCAGTCACTCGGTGTGAACTGCTGCCCATACAGGTGCCATTTCTTGCTCAGTAGGGGAGAGGGGGGACCGCTGGCAAAATGCCACCCTATCTTAGCCGCCAAGAGCCACCACTGCCCAATCGTGGGGTTCTGAGAAGACAACAGCTTCCTAAAAAGCATGGTTTTGGTGTTAGAAATTCCCTCTCAGTTATATGCTGCAGGTGGCAACTGCCCCCGAAATATGTGACCTTTAGTTTCTATACTGAACATCTTAGTTTGAACACCTTTGTCAAACCCTTCCCAAAGACAATTTCAGTCCAAGGCTGGAGGGAAAGGTTAAAGGCACTGTAGCTCTCAGAGCCCGGAGCCCACACAAGAGGAAGAAGACAGAGAAGGGAGCCCTGGGGCCCCCAAAATGACTTTGCCCCGTTACTGTGTGATAAGGACCAGCCCTTTCCCTGCAGGTGACGGCAGCTTTACATCCCTCCTCCAGACACACCTGCTCATCCAGGTGCATCCGCAGGCCAGGTCCCCAGGCTCTCCTCGGGGAGGGCAACAGTCGGAGGCCTCAAGGCCGTGTGAAGGCTCTAAGTGGCCCTGGGGAGGACCTTGCAGAGCACGGGGAAGCAAGACATGAGCACGTGAAACATTAAACACACGATTTTCCCCAAAGACAGGAGGTAACAGCAGCACAGTGCAGGGGAACACAGACGGCGCAGATGCTGAAAATAACAGTTATATTTCAGGGCCCTGGCAGACTGCTCACAGCAAGCATAGCCGGGTAAGGCCTTCTGCAGGTGGCGGCCTCAGAGGAGGCGGGAAGCCACCTAAACTGATGTCCGGGTCCATTCTGGTGGCTCCCAGCTGCTCCCCAAGCTCCCCGCTCAGCGGCCGACTCCCGCCTCCAGAGCGCAGGACATTCCCCTGTAACACACACTGACAGCTTCCCAGTTCACTCAGCCAAGTCCCGGGATCCTGCCCTGGCCCACAAGGCCCTCCTCACCTCCCTGACCTCGCCGCCCTCTCCCTCCCGACTCAATTCTAGCCATGCCAACCAGCAGTCACACCTGCTCAGGACATTTGCACTGCTCCTGCCCCTGCTATGCATAGCTGCCCCACACGCCCCCCTTGGCTGCCCAGCTCCCTGGTTCCGTCCCACTTCCCACCCCGCTCAGAGCTTCCACATCCCTCAGTCCGGCACAGTGCAGCACCCTCCAACCCTCACCCCTTTACCCATCTTTTTTTTTTTTCGGTACCAGCTGACATTTCTGCACGCACAATACATGGGTTTCATCCACTCTCCTCCCTGGAATGTACTCCCCATGAGAGCAGAACTCCCTTGTCCCTGGCTGTATCCTCCGTGTCTGGAAGGTTCCCATTACATACGAGGGAACACAAGCAGTCAGTGGCAGAAGGCCCCCTTAAAAACCCTGGCCGGGCCGGTCAGGTGTGAGTTCAATCTGTCTGCTCGGTGACATCTGCTTTCTCCTCTTAGGGGCACGTTTGAGGGTGAACAATCTGAGCTGGAAAACCCAGGCAGGAGGGGAGGGTGGAGGAGGGTCCGCCTCTGGTCTCTGGGCACAGGCCAACCTGCAGGGACACACGGCTCGGGACGTGGGACTCTATCGCCCCCTAGTGGTCACTGGGCCACACAGCCAGAAACCCCTCCAGCCGCGCGTGGAGGTACTGTTCATGGCACCCAGACCTGCTCTCACCCCCACGTTTTCCTATGGAAAATCAGGTTCAAACAAGCATCCAGGACATATAGGCAAAAAGAGGGCACATGCTAACCCCCTCTTGTCTTGCATGTGGGAGAGATTTAACAGGGGCGGCCTTCTTTCGGCTGCGGTCCCGGGTGGACCAGCTGGCCTGAGACTTCCGCTACGTGATGTGGCCACCCCTTCAGAGCCCCTCCAGGCACCCAACACTATGTGGGAACTTTACGGAAGAAAATTTTTCTTTTTAAAGGAAATCGCGGAAGGGGGTGGCACATAGAAAACGTGAATTTCCAGAAGGCAGATCTCAAAACCATCAGGCCTTGCCAGATGTCTGCCTGATAAGCTCACTCGTTCACTGACTTCCTGGAGGGTGAGTCTGGGAAGACAAATAATAATAAAGCTGGGAACTGGGCAGCCCGGGTAGCTCAGCAGTTTAGCGCTGCCTTCAGCCCAGGGCAAGATCCTGGAGACCTGGGATTGAGTCCCACGTCGGGCTCCCTGCATGGAGCCTGCTTCTCCCTCTGCCTGTGTCTGTGCCTCTTTCTCTCTCTGTTTCTCATGAATAAATAAGTAAAAATATTTAAAAATCTTAAAAAAATAAAGCTGGGAACTGGCATATAGAGCGAGGCTTCCGCCAACCTGCACAGCGCATTCCCTCCTGTCAAGACGTCTACACAGCCCTTCCCTGGCTCAGTGATGGACTCCTAATGGGACTGCTCCTTCCCCCATCCCCCTACCCGAAACAGCACCCACCCCCATCGGCCCTTGTCCCCTGCTCTGTTTTTCTTTGGGGGGGGGGGATTAAAGGCTGTCTGTGCTCCAATTCTCCTCCCCTCAGCCCTCCATCTGGAATATTCTGGATTATCTCCCCCAGCTTTACTTGGCTGCCATCGGGATGAATCTCACCTCTGTCACCAAAGAGATGTGTATCAGCCAGGACCCTTTAACGACATTATCACAGAAAAATGTAACTTAAAAGAGACTAGGCTACAAGGATGTCTATTACCTAGAACACTGAGCTCAGTGATGCAGACCGCACTGAGGATTACATTCCCACCTTCCTGTTCCATCATCTTGCACGTTGGCCATGGTCCCAAGCTGGTGGCCATGGCTCTAGAAACCACATCCTCACACCACAGTCAAAGTAAGGACAGGGTATCAGTCCCCATGTATCTCTTCTGTTGTGGGAGGTGCCTTTCCTATGATCCCTCACAGAGTTCTCCTTACATTTTGTTGGCAAGACAGAAGTCCCTGAGGTCCCCCTCAAGGCCAGCAACCCTGAAGCCAGGCACTTCCCCAAATAGGAAAGGATAATTCCAACTGAATTAAACCAATCATAAGTCCTGCCCTGGGCTGGGCTCTGAGTAAAACCAGGCTCTGTTGTGAAAAATGGAGGGAGCAGCTGTCAGATGGGTTCTCAGAGTCCGCCAACACCCACTAAGGAGGAAACCATAGTTGGAACTTTGGAGAAGGAAGGGGCAAGGGACGGGTGGCAGAAAAAATAAGAGAAAGGGGCTGCACAGAGCAGCCAAGGGCAGCATGGCCACCTGTCCATGTCTCCACAGCCAGAGATGATCTCAGCAACAGGCAGGAAAACATTTCTAAGAATGTGCCTAATGGACGAAGGGGACTTAACTATCTGACGGTATTTGCACAGATGTGTGCATATGCTCTAAGAGACATATGTGCATGTAAGGCCCAAACAGGCAGAGGAAAGACCGACCGTACATGAGAGCTCCTCAGGGCCCCACAGAGAAGCTGCCACTGAAAGGCAGAGTTGATTCAGTGAGATCAGAGGGGCCGGCTGGCTCATCTTAGGAGCAAAATCCTGGAGTCCTCAGGAAAGGGACGGGTGCTTAGCACCTGCTGCATTCTGGGCAGACCAGCTTATGTGCACCGGTGCCACCACTGAGCTTTGTGACCCTGAATGAGGCACGTGTGGCAGGGATAAGCAGCTGCCTTGCAGGGGTGCCATGAGGCAGATGCAGGCTCTGTGTGCAGACCTGAACTTGAGTCTGCTAAGAGTGCACTGCTAAATGCTGTGGCAGCAGCAGGAAAGGCCCGGCACCTGTGCCAGTGAGGAAATGTGCAAAATGCAAAATGCAAAAAAAAAAAAAAACTGTGCAAATGTGCAAAAATGTGTCTTCATGGTGCAAAGAGGACATCCACACACCAGCAGTGCAAATCCCCGAGCAGCCCAGACGGGCCCAGATGCCTGAAGCAGGGTGATGGTAGCTCCAGGGGGACAGATGGCCTGGCCAGGGCCATGAGGGCAAACAGGTGTCCCCACAGCAAAAGCCCAGCAGTCTACTGGAGAACAGGAACCAACACCAGAGATGGACTCATGTCCTTGCCCCCATCACAACCCACCCGTGTGTTTTGGGAGTCCCCTCATTGGCTCCTTGCCTCTCAGCTTGTAAATGTACTCATCTCTCCTATCTTGGAGTAAACAGGCCAATCCAAAACTTTAACCCTAACCCATCCCATTTGCTACCAGTCCATCTCTATTTGCCAGGACAGGCTCAGCTTGGCCACAGAAAGAAATGAGCTCCGGGTTCTCAGGGGGTTGACATAGAAAGGGTTTCTTTGGCTCAGGTTGCCATTCCTAGGCAGGGAGGCTGCTGGCCCCGGCTGCCCTCGCCACCGAGGAGCCAGATCTGGGCTGAATGCCTCCTGCACCCTCAGCCTCCCGCACCCTCAGCCTCCTGCGCCCTTGGCCTCTTGAATCCTCAGCCTCCTGCATCCTCGGCATATGGTTTTCTTCGCCTCCAGCCTTGTAGATGCACATGGGAAAGAAGCAACATCCTGTCCTGTCACCCCCTTTGGTACAAACCCCTTCCTGCAGTCCCAACCCTGCTGCAGGGAGGGGTGGGGTGAAGGAGAGGAGCTCGCATATGGGGGGGGGCACCAGGGGCTGCCACCCCCTGCCCCCCTTCCCATACAAGCCACACGCCTTTAAAGAAGGCATCTCCTACTCAACCCCTTGGCCAATTAACACGCTCTCCTTCCTTGCCCAGCTACTGAAACTGTGCTTTTGAAAATCACCCGTGATTTTGAGGTGAGGCCACGAGGAACTGGTCTCAAGACCAGCCTTCTTCTTCCCCAGAGTGGGGGCGCCTGAGTCACGTGGCAACTTCCCTCCCTGGAAGTGTCCTTGTGATGTAAAGATCCTGAGCCGCACCTGACACGAACACCTATTTCCTCCCTGTGAGATGCCTCGAGGCCTCGCTGTCCCATGGAGGGTCCCAGTAACTAAGTACCTTACAGTCTGCAGGCCAGAAGGCTGAATCACGGTGTCAGCAGGGTCCCACCCCTCTGAAAGCTGTGGGGGATGCTCCTTGCCTCCTCAGCTTCCAGTGCTGCTGGTAGCAAGCCCCTGGCATCCCTCGGCTGGTATACGCATCTCTCCAATCTCTGCTTTTGTCACATGGCTTCACCCCCTGTGCCCATCTTCACATCCCCATCTTCTTATAAAACACTCATCATGTTGGGTTTGGCACCCAGCCTACTCTAGTATGACTTTATCTTAACTAGTTATATCTGTCATGGCTTCATTTCAATAAAGGTCACACACTCAGAGATACGGGAGCTCAGGGGCACCTGGGTGGCTCAGCAGTTGAGCATCTTCCTTCGGCTCAGGTTGTGATCCCAGGGTCCTGGGATTGAGTTCCGCATCGAGCTCCCTGCATGGAACCTACTTCTCCCTCTGCCTATGTCTCTGTCTCTCTCTCTGTGTCTCTCATAAATAAATAATTAAAATCTTTTTTTTTTTTTTTAATAGAGAGATATGGGGGTTTGGACCTAAACATATCTCTTTGGCAGGGACACGGGTAAACCCACAAAAGTTATTATAAGGATTAAATGAACTCATATAGTTTTCTAATCTACCTAATAGTGTCTGAAATAGATTATTTATCCTACCGGATTCTCCAACTGGTCCTTGCCTGGTAACTTGACTTTATTTCCTACATGACCCCTTGGTGCATAGGAATTACAGGCCCTGCTAACCTGATGCTGCCCCTGGCCTTTGCAACTAGATCTAATGCTTATTAGCATAGATGGACAATTCACTCGATGGTGGTTTCGGGTGTCTGCTGTGTGCAGAGCCTGCAGGCTACTAATGTACCTCCAGGAACTACAATAAAACAACACTTTTAGACTCCATTTCAGCTTCTTCCTCCATGCCACCACATGAATAGCAGCACAATAGTCCACAAAACAGAGTACTCAACCCCTTCCCCCAGCTTCTAGAAAGATCACAAGATGCCATTATTGATTCTCACGCAAACTCAGAATGACATTGAGAAAGCAGCTGGCTATAGGTCTCAAGTCTGTTCAAGCATCACTCATGGCAAACAACAGCATTGATCAGAAACCATCTCCTTTTACTGGAGGCTTGGGGATCATGCAGAAATTCTGGAGTAAACCATAATAGGTGGGAAATGGGGAGGGTGGTATATGGTGGGAAGAGGCCATAACAAAATTCACTTTCCAGGAAGCTGCCTCCTCCTCCCAGGTGTCAGAAATGGTCTCTCAGGACTTTCACCCCTCGCTTGGTTTGCATTTGACTTTCTTCCAAACTAGGTCTCCTCTGATGGAGGACAGCAGGTCAAGTCAGAGTGGCTGTAGCCCACCTGCCTGTTAACTAACACCTGGCAGCAGGTGTCCCGGGAGAAGGGGCCTGGGTCCCCACTCTGTATCTGCACAGAGACTCTGCTGGCCACAGACTAGTCTCTGAGCCAAAGCCATTCAGAGGGGAAAGAAAAAGCTGATGATTCTCCAAGACCCCAATGCTAACAGGACAGTTGGTAGAATGTGTTAGGAGAGCCAGTGTCTGGCCAGCAATGCTCCAGCCCGGTTGAAAAGATTAAAATGCTTCTGTGTCAGTGAATAGTTAGGCCTTAGACACCTCGCTGGCTCTCCTGGGACCTCCAACAACTGCCCCATCCAGCACATACCCCAAAGGTAACCCCCAGGACAAAGGTATCTTCAGTACGAAGGCCAGAACCTCATTCTGTCCCCAGTAATCTGGGGCTGGTAGGGATATTGAATATCATGTCAGGTTAGAGAGCCACTGAGGGGTGAGGGAAAGGGACAGAAACCATATTAACATCAATGCCTCCATGCTGGTTGTGACTTAATGCATTTAACCAGCCAGGTGTCAACATGGAGCTTCTTCAAGATGGGCAGGGTCCTCTAGCTTCTTACTGGCCCTAACTTTGCTTAGAGTCCCTAAGTGGGGTTCAAAGGGAAAGAAAAAAAAAGAAGGATCCACGTTGAAAATAACCTCTATTCGAGGGTTTTCTGCTCTGCCATCACTAGGAATGAAAGCAGAGAAAACTTTATCCCCAAACCTCACACTGTGGATGGTGACATCACATCAGAAGGACAGTCCCTAGGTGGGACAGGATAAAGAGAAGCGAGTTAAGAGCCACATGAACCGGGCAGCCCTGGTACAGCGGTTTGGCGCCGCCTGCAGCCTGGGGTGTGATCCTGGAGACCCGGGATCGAGTCCCACATCGGGCTCCCTGCATGGAGCCTGCTTCTCCCTCTGCCTGTGTCTCTGCCTCTCTCTGTGTGTCTATGAATAAATAAATAAAATCTTAAAAAAAAAAAAAGAGCCACGTGAACCAGAGAGTCAAGGATTCACTGTGGAGAAACCAGCTGGTGTCCTGCTGCAAGTGTAAGTCTGTGCTCCCTACCCCAAGTCATTTACATTTAATAAGAAAAGCAGTGTTGAGGTTGTGCTTTAGCATTTCTATTATCATATATTTAACCTAACTTTTTAAAAAATGATTTTATTTATTTATTCATAAGAGACACAGAGAGAAAGAGAGGGACACAGACACAGGCAAAGGGAGAAGCAGGCTCCATGTAGGGAGCCTAATGCAGGACTCAATCCCGAGTCTCCAGGATCACACCCTGGGCTGCAGGCGGCGCTAAACCACTGAGCCATCGGGCTGCCCTCTTTATTCTAACTTTTGAGCCAAAAGATTATTTGCCCAAAGAGATCCCTTCATTATGAGAAAAGACATCCATCCTCAAAAGACAAAGGTTGCCCATCTCTAAAAACATCCTTAAGAACAGATTACAATTCTGAAGGCAGTTTTCAAGACTTCCCCAAATGTGAGGATCAGTGTTCCTTGTTGTTGAAGGAAAGAGAAATTGTCCAGGGTGTGCACACAGGCTCTCCTGTTTCAGGATGACTGGCTTCTTCCCTGTCCCATTTTCCCAGCGAGTCCAGGGGAAGGCAATCAGGCCTCATTCTCCCCCGTCACCCATAACCATAACAAATCGGGTCAATATGGGTATGGAAGTGAACTGCCTAACCGCCCTGTCACATTTCCAGGACCCTTCCCCAGTAGAAGTACCCAGGACCTGATTTATCCAGAGGCTGATGGTTGTTTAGAGCTGAGCCACTAGGGCTCCAGATCCTCAACTTCACAATCAAAAAATCTTTCTTTGGGATGAAGCCAAAACAAGGTCTTTGTTTCTGATGGAAATGTCAATGCTCCCCAGAGAAATATCTCCCTTTGAACAAAATGCACACTTTTTTCCTCTCAGAAGGTTTGGAAAGGAGCCTGGGAGATAAGATCTTGGGAGTCCAAAGAAAAGAAGGGAACTCTTCTCGAGAAGTCAGGGGAGGGGAGCCTGGGTCGCTCAGTCGATTATGCATCTGACTGTTGATCTCAGCTCAGGTCTTGATCTCAGGGTCGTGAGTTCAAGCCCCACATTGGGCTTCAAAAAAGAAATGTCAGATGAGGTGAGAGATCTGGGTTAAGTTGTAATGACTAACATCAAAGTGTTCACGGGGTGAGAGAATCCACTTAGTTCTATAGTTCTCAGTCAAGTGGAGCATGGTATAGATCCCACACAACCGAATCTTGCCCAGTGTCAAAAGCATCATCAAGAAAATGAAAGTTTATGTCCTCATAATTCAGAACCTGCCTTGCTCCATAAAGGATTCAATGCTTTACAAGGGGATACAGAATATACCTGGAAACTGTAAGTTAGAAATAGGGTGGTGGGATTGGCTCGAGGCTCCTGTGGGGCACAGGAACTAAACAAAGGAAGTCTTGTGTCTGCAGACATGACCAGGTAGAAGCCATCCACCTGGGCATGGGGCTGGGAGCTAGAAGGCCACCCCCTGTACCCGGGGCCAGCCCAGTGGCCACACTCCAGCTGCAGTCTGGAGAATGGACCTCAGGACTCCCCAGCGATTCCTATGCTGAAATGAATTCCATGAGAAAGTGTGCCCTTTTACCAGTGGAGGACAGGAATCCTGGAGAAAGACCACAGGCCCACTGAGCTTGGGAGAAGCTTTCCCACTGTGGCTACAGCTGCTAAGAGGTGGAAAAGAATGAGCTCCGTGGAAGGACCAAGTAGGATGGTGCTGGTCCCTGCAGGTGCAGGTCTTAGAGGAGCCTGAGATGAGGAACATAAAACGTGATCAACGGGGCTTGTTGGAAGGTCACCTGTGCGAAGCCACAGGCTGGGGCTGGCAGCAAAGAAAGCAGCTGCAGGCTGGCGGGATGGTGGCGGCTTCTTCCCCCACTGAGGCAGGGATGGGGTCCAACGTGTCAACCTTCTCAGGAGGCAGAGAGTGAGGCCTGATGGATAGACGGATGTCCATGACAATTTGTCGCAGCTGGAGGGCCTTGAGGAAATGTCAGGAATTTGGTTTTAATGGCAAGCCCTCTTTTGTGCGAAGGCCAGACGGAAACCTCTCCGCTGGCAGAGCTCCCTGCCTCGGTGAGAGGGAACATCCGCTTATGTTCCTCTTTATGCTTTTGAAGTGGTTATCCCGATGTGGTCAATTTTCAATTGTCTTTCCTTTATCATTTCTGAGAGAGTCATGCTTCTTTCAGCTGCTGAAAATCTCTTGGTCCCGCGGGCAACACCCAGTATTCAGAAGTGGCATGAGCTGGAGAGCCTAGCAGTGGGTGGCCTAAGGGTGGACAAAGGTACAGGTGGCTGCTGGACACCCTCTAGGTGCCAGACGCTGTTCTAGATGCTGAGGAAAGAGCCTGGGACCAAACAGAGCCCCTCTGCTCAGAGGGCTTACGTTCTGCTGGGAAAGGCAGCCAAGGGAACCGGTAAATTCATGTTCATTGTGGAGAACGATTATATTTTGTGCAGGCACCAGGGGAAGGCCCTTCTAAAGAGAAGGCATTAGGGATCCCTGGGTGGCTCAGTGGTTGACCGTCTGCCTTTGGTTCAGGTTGTGGTCCCAGGGTCCTGGGATTGAGTCCCGCATCGGGCTCCCTGCAGGGAGCCTGCTTCTCCCTCTGCCAGTGTTTCTGCCTCTCTCTTTCTGTGTCTCTCATGAATAAATAAATAACATCTTACAAAACAAAAAAGGAGGCATTAAGAGGCAGGGTGGGAGCCTGGGGTGTGCCCCTCTCGATGTATCCTTTCTCTCCTCTGTCCTACCCAGCATGTGACTGGGCCTGTCTCTGGTCTCACTGCCAAAGCTCCCATGTCCAGCCCAGCTCAAACCCTCCTCCTGGAGTCTGCCTTCACTCATCTGACCCCCACCATGACGTAAGCATTTCTCCCTTGGATCGTTCCCTACCTTTTCCCATACAGACCATTCCAGCTCTTTTCTACCCAGACTAATGTCCTGACACTGAGAGTCAAGACACAAAATTCCAGAAACCATGAGAAAGCTGTGAATGTTTACCACACATTTAGAAACATATTTTTTTGCACCCTTGACAAAGGCCTGACACCCCAAGATTAAATTTTTTTTTCCAGGATGCCTGGGTGGCTCAGTGGTTGAGTGTCTGCCTTTGGCTCAAGGTGTGATGCCAGAATATCAGGATCGAGTCTTGCATTGGGCTCCCTGCATGGAGTCTGCTTCTCCCTCTGCCTGTGTCTCTGCCTCTCTCTGTGTGTCTCTCATGAATAAATAAATAAAATCTTCTAAAAAATAAAAATAAAATAAAATATTTTTTCCATTTTGGGGGACATTTGAATAACATATAAAGTTTTGTTTCATAATAGAAATGATTTTGCTGTAAAGAATCTCCAAGGAAGCCCTTCTCTTTTCCTTTCTCCTGAATGGACTGTTGCTGTCCTACTACTGGCTTATATATTTCCCCAAATATACTCCTTCAAAGCAGAGTTTTCACATTTGGGTTAAAAGTAAATTCGGGAGTTAGACCATCTGAGTTCAAATGTTGGTTCTACCACTTACCAGCTGTATGGCCTGTGCACCATGACTTACCCTCTCTGTAGCTCAGTTTTTATTTTGATAAAAATGGTAAGAATACAATTTTATAGAGCTTCGTATGAGGATCAAAACAATTGTTATGTATGATGCACTTAGGATGCACATAATAAGGGCATTTATAATTATTTATGATTGTTAGGCATAATATTTATGATTACTAACGATGATTAGAAAACGAAGTTCAAAAAAAAAAAAAAGAAAACGAAGTTCAATGACATGACATAAGCCATTCTTGAGGTCCAGCCTTGCTGACTGTGCAAAATTATTTTATGATCATTTTTAAAAACTTTGATCTTATTATTTGAGTTCATGAATATAGTGACTGGAGCTTTCCTTTCCTTATTTCCAAAGGCAAGATCCAGTTCTAAAAAAATCTTCTCGAAGATAAAGATTCACCATTTCGGAAGCTTCTACTGTCACGTGGCCACTTTATTTATCTTTTTTATAAATTTTTTTTTTATTGGTGCTCAATTTGCCAACATATAGAATAACACCCAGTGCTCATCCTATCAAGTGCCCCCCTCCGTGCCCATCACCCAGTCACCCCCATCCCCTGCCCACCTCCCCTTCCACCACCCCTAGTTCGTTTCCCAGAGTTAGGAGTCTCTCATGTTCTGTCTCCCTTTCTGATATTTCCCACTCATTTTTTCTCCTTTCCTCTTTATTCCCTTTCACTATTTTTTATATTCCCCAAATGAATGAGACCATATAATGTTTGTCCTTCTCCGATTGACTTATTTCACTCAGCATAATACCCTCCAGTTCCATCCACATCGAAGCAAATGGTGGGTATTTGTCGTTTCTAATGGCTGAGGAATATTCCATTGTATACATAAACCACATCTTCTTGATCCATTCATCTTTCGATGGACACCGAGGCTCCTTCCACAGTGTGGCTCTTGTGGACATTGCTGCTATAATCATCGGGGTGTAGGTGTCCTGGCGTTTCATTGCATCTGTATCTTTGGGGTAAATCCCCAGCAGTGCAATTGCTGGGTCATAGGGCAGGTCTATTTTTAACTCTTTGAGGAACCTCCACACAGTTTTCCAGAGTGGCTGTACCAGTTCACATTCCCACCAAGTGCAAGAGGGTTCCCCTTTCTCCACATCCTCTCCAACATTTGTGGTTTCCTGCTTTGTTAATTTTCCCCATTCTCACTGATGTGAGGTGGTATCTCATTGTGGTTTTGATTTGTATTTCCCTGATGGCAAGTGATGTGGAGCATTTCCTCATGTGCTTGTTGGCCATGTCTATGTCTTCCTCTGTGAGATTTCTGTTCATGTCTTTCGCCCATTTCATGATTGGATTGTTTGTTTCTTTGCTGTTGAGTTTAATAAGGTCTTTACAGATCTTGGAAACTAGCCCTTTATCTGATATGTCCTTTGCAAATATCTTCTCCCATTCTGTAGGTTGTCTTTGAGTTTTGTTGATGGTATCTTTTGCTATGCAAAAGCTTCTTATCTTGATGAAATCCCAGTAGTTCATTTTTGCTTTTGTTTCTCTTGCCTTCATGGATGAATCTTGCAAGAAGTTACTGTGGCCAAATTCAAAAAGGGTGTTGCCTGTGTTCTCCTCTAGGATTTTGATGGAATCTTGTCTCACACTTAGATCTTTCATCCAGGGATCCCTGGGTGGCGCAGCGGTTTGGCGCCTGCCTTTGGCCCAGGGCGCGATCCTGGAGACCCGGGATCGAATCCCACGTCAGGCTCCCGGTGCATGGAGCCTGCTTCTCCCTCTGCCTGTGTCTCTGCTTCTCTCTCTCTCTCTCTCTGTGTGACTATCATAAATAAATTAAAAAAAAAAATTTAGATCTTTCATCCATCTTGAGTTTATTTTTGTGTATGGTGCAAGAGAGTGGTCTAGTTTCATTCTTCTGCATGTGGATGTCCAATTTTCCCAGCACCATTTATTGAAGAGACTGTCTTTTATCCAGTGGATAGTCTTTCCTCCTTTGTCGAATATTAGTGGACCATAAAGTTGAAGGTCCCACGTGGCCACTTCAGACTTTCTGAGGTACTAGACAAGGTCCAAACATTTCAGACTTTGTGGGCTATAAGATCTCCACTGCAACTGCCAAATCCTGCTGTTGCCAACATGAGAGCAGCCACAGTCCAAAGAAGCAAATCAGTGTGACTGTTTCAATGAATCTTTATTTAGAAAACCAGGTGGCGGGATCCCTGGGTGGCGCAGCGGTTTGGCGCTTGTCTTTGGCCCAGGGCGCGATCCTGGAGACCCGGGATCGAATCCCACATCAGGCTCCCGGTGCATGGAGCCTGCTTCTCCCTCTGCCTATGTCTCTGCCTCTCTCTCTCTCTCTGTGACTATCATAAATAAAGAAAAATTAAAAAAAAAATTTAAAAAAAAAAAAAAAAAGAAAGAAAACCAGGTGGCAGGCTACATTTTGTCCCCGGGTTGTTGTTTGCCAGCAACCGTATTACAGGAAGAGGCAGAAAAGTAGATTATTGTTTTGGGTGGGGTTAAGACCCTGGCTATGAAGAGAAACAGGTTTGCTACTATATAGCAGGGCTGGAAGCAATATGATTAAAAACCCAGAATCCCCAAGATGTGTCTCAAATCAACATACCGCTGGACCAGTAGATGTGAGGGAGTGGGAAACGGGAGCCATTTCAGACCAGCAGGTCCTCCACAAGGTGAGATCCTTCTAGAACAAAGATCTGGTTCTCTTCCCTGGGAACACCAGCCAGCCTAGGAAATTACTGGTCCCAAGACCAGATGTGGCATGTGGAACTATAGCCCCCATCTCTATCCCTTTCTTGTTCTCAGGACTAAATTATCTCCTTTTCTTTATTTATTTCCCCCTTGAAGATGAGTGTTGTCATAATTTCTGTCTTCTTTCTTTGTCCCTGATAATTGATAACGGTGTTTATCAAGCTTGAGTATAGGTCGGTGCCACCTGGGGAGCTGCTGAAATATGGGCCCTAAGTCACATGATAGAAAGACAGGTTACAGACAGAATGTGATGAAAAATGGGCATGGCTTTGAGATGCAGGACTTGGAAAGCATCCTTAGTTGTGATGGCTGGACATGACACAGGGTTGCCTCCTGCTGAGGAAGCAGTGTGCACACTTATGAGTGTACATAGGGTGACTGGATGGAATTACATGAGGTGTCTTCGGAAAAAGGGAGGCTGCGCATGCCCACGCATGCCAGGCACTGGGAGAGTAAAATGTTAGAGCTGCCTATTGGGTTGCCAGCTGGGCTCTTCTCTGGGAAACCTCCTGACCATATTCTGGGGAGTAGGGGGCTCATTGGTCATTCTGCTCTTGCTCCAGGATCTGCCTTCTCCCCCCACAACCGATTGGTTCAGAGACCCTAACTGGGCTAATCAGATAGCCTATAATGACAAGTGGAGAGCATGGCAAGTGGAGAGATGCAGAGACTAGGAATTCTCTGGATCTCATGGAAAGATCCATGAATTCTTGCTGCCAAGGCCCACAGAGCCAGCCCGGTTCCTTCCCTTCCTGAGTCCTGAGCAGTCAGCTCTTCCCCGAATTCTATAAATACCCCCAAAATCCTTCCAATAAGTTGTCTTCCTTATTTTAAAAAAAGTGGTATGAAAGTCAAGGATGGGGACCAAAACTGGATTCAGAAACGAGGCTGAAGATGCACCCCCTACGCCCCTTGTACAAAGGCAGCTCTGAGACTTCCAGTGGGCAACAGAGCTGTTACACGATCAGTGTCCATTACAAACAAAACAACCCAAGTGCTCATAAGCTCAGCTATTCTTGGTACCAAGACTGGACAGGAAATGTCTCCCAGGGGCCTCATGGAATGAACAATCCCTTTGTGATTCTCTTCCAATGGACACAGAGGGTTTCGTGGGCTGTTCCTCAGAAAGACTCTCCATGCACACTGATGAATGACATTTCTCTCAGGCTTGATCTTATGAAATCAGTACTGGGGAGAAAGACAGAGTCTGGGTACCTATATCCAGGAAGTGATTCAAGTGTGAGGAAAAGCAACAGACTGCATACCCCCCTGAGCAAGTCTCCTGCGAGCACACTTGAAGACCAAGTGGCAAGGTTCCCAGAGGATCCTCCCAGTGAAGCAGGGCACCCTCCCCTTCATTAATGACAGGGCTGGAAGGGTTGGCTTCCATGTGAAGAAAGCCAAGGGCCAAGGCTCAGTGGTTCAAGGGCAGTAGCACTGTCAGTTGTCCTGGGACCAGGCCAACTCTGGTCTGAACATCCCCTCCCAGAGAGCTTCTGTGGAGAAGCCAAGCACCCACCCCCATCTAATCAATGCTTGTCTTCATGTGCAGCCACAGCCAATCAGAGCCTTCCTGAGCTCTGTCTACAGCTGCCTAGCCAGATGGTAGAGAGGAGCCTTGACAAGCTATGCCTACTCCATAGCATCTTAGAAGACAGACCTTTGAAACAGTACTTTCTGGCCAAGAACACTGAAGAACCTTTTAAAATGCCAAACAGAAAAAGGCAGCATGGGCTCGGGCTTCCCAGGGGGCTGAAACACTGGTCCATCTTCAGTACCCAACACCCCACCCTCCTAGATCCCATATCTTTACTGCTCTTTTCTACCTTCAGAAACGACCCTGGTCTTCACAGGCTGGCCATTTTACACCCACAACTCCTCTCCATCCCCAGCCCACGGTATGAACTGTACATCTTGGCTTTTCCTATATAACCTGTGTCCTGGCCTGGATAGTGTCCCCCAAAGTCATGCCTTTCCAGGAGCCTCAGAATTTGACCTTTTTGAAAAGAGGGACATTGCAGATGTGATTCATTACGATGAGATGAGCTCATTCTAGAGTAGGACGTGCTGTTAATCCCAGATTTATCTCTTATAAGAAGAGGAGCACAGATACATGAAGGAAAGATGGCATGTGATGACACAGGGAGAGACAGGGATTGGAGTGATGCTTCTATAAGCCAAGGGGTACTGAGGATTGCTGGCGACACCAGAAGCCAAGAGGAAGATATGGAATGGGGATTCTTCCCTAGACCCTGCAGAAGGAGCACTATCTTGATCTTAGACTTCTGGCCTCCAGAAACGTAAGGGTGTAAATTTCTGTTATTCAAACCACGCAGTTGCTATGGCAGCCCCAGAAGGCTAACACAACGTAGTTCTATTATAACCAACCCAGGCATGAGCCACCACGAAGAAACGAGACACCCTGATGTGGATCTGTCTGACATTCCCTCCTCTTAGGGGATATTTGAGAATTTTGGGATCTCTGTCAAGGGAGCTGGGGATGCTCTCTAGAGCATTAGGACATCAGCACCAGGACACACACCATCCTCCTAGGCTTTGTATACATGGTTCCCAACTGTATGTCACTCAGTAATGTCTGCTAGAGGGCCACTCTGTCATATGACATTTGTGCATTTACGCTTAGGTCTGGTCACTGGTGGAGATGACTTTAGAGGTACTGTCAACAATACTCCCCCCACCCCACCCCCAGTCTCCATAAGTCATGGATGCTGGATTTATACTCGGGCCCTGACCATGCAGATCAGGTGATACTCTAACCTGCAGGTCCTGAGTGTAAATGCAATCTGGAAAGAAAGGAAGACTACCTGGAACCTCTGATCCCCCAGGCAAGTTTGTTTTCCAAGTCACTGCAGTACCAAGTAGGAGTTTTCTTTTCTTTTTTTTTTTTTTAATTTTTATTTATTTATGATAGTCACACAGAGAGAGAGAGAGAGAGAGAGAGAGAGAGAGGCAGAGACACAGGCAGAGGGAGAAGCAGGCTCCATGCACCGGAAGCCCGACGTGGGATTCGATCCCGGGTCTCCAGGATCGCGCCCTGGGCCAAAGGCAGGCGCCAAACCGCTGCGCCACCCAGGGATCCCCCAAGTAGGAGTTTTCTACGTCACCAGACAGAAACAGAAGGCATGGGGAGATGCCCTAAGACACGTGGAAGGAGAAAATAAACTCCATCTACTCTATGGCTTGCCTGTTATACTTCCAGATATGATCAACCATGCTCAACTGAGAATTTTATATGATTTATCCTTAGATCACAGTTAACACACACTTCCTTTTCCTTGTTTCTCTAGTAAACCAACCCCAGCTGCCCAGTGCCCAAAACGGAAAGTCAGGATCTGTTAGAAACAGGTACATTCAAACCCTGCAAAACCAAGTCACAGGCAGTGAGGGCCACATCTGGCAGAGCGAACCAAGGTCTGGGCCCTCTGGCCCCGGGTATGTGCCAAAGCTTAGCTTGCTGCTGCTACTGATTCCAGGGTAGGCTATGGGCCAAGGTCTCATGTGGCTGTCCTTACAAGCCACACTGCGAGTATTGGGAGGTTTGCAGTTACCCCCACACCGATGGCTTAGTGTAGGACGCAAGATATAGGTGGAAACTGACAATGTTCTGGAAAGAGAACTGTCCTTGGAGGACACACAGGCCATATTTACTCAACACCAAGTCACCGACAGCGACCTGGCTGGCCTGGGCACCCTGCAAATGGCACTGTGGCAAACTGGCTCTAGGGAGGTCCCCCAGCACCCCAGCACCCACCTGAAACCATAGCATCAATGTCTTACTTTTTCTGGAGCGAGAGAAGAACCTGATGCCCCCCGGTGAGGTAGACGGGTTGGAGTTGGGGGAAGATTCTTTGGAGGAGGAGCGAAAGATCCCACTGAAGCTCATGCGGCGTGGGGAGCGGGGTGGAGACTCCTGGTAGGAGAATGGGAACACGGTTTTGGGAGAGCCAGGGCTGGTCTTGGGCCTCACAGGAGCAGACACGGGGCTGGAGGGCCGGTGCTGGGGGCCTCTGGAGAAGAACCCTTTGGAGGGGCTGCCCGAGCTGCAGGGGCTGTCCACCTGGGGAGAGACAGACAAACGGATGGGTCACTCGGAGCACAGGCACACAGACCTCGGCCTTGAACTGGATCTTTCCCTCCTCTAGCTGTTGCTCCCAATGTCCTCTATCACCAGGCTGCTCCTCCCAGGCACCCTGCACCAGAAACAGCCCTGAGCTCTTGTAAAAACATAGGTGGCCACCCCGTGGTCTGGAGGAAAGCACCTGACCCAAGGGTGGCCCATCTACAGGCTTGTCGGCCCCACCCAGAGGTCTACTGACATACATCTGGCTCTCTAGAATAGGTTCCTGGAGAGAAGGGCAGGACAGGAAAGGCAGCAAAATGGCTCAAGACAATGCACCTTCCCCTTTATCCTATCTGTGGGTCTGTCTTCTGGCTTTTATGTCCTAAAACCTCACATTTGTCTTTCTCGAGGTCTGACTACACTGGCGTGATGTTCTCTTGGCCCTCATTGAAGGAAGAAACTGGTATCTCTTCGATCTGAAACATGGCGGGCTTGGGGCTCCATCTGGAGGACAGCCTGATGCTGGGAAGAATGAATTTTTCACCTCCAAGCTGCTGTGGCATTGGGACGCCTGGGTTTGCTGACAGAGCTCAGGAAGAAAGTGAACAAGGCCAAAAACCTCTGAGGCACACTTCATTGATGACTTGACCCTGATGGTTTGAGAAATGTCTGGATTCTGTCCATAACTTCCCGCCGAGGCACACAGCTCACAGACTTTGAGGAGTATCAAATGCACCCTGCTGGTGGGCTCAGGGGCTGGTACCTGCAGCCTGCTGCATGGGTGTGACCCCAGCTCACCCTTCACTGGGCCATCCTGAGTTACTTAGTCTCGTTGTGTCTCAGTTTCCTTATCTGTAAGACCAGGCATCATGCCCACCCCTGATGCTTGGGAACCACACTCTGCACATTCAGCTGCTGCTGGGTCTGTGGCAAACTTGACACAAGGGAGCCAGAAGGACCTCAGAGCCTACCTGGTCCCACAGTAGGGAAGTACTGTGGCTTGTCCACAGGGCTCATGGGGCAGGGAGGAGGCTGGGCAGGAAACCATCAGCACACTGAGACCCTGGGTGCCACACGGCAGGTGGCCACAGGTGCACTAAGCTAGGTGAGTATACTCGCCCAGAGGCAGCATCTGTGCTGCTCTGGCCTCTGTCCACACAGGGAGCCTCCTGGGACCCAGGGCCCCTGCGAGCTCTCCCACCACCAGAGGGCATCCCAAACTGGGCTTGCAGCTCCTTACAGGAGGCTGTGCCCTTGTGGAGACCCCCTCTGCTGAAGGGTGGCCATAGCGGGGTGCACAGGCTGGCTCCCTGCTGGGCCCTCCAGTGAGTGAGTTTTCAAGCCAGGCACAGTGCATTGCAACAGCTACATAACGCAAGCAAGTTTCCCTATAGAAAGGATAAGCTTTTCTTTACCCATTTAATAGGAAAAGCATTTAATCCTCTGATCCCCATCTTCAGAGGTTTTGGTCTTGCCACTATCCACCCCCTACCTATAGGACTCAGGCTTTTTGGGATTTTTCTGAACCCCAAGGAGAAGCTCTCCGGGCGGTAGACATGCCTGTGGACATGGGGGGTGCGAGTGAGGGGAGGATCCTATAACAGGGTGGTACAAGCAAGGAGTTTGGACACAGAGACAGGAGTTTGAATCCTAGCTCAGTTTCCAGCAGTGTAGACAAGTGACTTAAGCTTCAGTGTCCTCGTGCATCCAGTGGGGATCGTAGGCCAGCTCACGGGGTATGTAGCTGCTGGGGTCCATAGCAGGGAAACATCTGGCACAATCCCTGGCACACAGGAAGTACCCTGCGCATATCTGATCCACACTCCTTGTCACGAATTTGGAATGGGTAGTTGCTTGATATTTATGGCACATCAGAGAGGCAGGGCCGAGTTTCGGAGGGACACAGCACGTGGTATAAGAACTTCACTCTTCTTTGAGGCTTTTAGCAAGGGAACGGCACAGTCAGACCTGCTCAGGGCAGACCATCTGGCAACCTCTCACCATCACTTGCTGTGCGCCACTAGCCTGAAGCCAGGAGGTGCCAGCTGGGGGCAGGGTGAAGGTCACCGAACCGGTAGGTGGTGGCAGGGGACCTCAGGGCCCATGGCCTGAACTCTTCTACTGTTATCCCTCCAGAGAAGAGTAGCACAAATAGCCAGGAGGGGGAGCAGCCTGTTGGACGTGAGATGGAGTCAAGGTCAAGTCTGAGGACAGAGGCGGAGAGTCATGTTTAGGAACTACTGGCGAGGCTAACCCTGCAGGTGACCCCCACGTTGGCCACGCTGTGCAGGGTGCTGGGAGCTCTGTGGGGAGAAGGCAGAAGTGCTGAGCAAGTGCTGGCGTTCAAGTCTGGGGCAGGGTAGGGACCCTGATGCAGGTACGGCACCACATGGCTGCCACGAGCATGAAGCAGATGAAGAAAGGGCAAAACACTGCGTCCCATGGGGGCCCAGAGTCAGAAAAGGCGACCCTGAGAGCTGATGGGCCTTGGACAGGCTGATGGGTGGAGGCTGATGGGCAAAGGCTGATGGGCAGAGGGCACCCAGAGCCCAAGAAGGAGACAGAACAGGAAGCACAGACAGAAAGCCATTTTCTCGGGCCGCCACAGATAGATGCAACCAAATGCCACCACCACAGAGGCCCTTGAGTGCTGTTTTGAACTTCATTTGCTGGGATTCCATTCTGGTCTGAGGATTCCCAGCCAACTGAGTTAGGCACTGAGGAAGGAACCCACACAAAGCAGACCTTTCCCCAAAAAGGCCAAACTATGGTGGACACAGCCTGGCCCAGCCTTCTCATGGTGGGGGACAATGAGAGCCTGAGCCTCCGGGGCAGTGGGGAGACAAGATGGCCAAGCACACCCACCACCTGCTCCCTGCCCACTGGGTGGGGGTGACGCAGACCCTGGTGCCAAGAGAAGCTGCTCAGCCTGTGAGCAATTGTGCAATAAAACAAATCTCTGATAAATGTTATTGGATCATTCCCTGCATTTGGATGCACAAAAGGGCCCAGTGGCCCCCAAGTGTATGCTGGCTGTGCAGGAGCTAATGGGGGGCAGGCAGTTGGGTCATCTGCTGGGAGAGCAGCTGAGGCAAAGGCCAGGCTGCCTGGTGCTCAGAAGCCCTGAGGCCACACTGGCTGACCCACAGTGATTGCCATGGTGTCGAACGATTGGGAGATCCCAGCAGGGACCTTCCCCCAGATGCGGGCCTGGGAACTGCACACCACAACTATGCAGCATCAAGGGGACCAGACGCTCCTCACAGAGAAACAGTATGTGACAAAGAACGGCCATCCCAGGGTGCAGGGGGGGCTCAGATGGGGGTAAAGTGAGGGGGCCTGGGAGATGGTACGAACTGGTATTATAGAACACCAGGCGGGTGGCCTGGAGCAGCGAGGACCACACGGGAAGGGGATCCTCACCAGTCAGGTGCAGCCATCCATCTAATAACACCTGGGCTCTTCAGATGCAGAGGCGGCTGCCAAGCATCCAACTGTTCCCACGCTTCTCCGCCCATGCCCCCCCTTGGGCCACCCACATCACATCGGCAGAAAGCACTGGCTGTCAGGAGCCTAACCCACACCCCCCTTCACGAGGGTGTTTACGTTTTGATCTGGATTCCGGAGATCAAGGGGTGGAACCTGGCAGGGGAAGAGGCAGTGTGGAAATTCTTCATGGGAGGAGCCTAGCTCTGCCTCTCAAAAGACCAGCCTCATGTAGAGATAATTCAAAGTTGCTGGAGTTTAATGGAAAGGAAGGTGGCCAAGGTTCAAGGACATGGAGGAGGGAATACCTGCCCCCTGGGGATGGGGTGGGGTTGGGAGTAGGGAGGCAAAGGGAGGCCACGGGGCAACAGGCTGAGCGGGAATGCCAGGCAACCCTGCCCTGTCCCCACGCATCCTGTACGCATCCTGTACGGCTCAGTCCCATCCCCTTGCATCCGGCACAGCTCCCTCCTGTCCCCTTGCACCCTGCACGGCTCCCTCCAGGCCCGGGCTCCAGGCTGTGTCAGGGGCTAGGATGGGGAGAAACACCTTCCCAGCCAAGACTGGTCCCTCAGTCTCCCGTGCCATTAGCCAGACCCTCTGGAAGCACTCGCAGCCACCTTGGGGGTTCACACCCCCCTCTCCAGCGAGAACACAGGCAGGGGAGGCCTGCCTCCCAGATGTCATCATCACCAATGGCCCACAGTGTTGACGGCCCGCAGCGTTCCAAGGACGCACGGTGGGGGGGGGGGGGGGGTGCAGGGAAGCCTGTGGTCCCCTTCCACTCAGAAGTCATGCATTTGTGACAGGGACCTTGCTCTGAGACCCTCTGGGAGCCCCCAAAGTGGGGGCTTGTGCGGCTGGACGAGTCCAGGTCCTCACCATGGGTCTTTACCACGTTCACCACCTTAGGTTTTTGGTTTAAGGAAGGGCTTCTCGGAGTCAGACCGTCAGAAGCAGACGGCCTGGGAGGACAAGGAGGAGGAGGGGGAGCCCACCCCGCAGGCGCAGACCCTGCCCACTGGTCTGTGGAGCTCTGTGGCTCCTTCCTGAGGGTGTCCTCCGGGCGTCCCTTCAGGCTAGGCCTCAAGGACGGCTTATGAGGGCGCCCGTTCCTTCAGGACAGGGAGTGGAGGCCAGTGGAACCCCCAGGCCCAAACCAGTGTGTGGCCTTCGCTGTATGCAGTTCAGAGTGCTTTCCCTGCGCTGGAGGCCTGCCCCAGCCCCTGCTGCAGGAGCCAGAGCCAGGGGATCATGTGGTTCTGCATCCCCTGTTCGGGGCACCCGGGGGCTCGCCACCCCCCATGCCACCTCCCACCGGGGCTCAGGACCTGCCGCTCCTCTCTCTGCACCCCCTCCCCCCTGACTGCAGGCTGCCCTGACCTCCCCTTTCTCGCCATGCCCACCAGTCCTCATGGGATCCACGCCCCTGGCTGCCTGACCCTGACACGGCCACCAGCCTTGCTGAGCCACAGGCCGACCAGTGGCGGGGGGAGGTGGTGAGCTAAGGAGAGGCAAGGAAAAGTGGCTGGCGACCAGAAGGGAGGAAGGATTGGACGGGGCGGGGGGCGGGCAGAAGGAGCTCCTGTCCAGGATGGGACAAGCCGAAAGCCACAGTCTCCAAACCTCCCATTTACTCATCCTTTCAGCCTCTTCTCTTGGCTTATTGTTGATCTTCCTCATTACCTCTGCCTCCCCTGGGGAGCCTGGGTGGCCATGGCTGAACCCAGATGGAGGAGAGAAGGGAGCAAAGCCCAAGAGGCTCTCAAATTAGACACCCGCAGGTACAAGGGGCATGGCCAAGTGAGGGGTGCACCAGTTGGTAAGCAGGTGGGAGTGCAAGTGGGAGCACAAGTGGGAGCACAGAGGGATGAGGGGAGAACACAAGCAGATGAGCAGGTGGGAGTATAGGCAGATGGGCAGGTGGGAGCACAGGTGGATGGGCAGGTGGGAGTACGAGAGGATAAGGTGGGAGCACAGGAGGATGAAGTGGGAGCACAGGAGGATGAGGGGAGAACACAGGTAGATGAGGGGAGAACACAGGTGGATGAGCAGGTGGGAGCACAGGAGGATGAGGTGGGAACACAGGAGGATGAGGGGAGAACACAGGGTGAGGGGGGAGCATAGGTAGATGGGCAGGAGGGAGCACAGGAGGATAAGGGGAGAACACAGGTGGATGAGCAAGTGGGAGCACAAGAGGATGAGGTGGGTAGACATTTGTCCTGGGTTCTCACCGAGGGAACCTTGCTCAATGGCACCTCAGGTGAGCTGTGAGAAGCTATGAGAAAGGCGGCCCTACCTTACGGGAAGAATGCTTTTCTGAGCTCTCCAGGTCTCCATCCAGGAGTGGCATGGCAAAGGAACTCAGGTCCTAGGATGAAAAGAGAGCACATGGTCAACGGAGCAGCCCTCAGGTGCCCATCCAGCCTCATCCAGGGACAGCACTGGCTCCATGCACATACCACACCCCCATCTTGAGTCCCCCATAAACCTCGGCCACCAGGGAGAGGTGTGGATGCAAGGGGAGTAAAAGGAGGGGTGACAACATGCTGGCTTCCTCAAAGACCCTGACCACGCTCACATTCCCTTTCAGAACTTGAGGCGACTGCCCCTCATCACCCTGGGGAAGGAGCAAGGAGAAGAAGTGGGACTGGAGGCAGGAGGGAAGGCGCCCCAGCAGGAGAGCAGGAGTGGAGGGCAAGCCTTCACAGCACCCTGGGAGAGCTGGTGGGCAGGACTTCATCTCGTGGCACAGAATATGGGTCCCTGGAGGAAGCAGTCCAAGTAGCATATCTTCCTGGTGAGAGGATGATGGGGGCCTCATGGGGAGGAGTGCCTGGCTGGTGGCTGGTATGGAATGGTCAGTGGAGCTGTGTGACACAGGGGCCTCAGCTCTGCTCCTCCTTCCCCCTGGTCTCACCTGGTGACCCCCTCCACACCCCAGAGAGGAGTCCCACCAGGGTAGACTGGGAAGTCTACCAGGGGAACTTGCCTGAGTCCTTAACCTTTCTTCTTTTCCTTTTTTATTGTGGTAAAATACCCATAACATAAAACTTAACCATTTTAGCCATTTTAAGTACAGTTTAGTGGTGTCAGGTACACTCACACCGTGCCACCATCACCGTCTGCCTCCAGAACTTTTTCACTTTACAAAACAGAAACTCTGTCCCATGAGACAACCCCCCACCCCTTCCCCCAGAGCCTGACACCCATCATCCTGCCTTCTATCTCTACAGATATGACAAGGTCAGGACTTTGTCTGAGTGGAACCACAGGGTGTTTGCCTTTTTTGTGACTGGAATATTTTTACTTAAGCATTAATGTCAATGTTCCTCCACATTGTGGCCTATGTCAGACTTTCTTTCCTTTTACAAGTGAATAATACTCCGTTGTATGGATGTACCACAATTTGCTTACCCATTCAACCATCAGGCGACACCTGGGTTGCTTCTACCTTTCAGCTGTTGTGAATAACGCTGCCGTCTGTGAACAAGTGTTGTGTCTTCCCGCAACTGCCCAAATGCACAGACTGAAGCTGTAACTGCCAGAACCTCAGAATGTGACTGTATTTGGAGATAGGGTCTTGAAAGTGGCAATTAAGTTAAAATAAGGTCATATGGGTGGGCCCTGATCCCAGTGTGGCTATTGGCCTTGTAAGAAGAGATTAGGACACAGACACAAATGAAAGGCCATGTGGAGACACAGACAGAAGATGGCCATCGACGAGGCAGGGAGAGTCTCAGAAGACAACAACCCTGCCGACCCCTTGATTTTGGACTTCCAGCCTCCAGAACTGTGAGAAAAAAGAAAGCCACCCAGTCCTGGCATACTCTGTTATGGCAGCCCGAACGGCGTATTCTATTGAATACAATAGATATATAAATACCTCATTGAGATCCTACTTGCAGTTCTTTTGGGTAAACACCCAGAAGTGGGGTTGCTGGATCACACAGTAATTCAATTTTAATATTTCTGAGGAACCGCCAGCCTGTTCTCCATAGCAGGGGCCCCACTTTGCATCCCCACCAACAGTGAATGAGCATTCTGATTTCTCCACAACCTCACCAACCCTTGCTGCTGTCTGGATTTAGTTTTGTTTTTATATTAACCATCTTAACAGGTGTCGGGTGATGTCTCATTGTGGTTTGGATCTGAATTTCCCTAATGCTTGGTCATGTTGAGCATCTGTTCAGGTGCTTTTGGCAACTGGTGTATCTTCTTCGGAAAATTGTTCAAGAAGTCCTTTGACGATTTTTCAACTGCGCTGTTTGCTGTCGATATTGTAGGTGTTCTTTCTATATTCTGGACACTAACCTTCTATCAGATGTATGATTTGCAAATATTTTCTCCCATTCTGTAGGTTGCCTTTCATTCTATTGATGGTGTCCTTTGATGCACAGAAGCTATTAATTTTGAGGTGATCTATTTCTACTTTGTTGCAGGTGCTTTTGGTGTCATAATCAAGGCTTCATTGCCAAATCCAATGTCATGAAGCTCTTCCCTCATGCTGTCTTCTAAGACTTTCTAGTTTCTGCTCTTATATGTAGGTCTGTGACCTGTTCTGAGTTTTTCTCTGTGGTATAAAATTAGGGCCCAACTTCATTCTTCCACATGCTGATCTTCAATGTTCCCAACACCATGCACTGAAAAGATTGTCTTTTCCCATTGAATGGTCTTGGCACTCTTGTCACAAAATCATCTCGCCACATTATGTGAGTTTATTTGGGGGCGGTCTATATGTCTGTCTTCATGCCAGCACCATTGTTTTAATTACTATATCTTTGTAATAAGTTTTGAAATCAGGGACCATGAAACATCTTACTTTGTTCTTTTTTTCCCAAAAAAATTTGTTTTGGCTACTCAGGATTCCTGGTATTTGCATACAATCCATTTAAAACAGATTTTTCTATCCAAAAAAAAAGAAGAAAAAAAAAAAGAAAAAGATGCCATTGAGATTTTTGACAAGGATTGTGCTGAATCTGTAGATGACTTTGGATAGTATTGACATCTTGACAATATTGAATCTACTAATCCACACACACGAGATATCTCTCCTCTTATTTGTGTCTTCTGTAATTTCAATCAACAATGTTTTATAGCTCCCTGTGTACCCATGCTTTCCTGTAACCCATTCTGTCACCCACCCTCAACCCCTCTGCTGCTAGGATCCAGGTCCCTCTTCCCTCGGCTCTCTCAAGCTGCCTAATTGTTCTCCCAAGACTTTCAGACTCGTCACTTTCAGGCCATCTCCAAACCTCTGCTTGAAGGGTAATCCCTAAAAGTGTGGGTCTTCTTCTATTACATCGGCCCCTCCCCTAATGCCCTGAGGACCTGGCAATGGCTTCCATACCTGGCCAACTGGAACACGCTGGTGAGATTCCAGACTTGGCCTCCTCTCATGTTTATGTCAGTGGTCTCTGACCCGGTTGCACCTGGGGAGCTTAGGCCCCAGCACAGAAGGGAGTTGATAAGTCCACTGTGAGGTATGGGCATCTCCATCATTCTGCTGATGGCCCAGGTGGAGAGCCAATGGCTACCTATTGGGTGACTGTTGGGAGGAGCTATAGCCAGGAGCTTTCCACCAGGCCCCATGGAGACCTCTGCAGTCTTATTTCTGATGTGCTTTGCACCCCCGGTGGGTGCTGTGGTTCTCGTGAACACGGTTGTGTCTTTGGACACAGGACACCATCTCCAGTCCTCACACACCTCAGTTCAAGGCCTGCTCTTTGGCAACCGTCCACCCCTCCCTGGAGAACAGACCCTGCTTTCCTTTAGCCCCCTCCAGGACACAGCCTGGCCCAAGGCCATGCATGAATGGCCAGTGCTGGCTGCCAATCCTTCAGATGCTCCAAGCTCTTTGCCCTCCTGGGCTCTGCTGCATTTCCCCCAACCAGCAATCCTGGTTCACAGGTGAACTTCTCTGTGCCTGGCAAAGCCCAATTCACACACTATCTCTGGCAGGGACCCACCCTCAGGCAGAATTCATTATTCTCTTATCTTTAGACGAAGCTTTATCACACAACTGAAGATGGACCTTTATTAAACAACTGTAGACGGACTTATCGTGCCCTATTATGATCCTTTATCAGTCTGTTTCTCTAACTAGACTTTGAATTCATCAGGGGCGAGGGAGACCTATTTCTCTTACTGTTGTCTGCCTGCATTTGCCTGGCATGCAGCAGGCACGCAAAGCGTTCGAATCGGCACCCCTTCCCCTGGCCAGCCAGTGCGGGGGGCCGTACAGGCTGTGCCAATGGGGCCCACATGGCTGCAGTTCACCAGGAAGTGAGGAGGAACCAGGTGTGGGTGCTTATCTCCTATTTTAATGAGTACACTCTTCTCTGGTTTCAAATAACCATTACCCTCGAACATTGGTGCAGTACAACAGTTTCCACACGTGACAGCCTTTTCACAAATACTCATTTGTTCCTCACAGAACCATCATGCTCTAGCAACCAAGGCCTCCAGCGGTGAAATGACTCAGGTTAGACAGCCTTGAAAGAGGAAAGATGGGGATGCTGGTCCAGCTCCTATCGCAGGAGGCCTGGAGCCCCGGGGTGACCATGAAGAGGGGCTGCAGCCAGTCCCCTGCAGCTCCTTCTGACCAGTGCGAGCTCATGAAAGCACCAAGCCATCCAACTACGGCTGTGGGCCTGCCTCCCAGCACTGCATGCCTGCTTGGTCGAGCATCCCTACAGGGAAGTCCCCTGGCATGAGTGGCGGGGCTTTGCTGGAAGGCTTCTCCACCCCACATTCCAGGATTCTAATCTTGGCTCTCATCTCTCAGAGCTCACCAAGAAAGAGTGCACACCTTGGAGGCCAGGTATGGGGAAATTTCTAATGGCAGCTATGGCCACAAGGCTATTAGCTGGTGGAATAATTGAGACCTGGCCTCCTAGCTCATTCCAGAAGACCAAGGCTCCTGGAGCCTGGCCTGTTCATGTGATTTCTAAATATTAAACTCTCAGCAGAGCTCCGTGCTTTCCTCACTGATTTATCTTCTCCCTGCCACCCCTGAAACCTCCTTTTCTGGTCTGCCAGCCAGGCCAGTCCTGGCGCTGGGTGGGCATTTTGCTGGCCAATGTTGAGGCGCTAAGAGACATTTAAGACCTGGTTGCTGCCAAGAGACTCTGGGATTGTCATCAGCTGCACATACTCTATTTTAGACCTTGACCATGTGCTCTGGAGATGTATATCAGAATCTTTGGGGAAAGTTAATTTTCAGGATATGGGCCGCTAAAGTCACCTGTCAGGAAAGCATAAGGATAAGAGAGAAAAGCCCTAAGAAAATTCCTGAGATGTGAGTGGACCTTACAAGTAGCCCATTTAACAACCCTTCCATCCCTAACCCTCTTCAGAAATTCAGGCAAAAGCCAACATCCTACCACAAAAAAGATATCAGCAACAGAGCTGTCATTAATCTGCCATTAATGTGCCTTATTAAATCTTCCCCTGGTCCTTGAAGCAGCCCATACCAGTATGGTGGACAAGCAGAACCATGCCAATCTAGAACCAAAGCTGCTGAGAGTCAGAGAGGCTAAACCACTTGGCCAAGCTGGACAACCAGACAGCAGCAAGCAGGCCAGGACCACCTACTCCCAGCTCAGACCTCTTTCTGTTAAGTCCCACCACCTCCTTGGGATGGCTCAGCTCCATTAACCAAAACCACACTTGGTATCAGAGGCTGTGAAGATGTAGAGCTCTTCCTTGCAAAATGGGTATCGTGGGTACAGTACACCCTCAGGGGGAAGACAAGGATGCGTGAGGATTTGTGCAGTTCAGTGATTCATTCCCCGAAACAGCTTACAATGCTTTCTCTTTGAGGCCTACTCCAAATGAAAAGTAATTTTCCTGATAGCAGAACCACCCCCACCAAATGCCACCACTCCCCATTGTGGCAGGTTTACAGTCTGTGTGGTTTGGGGTCTTATTTGCAGCTCTCCCACTCCTCTGGCAGTTATCCCAAACTGATCTGTGAACTCCTGAAGGACGGAGGCTGTCTTACTCATGGTTTAGCTTTGAGAGAAGGTGTGAGGTAAGTGGTTATTGATCAGATGCGGTCTGGCCCTTCAGTATTCCTGATCTGATGCTTCATCTTACAAAACTCCTTTGTTGATGCAGCTGGGACGCCCCGGGGCAGAAGCCTGACAAAAGCACAAATACAGGACAAACAGAAAGGCTGCCAATGTCAGGGGCCCATAGCCTGCACCTGAGGGCCGACTAAGGGTTTTAGATATCAGGGTCATGATAGAACATTCCAGTGCAGTTACCAGCAGGCTGATTCCTACTGCGGAAGGAACACATCTGGGATGGTTTTCATTCTCCGCTCCTGCGGAGCAGACCTGAGTACACAGAGCAGCATTGACACTGGGAGCCACCCCGGGCTTGGGGACAGCTGATGGTGGGCGCCGTCAGGGGAACAGCTGGGTCCTGCATCCCTCCATACTCGAGAACACCACCTGAGCAGGAGTAAGGAGCCAGGAGGCTGACTTCCAGCCTCAACTCTGTTGTTCACTGTCGGGAATGGGCAGTTGCAGGGAGAGGGGGCGGCAGGGGCGGTCTCAGGTATGTTGAGTTCACTTTTTCATCTGTCAAGTGAGAGGGTATAACTAGAAGATTCCAGAAGAGGCCTCTGAGCTCCCAGTCTTGGTGTTTATCACTGAACTAAACATCATCCTGGGATCCTGGGAATGCTTTATTTTATTTTTTTAAGAATTTATTTATCCATGAGAGACACAGAGAGAGAGGCAGAGACACAGAGGGAGAAGCAGGCTCCCCAAGGGAAGCACAATGCAGGGCTCAATCCCAGGACCCCAGGATCACACCCTGAGCTGAAGGCAGATGCTCAACCACTGAGCCACCCAGGTGTTCCCCTGGGAGCACTTTGGAGCAGGACTGCTAGCTTGAAAATAAACTGCAGCTTCTCACTGTCTATGATTAGTCATAAAAATAATTTTTTTCTACTCTCAGACTGCCAAATCATCTCCACTGCTTTCAAAGCTCAGTGTTTGGGGGCAGAGTCTCCCCGATGTGGGCTGCTCCGGTTAGAGGGCTGGGGGCATGTCCTGTGCTCCCTTATAGGTACCTCAGCCATGAGTTGGTTAAGACCCAGCTGCACTTCTTTCTATCCTGACGAACCTCTTCACCTGCTTCCTAAGAGCTGACCTCTGGTTACTCAGTGGGTTTCTAAGGTCCTCCCAATTTCAAGCACCTGGGTAATGGGCACAAATGCCAGGTGCATCCTCATGATGCTCAGTACGCTTCCTGGAAAGCTATGACTACGCGTCCTCAAAATCAGCAGGAGACAGTTGCTTGGGTCCCACACAGGACACCCCTGCCCCGCTGGTCTCCCCGGCTGTCCCTGTCCCCATCACTCCATGGGACAGCCTCGTCAGGAGCCTGAGGTCCTGTGGCTTGAGGTCCATCCCTCGCAGTGAGGCCTTGGCAAGAAGCTCAGGCGGAAGGCACAAGTAAGGTGTCTCCAGATGGACCGGGTTTGCGCAATCCCTCAAAACCGCCCAACAGGCAGTTCTTGGTACCAAGGTGGGGGGTGGTGGCCAGAACCATGGTCAATTGGAGCCTTTGAAAAACATTTGCATTATATAACTGCTCTCAGAAAAATAAGGAACAAACCCTGAATTGCTGGAACTCGGCAAAAGGGGCGGGACGGGGGCCAAATTAGGGAAAGCCTAAACTTAACTCTCGGAGAAGGTCCAGAGTTCTTTATTTTCCACAGAGGACTCGTGGTTTCTGACTGCAGTCTGAGAGACTTCCTGATGTAGAAGAGAAAAGTAAACCACTATTTCTCACTCCTGCTGCCACCCTGCCAGCCCCGTGCCCCCCACCTGAGGGTCCCGACTGAGGCACACAGCCGGCTTGAGCTACCCCACTGACCACCCTGGGCCTCTGTGCCAAGGAAAGTACTTCAGCTGTGGCTCTGGGCTGGCCCTTCTCCAAAGGAAGGAGCCCTGGGCCCTGGACAAGGTCAAAGTATGGCGCCTGGCCCTGCCCCAGCGCTAAGGACGTACCTCGTCCTGCTGCTCTTCCCACTCCCCACCCCCCCACAACCTCCCACAGTGGCTTCCCTAGCTCGACATCAGCAGCACACAGCAAAGCCTTCTCTCACAGCACCCTCACACTGAGGTGGCCAAGAAGCCTCCGCTCGCCCTCAGCTGTCGTGTGCAGAGGATTGTTTTCACCTCCAGGAGCTGTGGGTGTTCCATCTGTAAAGTGAGGCTGGATGGCAGGTACCGTGCAGTGTGGGGTTTGTGAGGGCCATTGGCCAAGGACATATCTGGTTTCAGCAGTCACGACTGGAGGACACGGGACATCACCAGAACACGGTCCCAAGTCCCAGGTCAACTGTCACAACCTGGGAAGCCCGGGTGGTCTGTTATGCCCCACTCAACCTAGGCCTGAAATCAATTTGCAAACGTTCTGTAAAGATACCAGCTGCAGAGATACCTGGGTGGCTCAACTGCTGAGCGTCTGCCTTTGGCTCAGGTCATGATCCCAGGGTCCTGGGATTGAGTCCTGCATCGGGCTCCCTGCAGGGAGCCTTTGTCTCCCTTTGCCTGTGTCTCTGCCTCTCTCTCTGTGTTTCTCATGAATAAATAAATAAAATCTTAAATTAAAAAAAAATAAGACAAGGTACCAGGGTGGCTCAATCGGTTAAGCATCTGTTAAGGTTCTGGGATCAAGCCCTGCGTTGGGTTCCCTGCTCAATGGGGAGCCTGCCTCCTCCTCTCTTATTTAAATAAATAAACAAACAAACAAACAAATAAATAAATAATAAATAAGACACTAGCTGCTCCTCCTTATAATTAGAAAGCCACCTTGACCCCATCCTCATGCTGAAAGACAGGGTGATTGATAACTTGTGTGAGCAGTTCTAAAGAGGGATAACCAAGGGCCAGCTGCTCTTGCTCTCTTCTTGTCAAAAGGTAGCTGGGCGTCGCCCTGCTTTAAGGTAGGCAGCCTTTGCTTGACTAGTATGAAGGTCCCCACGGACTCCTGGCCTTACAGCTGAGGACTGTGCAGAGGGGACGGTGGCTCCAATGCAGCCTCCAGGGACCTGTGTTCTGGAAGGCCTGAAGACCCCCAATCTGCATGCCCAGGGGCCCTTCCCCATCCCCTGCTTGCTCAGGTCCCAGAGCAACCCCTTAAAGGTACACACATTGCAGGCCAGGTTGAATCTGGCCTCTGCAAACTTCTGTCGAGGATTAGAATCTAGAATCAACCCTGTTTGCTGTCTTCTCCCAACCCAGGAGGGAGGAGGCAGGCAAGGGCTGGGAAGGCCCCGGAGATGGTGAGGGGCAAGGCTCAGGTCTGGGGCAACCACCTCCCCTGGGCTACCAACAGGTGTGACCCGGATAGCAGGTTGCTTCCTCAGTCCAGAACAATCCACATCTCCACAGGTGGTATCTCTGGCCCAAGCCAGGGGATGAGAGGGGGGAGATGTCACAGAAGGGGGAGCTGTGGGCTCTGCCAACCAAGTGCCATCACAGAATCCGTGACGGCTTGTCTCACTTTGGCCAGGCCATAGCTCCAATGACTCAGCCAAGCACCAATCCAGATGCTGCTGTGAAGGTCCCTGGAGATAAGCATCTATGGTCACTGACTTTACATAAAGGAGATGATTCTCCCTAAAGTGAGTGGGTTTCACCCAATCAAATGAAGGCCTTGGAGGAAAAAGAGGGTTTCAAAAGAAGAAGGAATCCTGCCCCAAGACCTCGGCATCAGGTCCTGCCTACGCCTCTACCTGCCCACCTACCCCGGGGATTTAGGGCTTGGCAGCCCCCCACACACAGTAGCTAAGTCCTCAAAACAAACCCCTTCATGTGTGGATATATAGAATATTATATATGTTTCTATATTAGTTATATATTATGTACACTTATTGTATTAACTTGTAATAATCCATATTAAGGATACACAACATACATACATATATTAAGGACATATAATAAACATATTATTATGAAACATTAGTTAATAACATGTAATGTTAATGTCAATATGTGTATACAGAGAATATGTATTGGACACATATCTCTCTTCCTTCTTGTTTCCCTGGAGAGTCATTGAGGGGGGCCAGCCCTAGATAAGGATCCAGGCAGCAGGGGCAGCTATGGAGAGACTCTTGGCCACCCCCAGGAAGGAGACTGGGGCCCAGGGAGGGGGTCTCTGTACACACAGCTGAGCCTTAACTTTGCCAAGGGATACCAGAAATCCCCAAAGGAAGTCCAGGATCCTGGACGAGAGGATGAAGACAGATAGGAAAGGTTTTCCATCCCAGCAGAGTTGAGTGAAAAACAGGAAGCAACCCCGATAGGCCCATTCTGACTGTCCAGGAAGAACCTGTGCCACACACACGAAGAGCAGCAGATTTAGGAAAGCCCCACAGTCATCCCCTCAGGCATCACCTGTGACATGAACACAGTCACTCTTCTTAGGCCACTGGCCGGCTGAGTGTCATGAAAATGCCCGCCAGGCACCTGCTCACGCTGTATTTTGTCTACGGGCCCCTGTCCCTCAGATACCAGCAGTCGGTTGACAGCGAGGACCTTGTCTGGGTCACTTGAGCGACTCATTCCTCCACAGTGCCAGGCACACAGCAGGACTCAAATGAGAATTTGTCTTTCCCTGAAACAAAACCAATACTGGCAAAGGTGCTAATACGCTGGCTCGTTTGTACTGAGGTACTGGGGAACTATGACGGCTCAGAGTATGGTCAACACCAAGGTCTTATGATAAGGCAATGACCTCCCAGGGCATATCTTGGATTGCTCGGGCCTCCTAGGGGTGAGTACAGATTGAAACTGTGAGCCATCTGGGAGAGGATGGATAGCCCTTCATTTCTAGGGCTGTTTTCAGCTCTGACATTTTACTCTTTTGCTAAGACAAATCTTGAGATGAGGTTTGAAAAGACCAAATCTGGGTTTCTGAAGAGGGTTTAATTATGCACAAGTAAATGCCACACCACTGACCAACACTGTGGCATTGAACCCTCTGTGGGTGCCCTGCACTGCCTGGCCAGCTGGGTGACTCTAGTCACGGGGGCGCCCACCCTTTTGTGCTCCCTTCACGAGGAAAAACAACAACGAGGGAAAGTGGAGGTGCTGCTGGGTCCCTGTCCCACAGACCCAAAGGGCCCTGTGTCAGACTCGAGACCTACCCCCTCCTGGCCTAGCACCCTGCAGGCAGTGCTGGCACTACAGGGAAAACCAGATGGTTTGGGTCTGTGCTGGAAGGCAAACTGCAGGAGGGACACCGCAAATTAGAGCCAAACTGGGCACGCAGGGAACATTTTTATAAGGTCACAGAGCTGCTGGCTGGTCCTGAGACACACCCTCCTGTCTACAGGAGGGTCTTGTGCAAGCGTCAGGCTCAGAGACCTCATTTCTGTTCCCAACCACGTCCCCAGCGAGGCTCTGGGGCTTGGCCCAGCGGCTGAGCCGATATCCACAAAGGTTGCCAGCTCAGAAATTCCAGAATATCAAACATCCATATTTATAACACCATGTATCAAAAGCTCCTTCCTACTTTCCGCAGATGCCCAAGGATGCCTCCTCCACGCCTACTGGCTGTGCCACCCACCTGCTCTGGGCCAGCATGGTACAAGGTGTTCAGAGCAAGCAGCAAACACCAAGGACGTAAAAGGAATTCAAAGGCCTCCCTGCACTAAAGCATAATAAAGAAAGGTGCTTTTATTTGTTTATCCCTGGGTGAACTGGCTGCTCCAGAAGCACCTGGCCACAGTTTTCAAACGAAGAGTCCAAACCCACCAGCAGATCATAACATCAACTTAGTGGATTATACACAACCATCAAAATATGAATGAATAAACCTAAACAAAATAAGGATGCCTTGCATTGTTTCATAAAAGTTTTGATCACACAAACGGACATAGAATAAAACGTGCGTCTTACTGCACCATGGACAAGAGGACCTGCACAGTTGTGCCCTGGATAATCTTTGAAGCAGTGCAGTTAAATTTCAGAGGGGCTGACCCCCTGTCCCTCCAGATGTCAGGAGAGTGGGGAACCATGAACACCATCTATTTCCCTCTGTCCTGGCTGGAGCCTTCTGACCTCTTCTAGTATTTTGCGCTCGGATATATGCATGGAGTAAACAGACGGAGAGAGAACCACATATCTTTACTGTCGCGGGAGGAGGGTGATTTCTTCCCTGCTTCCCTTTCCTCCAACCCCACCTGTGTGCCTGCCCTGGCCCTGTGATTGGCAGGCACTGCTGCTCTGACCCAGCATGGGCAGCTTGGCTTCTGGCAACCCCAGCGGTCCTGACCACCAGTGGACCCAGAAGAGCAATTATGCCCTTGGGGTCTCAGTGGGTGGTTACCCCAGGTATCTGTCAGCACCTGTACCTACCTGGGCCAGATCTGCTGCAGAGCCCCTGCTCTACTGACACCTAAACCCAGGGAAATGATGCAGTCATAGCATATTACAGTTGGAAAAGCTCAGAAATCTTCAAGTCGATGGATCCCCTTCTAGCCCAGGTGGGGTGTCCAGAGAGATCTGATGGAGCTGCTCAAAGCCACGTGGCACAATCATGAACCACATCCTAGTATTGTGACTTCCAGCCACATTATCATTCTGTCACACTCTGCTCTTTTTAGCTGATTTTGACTTTCTAGCTTATGTTTCTATTACATAAGAGGACAGCAAGACCATCTTAGAGTCGCCGTGCAGCATAAGCCCCCAGAGTGGGCCCGTAGTAAATGTCAGTCGTCACCAGCCTAGGAGGCCATCCTCCAGGGGAAGTGTGTTGGCATTTTCACATCTTTCTTCCAGCGACCAACCCGCTGGTTCCAAAACGCCCTTCTCTGTCATTCTTGGGCTCTGTGTGAATTTGTTACTTCCTGGAATCCTCCACATCCGTGTCACGGCCATCGGGCTGGGCAGCTGCACCAAGGACTTACCGGAACCACAGAAACCTCCATGTCCTGCTGATTGAAGGCTGGTGGGTGCTCTGCACAAAGGGGCTCTGGGCGCTGCCCACCTGAGCCTGGCGCAGGGGGTGAGTGGAGCTCGGAGGGCCAGGGGACGGCATCTCAACACTTCCCTTTCCATCCAGGGCAGGGCCTGCCGAGGCCACATCAGGCTCACACCGCGCTGCTCCACACAGGAAAGGACCAGAATTCTCAGGCAGAACGAGATGCAGAGCTCGTGACATCAGAGGGTCCCAGGGACCCCATCCTGGGCCCGAGTTGTCCCCAGGGTAAGTTAATAACACCCAAAATGACCACATGACTAGCTCTTTTTACAATTTACGTTCTGGTCCTGTTTACTTAGTTCCTGTTGTTAAAAAAGCAGCTGAACTGGGTCTATGCCCCCTTCCATGATAGACCTGGGTACAAACTTCTGCCCCGACCCAGTGTGTCAACTGGAACCTCACCTCCTGTGTCTCGTCCTCAGTCCCCCATTTGAGATAGAGGGTGTTCAGGCTCAAACCCTAAAGATCCCCTAAGCACCCCCCAAACCCCCCAATTCTGTTCTGGGCCATCCCTATTCCCAGCCCTGTGACGAGAGCACGCCTTTCCACATACCTGGGCTGTACGTCCCCACCTGGCATGGGGTCTGGCCCCAGACACCAGTAAGTCAGAGCCACCATGGGGTGGCAGAAGGGGAAACAGGCATTTTTAGGGCCCGTTGCTCTGACACTGTAACAGTAGATAGTGGAGTAAACAGACTGTCGTGGGAGGTGGGTCAACTATGGGCTTTGGTTAATGACAATAATAATGTATTAATAAAAGCTCATCAATTGTAACAAACATACCTCATAGTGCAAGCTGTTAATAAGGGATACTGGCAAGGAGAGGAAGGCGGTGTGTGAGAACTCTCTGTACTTTCCGTACAATTGTTCTATAAATCTAGAACTGCTCAAAAAAGCTCTACTAATGAGAAAAAAAAAAAAGCATAGCAACAAGTGGCTAGGGCTGGCTTCAGTACCACAGGCCAACCAATCACCCATCACTCCAGGGTCGGCATCCATCCTCTGTTGTTAGCATCAGGAGACAGAAGGAAGCCTGCGGTCTAGCTAAGGGGGCCTGCCTGCAGCTCCTCTGAGAGACCCACACATCACTCCACCTGGGGACAGGAGCTGGAGCGTGCTCACTTCACCTGACATCCATGGCCCTCAGGGCTTCCAGAACTCAGGGGAGCAGGTGCATGCCCAGAGTCGGGGCCCTGAGCGGAGGGGATCTCGTCTAAAGCTCCTGGCAGAAAAGATACATGAGGAGATATAGTGACCAGCAGAAAAGATACATGAGGATACAGTGACCAGTGGGGTTAGGGAGCAAGAGCACTAGTAAGTTCTGAGAGCCCAGGTCCCCTCTGTCAGGTCAAGCTGGCCAACATCGGACCCAGTGGTGAGGCTCGGGCCTTCGTGCTCCAGATGGAAACAGGTGCCAGCCGGAGTCACCAGGCAGCCGCACAATGTGTGGAGTGGGTGGACAAATCCCAGCACCGGCCTGGAGACTGAGTGGACACAGAGAAACACATGGCCCCTGGTCAGGGACTCAAAGCCACAAAGCATGGTACTAACGAAGCCAAACGAGGAATTTGCTAAGTTTCTTGTTTGTTTTTTTGCTGCCAACAAACCCATTCCATTCTGGAGGGGCTCATTATATAAGTACAGGGGGGAAGAAAAATGCTGGACAGGAGGCCAAAGTCACCAGAGCAGCAGAAACTTCTAGATCAGCTGCTACCACTGCAGGGAGTCAGGTACAAAACACAGGGGTTGTTTGAGGCTCTGCATTTTCAAGGAAGGAAAAAAGCCTGCTTCTCACATCCTAAGAACTAGGTTAAAAGTCATCATATCCTACCTAGGAGGACCCGGTCACTGACATGTCCCTGTGCGTAGCACGTGTCCCCAGACCACCCTGTCTCCCTGTGCCCAGGATGGGGCTAGGAAGAAACATGTTCCTGAGCATGTCCTCCGCCTTTCTCATCCACTCCCTGCTGGAGTGCTTTGGGACCTTTACCTCTTGCTGAAAAAGCACAGAGGATGCTAGACTGGGTTCTGTGGGGATATTCCTAAAGCCAGAGAATCCCTTGGGATTGTCTGTCCCTTAACAAGGCCAGCCCCTTGTTTTCACTTGTGATCACCACCAGTGTGTCTGGGCAGCGTCTGGACCACATATTCTCTGCCCTTTATACATATGAGGCCCCGGGGGACACCTCCCTCTGTGTGCAAAGCACTGAGCTTTCCACTCCGGATCTTCGCGCCCAGAACTGAGTGGACTCTGACCTTCCAGGACCACCGTGGGGATGATCTGCAGGAGCAGCACATCCTTGGGGAGGTCCACAGAGAAGAAGGGGAAACCCCATAGGCAGAGAGGGAAACCAGAGCTTCCAGGGACGTTCCCTGCTGCCCTTCCTCCTGCGCACACGGCCCCACTTTTGTGGTTTCATGGACAGAATTGAAGAGCACACAGGCCAGCTTTCCCTGGCCTAGAGAATGAAATCACAACGAACAGGAGCCTTCCTGGCTGAAACCTTTAGGGTCGCCACATCCCTAGCCTGGTGCACTGAGTACACCCAGGACATGTGCCACCGGCCTACACACTGTCACCAGAACTTTGAATGTTATTGCATGCAAAGGATTTTTTTTATGCATTACCATTTTATTTTTGGCTCTACATTTGTTCAACAGTCACGGAATTTCTAGGCCAGGTTCAGGTAACAGAAGAGCCTTTATAATTAGTTTATATTGTCTAGATCCAAGGTATGCTGCAAACACAGTCTGGAGCAAAATGGGAAACAACATCTTTCAGAAGACAGGCTTAGAAATGCTAATCTAGTCAGTTGTTTCCGTTCTCTGGTTAGCAGGGCTGACTCATACCTGGCTGCTAGGCCACCGTGCCCAGCAACAGCCAGGAATACAGGGCATAGCCCACCGAAAACAAGACCAACCAACCCACCCTGTGTTACGGTACAGATTTCACAACTCAAATCGCCTAGACTCAAAGGTAAACCTACAAAAATTCTGTAAGATGTGTGTGCAGTCAAAACTGGGATCATTATAAGACCGCACCTATAAGAGCCTGTGTCACACTGAAGATGGGTTGAAAAAGACTATTTGCCATTAGGCCACAGAGGGCAGAGTTAATTCCATAGATATAGATCCGTGTTCAAGTAGATTCCTTTCTGCTTCTGGGACTTGGTTAATTTTTCCTGGTGATGACACTGAAAATTAAGTTTCCCTCAACAGTATCATCTTGTTCGTGATTTTCCACCTGGAGCTTTATGCTCTTGTCACAACACTTGTGCCTCCACCCGTCTCCTCCAGCCACTCTGGGGCTCACGCCAACTTTTGCTCAACTAACTAGAGCACAGCCATCTTTGGCGGACATGTGGCTCGGGTCCCACACACAAATGATTTTAAAGGTAGTTTTTAAGAAGCAAGAATTCCTTGAGAGTGACAGTCTATAATTCAGCATACTTTGATTGAATACAATTTTTTTTCAAGGTTGTTGTTTCATTTTAAAAAAATGAGTCCTTGGAGCTATCATCATCACACATCATACAGATAACCAGCTTACCCCCACCCCCACCCCCACCGCCCGGAGTTGTAAAATCACTTGATTTTCTTTTTCCTTTTCTTTTTTCTTTTCTTTTCTTTTTTTTGCATATTTTTTTTATTGGAGTTCGATTTGCCAACATATAGTATAACACCCAGTGCTCATCCCATCAAGTGCCCCCCTCAGTGCCCATCACCCAGTCACCCCATCCCCCTGCCCACCTCCCCTTCCACTACCCCTTGTTCATTTCCCACAGTCAGGAGTCTCTCATGTTCTGTCTTCCTTTCTGATATTTCCCACTCATTTTCTCTCCTTTCCCCTTTAATCCCTTTCACTATTTTTTTATATTCCCCGAATGAATGAAACCATATAATGTTTGTCCTTCTCTGATTGACTTACTTCACTCAGCATAATAACCTCCAGTTCCATCCACATTGAAGCAAATGGTGGGTATTTGTCATTTCTAATGGCTGAGTAATATTCCATTGTATACATAGACCACATCTTCTTTATCCATCATCTCTCGATGGACACCAAGGCTCCTTCCACATTTTGGCTATTGTGGACATTACTGCTATAAATATTGGGGTGCAGGTATCTCGACTTTTCACTGCATCTGTATCTTTAGGGTAAATCTCCAGCAATGCAATTGCTGGGTTGTAGGGTAGCTCTATTTTTAACTCCTTGAGGAACCTTTATACATTCAATGTAATTCCTATCAAAATACCATGGACTTTCTTCAGAGAGTTGGAACAAACAGTCTTAAGATTTGTGTGGAATCAGAAAAGACCCGAATAGCCAGGAGAATATTGAAAAAGAAAACCAGAGCTGGGGGTATCACAATGCCGGATTTCAAGTTGTACTACAAAGCTGTGATCATCAAGACAGTGTGGTACTGGCACAAAAACTGACACATAGATCAGTGGAACAGAATAGAGAGCCCAGAAATGCGCTCTCAACCGTATGGTCAACTAATATTCGACAAAGCAGGAAAGACTATCCACTGGATAAAGGACAGTCTCTTCAATAAATGATGCTGGGAAAATTGGACATCCACATGCAGAAGAATGAAATTAGACCACTCTCTTGCACCATACACAAAGATAAACTCAAAATGGATGAAAGATCTAAATGTGAGACAAGAATCCCTCAAAATCCTAGAGGAGAACACAGGCAACACTCTTTTTGAACTTGGCCACAGCAACTTCTTACAAGATACATCTATGAAGGCAAGGGAAACAAAAGCAAAAATAAATTATTGGGACTTAATCAAGATATAAAGCTTCTGTACAACAAAAGAAGCAGTCAACAAAAACTAAAAGACAGCCTAGAGAATGGGAAAAGATATTTGCAAATGACCTATCAGATAAAGGGCTAAGACCCAAGATCTATAAAGACCTTATTAAACTCAACAGCAAAGAAACAAACAATCCAGTCATGAAATGGGCAAAAGGCATGAACAGAAATTTCACAGAGGAAGACATAGACATGGCCAACAAGCACATGAGAAAATGCTCCGCATCACTTGCCATCAGGGAAACACAAATCAAAACCACAAGATACCACCTCACACCAATGAGAATGGTGAAAATTAACAAGACAGGAAACAAATGTTGGCAAGGATGTGGAGAAAGGGGAACCCTCTTGCACTGTTGGTTGGCGTGAACTGGTACAGCCACTCTGGAAAACTGTGTAGAGATTCAATACAATTTTAAGTCAGCAGTTCCCACAGTGGAGCTCGAAGACCCCTTGTCAGGGCCAGCAAGCGTCCTCCCCTCCCACGCAACGGTCTCAGGCCTGCGAGCTGACAGGACACCCCAGTCTGGACTGACCTCCCTCCTTCTCTTACCCACTGCTAAGAGGACCTACTCATCCAAGAACTGGCTCAAACCCCACAGATTGTGATGCCCTTCCTAATGAGCCCAGTTGGACACCATCTCAAACACCACACATTTCAAGAGTTTCAGCTATCCCTTAAGAATTTTAAGAGTTTTGAGTAAAAGAATTTAAAATACTCAAGCGTTGTCCATGATTTATTTGTAAATGCTATCTCTATAGCGATTGTGAGTACTCTGAGGGCAATGGCTTTGCTATCCAGCTAATTTTTGCATGCAGGTGGATAAGAGCTAAATTCATGGGATTTGCAAGTGAAAACAAAACGATGCATAATAGGAAAGTTGGGGGCAGACCAGGTGGCTCAGTGGTTTAGTGCCGCCTTCAGCCCAGGGTGTGATCCTGGAGACCCAGGATGGAGTCCCACATCAGGCTCCCTGATGGAGCCTGCTTCTCCCTCTGCCTGTGTCTGTTTCTCTGTGTGTGTGTGTGTGTGTGTGTGTGTGTGTGTGTCTTTCATGAATAAATGAAATATTTTTAAAATTTTTGAAAAAAAAAGAAAGGAAAGTTGGGGTCCCACCCTGGGCCCCATCCATGTTGTGCCCCCAAAGGAACCACTATTAGTTGCACATCCTACTAGGGCTTCCTTATGCGCTTGCACACTCCAAGTCCCTTCTGTCTCTCTCATACTTAGGTATCCCTGCTATGCACATACTCTGTCCCACAGCTTGCTTACCCAGGACATCACTCACTATCAGCACAGAGATATTTCTGGTATCTGGGGCATGCTTCTTTGGATGGAATGTTCTAGCTGCACCAGCCCCTGTGGCAGTCCGAGTGTCCAATCTTTGGCCATTAGGACAAGGCTGTCACGAGAACATTGTGCGTTCTTCCTACTTCTAGGATGTGTTAGCCCCAGAAGTCTGACAGCTGCTCAAAAGGCCACGGGTTGGTGATTTCTGGACAATACTGCCACATGTTCCTCTTAGTACAGGGCCATTCTGCCCTCGCTATGGCAAAGGAGAGGGTCTGTCTCCCTCAGAGCTCACCAACAGATTATGCTGCTAAACTTCAGATTTTTGTCAGATGGGTGAGAAATGGCCTCTGTGTCACCTACCTTTCACTTGCTTAATTGCATCTTTGCTGTGCCATCAAGCACAGAGGAAGCACCTGAGCTGCTATGATGTGGGACAGTCTCTATCCAGCTGCAGGTAGGACACGCAGGTCCTGACATCAATGCAGTCCAAACGGGCTTTATTGTTGTTATTAACAAAAACAGAATACAATCCACCCATGTGCCCCAGGAAACGTGTTTCATGGTGTGTATACCCAACCAGCCACAGCTCATGGTCAAAGTTAGCAGACTGCTGGGGGCAGGGTGGGGGGATGCTGCAGGCATAGTCAGTGTGTTCTGCACGGTAGTCCATCCTTCCCTCCCTTGATTTTGGGCTGCTGTGATCGACAGAAAAGCAGCAGAAGGGTCACATGATTGGAGGCCTTGTGACTTCCCCCTGGATCTCATGGGGGGAAACCAGCTATTAAAAATCCAACTACCCAGAGACCACCATGCCACGGGGCAGCTCAAGCTAGCCGCCGACCAGCCCAGGCACCTGTCACAGGGTGAACAAACATCGAGAGCGCTCCGGCCTCAGCCTCCATCCGGCCTAGAATATAAGCACAACACCAGGCGGGCCCTGCTGGGCTGAGCCAGGCAACCCCTGGACCTGTGACGATCCGCATCCATATTTCCAAGTTTTGAGTGGCTTGGGATACAGCAACAGATGACCAGAAAACCATGCAATCCTGTGAAAGTTAATTTCCCAGTGCCTCAGTTTTGCTCATTCATAAAATGGGAATCATGGGAGTTCCTATCAAATGATGAGCTGGCATATATAAATATGCACACACATAACACTTATGAGCTAACATAGAGATTATAGGAAAATGCTACCTATTACCTTAAGATACTTTCCTGGTTTTACAGGCAAGTAAAACCATTATTAGGGACAGGATACTATTATTACTGAGAAAGGTAGGGAGTCGGGGCTGATGTGGGTTGGGGGCCTCTGGTCTAGGGTGGGATGCTCCTGCCATGTTTTCAGTCTTTCAAGGGGTGGAAAAGAAACGCACACACTCTGATGGCCATGCAGCAATGAGGATGGCCGGGCCCTCTTTCCACCTGCTTTCATTTCATTGGCTCTGTAATGCTGATGGTCTACAGCCGATCAGGGGGCTGGACTCTGACTGAACACAGAAACTACGTGTTAGCAAGTGCTTATTAGACAGTCTTTCAAGACATGGGATGAATGGGAGAAACCACAGGAGCCTTGGAAGGATTTTTGAAATACGTTGGAGCCACTATGTATTTATTCATTTAAACATGTGCCAGGTTGCCTGTGTTTGTGTCTGGAACCGTGTGGAATGCAGGGCATTCAGAGAGAAGACCCACGCCCCTCCTCAGTCTCAGGATGGGGCTTGGGGGAGGAGACGGACTGCAGAGGAGCCCCATGGGACCTATAGGGAGATAGAAATAACCCCTGTCCTGAGTGAAGTGGTGGTCACATGCCTGTACACATTTAGCCCAATCTGTCTAGCTGCACACTTAAAATTGGTGAATTTTATTGTATGTAAACCATAGGTCAATAAACCCCACCATGAAGTGACCCACCAGCCACCACCCATCCCCATACTGTAGGAGAAAAAAAAGAAAAATGCACCATCTACAGAACACGGGGAAGGTGTCTACATTATTAATCCCGGAATATTGAATGTGCGTTTTCATGCAATGTGAGTAGACTTTTCAGGAAGCAGCTGTGCAGTGTGGGTGATGGTTATACTTTATTCTCAGCAAAATTCTTTGGTTTCAATTACCCTCCTGGTGACAAAGCACCTTGTTACATTTATCAGATAGGGAACAGTTGTCCTTTCTTCCCCTTCCTGGGATCTGAAAGTCTGACATTTCACCTCCCAAAACCCAGTCCAGACACACAGGTGCTACAGATATAGGAGGAGAGATGTGTCAGATGCCAAAACCCCAATTTCTCCCAAGGGTGAAAACCCCAGTAGTGTGAGGTGTCACAATCCTACATGTGTGCTTAAATTTCCTATCCTGTGGTACGCCTAGGTGGCTCAGCAATTGAGCCTCTGCCTTTGGCTCAGGGCATGATTCTGGAATCCAGGATCGAGTCCCCCATGAGGCTCCCTAAGGGGAGCCTGCTTCTCCCCCTGCCTGTGTCTCTGCTTCTCCCTCTGCCTGTGTCTCTGCCTCTCTCTCTCTCTCTTTCTGTCTCTCATGAATAAATCTTAAAAAAAAAAATTTCCTATCCTGAGGCCTTTATCTGGATCAAGGCAATATTTAAATGATAACCATGAGAGACAACCCACAAAATGAACCCCTTCTCTGAACTGGTAGATTCCTGGATTAGCTAGTCTCAGAAAAAAGCCCTGATGGCCTAGGAAAAAAAAAAATTTTTGGTTGAGTAGAGATGGTCAGACAGAAAAAGTGCTTGGATAAGGCCAATTTGGGGAGCACTGGGGTGAGGACCCTAGACATAAAGGAAGGCCCCAGAGGTGGGGAAGGGGATGCCCAGAGGCCCTCATGGGCTGAGGCCACAATTCCCCACCACCCCTGTATTAACTCCAGCCAAGTAGGAAGTGTAGGGATCCCCGAAAAGCAAGAACATGGTGAATATTTAAACGTGATGAAGAAGGTTGATTACAGCTAGCTTATCGCAACCGGACGTCTTACTCACTGGCATCAAGATTTTGTTAGAGTGGCATTACTGGGGCCTTAAATGTACTAGAGACTGAGTGATGTGTCTTGTTTCATTGTTAAGTGCATTTTATAGTACTCTAATTTTTTTTTTTTTTAACAGTTAGCATTCTAAATAAGATATAGCTGGTAGCTCTCAGAACTCTGGGTTAACCAGAGTCCCCAGGCATTTGGGATTATTGAATAATATTCTTTGGATTTTTTTTTTCAATTGCACAATGATCTCCTTCTCTATCTCCATGAATTAAACTAGAGAAAGCTGATTTGGGGGGAAATTGTTATTCTCAGTGTTCAGTTGGACCCTAGGCAGAATTTTCTTTTTTAAAAAAAGATTTTATTTATTTGAGAGAGAGAGAGCATGAGCAGGGAGGGGGCAGAGGGACAAGCAGACTTCCTGCTGAGCGCAAAGCCCAATGTGGGGCTCAATCCCAGGCCTGGAGATCATGACCTGAGCTGAAATCGAGTCAGATGCTTAACCAACTGAGCCACCCAGGTGCCCCTAGAATATTCTTTTTACATAAAGGAGCAGGACAGGAAATGCTGACTCCAATTCAATCCATTCTAAGTACAAAGCCAGTCCTCAGAGCATGGAAGATGCTGCTGAGAATCCCTGAGGAGCCCATTCAGTAGACTGGGGTGGAATCCCAGAATGCACACACACTTTAAGAAGCCCCCAGGGCCACTTGGGGCTCCCATCCACCAGCAGAAATCTTTTCTCCCCACTTAGGAGACAGCAGGGGCGAGTATGTGTGTATATGTGTGTGGCGGGGTTGGGGGTTGGGGGGGGGGGGGGAGATGGTTCTCATCTACCAGGTAGAGATCTGAGAATGAAGAGAAGTGAAAAAGGAAAAACAAATTTTTATGTGCCGGCATGGCCCAGTGCCCTTTCTCTATGCAGTCAGGAGAAGGAGCAAGTCCTTCTGGGGAGAGCTGCCAGGTGGCTGCTAACCAAGGCCCAAGGGACATCCTGACACTATCCCAAGGGCAGAAGAGAGGTGTCCCCAGGTCCTGACTGGGGCACTCAGAGCCCCTTACCCACATCCCAGGCCAAATGGAGCACATCCCTCCTCTCCTCCTCCAAGACCCGCCCTTCTTTCCAAGTGTTCCCCAGGGTTTGTGTTGGAAGACCAACTGGTGAGTGCATTTCAAGGCTCTGTGATGCGAGCAGATAAGTGTGGGGTGACTCAGAGTGAGTGGGTGGTGACAGATGCTGGCAATGCCTGCGGCGAGCTCTGAGCCAGGCCCGGCCCGTTCTGGGTCAGCGCCTGGCTTGGGTCTGGGCCTAACATGAAGGGCGAATCCCACCAGGGGACAGAGGGCTCTGGGAGACTGAGTGGAAAATCTGTTCAAAAGGATGAATTTCTACCCAGTCCAGCCCCCCCACCCAGCCCCGACTCCCCAACTTGGTACAGCACCAGCAGCGGTGTCATCAAAAAGCCCTCAGCACTCATGTCAGAAGCCAGAAGCCATGTGTTTGAGGGGCCCGTGTGGGTGCTGTGCCAGGCCCTCCCCACAGCATCTCGGTGCTAGAAGTTGCCCTGTCATCTTTGTCTGCTGGGCCTAAACAGCAGATCATTCCTGCTCTCTAAAATGCAGACACCCCTCCAAGGACACATCCAGATTCCCTATCAGCTCCATCTTGACTCTGAAATAGGAAAGCTCATCTGTCTTCGGAGCCTGTCAAAAACTCTTTATGGTGAGGAGATCCTGTCATCCAGAAAATTCACCTTTGTAGAAATACCTGTTCTCTGTCAAAGCTGGGTAGGGCAGGTTTAGGTGTCAGGGATGGCGCTTTAAGGATCATCACAGTTATAGTTAACTTGACACTTTGGATAAGCAGAAATCACCTTTCTGATCTTTTTTTTTTTTTTAAAGATTTTATTTATTTTGAGAGAGAGTGTGTGCAAGCAGGGGGAGGGGCAGAGAAAAGGAAGGAGGGAGGGAGAGAGAGAGAGAGAGAGAGAGAGAGAGAGAGAGAGAGAGAGACTATCAAGCATAGAACATGCTGAGCATAGAGCCAGACTTGGGGCCCGATCTCATGACCCTGAGATCATGACCTGAGCCAAAATTAAGAGTCAGACACTCAATCACCTGAGCCACCCAGGTGCCCCCACCCTTCTGATCCTTACTGGTGAAAATATTTTTAAAAATGTCTTCACACAGGGATCCCTGGGTGGCTCAGCACTTTAGCGCCTGCCTTCGGCCCAGGGCATGATTCTGAAGTCCCAGGATCAAGTCCCACATCAGGCTCCCTGCATGGAGCCTGCTTCTCCCTCTGCCTGTGTCTCTGCCTCTTTCTCTCTCTCTCTCTCTCTCTCTCTCTCTCTCATGAATAAATAAATAAAATATTTTTTTAAAAAACGTCTTCACACATCTCAGAGCTTTGATAAGAAGCATGAGGTGGGGGGATCCATGGGTGGTGCAGCGGTTTAGCGCCTGCCTTTGGCTCAGGGCGCGATCCTGGAGATCCGGGATCGAATCCCACGTCGGGCTCCCAGTGCATGGAGCCTGCTTCTCCCTCTGCCTGTCTCTGCCTCTGTGTGTGTGTGTGTGTGTGTGTGTGTGTGTGTGTGTGTGTGTGACTATCATAAATAAATTTAAAAAATTAAAAAAAAAAAAAAAGAAGCATGAGGTGGGCAGGGTTTAAGCATCAGATGGCCATGGTTCATGTGGAGCGCCAGGGCCTCTACCTCAATGGTTCCCAGAGCTGAGGGCAGGGGCAGAGGCACACTCTCCAGAAAAGTGTCTTTGTGTACCTTGTGTTCCATCACCTTTTCTTCCTTCTGGAGAGTCCCACACCCCATATGGTTGACAGGAGACTCTGTTGCTCCTGGTTGGGGGAGTGGGCTGTGCACTGTCCCTACACTACGTGAGGGAAACTGTCCGCCTGTCTCCTCACGACCTCCTCCTGAACACAAGCCATCCCAGCACAGCCTCTGCCTGGGCCATCTCCACTACCCCAAATGCCCACACAAGTGTCAGCTCCAAGTTCACTTCCAGCCATGAAAATGTGACTATGAATGTGACTCAGCCAATGGAGATCAGAAAGCAAGGAGAACGTCGGTGTTTAAGGTCAACAGGAGCTGTTGGGGTTAGGAGAAAAGGAAAAGCTCCACAGAGCTTCCTGAGGCTTGATGCTTTGTCTTACCTCTCCTCAGCTCCTGATTCTCTGGTTCTCTCTGCAAGAAGCAGCGAAACCCTGTCCTAGGGGCTCTTGAGCCATAGAAAGGTAGAACCAAAAATAAAAGGTAGACCAGCATCGGAGAGGATGTGGAACCCCAATTCCACAGCTCTCCATTCCACCCTCCTCGGGCTGCCTGGAAGCCCCCCGCATTGTGTGGTCAGCCCCCCAACACGGCAGTAGGGCAGCTGCAGGCGGCAGGGCTGGCTCTGCTCTGACTCGCCAAGTGTCTGTTCTCTTATTTACTGGAATCTGCACAGTGAGTCTAACTCACGGGTGACTAACGAGATGAAACCATTATTACCAGGCAGATGGCAGACTCCCTTAAAAGCAGACACGAAGCAATAAAATGCCACCACATACCTCATTCGCAAAGTAAAATCAAAACAAGAACCCACGTCTGACTTTGTTTTCTTCTACTTTCTCCCTACCCCTCCGTGTGCTCTATCTTAGGGTGAAAGATGCTAAGGGAAATCAAGGAAGGGTTTTAGGATCCGAGGAAGATGATGCAAACATGCCACTGTGACCTTCAGGAAAGGGTGGTGGCAGGGGAGCCACGCCGAGATGGTAGATGACCATGTCCACGTGGGGCAGGTGGGGCAGGAGGGACGGAGAGGGCCTGACCAGCTGCTCAGACAGGTGGGGAACTGGCCTCACTGGGACAGCATGGGAACTACAGGGGCCCAACTGAACCCCCAGCCCCCCGGCCTTGACTCCCTGGTGAATAATCAAAGTGATGAGATCCAGAGAGTTCTATCAGAAAGCCAGATCACCTCAAGGTCCTGCTTTGAGAGGAATTCTGCTGGGCTCGGCGCCCACATTCCACAACCAACCACTCACCACCAGGAGGCTGCTGCTGATTGAGCACCTATTACAGGTGGGGAGCTGGCCCTTATCAACTGGTCTCACCCCAATCCTGTGAGGTCTTGTGGTTATCTCCAGTTTCAGAAGAAAAATTAGGCTCGGAAAGGTGAGATAACTTGCCCATGGTCCCCAGCTGGTAGAGCGCAGGACACAGACCTGAAGTCAAGTCTGACTCCCAGGCCCAGTGCCCAGGGGGCTCTGGGTTTGAGGAGGCAACTTCGCCAGGTTCTCGAGCATCAGGTGCTTATGACTACTCCCTTTTCAAAACCCCAAATTTTAGTCATTGAGGTTAGAGCTCCGTACTCTGTCCTTAACCTCTTTTAGGGCTCTACGGCCTTAAGTCACACTCATGGAAAAGAAGTTTGCCCAGGCAGAGGGAAGGTATGCCCAAGAACACAGAACATCCATGGATTCATGCTGGCCATCCCTGGTATTAGAAAGGCAAGGCCTCAGCATCTCAGGGCTGGGGAAGCCTAGAGCCTTCACTGAAACACTGGCTGGTAAGTCCTGCTTGGTCACCACAACCTGATGGTGGCTAATAAACACATTTTCATTGTTGGATGTTTGCCATGTGCTCCTACAGTGCAATGTGGGGTGCAGGGGAGGAGGCAGCAGAGGTGGGGGGGGGGACAGGGGAGGAAGCCAGGGGGCAGGGGAGGAGGGGGGAGGAGGTGGGGGAGTAAGGGAGGAGGCCAGTTAGGGAGTCAGGGGAGGAGACAGGGGGCAAAGGAGGAGGCTGGTGGTGGGGGGGGGATTCAGGGGAGGTTTGGGGGGGAGGGGAGGAGGCTGGAGGGGAGGACTGGAGAGGAGGCTGGGGGGTGGTCTGAGGGAGGGAGACAGGGAGCAGGGGAGGAGTCAGGGGGAGTCAGAGGAGGAGGTGTGGGGGCAGCAACTTTGGAGTCAGAGGGCCTCAATCCGAACCCTAGTTTGCCATATACCGGTTCCATAATCTTAGCAAATAGATGAAGTTCACAGAGCCTCAATTTCCTCCTGTGTAAAATGAGGGACGTGTCCAGGATTGTCATGAGAACTGACATCATTACTGTCCATGAAAATGCCATCTGTGGCACCTGGTGCCTAATACATAGTCAATAAACACTTACCAAAGCATGAAGAGCTAATAGCAGGTGATTTGGAGACAAATTCCTTTAAGAAACGAAAGCCCTAACTGACCATAGGAAATGATCAATCGAATGATCAATCGAATGTATCATTACAAGAACTAACTGAACACAACCTAATACAAAATAATGCATAAAACAAAAAAGTATAAGCATGAACCCACCATCTTAGCCCACAGGCCATGTATGAGGGAGTGCTAAGGGGGTTTGCTGGAAGGTACGGGTCAAGACTTGTCAGTGTGGGTGTCCTGGGGAGGTCAGATTGCAACACTTTTCAAGGAAGAAAAATATATGGTTTGAAAGAGAACAGTAAGGAGGTGGGAAAAATCCAAGAAAGATCCTAATTTGTTAACCACTGAGCTGAAATCAGGGTGCAAAATCAGAACGTGCATTTTCAGGGATCCCCAGCTGTCCAGAACTAATGACCAGGAGGTCAAGACCCAGCATCATGCTCATCTTGGATGGCCACTGCCTGGCACGTAGCACTCAAGAGTTTGTTTCAGTAAACAGTTGACTTAATACTGGCCTGGGGACCAGAGCTTTGGAGTCCATGATAAGGGGTGACATCCACATAGCTGTCCTCTCTACTCACCTCCCTCTTCCCCACACCTGCCTCAATGAAGACCAGGCTGGGCCTCAGGGGCATGGAGTGTCTCTTCTGTAGGTGAGGCAAGCAGGCCAGATGCTTTCAGTGACCTCTGCCGAATGAATGCTACATTCAGTGTCCTCTTCCACCTGTCTCATAGACCTCATGTCGGGCCAAAACGATGACAACAAAAAAAAAAAAAACCCAAAACCCAACAAAAACCCCCACCTTAAATTTTTCCAGCCAAGTTCCTGTGCAAACTGCAGAAGCAAAGGAGAGGTGTGAAGCTGTGCCACTCTCCTGTGGGGTCAGGAAGTGAGCCAGCCTGGCCAGAGAGGCTAACCAAGCCCATGAGGCACTGTTGCTGCAATCTGTTCATCGCTTCCCTCAGGAAGCTTCCTGGGTTGACTGCTCACTTCCCTCCTGTCTACCCCTGCATTTCTCTTCCCTAGCCACACCTGACAGCACCTGAGATGCCCTCCATTTATGTTTTGGGGTCTCCCCTACACTCAGGGAGGTAAGCCTGCGCCCTGCTGCCCCTGGACCCACCAGTGTTTTCAACGCTTGGCACCTGCCATGATGCCATACTCAATCCTCTACTGTTCCCCAAGTCTTGAAACTGTCTAATAATTCTGTTCTCTCTCCTGTGTTAAGTCCAGAAGCACAGAATCAAGCCGCATTCTTCTATTTACCTGCCCCTGCCCCTGCCGGGTCCCCCAGCCCAACCCCTGGCCTCAATTGGTAGGACCCAAGTACCAATCTCAGACTCTGAGCTGAAGTTCGGTCACATACGACTAATGTGGCCCCTGGCTTAGGGAGGGGGCTTTGGGGGAACCAGAAAAACTCAGCAGCCTGCTCCAAGCCGCAAGCCTGGGTGTTAGCGGAGGCTGAGGGGCGACAGTCCTTTCCAGCAGCAGCTCTGCGGACCCGGGTTCTCAGCCCCCACCTGCCTCCTCCAGACCAGAGAGCAGACAAGCCTCGGCTCAGTCCTGGGTGAGCACATCTTCCATCTTCCCCCTTCCCTTCCTTGCCTGCTCCCTCCCAGTTTCTGTTTCTTCAATATTTTCTCCATAAGGTAAAAGCAACAAGTATGCCTCCTAGAGCTCGCCCTCGCCAGGCAGGACACCAGTGGACTGGGGTGTGTGGTCAAGAGCCCTGCAAAGGACAACATGGGGGGGGGGGTCCTAGGGTTCCCACACCATCCCCAACCCTTTCTGTTTGGGGACAGATTGAATAATAAGTGATGACTCGGGAAGTGGGAGAAGAAAGGCAGAGGATGCCAACTCTGCTGAGATTTCAGCGGGGAACTTGTCTCCGAGGTGGGAAGGTGGGGCGCGGAGCAGAGCCGCACTCAGGAGCGGGCAGCTCCAGCGCCCGGGCAGGGCGGCCCGGCGGGGGAGGAGGGGCCAACACGGAGAGGGAACACGCCCCCACACACATACCACCTTCGCTACTATCCTCTTTCAATCCCCAGGAAAAGTTAGGTAAGGAGAAAACACAGAGCCCGGAGGTAGGGAAGGAACGCTGAGTTCCACCTGGGGGTGTTCAACTGAATACGAGGCCCCCGCAGAACAAAGCGACGATTCAGCATCAGTCTGGCAAAGAGAGGAGACAAAGCACGGGCGGGGGGCGCACACAGAAACGCACAATCACCACGCACTCGGGGATCGGCTCAGGGGTCGGCTTACTCAGCCCCAGGGGGTCCCGGGGTGTCCTGGCGCGGTGGCGGTGCCGACTGCAGGTGCGCGGGCCCACAGGCTGCGGGGGCCGCAGGCGCAGCGCTCCGGCTCCGACAGATCCTGCCGCCCGCTCCAGAGGCCCATGAGAGTCGGGTCGCCCAGCCCCCTCAGCACCCGCGGGTTCCAGGGCTCGGCCGCTCCCCGAGCCGCCACCGCCGCTCGTCTGCAACAGATGGGGACCGGGGCTGGGCGTGTTCCCAGTCCCCAGAGCAGCGCACCAAGCGGACGGCAGACAGCATGAGCTGGCCCGAGACAGCGCCGGCGACAGTCTTGTTGGCGAGAGGGGCTGTGCTGCTCAACACGCAGGCAGAGCGCGGGCAGATCCCCTCAGTGACGGGACTGCAGCCAGCTGTCATTACCACCTGTGCCCGGGGCTGCTGGGGAGGCAAGTCCCACTACACGGGGGGGGGGGGGGGGGGGGGCTGGGCCAGGGCTCTTAAAAAGACAGGCGGCAAGGCTAAGGAAGGCAGGAGAGGCTGATGATGCAGCAGCCGGTGGCATCATCGCCGGAGGTCCTGAGGCCGGCAGGGCCCCTGCGCGTCCCCATCTACACCGGCCGAGGCCGGCTGGCTTCAGAGGACACAGTGGCTGCGGCCACCCGGACTCCCCAGGGAGCCCTGCCCTGGGAACGGGAATGCATCCTGCTCTCTGGCCACGGCCCTGCCCAACAGCCCTTCCGCCCTGCCCACACCTGGAAGGCACCATGGGCCCTGCCTGTATCCAGTGCGTCTTGTTTTCTGTAATTCTGAGGCTCTGACGTCTGTGGCCTCCCCGCAGCCCCAGGTGGGACCACCCTCCTGGGGTTAGCCCCTCCCTAGAGAGAGTGAATAGCTCACCTGGGAGCAAGACTTTCAGATGCAAAACAGCCCCGACACGCATGCACGCCCGACCGACCTCCTCCCCCTGCATTAATCACCCGGGGCAGCACCAGACAGCGAGGGGCACCGCTGCACCCAGAGCCTGCTGAAATGATGCCAACCAGCCAATCCCAAACCCACTTGCCCTGCCTCACCAGATCCTTCCAGCACAAACCACAATTGCCTACATTTGCCTACATTTTCCTCGCACACCTTGCGCCTCCTGACCCAGCCTGGGGCTTCTCTGCGTGGTCCCGCCTGGTGTGCTGAGCCTCCTATTTCTAGGGGTCTGTGAGGATGGAAACGCCTTCCTTCGCAACAGTCATCTTGGTGTCTCTATGTCTTCCCATACCTGATTGAAACAGAGCCTGGGTTACCTTCACACACTTCCCTGGGGAGTGTGCAAGCTGGCTGGGAAGAAAACAGATTAGGAGAAAATGAGCAGGAGAGGCACTCGGCTGGCTCACTCGGAGGAGTGGTTAAAAGCATGTGACTCTAGATCTCCACATTGTGAGTTCGAGCCCTACGCTGTTGGGGGATTACTTAAAAATATATTTTAAAATCTTCTTCATAAAGGGAGAAAATGTGTGTCCTCACTTCAGAAGCCTGCGATGCTCATTATTAAATAAAACTTACTAATGACTTAAGCTTGTCAGCAGTGGAGAAACTGCTTCAAAAGACAGTGAGCAGGTACTCAGGCGGAGGAGGAGTCTTCCTGGAAGAATCTGTTCTTTGATTCTATGACAGGATTTAGCTGGCAGATCTGTGGTTCAGGAAAGGGTGACAAATGTGAAGGGTAGAGTGGGACAGCCGTGGAGGAGGTATGCAGGATGCTTCATGGGGAGAAAGGAACGCCACATGGCGTCCAAGGCTCATGAACAAAATGGCAACTGAGAGTTTGGGACTTCGGGAAACTCCTAATAGAGTTGGAAGTCTGTGGTTTTCTTAAGGTTTCTTTCTGCCCAGAGGGTACAGGCTGGTCACTGTTCACCCAAATAACACACCCATTCTGAGGCCCGAGGGATCAGAGGCATGGGTATGGGGCCAGGATCTCTCCGGGTACCAGTTATGCTGAACCTGAACCCTGTTTTCTTGCCTGCAGACTGAGCAACGTGTTACCTAAAGGACCTCTGGGCCCTCTCAGACCTACACACAGACATTTTGTGACAACAGCTCAGATACAAACCATTTCTCTGAACCTCAGGTCTTCTTCTTCTGAGAAAATATTCTTAGGGAAAACACTCACTCTGCACATCTCCCAGGGCTGCTGTTGGGATAATGGACGAGCAAGCTTTTGGACAAAAACAAGTAGCAACTTGGGACATACACGATAATTCTGGAAGCAGAGGGCTGTGCTAGTGTAAACTCACAGCTTAGCAAGAAGCTGGTGCCGTTTAGGGATGAGTGGAGCGCCACCACCCTGCAGCCAGCCCCCTGGCTGTGGTACGAGGGGTCGGCCAGAGACCCAGCCAATCACAATATTTTCTCCTGCTGGTTCTGGGACTAGCCTCGCTGGGTTAGCTAGGCTTGTTTTATTTTGTGCTTTATTCCAAAGTATACAAACAAACCCGAGGGAAAAAAAGCTAATTAGTTTTGCTTGGAATGCTGGAGATGCCAGAGAAATGGGCTTTGCCATCCAAAGCGTTCAAAGGCCTGCTGCACTTGGAGACAAGCGCCTGCAAATGACTTATAGTCTGTGAATGACTTTCTGCAATTCTGACTGCCAGTGATTCCATGTGTCAGGTACCTGGCATTATCTGTTAGAGACTGAGGAGCATAAACAACCCCACTCCAGCCTGCAAGCTACCAACCACGAATACAGTTATTGCTTTCACCTGCATCTATTCCCACTCCCCAATCCTCCACTGCACCCTACGTCCCTGCTTCCTCTTCAGGCTTGCAGCTTTTCCACCTATTCCCCGTGGAGGGTGGAGGTCTGCTCTCCTGAAGGAGAGGCCCAGTGGACTGAGGACATTTGTACAGCCTAAGGCTGCTGTTGGTTCCATCTTTGGCCTTGAGAATATTCCTGCCTGTGGGACATCCCCTCTGACTCACCTGCCCTTCACTTATCAATCTTCCTAAACACTGCTTTCCGAGTATTGCCCTTGTACCCTCACCAGACCAAAAATGACCAAGCAAAAACAAAATAAAACAAAAACCAGAACACTAGCTCCATGCTACCTGCAGAACAAAGCCACATTCTGCAGTGAGCCACGGCTGCCCAATCTTCCAACTGCTCCAGCTTGCACAAAGCTGTTGCCCAGGGTCCTCATGGGCCCCTCAGCACCCCATTCCTGCACACTACTGACTCTGCCTGGTTTTGCATGCCTGGTTTTGTATCCCACAGTCCTCATGGGTCCCCCATCACTCTCAATAGGCTTTCCCAACATCTGTAAGTTATTACCCAGCCTCTCTCTCCTGGAATTGATTTCTTGAGTATATTTTTAGTGCTGGGTATTTACAAATGTCTCAACTTGCACAACAGGGAAATGGGTAAAATAATACTTTTTTTTTTTTTTTAATCAACAAGGAAACTGGAGCTCAGAGAGGCTGAGTTGCCAAAATGACAGACACATCAGTTCCACCACCAGGATTTAATCACAAGTCCATCCCCTCTAGAGCCTGGCTGTGTTCCACACATTTAACAGGTTCACACCCACTCCCTTTTATTTACTTATTTATTTTTGCTTATCTGTATCTTCTGGTCTCTCTGTAGCACAGGCTATTGTTTGTTACTCGTGTAATTAAAAATAAGAGGGTATGCTCACTCTTGAAGTTGGAAGGTTCCCTTTTAGGGGGTCCGTCCTAAAAGGCAAGTGAAGGTTTAGGCACAGAGGTGGGCCATGCAACAGTGGGGAAGGCTCTGACGCCACCCAACGTGCAGGAATGGGATTATCTCGTGTGCTCTGATGGAGTCATGCACTGCGGGGTAAGGAAATCACAGCAGTGACTTCAAAGACTACAAATAACATGGGAAATATGGCAAGGAAAACTCCACACTACCTCAGCTGTGCAAGTGCCACCGAAGACTAAAAACACACTCACACAGGGGAAGGAGGGTGCCCCTGCCTGCCTGCCATGGGTATCAGACCTGGGTTCGATTTCTGAGCATCCTAGGAATCCGGCACAGACCCTTTGCCAAATCCCATGCCATCTTCAGCCATGAGCCTAAACACCAAATGCTGCATGCCCACCTCATCTCCTGATGACAGCCACAGCTCTAACAGCAAAGGGACCCACAACCCCACATCCGTACTGGCCACGGTGCCAGGCCTGGGTATCACGCTAATCACAGAATCCTGCAGACCGACAGCAGCTGCTCAGCAAAGCCTTATCGCTCTCCTTTTGTTGGTGGCCAGCACTGCTGGCCCTGCACTCCCGGCAGCGATCCTGCGGCTGCCAGATCTATGCCTAGGGAAGCCAGAGACACTGAAACCAAGGGTTCCCTGGGCCCAGTGCCCGATTCCTGGCTGTACTGGCTGTGCTTGTATTTCGGCCCAGAAGGGGGGGCACAGCCTGGTGTTAGCATGGTGCTGGCTCAGCTGTCCACTGGAAACAGTGTCTGAGATGTCCTGGGTCGCGCAGGGGTGCCGACGGCTATGGTGTTTCCCTCTGGAATCCCATTCCTACAAACAGCCTGAGGCCAGCCTTCCTGACTCTATGAGCCCTCTGCAATACGTTGGGGCAGTCTGATAGCTTCTGAAGTATCCCAGCTGGGAATCAAGATGACAAAGACTACTCAGCATGTCCAACATCCTTATTAAAGTCTATACTGGAAGACTTGCGAATCAGCTCAAGAAACGTTTGAGCTCTTTTCCCTCGGAGGAGTGCGTAGTGTTCAAGGTAAGTAAGTGCTGGCTCAGGCTGGCTCATAAGGGATGGCACAGGCTGTAGCACCTCTGCATAAACCCGCCAGAGATCCCCACCCCCCTACCCCCACCTCTCCCCCCTACCCCCACCCCTCCCCTTCCACGGCCCAAGGCAGCAGCAAGACTTCCCTTGAGCTACAGGAATAGGTTGTACCTATGGCCTAACATCGTCTGTGGGGGTCTGGCAAACTCTGGCATAAGAGTCCTTTCCTGGTGGTATGCCACCTGCTGGAGGGGGGTGGGGGGATACCCAGCCTCATTCACTTCCAGTGCTGGAGGCCGCCACACTTTACAAAGTACCCGGACGTCTGCCAGCTGAGCTTCCGGGGTCCCTCCCAGGAGGATCCCTCTAGCCACACAGAACCAGCAGCTCTGAACTATGCACATTTGCACACAACCCTCAAGCTCCCCTGCCCTGGTTCCAACGGAGGGGAGCTAAAACCAAACCCAACCCTGCCAAGGGTAACTAACTCTCCATCTTTCACAACCAAGTTCTGGACTCTCGAAGGTCTTCAGAGACTCAGACTACCTGATGGGGCTGCAGGTGTGGACACTCATCTCAGGCCTCCAACTCCCCGCAGCCTCCAGCGCAGGGCAGGTCCTGAGCCTCCCACTTGCAGAAGTGTTGTGTGTGTGCAGACTATGCATGTGTGCATGTGTGCATGTGTGTGTAGGAGCCCACTGCCTCCCCCGTTGTAGAGCTGCAGCTCTCAGCTCCGCTGACTAGTACACCAGCTCTAAATCCCAGGCAGCCCACCAGGAAGTGACCTGCCCCAGGCCAGGAGCTGGGTGCGGAGGGGGCCAGGATCCTGACCCCCCTAACTGATAGGGAAGGGCTGAGCCCTGCCTGCCAGAAAGCTCGCTGGGCTTGTTCACGTGGCCCCATGGTGACCTCTCCAGACTCGGTCTGAACAAGTCTTAGGTGTGGAAGGTACAGGGAACAGATGGTAGAAGAGGAAGGACTTGCCATCTGTGCTGGCAGCCAAAACGGTGATGCACACTGAGGGCGTAGGGGTGGATTGGGGGTAAATAGGACACACACACACGCACACACTCAAATACACATGCACACACGGGTATCTGCCTGCCGAAGCCCACATGGACCTCTCCTCTGCCAGGCTCCTCTCTGAGCCCACCCCAGCCCCAGGGGCTGCAAAGCCTCTCCCGTATCCCCTGCCCTAGCTCCTCCAGCGCCCATCATGTTAACTCCCAGGCCCACCCTATAGCTCTGAAGAGCACACACTGTCTTCACCACTGCACGGTCTCGGTCTCATCCAGGCCCATTGACTGGCCAAGGAGAATGCTCCTCAGATCCCAGGAGTGGGTGTCTACCGTCTGGGACTCGAGTGTCCTTGCCTTGCAAAGAAATCGCATGGCCCTTAGAAAGGCCCTCCTTTCCCTCTTTCATTTTCTTGCAGTCAAGAACAGGATGGGTTTGGGCCTCAATACAGGCCCCTCAGTCTGTCAGAGCCCCTGCAGCTCCCCACCCCCCCACCGGGTCTTGCTCTACCTCTTGGTGGTCCATCTCCTAACAAGGAACACTCCTGGGGCACCCAACTACAGAACACGAAACACAGGGGCCTCCAACCCCGGGAACTTGAGTCCTGGCTGGGAGGAGAATCATGGACACAAGGAACCACCAGGCTGAGGGCTGATGTGCCTCACGTGGTACAGACAGCAGCCTCCACAGAAGTTTCCAGGAGAGGCTGCACTGGAAGAAAGTTGTAAAAAAGACTTCCGTGAAAAAGAGCTTCATGAAAAGAGTAAGGCTGAGGGTTTGAGAGGTAAGCAGCAACAGGGTAAGAAAAACAGGCGTGGGACAGTCCCTGGATTTATGAGGCTCCCTCTTCGATCCCTGGACATTCTGCCAATGGAAGGCTCACAACAACCAGGTCTCCCCTTTAAGCCCAGAGCCAGGTTCAGCGCACCCACAGCTGAATGCTGGCTGAGGGGCTGAGCTTGGCTGTATCACGCAGGTGCTCCAATTCTGAACGTCTGTGACCTAAAAGCGCCTCAAAGGCACCACTGAACAGAAGGCTCTGGGCCCAGGTGGCGAAAGCCAGGCTGCTGCCTAACACGCACCAGTCTTCCCAATTTAATTGAAACCAACACAAATCACACTGGGGCATAAAGCAATTTTTCCCTCCAGATTGCCCTTTCTAACCATGGCCCCAAGCATGTCCTCTCTGAGGCTGGACTCATCTTCCTGAGCACTCTGATGGGGAAGAGTCTTCACTCATCCTTTTAAACTGACATTACTGTTCTGTGGGTTCCAATTCCAGTCCTGCCGTCTGCTAGCACTGTGACCTTGGACAAGCACCGAATCTCTCTGTACCACCATTTCCTCTTCTGTAAAATGAGATTAATAACAACCACACGTACCCCACCTGGTTGCCGTATGTGATGTATATATGGAGAGACACACGCACATGTGCATGCATATACACACCTGTATTCTAAATACAGACAGACACAGCCTGGCATGTAGTGTGGGCTGTGTGGGTGCTGGTCTGAGTTTTAAGGGGGTAAACAGGACCTGGGAACTGATGGAAACCAACAGCCTGGGAAGCAGTACAGCCCATTGTAATGACATGCGATGCAGGTGTGAAAAGGAGCCCTCTACCTGGCATCTCACACAACGATGAGACAGAGCCTCAAAGACTGCACCTCAGGACAAAGTAGGAAGGGGAAAAAGGTAATCAAAAGAAAGCTCTGAAAACACACACTTGCAACCACCTCTGGGACAGGTCTGGGGTTGGAGCAGAACTGGGGACATCCCACGGAAGTCTCTAGCAAAAGAAGCGGCAGAAGGGCCAGTAGAGGGCTTGGATACCGCCACCGCCGCCGCCTTGAATAGACCCACTGACCAGGGTTCAGCAAGCCTTACCCGGTACAAGCCCTACTGGAGCCAAACAGGAACCAGCGACAGGCCCTGCCCTGGAGAAGCTTTTGAGTCCCACTGCGGGAATAAGCCTGGAGCTCCAGAACATGCTCCTGTGATGAGCTCGACAGATAGGTGTCCAGTGTGCTCAGGGAGGAAGCATCACTTTGGGTTGAAGGCTCTGAGCTGAGGACCAGGGGGTGGGCCAGTGGGATGGGACCAGCTGGCCCCAGTTAGTGCTGGGGTGCCCTAGGACAGGGAGAGCCACCACACCGCAGAGTCAGCTTCCTTTTTTCTCATAAATGGCTGTTGGGTGCGTGAAGAACAGTGAACCCACAACAGAAAAATTTCAGCCCTGATTTAAAAAAAACAAAACAAACCTTCTGCATCTATCAGCCGTGGGGAAGCTGAGCCTCTGCCAAGCACAGGGCCCCACTGTGGAACTCTAAGTGTCCTTAGGACACCTCAGGGGAAACTGGTTTTCAGCTCCCGCCACCCCCTTCCCCTCCCTCGCCCAGAGCAAGAGCTGGTTCTGCACCTCAGCTGCAGAACCTGCTCCCTGACCTCGTGTCGTGTCACCTACAAGCAGGAGCCCAAGGCCTGAGCCGGGCACGCAGGTGGGGGTGCAGGTAGCCCCCACGTGGCCAGATGTGGCCCCGGCACAGCACCTGCCTGCAGACATCCCCATGAAAGATGGAAGAACAGGAAGGCCCCCATCTCCAGGTTCATTGCTAAAGGGATTCCATCTCAATGAACTCTTCTGAAAATCAAACGAACACAAAAACTGGAGCTAGAACTTTTCAAACATATTAACAATTTTAAAAGAAGTCTCTCTCAGAATGCATTATACCCTTCCTTACTCTCCTGGGTCGAAACGTGTCCTCTCCACCAAAAGTGACATCAGAGCCCTAACGCCCAGCACCTCTGAACGTGACCTTATTTGCAAAGGGGGTCTTTACAGAGGCAATCAAGTTACACTGAAGGCACCAGGGTGGCCCTGCTCCAACATGACTGATGTCCTTACAAATGCAGAAATGTGTGGGGGCGCCTGGGTAGCCCAGCAGGTTAAGCGTCTGCCTTCTGCTCAGGTCATGATCTCAGGGTCCTGGGATCGAGTCCCTGCATCAGGCTCCCTGCTCCTCGGAGAGCCTGCTTCTCTCCCTCTACCACTCTCCTTGCTTGTGCACTCTCGCTATATGTCAAATAAATAAAAACTTAAAAAACAAAAATAGGCAGAAATTTGGACACAGACACAGACATATACACAGGGAGGAGCCACGGGGAAGACTGGTGACTAGGACCTGAGGAGACAAGCCTGGGACAGATCCCCCAAAGGGCTGTCAGAGGGAGCACAGCCCTGCCTGCCCACACCTGCATTTCAGACTTTTCACGCCAGACCTGGGACATGATCAATCTCTGTGGCTCCAAGCCCCCCGGTTTGTGGTGCTCTGTTATATGCACCCCTGGAAACCAAGACGCTTGCTTTTTTTCCCCTTCATTTCTCAACAGCTTTATTTTTTTTTAATTTTTTTATTTTTATCTATTTATGATAGTCACACACACACAGAGAGAGAGAGAGGCAGAGACACAGACACAGGCAGAGGGAGAAGCAGGCTCCATGCACCGGGAGCCCGACGTGGGATTCGATCCTGGGTCTTCAGGATCGCGCCCCGGGCCAAAGGCAGGCGCCAAACCGCTGCGCCACCCAGGGGTCCCTCTCAACAGCTTTATTAAGACAGAATTCACAAGCAGTAAGTTCATCCATTTCAAGTGCCTGATAAAATGGCTTTTGGTATATTCAAAGGGCTGTGCAGCCATGGCCACAACCAATTTTAGGACATTTTCATCACCCCAGAAAGAAGCCCCATGCCTGTTACTTCCATTTCCCTGTCTGCTCCCCAGCCCTCAGTAACCACTGAGCTACTTTCTGTGTGTGTTTCCAACTTTTCCTACAAATGGAATCATTCATCACGCGGTCTTTTTGAATGGCTTCTCACTTTCTTAACCGGAATAAGCCCAGGTATTTGAACAGGAGTCTGTCCGTACCTTACCGGGGAAACCCGCTGGCTGGGGGATCAGAGTTTGAATCTGCTCCCTACTCTCTTGCTCCGTGACCATGTTTCTTCCCCTGTGGGGCCCAGAGTCCCCACCCCAAACCCCATCTGTGGAGGCTGCAGCTTCATTGGGGGTGAAGGGGTACAGTGACAATGCTCATATGGGCCTGCCAGGCCTGGTCTTATTCATTGTTAGCTCCCTTCTCATGCCTTGAAGCCTCATTGCCACTTTATTGAAGGAAGTTGTCATTTACTGCAGAGATGGCCCTGGGGGTACTGGGCAGGTAGGGCCTGGTGGGCCCTCCCATGGAATTTCCCAAATCTCTAAGCCTTCCTAGTAGCCAATAAAAAAAAAAAAAATTATGTCGGGTAGCCCAGTGCCAGGTTCTGCACACAAATTACTGTTCTGATTCGACTCTTCCAGCCCCTTCCTCACTATCAGCTTCTAAAGACATTCTCGTTTTCAGACTTCTCATCCCCTGCCTGGTCTCAGAAGGAGCCACGGTGAGCAGTCAGGGAACCTGACCACCGTCCACAGGTCTGTGGCCAGCTCATCACCTGCATGCTAGTTGGTGTGTGGCGGGCTGGCCACCAGCTCTGTGATGGGGAACCTTCACCGTCTCCCCACAGCCCCACCGGCCCTGCTGACAAGGCAGAGAAGACCAACTCCCAGGTCGGTGGGGGGGAGGGGAGGGCTCCTAGCACCATCACTGGATTTAGTGACTAAGACAGGAGCCGTGGTGACAGGTGGGAGAGACAGGGCAGGTCGGCTGCAGGAAAGCTCTGTAACATTGACCTGCCTTGGTTTTTGAGCACTCACCATGTACGGGGCACAGCAGTGGGCACAGGGCCCTCTGCCACATACAGTCTGACCAGAGATCAGAACCAGAGGAGATGGGAGTCTGGGGCCGTCAGACTCTCAGTGGCCTCACCTGCCCCAGAAGCTTCACAACTCAAACTGTCAGAGACTGGGGAGGGAGGAGGCAACAAATGACACCTAAGTCTGCTGCTGCTCAAGCTTCCTCAGCCTGATCCTGGGGTCCTCCACCAGGGCTGGGCCCAGAAGCAGGCCCAGAGCCACTCCAGTGAGTGGGAGCTGGAAGGGAGGTCAAGTCAGCTCCTGGTGAAATCCTTTGTCTGATGTTTGGAACCTGGAGGGACCATCAGAAGCCCCAGGGGCACCGTTTCATCAAAACACAGATGCCCAGAGTTGTCTGCAGAGCTACTGTCTCAGAACTTCCGTGGCTGAGAACAGGACTTCAGGGGACCAAAATGCACCCTATTTAAGAACCTGTGGGGGCACCTGGGTGGCTCTGTGGTTGAGCATCTGCCTTTGGCTCAGTTTGTGATTCCAGGGTTTGGAATCGAGTCCCACATCAGGCTCCCCTCAGGGAGCCTGCTTCTCCTTCTGCCTATGTCTCTGCTTCTCTCTGTGTCTCACGAATAAAATCTTTTAAAAATCCTTAAAAGAAAAAAATAAAATAACCAGCACCTCGTGGTAGAGGCAAGTAAATATGCATGGTGGTTCATGGCATCATTTGTCCTCAAAATCAAAGGTGCCTTTGAGAAGGGAGCTACGAAGCCAGGAATGGGTGCTCTCCCTTTAAGAAGGAATCAGGTTTTGAATCAAGTAGACCAAGAAGCAATCACTTGGACTTTGGATGCTCAAGGACAGTGCAGTCAGTCGCCCTCACTCCAGAATGTTTCTAATATTCCCTGACTTAGAAGGCTTCTCAGCTGGAAGCTTCGTAATGGGCTCAGGTCAAAGGCCCCAGCGAGGGCTATACTTGCTCAGTGTCCTTCTGCCTGTCTCCTGCTATCCCCTCCCTCCCTACAGGCATCCCTCCTGCACACCCCAGCCCTAATGTCAGACCTGGCCATGGGCCACCTCCCAAGGGAAGGTTTGGAAGCTGCCCTGTGTTCCAAAACCGTCTCTTAACCCTCTGCAGCAAGGAGTCCCGGGAACAAACAGGCCACAGCTGCCCATGATGGACACATAGACTGGGAGAGGAATAAGTCTCGGTCATGTCTCCCCACTGAGATTTAGGGTCATGTGTTACCCCAGCATCGCTCACTGATGCTCACGTCACTGCCTCCTCTCTTGCTCCCTACATAGCTCAGTGTGACCTGCTGCAGTTGCAAATGTTGTTTCTTTGGCTTATTCTGGCTTATTCCCCCCGTTACACTATTTGAATCAAGTCTGGATCGAAGGGGCCTCTCTGAAAGGCAGCTCTGAACCCAAATACAACACGATTTAACAAATCCACTTTATGTTACTCCCAAATTTTTAATACTTTGTATGTTTTATGTCCTTTATGATATCTTGAGATAATGTGATGACAATCTTTCTGTAAATACTCATAACCCTTAATGTAGAGCCAGACACCAAACACTGCTTTCTCTTGACTGGGTTTAATCCAACAAACACATACTAGACCCTCATGGTGTACCAGGCACGCAAGTGACAAGGGCACACAGATGATAGGCTAAGTCTCGGCCCTGTAAGCAAGTCCTGGTTTGGGGTTAAGAATACATTCAAGACAGGTGTTCTTGCCTACAAGCCCAAAGCCTGTGTTCTCAGCCGTATCTCTCTCTCGGGGGCTCTCCTCAGGCCCACCCTTTAACCAGGGATTAGGACAAATGGGTGAGGTCAGGGTATACCCAGAGTATAGACCCTGGAGCTTCAAATCCATGCCACTGCCTGCCAGGCCAAACTTCCTGCCCCCACCCCAGGACTCCTTCACTTCCCCTTCCTGCCCACAATTGCCTCCAAACAAAAATTAGTAACTAAGCAACTGCTATAACCTCGGCCAGTAGTTACAGTGACCGGAACGTCTTGGTTTGCCCAGGACCCATCAGATTTTAAAACAGAAAGTCCCACATTCCAAGAAATCCTTATAGTCCCTGGTGAATGCGGGCAGCCAGTCTGCCCAAGGGACAGAGGCTGCCTCCCTATGCCCCACCTCAGACTTCCCCACCCCGGAGGCCACGTGTACCTCTGTGCATCTGTCCACACCACTGGCCGGACCTCCCACACCCCTGCCCGCTTCCTCTCTGCCTCTCCTGACTTCCAGCCCTTTGGTGAAGGAGGAAACCCTCCCACTTTTCCCTTCCTCTCTGTTTCATTTATTTAGTAAAAATTAGCGCTAATCATTGAATAAGAAGAGAGCCAGGGATCTGTGTTCCTCAGGAAAAAGTAATTACTATAAGTGAAAACAAAAGTTTTAAAGTGAAATTAAGCCTAAATAAGAGGGTCCCCACGTCCCCGGGTATATGGAGGATGTCTAGAAGGATTCAGAATTCCTGTCACATTCTCCATTTAGCTCTTTTTCCTCCTCTGAACAAACCCACTTTTCATAAAATGTAGCTTTAGAGATAAACAAAACACACCACTGCAATTCCATTCTGCCTCTTGCTTTTTTAATGACTACATTCACTCCCCCCATTCACCGAGCAGCGTGTTCCCAGCCCTGTAGAGCCAATTTACAGCAGCTACTGTAGCCACAAAAGGCCATGTATATAGGGGTATCTGGGTGGCTCAGTGATTAAGCACCTGCCTTTGCCTCAGGGTATGATCCCAGGGTCCCCGCAGGGAGCCTGCTTCTCCCTCTGCCTGTGTTTCTGCCTCTCTCTGTGTGTCTCTCATGAATAAATAAATACAATCTTAAGAAAAGAAAAAGAAAGGCCATGTTTAAGCCAAAGGCCACTCGACTGTCCATGAGCCAACAGAAATGAGGATCAGAGATAGCTTAGGATGGGGAGCTGGAACCAGACAAACAGAGAAAGTGGGGGGTGAGGGGGGGAACACAGCAAAGTCAAGTCAGACGTTTGGCTCTAAACTGCCCGCGTCCCACTGGCTCTCAACCTCAGACACAAATCACCTGGGGAATTTAAAAAAACAACACAAAGCCCGGTACCTGGTCGCAGTTTCTAATTAAATTCTCCTGGGGAACAGCTGGGCACTTGGGCGTTTTAAATGCCCCTCAGGTGAGCCTGACATGCAGCCACGTTTGAGAACCACGGCAGTAAAACCAAGAAAAATAAAACACGACGGGTTATAGTTGCCCATTTTACGCAAGAAGTGAATAGACCAGTTCCTGGGGAGAAGCATGGCTTTTCCTAACACACATTCCCGTAGACATTTCTTGAGCTGGTTTTGGGTAAAACCTGGATTACCATAGCGTTTTCTGGCATGGCTTCCAACACCAGACTGGGACACCCCTGAGGTGTCCCCAGGGGTCACGGGGCACTCATCCTGGTGCTGCTTCTCCCCGATGCTACTTGGAGCCTATGCCACGTGCCAGCCCCGTAGCAGATGCAATGAACCCTGCCTGACACCACTGTAGCTCCCCTGCTCATCCAGCCCAGAAAAATGCTGAAGCAGTGACCCAGGGCAACACGAGCCTGGGTTTCAAGTTCCACTTAGAACGGAGGGTGAATCTATGGGCACCACCACCTATTCACTCAACAAGTAGTAACAGGCCCCTGCTGCCCAGGAGGAGCTCCAGCCCTGATCCTTGGAATGAATGCAATTCCTTATCCATGGGTCTCCACGCTTTTGTGAGGAAGACCTGCATCTCCTTCCCATGGAGCCTTGAGACAGATCCCCAGGGTCAGAGTGGCTGTCTAGGGTTCCAGAGAAGAGGACAGTATCAGGATGGACAGCAAATCCCAGCCGAACAGGTGGGGGGTGGGGCTGTCCTTGATAGCAGGGCTGATACCCAACTCATGTGGCCTAGTACAGGTCCTGATGTACAACAGTACATGCTCGACAAATATTTGTGGAAAGAGAGAATGAATAGTGCCTGAAAAAAACACAAATGACAGTGATAGAAAGAGGACAGTGATAGAAAGTCTGGTAAAGCAAAGGTAAGAGGGAAAAAGGGATTTTCTGCAGATTTAGGAAACATACAAACTGATGGGAAGCATATAAGCTTGTCTCATCTCTTCCTCATCTCTCTTAGGGCCTTCAGGCTCACGAGATGTCGGCATGCCACTGACCATACATGTGCTCACTGGGGGTGCCCTGTACACTCCAACACGTTGTGCGCTCTCTTGGACACGACAGCAAAAGCACAGGCAACAGAAACAGATAAATTGGGCTTCTGAAGAGTGAAAGGACAACCTTCAGGATGGAAGAAAACATTTTCAAGTCATGTATCTGATAAGAGATTTGCATCTAGAATATATAAAGAATTCTCCATCTCCATAGTGAAAAGACAACCCAGATATGTGCAGACATCTCTCCAAAGGACAATGTACAAATGGCCAAAAAGCCCAGGAAAAGATGCTAGACAACGCAGGGAAACGCAGCTCAAAACCACAAGGCAGCGCACATTGCTCCCACTGGGACAGCCACAATAAAGATACACACAGGAACACATGCTGGTGAGGACGTGCCCAAGTTGGGAGCCATGTGGACCACTGTCCAGCAGCTCCTCAAAAGTTAACCACAGAGTGACGCCACTGGCCAGTGGCAATTCTGTTCCTGGGTATAAACCCAAGAGACATGAAAACACATATCTACACAGACACTTGTACGAATGTCTACACTATTCATAGATCATTAGCACCTTCCAGGAAACTATTAACACTAGCACTATTACAAATAGTAATAGTGTAGACACTTGTACAATACATTACAAATAATGTACGCTACATTATTCCTAATAGGTGAAGGTAGAAGCTACCCAGGTGTCCTCTAACCGATGAACAGACAGACGAAGTAAGGTGTGTTCACACCATGGAATATTGTGAAGCCATAAAAAGGAATGAATTACTGATGGATCTACCACATGGGTAAACTTTATATACATTATGGTTAAGTGAATGAAGCCAGGAGCAAAGACCATATATCATACGGGTTATATTTATAGGAATGTCTAGAATGGGGAAATCTGTAGCAGAGAGCCATGTCGTGGTTGCTTGGTCGGGGAGAGGGACAGGGAGGGCGTGAAAATATCCTCGGGTTGACTGCGGTGATGGTGGCACAGATCTGCGAATATCCTAAGAACCACTGAATCGTACCCTTTACACGGGGAGATTGTGGCTCTGTCAATTATATTCAATAAAGCTGTTTTAAAAAGTGTGAAAACCAGCAAAACAACAGCATAGCCACAACACTGAGACCCATTTGTCACCCATTGGACTGGTGAAAACAATGAAGTAGGACTATGCATTGTGTCAGTCCTAGTCATGCAGAAAGCAAGGAAGAAACAGGAAACCAAAACAAGCCTGAACGAGGAAGGGGTCTGGATGGTGTCTGGGAAGATGGGCTGTGATTATGGGAAAGGCACTGAGAAGATCTGTCTTTCCCTAAGGTCAGGGACTGGGTCTTCTCCTTACGTTACTATGTGGATTCTTTCAGGAGAGGTTTCCAGCAGAGAGAGCTGCTTGTGCAAAGACCTGGAGGCAAGAGGAGGCAAGAGGAGGCCAGAGGAGGCAAGAGGAGGCAGGAGAAGGCAGGAGGAGGCAGGAGGAGGCAGGAGGAGGCAGGTCTGCCCACGGCAGAGCCGTGGCCCATGTGGCTGAGGTCACCAATGGGGTCAGAAAGGTGGTGAAGCCGTATTCATCTGACTTTGGGTCACTGGAAAGATGAGGACTTGCACTCTGAACATGACAGGGGCCACTGAAGGTTCTATCAGGGAAGACAGTTGGGGGCGAAGATGGAAATGGCCTTCACTTCAGATTGGAACTGACCTAGGGGTGACGGGGAGGGAGAGGAGAAGTGGGCAGGAAGCCGTAATCATTGAAGAAAAAGGGGAGAAAACCAACAAGGTTCTGGGACAGGGGACCCCACAAGGTGACATCCCCACATCTTCTGCTCCCCGCCGCCGTCCCAAAGCTTAGCGTGGGTCATGAGAGAAGCGGAAAATGGTTAATAATCATACAGAAATAGTCCATACGGAATTAAGATCAGAAGCTGTCCAGAGAAAGGAGGCAATCACAGGGTCAAGAGGGGAAGAGAAAACTTTAGAAGGTTTTAGGCTCAGTGCCACTCTGCCCACCTTGCTGGCAATGAGCTTTTAAGCATAAATACCTTTATCACTTCCCTTGAAGGTGCTAATGATCTATGAAGCACTATTTCTAGCTACCTTGCCTTGGAGGAAGGACCACCCTCCTTCTGCAGGAGCCTCGGGCCCCATTCCCTGCAACCAAATAGACATGGTTTGTGGGTTGTTCACAGCAGCTGCTCCTGGCAAAACAGGACCTAGGATAGGCCTTGATGAGAGCACGGCGGGTGTAAACGTCAGGAAGGGAGTCTCCGTGAAGGCTGGGGGCTCCAGGGACAAGCACGGGCCAAGGCAGGAGGGCACAAGGAACAGGAAATCCTACAACCTGAAGTCCACCTTTCTGCCCCTTCCAGGCGGCTCCTCCATTTCTAGAATCAACAATGGTGACTCACTAGACCTGAACCCAGTGGAGGAAGTCTGGAGGCCAACTCCTAACTGTATAGTGCGCTGGGCTGGTTTCGTGGGCTGCAGTGGACCCAATGTACCCTGGACCTGGGCAACACCACAACTTGGCCAGGCTCGGGCCAGCTGGCCTCTGTCTGTCCCGTCTGTCCCTTCGGCGCACTCAGCCTGAGCCGCCTCAGGCTGTCACCTTGGTCTCAGGCAAGCACGTTTCCTGGACACGTCCCACTTGACTTAATTGGAGGCAAGGTCAACATGAAAAAGAGCAGGTTCTTCCAGGGCCAAGTCTGTAGACTTGCAGCCGCCAGATACATTAATCAGGCCATTTCCTAATCGTCTGGGAGTGGAACATGGTGTGCTCACATGCCCCCCACCCCGACCACCCAGGGCTCACCAGACCAAAATCTGCATAGGAAAACAGTTTTTTCCAGAATCAAAATAGCAGTAATTTTCTCAGTCAGAGTCAATTACAGAGACTGACCAGAAGACAGACAGACAGACAGAAGGAAAGAAGGAAGGATGGATGGATCAAAGGAAGAAAGAAAGAAAAAGAAAAGAAAAGAAAAAGAAAAGAAAAGAAAAGAAAAGAAAAGAAAAGAAAAGAAAAGAAAAGAAAAGAAAGAAAAGAAAAAAGATCAAGAAAGGAGACACCAAATGATGGTTGAGGGACCAGCAGTGCAGCACAGCAGAGTCATCGGACTGGGATTCACATGCAGGTTTGCCGCTAAGGAGTGGCCTGCAGCACAAATTCCCTGCCGCAGCAGCTCTTTGGGCCTCAGCTTCTCGCACCTGGAAAATTATGGTCCATGAATCTGTTACTTCTGCTCTTCCTCACTCAGCAAAGTTGTATTCGGCATCGATGATGTAAAAGAACAGCAGCGTTTACAATTCCAAACGCTTTGGGCATACCTTCTCATGTCTGACGCTGTCCTGCTTTACGGTTTACCACATGCTTCACCTGCACCATTTATTCTTCAATGAGGGAACAAGGGTGGAAGAAACGCTGCCTTGTGCTTTGGTGACCACTGAGGGAGGCAGGCGATGGGAGACCTGGTCCTGACCCAATTGGCGTCCCCCCCTCCCCCAGCCCCCGACCTCCGAGGTGTCGTGCCCCAAGCTGCCCGTCACACCTGCAATGTCACTGGGCACAGAGAGTGGCTCGCACTCCAGGAACATCCCTGCGCAGAGCCTGTGACACTGTGCAGTCCAGGAAGCCAGGGCAGCGCAGGCTGAGCACACTCTCAGGAGCCCTGGGAAGCTGCCCGAGCCCAAGGGATCCTGGAAAACAGGGCAGGGTGAGTGGCTCAAGGGGGCCTGGGCTTCCCCCCAGTGAGGCATGTGGTGGCCAGGCACCTACCTTCTCTGAGCTTCGGGTCCTCACCTGTCACATACGAATATTAAGTTAGAGAACGTAAAGTGCCTAATAAGTGCAAGTGAACATGTGGCTTAGAGATTTGGGGTCAGAGCTATGAGTGTGGCTCCCAGCCCAGGAGGGGTGCTGTGGGGCCAGGCCTGTGGCACAGCGCAGCCATGGGGTTGGAGGGAGAGAAGGGGAGGGCAGCTTCCATCTGCCATTAATGCATCCCTAAAGCTCACTTACAAGCACTCTACGTACAAATCTTCTGATGCAACTCCTCGATCTTAGAATTCAGGTGTAGGTGCATCTTCTGGACAGAGAACAGGTAACCTATTGGATGCCCTTCAAGTCCAATTCTGGACAGCACTGTTGACCTGGCTCCATCTACATGGACAAGTCTGGTTGCATCCATGCAGGTTTAGGAGCCAACATACCAGCCATACCAATATACCAGTACATACAAGGAGATGCTTCCACATTTGTGCAAACACACAGGTGTGGACGCCAACATACATGTGTGTAAATTTATGTGTGCAATGCTCTGCTGCACCTACAGCTTTTTTTTTAAGATTTTTTTTTTTAATTTGAGAGAGAGAAAGAGAAAGAGGGAGCACATGAGCAGCAGGGAGAGGCAGAAGAAGAAGGAGAAGGAGAAGGAGGAGGAGGAGAAGGAGAAGGAGAAGGAGAAGGAGAAGGAGGAGAAGGAGAAGGAGGAGAAGGAGAAGGAGAAGGAGAAGGAGAAGGAGAAGGAGAAGGAGAAGGAGAAGGAGAAGGAGAAGGAGAAGGAGAAGGAGAAGAAGGAGAAGGAGGTTCCCCACCGAGCAGGGAGCCAGACTCTTGGACATGGGACTCAATCCCTGGACCCTGAGATCATGACCTGAGCCTTAGGCAGATGCTTCACCAAATGAACCACGCAGGTGTCCAATCTACAGCTTTTGATGCAGGTCCGTGCACACACACATGGTACACACGGACAATGGATGGGCCACCTGTCTAGAACCTAGAATAAACCATAAAGTTGGCATCTGAGGGATGCCTGGGTGGCTCAGTGGTTGAGCATCTGCCTTTGACTCAGGGCATGATCTCGGGGTCCTGGGATGGAGTCCCGCATCGGGCTCCCCACAGGGAACCTGCTTCTCCCTCTGCCTACGTCTCTGCCTCTCTCTCTCTGTGTCTCTCATGAATAAATAAATAAAATCTTTAAAAAAAGAAAAGCTGGCATCTGAAAACAAATGGAACCCAAAAGCAGAGCCATATGTCATTTTGTTAAGTTCTGAAGCTTGCATACATCAGACACCACGTCCCAGCCCATGGGTTGCCCTGTGGAAGAACTGCGACCTGGAAAAGTCGCCCAGGTCAGGCTGAACTATGACACGGCTGTGGCTGTTGCTAGGTTTTCCGCATGTGTTGCCCTCTTGTTGTTCTCCCAAAAGTTTAATAAATTATGTCACCAAAAATAAAGAAATTTCTGGAGCAAAGTTGAAGCAATATCTCACTGGTGTGCTTCCAGAGAGAATGAATGGATTTGTCCTTCTCCTTCCAGGATCTGAGATCACACGACCCGTCTATCCACGTTGGGGTGAGGCCTCCCAAGGAAGCTTAGACTGGAGCGGGAGACCACTTATTGCCACACAATTAACAAGATAAATTCATAGAAATCAGCAGACTCAAGGTCAGGAAGATTTGGGCCCCATTCAAACATCAGACCAAAGCCAATGCTCTTTTTGATTAAGAGCAGATGGGAATCCACCCTCTTCATATCTGTCAGCTGAGGAGCTATGACCTAAGGCACTACCGCCCTCAGCATTGGGCCAGGGAGCCCAAGGGGAAGACATGAGACTCAGGCCTCAGGAGGCTCACAGGCGCCATCCAGAGCAGACCATGAAGGGGGCAGCAGTAAGCACAAGAAATCTCCAACCTGGGGCCTTGACTCCACATCTGGCCATAGACAGACTGGCTTCTCAGCCTTCAGATCCCAAGGCCTCATCCTGAACCTCAACTCTTGGTCGGGGTTCGGAGGTAGGCCAGGGAGGAAGCAAGCACAGAAACCAAGCCTTTTCCAAGGGCTTGGCAAGCACCAGCCCTACACCCTGTAGGATGGGGAGGCAAAGGGGTGTGGCGGGGCCATGGGAAAGCCAAGGTGGCTCCCCTCAGAGGCTGGCACTCAGGGCCACTGTCTGCTGGTGACCTCTGGGCCTCAGCTTACGCATCTGTAAAACGGGGAGATGCTACTAGGCTGTCCCTCACCTCTGACACCAGTCTAGCCTTTAGCTCCTGCGGTTCTGTGAGGTCGGTGGGCTTCCCAGAGGAGGCAGAGGAGGGCCAGCCATTTAACAGAGGGTCAGGCTTAGACGAGGCAAGAGGCCCTTCCATCTAGGGGAGGGTACCTAATCGGGCGGAGTTTTTTCCAACACCTCTCGTAAATTAGACAATTATTTTAAGTGCGCCATCCCCAGGAGTCTTTAAAACATGAAACACAGCAGACTAGAGCCTCCCACAGTGGCGGCCATGACGTAAGCACTACAGAAGTGTTAAGCCCTACTTCTTATCATCTCTACTGTAGGCCTCGGTGCAAACACCATAACCTCACCACGGAGCAGCATACTCGCAGCAGCACACGTAACGTGTGCATGTGGGGTCAATTGTGTCCATTCCACATGGGAATGCAAGCCCCCTGACTTAGGGGTTTCCAACAGTTTTGTTAACTGATATGCCCAGCATCTCAGACCGTGCCTGGCACCAGCCAGATGCCTGAGAAATATTTGTTTGGACAACTGGATCCATATCGTTTCACGAAAAGGCAAGTTCAGTGACCAAGAAGTAAGGGAAAAATAAAAGGAACAGGGGTTGTGGGGACATTTTTAGGTTTCTTCCTGCCTCCCCACCCTCCTTACCCAAAATGGTGTGACAGGGCAAGGGATCCAGCTGGGGGGTCAGAGGCCTTCCAGCTCCCCAGTGGTAGGGCTCCCCAACTCACCCGCTCCGCAGAACCACCAGCAACCCCTGGAGTCTGCTGCTCGGGGCCCCTCTGCCTTCGTTCTGGGGCTAGGTTCTCCCACGAGCCGGGGGCCTGGCCAGCAGAGCAAAGATGGGAGGTCACCCCAGCAGAGGGCTATGAGGGGTCTCCGGAAAAGCCAGCCAGCTGCAGGCAGGGAGCAGTGAAGCCACAGTGGTGACAGTTCCCTCACAGATAACCTACTCTGATGCTTCCGTGTTTGTTATCACCGTTTATGGTGAGCCATCACTGGCTTTCCATTTCTGCTGGTCCTAGGATGTTTCTTTCTCTATCTTTTTTTTAGGATTTTATTTATTTATTCATGAGAGACACACAGAGACAGAGACATAAGCAGAGGGAGAAGCAGGCTCCCTGTGAGAAGCCCAATGTGGGACTTGATCCCAGGACCCTGGGATCATGACCTGAGCCAAAGGCAGACGCTCAACCACTGAGCCACTCAGGTGCCCCCTAGGATGTTTAAGAATATTTAAGAGGGGTGCCTGGATGGCTCAGCTGGATAAGGGTGTGACTCTTGGTTTTGGCTCAGGCCATGATCTCAGGGTCATGAAATTGGACCCTGCGTCCAGCTCCCCACTCAGTGGGAAGTCTGCTCCAGAGTCTCTCCCTCCCTCCCTCCCTCCCTTTCTGTCTCTTCCTGCTCATCCCCCTCTCTCTCTCAAATAAACAAATCTTTAAAAAAAGATTTAAGTTAAAAAATTATACTTCGATAGGATACAAATCAAATTGTGCAGGTTCAATGAATGCAGTTTGGGACTAACCTGTCCCATGATCCTGCCTCTGTTTCCCTGAGGGGTCATTAATTAGGACATCAGAGGGAGATGGCATTTCTGCCGAGGTGTGAATACATGTGTGCGTGGATCTGCATGTGTGTGTGTATGTATGTGTGTAGCTGCATGCATGTGTGTATGTGTGTGCAACTGTGTGAGTATATGTACATACGTGCACTTCTGTGTGCAGCTGTGTGTGTGTGTATATATGTATCTGCATGTGTGGAGCTGTGAGCATTCTTCCAATTTCTTTTTTTTTTTAATTTTTTAAAAATTTTTATTTATTTATGATAGTCACAGAGAGAGAGAGAGAAAGGCAGAGACACAGGCAGAGGGAGAAGCAGGCTCCATGCACCGGGAGCCTGATGTGGGATTCGATCCCGGGTCTCCAGGATCGTGCCCTGGGCCAAAGGCAGGCGCCAAACCACTGCACCACCCAGGGATCCCTATTCTTCCAATTTCTTTGCAAAAATGAATCCTACTTTTATAATCACCACAGGTTTCAAGAAATAGTATGTACTAACACATTTTCCCTATTTGCATATTTCCAAAGTTTGGTCCGCGGGTGTTTCCATGACCGTTCTGTGAAACATGGTCATAGATGAGAAGGTCCACCAGAGCCCACCACTGGGAATAGGACCCAGCTGTTTTGCAAGGGAATTTGTGCTTTAATGACACAAATGTGAGTCCCTACCTGCTTATTAAATTTTTGTCTTGCAAAATCACCAAGGCTCTGATAGTAAAAGCGGGCATGGGTGTAAAATGTGGGGGAGAGGTCACAATGCGAAAAGCCTGTGCCTGCAGGGGGCTGCCTCTGAGAGAAGAACGGGTGGGATGGTTACGGAATTTCCCTGTGAAACCGCCGGGACCTTGCAGGAAGACTGTGCCCCTTGGCTGGGGCCTCTGGCTACCTGGTGTCACGCTGGGCACACCAGCAGTTGCGCTGTGCAGCCAGGCTGGGGCTGGCAGAAATATGCCTCCTTGGCAAAGCAACCAAGGGGAGCCCCTGACCTGTGGGTAATTCCCCCCTCAGCCAAGGGTCATGTGTGGTTAACTGGTAGGGGCAGGGGGCTGCCAGGGCGCAGAGGTGAGTTAGGTGAGCTGGTCTTAGGTGACTTTCTCTCCATTGTCAGCTCTGGTCCTTTTTTCAAGCCACATCGTCATGGGACAGTGGGCCCCCAGCACTTCCTGGCTGGCCTCTGTTCAGGAACTACTCTTTCTTAGGCCCTTAAAGCCTGAGACTCTGGTGGAACACTCTACCCAGGCTACACCCCCTCGATTGGTACCTTCCCATCTCCATCCCTGTCCAGGGGCCTTATCATCCTCTGAAGACTCAGATCCTCCAAAGGGACAATGAGCTAATGTGGTAAACTGAATGGGCTGGCCCTGCCCTCTCTCCACTCCCAGCAGATCCCCCCTCTTGCCCTGCATGGGAAGTCTTGCAAGTGGCTTTCCTTCTAGACACAAGGCTTCCTTCCTCTGGGGTTCCAGGTCAAGAGAAAAGGTGGTATGCACCCTCCCTTCCCCCCCACGTCACACCAGCAGGAACCCCTGCAGGCAGGTGACACTCACACAGGCCATCAACCAGCACCACAGATCTGGACTGCTCTTCTAGGCCAGCCGTTAACCATTTACCAGCTGCCCACTGGCCCTTTGACTGTGCTGCAAGGGTGCACCCTACCTGCCCCCCGCCAGCCCCCATCCCGGGCTGTGAAGCCCAACTGCAAAGGCCAAGGCTTCAGAACACGACTTTTGTGCACCGACCAGGTGAAACCTTGGACATTTTTTGATCATCACAAGATGAGAAAACAAAACTAAAGATAACAAATAACTTTTAAGCTCAAATTCAGTTTGCACACATCATCTTGTGTCTCCTTCACATCCCATCCCAGGTGAAGAAGGGGCGGGGGCTGGCATAACCGCCCAGAGCTGGCCTAGGCAGGCCCGGGGCCCAGTTTCCTGCTTCCACGGAGCTCTTCCCAATAGCTTCTGCTCCTGAAGAAAAACTAATTACTGTTTAGGAAGTTGTTTGTGATCCCTGGTGGAAACAGGATAGTTTAGCTGTGCTGAGGGCATGAAGCAAGCACGGGCACACTCTGCCGCCTTGGCATGCTCTCAGGCCTTGAGAGGCAAGCTGCCTAGGGAAAGGATTTCCTGATGAAGCGTCTTTGGAGAAAGTTCTGGCGGTCAGAGCACTCTCCCACCCTCGAGGCTCAGGCAGCGCTGGCAATACTCCAGTTTCCTTGAACTCATCTGCTAGCGTCCCACTGATCTCAGGAGACCAGAAGATGGGTGGGGCAGCCCGGGTCAAGGCACTGCCTGCCTCAGTTTCTCTGGGTCTCTGTCTAGAGGGTCAGGAGAGCCAAAGACAGGGGATGAAGAGACACAAACCCTGCTGTATTCTCATCCTTGGGCGGCCCCTACACAGCACCACATGCAGCAGGGGGGCCTCAAACCACAGACACATATTCTCTCCCAGTCCTGGAGGCTGAAAGGCCTGAGTCAGGTGTCAGCAGAGCGCCCTCTGACACCTGCAGGGGACAACCCTCCCTTGGCTCTTCCAGCCTCGGGTGGTGGCAGTCTCTGCCTCATCCTCTCTGTAGTTGTGCTTCCTCTGCTCAAAAGGACACGGTCCTACTGGATGAGGGGCCCGCTTTGGCATCACAACCAATTCCATCGGCAGTGACCCTATTTCCAAATAAAGCCACAATCTCAGGTACCTCGATATATCTTTTGGGGGGACACGATCAGCGCACAGCGCCTACTACTGCTGGGCGTGACCAATCTGGGGAATCCCTCCATGCTCACACCCCAGTGCTCTATGGGTTTCCAGACGACTGTGCAGCTATCCCAAGAAGAGGCATCACTGGGCTGCAGGGTGCCCAGCCCCAGGACCCTGGGCCCTGGCCAGTACACAGGCCCCGGGTAAGAGCGCCAGTGAGGCCAAGACTCCTGGCACCACAGGCCAAGGGGACCCCAACACAGGCAGCTCAGTGACTCAGAATGAGGCAGGAGGTGAGCACAGAAATAAGCCACTGTTGTCGATACCGGGCACTTTGAACAATTACCCTGGGACAGTGCAGGTGAATCAGGCATGTCTGAGACAAACCAGGGACAGTCCCCTGACTCAGGGAGTTTCTCGACCATTTCATTGGAAGGCACCCTGCCGGAAGGTTTCTCCTGGAAGAAAATTCAACTTGCCTGTTTATTTAAATTGCAAAGTAGCTGACCAGAGAGAGCACATCGATTATTACTTCAACTGAGAAAGGGAAGAAATGAATCTCAGATGTAAAGGGACTGGTCCTGTGCTCTGCCTTGCAATCACCTGACATGGTGGATATTCCCTCTGTCTTACAGGTGGGAAGCTGAGGGCCAGAGTAGCAATTGTCCTCTCGGGATGAACCAGCCCAACGTCACAGCCAGTGGAGCCTGGATTTGAACTCATGTGCTTGGGTTCCCAAACCCTTTAGTTTTCCCCAGCTCTTTCCACTCACCCCACCCACACTGTCCTGTGTCCAGGAAATAAAGCCCATCCCAGCCTGCACTGGCTGCCCACCTCCCCAGATTATCTGCCAGTGAAGCACAGGAGGGCACTGGATGCCAAGGAGAAGAGGGAAGCACTCTGACCCCTTCTCATGGAGCCTGACAATAATCTGATGGGACCCTGAGTCTGACAACAGCAAATCAGAAGTCCTCCATGAGCCAGTTTCTTGGCCTCCAGAGGCCATGACCTCCACCTGCTTCCACGCCAAGGAAGAGGTGGGGCTGCAGCCCGGGGGCCCCAGCGCCTCCAGCCTGATGGCCAGGACTTGTGCTAAACGCCTTCTTTTCTCTCTGCCCCAACGCCTTATTCTGAGAAACAAATGACTGACACTCTTCCTCCTGAGACAACCGTCATCCAGCAGATTTTTAATGGCCTAGGAGGGAAATATCACAAAACACATACTGAGCAAAGGGAGGGGGAAACCACTCAGCAAAGGCCAGAGTTCAGCTTGGTTATGACAATCAATTGTGAAAAGCCAAACCCACAACTTTCCGGAGCGGGAGTGCGTCTTCCTGCTGACATAATGCGCTTGGGCACTTGGCTAAAAACAAGTTTTCCCCGTTTGAGGCTGGCACATTTGGGGCCTCTGCAAACAGGTCGCTTCTGCTTTTGCCAAAGCTAGCTTCCCCTTTTCTGGAAACTGCTCCCCCCCCCCCCCCCATACACACACACACTCTGAGTCCGCAAGGCAGCCTCCCGCTCCCTGGCTGGGCTCTGGGATGTGCATCACAAACAGTTCAGTTGTGGGCGAGTTGTTTTTCTCTGATGTAGATGTTTCTCTCCAAAGCCTGCTACAAGTGGAAATTTCCGTATTCCCCTGTTCAGCAGAAATTACAGGCTTCAGTTTCATCATCACTATCAAACCATTAACCATTAACCCTTGACACCCCGGGGGAGCCCTGGAGGAAACAGCCTGGGGCACATTCCTGGGGCTGGCAGCTGCAGAGGCTGGGAGGCCCCTTGTGCCAGGAGGACCAGAGGTACGAGCTTCTGGAGGTGGGGCGGGGGGCGGGGGGGGGGGGGCGGAGAAGCACTAGAAGCCTTACTTTTCATTGATCCTCCTCCACACCTCACGTCCAAATGTCTTACTCTGCATTATTACCTTCTGTGAACTAGTGCATCTTCAATCCTATCACGTCTGAAGCTCACTCACTGCTCAGATTCCTTGGCTTCTGCAGGGGTGTAGACATGAAGGGGCCCTGGAGCTGTGCCGTGTCCCCCTGGGCCCTCCGCTGGAGCGCAGGGGCAGCAGACACAGCACAGAGAAGCCTTCCAGTGAGCCCCACGTGGGGCCAGACCAACATGGGAAGCCAGGCCCTGTCCCCCTCCTGCACCTCTCCCCTCCTCTGCATCTGAAATACCTGCCTCAAAGCAAACTGCCAATAAATAGTGATAATGAGTGGATGGACACCTCAGAACCCAGACACCTGCACAAAGCCTGCAGACTAGAATAAGTGCCTAAAAAGACAGCAGTGGGGGACTGGCCCCTGGGGACAGGAGCGGCTGCAGCCCTAGGAGTATAACCTCCTGGGAGTAAGAGCCCACTGTGTTCACACCCCCAAGCCCCGTGACACACCCCACCGCTTGTGAGATGCATTAGGGCCACAGAGGCCAGCTTGTGAGACACAGGGATCTGCCCCAGGATTGCAGATTCCACCCCCGAGTTCCGGGGCTCCCACAGTAACACCAGCAGCTTAGGCACCCCAACCCCACAGAAACATGGGGGCAAGCAGGGAGAGAAGCAGCTCAGAGTTTGACTCCTCTCCCCAGAGTGCCAGGCCCCAGGTCTTCCTCTTCACCTCTTGTGGTCCTGATTGAGCATACCAGCATCCACCAGCATCCGCCAGCATCCACCAGCAGGAGGCAGACACCCACCCTGGGCTGGCACCCCAAGCAGGCAGGGGATATCTGGACCATTTGTTCTAGGTCTGGCCTACATAGAATTCCCCCCTGAGGAGGGGGCAGCTGCCTCCAACCGCTTCCTGAGCATTCTGGGTGTTTCCGGAATCCAGCCTAGGGCAGGATTTCATGAATCCCTCTCAGAGCTTGCCTCCGAGCCATGACATGACAACCTTTTAAAAATAGGTGACAGTGACGACTGTGACAAGGCCAACACGTGCGGCTCCCCAATCGCAGGCCTGCATCTGGGGGGAGGGGGGACACGCGGGCCGCAGCCCAGCCTCAAGGCAGGAGGCCAGAAAAAGGAAGATAAACACTGGGTTTCAGCAAAGGGAGGGGGAGGGGGTGGAAAACCAAAATGCCAGGGTTGGCAATAAAATAATTTGCAGTTTTGAGTCTTAGCTGTTTAAAACTGATTCTCGGATACTTTTTTGTATGTCAATTTAAACAATTTTATATGGTGGATGAACCAGATATTAGGTAAACTCTAAGATTATCATTCTTGAGGTTAAAAACTTGGTCATATATGGGATAATTTATTTGGGTTAGCCTAATATGATCAACTGCTTTTCACCGCCAAGGAAATGGGGCACGAAGATGACAGGGATGGATGTGCCTCAAACCAAGACTTCCCCCTCTGAATCCAGGCTCTTCCTGAGAACCGTCGCATTGCTTCCGGGCCCTAAACCACGACAGAATCCAGGCCCCCTCATGTCACAGGCACCTGCCTGAGGACACTCAGATCTTCCACCACAAAACCAAAGCCAAAATCTTTACCCCAGCTCCCTTCTCATTCTACGACATCATCGTGCTGTGCCCAACTCAGATCATAAAGTCCTCCTGTCCCTCTGGCCACTGTCGTTTATTCTTCTAAAGATAAAATTAAAATGAACCTCCAAGCAGCTTGATTCAACTTGCAAATTCCAGTAAACCAAACCCGGTATACCAGTGTCTCCTGGTCTGTAACCATATGTCTGGATCTATGTGTGTCTCTCTCAATCTCTTTCTCAATGCACAACATACACATGCACACAGGCACACATGCGTGTGACCCTCTAGTGCCCAGGAGTACATGCTTCCGTGTTGCGGGTTGTCAGGCTGAGGGTGGCATGGTCCTTGACCTCCCCCCGGGCCGTGTGAGGCTTGGGCCCGGGGAGCCCCTGCCCAAAGTGAGCCCATCCTGAGCGCCTGTGTATGTCCCCTCGCACATCCTGGGCACGTGGAGGCAGACTGGGCCCCCCTGAGCAGAAGAACAGTGTGACATAACCATGCAGCCCCCACTCCTGCAGGGGGAATTGGGCCTGTTGAGCCCAAAGGTTCACAGGGTCGTAAAGACCTTCCAGAATGAAGTTTGCAGGGGTTAGGCGACCGCCATTGGAGTTTGTACAACTGAGCCTGGACTCAGCTGGGTGGCAGGGGACAAGAGCATTTTCACCTACACTCAGACACAGGGGCTGTCAAGAATCAGAGTCCCCTGTTCTCCTGTCCCATATCCTTTGATTCTCGAACCACTGACCTGAGGGAGAGATGAGCCCACGGGAGCCCATGGAGCCGAGTGATGTGCTGGGGCACACTGCAAGAAACGACAGAGTTCCTGAGGGGGACAGACTCCCTGCCTAGCTTGAGATGGCTGTGGGACCCTGCTCTTCTTGGGCTGAGCCTGGACACAGGCTGCACATACACCGCTCCCATGCCCCGCCCCCTCAACCACCCCTACCCCACACACCCCGCCCCGCCCTGTGGTCCATGCATCCAAGCGCCCACACCCCAACGTCCACACACCCCACTGTCTACATCCCAGGGTCCACACTATATCATCCAAAGAGATAGCAGGAAGATCAGTGCGTGTGGGATGTGCCAACAGGGAAGTGGGGCAGGTGGGAGGAAGGAAGAAACAGGAGGGCAGAAATAAAAAGGGCGAGGAATAGGCCCAGCTCTACACCCCCACCTGGCATACGGCCCCATGGAGATTTGTTTGTTTGCTTGCTTAATTAGAATTTATCAAAAAAAAGAAAAAGAAAAGAAAAAGAATTTATCGAGTGCCAATGATATTTATTTATAGCCTATCTTCATTACCCAAGCAGGCTGCAATGCAGCAGGATAAAGCACAATATAAAAGGAGCAAGAGCAGCCACTGAAGAAGCAAGCAGGGCAGATGTGGAGAGACGCTGCACCAGGAGCTGTGGGGCCCGACCGCACATCTGCTCCTGGGGCTCCTTCAGCATCACAGCCAACGAATGAAGAAGATGCTTTAATAATTATAATCATTCAAGTTTGCTGCATGCCGGGCATTCAGGTGAGGTCATTTTATTCTCAAAACAGCCCTCAGGTGGGCATTCTTGTTGCTGGTTTACAAACGAAGCTGCTTAGACTCAGCAGTACCTAGGGGGTCGTCTAGGTACAGACACAGTAGGTGGGAAACCGAGGTGCCCAAATCTCGTCAAAATCTTTACAAGACTCGTAATCTAACAAATCTTTACAAGACCCATAATCTAACAAAGAATCTAACATTCTTGTTGCTGGTTTACAAACGAAGCTGCTTAGACTCAGCAGTACCTAGGGGCTCGTCTAGGTACAGACACAGTAGGTGGGAAACCGAGGTGCCCAAATCTCGTCGAAATCTTTACAAGACCCGTAATCTAACAAATCCTTGGGAAATACACAGGTGACAGGCAACATCCATCCTGTGATGTTTGCAGCTCCCAGGCAGGCATTTCGAGAACCTTCCACACACCCCCTGCCCCCACTAGGACTTTAGGGGGAATGGGAAGAAATCTTACAGGGAAAGATTCTGGAGGCAACTACACCTGCTTCAACGTTGGCTTTGCCTCTCACCAGTTGTGTCTTGTGGGCAAATCACTCAGTCTCCCCACGACTCAGTTTCCCCAACTGTAGAAATGGATGCAGGGGGCAGCCCTGGTGGTCCAGTGGTTTAGTGCCACCTTCAGCCCAGGGTATGATCCTGGAGACCCAGGATCAAGTCCCACGTCAGGCTCCCTGCATGGAGCCTGCTTCTCCCTCTGCCTGTGTCTCTGCCTCTCTCTCTCTCTCTCTCTGTCATGAATAAATAAATAAAATCTTAAAAAAAAAAAAAGAAAGAAATGTGTGCAGGAACACAAACTGGACTGAGCTAATGAAGAGTTAAGGGACAGAATACGTGGTAGAGGCCATCGAGGTGCTGAGCCCCTTACCGAGTGTCCCATCAACACGTGTCTCTCAATTTCACTTGAAGGTGACCTGACAGTCAGAGGAACAGGCAGACAAACCCCACTGCACCAGGGGCCGCGTCCCCACAGGAACCTGGCTCGCCAGTGCCTCTCTGCAGGTGTGGCGACCAAAGGAAGAGAATTGGGTCAGAAGGCAGGTTTTTCAAGCCTAGTGAAACCTAGCTCTAAAGAAACAAAACAAAGGATGAGAAGAGATTCAGGGCAGGGAGACAGATGAAAATGAAAAAAAAAAATTAAAGAGAAACACAAGGGAGGAGAGAAAATCAAGCAAAGTTGGGGATAAAGAGAAACCACCCAACTGCAGCCTGAGTTCTGAGTGTCCACCTACATCCATCGGCTTTGATATCAAGGGCACCCTTTCCTGGACCCAAAGACACCAGCCAGTGCAAATTCTGGAAAGTAATATGAGGGAAAATCCCATGACCCATCAATTCTCAAATAGCCAAGGAGCAGTCACTGCTGTAAAGGGTGTTTGCTGAGGACGAAGAGAGGCAGAGGTGGAGGCCATGGAGGTGAGTCAGGGCCCGTCCTGGGTGGCCTTCACAATGCTTCTTCTCTTGCCAGCTGGCTCCCTGCTGCAGACCACCGAGGCATGCAGGCTTGGAGCTGGGGGTCCGCCTCCCTCCGAGAAGCTGTGCCCCAGGGGTTCCATCCTTCACACTCGTTTGTCCACAGTCACTCTCATCCCTTCCGCACGTGTCCTCAGAGTGAACTTTGCCACCCAGACCCTGGGGCTGTAGGACGCAGTGGTGGTTCGGCACAGGGTTCAGGGACGAGGCAGCTTGGCCTCTATGCACCTATCTTCCCACCTGTAGAATGGGCACAATAATGACACTGACTCACTTGGCTTAAGTAAGCTAATGCACACACATGCTCGGGCATGCCGGCTCATGAGTAGTAGCTATTTCTGTTAGCCACTGTTTCTCTTCCTTTCTCTCGAGACTGACCTTGAGAGTTATTTGAGCCAAATGCCACCTAGATGGCACAGTGCAAGGCAGACGTGACTGTTCCTCCCACCTTTGATACAACTCTGACCTTTGTTTCCTGTACCCAGAAGGGAAAGGGGTAGAAGAGACACGGTAGCAGGTCTGGCTCTTTCAGCTGTCCCAGGAAAAGTCCAGCATCCGGATGCGCCTCCCCAGGAGTGGAGGGCTTACTCTCCCGGCTGTTGGCAAAGCTGCAGGATGGTGGCGCTTGGCTGCCCGCCCCTTGTGAGGAGTGTCCAGGCTGGGAGGCCACTGTGCCCAGGCCCAGATGCAGCCCTGATCTTATAACTCTGCACAACTCTGAAGTGGCCACGGAGGCCTTCGTGAGACTACAGCACCCCTCAGCTCCCTGCTCCCCTCAGGCTCCCAGAAACATCCACATACTCAATCCCGGGTCTGAGTCTGCTAATCCAAGAACCCAAGCATGATGCACAGGTGTTTTCAGGGACCAGAAAGACCAAGAGAACGTAAATGCCACCGATGCGTCTAGGGTCCAGATGCAGAGGAGAAGGGACCTTCTTCCAGCCACCAGGGCCTCCATCTCTCGAGGGGAGTCTTCAAAAGCTCTCAGATCATAGCCACCTGGAGAGCCAGAGTCCTCTGAGCAGGGGCTGGACTCAGGCCAGTGCCTCTCCCGTCTGTCACAGTACAGACTCAGAAAAAGCAGCCCCTGAGGCTTCTGCAGGGTCTGTGGGCAGTGTCACCGCACTGCCCAGAACCACCAACCTGGGGGACGGTGACCACTGGGCCATTCCTGAGCAGCACCTGCTGGGAAGGCAGAAGGCCACAGCGTGACCAAGGGGGCAATCTTCTCCACCTTCCCCTCCTCTCAACAGAAGCCCAGCCTTCTATTGGACAAGGGGGTGATCCAGACAGCCCCCCTCAGACATGTGTGATTCTCTAAAGAAAGAAGCCAAGGGTGGCAGAGGCCCGTTGTGATCTCCAGGAGGCAGGTGGGGCCCAGCCCTTCCCGGGATTTCATCCACCGGGCTAAGGGAAGCTTGATTAGGAAGGGCTGCTGGGAAGGGCTTTCCAGGGGTGACTTGCCACCCAGCTGCGGGGCTGCCGCCTTCCTGTCCCTGCCCACTTGAGGCCTTGTGCCCAGAAGTCGGTCTGCAGTTGGTGCCAGCACCCAGAGCTGCCCTCTGATTTGTCAGAGCCGAGTGGCTTATGATGCTACACGCTTCTCTCTCGCACTTGCTCAGCCACCCCCTAGCTGGGTGCCTTACAGAGACAGTTCCCATTAAGTCAGCAGGATCACTCTGGGCCCCTCCCACCTGGCCCTGTCGGTCTTCTCAGAACTATGGGAGGAGGGCACCCGCCTGGCCGCCCCAACTGGCCCCGCTGGACCGGCCTGTTCCAGGTGAGGACCGCTTGCCAGCACACTAGGGACTCATGCACATCTCTGTCCAGGATCAGTGCTGAAATGAGTGATGAATCACTGAGCCCTGGACCCACTTAGACAGGAGTCATCAGTGGCAGTGGAGGGAAATCTCTGGTTATGGGACTTACCCAAGTCAGCAAAGCTGGTGGATGAATGTGGGATTGGGGTCGTAGCCTCCCTTCCACCATGTGGTCCTTCCACCATGACCCCTAGCCCTGCCTCATGGGACTGAAGGATGGGAAGGACAGTAGGCCACTGAATACCTGTATTCAACAGGTATCACAAAATTGGGGCCTCTAGACCTGGGTGGGGGAGGGGGGACCTTCCAGTCCCTTTGAGGCTCTATCTCCCCATCAAATCCTTCACCCCTCCCTTAAGATAAAACTAGTGGTCAGCAGCCCACAGGGCTCCCCCAGCCTGGAGAGGCACTGCCAGCAGGTCCCCCAAAAGGCTCAAGGAGCCAGGAGGCTGCAAAAGGCACCCCCCTTCATTCTCTGTGCCCAAGATAACTGAGAATTTGCTAAAACACACTGACCCTCCCATTCTGCTCCCTGCCTACACTTCACTTGGCTCCTCTCACCCCTGCCCTGGCTCTGTGGCCATCTCTCCTTCATTCACTCTCGGAATGTGTTCTAGTCCATTCCTGGCAGCGGGGAGGGGAGAAGAAACAGCCCCGGGGGCTCACAGTGGGCCTTGGCCCTTTAGACTATCTCCTTGCCAATAAGGAAATCTGCCAAACAAACATGCACATGTATTTAGCCAAAGCATTACAAGGGGTAAAAACAAATTCCCATTTGAATGTATCATTAAGAATCACCTCCAATGAAAAGAAGATTATCTTACCTGGAGTGGGATGGTGGTGGCTACATCCTTAGGGGGACCTTACCCACAGGAGAGGAAACCAACATTCCTAGGTCACCACCTCCCTGCTTCTCCCCTTGTATCTCATTTCAGTACCCCCCAAGCCCCGTTGGGGAGGTGGGGACGATGATCTACCTTTAACAGGTGAGGAGTTGGAGGCTCGGAAAATATCGGGAAACTGCCCCAGAGACGATGGCACTAGCACTGCAAGGTTGACCCCTCCTGCATGTCACCCTCTAATAGGGCAGAGGAAAACCATCACGGCCCCCCTGCTCCCACCATAGATTGTGTTCTAGAGCCTTTCACACGAATGACGGATAGGTCCCTGTCTGTCTGTCCCCCGAGTGGGAGGATGCTCTCCCCTCCTCCAGTGTGAAGGCAGGGAGGCAGAGGCACCTGGCCTTGTACCAACCGTCCTGTCCCTCCCTGTTTATGCTCCACATCTTCTGTCAGTCTAAATGCCAGCCTGGTTTCTAATCAAAGGATTATCATGCCACCTAAAATACCTCCTGGCATATTTATGATGCTCTTACTAGTCAATTAGCCTGAGCAAAAGCCCAAATAACTTTCTTAGGTAGGAGGAAAAAAAAGGGGGGGAAAACAACTCCTAAAAATTGCTCAAAGGGGGAAAAAAACAACTCCTAAAAATTGCTCTTTAACTGAGCCGACAAAACATGGTTTCCCTGAAAAATATTTTTTCATAAGATTTGCATAGCCACGCTTGGGTGGCTCAGTGACTGAGCGTCTGCCTTCAGCTCAGGTCATGATCCCAGGGTCCTAGAATCAAGTCCCATATCGGGCTCCCCCCCTGGAGCCTGCTTTTCCCTCCGCCTGTTTCTCTGCCTCGCTCTCTGTGTCTCTCATGAATAAGATCTTAAAAAAAAAAAAAAAAAAGACTTGAAGAGAACGGACTCATCCAGATTTTCAAAATTAGTTCACAGAGTTGACTAAGCATTTGGATTCTCAAAGAATATCTATTATTTTCTTTTCTCCCCCACTTAGCTGGGCTTTTGCATTTCCTCACGATCACCATCATCATCTTAGAATCAGCCGTGTGGGAAGTGGTTTCCCGGGGCAAGGAGATGAAAGGTGCAGATGCATGCCAACCTCAAGGAGCAGGTGGTCTCATTAAGGAGACAAGAGTCTGGCCACCCTGCCCCAGTCTGAAGGAGGCCAAGGCACGGGGCGGGGGGGAGGGGTGTTAGTCTGCATCTCCCTCTGCCTCCCCCTGCTCATGCTCTTTCTCTCTTGCTCTCTCTCAAATAAATAAATAAAAATATTTTTTTTAAATGAATTCAAAGCAACTCTGAAGGGCCATCCCAGTTCCAGAATGTTCGAGCAGGTCAGTGGAGGTCTTTGTTATGACTGCTTCACAGTCCAGCTCCTCCCTCTGCCTCAGCGGGTTTTCTTTCCTTCCCCTACCACTGATGGACCAAAGCTAGAGGCACAGAATCACCAGCTAAGAATAATTTTTAGGTGACAGTAACAAAGATCATTTGAGGGGAGCTCACCATGAAGCAAGGAATATAACCAAATATGTCCATTTGACCTTAAGTTGTTGTATTATGCTTATTATTATTTTATTATGGTAGTAAATTCTATGTCTACATGCCAAGCCTACCCTTTGTATTGAATCTTTCCTGAAAACTGATGTTGCCCCATCCAGAGAAGGCGGGAGATGGATAGAGAATGGACTGGCTCCAGAGCCCGGAGCCAGGGCCTCGCTCTGAAACGACTAAATGCTCACTCACGGCCGCCCACAGCCCTTGGTTTTGAGCCACTGAAAACAGAGCTGCTTTGAATTCATTTTTTAAAAAGATTTTTATTTATTTATTTGAGAGAGAGCGAGTGAGAAAGAGCACGAGCAGGGGGGAGGCAGAGGGAGATGCAGACTCCCACCCCACCCCCCACCCCCATGCCCTGAGCAGGGAGCCTGATGCAGCAGGGCTCAATCCCAGGACCCCGGGATCATGACCTGACCCAAACGCAAACGCTTCACTGACTGAGCCACCCAGCAACCCCTATATTTTGATTCAACCCAAGGTGTAGGTATCTCTGGCAGAGAATAGACAGGACCTTGGCTCTCCAGAAACCTTCCCTCACCTGCGGGGGTGAATGCTGCCTGCCCCAATGTTCCCCACAGAGAAAACCCAAGTTGTCATCCCTGCTTTGCCCCTGGCCAATCACGTGACCTTTGGCAAGTCCCTTTGCCCCTCCAGGCCACCTCCTCACTCTGAGGGGTCCCCGGTGAGCTCTCACCTCCTCTGGCACCTGGCAGAGAAGTCACCTGGCTGAGTTACTCCCTTAGACCCGTTTGGTACTGTTGCCCAGCATTTCCTTCCATCAGCGAGCTGAGAATATTCTATTATCTGTGCCCCACACTCACTTCAGAATCTCAGAATACACTTAACAAGCGAAAAAAGAGAAAAGTGACAACACAAGGAACTTCTTTGTTCTTCTGGCACGGGCTTCTCCCCGGGAGCACACAGCACCCCTGATGCTGGCCTGGCTCTGGTGAGGAAGTGGAAGGTTGGATGGCCCAGCTTTGGAAGGACCCAGGCTATATGGCTCCTGCCTCACTCATGGCCCCACAGGAAGCCCCATGGAGATCCAGCCTGCAATCCTCTCCTATATTCTCAGAATATAAGACGTATGCAAGGGCACTTGAGTAGCTCAACTGAGCCACCGACTCTTGGATTCAGCTCAAGATCATGATCTCAGGGTCATGAGAGCAAGCCCCACGTAGGGCTTCGTGCTCCACAAGGAGTCTGTTTATCCCTCTACCTCTGTCCTCCCCTGGCTTAGGCACTCTCTCCTTCTTTCATTCTTTCTAAAACAGATAAAATCTTTTTAAAAAAGAATTATGCATACATATATGTTACATATATATTTCTATATACTATATTAAAATAAGTATTGGGCAGCCCGGGTGGCTCAGCGGTTTAGTGCTGCCTTCAGCCCAGGGATCCTGGAGACCCAGGATCGAGTCCCGCGTTGGGCTCCCTGCATGGAGCCTGCTTCTCCCTCTGCCTGTGTCTTTGCATCTCTCATGAATAAATAAATAAAATCTTAAAAAAAATAAGTATTAATTATATAACATTATTAAATAATGGTACTAATTATGTAACATATAAACCTATTTAAGATATTAATATATTATTACACATTACAATTTAGTATCACGTTAATAGGTTACATTTATACATAACCACATTTTAATAAGAATTTATGTAACAATACAATCAACCTACTGGTTATGTATAACACTAATTACTATACATATTGTATATATTTGAGAAATACTAAATGTGTGTTGTTTTAAGTCACTATGTTTTGGAGTGTTTTGATATTTGATAACAAAGGTGAACTGATATGGTGACAGATGTTCGAGGCTCCTCTATAGACTCAGCCCCATCACAGGAGGGTTCTCCGAGCCTTGCACGGTGCCTGGCACACAACAGGCCTTCAATAAGCGTCTGCTAACTTAGTAAGAAAAGCTCTGCAGCTATTTGGCAAAAGACCCAACACGAGATTTCCCAATTCTTGGTTTAGTGCTTATTCTAAGATTTTGTTAATTAAAAAAAATTGAGAAAGGACTAAATAATAAGAGCTATGAAAATAGAGAAGGCAGATTATTTATTTTTGAGATGAGAAGGATAGAGAATTGCTTTTAATAACCTTCATCTAAAAAATTAGGAGCCACGTAAAGAGTACAGAGACCTAGTCAACCCCAAGGGCAAACTGCTGGAAGACAGCTGGCCAGACCAGGGGTTTTGTTTCTGGAAGACCACCATCATGTGGGTGGTGTCTTGCTCCCACCAGCAGTCCTCGCCTCCTGCCCCCACACTGCCTGGACTGGTCACAGGGCATCAAAAGCCAGGGGATGGGGTGGAGCCAAGAAGAGACATCAAAACCCGATTAAAACACATCCCGAGAGTTTTCTAAGCAAGCTGGGCTAAAACAGTTGTGAGCCACAGACAGACTGCACTCCTTTGTCTATTGTGAGGCTAGAAACACTGATTATAAGAGTGATGATAATCTACAGGCTTATTTTTGAGATAGAGAGATGGCTTATATAGAAGTACACACCTGCCACATAGCCAGTGCTCCATCAGTATTAACTAAATCTAATGACAACCTTGTCCTCCCAGACGGTATCTGATAATCAATGATATTGATCAGTCATAGCTACTATGAATGAAACCACCCCCTGAGTGATGTCTGGATTTGGAGGAGGAACCTCTGGGGTGTTTGTTTACAGCAAATGCTATAGATAAGAATGGGGCCAGGTGATGATGGCTCAAGCCCATAACCCAAAAGCCATGTGCACGGCCCACACTGCAAGGCAGGGTGGAATCAGGCATTTCCACCTTAGCCCAACAGACAGAGAGCGGCCAGTGTTCTGGAAGCTGAGCAGACTGAGCTGGGCTGGCCGCTCCCATTCTCTACCCTCCCCCTTGCTCTGCATTCTAGGTGCAAGAGAAGGTGCTCCCGACAAGCAGGGTCGGGAGCTGCCACCCAGCCTTTTCTCAGGCCCTTGCCCAGGCCCACCCACCTGCTAGGATTTCCAGTAGAGGAGCCATCAGAGAGGGGAGGGGACCCCGGGAAAGGAGCCATCAGAGAGGGGAGGGGATCCCAGATCTTGGGGCAATGCAGTCAATGAGTGGTGGAGGGTAGAAAGCCAGACAGGTTTGTGGGCCCTGGGCTACTCTCTCTGGGCAGTGCTGGGGTGTTCTGGCCCCTCGAAGCACCTGCTCACATGGTCCCACCACAACACAAGTGGTAGTTGGTTGACTATTGTCCCAGTGTGCTTCGAAGGCAGGGACCCTGCTGTATTAGGTCTCTGGGGCCACCATAACACAGAGCCACAAGCAAGGTGGCTTAAAACAACACAACTGGGGCAGCCCCAGTGGCGCAGCGGTTTAGCGCCGCCTGCAGCCCAGGGCATGATCCTAGAGTCCTGGGATCGAGTCCCACGTCAGGCTCTCTGCATGGAGCCTGCTTTTCCCTCTGCCTGCGTCTCTGCCTCTCTCTCTCTCTCTCTCTCTCTCTCACTCTGCCTCTCTATGAATAAATAAATAAAATCTTTAAAAAAAATTTAAAAAAACACAACTGGATTCTCTCAGTTCCGGAGGGCAGAAGTCTGAAATCAAGGTGTCTGCAGGGCTTTGCTCCCTCCAAATCCTCTAAAGTGAGGGAGGATCCACTCTTGCCTCTTCCTGCTCCCAGGGGCCCCAGGTGTGCCTTGGTTTGTGGCTGCACCACACCAGGCTCTGTCCCTGTCCTCACATGTATTTCCCTCAGGGTCTGTACCCACATTCCTCTCTCCTTACAATGGCACCCACCAGTCATACTGGATTCGGAGCCCAGGCTAATGGCTTTGTCCAAACTAGGCTCATTACTTCTGCAGAGACCCTATTCCCAAATAAAGTCACATTCACAGGCACCAGTGGTTTGGACTTCTATGTATCTTTTTTGGGGACATAATTCAACCCATACCCCTGTTCATCTTTGTACCCTCAGGGCCACCACATCACCTGGAAAACGGACAGGAATGAGTTGACTGGTTTCCCAGGGTCAGCTTTAACCCTGCCTGTAAATATGATTCCCAGCAATTCCCCAGTCCTCCTTTTCTTTCAAAACAGAGAAGCAGGTGTCCCACTTTCTAAAATTCGTCCTGGCCTGGTTGTGTCCTTCCTCCTGTGTGCACCCCGCCCCCCTGCCCAGCACAGATGGAGGTCTTGAGCTGTCCCCGCTGTGCTCCCCCTCCGGAGGAGGGTGGGGAGGGTGACAGAATTGCAGGGCTTCCCACAGCCTCACGGAAAAAAAGGCTGAACCCCTGGGGTTACCAAGAGCAAACTGGTCTTTCTTGTACATTCACCAACAACTTTGCTGCAGATCAGAATATATCAAAACACAGAGGCCCTTGGCAGAAGCCCCGAAGCCTGGATGCTACCTGATTGGTCTGTGACAAGCCCTGAGCTGGCAGAGAAGGGTTTCCTGTCAACAGGAAGGAAAAGAATAGAGATCAAATTATTTTCAAAGTAGGTAGTGGAAGAGAGAGAGAGTGAGATTGGGATTAACCATTCTACTGCAGGCCACACAGCCGCCCCCTGGAGGGCAATCAGGACCCCGAAGACCCAACTGCGTCCTCTGCCTCTCACATACACCATGCAGTGTGGTGTCTAAGGATTCCCAGTGGTTAAGCCTCAGGGACACACAGCTTGACTCTCCTGCGGCTCCCCTGCCCATCTTGAAGCAAGATCAGGGTCAGCTAACCAAGCAGATTAAGGACGCTGCCTCAGCTCTTGCCTGCTCAGCATCTCATCGGCCTCTGTTTGCCCTACATTTTAAAACACTTGACAAATTTTTGACACTTGGTTTGATGTCGTGGCATTTCAAGATGGGTTGGCCCATCCTCTTGAAAGAAGCAGGAGACACAGTGTCACATGTGCGATCATATTCATGGTTCAGGGTCAGAAGGAGGATGGCTGGAGGAGAACAGGGAAAAGAGTGCTGGATCCTAACCCAGCTCTAAGGAGTGCCCGCTGCCCTGTTCACCAGCCCCAGTCGCCCCCATAAAAGTAAAATGGTGCCCAGAAACAGCAAATCTTTGGCAGTGAGCTGAACAAATAAAAACTGGAAAACCAGAAAAGTAAAATGGTCAAGAAACAGCACCATTTAAGAGCACATGTCTTTGCCTGAATATTTTTAGAGGATATAAGTCATGTCAGAAGTTACGGTATGATGTCTGAGTGGACGAGAAGGCACTGGCAGGTACAAACTGCTCCCACGTTCCTCCAGTCCATCGACTGGTTAGCACACCCAGAAGTGCAATCCCCAGTTGCAGATTAGCAGAATACAGCTTTGCTGGGGTGAATTGGAGGAGGGCAGCTAAACAAAACAAAACAAAACAAAACAACCAGGCCAGAGAGAGATACTTATCAAGCAACGAGAATCCTAATGTGATATGTGAAATGATGCACTATTGAGCATACAAACTATATCGTGGCTGCTTCTGTCTTTGCTACCGGATTACTGGGGGTGTCCTTTTGGTGAAATAATGATCCATGATGTCAGCAGTGGTCAGTAGGCCACTAGGCAGTATTCAGAGCCTTGTTGGCACAAGGGTCTTGAACCCCCTCCACCACTGGGCCCTCAGAGTGAGAACCGGGCGGCAGAGACGAGGCTAGAATAAAGAACATATTCCGTGTCCACCATGTCACCTCACCATGGGATGGGGAATGTGCTTGTTCTCAGTTGGGCCATCTGGGGGCCAACGAGAGGACAAGAGAAGGGTACAGCCCAACCCTAGGGTACACCCTGAAGCACAGAACAGTGATTCAGCAAATCCCTGAGTTTTGTGCATGCTCTGCGTAGATCACTGGAACTGGTCATGGAGGTCCATGCACACTCTGTAGGGTAGAGCCTTCCAGCAAGGGGACTTCTCTATCCATTCTCTTCCTGCCTATTCCCTCCAGAGGCTCAGTGCAGGGCTGCGCTTTACCGGCACTCAGCCCACATGCTCTGCCCACATTTTGGGAAGCCTACTCACTGGTCTGCCATATTTACATCCTGTGAGCTGTGGAGGCACGCCCAGTCCTCATTTACAAACCCTGGAACCACAGGACCATTCCGGGGGTTCCAGCACCAAGGAGCTTGACTTGAAGCTTGAAGGTCCTGATATGATACCCTGGGCCCTAGGAGAGCCTACACTCAGGGCCCCCAAGATGCACCAGAGGGCTGAATCAAGAAACATTCCAGTGTGGCCTAACAGGCCACACGGGGTGGCCTTGGCTGGGGGCTGATGTGGGCTCCCATCTTTACTTGGAAGCCAGCAGTATCCTACGTTTGTTCAAGAGTCAGTAGCCAAGGACATCTCTTGTCAATGACAACTGGAAAAGTGAACATGGTAGATCATGATAGATAGGTAGGCAGATACACAAGGAGAAGGATGGACAGACAGATGGATGAATGAATACCGAAGCAGACAGACAGACATAAAGGATAACTCATGGGGGCAGAAGAGACAGACCAGTATTAACACTGGGGAAGTTGGAAACCAATTGTTTTTAAACCACTTTAAGCAAAAAAATAAAAAAATAAAAAATAAATAAACCACTTTAAGCATAAGAGTCACCTGGAAAACTTAGGTCCCACTCCTCAGAGAGCCTGATTCAGTAGATCTGGGCTAATAGGATTTGACATCTCAAACACACACTGGGTACTTGTACTGAAGCTGGTGCAGGAACCACCCTTTGAAAAAGCCTGCTTGAAACCGTAACCCAACAAATGTTCTCCAAGGGGTACAAACTGACCAAGGTCAAGGCCAAGATCAAAACTGCATAGCACCCCTTCTTTTCGCTGAGGCCTGGTCCAGGGTGTTTTGGTGATGTGAGCACTCTTGGCACTCAATCCTCCAGCCCCACAGGACAGGACAGCTCCCCTTCCCACCTGCAGCCAGCCCATGTGCCCTCCTTTCCAGAGTTCCTTGGCAGAGGGCATCTGGTTGGATGGAGGCCCATCTCCAATGTGGAGGGCACCAGGCCTCCACCAGTGCAGGGCTTCCCCCTGGGGACCTCACAGGCAAAGTCATCATTAGTACTAGGCCTGTCCAAGCCAAGTGGTGTCTCTACAGCCTTCTGTGACCAGCCAGCTTCTCTTGGCTCTATTTTTAGTTTGTCTACAGTGACTGTGAAGGATTTCTGGAGCACCACTCCCAAGAAGCCCAGGGACATGCTCCTTCTGTCAGCGGAAAATGTTGGGCGCCTGCCTCAGTGTCCTCACAGAGTCCTGCAGGGTCCTCCTCCAAGGAGAGAACCAGGACAAGGTGCCAACCCACCATGACTCTAAACATGGCGCCCATCCCGTTCCTTTAAAGGCCCATGCAACTCCAGAGGAGTCCACTTCCTCTCCTGCTTCCCATCTTCCCTTTTCCCTGACAAGACCGGAGAGCATTTTCCCAGAAAGGTGATCCCAGCTACCCAAGAAAGAGGCTAACACCAAGCCTTGCTCCATCCTCCATTAGGGCCCAATGGCCATTCTCCCTTCAATCAAATTCAACTCATCAGTTACTGCAGTTAGTGATTCCAGGTCCCCATTACCTGCTACAACCCATAGGACCAAGTGCCTCCCCTACAATGGACTCCTCCTTGCTGGTGTCTCAGGGCACAGCAGGTGCTATTGGCAGCAAGGAGGGTAAAGATGGTGAGACACTCAGGCTGGGATGGAAGTCTGCAATAATGCAACACCCCAACACCCAAGGTCATAGTACTGTTTATGGGACACACTAGAGACCACACATGCCAGTGAACTGGATGCCACCCACAGGACTGCCGGAGCCACTCCTCAGAAGCCCAGACATGGTGTTCTTGGGACGTGAGGGGTCACTGGTGCTATGACTGAGGAAGTGGACAATTCCCCCTCATTTGCTGGGCTCAGCTCAAATTCACCATGGCTGGGACTGAACTCCCCACCCTTCCCTCATTTCCTTATACCAAATACCCTGAAGCCATAAGGTTAACTCAATCTGTGGCTTCCTGCCCATCCATCAGGCATGCCAGCTCACCCATTCTTCCTTCCAATGTCTCATGCCTCCTGCTCACTTGTCTGCTTCCATCAGTACCATGCTTAGCCCCTCAAATCCTAACCTCTGGATATCTGCAGGGCATTTGGGTTGGTCTCCTTGCCATCAGCCCTCTTTCCATGGAGCCACTTTGTGCGCTGCCCCCAGGCTAAGTCTCCTGATGTTGCTTTCATCACCTTTAACTATTTCTTAGTTTGGATTCTCCCCAAGACAGCGAGACGGTGAGTCAGATTCAGCACCTTATCCTAGGGAGTTGGGGCAAGCAAGGCAGGAAAGCCAGATGAACCAGTAAGGGTACGTTAAGGAATGGACCACCAGTGTGGATGACTGTACCTGGACACTGCTGGGACCCTCCGGGGCTTCCTCTGGAACACATGGCCCCTGGGGAATGGGAAGGCTGGGGTGCCCTCCCACCCACATCCCTCAGCCAAGGACTGAGCCAAGTCCCAATCCTGCACTCCCACCCAGCCTGCACTGGGGCTGAGGAAACTGCCTCCATCCAAGAGGAGTCCTTGGAGAAACAGAGGGACAAGCTGTGGCAGGGAGTGGAGCTGTCCAGCAGGGCTCCATGGGCTCTGGGTGAGCCGGTGAGCGAGGCAGGCCCCCCACCCCATCCACGGCAGCTCCTCAGCGCCTTCAGGAGGAGGTCCTCACTCCCTCTGGCTGCCTTCTGGGTAGAGCTGCCAGATAAGACGCAGGACACCCAGTTCAATTGGGATTTCAGGTAACAGTGGATGATTTTATAGTATAAGTTTATCCCAAATGATGCATGAGACACCCATATACTAAAAACTGAAATCCTAATTTAACTGATCATTAAGTATTTTTATTTGCTAAACTTGGTAACCTTACTTCAGAGTCCTCCTTGACCTGGGCCTCCATCCATTTCTGCGTACCCTGATTCTTGAACCGTTTCTTGTAGGGGAAGGGGCCCTTGGGCTCTTTGCTGTACCTGAAAGCAGTCATCCAACTCCCAACTCATGGAGGTGTTCAGGTTGGCTCCCTGATGGGAGTAACCCAGGCTTCTCACATGTGTCTCTGCTCTGCCCACCACCTCTGGGTCTGATGTCTCTCCCAACATGCCAGTCTGCTGTCATCTCACCCACTTTCCCCTCTAAAAGCACTGGTCATCTGATGCCCTTGGGTCATGTACTAGCATTTGTCTGAATGCCAGTCTCTCACCTAGCTAGAGTCTAACTAGAGTCCAGAGTCTAACTCTAGAGGCTCTCGCCTAGCCCAACACAGTCAGCAACAGGCAATTACTAGATGGTCACTGAGAAGACTCCCTGGTCCCACCAGCAAACACAAACCCTATGAGGAGGGAGGCAGAGCCACTCCCTTGCACCCCTAGATCTCACTACCAATCAGAGTACTAGACACATGTTGTGGGATAATTGAGTGAACAGCACTTTCGGTAAAGGATGGGTCATGCCAGAAGTTTGTTTTAAGCAGCCAAAATCACATCCAACAGCAAGAGGGGTGGTCAGTGTATTCCAACTACACTATGGCCTTTCTACTCTCACAGCATGGCCTCTTACTCCTTTTCTGGGTTCTGGATTTTGTCTCACACTAACCACTAACACCACTGCTGCAGGGGCCCCACACACACACCCCACGCGGCATCTGGAACCGGCCTCGCCACTCCACCTCAGTACCATATGGCCTGCCACCAGGCGGTGTCACTTTCTTTTCTCTAGATCTCTCCTTCTAAAACCAGTTGCTCTGATGTCACCATGATAGCCATACATATATATAATACTTTAAATTTCCAAGAATTTTCCCATGACTTATTTTAGTTTGACATCCCCATGAGGTAGGCAAAGCAAATTCTTATCTCTGACAAATGGGAGAAACCAAGTGAAGGGCTCGCTCAAGCGATCAGCGTTCCTGGTATATTATGCCTAATTTTTCATGTACAATATGGCTTAAAAATGTCTGTTATGTTAATTATCTTAGCAACGTAAACAAAAACAACTCATTCTAAAATAGAATGCTCATTCTTGCATATTTGGGTCACCACCCTGGTAGCCACCCAGCAGCTGGTTACCTGCATCCTGAGCTCCCCCCGTGAAAGGGAGGGCTGGCTAACCCCTCATCTTCAGGCTGAGACCTTCTTTACCCAAACGTGTGCACACATGGAAGGCAAAGGAGCTGCGACCAATAAACACGGAAGCAAAGCACCTAATGGGGTCTGCAGTGGGAAGTGAACAGGCAGGCAGCACCACCCCAGTCCTGCCCAGTTTGTCCAGTCTGCAGCAGCTTTCAGAGAGAGGGATCCACTGTGCACTCCCACCCCGTGCCCAGGCTGGAGAACAAACAAAATCACATTCTTCATGGATTCCTCTACTCTTTGTGTATGTGTGTGTGTGTGTGTGTGCATCTGCATGTACCTGTTTGGACAAACATTCACTGGGTGGTGGTGGGGGCCAGGGGCTTGACCCAGTTGGGGGTCTCCTTAGGGCCCAAGTAAGGGCTGCGCCGCACGTCCTCCCACCTGACTTGCTCGTAGGGAGGCCGGGAGGCCGGGAGGCCGGAGAAGGCCACCACCGGCTGCTCGGGTTGGAAAACCCCAGGGTGGGCGCACGACCCCGCCCGGCGCTCCCTCGCGACGGACAAAGTAGCCGCGGACCGATCGATGCCACCAAAGTCCAGGCAGGGCTGCCGGCGTGGCCGGGGCTGAAGTTCGCTGTAGCTCTGCACGCTTGGGGGAACCCCAAGTCCCCAAAAGCCCGAATGTGCTTCCGGGGGCGGGGGGGTGGTCAGAGCAGCCCCGGGCCCCGGGCCCCGGGCCCCGGGCGCAGGCACACTCGGAGAGGAATCCGAGAGGAGAAAGGCCCATTTGGGGGCGCAGCTACGTAGCCACACACGCACACAGCTACACACACACACCGCGCGCTGGCCCCGCCCACGCCCCTCCCCTGCGTCCCCGGCAGCCGCGCGCGGCTCCACCTCTCCGGAGCGCAGTCCACACCGTCCTTTTTCAACAAAACAACACTACGCACCGCCCCCAGCACCCGCACCGGGCGGGATTCGGGGCTACGCCCAGCCCGCCCCAGCCGCGCCCCGCGGCCCGCGCCCCCGCCGCAGGCGCCGCCGCTCGCCGAGCCCCGGCCGCGCGCATCTGGGCAGGGAGACGCAGCCCGGGCTCCGCGGCCCACCCGACCCCGCGCCGCCACCCAGCCCCGAGCGCCCCAAGTGACAGGAGGGGCCCGCTTGGCGCGCGCGGGGCGTCCCGCCTTAACCGCTTCGGCGCCGGGGCGGACGGCGGCGCCGCGGGGGCGGGAGCGGGGACCGCGCTGCTCGCACTCACCGGGATGTGCACTCGCAGCGAACGCCGCTTCTGGCTCGGGTTTTTCTTCCCGCCGCTCCCGCCGGGGCTGGAAACATCTTTTTTCTTCTTGGTGTCCATGGCCGCGCTTCCCATAACTTTAACCAGAAGTTAATTCCGGGTGCCTCGTCCTGCAGTCGCGTCCTCTCCTTCCGCGCCCGGCCCCCGCGCCCGGCCCCGAGCCGCGCGCTCTCCGCGACCGTCCTCCCCCCCGAGGACACCGCGTGGGGACTTCCGCGGGGAGGGAAGGTGGCGCAGGTACCTCCGGCCGCCGCCGCCGCCGCCGCAGGGATGGCGGGCGGCGTGAGCGCCGAGTTCACGTGTCCCCTTGCTCCTCACGGGCTCAGCGAGGCAGAACCAAAGCCAAAGGCGGTCCTGGCTCCGCTGTCCCTCCGGTTACGCGAGGCAGAGGTCTCCCGCTGGGTGACAAAGTTTTCTTCCTTTTGCAAAGCGAAGCAACATTTTCCCCCTCTCAGCTCTCGGCTCCGCCCGCAGGCTCCCAGCGGTAACCTGAAAGGCAGGTGCAGGTAGAGACAGCGGCCGCGAAGACGCCCCCCCGCGCCCGCGCCGCAGCGGACAGTCCGGCGCGAGCCGACAGTTTGTGTGCAAAGAGAATCCTCGGCCGCAGGGTGAACCAGCGGGAGCCTGGGACTCGGCCCGTCCCCTTCTGGGCGCGGGGGGGGGGGGGGGAGGAGGCGTCCCCGCGAACGCCCCGGCAACTGGGCTCCGGCTCGGCTGCGCGCACGAGGGCTGGCGGCGGCTGGGCTCGCGGGGCCCGGCGGGCGGAGGGCGCGCCCGCTGCGGCCCGGGGACGGGAGCCGGCGGCCAGGGGCGGCGCGGCGCGGACGCAGGCTCGGCGAGCGCGGAGCGCCCGGAGGCCGCGTGCCCCGAACAGGAAGTGCACGGCGCGCGCCGCCCGCCCGCCCCCCGCCCCCCGCCGCCCCCGGGTCGCCGGCCCCGCGGGCGGCGCCTCCCCCCCTCCCTCCCCTGCGGCCGCGGCGGCGCGGGACCCGCCGGGCGCGCCTGTCTGATGCATCCCGTGTCCCAGCGCCCCTGAAACGCGCCCGCGCCCTGCCCCGCCACCCCCGCAGCGGCGGAAGCCCCGGCCGGCGGGGCGACGCGCACTGACCCGCACTTGTTTCCGGGACCCCCGCGGCCCCCGGGTCCGGCTCCGCCTGGCGTGCGGACTCCAGTGCGCCCCGGGGCGCGGTCGGTGTAGCTGGGGAGAGCAGCTTTCCACGGTCCCGCCTGCCCCCCGCCGGCACCCGGCTTCTCCCGGGTTCGCCGAGAGCTGCGCAGTGATGGGCGGTTGGAGCCGGCGCAGCACCCGCCACCCGGCGCCGCGGGAAGCGTGGAGGTCCCGGGCGGCGGCGGCGGCGGGCGGAGAGGGCCGGCAGCCCCGGGCGAGGCCGCCACGTGCCGCCGCGTGGCCGCTCGGGCGCGGCCCGTTGCCGAGGGGCTTGGGGGGTGGCGTCCCCCTGCGAGCGCCCCAGGGTGCTGCGACCTCGGCTCCCTCCGGGCGGCCGGCAGCAGGGGGAATGCGCAGTGCAGACGTCTCCTTTCCCGCCCTAGGTTCTGAGGACATAGTGACCCCGAAAGTCCCCGGAGCGCCCCGAATGCTGACGTCGTCCCGCCTCTCCTCCTAAGCGGTAAATCAGAGCGGGCCTTAACTCCTGCCCGGTGCGGAGACTTGAGGAGCCCCCTCCTCGGGGGGGGGGGGGGGGAGGGGTTCGCCCGCCCTCGGGGGGGGGGCGGGGGAGGGGGAGACGACACTCCTCTGGTGGCGCCTCCCAGCCGGCCAGCCAGCTGGTTCCAAAGCGGCCAGTGGTTCCAGCCATCTTTCCTGTGCTCTTTCCAGTCCTCCTTCCATCATCTGGCGTGAAATCCCCTGCGGTCTAGGTGGTTCCTTTTCCTCCCCTGCTCTTCAGGCCAGAATGAAGCCAGACTGGAAAATCTTGGAGGACTCCTTGCTTGACATAAGTTTGAAATGCCCCGGGGCGGGGGAGGGGGGGTGTGGGTTCAAAATCAAGTGGCCAACCTGGCCCTGCAAGGTGTGGAATTTCACACTTTGACCTTTTTCTGACTGGCTGGTGGGGGAGGGGGGACATGAGACTGCCCATTTAGGGCCCTTTATTTCCCTAAATGCTGGAAATACTGGTTAGCAGAAAAGGAGGGGGGGGGGTTCTTTACCTATGCAACCGAGGGAACCCACCCTTACCCGCTCAGAATTCCTCCCCAAGTGTCACTTAAACTTCATCTCTTTAGCTTCCCATTTTTAATCCCTCTCACAGTAATAATAATTTTCCAGGGTGTGGAAATCACTCCGTTTGACTAGAACTGATTTGGGAAGGAAAGATGGAGAAGGTGGGAAGGAGGGAGTTGACAGGAAGGGAAGTCAGGAAGAGTCACTAGGGAGGGATTCAGAACCAGGTCACTGTCATTGTGTCATTGCTGGGGCTAAATGCCTTGCCTGGGGCCTGTCCTGGGTGATGGGCAGTGGTTAGCAGTTCTTATAATAGGTACTTTGTTGGTTGCTTGGTGTAAATACATCCGATCATTAATAAAATCGATTTGTTCTCTGTTTATTTTGTTGGAGTACAGACTTCAGTGTCCAGGGATCCAAAATTAAAGTGTTTTACCATCTTGCCTGCATTTTAAGTGCCTTTGTTGTTGTTGTTTTTCCATATGTGACTATTTCTGAGATCTGGGTGTTTCTTATAGACAGTGCCAAAAAGAAGCATACTAGTCTTTTTTTTTTTTTCCTTTTGAGAAGATATTAAATTGATCATATATCTTCCAATCAGTGGAGTCTTAGAATTGAGTTTTTTGTAATTCTTTTGCTTTGGGGGTGCCTTCTGAAACCCATGTTCCCCTCCACCTTGCCGCACACATGGTTATTTTAGCCAGTAGCTAAAAGTGGCATGCCAAGAAACAGTGTCCATGTACTGACCCTTGCTACTGATTGTTTCTGAACGCACTAACCTATGACTTCTTTCTCAAAGATAACGCAATACGATCTGTTCAAAGCACAATATCAAAATTTAAAATAAAGATAAGCATTACTGAGTTTGCCTTCTGCCTGGCTCTCATATTTCCAAGGTCAACACCATTACTGATCCTGTCTTTATGAAAAATTCGGACTTTTTTTGGTATAAGACAAAGTGTTTATACACATAGAAGTTTATATAGATTATATATATAATAAGTTCTTGTATATAAGGTTTATATATAATTTATATAAACTTTGTGCCTGAATATAAAGTTTATTAATGAATTTATATATGTTTGTAATGCACTATATATATGTAGTGAAGCCAGTGCACAGGATCTGAGTAAAGCAGGGGCTCTTAGGTCACGAAATATCTATGTGATCCTTTACATTTTCCAGTGCCCTGGCAGTTAGGCTAAGAATTGTAATTAATTCTGGCCGATGAAATGTGAATAGATTAAGTGTGTGTTATTTCTGGGCCAGGCAGTGAAGAGTTGGTATGTCTCCCTCACTTTTCCTCTGTTGCCGTGATCTTAGAGACCTTGTGTTCCAGACGGTGTCCAGGAAGAAAGGGTTGGACAACTGGCTTTGGACTTGATTGAGATGGGTAAAGTCACTGAGATTTTGATAGTTACTTGTGATCACAGCATAGCCTTGCCTATAAAAAATATTTGCATTGAAATATTACTTATCGTAATGACTGGGTTTTGGCACCCCCTTAAATTTCTACCCAGGGCAGGGCTGCATCCGCCTCCCTCTGATGTGGCCCTGTCCTTCGAATTGATGGAAGGATGAGAGGTAGAGGCTGGCCAGAACTGTGGGGTGCTGTGGGAACCACCTTGAAGTCTCCATTTGCCCTGAGTGCTGCCACTGAACCAGTCACTTCCTCCCCCCTTCTGCGAGACAATCTTCTGAAGATTTCTGAGGCCTCTTTAACAAGGGGCTTGTATTTTGTCTTGATTATATATATTGTACATATTTGTTCATTTTATTCCTCCAGTAATTCCTTTTTTATTTAACTTTTCAGAAGTCTCATTGCACAATTAATTGAAAATTAAAAACAAGCAAACAAAAGATCTCTTCACCACCAATGATTTAGGACAGTGCTTCTAAGGGAAAGGGAGCTTCTTGAAGATGTTTCCATTGGGGCATCATTTGTCCAGGCTGGTACTAACGAGAGGTACCCATATACAGCACCTACTGTGTGCCAACACTGGGGCGTTTTATAGGCTTTAGTATCTCTACATGAGGAGACGTTATTAACCCCATTTCACATCACACCTGTGTTTGTGTCATTGTAGTTCCACAATTCTTTCTATTAAAATTCCCCAGAACAGTCAGAGACATTTTACAGAGGAGGGAAACTGAGACCAGCCGTCAGATACCACTTAACTTCTGTCCATTGATTTTAATTTGCAGGGCCCTCCGGAAAGAAACTAAAAAGTATGGCCCCTTCCGCTTTTAAAAGCTTTGTACAAGGCTAGCAATACTATTTAGGAAACTCCTTCAGGGTGACCTTGGACAGACATCAACATCTTAGCTGCGTGGGTCTGTATATTTAGGAAACCAGTCACTCCATTTTGGGTAGAAAGCACCTCTTGGAAAAATGGAACAGGGTCTGGGCTGAGGACGCTGTGAATGCTTTGCTAACTCATTAGAGACCAAGAGGAGAGGATGTTGTCATCCCATCATGAAAACCAGGGCTAAGGGTCACATTCAAATTTTTATTTTCCTTTAAACATGGGCACTGATTATGTAACCTTGTGAAAGCTTTTGCTCCCTGGTACAAGTGAGGCTACTGTTATCAATCTAAGGGTAGTGGTGGAGGTGCACGCAGGAGCAGTGGGGAGGGCTGCTTTGGGGCAGCATCTCTCTCAATAGCCCTTTCCTGGGTCCCTTTTGATTTTTCAGGGGACCCACACAAGCTACCCCCTTTATCTGTGTTTCAGATCGCACTTCATCTGTAATGCCGGTTAACCATAGGTCATCCTGCCCATGCAATCCAACAAGTACTTTGGATTAAGATAAAGGTAAGCTCTGTGGCAATATTCTCCCAAAGGACAGACTTGCTGTTCACTCTTTTTCTCTAGAGAATAGGCTGGTGTCTTGACCGGCTTTGCCTAAACACACACTCAGCAGTTCTGAAGAATGACAGATTCAGCAAGCAGGGTATGTGTGACCCACAGCACTGTGTAGTAGAGAGGCGTCTGTTTGCTAAATAAAAGAATAGGTAATCCCAGCAATTATGTCCCCTTCTTCTACTAAGGGTAGCAGTCACGTAAACAGCATTAGTTGGGAATCAAGTCTTTGGTTCTGCCAATAGCTGCTTTCATAACTGCGTTACAGAGTTCCCATGTGACTTTTGTCCTGGAAATGTCCAGCATTTCCTCCCAGCCAGGGAGTGGGTTTGGGCTCCCTAGGCTGCAGAATTCCACTAAAGCTCTGTATATGTTGGTTCTCGACTTCCTCCTGAGCTTTGAACATGCTAGACGTGAACAGATTAACCCAGGGAAATTTGGAATTCCTCTGTTAATCTGAATATGGCATGAACCTCTGCCATGACTGACCTCTGCTCTCACTCAACGTATCTGTTTAGGGCATGATAAAATAATGCAAATTAATTATAATAATTTCCTAAGCAAGCAAAATTTCTTTGGTGATTACACTAGCCCCAAAATGCATATACTGCATGTACAGATTTGAACATTAACTTGCACGAGGGAGTGCTTATCGGCACCACTGTTAACCATTTATTCATGTAACTTGCAGCTGACATCTAGAGCTGCTGGCCTCTAGAATGCTAGCTATGGTTTTTTAACAAGGCTCCAGAAAAAAAATACATCTACAGTGCCTGGGGATGGGCAGTGTTTGGAGAGTGGATCCAAATCCATTGTGTGTCCTGGATTTTCAAGTATGTTATAGACTTTGACCTCCTGATATCCACCCATCACTGCAGATGCAGTTTCCTTCCTGACTCTTGGGGAAAGCTGTGTCCCTCCTGGAGGGTCCTGGCATACCTGGAGTTAAACCCATGTACAAACTTGCCAGTGTCTATCCCTGTCCTTGAACCTTAGCACTTTATATCACAATTGATAAATGCCTATTTGGTACACAGATAGAGCCTACAAGATGCTCGGTTCCAGGGCTCTGACTGTGCAGGGAGGCTGTCAAGGATATAGTGATCTTTGACAACCCTCCTTATGCAGAGCGGGTCAGAAATGTATTTTGTAAAATGTTCCTAAATATAGCTCCAGGGATCCCTGGGTGGCGCAGCAGTTTGGCGCCTGCCTTTGGCCCAGGGCGCGATCCTGGAGACCCGGGATCGAATCCCACGTCGGGCTCCCAGTGCGTGGAGCCTGCTTCTCCCTCTGCCTGTGTCTCTGCTTCTCTCTCTGTGTGTGTGACTATCATAAAAAATAAAATAAAAAAAATAAAATAAAATAAAATAAAATAAAATAAAATAAAATAAAATAAAATAAAATAAAGCTCCAAAGAGTTGCATGAGGTCCTAGGAGAGAATGGAGAGAGAGAGAGAAACTCTGTGCCCCCATGAGCTTGCAAAAGGTCATTTCAAATCATTGCAACACCCCCAGTGCATCATTGTGCAAAAGGATTTACCTTGCTTTTCTTTTTTTTTTTTTCTTTCCCCACTCATTGTAGCATTTTATCCTCTAGGTGAAAATATAAAGTATAATTACAAAGTTCATTGTTCTTTGACCAGCCTGAAAGAACATTTTCCTTTCATTGTAGCTTATTCACACATGATGGAAGAGGTTCCTGGAATCTCCTGGAGATGGATGCAGAGTTTCTCGGAGCAACCAGGAGGACCTTGTATGAAGCACGAGGTGGCATGTGGGGCTCGCTGTAAATATGAAGCCCTCGAAGAGATTCCATGCCCATGCTGGTCAGCATCGAGGCCAGCTATCTGGTCTTGTGGCTAGGATACAAGCACAGCTGCTTCGGCCAGAGCTTTAAGAAGAATCTATATCTTAGTAGGATCGCTGGTTCCAAGTCCTTTTGTGATCTTTGCAGCCTTAAGAAACTGACAATTTGTTCTCCAAGAATGGAGATAGCTAGAGAATTGTGTCATTTTAACCACTCCCTCCTAAAAGACTGGTTTTTCAGCCTGTCTAGAGATTTGCTCTTTTGCCAGGGGGCAGGGGGAGTCATTTGCCTCTGCCCTTAGATCTGTTCTGTGTCCCGCCCTGCTCTGTGTTGCCCAGAAAAGCAGTCCCAGGATCTTTAGCCAACTGATCCCACTTGGTGTCCGGCCAGGTTTGGCCAGAGGGAGGCAGTGGTGGAGCCCAGAGTATGGGAGCAGGAGGGAGGCTGGGGGTTCTTCTTGACATTGGATTGGAAATCTGGGGGCATGAGGGAGGTGGACAGCTCTGGGGGAGGATTCTAGGACAGGTCAGGAGGGCAGTGTGGCAGGGGGCGTGGCTGGAGTACAGGTGGGGATTTTTGTGAGTGAGATGGGATGGTATTGGGGAACATCAGCCAGAAGAATGGCATGATCCAGCTTCCGTTTTGAAGGTTGGCCTGGTGGCTCTGTGAAGTAGAGTAAGAGGAAGGAACTAGCAGCTCAGTCAGGAGCTGTCACTGTCATCCCACCGAGACATCATGGCTTGGACAGGAGGGGAGAGGCAGGGTGGTGAGAAGTATACATACTTCTGGATGTATGTCAGAACTTGCTGAAAGATTGGGAATAGGGTCTGAAAGAAGGGAACGGGTAATGTATGGTCTGAGGTCTTGGCCTGAGAGGCTAGAATGATCCTGTTTCCTAGGAGGAGAGGCTCAGGGCTATGGGCAGTCTGCTCTGGGCTGTAGTAAGGCAGAGGTGCCTGTAGGGACCTAAGGGAAGGAAGATCCTCTAGCAACAGGGAGACATCTGGCTGGTGACATCGGCCCAGCTGGCATTTCAGGCCAGAAGCGGGAAGAGCTTTGGAGGCATGAGCATAGACAGCAAAGAGGTCAGAACTGCACCCCTCAACCCCCCTCTACCAGTTCCAAGTTGGGGAGATGAGCAACCTTGAATTATGAAGAGAACCAAGAGAAAGTGGATCTGGCAGCCAGGAGACAGAAGCTCATCGAGGAAGGTGCAGAGTGAGAGACAGGACTCAGAGGTGACCGTGGGATTTGGCCTCAGCTGCCTTGATGAGCCAAGGACTAGTGGGAGCAGTGGTGTCATGCAGAGGACTCACAGGAGGCAGGGCCGTGCAGGTGGCTCATGCTGGATGGGTAGCTCCCAGAGCTCTGCAGCACAGGGAGCAGAGATGGGCGATGAGAGAGGAATGTGGGTTAGGAGACGTTGGTTTTCAAGGAGCAGGATGTTCTAGCATGTTTGAGTGCTGATGCCGTGACCCTGTCCCGGTCAGGGAGAGAATCCATGATGCAGAAAAGGAAAACCAAGGGAGCAAAATGCTGAGGTGGGCAAGAGGGGTGAGGTGTGCCAGCTCTCAGGGAGGACAGTCCATTGGGCGAGAGGAGGCTCATCACCTGATTGGAGGGAGGGGTACACAGAGACATGGACAGGGAGCTGTTCTAGTCTCCTCAGAATGGGAATCAGTGGCACCCCTAATAGAGGGGATGGAATGGGGGCTACAGGAGAGACAGATGGGAAAGCAGAGCTGTAAGGGGCCACAGGGGGACATTTCCCACACAAGTGGAGGGATGCCCTGTGCATCTGCTAACTCAGCAATAGGTCTCAGAGAGTGTGTGTAGCAGTTTGCAGGGAGCTGCCTTCTTCCTGGAAGAAGTGATAAATGGGCATGATATTCCATTGTAGAAACACTCCATAACTTATTTGATCATGATGTGCTATTTATTGCATTTGTTTATATAAGCAGTCCCCTCCTGCTGAAAATTTAGGTTGTTTCCAGCCCTGGAATGCTGGGTACACATGCTCCAATGCAGAATTGTTGGAGAAAAGCTCATGTGCACTGTCCACCTGGACAGGCAGCCAGTCTGTCCATCTTAGGTGGGTGGGCACACAGGCCCATCTCATTGGGCTTGCCAACAGAGTTGCTTTTCTAGCTTTTTGATATTTGCTGATTTGTTAGGTGAATATAGTGTCATGAAACTAAACTTTCATGGTTTAATTTTCCTGTTCTGAATGAAGAATAGCTTTTGTGCATTTGCACTTCCTGTTCAGTTACCTTCCTGTGAGTTAGTTGCCGGTGCTTTCTCCTGTGGGTGCTAGGTCTGTCTCCCACCTGCTTACAGGTGCTCTTTATACCTTGACAGAATTAGCCCCTGTCAGTGCCATGCACTGCAAGCATTTCTTCCCGGTCTAATTGTCTTTTGAGTTTTTTTATCTTGCCCTTTTTTTTTAGCATACAGGATTTTCCCCTTTTTATATGGTTTGTTTTATTGATTTATGTTTATGGCTACTAAGATTTTCTGTCACATACAGAGAAGTGCGGTGGGAGGGGCACAGGCTCAGGGCTCACACTTGCCTCTGTCACTCTCTGGTGGTATATCTGCAAGGATGTTGCACAACCACTTGGTAAATGTGGGATGAGAATGCCTGGGAGCATGTAAGCACCTGCACGTGGAAGATGCTCCTTTCTCTTCCTCAACGTCAGTCCCAAAAGCAGAGCACACAGCAGTGGCATGTTTGCTGTCTGCTTTCCAGAATCCTTCTGGAACATCACAGTGCCCGTGATTTCCTGGGCACAGGCCCTGTGGCCCTCTGAAGTCCACCCAGCCCTGCACTCAGAGGTGACATTCACCCCAGAGGAGAGCTCATATCCTAGAAGGCTGTTCCAAAGTTGCCATCAGTCCAAGGGGCAGCCAAGAGCTGTCTTTCACCTCAGAGATGGAGCTGGGTTTCTCACAGAATTGCCCTCAGGTGCTGGGCTCCTTACTTCCCCACACTCTGGTCGGGCAGTTTGGAGTAGGCCATGTCACCTGCTGGGTTGAAGTTTGAGACCTGCTGCAACGACCCTTCCTCTGATCCTTCTCCAGGAAAGTATTTTAGGAACCAGAGACATAACAGCAGCATACTTTGCTCCATCTTTCTAGCTAAGAGAGTCGCAGGCATGGTGCCTGCCTGTCACCCACCGGAATGTGTGTGGCTGTGGAGGATGCTCTCAGAGAATAGCTTGGCCCCCAGGAGCACCAGCCAGGAGAGCTTCCCATGGAGCTGGTAGCTGAGTCGCCTTCCCAGCTGTGTGGGCTGAAGGCCTGTCTGAGTCCCAACAGGAGGGAAATGTGGGGCAGGGGATGCCAACTTGCCTCCTGTTTCCATTTTACATACATGACATCTGTACCAAACCTTCCCTGAAGAGAGATTATGTTGTATGAGTTTAGGGTGTTTGACTTTATAAGTCTTTCTAGAATGACTTTTACATTATTGAACAATGGGAATGAGTCAGAGGCCTGGAAATGGGATACCACTTAAGGCCCAAGTGGGAAGAAGGATTTTTATGAAAGTGAAAGAGGGATCACGTGGAAGTTTACAAAGTATGATGGGCTTTGGACTTGGACTCCAGAGAGAGGAGGGCAGTAGAGTTATTTGGGGTCGTGTTCCAAGAAGGAGGGTTTTTCTACCTAGAACTGTTCCATCCAGAGCTGTGTCTGAAACCCTAAGAGATAGGACTTGATTCTATCAGGGCCAGGGCTGAATGTGGCTGGCCAACATGGGGATTTGATAGTTGAAACCTAAAAAAAGACATGTGTTAAGATCTCCAGGGAGAAATTCCTGTCTTTCTCCTGAACTCTTGGTTACTGTTTCCCTTGTTGGCACTGGAGCTAATCCTCACATCCTTCTCACAGGTGGCCAGTGCACAGAGCATCAGAGCTGATGGCTGTAACACACACACACACACACACACACACACACACACACACACACACACACGGTGTGCATTCATGGCTTTATTTCCTCTTTAGGGGAACCTGCCTCCCCTGCTGGCAGGGGCTGCCACTCCCAGTCAGTGTTCTGGTCCCTGCCCACCAGCTCAGCCAGTCACAGCCTCCCTCACATGGGGAGTTGGTCCTGGGGGCCAATCAGAGCCCTTCCCTGGTATTCTAACCGGAGCTGACCAAGCTCTCTCCCTCTGTACCCAAAGGCTGGAAGGCTTCCATCTGGAGCTGCCCCCACTCAAGGGACAGTAGCCTGAGAGTACAGCTCTCAAAAAGAACTAAGGAAGGGGGGACATGGAAGCCTTGGCCCCCCATCACCCCTAACACCACTTCCTCCTCTCCCTCTCCCCGTGAGCCAACAACATTTCCATCTTTTGGGTGGCTCAGTGGTTGAGCGTCTGCCTTCGGCTCAGGGTGTGATCCTGGGGTCCTGGGATCGAGTCCTACAGTACGTTCTCCTCAGGAGCCTGCTTCTCCCTCACCTGTGTTTTTGCCTCTCTGTGTCTCTCATGACTAAATAAATAAAATCTTTAAAAAAAAAAAAAAAAAGGTAGAGTTGGAATTCTGTCTCTTGCAAGACAAGAGCCTTAACTAAGGAACTTCTCACTTTTTTTTTTTTAATTTTTATTTATTTATGATAGTCACAGAGAGAGAGAGAGAGAGGCAGAGACACAGGCGGAGGGAGAAGCAGGCTCCATGCACCGGGAGCCTGATGTGGGATCCGATCCCGGGTCTCCAGGATCGCGCCCTGGGCCAAAGGCAGGCACCAAACCGCTGCGCCACCCAGGGATCCCGGAACTTCTCACTTTTAATTAACTTAATTTTGTTATTCTTTCTAGAACCAGGTGGGGAGAAGAAGGGACCCAGGGAGGAAGAAGAGAAGCAAGAAAGAGGAAGGCTGTATAGCAGAGTTTATAGCTGACAGGAGTGCCTGTTATCAGGCCCTTCCAGCCTGACCCCTCTGCCCCTCGGCCACCCTGGCCACATTCTTTGCTGTGGTCAGGTAGCCTTGACCTTCCTGGCCAGCAGCCTCCCAAAGGACGTCCAGGACCAGGCTGTTTACTCCCAAGCCCATTCAGAAGATCTGTGGGAAGGGAAGGCTCCATGATGCCGTAGGCCCCGCCCTCCGTGTGAGTGGGCAGCTCCCTGGCTGCACACAGTGTTTGCCGGTGCCGTGGCCCTTTCCAGAGGCTCAGGTCAAGCATTGGATATTCTCGGAGCCCTGGGGGCTCAGATGAGAATCTCTGATGGGACTGGAGTGCATAAATCTTCTCCCATAGGAAAGGAACTTTGCCCTTTGTGATTGAAGAAAGCCTGCTTAAGCTAATGACTAGGATTACCAAATTCCATTGGCAAATTTTCCAAGTTACCTGAGCAAGAAAAAAACAGTGATTACAGAAGCCAAGGGCCAGCATCATCAAGTGCACGTTGGTCATTTACTTGGACAGGCACAATCCCGTCCTTCTTATTTCTGGTTAAACTCCCATGGCACTGTAACCAGATACCTCCGGGCTGGGAGGATGGGCTGAGCGGGAAGGGAAGGGCTGTGGGGTTGAGCTACATGGTCAGATTTCTGGTTCAGAGAATTACCAAGATCTGATGTAAAAGAGCCCTTTCCTTTTCGTTTACTCTTACCACATCCTCATTTCTTTTTTAATCCTTGTATCTCTTTGTGTTTTTACATCCAGATTCACAAAGTGGCTAATCTTAGGGCTACATGAGATCGGAAAATGCCCTGTCTCCTATTGTACCATTGTTCTGCTTTCATCAAGAGCAAAGGAACAGAAGGGCGCCTGGGTGGCTCAGTTGGTTAAGTGTCTGCCTTTGGCTCAGGTTGTGATCTCAGGGTCCTGGGATGGGGTCCCACATCGAGCTCCCTGCTTGGCGAGAAGCCTGCTTCTCCCTCTCCCTCTGCCTGCCACTTCCCCTGCTTGTGTGCTCTCTCTCTCTCTGTCAAATAAATAAAATCTTAAAAAAAAAAAAAAAGCAAGGAAGCAGCACACAAACAGTAGCTTTCTAATAGCCCATTGGGAAGATCTACAGTATTTATTCTGATTTTCCTATTGCTTAAAATATATTGGAACTCCTTTTAAATATTTTGTGAACTTAGGGCAGTTTGTGAGGTGCAGAAAAGCAAAAGTACCAAAGTCGATAGACTTCCCATGGAATATTTGTGCAAGCACCAAGCCAAATCGTCAGCATAGACAAGGCACAGAAAGGATGCAGTATTGAAATTCCCACATGGTAGCCTCTGTCGACATCTCACCGGCCAGTGAATTTTGCTCCAGCTGACCCTTATTAATGAAAAATTGGATCTGTTTTGGGCTGAATTGCTAGCATCCCAGGGATCACTCAGTTCGTCTCTCTCTCTCTCTCTCTCTCTCATTAAACAAAGAAACCGTAACTTCAGAGACTCCCATTTGCCAGCATATCTTTGTCAGCTGGGATCCTTGGGGAGGTGAATGCCAAGACAGAATTAGACATGTAAGAGCTTTAATGGGGGTAATGTCTGTGCAGGAGATAGAGGGGAACGAGCAGGAGTAGGTGGGGGGAGTCTCTGACCCGAGCCCAGGTCTGACACCTGAAAGCCACTATTGCTACAGCCGGTCTTGGGGCCACATGGGTGCCCACTCTGCCCCCACCCCCACCCCCACAGTATCCAGTCTAAATGGCCTACCTGGTAGTGTGACCCAGATCTTGTCCTGAGGGCTCTGAGTCCTTTATAATCATACCCATCTTGGGCCAGGCTGGCAGCATCTACAGTCACACCGTGCCAGCATGAGGGGGAGCCACGTGGACCCTTGGCGTCAACATGTCTTCCAACCCCATGCCTTCTATGAAAGCACGCTACCTCCAACTGCTGATCTTGGTCAACTCACCCCACCAAGAGAGTGACTTCCTTACACACTGGGCCCTGGCCACGAGGAGCCAAAAGCATCCGGGTGACAGCTGCAGCCTGCCGTTCAATAGGACCCTGGCTGTGTCCCCTGGCAAGACAGTGTCCCCTTTTGGGACCCAGATTTTAGCTCTACAGAGCCTGGAGTTGCAGGGACAGGAAGCAAAGAGTCTGCCAGCAGGTCATTGGAGTGACTCCATGGTTCATGCATCCATGTGTTCTTCCCACGGGAGACACAGTGCCACAGAGAGCTCTCCAACTTAAAGCACACACTGCTCCTGCAAGGTATTCCTTCCCATCCCTGCACAGCATCACCTCCGAGCTTCAGGGACTTCTTCAGTGCACTCTACTGGCTCTCTGCAAGCCTGGCTGCTTCTGGATGGTGTGACGTGTGTGATGGGCCAGTGCCTCCTACAGTCACACCCTCCCACCCTGCAGCTTCTTAGCTGTAAAGTGAGCCAGCCCTCTGTTGGGTGCTGTGTCATGTGGAATCCATTCCTGGCCAGGTGTCCCATAACCCCCAGACAGTGGTGATAGCTGAGCATAGTTCTCTGTGGGCAGGAAGGACAGATCCACACTTGGAATAGGTATCTCTCCTTGTAGGATCAACCGCTGTCCCTTCCGAGATGTAAGGGAGACCAGGCAGATGGTCCCCTCAAAGAATAGCACCAACTGGAATTATTGTTGCTGACTGGTTGGAAGTTCAGAGAGAGTCCATGCTGTTAGGCCCATGCATAGCCTCCTTCTCTGCCCCTCAGGCTGCTCCATCCACATACCCAACGTGCCAGTCCCAGGGTGGCTGGTGACCAAGGCCAGCTGCCATCAACCAGTGAGTCATTTTGCACACTTGGCTGTTTAGTGCCTCTTGCATGGCAGACTCTTTGGTGGACACTAATGTGTGATTCAAACATCTTTACACCTTGTGCCCACTCCCATCTGTCCATCCACGTGCCTCTATCTAGAGCTTTCTGTCCCTGACCCTCCAGTCCTTTTCCTTCCAGACCCTTAGCCAGCTAGCTGGGCCACTGGCCACAGCCCAGGCACCTTGGTCTAGTTCTCCTTCTACACATGTGGATGAGTAGCTGTGCTGCTCACAGCCCTGCCCTCTGGGAAAAGCTGTCTCCTGTGTCATTCAGGGTTGTTCCAGAACATGACTGTAATGCAGTGGCTAAACATTTTCCGGTTCCTCCCCCAATATGGCCATCTGTCAATCAAGCTTGGATTCTTTTTGTTTTTTATCAGCTCCTTATGTGGGTCATACAGGACACCTCACTACCCATGTGGCCATAGAAGTGAGCTGGGGAAGGGGTGCTGGTGGGACCATAGTAGGTGAAGTGGCAGTCCACTCATGCAGCGTCTTAATGCCCTATGATTTTGCTCGGCCCCTATCCCAGATACACCATCTCCCTCTTGCCATGGACTGCTGCTAGTCTGTTCAGCTTTGTGACTTGGTGGGTCCCACAGGCCCTAGGTCACAGGGCACAGTTCCAGGTGCATGGACAGCTGGTGCTCCAACGTCAAGTGTTCCCTCTATCAGGAACCTGTTTCTCAAAAAGGGGCGTAGTTCTCTGCTGTAGTTGGCATGGCCTTGCTCCAGAACCCCAGGAGCTGCATTGGGACTCTCCCCTGGCTGGTCATGACCTCTGTGCTGCATCTCCTCCCACTGTTGACGCCACCAACACTGCAGTGGGTTCTCAGGGAGGAGACCCAAGTGGCCACCTGCATGGCTGCCACAACATCAGCCCCCTCCTGCCTTAGCTCTCCCCCCACCCCATTCCCCAGTTCTACCTGCAATATCTCCTCCAGGAGGTGGGCAGGCTGGCCTCTGTGGCCACATAAGCAGGCTATGTGGGTTGAATTGTGCCCCCAAAGACACATGTTGAAGCAATAAGCCTGGCACCTGCGAAGGCAACCTTATCTGGAAATAAGGTCTTTGCCGATGCCATCTGGTTAACTAAGGTCATTAAGGTGGCCTCTAATCCAGATGACTGGGTCCTTATGAGAAGAGACGAGACACAGACACAGACGCTTGAGGATGGAGCCTGGTTGGAGTGATGCATCTAGAAGGCAAGGAGCCCCAAGGATGCCAGCAGCACCCAGAATCTGATAGGTACAGAGCACATCCTCCCTGGAAGCCTCGTGGACTCTGCTGTTGGCCTTGCTGACACCTTGATTTCAGACTTCTAACATCCAGAACCGCAAGAGAATAAGTTTCTGTTGTGAGCCCCCTAGTCTGTGACATTTTGTTACAGCAACCATGGAAACTAACATTCACGCCTTTCTCAGCTGTCCCTCCGTCCCTTTGTCCTGTGTCCTCTCCTGCCTGGAGCACCCCTTCTCTACCCTTCTCCACTTACCACAGCTCCCGTGGTCCCCATCAGGGCACTGAAATTTGCTTTGGGGCACCCAGGCTCTGGCTCACTGCGGGCCCAGCTGTGTTCTTAACACATCTGTGGGCCGAGCTGCACCCCTTAGCACTTAATTATAAACTGCCTTGCTTAATTTATTTTTATTTCTCACCTTGCTCCATAAAAGGATGTTAGGGAGCTGCTGCTTCCCATTGCTTGCTAAAAGGCTATTTCTGTTGTGTTTTTCAAGACTGATTCGATTGGTTTTGGAATCAAGTAGGGTCTGCCCTCAGGCCTCCAAGCCAAGAACACACAGCAGGTCTCCGCAGGGCCTGCTGGAGAGGGGGCCAGATCACATGGGGGCAGGCCTGTCTGGGGCCCAACCATGCCCATTTTCTGGCTCCGGGTTCACAGAAGCTCTGTTAAGATCAGTCTTTAGGACCCTGACTCTCTGTGATTGAAGCAGCCCTAGTGGCACATGGACCACAGCAGATGCTATAAACAAAAAAGTCTGTTGAGGATTTGGGCCACGCCCCATATTTGAACCCACCCACGCCTCAAACTCCACAGGTCCTTTAATAGCTCTCAGTAGAAGAAAAAAAGAATATTCCAGATCTTGCTACGTGAAAGTTAATGCAAAGAAAGGGGACAGGAGGACCCATTCCAAATGTAAATCAAAGACGATTTGAATTTAGCGACAGCCACATTTAGCACCCATAAGCTTTAATTTTAATTAAGGCAGAGAGTGGCTCATCTCCAATCAAGGCCAGAGAATTAGCGCAATCTCGTGACACATCGAGTCATCTGGCAGAGTGGCTTCGCAGGGAGCCCGTGGTGTGCTGTCGGTGGTGCCTATGGCTGCGCACTGCCTCCCGGAGGACTCATTCTGACCTGCAGTGTGAGGGCTGAGCACCCAGCAATAACCTCATCACGGGACCCTCTGAAGCCCACCCCCCCCCACCCCCCCACCCCCGCTCTGCTGGGCCCTAGAAGCTAATGCACGGCCTCAGCCTCTCCTCCCAGTGAGCCTGGTTCTGGATCATCACCCCTCCCACCCCTGTGCCGCCAACCATGCCGGCCTCAGTTTCCTCATCCAGACAACGGGCATCCGCCTCACCCGGCCCTTTGGTCTGAGGCTTGGAGGAGGAGTTTGCAAAGTGTGAAGCCCTCTCTAAACAGAGCATGCTCCTAGTCACTGCATGTCCTGTGTGTCAGAGAAGTCTGTGGAATGAAGGACCCAGGTTCGGTCACAAGGACGTCATAGTTTGCCTGCTGGGAGGGACATCCCAGAGACCCATGGGCAGGAGTGACACCCAGCTGGCAGTGTGGGACCGGGATGTGGGGCCCGGCCCTCGGGGGCCTGGGTCCTTCGTGATCCTTCTGATGACAGAATCTGCAGTGATGCCTGGCCCCTTCCTGTGCAGCCCTGTCGCCTCCTCACACAGCCAGGGGGTCTCTGGGGCTCCTCACGAGGACAGCCCTCCACTTCAGGCAGTTCTGGAGGTTTGCAGACGGGGCCCCTGACACCCAGCCTTCCTGCCTTTCCGTGTGTGGCTAACTGGGTGCCCCTTCCCCGGGGGGCTGCACTTCACCTGCCCAGGGACAGACACGCCCTTTTCACCAGTAGTGAGACTTTGGGGGGGCCGGCGCGTGGCGAAACCAGCGGCCACCTCCCACCCAGCCCAGAGGAAGTTGGGTTTTAAAGAGCTAAGAAGCATGTCATTTTCCAGAACACACAGGAAAAATTCACAGTTCGTCTAGACAAACACATGCCTGCAAAATTAGCAGTGCCGTCTTCAGAAGGGCAGACGGTTCTCAACTCTCACCCAACCTCAGGAGCTTCCGAGGTCAGGATGCAGGTGTCTGCAGTGCTGGGGTCTCTGGAGCGCCCCCCACCCCCAGCTTGGTAGTCCAGTCATGTTTCTTATCCTTATTGTAGTGGCTCTATTACGTGGTGCCTCTTACTGTGCATGATCTCAGATGTTTCTCTTCTAAGTAGAGGAGGTACCAATCACCCATTTTATTTATGACTCTGCAGGTAAGATCAGAATCAGAGTGTAACCTGGGGAGGAATGTCAAGGAAAAGACGCTGGGGAAACGAGCCGATGTTTGCTCATTGCAAAAACCTGGCTTTTGCCTCCTCCTTGGTTTTGATGATCTCATAGCTTCTATCCGACAAACACTCAGGAAGTAGCTAATTGTTCAGCCAAAGGTATCTATTGACTGCATCATTTCCACGCGGCCAGGACTGACCATGCTCCCTGGAGGACATCCAGGAGGAAGTGCAGGCCCGGCCACACGGAGAAGAGCTGAGAGGGCCTCTGGTGCTGGAATGCACCAGGCCCTGAGCGAGCTAACGTTTGTTCCATGCCGGCTGTTGCACTGGGTGCTCTCAGGCCACCTGTGGCCTTTCACATGTCCTTGGAAGGTGCGTCACTATTTCACAGAAGTGGACATGCAAGGACACAAAACGTGGCCAAGTGGCACAGCAGCAACGGGCAGAGACCTTCAGCCAGGACGGGACAGTCTGGACTTCCAGAAGGTTTGCAGGGCCCCCGAGGCAGCTGCCCAGAGCCAAGGAGTTGCAGAGATGGGGTGGCCGGGGTTTCACCCTGAGCTACACGCCACAGGGACCCCTGTGCCACCTGGGGCCACAGGATAACTCCGAGGTCCCTTCCCTCTCCCACTGCCCTCACAACCACTCCAGACTCTCCCCTCCTCTCGGGAACCTTTGCCAGGCTCCCTCCCCCACGGCCCTCACCAACTGGGACTCCCACAGAGGACTCCTGACTGTGTCTTCACTAGAAGCCCCTCCTCTGCTCACCCCCCCTCCCACCCTGCCCCGCCATCACGCACTCTCTATCCTGCTCCACCCATGTTGCTTGGGCCCGTGCAGTGGTTCTTCCTTTTTTTTTTTATTTTTTAAAAGATTTTATTTATTTATTTATTTATTTATTCATTCATTCATTCATTCATTCATTCATTCATTCATGAGAGACCCAAAGAGACGCAGAGACACAGGCAGAGGGAGAAGCAGGTTCCCTGTGGGGAACCAGATGCAGGACTCGATCCCAGGATCCCGGGATCACACCCTGAGCCAAAGGCAGATGCTCAAGCTGAGCCCCCCAGGTACCCCGGGTTCTTCCTCTTGACTACACATTGTAATCACCTGGTGAGTGAGTTTGGAAACAAAAAGAAGAGGGGAGTGTGCCTAAAGATTCTGAGACCCAGCTTGCCTGGGGCCCCGCTCCTTCTCACCCACACCTCTCCGCCTACCACCCCCCTTACACCCAAACTCCTGCGATAACTGTCCAGCCTTTTCTCTCCAGACCACCAGAGTGCTGGGGCCACCTCACTGCTGACCCACTGGGTCCTCAGTCCTCATCATACCTTCCAGCAGCGCTGACCAATCGGCCTCTCACTCTTTCTTGAAGCACTTACTTCCCTGGCTCCCTGACATCTGGCCCAGGCTCTCCATTGACCTCACTGGCTGTTGCTGGTTCCTCCCCATCTACTCTTGGTGGCCCAGGTCTCCATGCTGGGACCTGTTCTCTTCCCCGGGGTGCACTCCCCCCTCCCTTGCTGTGCTCACTCAGCCTGCAAGCTTTATAAGTCATCTATTTACTAAGATCGGATCGCTGATCTGACCTCTCCCAAACGCTGGACACGTGTGTCCAGACCCCCCACTTGGCCTCCCCACGTGGGTGTCTCGTGGACATCTCAAACTGAACATACCCCAAACTGGGGTCCTGCCCTTCCACCCCACCCCACCATGGCCTTGCCAGCCTTCCTGTTACTCAAGCCCAAAACTGAGTTGTGTTGGGTTACTCGCCTCTTTCATGCCTGCTTCCAACCCATCAGCAAATCCAGGTGGTCCTGAGTCAGAGTGTTTCCAGATCCTTTGCGTCTCACCCCTCCTCCATGCCAGTCTGCTCCAAACTGGATCATTTGTCACATGGTAACTGATTCCTACCTCTACCCTGCCCCCACGGTCTCTTCCCAAAACAATTAGAAGGATCCTCTATCAAAATCCCTCCAAAAGCTCTACCTTTCCCTCTTGGGAAAGCCCGTGTCCCCACAGTGACCTACAAGGCCTTCGTGATGGACTCTCCATTCATCTCCTCCTTGCCCCCACGCCAACCAGCTGGCTGTTCTCCAAGCTGTTGCTCTGACATGCCAGACTCCCTCTCACCTCAGGGCCTTTGCATGGGCTACTCCCTCTGCCTGGAATTTTTTTTTCCCAGATAGCTGGAAAAGAACATTTCCTTCCCTCCAGATTCCCACTCAATTGCCACTCCTTGGTGAGTCCTCCCCAGACCACTCTTTTAAAAATTGAAATCCTCTTTCTTGGCATCTCCCCTCTTTGCTTGCTTACGTCTATGGCACATGTCACCTCCTAATGCATGATACCTCCTAATGCACAATTTACTTATATGTTATGTTGACTGTCTGCTTGCACATGAGGTTAGAGATGTTTGTTTTGTTCAGGGCTCTGTAATCCAGGATGGTGCCTGGAGCTTAGTAGATGGTCATAGTGTTTGTTGAATGAATGAATGTGATGCAGCCCAGGAGCTGTGGGGGATGGTGAAAGGGAGGAAGAAGACCTCGTTCAGTTCCACAGAGGTTATCACTAGTATTTGGTGCTGGGAGGGCTTCTTGAAGAAGATTGGAGATGAACCGTGAAAGAAGGATAGTATTGAACGATAGTAATATTAGTTGGGATAAGCAACAAGACTCATGAAATCCTAGGAGCAATTTCTTCAGAGCTCTGCTCACAGAGTGAGGGACAGTCGTGGGGAAGCCACACCAGAGGTAGGGTGAGGAGGCAGGATGTAAAGCCGAGCCCGGGGGGGGCAGAGTCGCAGTCTCCTGGCAGGTGTGGGTGCTGCAGTGGGCCGTGAGGCCCCCTATCCTCACCCCCATCACCCCCACCATGGCAGATCCTTTGTGCCTCTTCCAGGGCCCCAATCAAGAAGACACAGGAGCCACCTGGGTGGCTCAGTAGTTGAGCACCTGCCTTTGGCTCAGGGTGTGATCCCGGGGTCCTGGGATAGAGTCCCGCATCGGGCTCCCCACAGGGAGCCTGCTTCTGCCTCTGCCTGTGTCTCTGCCTCTCTCTGTCTCTCTCATGAATAAATAAATAAAATCTTAAAAAAAAATAAAAAAGAAGACACAATCTTCACGTTGAGGGTTATGAATCCCATCAGCAGAAGTGGTTTCCCGTGGCTGTACCTGTCTTGGAGGAAATTCTTTGTGGAGGAAGAAACGAAAGCTGTGCTGATATGTGGTCAGGGATTGGGCACCTCATTCCTGTCGCCAGTCACGCGGGTGCAATTGGGTGTTGCTGTGACAACTGCATCGTCAGGCCCAAGTGGACAGTCTCCCTGAGTGTATCAGGTGCCAGACACACTGTGCACACTTTTCCACCTCAGCCCAAAGTGTGTGGAAGCCACAGGTCATGCCAGGATCCCAAGGAGAAAGCCACAGCTCCCCCTTCAGGAACAGGAGGGCCCGGGGCCGTATTTGCACCCTTGCTCAGAAATCTCTAACACACAGCTTCGCCTACACCCCTCTGTGGTTCCCCTCTCCTGTCTCCTGTCTTCACCCCCTCACATCTGCACCACTTGGCTTGGCCAAATTCACTTACTCATCATCTTCTAGATGCACCAGGAAAAAACAGTGTGTAAGCAAGGAGATGAAGGAATGTGGAAGCACTTGGGGAGGAAGGACTTCGGTGACTCACAGACACTGCTCGGACCCTGGCTCTGCCACTCATGGATGATAGGCAGGTTCCCTCATCGTCTAGCTGGGCTCTCCTCACCTCAGCCCACCTGCCTTGCAAAGCAGTGCTGAAAGCTCAGTGAGGCTGGCCATGTGAATGTGTCTGGCACGAAAGCAGTCAGCTCCAAACACACCAGAGGTGGGCAGATGGGGAGGGCATCCTGGTGCTGCACACCAGAGACTTGGAGTTTGGCCAGTGGGGGCCAACGAGTCAGGGAGAGATTTAAAGCTGCGGAAGGGTTGGTGCTGCTATTAATCCCATCTTACAGATGATAGAAATAAGGCACGGAGAGGTTCAATAATTTGCTCAGGGCCAAATAGTTAGTAGATGGCAGAGCTGGATTCAAACCCAAGCTCTTAACCAGTGTAGTGGTTATTCTTCCTTCAGCTGAACAGGAAAAGGAAAGAAGGAAAAGCCTCTGAGACTGAGGTCATGTTAGGGACCTTGGAATAATTAACTGAGATCCACAGAAAAGCTGGACTTGGCTTTGCCCCCAACATAGTGGCTAGGCTGCTGAGATAGGAAGAATTTAGGTGACCAGTGGACTGGTCACCATGAATCTAACACCCTTTAGCGAGGATGGACCATCTGCCCTCTCTGAAGCTGGTGGCATCGCCCCCTACTCCCAGCACTTTGCTGGAAGGCCTGTGGGAAGCCCCCCATGCACTGGGCCAACTGCACAGCCTTGTGGAGCCTGTGGTAAGAAGAATGGGTTCAACCCTCCAGGCAGATCTAGGAAGGAGAGATCATGGCGCTAGGACTCAAGACTGTTCACACACACACACACACACACACACACACACACACACACACATATACACACACACAGCAGAGAGGTGTGCACAGGAAAGCCCCAGGCCTACAGCGGGACTCAGGCCGGAAGGCAGAGTGTCATCTGCAGCCACGCATGACTGTGGTGGCCATCTGTTAGGTCCACTTCACCTGTTTCAGCCAGAATTTTATGTGGAGCATCAAACCCAAGGCAGTCCTCACCTGGACTCCAGGCAGGCAAGCTCATGGTGCTGGCCCTGTTGCTGCCGCCCTTAGGGCCAGGCCTCCAACGGGGAGGGAGGACAGGAGGTTCTGCCAAAAGCCCCCAAACCAATGTCATCTGTCACTTGGCCATCAAAGGAGGGCTGCATCGTGGGAGTGGAGCCACGGATGTATGGTGGCTTCTTCCAGGGACAACCCAGAAGGCAGAGAAACAGTTCCCCTCTGGTTCCCCACTTCTTTTCTTCCAGCACCTCCATTAGGAGGGCCCAGAGTGGGGACTGGAGTTCATGGGGATCCGAGACATGTAGTCCCTACAATGAGGGCAGGGCAGGCTGCGCAGGGGAGATGGGAGAGCAAAAAGTGATTGAGGCGCCATGCTGTTGGTCCCACCGGGAGCAGTCCTAGGTTATCTGGAATAATCTGATTCCAAATATACTGTCCTATTGCCCCAGTAAACTACTGAAGTTTTCTGGACATTTAAAATATGGGTACGCACTGATACCAGATTTGTCTTCCTGACACATGGCATTCCACATTCCACTCAGCAGGACCTGACCCCGACGTCTGGCTACAGAGTCTATATCTGAACAAAATCCAGCATTCTTTCCAGAAGAAGAAAAAAAAATCCATAGTAAAACAGTAATCAAATGCTATTTCCTTAACATAATAGGAAATACCTAACAAGATCACCGGGACAAGAGAGGTATTCTCATTAAATTCTGAATGGACCAAGAATTATAAATATTGAAAAGGAGACAAGAATTTGTTTGATGATATAATCACCTACCCAGAAAACAAATTAGAATTGACTGGAAAACACTTAGAACTAGTATGCTAATTCTATAAAGTGGCTGGCTGGAAAATAAGTACTCAAAGTGTAATGTTTTTCTTATAGGATAACAATAACCAGCTGGAAAATTCGAAGGAAGGAGGATGTGGCTCACAAAAATAAATGTGCAGCTTCTTTACCAGGGACCCGGCAGACCTGGGTGGGCAGCTAGAAGAAGACTGGCGTGAAGGGAGAGGCAGGTGCATTTCCAGAAGGATAGACCTGAAGCAGTGAACCCAGTGCTACTTCCCCAAGTACCACAGCCAGTGAAAAGAATCAAATCTACCACCACCGCCGCCGCTCCCACCACCACCACACACACAAACACACAGAGGATTTCAAAATTTGGGATCTGTAATTTGAAAGTTTCTCTAGAAAAATAAATGCAGGAGAAAAGCTACTAATGGTCTAGTGGGGTGGTAATGAGAGAATTTCTTCAGCTGATTGTGCATATCACGTAGTGTCACCTAAAAAAGATGTAGTAGCAGGAAGCATGCAGGTCAGGGAAAGCCCTGGTGATGATCATGATGCTTTGAATTATGGACAATTGTTTATAGATTTTAGATAATAATGTGGTCCCTGTTACACTAGCCACTACTAGTAACCACTTCTGCAGGTTAACACTGCTTCTCTGGTTCCTTCTGAGGCAGGTTATGGGAAGGGGTGAGGGGAGGAAGGTGAGAACATGAAACCTCTGGATCCCAGGAAGATGAACTAGACGTCCTGATGGGAACTCCTGCTCATGTCTTCTGTTAAAAGTAATCTCCGGAGAGGCCCTCTTACATCGACCTGAGAGCCGTGCTGAAAGGAGCAGCAACCTCTCTCCCCTTCCTCTCCGCCGTCTGCTGGGCAGCTGCAGAGTAGTGACCACGTAAGAATGCATCTGCATCCACATTGGCTGGGCTGGGGTACAGATAAGCAATGGCTGCTGGGAGCTCTGTTGCCTGGAACATGACATCCAGCCTGGCCAGAGGCCAAGTGATAAGACCACTGGGGGGGAACTCATCTTCAGTGAGATGAGTGCTGGCGAGCATGTGCCCGGGGCAGTGTTTGTAGATCTAGAACCCATGGTCATTAACGTTTACACTGGCTCCCACCACCAGCTCTCCCACCTTGAGCAGCTCATCACAAGCAAGGAAGATGCTGTCAGTAACTATGTCCGAGGCCACCACACCATTGACAAGGAGATCATTGACCTTGTCTTGGAATGAATTTGGAAAACTGAACTGAGCTACTAGACAGGTCTTCAGGGCTTCTTGATTTTCCACGCTTTCGAGGGGGATCTGGTTCCAGGTTCACCTCCCTGCTGGTGTGGCATCTCTCTGCCGATAATGGCAGGGAGTCCAAGCTGGACTTCTCCATTTACACAGCTCCTGGGTTCCCACAGCTGTAGCTGAGCCCTACAGCTCCAGCCTCACTACCCACACTAAGCTGGAGCACTCTGATTGTGCTTTCATGGTAGACAACAAGGCCATGTATGACATTGTCATAGAAACCTCACTATCAAACACCGCCCATCCTACGCAACCTGAGCAAGTTGGTAGGTCAAATTGTGTCCTTCACCATTGCTTCCCTCACATTTGGTGGAGCCCTGAATGCTGTTCTGATAAGATTTCAGACCACCTGGTGCCCTATACTTGCATCCACTTCCCTCTGGCCACATATGCTCCATCTCTGCTGAGAAAGCTTACCATGAGCAGCTTTCTGTAGCAGAGACCACTGATGCGTGCTTTGAGCCAGCCAACGAGAGGGTGAAATGGGACCCTTGCCATGGCAAATACATGACTCACTGCCTATTGAACCAAGTTGCTGTGTCACTGCTGCCACTGCCACCAGCAAGACCAAGTGTACCATCCGATTTGTGGACTGGTGCCCCAGTGGCTTCCAAGTTGGCATTAATTACCTCTCTCCCACTGAGGTACCTGGTGGAGACCTGGCCAAAGTACAGTGAACTATGTGCATGCCAAGCAACTCCACAGCCACTGCCAAGGCCTGGGCTCGCCTGGACCACAAGTTTGTGTGTGCCAAGTGTTCACATACCTTTGTTCACTGGTATGTGAGTCGGGGCACGAAGGAAGGAGAGTTTTCTGCAGCCCATGAGGACATGGCTTCCCTTGAGAAGGATTATGAGGAGGTTGGTGTGGGTTCTGTTGAAGGAGAGGGTGAAGAAGAAGGAGAGGAATACTATAATTAAAAATGTCACAAGGTACTGTCCTTACAGTACTTCTGTTTTAAATATTGAAACATGCTCTGATCAGCTTATTTGTATGTAGCATCGTATACTCTCCTATACAAGTATTGGCCTGCGTTTTAAAACATGACTCTCTGTTACAGACCCAAGCTGTCCGATTCTCTGATGGGTTTGAATGAAGTATTTCTTGTCTTAAATGTAAGGGGGAAAAAAGTCATTTGCAGAAAGGACCCCTGGAAAGTTATTATCAGCTCTTCATGGACAGCAGACTACCTCCTGGAAAGGTCTGCATTTTAGCGAGCCTGCACCTGCAGTGTGAAGCATCTGTGTTCGAGGACACTGAACACTTGGCGGGGATTGTCTCTATCCCCATGCACCCTGCCACCCTCCTTCTTCGCTGTAGGATTACAAAGACTGTCTCACAGGGGCTTTTTCAGGACAAATACTACCGCAGGTAGCAGTATTCGTCTGCGAAGAGGCAACGTTTTCAGGAAGAACTTAAAAAAATACATTCCCTGGAAATTGCCTCTAACATGTCAGATCTGCTCCAGGGAAAACTGCTATGGAAGCGTTAAGTAATGAACTGTCATCATTCGGATAATCGCCTTTCAGCAATCATGGGCTATCCCACCGTGCCGAATAAATCGGTTATCAAATGTAGGGGCTCTTAACCTTGAAAAGCCCACAGGGATATGTGATACGGAGCCAAATACCAAAAATACACTTTATTTTTTTTTAAGATTTTATTTATTTATTCATGAGAGACACAGAGAGAGAGGCAGAGACACAGGCAGAGGGAGAAGCAGGCAGCACGCAGGGAGCCCGACATGGGACTCGATCCCGGGACTCCAGGATCCCGCCCTGGGCCAAAGACAGGCACCAAACCGCCGAGCCACCCAGGGATCCCAACAATCCATTTTAAAACAATTTTCAATAGTTACTTTCTAGAGAAAGTTGGGAACAGGTAGCTTTTTGTTTTCTTAATAAGTCTGTCCAATTTTTGAGTCTTTATTTGACTTTTTAACTGATTTGACTCTTGAAGCACTGTTTGTGTACAATTGTAATAAAAATAACACCCTCTTCAGGTGCCTCATTTCCCCACTTTGGTCTCCCACTCCCCAGTATTGGGTTGCTGTGAGGTCATTGTCACCAGCTTTTGGCAGTCCCTAGCTCTTCCTGCCGCCCCCCAGTGCCTCCTGACCCCAGCAACACAGTAACTGAAAGGTGAAGAAGAGCTCCAGTCCCTCAGCCGAGGATGGGAGCCTGGCTGCTGGCTGGTCCCTGTTCACCTGATGGGCCCCACAAGGGAACCACATGTCATCGTTAAAATGATGAGTAATAGTGGGAACGGGAATCAAACCTTTAAAGAATTCTAACACTGGCATTAGGCATTAATGCCTTGTGGGTGAATGAGGATGTTGTGGGGATCCCTGGGTGGCGCAGCGGTTTGGCGCCTGCCTTTGGCCCAGGGCGCGATCCTGGAGACCCGGGATCGAATCCCACATCGGGCTCCCGGTGCATGGAGCCTGCTTCTCCTCCCTCTGCCTGTGTCTCTGCCTCTCTCTCTCTCTCTCTGTGACTATCATAAATAAATAAAAATTATTTAAAAAAAAATGAGGATGTTGTGTTGCTGATTTTTTTTTTTAAGATTTTATTTGTTAATTCATGAGACACAGAGAGTCAGACAGAGAGACATAGACAGAGGGAGAAGCAGGCTCCCTGCGGGGCGTCTGATGTGGCCCTCGATCCCAGGACCCTGGGGTCACGCCCTGGGCCAAAGACAGCCGCTCCACTGCTGAGCTACCCAGGTGCCCCTGAGACCTGATGTTTAGAAGCAGGCCTGAGGGCAGCCCGGGTGGCTCAGCGGTTTAGCACCGCCTTCAGCCCAGGGTGTGATCCCGGAGTTCTGGGATCAAGTCCCAAGTCAGGCTCCTAGCACAGAGCCTGCTTCTCTCCCTCGGCCTGTCTCCCTCTCTCTGTCTCTCTCTTTCTCTCTCTCTCTCTCGCTTGCTCTCTCTCTCTCGAATAAATAAAATCTTTTAATAAATAAAAAAGAAGCAGGCCTGAGAGGACAGGAAGGAGTCCCAGGAGAAGAAGAAAAACTGACATGAATGTGTGTTATCAATGTCACTGCCAAGGACACCTGGTTTTTCTGGAACCTCTGAAAAGCAAAGAGAACCTCCCAGAACCATTTGCCTGAAGGAAGGGAGGCTGGAGCACATGTCCATGCACTGCAGTCACTGCATGTTGAGGGCTGCTTTCGGTGCCTGCGAGCTGAGCCTGTGTTGACAAGGCCCCAGGGACAGAAAATAGGCAGGCCCAGGTTGAAGGCCCTGTGCCCAGAGAGGAGCAGGTCATGCAGGAGCCATTTTGAGCTTGCAGGGTCAGCTTTTGAGCTGCACGGAGACCCAGGTTGGGCTGGTGGGCTGAGAGGTGCTGAGGCATTGCTCCACTGCCCCCCACTCCCAGGAACATCTGAAGGAACAGAAGCTGTTTAGCCTGAGGGAGAAAGCATTGGGCATATGACAGATGGCCTCACATCCCAAAGGGCAGTCTGTGTTAGATACAGTGGCGGTGTGAGGGCTGAGGAGAGGGGGAGCAGATTCTGCACCAGACCTTGGTCAGCGACTCCCCAGGAGGTTCCCACAGAATGTTCACATGCAAAGAACAGTGGCAAGATCAAGAAAAATAATACCCTCTGATGGTGGCCTTGACCGGTTATCTAATCAGGTGTGGAGAATTTGTTAGCTGGGCTGGACCTCAGCAAGCATTCCCTTAGCCGAGTTATTTAGGCTTCTGATGAAAGTAGGCCACGAAGCCCTCCATGTCACCTCTCTAAGACCCAGCCCTAAATCTTGATTGTGCCAGGACAAGAGGTACAATCAAAGTGGTGCTGAAACACACATATTTTGGAGCCAAACTTCCAGAGCTTGGGCTTGAATCTTAGCTTGACCATTTAATCATATGACCATGGGCAAGTTTCCTGGGTTCTCATTTAGAAAGCAGAGGTAATAGTAGTGTCTACTTCCTAGGCCTGGGATGAGGAATAAATGAGTTAATTCATATAAAACACAACAGTATCCGGTACATAGAAAACACCCAAACTGCTAGTTACGATTATTAGTATTCCCTGTAGCAGGAGGAAAGGAAGAAAGGGGCCGGAAGGAAGGAGGAGGAAGGGGAGGAAGAGGAGGAAGATGCATAGGCCAGGCTGCACCAGGCATTGCTTCTGCTGCCTAGCAACACCACCCACCAGCGAGGGTGCTTATATTCCACATTTTGAGAAATCTGATTGTTACTTCACCCTTTCAGAAAGAGCAGGGTGGTGGACAGGAGAAAATCTGAGAACTGCCTCTTGCTTGGGCACCTACCCAAGGGAAAAGGGATCAGGTTTATTTTGCGATGTTCCAGGGGTAAGATCTATTCTCAGGATCATTACAGACTGTCTAATGTTTAAATTGTTCTTAATGGAACGATGGGCTGTCCATGGGCGCTCCCATATGCTAAGAAATCAAGGATGGGTGTGCTTTTGCTAGACCTGGCTCACTCTCGACATTTCCTCCCACACTTGTGAGACAGAGCATGGGAAACAGGGCAGAAAGAAGCCCATTCTACATATAGCCACCACTTGTCTTGTAAATAACATTTTATAATGTAAATTTACTGTCAACTTGTTCTAGGTAGTTGGAAGCACTTTCAAAGTTATTTTATTTCATCATCACACTAGCCCTGTGATGTAGGTGGTTTGTTAGTGAGGCCTCACTTCTTTCCTAGTCCTCTGGGCTTCGCAAGGAGGGATTCTTCAGCACAGTGACCTCTTGCCTCATCTTCTTGCTCCCTACAAAGGAAGTAGGTTACCTGACCCATGAGCTCAGCTTTTTCTACCTGCCCTTCCCTGTGGGAGCCAGCTGACAAGAGGGAACATTCTTCTTGCTCTGGGCCCCTGAGCCAGAAGTTCTAGTGAGCAGGCACCCTGCATGAGAGACCTCGGATGTCCAGCATGGCCTGTGAGGGCATGGCCACATCGTCCTAATTCTGGGACTTGATATTTGCAATGAATGCTTGGCCTGCAGACCCAAAGCCAGGTCTTTCAAATGAGGTGTATAGCGTGATCTGTTTCTACCCACAGAACACTCTGACCCCAGATGTATAGGATCTTTTGACACCAACCAATTCTCTAATTCCCCAGATACTGGGTGGGTGTCCTCCAACTCAATTCAATTCTTTTTTTTTTTAATGTTTTCTTTTTTTTTAAAGATTTTTAAAAATTTATTTATTCATGAGAGACACAGAGAGAGGCAGAGGGAGAAACAGGCTCCATGCTGGGAACCCCACGTGGGACTCGATCCCAGGTCTCCAGGATCACACCCTGGGCCAAAGGCGGCGCTAAACCGCTGAGCCACCCAGGCTGCCCAACTCAATTCAATTCTGACATTAACAGCTTAGAATTCGTGCAGACCACATGGGTCAAAGGTTCAGTCCCACCTCAGACACCATGCACAAGTTCCAGGCTGCTCTCATTCTTCTGACCAACCCACTCTAAAGTTCCCACAACTCCCTCCTTGGGTTAAATATTTTCTAGAATGGCTCACAGAACTCAGCAAAACACTCTACATACACTGAGCAGTTTGTCATAAAGGATACAACACAGGAGCAGCCTAATACAAATGAAAGCGGTGCATAGGGCAAGATATATGTGGAGAGTGTTGGTGTACAGAACCCCCAAGTCCTCTCCATGCATGCCCTTGATGTACCGTCCAACTCAGAAGCTTCCCAGATCTCCCTACTTAAAGGTGTTTATGGAAGTTTCATTATATAGGGCTGATGGACTAAGTCATTGGCCATTAGTGATTGATTTACTCTCCAGCCCCTCCTTGTTCCTGGAGGTGAGGGACTAGGGGGTGGTGGGACTGAAGTTCCAACCCTTGGTCTTTCTGGTGACCATCGTCATCCTGAAGCCATCTCCAGGAGCCCCCACCAGTCATCTCATTAGCAGACCAACAGGCCATGAGCGAGGGGAATGCTCCAGAAAGTGGGAAGAGAAGGAAACGGATTCTCACTTTAAGCTTCCAGAGGGCATACAGCCCTGCTCATAAAACTCATTTTAGACTTCTAACCTCCTGAACACTGAAATAATAACTTTCTGTTGTTTTAAGCCACCATATTTATCATAATTCATTATAGCAGCAATCAAAAACTAATGGATTCTCCATCCATTTCTTTTACTTATAATGTATCTGTTGAACTCTGGCCTTTGACCCACAAAGTTTCCTAAGGCAGGACTTTGCTAACTATGTACTAACGGCACAGTTGAACATTTTCCTCCATCTTCTGGATGTGCTGTGAATTGGCAGCTGAATCCCGCAGCTTAGTCAGGCTAAGATTCCTTCCTGTGGCAAACACTGTAAGTGACTTGCCCTTTTTTCAGGAAGTACATGGTTTTTGTTCTGTTTCAATTTAGCAGCAAATGATGTTCAGGTCTCACCTCCATTAACTAATTCATTTGGAGTTGCAAGCTGGTGGTATTTGAATTCTGCAGTTTAAAAATTTTTATAAGTTATAATACCTTACAAGGTGATGCATCTCTTTGTCTACTATTTGGTTGTCCAACGGTGCTGTTTATATAGGAAAAACAGTAAATTCCCTTCCATTGCTTTTGTTTACTCTGTTTTCAAGATTATTAATTGGTTGCCCATCATCCTCAGAAGGTGATCAGTTAGTTTTTATTCAAATATCATCATAAATTTATAGACTTAAACATATTCAGCATATTTCAATCCACTGAAATTTCTGTCTTTATTGAGTCTCAAATTGTCCCACCTTTGGCCATTCAGGACCTCCTGAATCATTTGGACATGGCCATAATAGTCTTTGGTAGTTCTTTGCTATTTGGTATCTCGAGATATTCTAGACTTTTCTAGGACATTTCCTACCTCCAATCCAGAATCAGCTATCTCTCCTAGATCTCTGGTTTCTTTCAATGGAGAATGATTTTTTTTTTAAAGAGAGAGCATGAGCATGAGGGGGAAGGGGCAGAGGGAGAGAGAGAATCTTAAGCAGGCTCCATGCTCAGCATGGAGCCCATGGCAGGGCTCAATTTCACGATCTTGAGATCATGACCTGAGCCAAAATCAAGAGTCAGATGCTTGACCAACTGAGCCACCCACGCATCCCAATAGAGAATGATATTTTCAGAGTATAACCTAAAGGCTATGGATACATATAAAAATATAAATATATATAGGGAGAGAAACAAAAATGTGGAAATAATGACCAACCAGAATGCAATGATTATCCATAGTACATCCAATTGTTACATACTACGACCAAAGTGATATACCTTTTGTTCATATATGTATACATATACTTATTAAATTTTACATATTTATCTATTTATGGAGATATCTATCTATCCACTATCTATCTTGAGTTCATAGATAGTTTTTCAATTCAAATTGAGAACACAAGGTTTTTACTTAACCACTGTTTCATCTGTTTCTTCTTTCTTTCCCACTGAGATTCTTAGTTCTCAGTGATATGGGGAAAGATAGAAATAAAATATCCCATAGCTTGCTTCATCCCACATTGCACATACTACAGTTTCAGAGCAACAGTACTAATCCTAGCACATTAATTATGATTGAAAACAAGCTTATTTGCCTATGCTATCCCCATTCTCCCTTTGTTATGATTTATTTTATTTATTTTGTTATGATTTATGTCATCAGACCACATAGTCATCACGTACTATAATCTCTGCTTTTAAACCATCTCTTAGTTTTACATGTAACTATATATTTAATGCTGAGCAGCCATCCTTGTGTTGATGTTTGCAGACACTTAGTTTTCTGAAGTTCATTCTCTACTGGATTCCTCTGGAGGAGCTCATGGGAACACTTATTTTCTGAGTTCTTCATGCTCACCAGAATGTGTGCTCTTTATATTGAAAAATATTTTACTGTTTTGAAATCCATGGTTCCCATCTTTCCTTGAGTCCCTCAAATATGTTGCTCTTGTGGCATGAAGCATTGCTGTTGAAAAGCTCGATGATATTCTTTACAAGCCACTTTCTCTTTTTATCCGGATATTCGAAGTATGTTTTCTCTTTTTCCCTAAGTCCTGTACTTTACCTAGAATATGCTTTGGGTTGAGCTTCATGGATAAATATTCCCAGAAGTTACAATGTGTTCTCTTTTAATAAGTAGTTTTAAATATTTGAAATTTGAGAAACATTCTCTTGAGTTATAGTTGTTTGTACCTGGTCTGATCCCTTGCTTTCGGTTTTCTACATCAGGGACTCCTGTTCCCATGTGTTGAATATTCTTTGTCTATTCAATATTTTTACACTCTTAAATACATTTACCATTTACTTTTTTCCTTATCCTTGCTGGATTCTGGGCATTTTCTCTCCCCTTCCCTTGTACTTGTCAACGTCTGCTGTGTTTCTTTGTTCTTATGTTCCTTCTAGTTCATTTTTCACTTCTAAGATTTGTTCCTTCCATTCCTAATTCTTTTTTATTTCTGTCAATACAATTCTGAGATTTTTCTGATTTTGACTTAGACTGTTTTTTTTTTTTTCATCTTGTGTCATTTTCTTCATGTCTCTTAGCTTTTTCTGAAATACCTTCTAAGGTAGCCTCCAAGAGTCCAGCCAACCTGGTTGTACATCCATGTATAATCCCCTTCCCTTGGTCATGGGCAAGACTTGTGAATATAAGGGATATCATTCCCATGATTAACCTGCATTTTGTGGCAAACATCAGGGGATTTTTCAGTTGTAATTAAGATTCCTAATCAGTTGGTTTTAAGTTAATCAAGGCAGAGCATCCTGGATGAGCCTGACCTAATCAGGAGACTTGTTTAAATGAGAGTCTAATGGTCAGAGAGAGAAAAGTCAGAGAAATTCAAAGCAGCAGGGACACTGTCCTGTTGGCCTTGAAAATGCAAGCTGCCTCAAGTTGTGGAGACAATAGATGGCCTCTAGCAGCTGAGGGTCTGAGTCTTACCACCACAAGGAATTGAACCCAGCCAACACCAGTGAGCTTGGAAGCATTCAGGACCCCAACCCTCAGGTAAGATCAGAGCCCAGCTAACACCTTGATTTCTGCTTCAGGAGACTCCAAGCAGGGGATCTGGCTAACCTGTGCTTGAACTCCTGGCCCATGGAAACTGCAAGATAATAAATATCTTTTCAGCTACTAAGCTCATAATTCATTATGCCACAATAGAAAATGAACATGGTCCACTATAGTTTTGCCCTGTTCATTGAGCATGTCTTTCCAGCATGTTTTCATTGTTTATGTGGATTGTATATCATTCTACTTCTCTTCATCCTTTTCTAAATAGTAACTTTGTATGAGATTTGACCTTGATATTTTGTGCTATTAATTTTTATATGAATTAGTTTTCCTGAACTTTTATAAGAAGGCTTCGTTCTAATAGCTTTTTTTTTTTTTTCAAGCTTAACAAAGATCCTTCTGTTGTTTTCATGTAGCAGCTTGCTTGATGACATTTACTGGCTCGGTTCTCAGTTATCTCGACGTTCTCTTTTCTTCACTTCTGTTATCCTCATTCTCCTCAATCTTGATCTTACTCCAAGCAGTCTCATCGTATGGGATCTCAACCAGGCAGGGAACTTTGGCAGGCCATTTCAAGCATTTATAAGATTGAACTAATCCAGCCTTTGAGGTTTTCCTGCAGGACTCTCATATGCTCTCTCTCTCTCTCTCCTTCTCTCTCTCTCTCTCTCTCTCTCTCTCTCTCTATATATATATATATATATATATATATATATATATATATCTCCTTGTTTCACTCCTTGTTTCATGCGTTGTCGGCAGATTGGTCTTCTGGCTTCCACCTGTTGTTCTGTTAGATGCCCCGTGACTTCCCTGAGTTCTTCCCACAGATGCTAATACTATGTGGGTCTCATGGCTTTAGTGGTTTGTCCCACTTGCTTTTATTTTGAAGTTAATGGAGATGTCTTCACAGCTAATTATCTTGTACATGTGGTGCATGAGTTTTTGTTTTTTTCTATCTAGTTGTTATTTTTATTTGGGGAATCAGGAGGACAGAGACGATGCTGTGAACCCCTACTGTGCATCTCCTAAGATTTCTCCTGATACCTTCTTTTTATGGCCCAAGAAGGATGAATTCTCAGGGAGGTTAACTAATCTGCTTTATTTTTTTAAAGAGTTTATTTATTTATTCATGAGAGACACACAGAGAGAGAGGCAGAGACACAGGCAGAGGGAGAAGCAGGCTCCATGCAGAGAGCCTGATGTGGGACTTGATCCCGGGACTCCAGGATCATGCCCTGGGCCGAAGGTAGGCGCTAACCTGCTGAGCCACCCAGGGATCCCACTAATCTGCTTTAAGTTATACAATTAGTAAGTGGGGAAACTAGAATTTGAACCTGGTCCAAATTTCAGAGTTCTAATTTTTTCCAGTACATTTTTTAAAAAACTTCTTTACTAACAGTTCCCAGCTTTAAAACTTAATGGTTCCCCATTACCTAAACCAACCTAAAGGCCCAAAGCATTCAAGCCCCACCCTAAGCATTTCAGCCTCACCACCTCTCTTATACCCCCTCTTCTGTCCCCAAAAGCTGTCTCTATTCCTTCCCTGATCCATTATTGTTCTTTCACTCATCCCTTACCTCTCCAAATCAAGTCTCCCTCTAATCAATCACTAGTGACTCTTCTAGAGTCATTTTGTTTGTTCATGATTTGTGGAGGAAGGTATTTTAAGGCATTAACCTATGCTTTTCAGTACCTCTGTGTATTAGTTTCCTAGGACTGCTGTAACAAAACAGCATGAACTGGGTGGTTGAAAATAACAGAAATGCATTATTTCATAGTTGTGAAGTCTTGAGGTCCAAAATCAGCATATCAGCTGGGCTATGATCTCTCTGAACCTATAGAGAAATCTTTCCTTGCCTCTTTCCAGCTCCTTGTGCTCTGCTGACAATCTCTGGCATTCTTTGGCTCATAGATGCATCACCCTGGTCTGTCCTCACATGGTGTCCCCTCTGTGTGCCTCTGTTTTCACGTGGGCCATCTTCCTATACAGACCCCAGTGAGATGGGATCAGGGGTCCACCCTACTCCAGGATAACTTCATCTTAACGAGTTACATCTACAATGACCCTATTTCCAAATAAAGTCACAATTTGACATACTAGGGGTTGAAACTTCACATCTTTTTCGGGGGGACATAATTCAACCCCCAACATCCCATTTCCTTTTTCCCATTTAAGCAAGTAATCATTTTGGGTTTTGCTTCAGGAAGAATGGAAGAGAATAGAACTATGTCTGTGGTGTGGGCTCTCACATCCAGAAGCTGCTTCAGTTCTGGTCATCTGAAGGCACATCCATTCATCAATAATAAGACTTTCAAAAATCACCTTCTCTGTGCAAGACCTGTTCTAAGAACTGCAGGGAATCTAAAGAAGCATCTCCTTTTATTGAACTTAAGATACAGTTGATTGTATGGCACACCGTTATTTTATGTACTTCCAAGAAACACCCTGAAAACTATGATATATATCAATTCTTAAAGTGTATCCCAATTTCAGAGTTGTTATAGTACCCAAAGAGGTGTGTCTTAGAATTGATGAAATCATGTGCAAGGCACCATATCTCCTTTTAAAGAGCTCTAGTCTTAGTAGAGAGAAAACACGTGTGCACACACATGCACAAAGATAGACGCACACATGTGTGTGCACATACAGCTGGAGGCAGCGCCTGTCTGAGTGTAAAAGGAGCTGTAGGGACTCAGGTATTTTCAGAGCTGAGAAGGGAGGTGGTTGCTCTTGGCTGGATCTTGAGGTGTAGATGGGACCAGTATCATCCAGGTGGAGCTTAAGAGAGCCATCGAGAAGACAGGAAAACTGTAACACAGGGAGCACAGGTGTGTAAAAGGTAGAGGGGTATCCAAGAGGGAGAAATGGGAAGTGATATAGTAGGGAAGACAATCTTATTTCCAGATTATGGTCCTCCCTAAGGAGTGTGGATTTTACTCTTTAAGCCATGGGGAGCCAAAGAAAGTTTTGGAGCAGAGAGGACATGCCAAGCAACATTTGGGGATTACTGATCTGGTAACAAGCAGAATATAGAGAAGGTAGTTAGGGGATCTGTTGAAGAGACAGCCTCAGAGGTCCAGGTAGCAGCAAGAGAATAATGGTATGAAATGAAAAGGAAGGGACAAAGGGGACTTGTGCAGAAACATAAGCACACAGGACTTGTTAAGGAAGAGGGGTGCTTAAAGACGAGCTCTCAGTACTTGAGTGTGGACAGCTGACAATGCATTGCCAGAGTCAGGGACTCCTCAGGCCCTATTTACCCTCAAAAGCCTTCCTGGTCAACACAAAAATAAGCCCCACACTTGCCAGTGGCATGCCCATGGGCACCCCAGGCTTAAATCAAATTACGGTCGCCATAGTTTTCTATAAAGTGGTTGTAGTGGTGGTGACATCTTTGGTGAGACGCTACAGGGAATGAACAGTACATCCTATTATTGTAAGTACCTGAGACATTTCACAGTCTCACCTGATTTTACAACCTGCCTGTGCAGTAAAACAAAGGCAAGTTTTACTCTCTGTGCATCGAAAAATCAGATGACCTTTATAGCAACCATGTAAGCCAGAAGCAAACCTGGGAATAAATCCAGGGTTTCCTGATGCAATATTTTTATCTACACATGTATGTTTGCTCTACCTTCAGTAAAATAGAACAGAGCACTGAGTAAACATTAAGCACTCTGTGAATTCTAAGTAGTGACCCAGGAGAGAGAGTCTATCCACAGAGCGAGAATTAACCTTGGTAAGGCATTCGTCATCCGTCCCTAATGCTGTGGGCAAGGGATGGGCTGCATGTGGTGTGGGCAGAGCTGGCCACCAGATGTGTCAAGGATGCCCTTGACTGCATACAGTTCCTAGATTTTATCTTGTTGGTGTCAGAGGCTCTCAGAGGAAGCACTTTTTTTTTTTTGACATGGAATGTTAGAAATTTCTTTATTATTACTTATTAAGCACCAGCTTAATACTGCAGAAAATTTCAAATCACCCTTCAACAACCCATTCTTCCCTCCCCCACCCAAATTCTTGATAAAGAACTTTTCAAGTGAAGACACGGTCTCTTTTTTCTTCTGTATAAAACTTTATCAAATAAAGGTAAAGAACTGTGTACATCTTGCTGTAAAACACTACCCACAGCTGTAGAGAGTGTCTGCCCAGGCTCCTTTCACTGTCCAGGTCCTAAAAGACTCTTGTTCATGAACTGTCGCTTCACAAAGCAAGTCCACCACTTGCTTGGCTTATCGTTCTGAGGGTCAAAAACTTTCTCACAAAGTCTCAGTCCAGTCTCTTGTCTCAGCTGCTGTAAGTAGGCCCTCATCATCTTCCTGTTTGTTTGCAGGTTTGGCATAAATTGCATTAAGTGGAAAACCAGGCTCTCCAGGAATGGGGAAATTAGTGATTCCAAGTGTATATATTTCTTTTTCACCTTGGCTTTTGGAATTACACTTTTGGAGTTTCTTTAGACACTCAGAAATGTAGAGTGTTATATATATATATCAAGATTCTATCAGCTTCATTCTTAATCTCATAGTTTTTGAAGAAGACATTGGCCTTGAAGTAATAGATGGCTTCATCCACAATATCTGTATCTTTTGTCTCTCTAGGGGCGGGTCCTTTGAAATGACTTCTGATAGGCAACAATGCAATGTTTCCAATGAGTTTGGTGTCAGGGTCCATGAGAGAAGAGTGGTAAACCGGCATCTTGGCGGCGACCAGGTTTCAAGTCAGACGAGGCTGGGTTTAGAGCTCGGCGCTTCCTGTCCAGCGGCCAGGAAGCACTTTTTTTTTTTTTGAAGGTCATGGTCATGGTTCAAGGGAAAACCGTGTTTAAGTGGAATTTTTTCCTTGTTGTTCCTCAGATGGAACAGTAGGTTCAGAGACTAAGTCCAGTTCCATAGTATGTGTTCATAATGGACTTGGTCCATCAGTGAACAAATAAGTGTTGAGAACCTTCTATATAACAGGGCTCAGGCCCTGGTCAAGGGAGCAAAGAGGCCATAGGAACAAGGCTCAGTCTCTGTCCTCAAGAAGCATCATTCCAGTAGAGGGAGGGTGACGGAAGTAAGTAGGTAAGTAAAGAAGACCATTTCAGATGCAGCCAGGGGCTATGAGGAAGACAAAACAGCAACATGGCACAGAGTGGCTGCTTCAGCTGCAGAGCCTCTCTGAAGACACTTGACCAATGAGGAGGAGGGAGCTGGCAATGACCTGGGGGAAGCATTCAAAGCAGAATAAAGACCAAATACCCGGGCCCCAACGTTGGAACCAGCTTTGTCTTGTCAAGAAACAGTGTAATAGTGGGAAAGGCAGGAAGTAGCAGTACGTGGTCTGACATCCTTCATCAAGAGTTTGCCTTTTACTGTAAGAGTATTGAGTCCAGCAAAATTCTGTAAATCAATTGCCCCAGCATCTGCTGTGGGTGCCCTATGTATGCAGGATAAGAGCAGTAGCTGGGACACAGGAGATGGTCCAGGGGAGGGATGATGGTCCAAGCCAGGGAAGATGGTCCAGGTGAGGGATGATGGTCCAGGTTAGAGGTGATGGTCCAGACCAGGGATGATGGTCCAGGTCAGAGGTGGTGGTCCAGGTCAGGGATGATGGTCCACGTCAAGGATGTTGGTTAATATTCAGGCGATGGTTATTATTTTCATAAACTTTATTAAGATTTATGACTAAGAAAAAAAGATTTATGACTAAGGGTTATTAATTACTAAGGATTATTATTAATAATAATCATTAAGGATTAAGGTTTAGCTAAAGGTGGTAGAGCTAAGATATGAGAGACGTTAGTAAGTTTTGGCTGAGAAATTGTATGGGTTTCATTTATTTAGTAGGGAGAAGACGTGGGGAGCATGTCTGGAAGCATTCTATAGTTCTGTCTCTGCCATGTTACCTTTGAGATGCCTTTTGTCACTCAAGAGGTGACTCCCAGCAAATAGATAACCCTTCTTGGGACTCAGATCCCATGCTAGTATTAGAGTTAGACATTTCAGAACCATCCATGCAGAAATGGTAGATGAAGTCATGGAACTGGCTAGGATTGCTGTATTCACTTCCTAGGGCTGCTGTACCAAAGTGCCACAAACTGGATGGCTTCAGACAACAGAAGCCACTTACCATTCTAGAGACCATAAGTCTGAAATTGAGCTGTCAGCAGGGCCATGCTTCTGCTGAAAGGTCTACTGCAGAATCCTTCCTGGCCTCTTCCAGCTTCTGGCCAATTTTTTGTGTCACTGGCGTTCTTTGGCTTATAGCTAGCTGCATTACCATTGGTAATTCCCATTGGCGCCAGATGGCATTCTTCCTCATGGTTGCATCCCAATCTCCCTCTCCTTATGCAGACCCCAGACATTGGATTGGGCCCAGCCTACTTCTGTATGGTTTCACCTTAGCATGATTGCATTTGCAAAGACTCTATTTCCAAATAAGGCCACAATCCCAGGTTCCAGGTAGACATGTGGGGACACTGCTCTACCCAGTGTAGTTACCTAGAGAAAGAGTCTAGATGGGTAAGAAGGCTGTTGAGGACAGAACTTTGGGGTCCCAGCATTGGGAAGACCGAGAGAGGAGAGAACACGGGTGCGAGCTACATTTCCTATCTAGAGAGACATCGTTCTAGTGAAGAAGGTATCAACAACATGGCACACTGCTAGTAGTTATGGAGATTGACTAATTTCACCTGGTTGACTAGCTTGGTGATGGAGGACAGATTGACATTTTGGCATTGGGCATGTGGAAATAGTGGGCAACTTTAAAAAGTCTCTTCCGTGAAGCAGTAGGGCAACAGCATGTTGGGCTGAAGACAGAGTGAGGACAGTGAAACTATGAAAACAGTAAGTAGAGACATCTTTTTCTATGAAACTTGGAAGGGAGCACAGATGTAGGTGACAGGAACAGTTAAAAAGATGTGTGTGGAATGGCGGCATGCTGGTATGCAGGTGGTGTCCCCCAAAGCCTAGCAGCAGGGGCAAGCTGACCATGCAGGAAAGAAGTGGTTCCACCTGAAGTGTGAAGTCCTTGAGCTTCTAGGGAATGGAGTTTCCCTTGCTTGAGGAGGGAGTGGCTTCACATGGGAGCAGAGGTGGGCCAGTCATATAATAGCAGGGAGGGCAATGTTTCTTGGTACCCTCGAGCGGAAATCAGTAGGACCAGTGTTGGGAAGACAGTGAGTTCTCATAGAATCGCAGGTATATCAGCTGTCCATGTTGGCGACAGTTGGGAATTGGGGAAAGGATGTTGGGTTTGGGCAGGGTGTGGTCGTGAAGCCCAGGACTTAGAAGGAAGTGGAGGCTCCAACGACCCTCAGTAAGCAGTCAGGCTGTGTCGGGGCCCATCTGGAATAAACGCAGGTGGAGTGTGTCCTGTGGTCTCTCCAGTGATGAGCAGCAACTTGGGCAGATGTAGGCCAAGGGGGTGGTTGGGTTTGGCCAGAGTTAGGGTTCTGCCAGAGGGAAAAATGAGAAAGGGAGGTTTAGGGTGTTCCTGAAGAAGCAGTTACAGTGAGATGTGGGCTTCATGAGGCAGGAGTGGGAGCCAGGAGGATGCTGGCAGGTGGAAAGATGTAGGGCTGTGGATTGGAAGTCCATTTAGGGAGGAGAGCCATGGACCCGGGAGCACAGAGCAGGTGAGCCATGAGGGTGGAAGGTGTGTTTGAGAGGCACCTGGGTGGTGCAGTCGATTGTGCATCTAACTCTTGATTTTGGCTCAGATCATGATCTTAGGGTCCTGGGATCGAGCCCTGCATCAGACTGCGTGCTCAGGGAGAAGTCTGCTAGGGATCCTCTCTCTTCCTCTTTCCCAAATAAATAAATCTTAAAAAAAAAAAAAAAAAGTTGTGTTTGAAATTGAGCTTTCTGAAGTGGCAGTGTTTGGTTGTGAGAGAGTCTAGTGTTTGGCCATACGAGTGGAAGGGGCCAGGCAGAGTGTGGGAATCCAACCGGAATGTGCTAATGCAAGAAAAAAAATCTGGCTTATTTAATTTTTTTTTTCTCCTCAGTGACGGGAAATAAAAGGCAAAGGTAAGAAAGTCAACATTCAGTGCCAGGAAACGAGGGACCAAAAAGCCAGAGAAAAGGGGTCTCTGGGGAAGCGGTATTCTCTCCCACCTCCAGGTTTTGGGGCGTTTGTAAATCCTACCTGCATGGGGGTGGGAGGCCCAGCAACTGGGCAGACAGCGGCCGCACAGAGGTCGGCAGACTTGCTAGCTCGCACAAAGGCAGAGTTCTGTGCCGGGGGCGTGGCGGGGGGGGAGTGGGGGATGGCCCAGGAAGCCCCTCAGCTTACCTGGAGAATGGAACAACTGGAAAGAGACTTAACCCAAAAGCCTAAAGTGCGGTTTGAGGTGGAAATGGGGTCAGGAATGAAGGAGCCAAACATTAACAGAGGGAAAGGGTTAACAGAACAAGGGGCCTAGGTAATGTGGCCCTCTCAAAATAAAGCCAATGAGAATTTGCTGCCAGCTTAAAATTTCTGAGGCCCTGGAAACAAATTTTCACTTTTTTTTTTTTTAAGATTTTATTCATTTATTTGACACAGAGACAAAGAGCACAAGCAGGGGATCAGCAGGCAGAGGGAAAGGGAGAAGCAGGGTCCCCACTGAGCAGGGAGCCCGATGCAGGACTCCTGGGATTATGGCCTGAGCCGAAAGCAGATGCTCAACCAGCTGAGCCACCCAGGTGCCCCTTTCACTTGTTTTACTTGATCATGAATCTTGCAATATAAAAACAGTTTCCTGGATAAGATTTCCCCAGGTGAATCAGGTTTTTCCAAGACATGGATTTATTAAACAGTGAACAATGAAGTATTTGTAGAAATTAGAGGTGAATGTGACAGATGTATTAGTCTTGGCAAAGGGGCATCTTCAGTCCCAAGTGCACACCTGTCTCCTTCTGGTGATTCTTTTTGTGTCTCTCCACGGTAATCTTAGACTTTCCTTGAGTGAGAACTCGACAATTTTTTTGGTATGCATTCCTCTCTTTTTTCCTCCCTCTATGGATGGGTGGACAAGATCTTTGGTAATCGTGGCTACTGAGAAAGGGGAGACATTAATCTTTACAGGATTGCAAAGATTAGAAACCTGGGTGGCCCCCTTAAGGACCCTAGTGTTCCCATCTTGCAGCAGGAACTGGAAGATGCCGAGATATTATGTGACTTGCTGTTAAAACCCAGGAAGTATAGGAGCCAAGAATCACACCCATGTGTGGGCGCTCAAAGCCCAACCCTTGCCCAACTGTAGCCGGCTGCCTCCTCCCCAACCTGGGACTCCCCAACTCCACCTGCGTTGATTCCAGATGGTCCCCGACACAGCCTGACTGCTTACTGAGGGTCGTTGGAACCTCCACTTCCTTCTAAGTCCCGGGCTTCATGACCACACCCTGCCCAAACCCAACATCCTTTCCCCAATTCCCAACTATCACCAACATGGACAGCTGATATACCTGCGATTCTATGAGAACTCACTGTCTTCCCAACACTGGTCCTACTGATTTCCCCTCGAGGGTACATTCGTTGGCATCCCTGGCGTTCACCAGAGATGAGAGGGATTCCTTACCTCGTACCAGTACTCAGCCTTCACTTGGCTGGCTTGTCATTCTTTCTTTTTCCTTTTGTTTCTTTCTTTCTTTTCTTTTGCAATACTCTTGTGCTCGGAGCTGGTGCTTCAGAGATGAAGCACCCAAGGAGGTCACGGGCGAGGAGAGAGATAGACAGGCAGCAACCAGCCATACACAGAGTGATGACATGGCACTTGGCATCAGACCCATAACCAGACCCATGGGCATCTGGGTGAAGCACTGGAAACAGCCCAAAGGCCAAATGAAACTCATTGCCATGGCCAGATAATAAGATGCTCATGGGCCATTTAAAATGCCATTTCTCGGGGCACCTCAGTGGCTCAGCAGTTGAACATTTGCCTTTGCTCAGGTCATGATCTTGGGGTCCTGGGATCGAGTCCTGCATCGGGATCCCCACAGGAAGATAAATATATAAAATCTTTAAAAAAATAAAATACCGATTCTGGAAGCATAAGAAAAATGTTCACAATATGAAGCCCAGTGAAAAAGGAGGCTTTAAAACTGAATTTAGGTTCTGATACCCATGATATCATCTGTAAACCAAAACCCTGCTAGAGGTTAGCTATCTTCTGTTCACCACCCTGAGATCCACTTTCCACCTTTCTCTACCTGCCCCATGCCCTGGATGCTGACCTGTGTGGCCTCTGGCTTCTGGTTGGCCTTGAACAGAGGAAGGCTTTGGATGGAGGGAGGAGAATGAGGTCAGGAATCTGCTCCACCTGCCCTCCCACTGCTGGTTGTCCTTCGTCTGGCTGGTCTCCAGTCCCTACCAAGGATCTCGGCTTCTGTAGGTTCTGAAAACCACTGCCTGCAACTCCTCAGGCCCCGGAAGGAAAGGGGCCTTGCTGTTGTCAACTTCAGGGTTCTGTGCCATCTTGGGGGCTTCCCTACATCCTGCCCACATCCTTGAAAATGGACTCATGTTTAATCTTTTCCCAAGTGGCCTAAGTTGTGGGTGCCAACAGGTTTGTGGGATTGTGGCCCATTTGGGTTGTTCACTCATGTGATTTGCTGGTTTTCAAGAATAGTCACCATTGGGGGCATCTAGTGAACTCCTGACTCCTCATTTCCTCTGAGAACCATCTGCCCAGCCACAAGGGTGGACAACTGACTGGTCTGGAGTAGAGACCAGAGACGAGCTGGGCCAGCCAAATGCTCTTTCCTGGAATGTTCAGTCAGGACCAGAGAAAGCTGCCCCATCTTAGCGGATAGATATCTGTGAACAAAGAAAGAGGAATTTAAGAAATAAATAGGACAAGAGATGGCCCTCGACCTCAAAGTCCATAGAGACCCCGGTTCTAGCCCCTTCCTAAGATGCCCTTGACTCTCAGCCCTATGGTCTTGTGACACTCTCCCCTTTTTAGCATAAGTCATCTTGAATTAGTGCAACCAAATGACTCCTGAGTAATACAATCTTGAATTACTCTCACAATTAGAAAAAAATTATTAAGGATATATTTTTATTTTTTTAAACTTTTTACATTGAAATAATACAGACTCATAGGAAGTAGCAAGAATAGTACCCAAAAGCTTGTGTGTACTCCACACCAAGCATCTTCCTGTGGTGGATCCCTGATGGCTCTAGGACATAGAAACTATGCTGCTGCGTGGTTGATAATTGGACTATAGACATTCGGTTCTCACCGTGTCAAAATCTGTGCTTGTGTCTGTCGGTTCGTGTGCAGTTCTATGCAGTTTTGTCCCAAGAACAAACTCATACGTCCACCACCACAATCAAGATGGAGAACAGTCCTGTCATCAGAAAATAACCCCCCTAAACTGCCTTTTTGTATTACACTCCCTCCTCATGCCTTGCCCTGGAAACCACTGATCTCTTCTCCATGTCTGTACTTTTACTTTGAGAAGGTTGTATAATGATATGCAACCTTTGGAGATTGACTTTTTTTTAAAAGATTTTTATTTATTTATTTGAGAAAGAGAAAGAGAACGAGCAGTGAGGAGGGACAGAGGTGTAGGGGGGCGTGGGATGTGTGTGTGTGTGGGGGTGGGGGGGGAAGCCGACTCCCTGTTGAGCAGGAAGCCTGATGTGGGGCTCCATCCTAGGAACCTGGAATTATGACCTAAGCTGAAGGCAGATGCTTATCAACTAAGCCACCCAGGCGCCCCATGAGATTGACTTCTTTTTACTAAGCATAACACCCTTATGGTCCATCCAACTTGTGCATATCCCTAGTTCATTCCTTCTTATTATGGAGGAATATTCCACTATGTAAATGTACCAGAGTTTATTCAACCATTCACCCAAAAAAGAACATTGAGTTGTTTCCAGTATTTTGCTATTTTGAATTAAGCTGCTATGAACCTTCACATGTAGATTTTGGTGTGAACATAAATTTTAATGTCTCCTGGATGAATGCCTAAGGTCATAGGCAAGTGCATGTTTGGTCTTACGAGAAACTGCTAAACTATTTTCCAGACTGGCCATTTGGTACCGGTAACTGTGGCTACCATTTTGCATTCCCACCAGCAATGTATGAGAGATCCAGTTTCTTATTCTTCTGTTACTCTTTTTGGGTCTTCCTTTGGGTTACTTGAACTTCTTTACAATTCCATTTTGTCTCCAGCATTTTTGAATATTGAAAGACAGCCAAGTGGAGATGCAGAATAATTGGGTGTGCCAGCCTGGAAAGCAGAAAAAAGCCTGGGTATCCATGTGCACGATGTGCTTGGCATCTGGACAGTGTTTGAAATCATGGGAAAGATGAGGAGAGAGAGGGCTCAGATTGGGCCCTGAGTGAGCCAAGTGGTCACGTTAGGGAGATGAGGAGGGGGCCAGCAAAGGAGCCCGTGGAAGGAGCTCCTAGAGTCTGGATGGGGAACCTCCTTGGTGGTGTTCATCAGAGATGCACTTAGAACTTTCTCGACCCAACTGAGGTAATTGTAGATACATACTGTTCTGTCATCATGTTTGTAACTTGCTGTACTGAGATTATTCTTCCTTGTCATTAAATATGCTTTTGCAGGGGGGATCCCTGGGTGGCTCAGCCGTTTAGCCCCTACCTTCAGCCCAGGACGTGATCCCGGAGTCCTGGGATCGAGTCCCACATCGGGCTCCCTGCATGAAGCCTGCTTCTCCCTCTGCCTGTGTCTCTGCCTCTCTCTCTCTCATGAATAAGTAAATAAAATCTTTAAAAAATATATGCTTTTGCAACATAATTTTTAATGATTGCATAGTTTTCCATTATAGGGCTATATCATGATTTACGATTTTGTTTTGTTTTTTGGGGTTTTTGTTTTGTTTTGTTTTTAAATATCTTTTATTATTTATCTATTCATGAGAGACATACAGAGAGAGAGAGGCAGAGAGAGAAGCAGGCTCCATGCAGGGAGCCTGACGTTTGACTCGATCCCGGGTCTCTAGGGTCAGGCCCTGGGCTGAAGGTGGCGCTAAACCACCTAGCCACCCGGGCTGCCCTGTTTTGTTTTTAATTCATGATAGACACAGAGAGAGGCAGAGACACAGGCAGAGGGAGGAGCAGGCTCCTTGCAGGAGCCGGATGTGAGACTGGATCCCAGGACCCTGGGATCATGACCTGAACCAAAGGCAGACGCTCAACCACTGAGCCACCAAGCATCCCATGATTTATGTTTTTATTTTTTTTAACTTTAATTTTATTTTTTTAAGATTTTATTTTTAAGATTTTCTTTATTTATTCATGAGAGACACACAGAGAGAGAGGCAGAGACACAGGCAGAGGGAGAAGCAGGCTCCATGCAGGGAGCCCCATGTGGGACTCGATCCCGGAACTCCAGGATCATGCCCTATGCTAAAAGCAGGCGCTAAGCCGTTGAGCCACCCAGAGATCTCCTGATTTATGTTTTTTAAAAGTTTCTTCTAGAACCTCGTCCAGGATCAAAATCAAATGTGCTGGCCTATATTTTCTGGAAATAGCTTCCGCTTCTCAGAGCTCAGGACTATGGTTGCTTCTCCTTAGTCCCCTTGCACTTCTGATGTTTCCCACATTCTTTTGAGCACATCGTACATTCACCATCGTACATTCACCATTCACCAGTGAATGGTACATTCACCAAAAGTATTCTATATACTTTTCTAATCCTCTGGAATATAATTTGTTCAAAGTCCCCTAATCCCTCCCACAAAACTTAAAAGTACAGTGCTACATCTGTTACCTCTTAATCCTCACGACATCATGTTTAACCTTCGGAACAACCTGTGTGCTTGTTTTTATCATCTGCTCTCAGAGATGAGGACATAATTGTGGAGAGTGTATGTGGCTCGCTCTCATGGCAGCAGCCAGTCAGGGCAGACCCCACGTCTCGTGACCCACAAAGTCTAATACATAATGCACCCTCCCTTTGTGTGGCATTGATTCTGGCCTTCGTGCTTTGAAGACCATGAGCCCTGATGGAATAGAAGCCAAACAAGAGTTCAGCAGCTCTGTTTTCATCTGTTAAATTTTGCCATCTGTCTCAGGTAGGGGGCGTCTTTCTTGTTTCTCTGAGCAGAACTAAAATCTATTTTGAAAGTTGACCCAGGGCAGCCCGGGTGGCTCAGCAGTTTAGTGCCGTCTTCAGTCCAGGGCCTGGTTCTGGAGACCTGGGATCAAGTCCCATGTCGGGCCTGCTTCTCCCTCTGCCTGTGTCTCTGCCTCTCTCTCTCTTTCTCTCTCTCTGTCTCTCTCTCTTTCTGTGTCTCTCATGAATAAATGAATAAAATCTGAAAGAAAGAAAGAAAGAAAGAAAGAAAGAAAGAAAGAAAGAAAGAAAGAAAGAAAGAAAGAAAGAAAGTTGACCCAGCATCACCGGGAAACTGTAGTGCTTGGTGGCTGTTATAGCTTTCTTGACACCAGTTTTGCATCTGCCCCTCCTTCATGACCAGTCTAATAGGAGTCAAAAATGTAGATTTGAAGTTAGGCTGATCTGACTTTGAATCTTGAATCATGGCAGTAGCTATATGAACTCCAGTGACTGCATCAGCCTGTGCCTCAGTTCCTTGGGTGAGCACCACCTTCCCATTTCCCATGCCCTGTGTGGTCCCTCCCACTCCACCTCAGTGACCCACTTAGAAGCAGAAAGCAACAGAAGTGATGCTGTGCAATTCTAGCTCTAGGCCAGAGGAAGACCTGATGACTTCCTCTTTTACGCTTTGAGAAGCTCTGAGCCATCATGGAAGAGGTCTGGTGCCTACTAGCAAGCCCATTACGGAGAAGCTACATGGAGAGGCATGGAGAAGAGAAAGAGGCCCCACCACCCCAGAATCCCAGCTCAGCCCAGCCTTCCAGCTGTCCATGCCAGGGCCCCAGCCCCAATACGCCAGCCAGGCCAGCCTCCATTCCCAGGCGGAATGGAGCCAGTGGAGCACCCAGATGAGTTAACCCACAGAATTATGACACCTAATTGAATGGCCATTGTTTTAGGACACTGCGAATTGGGATGATGCTTGAAACATTAATTGTGCACATTAACTGTGAACCATTAATTAATATAGTACATTAGCATGGTGCCTATAGAGCTTAATATGCGAGGGCAACTTTCATTTGACTTTGCTGAGACCCCAGGTATTTTGAGAGCTCCACTGAGCTCTAACCTCTTGAAGACATGTTTTTGACAAATAGATCTTGAGGAGCTATCTGAATCATTGAAGATACAGGAACCTGAGCCATCGGCACCACAACCAGGTAGAATTACCCTCCATTCACTCCGTACCCCAAGATAATAAATTGGCAGCCAGCGGAGTAAAGGCAGATCAGGGCCTGAACCTGCTACCATGATGGTGTCTTGGTTTTTGAGATCTCTGTTGCCTTTACTTAGTTCCATGCTAGGGCTATCCAGGCATGGTATCCTGGAGCCAGGGCTTCTTATAGGCTCTGGGCCACTAGGAAGGTCACCTTCCTCTGTGAGACAGGCAGTCCTTCTCTGGAGGACTTGGGAAGACACAGCTTGCTTTGATGTGCAGGGCAAATAGGGTGGAGAGTCTACACTGTTCAGCCAGTCCTTTTGTCTCAGACAGCATTTGTACTTCTTTGGCTAATTGTTCCGTATCCTACGGGCCTGGACAACAGAGCAGAGTAGAACTGAGATGCCTAATCCAGCTTAGCCAAGGCTATTCAAGAAGTAATGACAGGTAAAGACTCGCCCTCTCTTAGTTCACTTGAGCTGCTATAATAGAATATTATAGACTGGGTGGCTTATAAACAACAGAGATTTATTTCTTACAGTTCTGGCAAGAAGTCCAAAATAAAGGCACCAGCCCATTCAGCATCTGGGGCCAGCCCATTTCCTGGAGTTTCCTTCCATGGCAGAAAGGCAGAGGGATCTCACTGGGGTCTGTTTTAGAAGGACACTAATCCCATTCATGAGGGTTCTACCCTCATGACCTAATCACTTCCAAATCCCTATGTCCATGTACCATCACATTGGGATAGAGTTAGTGGCAGGGAAATACTGAAGTCTACATTCAAGAGGCATCTAGTTTAATATGGCCAGACTCAGTTTCAACATATGATTTTGAGGGGGACACAAATATTCAGTGTGTATGAGGCACACCCCAACAAGGACATTGGGGTGCTGATCTTCACACAGCGATGACCCCAGACTTGTCCCCTGGCACACAGGGGTCGTGATAAGTCATGCTGTAGTCATATTAAATTATTTTACAATTAATAAGCTAAAACTCTTCCTTTGCAGTGACAACCTGAAAGTGAAAGCCACTTTCATACACATGGTGTCACTTTCTTAAGGTGTGAATTCATTGAGACTGGTGCACGCTGGTGGAAAAGCAGGTTATTTCATTTTCCATGAGCTCACCAGAAAAGAACAGCTTTGACACAAGACCAGGCTGTGATGCTTGCCATAGGCACCCACACTTCCCGGAGTGTCCTTTATCAGTGACCTGGGAGCTTGGGGAGCATGTGTAGACGAGGGGATGCCAGGGAGCAAATACCACCAAACACTTCTTCTCCTCAAGAACGAATTTAGAGAGAGACGATGGACACTATACAATGTCTCCTCCTCTCCTGTTTCCACTTTTTCATGGCTACCAGGATTATCACATAAATGTAATGCTCACATGCAAAAATGACCTTTTCCCAGGTTTCTGATAAGAGTAGCTAGTCACTTCTCTTCTCGTACGGTTATTCAGCAAAGTTTGCTTAGGAGCCAGGCTCTCAGCTTTACGTTGCACAAGGTGAAGGGCACTGGGGTTTTCCCAAGGAGGCCGTGGTCCATCAAGGAGACAGAGAAGTAGCGGCACATGGGAGCTTGGGAAGGCAGCTGCTGGTACAGCAGCAGCAGAAAACACTGACAAGGGCAGAGGTCAGAAAGCCAGCTCTGGAAGCTGGGGAGGACTTACCCACAACTGGCATGAGACCTAAACCTTGCAGGAGGAGTTGGACTTGGCGAGTTAGGAAGGTATGGGGCACTGTAGGCAGAGAAGCCAGAGTTGGGCAGGAGTGGGGTGTTGGCTGTGGGGTGTTCAGCACAATGGCTGGAACAAGGGGAGCATGGGGGCCAGGAGCTGGGATGGCATGTGAGGTCAGTACAGGCTGCAGAGGTCCTCCTGGGTGAGTTTAAAACTTTAGATCTTTATCCTGCCATCCAAGGGAGACAGCAAGATTGGAAGCAAGTGAGTGGCATTATTGACTTTGTTTACAGGAGAAAAAAATCAATTCAGTTTGTTAAGTTCCAGATGCCCAGCATCAAGAACATATGGAGTTGAATAGATGGTCATGGAAGGTGAGAGAATGATAGATACTGGGATTTGGAGCTTGATTCATTAGCATAGAGATGGTGCATGATGTCATGAGGATGAGAGATTTATCTTTTTTTTTTTTGAGAAAAATTTTTTTAAAGATTTTATTTATTTATTCATGAGAGACACAGAGAGAAAGGCAGAAACATAGGCAGAGGGAGGAGCTGGCTCCATTCAGGGAGCCCAATATGGGACCCGATCCTGGGACCCCAGGATCATGCCCTGGGCTGAAGGCAGGCGCTAAACCTCTGAGCCACCCAGGGATCCCTGAGGATGAGAAATTAAGGGAAAAGTAGCTAAAGCAAAGATGGTAAATCTGTAACATGCATATCCCCACCCTCTTCCTGTGCATGTAGCAGGCATTACCGTAGCACCCTCTCTTGCAGAGCCCAGTGCTGCAAAAGTCAAAGGAAAGGGATTTCTAGAGGATAGGCTGCTCAACAGGGTCCAAAGCTCACACGATAAGATCAAATAGGCTATAGACAAAAAAAAAAAAAAAAAAAAAAAAGCCTGCTGGGTCGACATTCAGGAAGGCATTGGAAGCTCCTTACCTCTTATAGAAACTATTTACTGTTGACTTAGAGTTGTGTTTATGTTTTCTTTGATAAAAGTAAACTTGTAGAATTTGAAAATAATAGTCACCTATAATTTCACCATAACTGGTAATACTTTGATGCATGTATTTCCAATCTTCTTTTTCTACACAAGTACGGCTATATCATTACATATTTGCAATCATACTATACAAACAATTTGTGTCCTGAGTTTTCACTTAATATCATTTCCAATTATTTCCTTATCTTCTCTCTTTGTTGGTTAAACATGGAGGCATTTTCCAGATTTTGCCATTATAAATAATGGCTTCGTTGGCTCAGTCAGTTAAGCATCCACCTTCATAAAGTTCAAGTCACAATCTCAGGTCCTCTGATCCAGTTCTGCTCTCAGCGGGGAATCTACTTCTCTCCCTCTGCAGCACCCCTGCTCATGCCCGCTCTCTCTCTCTCTCTCTAAAGTAAATAACTAAAATCTTTTAAAAAAAATTTTAGAAACTTTTTAAAACATAATCTTTTTAAAATTTTTAATATTTCCTTAAGATCGATTTCTAGAAGTGGCCAAAATACTTAAAGATTTTTAGACTCCTGATACAATAAAGTGCATTTCAGGACCATTTTACTAATTGGCACTGCCACCAGCAGAGTATAAGGGTATTTTTTTTTTTTTAATAATAGTCACACAGAGAGAGAGAGAGAGAGAGGCAGAGAGAGAGAAGCAGGCTCCATGCACCGGGAGCCCGACGTGGGATTCGATCCCTGGTCTCCAGGATCACGCCCCTGGCCAAAGGCAGGCGCCAAACCGCTGCGCCACCCAGGGATCCCAGTATAAGGGTATTTAAATGAATGCACCATTTTTGACTATCCTGCTGTTGTTTTATCTGAAATTGATATAAATTCTTTAGGGAAACCATATCATAGCATAATACCATATGATAAATAAGTGTATATGTGCATATATAACACACATATACTGGTATATGTAGTTATGCATATACATAATAGACATATAAATAATCTTTCCTCGGGATCCCTGGGTGGCGCAGTGGTTTAGGGCCTGCCTTTGGCCCAGGGTGCGATCCTGGAGACCCGGGATCGGATCCCACGTTGGGCTCCCGGTGCATGGAGCCTGCTTCTCCCTCTGCCTGTGTCTCTGCCTCTCTCTCTCTCTCTCTCTCTCTGTGTGACTATCATAAGTAAATAAAAATTAAAAAAATAAAATAAAATGCTTAAAAAAAATCTTTCCTCAAATAATTTTAATGTTCTGGGCACCAATATCAATGCAAAAGATTTTTATCATCCTCTACAGGATAGTGGTAAACCAATCCCTTTTTCCCTTGCTTAGACGAAGAGGAAAAGAAACATCTACGAAGCCAGTCGCTGACCTGGTACACTGTGGGTTCTTAAACACGAATCAGTGCATGAAAACACTCTACTAGGACCTGTTTCACTCTTAGAGCCACAGCCACATGATAAAAGTAACATTACCCCAGCTTTACAAAGGAAGGGGACGGAGGCTTCCTGGGGGTAATTAACTTTCTCAAGGCCATGTAACGAATAAGTGGTGGAACCAGAATTCACAGGCAAGGCCTGTTTTAGTTGAGAGTCTGTGCTTTCTTTCTGTATCGTGAACTGCATTGCAGGGAGCGAGCCAGCTAGGTGCAGAGAGGGATGGGCTGACTGCTCTCTGAGGCTCACTCCTACTTTTTGGTCGCTGATGTCTTGGTGGAGATGCCCGACCCCAGTAGGAAGCCCATCCTCTAAGGGCCGCCAGATACTGTCCCTCTTCTCCGTCTGGGTGTGTTTTAGAAACATTTTAGCTTTCTGAACGCTCTCCAAGCACACCCTCTCCCCAGATCTGCACTTGTTCAGCTCTCTGAACCCCATACTTTGGGGGGTTTTATGGATGTTTCATGACAGATCATTAATTAAGTCCATTTCCAGTCTGGAGCTGAGGCAGAGCTGAATATCCCCAGCTTCCAATCACTGCCATCACCCAGGGAATAGCAAGGGATTTAGCAGGTCAGTGTCAGGAACCAGGGCCAAAGACTATCAGAACAAAAGATGCTGCTGGTGCTCTTATCACTTAGGAAATTACAAGGGTTTTAGCAGCTCTGCTCCAGGAACTAGAGGCAGATATATATATATTCGGTTATCTCATAGGGCGTTAGCCCGACTTATGGGACAAAAGTCAGCTCTCAGGTCATAGTTATTATATGATTGTTTAACAAAAACCCTTTACCAATGAATTGGGTGGTTGGGAGACTTCTGAGAAATTCTGGAAGAGCAGGATTTCACCCTGTGATAAATCTTCCATTGAAGAAGCTCTTTGTTTAGTGTCCTAGAACCTAGAATGTAGGAGCTTGTTTGGGACCCACATCCAAGTCACCAATTTCCAGGCTGCAGAACCTACCTTCTGTTTTTGCAGGTTAAGAGGTGCTAGGTGTTCCCTCTTCCTATGGTGGTTTTTTTTATCTTCCCTTCCATCTGTTGTTTCTCAGGTATGACCAATGCCTCTGTGCACCTGGTAATCTGTGCCCTGCTGGGTTTGGGTGGCAAGGAAGGAAGCTCTGCTGTGACCTCAGTACAAAGACCGCACTGTTCCTCCCTCACTGCGCCTGTGACCCCGCTTACCCGGGACACGTCGACTCACAAGGTGGTTTCTCATGTTTCCTCCTTGGTTTCTGTTGGTCACAGCTCCTTTTGGTGATAAGCCTCAAAGGGCCATGTTTGGTGCAGGCAGGACCAGAGGTGATTGGACCCAGAGCCAGACTCAGCTTCCCGAGTTTGGAGGGTAGGGGAGCTTCAGCCTGTCTCCACCTCCCTCGGGAAGGACCCACTGAGAAGGTGCCACCACATGCTTTGCAGCTGCACTTGTACAGGCCAGGATGACCCACTTACCTAGTTTAGAACCATCCAGAGCCTTTCTTGGATGGAACAATGTGTGTTTTACCTGGGCAGAGGTAATGTTGTTTTCTCTGTAACATTCATGTCTTTCCGTATTTATTTTCGTATTTATTTATTTTTTAAAATTTTATTTTTATTTATTCATGAGAGACAGAGAGAGAGAGAGAGGCAGAGACACAGGCAGTGGGAGAAGCAGGTTCCATTCAGGAAGCCCGACGTGCGTCTGGATCCTGGGTCTCCAGGATCACACCTTGGGCTGCAGGCAGCACTAAACCACTGTGCCACCAGGGCTGCCCCCATATTTATTTTTTTAAATTGTAATAAAACATACATGAAAATACCATTTTAGCCACTTGTAAGCGTGCAGTTCAGTGATGTGAAGGACATTCACGTGGTTGTGCAGCCATCACCACCATCCTTCTCCAGAACTTTTCATCTTCCTAAATGATAATTCTGTCCCCACTGAACACTGACTCCCCACTTCCCCTCCCCAGCCCCTGGCAGCCACCCTCATAACTCTTGGTCTCTATGATCTTTCTGTCCCTAGGTACCTCATATGAGCGGAATCACACAGCATCTGTGACTGGCTTATTTCACATAGCAGAATGTCCTCAAGCTTCAGCCATGTTACGGCACATGACAGGATTACCTTCCTTTTGAAGGCTGAATAATATTCCATGTACATATAGAGAATGCATTTTACTTCTCTGTCTACTGAGGGATACTTGGCTATAGCTTTAACAAACATTTTCTGAGCACCAATGATGTATCAGGCATGATGTTTGCTCCTGGAGATAAGATTGTTATTGAAGTAGATGAGGAGGTCCCCGCCCAGGGGTGAAGAAGCACTTAATAATAATGGCCAAAAGTAATGGCAGTTTCTTTCAAGTTCATAGACACACCATTGGCTATTCCCAATTTATGTATTGTCCACAAATTTTAATACCACCTTTGGCACCTCATTTAAAAAATGAGTAGCAGAGGGGCACCTGGGTGGCTCAGGGGATTAAGCTTCCAACTCTTGATTTCGGCTCATGTCCTGATCTCAGGGTCCTGAGATTGAGCCCCTGAGTCAGGCTCCACGCACAGCAAGGAATCTACTTAGGATTCTCTCTCTCTCCCTCCCTCTGCCCCTCCCCCTCTCTAAAATAAATAAATCTTTTTTTAAAAAAGTGAATAAGTAGAAATATTAATAGAAAAGCTTGCAGGGGGAGGGGCAAGATGGCGGAGGAGTAGGGTCCCCAAGTCACCTGTCCTCAACAAATTACCTAGAAAACCATCCAATCATCCTGAAAATCTACGAATTCGGCCTGAGATTTAAAGAGAGACCAGCTGGAACGCTACAGAGAGAAGAGTTCGCGCTTCTATCCAGGTAGGAAGACGGGGAAAAAGAAATAAAGAAACAAAAGGCCTCCGAGGGGGAGGGGCCCCGCGAGGAGCCGGGCTGAGGCCGGGGGAGTGTCCCCAGGACAGGAGAGCCCCGTCCCGGAGGAGCAGGAGCTGCACCGACCTTCCCCGCGGAAAGGCCTCCCGGGGAATTGGAGCAGGATCCCCAGAAAGGCGGGGACGCCCTCGGGCTCCCTGGGACAGTAACAGAGGAACTGCGCCCCGGGAGAGTGCGCCGAGCTCCCTAAGGGCTGCAGCGCTCGGCGGGACCCGGAGCAGCTCGGAGGGGCTCGGGCGGCGGCTCCGCGGAGGGGGCTGCGGGGCTCCGGGAGCAGCTCAGGCGGCGGCTCGGGCGGAGGAAGAAGCTCCGCGCGGAGGGGGCGGCGCGGCTCCGGGAACAGCTCGGAGGGGCTCGGGCGGCGGCTCCGCGGAGGGGGCTGCGGGGCGGGAGCGCGAATCCAACAGCGCAGGCCCCGGAGCACAGGGCGCCGGGACACAGCCCAGGATCCGGCCTCCCCCGGGACAGGCAGAGGCCGGGAGGGTCCAGGACAGCAAGGACGCTCCTGCCCCGAGCTGAGCAGATCAGCGGCCCCGCCCGGGAGCCCCCAGGCCCTGCAGACGGAGAGCCCCGGAGCTACTGCGGGGGCTGACTCCAGGGCTCCAGAGCTGCCCCCGCCACTGTGGCTTCCTCCCGGGGCCTCACGGGGTGAACAACCCCCCACTGAGCCCTGCACCAGGCAGGGGCAGAGCAGCTCCCCCAAGTGCTAACACCTGAGAATCAGCACAGCAGGCCCCTCCCCCAGAAGACCAGCGAGACGGACCAGTTCCAGGGGAAGTCAAGGGACTTAAAGTATACAGAATCGGAAGATACTCCCCGGTGGTTTTTGTTGTTGTTGTTGTTGTTGTTGTTTTGTTTTTGTTTTTGTTTTGTTTTTGTTTTTTTTTGTTTTGTTTTGTTTTGTGCTTTTTTTTCTTTCTTCTTGATTTCTGATTGCTTCCCCCACCCCACCCCACCTTTTTTTTTCTTTTTTCTCCTTCCTTTCTTTCTTTTTCTTCTCTTTTTCCCTTTTTTTCTTCTTTCTCTTTTTTCTTTTTCTCTTTTCTTTCCGTCTGTCTCTTTTTCTCCTTTTCCCAATACAACTTGTTTTTGGCCACTCTGCACTGAGCAAAATGACTAGAAGGAAAACCTCACCTCAAAAAAAAAGAATCAGAAACAGCCCTCTCTCCCACAGAGTTACAAAATATGGATTACAATTCAATGTCAGAAAGCCAATTCAGAAGCACTATTTTACAGCTACTGGTGGCTCTAGAAAAAACCATAAAGGACTCAAGAGACTTCATGACTGCAGAATTTAGATCCAATCAGGCAGAAATTAAAAATCAATTAAATGAGATGCAATCCAAGCTAGAAGTCCTAACGACGAGGGTTAACGAGGTGGAAGAACGAGTGAGTGACATAGAAGACAAGTTGATGGCAAAGAGGGAAACTGAGGAAAAAAGAGACAAGCAATTAAAAGATCATGAGGATAGATTAAGGGAAATAAATGACAGCCTGAGGAAGAAAAACCTATGTTTAATTGGGGTTCCTGAGGGCGCTGAAAGGGCCAGAGGGCCAGAATATGTATTTGAACAAATCCTAGCTGAAAACTTTCCTAATCTGGGAAGGGAAACAGGCATTCAGATCCAGGAAATAGAGAGATCCCCCCCTAAAATCAACAAAAACCGTTCAACACCTCGACATTTAATAGTGAAGCTTGCAAATTCCAAAGATAAGGAGAAGATCCTTAAAGCAGCAAGAGAAAAAAAGTCCCTGACTTTTATGGGGAGGAATATTAGGGTAACAGCAGACCTCTCCACAGAGACCTGGCAGGCCAGAAAGGGCTGGCAGGATATATTCAGGGTCTTAAATGAAAAGAACATGCAACCAAGAATACTATATCCAGCAAGGCTTTCATTCAAAATGGAAGGAGAGATAAAGAGCTTCCAAGACACGCAGGAACTGAAAGAATATGTAACCTCCAAACCAGCTCTGCAAGAAATTTTAAGGGGGACTCTTAAAATTCCCCTTTAAGAAGAAGTTCAGTGGAACAATCCACAAAAACAAGGACTGAATAGATACGATGACACTAAACTCATATCTATCAATAGTAACTCTGAATGTGAGCGGGCTTAATGACCCCATCAAAAGGCACAGGGTTTCAGACTGGATAAAAAAGCAGGACCCATCTATTTGCTGTCTACAAGAGACTCATTTTAGACAGAAGGACACCTACAACCTGAAAATAAAAGGTTGGAGAACCATTTACCATTCAAATGGTCCTCAAAAGAAAGCAGGGGTTGCCATCCTTATATCAGATAAATTAAAATTTACCCCAAAGACTATAGTGAGAGATGAAGAGGGACACTATCTCATACTCAAAGGATCTATCCAACAAGAGGACTTAACAATCCTCAATATATATGCCCCGAATGTGGGAGCTGCCAAATATTTAAACCAATTAATAACCAAACTGAAGAAATACTTTGATAATAATACACTTATACTTGGTGACTTCAATCTAGCTCTTTCTACCCTCGATAGGTCTTCTAAGCACAACATATCCAAAGAAATGAGAGCTTTAAATGATACACTGGACCAGATGGATTTCACAGATATCTACAGAACTTTACATCCAAACTCAACTGAATACACATTCTTCTCAAGTGCACATGGAACTTTCTCCAGAATAGACCACATACTGGGTCACAAATCGGGTCTGAACCGATACCAAAAGATTGGGATAGTCCCCTGTATATTCTCAGACCATAATGCCTTGAAATTAGAACTTAATCACAACAAGAAGTATGGAAGGACCACAAACACGTGGAGGTTAAGGACCATCCTGCTAAAAGATGAAAAGGTCAACCAGGAAATTAAGGAAGAATTAAAAAGATTCATGGAAACTAATGAGAATGAAGATACAACCGTTCAAAATCTTTGGGATGCAGCAAAAGCAGTACTGAGGGGGAAATACATCACAATACAAGCATCCATTCAAAAACTGGAAAGATCTCAAATTCAAAAGCTCACCTTACACATAAAGGAACTAGAGAAAAAGCAACAAATAGACCCCACCCCCAGCAGAAGAAGACAGTTAATCAAAATTCGAGCAGAACTCAATGATATCGAGACCAAAAGAACTGTGGAACAGATCAACAGAACCAGGAGTTGGTTCTTTGAAAGAATTAATAAGATAGATAAACCATTAGCCAACCTTATTAAAAAGAAGAGAGAGAAGACTCAAATTAATAAAATCATGAATGAGAAAGGAGAGATCACTACCAACACCAAGGAAATACAAACGATTTTAAAAACATATTATGAACAGCTGTATGCCAATAAATTAGGAAATCTAGAAGAAATGGACGCATTCCTGGAAAGCCACAAACTACCAAAACTGGAGCAGGAAGAAATAGAAAACCTGAACAGGCCAATAACCAGGGAGGAAATTGAAGCAGTCATCAAAAACCTCCCAAGACACAAGAGTCCAGGGCCAGATGGCTTCCCAGGGGAATTCTATCAAACGTTTAAAGAAGAAATCATACCTATTCTACTAAAGCTGTTTGGAAAGATAGAAAGAGATGGAGTACTTCCAAATTCGTTCTATGAGGCCAGCATCACCTTAATTCTGAAACCAGACAAAGACCCCACCAAAAAGGAGAATTACAGACCAATATCCCTGATGAACATGGATGCAAAAATTCTCAACAAGATACTAGCCAATAGGATCCAACAACACATTAAGAAAATTATTCACCATGACCAAGTAGGATTTATCCCTGGGACACAAGGCTGGTTCAACACTCGTAAAACAATCAATGTGATTCATCATATCAGCAAGAGAAAAACCAAGAACCATATGATACTCTCATTAGATGCAGAGAAAGCATTTGACAAAATACAGCATCCATTCCTGATCAAAACCCTTCAGAGTGTTGGGATAGAGGGAACTTTCCTCGACATCTTAAAGGCCATTTACGAAAAGCCCACAGCAAATATCATTCTCAATGGGGAAGCGCTGGGAGCCTTTCCCCTAAGATCAGGAACAAGACAGGGATGTCCACTCTCACCACTGCTGTTCAACATAGTTCTGGAAGTCCTCGCCTCAGCAATCAGACAACAAAAAGACATTAAAGGCATTCAAATTGGCAAAGAAGAAGTCAAACTCTCCCTCTTCGCCGATGACATGATACTCTACATAGAAAACCCAAAAGCCTCCACCCCAAGATTGCTAGAACTCATACAGCAATTTGGTAGTGTGGCAGGATACAAAATCAATGCCCAGAAATCAATGGCATTTCTATACACTAACAATGAGACTGAAGAAAGAGAAATTAAGGAGTCAATCCCATTTACAATTGCACCCAAAAGCATAAGATACCTAGGAATAAACCTAACCAAAGAGGTAAAAGATCTATATCCTAAAAACTATAGAACACTTCTGAAAGAAATTGAGGAAGACAGAAAGAGATGGAAAAATATTCCATGCTCATGGATTGGCAGAATTAATATTGTAAAAATGTCAATGTTACCCAGGGCAATTTATACGTTTAATGCAATCCCTATCAAAATACCATGGACTTTCTTTAGAGAGTTAGAACAAATTATTTTAAGATTTGTGTGGAATCAGAAAAGACCCCGAATAGCCAGGGGCATTTTAAAAAAGAAAACCATAGCTGGGGGCATCACAATGCCAGATTTCAGGTTGTACTACAAAGCTGTGGTCATCAAGACAGTGTGGTACTGGCACAAAAACAGACACACAGATCAATGGAACAGAATAGAGAACCCAGAAGTGGACCCTCAACTTTATGGTCATCTAATATTCGATAAAGGAGGAAAGACTATCCATTGGAAGAAAGACAGTCTCTTCAATAAATGGTGCTGGGAAAATTGGACATCCACATGCAGAAGAATGAAACTGGACCACTCTCTTTCACCATACACAAAGATAAACTCAAAATGGATGAGAGATCTAAATGTGAGACAAGAGTCCATCAAAATCATAGAAGAGAACACAGGCAACACCCTCTTTGAACTCGGCCACAGTAACTTCTTGCAAGATACATCCACAAAGGCAAAAGAAACAAAAGCAAAAATGAACTATTGGGACTTCATCAAGATAAGAAGCTTTTGCACAGCAAAGGATACAGTCAACAAAACTAAAAGACAACCTACAGAATGGGAGAAGATATTTGCAAATGACATATCAGATAAAGGGCTAGTTTCCAAAATCTATAAAGAACTTATTAAACTCAACACCAAAGAAACAAACAATCCAATCATGAAATGGGCAAAAGACATGAAGAGAAATCTCACAGAGGAAGACATGGCCATGGCCAACATGCACATGAGAAAATGCTCTGCATCACTTGCCATCAGGGAAATACAAATCAAAACCACAATGAGATACCACCTCACACCAGTGAGAATGGGGAAAATTAACAAGGCAGGAAACAACAAATGTTGGAGAGGATGCGGAGAAAAGGGAACCCTCTTACACTGTTGGTGGGAATGTGAACTGGTGCAGCCACTCTGGAAAACTGTGTGGAGGTTCCTCAAAGAGTTAAAAATAGACCTGCCCTACGACCCAGCAATTGCACTGTTGGGGATTTACCCCAAAGATTCAGATGCAATGAAACGTCGGGACACCTGCACCCCGATGTTTCTATCAGCAATGGCCACAATAGCCAAACTGTGGAAGGAGCCTCGGTGTCCATCGAAAGATGAATGGATAAAGAAGCTGTGGTTTATGTATACAATGGAATATTCCTCAGCCATTAGAAACGACAAATACCCACCATTTGCTTCAACGTGGATGGAACTGGAGGGTATTATGCTGAGTGAAATAAGTCAATCGGAGAAGGACAAACAGTGTATGTTCTCATTAATTTGGGGAATATAAATAATAGTGAAAGGGAATATAAAGGAAGGGAGAAGAAATGTTGGGAAATATCAGGAAGGGAGACAGAACATAAAGACTCCTAACTCAGGGAAACGAACTAGGGGTGGTGGAAGCGGGGAGGAGGGCGGGTGTTGGAGGGGAATGGGTGACGGGCACTGAGGTGGACACTTGACGGGATGAGCACTGGGTGTTTTTCTGTATGTTGGTAAATTGAACACCAATAAAAATTAATTAAAAAGAAAAAAAAAAAGAAAAGCTTGCAAATCATTGTATGCAGTTTAAATCTTTGAGAGGTTGCTCCCAACAGTAAGTTTAAATCACAGCTATAAGATGGTTGTGCTTATCACTAGCTGTACTTCGTAGCTACAGTGACAAGAATAGCTATGTCATTATTTCTCAGTGTTCCATGAATACACGGCAGGAGTTTCTGGTTTCCTGTGCTGTTCCAGGGTAGCAGACCTCGAGCACCTGGCCACAGGTTTCCAAGGACACTGTGTTTCCCTTGTGCTTCTGCACCCCACTCATCTATTTTCCTCTTGCTGCTGCTGTGTGTTTTTACTTTGCAACCATCTCATTAAACTGCACATTTTAAACATGTTCTGTTCTGTTTGCCACCATACCCTGTGATGTGTCTTCTTTACCATGGATGGTTGCTCTGCGGATTTCTGAATGTGTGAAAAGTGCCCTGCCTTAGACAGAGGGCAGGCAGGAGCCTGCAAGAACCCCTGGTGAGGATGGAGCTCCAGCAAAGCTTCCCGAGATGCTGTGTATCCTTATATAGTTTTATACATTTACACATTTGGTTGCTGAATTGTTCTAGATCCCCCTCTTGTGGGCCATCTATGAAATAAAACACATCAATTATTTCTCATAGGTGTGATGAAGAATCTTGCAGATTACAAGGAATCAATTTCTGTGAAACCTATCAGTTGAATAGGACCTTTGCTTTTATTATGAAATGCTGCAAACCCATAAAATGCACGTAGAGAATAATATGAAAATACCCATGCACCCCCACACCAGCTTTATGAAATCTTAACATTGTCTTGTATATTTACTGTAAATCTTTTCAAAAAATAAAATAGAGGGGATCCCTGGGTGGCTCAGCAGTTTGGCGCCTGCCTTTGGCCCAGGGCGTGATCCTGGAGTCCCAGGATCAAGTCCCGCGGGGGGCTCCGGGCATGGAGCCAGCTTCTCCCTCCTCCTGTGTCTCTGCCTCTCTCTCTCTCTCTCTATGTCTATTAAAAATAAATAAATCTTAAAAAAAATAAAAAAATAAAATAGAAATGTTGAGGGCCCCTGTAGACCTCCCATCCTGCACACGCCTCCTCCCCCAGACACCTGTTACTTTGATATGGTATTTATGACTCCCACACATATTTTTGTATTTCTCTACATATATGTCTGTTAATACAATACAAACCATTGTTTTCCACTTTCTCAACTTTATGAGGATGCTCTTACACTGGGTGTGTTCTTTTACAATCTGTTCTCTCTCAGTGCTTTATGGTTGAAGTTTATCCTTGTGGCTCCAATTGTCTCATTTTCCTCTCCTGTATAGTTCAAAAAAATTTTATTTTTATTTGAGAGAGAGGGAGCATGAACAGGGTGGAGGGAGGGGTAGAGGGAGAGGCAGACTCCCCGCTGAGCAGAGAGCACAATGTGGGATTTGATCCTAGGACCCCAGGATCATGACCTGAGTCAAAGGCAGATGCTTCACCGACTGAGCCACCCAGGCGTCCCTCTCCTGAATATTTTTGATCCAAGAATACCACAATAGATTTATTTACCAGTTCTTTTATTCTGGGATAATTAGGTTGTTTTGAATTTTCCCCACAACAAACAGTGCCGTACCCAGTATTCCTGGAACACAAATATGCATTTCTCTAGAGTACGTCCTAAGGACGGATTGCTGGGTCATTGTGCTTGGGGCATACGTGCAACTTTTCTCTCTTGCCAAAGAGCTCTTGGAAAGATTGCTGCACTAGGTACTTCCCCCCCAACCCCAATTTCCTCCCTCTCATCTGCCAGCAGCAGTCAGGTGGAAGGAGCAATTCCCACCATTAACTGAGCCTTGGCATGAATTTTCTCTTTTAGGTAAGGACAACAATCTTCTGAGGCAGGCATTAGCATGTTTACAAGAAACCAGAGGGGTCCAGGAATCCGCCTGAGGCCACAAAGATAACAAGCAGTAGAGCAACACTAAACCTGCCCCAGAGCAGTGCTGCAAAGGCCTGTAAAGATTCAGCCTGGGGGGTAGAGAGGGATGGGGGGGCGGGGGACACGGACACGAACTCCCCTCCCAAGGCAGCCTGTCTGCAGGGCTGCTGATAGCTGAGAGAAGGAAGGATACGCTATCTAATTTTTGTAATTATGAAAGTCAGCATACATACACAAGGGCATATTTAACATTAATGTATAAGTAAGGAGAAACGATAACATGAACCTAGATACCTAAGGGAGGAAAAACATGTCACTGTTAGAAAATTATATTGGAAAACTTTATTTTTCAAATTACGCATTAGCTTTCCTTTTAATTACTCGGAATCAGCTATCATTTCATGATGGAAACCTGCTTTCCCTAAACTTAGTGTAGCTGACTTCAATCCTGGGGATCATATGAATACAATATAGTCCTTGGAGGTGCAGAGGAACCTATTACTAGATGTGACAGCCTGGTGGCCGACTGGAAGCAAAGAGAAAAAAACAAAACAAAACAAAAATGAGAGTCGGATAAAATAAGAGGAGACAAGGGAAACGTATTCTCTACTCTACAGCTGCTCTCTGGCTCAGCCCCCGGAAGAGCTGCACATCATGTCTTGTCTCTTGGCTTTGCACGCTTTCTAAAGAAACTTCCCCCTTTTATTTTAAGTAAGAGAAGGACTTAGGTATTCCAGCATCAGCAGAGCCTGATATTTCATCCAAGTTCGGACATCTACTTCCAGGAGAAAAATGCTAGGATGCTTGTCTGCTTTTGTTTGGGGTTTAGCCTATATAGTTTACAAAAATATGTTCACTGTAGATCCGAGTGTTTAATGTCTACTTGATGTGAAAAGAAAATGACACCCGAAACACAACAGCCAGAGCAAACCAGAAGTGAATGTTAATGAGTGTTACAGGAAGTCGACAGGAAGCCAGACGTGTGGGTATGGAAGTGAAAAACTTTTCAAAAAGCACATCAAGAACATAGCAGGTGAGGTAGGTAGTTTTCTTAGCACAAGTCAAAGAATATAAATCACTTTGTGTACTTTTCCCCTAATTTTTTTTGTGTGGTAAAATACATATGACATGAAATTTATCATATTGGTCATTTTGGGTATAAAGCTCAGGGATATAAAATACATTATAAATCACCATCTCCTCCATCCATCTCCAGAACTCTCATTTTGTAAAACTGTACCTGTCCCTCCCCCAGCCTCTGGCAAGCACCATTCTACTTTCTTTATGATTTTGACTACTCTACACATGTAAGTGGAATCATGCAGTACTTGTCTTTTTATGTCTGTCTTCTTTCTTTTTTTAAAAAAAGATTTTATTTATTTATTTATACATGAGAGACACACACAGAGAGAGACAGAGACACAGGCAGAGGGAGAAGTAGGCTCCCTGCGGGAAGCCCAATGCAGAACTTGATCCCAGGACTCCGGGATCAGGACCTGAGCTGAAGGTAGATGCTCAACCACTGAGCCACCCAGGTGCCCCTATGTCTGGCTTATTTCATTTAGCATAACATCCTCAAGATTCATCCATGTCGTAGCAATGTCAGAATGTCCTTTCTTTCTAAGGTTGAATAAGATTCCACCGTGTGTGGACAGCGCCTTTTGCTTATTCATTCATCCATTGATGGACACTTGGATTACTTCCACGTTTAAGCTACTTTGAATAATGCTGTATAAAAAGATTCTTGTTTGCCATGTGAACCAAGCTACCAACATCAAAAGTGTCCAAATAAGCTATTTCTCATTAAATTATTAATATTCTGAATAACTAACCTAGGGCCCTAGAATGTATGTGATTATCATCTTTAGAGCATCTTTGGCAGATGTTCTTGGCATCTCAGAACCAAAGATTATTATTTTGTTTTGTTTTGTCTTTAATTAACTGAAGATGAAACTGGTTGTTCACTCAAGAGGCCACTGATTAACTACCAAAAGCAGTTTTGGTATTATTTTTCCAGGAGAGCTGGTCTTGTTTGGCCAAACCTATCAATAGAATTTGAACCAATGCTTCGAACAATGTCTTCTTTCCTGTTGGAGCTATGACCCACTCTAGGATAGAGACTACAGATTATTTTTCTGTATCCCCATGTAGCCTACCAGGGTCTCAGGACACAGTGCCTTCAGATTCTGTAACTGGGGGGTAGGTACCTAAAGATAAAATATAATCTTCCCCCAAAGCCAAATATTCACATTTCGTCATTGCTTGCACATATTGGATATTAGCCAAAAGAAGGTCTCTGCCTGACATTTATTACCAGATTTTCCCTCCTTGCCAACTCTACATCCTCAGCCCTGGACCCACATTAATTCCCCACACTCTAAGACAGCACATCACTAATTTCTAGACGGAACCTCTCAAATCACAACCCACTTGTAAGTTCCTAAGATAACTGTCCATTTCCATGAGAGAAGCTTACTACTGGCTACTGAGGGAAATGCTATTTGGACCCTGAGATGGGCAAACCCAAAAGATGGTTGCAGTGGATGCTTTGAATGGTTGGGAACCACAGTGGATAGGGACCGGGTTCTCCTGAAGGGATCTTAGGACAACGAAGAGCATAGGTTGGCAAATTTGATCAATAGTATAGGGAGGAATTTCAAGGTAAGAGGAATATATAGGGGAGGTTTGTATGCCTTTGTCACTGGAGCAAAGAAGCAGTCAGAAGAGAGGTTTTAGATGAATGAGCCCAATTGGGCTGATGGGAGGAAGCCAGGCAGGGCTGAGACTAAGGTTACTTCATTAATTTTTAATTCTCCTTTTCCTTCCTCCTTCCTTCTGTTTCCTTTTTACCCCCAAAGATATTCACATTTTGGCATTACTTACCAATTTCTTTGTCTTAGGAGCTCAGGATTATCTGAGGATTTATTTGGGGGTGGGAGTAGTGTCTACCAGCTCCTATCACGTTAGGTCCAGCATCATGGAGCAGAGAGACAAACTAGTCTGGGACCCTCTCCTCCAAGTGCTTACAATCCTCAAAAATACTTGGGATGATATGCAATAAATTGGCAAATTTTACACTCAAATATTTTTCCTATTATCTTTCGATTTGCATTTCTTGTTTCTGTTTCTCTGCCCTTTGCTTTTTGTTTTGTTTGGTTTTGGTTTTTTTCCTGCCCTTTGTTTTAAACATGGTTTTTATCCCTCAGAAGACACGGGCCCAGAAAGAAGATGGTTCTCCTGGCTCTCAGTTTGAAGTTTTAACCTATCATAAGAAAGGTAAGAGACGTTTCCCTTTCCTTTCTCAAACTAAAACTCAGGGCTGCTTTGTTTCTCCTTGTAATTGTTTCATTAAAATGAACACGGATAAAACTTGTCTGCTAATGTGAAAGAAAACTTGCACTGTTTCAGCCTCCAAATTTCTTTTTATCCGTAGGGAAGGTTCCAGGCTTTCTGTGTACTCCCATGGAACTGACCTCCACTGTCACAAATGCACCTCGTCTCCCTCCCCCCCCCAACATTGCTTCCCCCTCTGCAAATTTTTATCTTCCTCCTCTAAACCTCCTCTCTTCAGCATCTACCAGCTATCTGCCTAGTGTCATGACTTTGTTCTATGCCTTTTGTTTTGTTCTGTTGCATTATCTTTTCCCCTTGGGTTCTGGCAAATGTGCCTCCTGACTCTTGGTTCAGGATACCAGGCTATAGCAACGCAATACACTTTTTATCTTGTATCTTCCCCTAATTTCTCATATGATTATTCTGTCTCCCTTAAGCAACTCCTGGGTAGCACCATGACTTCTATGTCCTTTGTGCCTATAGAAGAAATGCTGGAAGTCTAACATGTTCTCTGTTCCCTCATTCCTGGCCCTCCAGGAAGAACCCAACTTACCCGCCCCCCCACACACACTTTGAAGCAAATGTCTGATCCCAGGCAAAACAGAGTCAGTCTCCTCAGTGGGGAGGAAGGTCACATCTGCTCAGACACGTTCAAAAGACATTTCACAAACATTTGGGTGAACTCATGTACTAATATCTAAATATGGGTAATATAGAGTAAAAACTTAAAAGGCAGCCAAACAACACTTTGGCTCATCTTTGAGTCCCTTGAGGTGTTCTGAAAGCTTCTTTTTCTCACCTTGATTTCAAAAAAGCTAAAAATGAGACCTAGCTTAGATTTTGCCCAAGATGAGGCTTTTCCTATTTCCTTGGCTGAGGAATGAGAATGAGGATTCTAAGGCTTTCTGAAAGGACTCAGTGAACTCTAGAAGTCCTGGATTCCACCTGCTGCTTAGAGTTTCCAGGCAGGGGGCTCTGGCTGCTGGCAATGCCCTGTGTGATGTCACAGGGCTTTGTGACACCCTTGATGTTGTGTCTTGTATAATACCACACAGGCAGGGCAGCCCAGCACAATCAAGTACTTGCTCAGAATCCAGGCACCACAAATCAACCATCCAGAAAGAAAACTCGTCTTTTCACATCATTCAACCTAGAGTCCTGCCTAATTTCACCTGTGACTCAGTTTAAGCAAGTTATCAACTACAGAACAGCCAATGTCTTAATGGTAGGTGGGGGGAGCTGGGTGTGCTGAAAAGTGGGAACAACGTGGGTGGGGTGGAGGGGTCCTTCCACCCGGAATCAATGGAAACAGCACATCAAAGTACTGAATCTTGAAAGGAATGCTGGCTCTGGGGATTAGGATTAAGAGGACCTGATTTTTTTAAGAAGAGATTATGGCTACCAGGCTGGACTATGTTAATCTGGAGGTATTATAATGGGCATTATAATGATGTCAGTTCTTGAAAATCTGATTATTTATAATTTAGTTGTGACATCATCTAAAGCATAGCCTGTTTGCCTGGCTCTGAAAACTCACACTTTAAAACAAATTCAATGGCTGAATCCAAATTTAGTTTAGGGTTTCAGTTTTTCAGTGTGTATGTGTGTGTGTTCATTTGGTGGGAGTGGGGGTGGGGACAGGGGGAGAGATGAGGTGCATATTCCAGACTACCAGGAAGAGCTCTGCTTTAAAAAGCCGTAGTGGGAGGCAGAACATAAAGACTCCTAACTCAGGGAAACGAACTAGGGGTGGTGGAAGGGGAGGAGGGCGGGTGTTGGAGGGGAAGGGGTGACGGGCACTGAGGTGGACACTTGACGGGATGAGCACTGGGTGTTTTTCTGTATGTTGGTAAATTGAACACCAATAAAAATTAATTAAAAAAAAAAAAAGCCGTAGTGTAAGAAAACTGCCATCAGTAAAATTAAAAAAAAAAAAATTGGGCAAGGGTCATTTTCCTAAGTGTCCACATGTAGAGAATTTCCTCCAAATTTTCTGAATATAGTAGAATCCTCCTAGAGAATAGGGATGTATTTCCTTATGCAGCAGTAACCCTATAATGAACCCACATGCGTATGTTATCTATTCAATTTGGGGGACTCCCCTTGCTTACTTTCTTCCTTAGTTTCTAATTGCTTTTGGTATTTGGTGGAAATTAAAACAGTCTCAGCATGTGACATTGAATCAGAGGAAGCCACAGTAAGAAGTTAGCCAGCTCCATTCTCTTCCCACTCATTTCAATCCAAGCATTTCCCCCAGTTAGAGGCCACCTTCTCCTCTACACATTTGACACTGTCTTTGCATACACAAAGATTTTTGTGTGTTTGTTTTAAGATGTTATTTATTTGAAAGAGAGAAAGAGAGCATGAGCAAGGGGAGAGGCAAAGGGAGAGGGTGAAGCAAACTCCTCAATGAGCAGGGAGCCTCACCTAGGGCGTGATCCCAGGACCCTGAGATCATGAGCTGAACTGAAGGCAGATGCCTAACCGACTGAGCCACCCAGGTGCCCCAAAAGATTCGTCTTTAAAGTGTCCAATCAAGGAGCCTTCACTGTGCAATGAAGATCTTTGTCAGGATGTTAAAGCCTATGTCTTGGGGGAATCGAATATTCCAGTAGGAATAAATGCCCAATCCAGTTTTATACCTCCACCCTTCATCTAAGATCCTCAGGATGCAGCCCATGCAAAGGCCCCTGATTCCACTGGATCGTGATGTCTTGGGGGTGGTTCTGCAATTCCTTGGGAACAGTCTCTTTCCTTCCTGGGCAGGGCCCAGCATCTTTCCAGCCAGGCTATGCTGTAACTTGACCCTACTTATTGATCTCGTGGCCAGGAGAGGACTGGGGTGGGGGTGAGGGGCAACCCAGCAGGAGGGCATGTGTTTGCCTGTGAAGCATCCTCAAGCAGAGGAGCAGAGCTGGGCTTTAACAGGGTGAATGGGCCATTTCTACAGGTCCAGAGGCTGGGTCCCCGGTGGCTCTGCACCCACACCCCCCCATCCCGAGTTTTCATGCCTCCTCATTCCCTGGACAGGAGATTAGCCAGGACTGAGAAGTCACCTTCCCTGGAGTACAGCTGCCCTCACCACCAGGCCCTGCACACAGCTCTCAGCTTTCACTGCCCTTCCCACATAGGAGATGAGTCTCTTTAGGTGTCGCTAAGGAGGCCAGGTTGACATGTTGCCATCAAAGGGTGACTAGTCACCCTCAGCCTTTCGTGGCCTTTCTCAAATGCATCCATAGCATCCGACAGCAACCATTTCGATTCCACAGTTTTTATATTTGCTTCTACCTACCCCCATCTCTCAAATGTGCTGTCCAGAATGTTCCTCTCCACCAGTATTCCATCCCACTTCCCTTCCAGTGAAGTTGTACCAGGCACATCGCTGCAGCCAGCTGGCGGCCACCAGAGCACCGCCTTCCCACCAGCAGTGGGGTCCTCAGGGCCAGCTGATAGAGGTGACTCAGCCTCAAACCCCTATCGGTGTCTGTGCCCCAGGACTACTCCCACTGCCAACTGTTGTCGCTCCAGTTCCTTAGGAAGCAGACTCCGATTCTGAGGTTGGCCTGCAGATACTTGATTGGCATGGGTTTGGGGGAGGATACCTGCGAGTGAAGGGAATGGGTAGTGTCAACCTTAAAAACAAAACAACCAGTTATTGTACCGGGAAAAAAAATGAGCTTATTTGAGGAAAGGCAGAGAACTGCAACCCAGGACAAGGAAGCTACAGCAAAACCTAAGGCCAGTCTACAGAACAAACAGAAGAATGTTTTTTACAGAATAAAGGAGAAGTGGAGAAGGAAGACAGGTGGTAGTAAACAAAAAGTCCATTGGAGTCAACTGGAGTTCCAAGTATAGTGGCTGGGCTGTGACTGTCCCTCATTGGTTGAGCTGTGACTTTCCCTCATTGTTTGGGCCGTGACTGTCCCTCGTTGGCTGGGCTGTTGCTGGAGGAGGAGGAAACTATCCTTCCTCTTGCTGGGATAGTAAAATGATAATAATAGATGCCTCTGTTTCTGTTGGGTCTGCAGTCTACAAGGAGACATGAGAACATGAGAGCCCCCCACCCCCGCCCCTCCTGACTCCCTTCTAAAGGAGATTTCCTTTTATTTGTCTTCCTAAGAGAAAGGGGCTAGACTGCAATGTGATTGCAAGAGGGACCTCTGTCTGTCCCATGGGCAGCTCTGAGCTGGGTAGGCCTTCAGAGTCATCCCAAGTTGAAACAAGGCAGTTGGGCTCATCAGCCAGTCTTTAAACATGAGTTCCCTTGGGAAGGAGGAACTTTGGGCAAAGCAGCTTGCCCCACCAAGGGTAACTCTGGTGAAGGGATGTGGCCATGTGCCAGTACTCCAGGCAGTAGGGAGAATGGGGGCCCCAGCCCCGGGGGCTGATCTGGTGGCACCACACAGCACCACTGCATATGACGTTGTACCCAGGTGTGTTCAGGTGTGTTTAGGGGGCAAGGTGTTGCCCAGGTGGTTTGATACCATGGAATTGTTGAGAGTATTGGGTTCTGTGGGGTAGGCTGTGTCTCTACTGTGGACAAGAGCAGAGAGAGCTAGATCATGTATGCAAACTTGTTCCTAGTACAACCCTAAGGTCAAAAATGTGGAAGCCAGACTCTCCTCCAGTAAGAAAAATGGGATAAAAATAGGAGACAGTACAACATGGTCAGACGCCAGGAAGACACTTGGAAGAATCAGAATATGAGGAGGACCCACCCCAGAGAGTCCTAGAGAGAGGGTGTTGCTGGAGAGCTCAAGGCTCCTATGTTTGATTCCCTCTCCTTGGGGCCAGGCTGTCACATGAGTCAGGGAGAGAAGTGGCTGCTGTATGTAAGTGTTGACAAGCCATGATGCCCTTTGATAGGCAACACATGTAATCTTTATTCTGAAAATTTTTTATCAAAGTAATGCATACATTAAAAAATGAAATAAAAAGAGTCAGCAAACCCCTCCCCAGTTCCCACCCCAATCCCCAATACAACTCCCCAAAAGCAATGACTTTCAACTTCTATAATATATATCTTATGACAGTTGCCTTCATATTTTAACTAATATCCTTAGGCTTCTGTTTCTTGGCTTATTTTAGACATCAATTGCATTTTTTTGCACGACTTCCATTTTTAAAAATCAGTGTTTACATCTTTATTACTCTACAAATACCATTCCTTAATTTTTATCATTAGATAGGTCATCTACTTGCATTTCCTCACCCAATCAAATTTGATATTCTTTTGACCCATCTCCTTTTTGGGGGAGGAATGGAGTGCCAGAGCTCACTGCAGCCTCTGCTCCAATGTGGACAGTCACCCCCAAACCCCCACCCCTCCTGCACAGCCACCCTCTGAGACCATCTCTGCCTCTCCCCTGGTTTGGATCCACCACTCTGGACCATGTCTTCTTTGTTTTGTTGGCATTTGCAATCCACATGTAGTCTCTAAAAAGGGATACGTGAAATGTAATTCTTTCTGACTCCTTTACAGATCTGAAAATATCTTTATTCCTCTTTCAAGCTAAATTAAATTTTGACTAAGTAAAGAATTCTAGGTGAAATACCATTTAACTTAGAATTGTAAAGCCATTTCTTTATAGTCTTAAACCAGCATTGGGGTGCCTGGGTAGCTCAGTTGGTTAAGCCTCTGACTCTTGGTTTTGGCTCAGGTCATGATCTCAGGGTTGGCCCGGGTCATGATCTAAGGGTTGTAAGGTTGAACCCCACATTGGGTTCTGTGCTCACTTAGAATGAAGTCTGCTTGAGACTCTCCCTCCCTCTCCCTCTGCCCCACCTGCTGGGGCTCTCTCTTTCTCTCTCTAAAATAAATAAATCTTTAAAAGAAAAGAAAAGAAAAGGAAAAAGGAACCCAGTGCTGCTGTTGAGAAGTTTGATATCCTTCTGATTCTCCTTCTATATGTTGACCATTTCTGATGCACCTGGAAGTTTTTAGGGATATTTTTACATTCATTGCATTGGGCATTCTGTGACCCCCTTTTACTTCTGGGGAAAATATTTGTATTATTTATTTAACATTTTCCTGTCCTCCACCTTTCTCTGATTATCTTTTGGAAATGTTTCTACTATTTAGATGTTATACCTCCATTAATGAAATACCACCTCCCTCCAGTTTTTCTTATGTTTTCCCTTATGTCATTTTGTTATGCCTTCCAGAATATCCCTTTCACACTATTTTCCAACCTTTTAATAATTTTTTGATTTTCCCAATCATGTTTTAGGTTTTGACAACCTTTATTTGTTCTGTAATGTTTTCTTTTTCAAGCCTGCGTCTCTGGTTTTATAAATGTGGCATCTTCTTGGCTCTCTGTGAGCAATCAAAAGTGATGTTTTGAGTTTTTGAAAGCGCTCGTTAATTTGTTCCCATTTTCTGGTTCTATGTGTATTTTCTCTCTTTCTGGAGGCTTTCTTCAAACACCTAGGTCAAACCTTGGCACATGTATCAGTTTACTAGTGCTACTACAACAAAATACCACAGACTGGGTGTGCTGAAGCAACAGACATTTATTTCCCTCCATTCTGGAAGCTGGAAGTTCAAGATCAAGGTGTCAGCAGTGTTGGTTTCCTCTGAGGCCTCTCTCTTTGGCTTGCAGATGGCCTGTTTCTCCTTGTGTTCTCACATGGGCTTTCCTCTGTGCATGGTGTCTCTTCCTCTTCTTACAAGGACACTGGTACAATTGGATTACAGCCCACCCACATGGCCTCATTTAAACTCAGTTACTACTTTAAAGACCCCATCTCCAAATACAGTTCCACTGGGAGCCTGTACATCAACATAGGATTTTAGGGAGGACACAACTCAGTGCATAACAGCATTCTGTTCCTATTGAAAAATGAGACCCTAACCCCTAACCCACTGATGGGAATCTGACCCTGACCACAGACAAGGTCACACGTAGTAGGCTGCTTTGTTGGGCACTCCCAAATTTCAGCATGTGAGACCTGTTTTCTCACCATAGAACAATTCTCTCGTCTCCTACCTCAGGTGTAGCAACCTGGCTGTGGGGAGCCTGTGTGTGTGTGTGTGTGTGTGTGTGTGTGTGTGAGAGAGAGAGATGGGGAAATGGGCAGAGTGATCAAACCTTCTGGATCCAAGGGATCCCCTTGACTTCAGCCCTTCCCCTCTGTAGAGACTGAGCCTCCTCAGTCCAGTGTCACCAGAGAAGAAATTGCCAGGCTCCCATCTTGACTTTTCTGTGCAGCATGGGGTGAAGAGAGCTGACTGCTGTGCATATACACAAGTGGCCTTTATGGAAGCCTCCCCACTCTGCACCTGACCAGTCCCCAGCCACTCTAGGGTCCCACCTCAGAGTCCTCTCGCTGTGCACGTGGGGTCCTGGCTTCCTCTGTTTACATGCTCTTACCTCTCATCCAAGCAGCTTCCGGTCTTCCAAACCTATGTTGAAATCTCATGTGCCCTGACCTTCCCCCTACCTCTCTTTTCCCAAGAGAGTTTTTAGATTTGTTTTTATTCACAGCTGAGTCAAGATGGACAGGGCACAGACACACATATTCAATCCATCATCTCTAAAGGAAGTCTCTCAAGTCTTTTCTGATAAATTATGAAATATTTCCAACAAAAGGGAAATATAGAGAAAAATACCATGAATGCTCTGTGGACACATCATTAAGCTTTATCAAACCTTTTAATTTTGCCACATTTACTTCAGAGATTAAAAAAAATTGCTTTTGCTGTATTTTCTTTAGCCGTAGGCTCAGGAGTGTGGGCCAATTACTTTAAATGGGAGTGTATGTTTTATAACCATGTTATACATTTTGATGTTAAGTGATCTTCTGGATATTAGTTTTAGTAGTGTCCACTAGTAGAAAACAAGATATACTTATCTTGTCCAAGTATATGATAAATACATATCAAAACGATCCTGTTCTTAAAACACTGGAAATGGAGTTTAAGCCAAGTAGATGATCTACAAATCATTGAGATATCTAATATAGTTTCTTTTAAATCCTTCTGACTTAGGAAATTAAAAAACAGACCTTCAAAAATGCTAGGTTTACAATGAAAGGTGTCACAGTTCAATGTTTATTCTATGCATCCTTGATATTTGGGATCTGGACAACTCTGTCATATATATATATTTACCATAATCATGTGAGCAACTTGGAGACGAAAACCCAGGAGGCTGAATTAATTTGGTCCCTTGGAAAAAAATTGCAACAGCAAATTACCCACGGACCCCAGCAAATCCCAAGACTGCATATGAGATTTAAAAAGCCTGATGAAGATGAAACTGCAGGAAAATTATTTTTTAAATTGGGTAAGTATTTTTTATTTTTCTGTTAGCCATTTTAAGGGAAACATTTGCCATAAATGTAATATTTGGAAGAGGCAAAGAATGTCTCTCTTAGAGCAATTCATTTTTTTAAATGATAAAATATTTCACATATATACAGAAAATAACAAATAGGCATGCATCACCTACATTTAACAATGTTTTATATAGTTTGCTATATTTGTTTCAGATAGTGTTCTGTTTTTTCACAGAAATAAATGTTAATAGGTACCATCAAAGACTTTACCTCCTTCCTCCTCCTCCCTTTACCTCCTTGCTACCTCCTCCTCTCCTTCCCACCTCAGAGGTGGTAGTTAACCTGAGTTGATGGATATCTCTCTTCACTTCCTTTATGTATGATCTCTAGCAAAATACAATATTTTATATTTTTAATGAGTTTGTAGATACTCCGGAGTGAATTGCAATGCTGCTGTGAATATGGATTATAAATCTTTGTATGGACATATTCTGTTTCTCTTAGGTAAATACCTAGGTTTGGTGCAGACAGGATATATGGTAGGTATATGCTTAACTTTAAGGGAGATTGTTTCCAAGACAGGTGTGTCATTTAATATCTTCTCCGGCAATGTATGCTCCAAATCTTCACTAACATTTGACAGGGTAAGCTTTTTAGATTTTAGCTATTCTAATGGGTAAGTAATGGTACCATTGTGGTCTTAATTTGCATTTCCCTGATGACTAATGGTTTTGAGCACCTTTTCTATTTTTTTTTTAAGATTTTATTTTTTTATTCATGAGACACACACACACACACAGAGAGAGAGAGAGAGAGAGAGAGAGAGAGGCAGAGACACAGGCAGAGGGAGAAACAGGCTTCATGCAGGGAGCCCGACATGGGACTTGATCCCAGGTCTCCAGGATCAGGCCCTCATCTGAAGGCGGTGCTAAACCACTGAGCCACCTGGGCTGCCCCGTTTTGAGCACCTTTTCGTGTGCTTACTTGCCACCCATCTATCTTCTTTTGTAAAGTGTCTCTTCAAATCCTTTGTCCATTTTTTTTCCTTTGTCCACTTTTAAATCAGGATACTTGTCTTCTGATGTTTAAGATTTTTTTAAAATGTATTTTGGATTCAAGTCCTTTGATATGTGAGTTGCAAATATTTTGTACAAGTCCATACCTTGTCTCTTCATTCTCTTTTTAAATTGAGAAATAATTGACCTAAACCACTGTTAGAAGTCCAGCATAATGATTTGATCCATGTGTATATTGCAAAATGATCACCACAGTGTAGTTAACATCCATCACACACAGTTACATATTTTTTTTTCCTGTGATGAGATCTGCCTTGGCAACTTTCGATATACAATATAGCATTGTTAACTGTAGTCACCATACCCTACATTTTTTATTCTCTTTAAAATGGTGTCATTTAGGAAGCAATATTTTTAATTTTGATATTCGGTTCACCTTATTTTTTTGTATGGTTCATGTCTTTTATGTTTTATTGAAGTAATCTTTGCCTGCCTCAAGTTCACAAAGATCCCCTTCTGTGTTGTCTTTTAGAAATTTTAGGTTTTAGGTTAAACGTTACATTTTACATTAGGGCCACGATCCATTTTGAGTGAATTTCTGTGATGGTGGGAGGTAAGGATCAATGTTCATTTTCTCTATGTGGATATCCATTTCGCCCAGTATCCATTTATTGAAAAACTTCCCTTTTTCCATCTTGCAACCTTTCAAAAATCAATTGACTATTTTTGTTGAGTCTCTTTCAGAACTCGATTCTCATTCTTTTCAAAAATTGTTTTATTTATTCTAGGCCTTTAGCTTGTTCATATAGATTTTAGGAATAGTTTGTCAATTTCTTAAAAAAAAAAAGCCTGCTGGTATTTTTAATTGTATTGGCTCTAAAATCAATTTGGGGAGAATTGGCATCTTAATAATATGGCTTTAGCAGTATCACACATATTTTGATACATTGAATTTCCATTTTCATTCAGTTCTATATATTTTTATATTCCCTTTGAGACCTTCTCTTTGGCTTATTTGGAAATAGATTAATTTTAGAGTCTTTGAATAAGTTTCTACTGTCTACTACTGACATCCAGTTTGATGCCATTATAGTCGGAAAGTATACTCTGTATGATTTCAATTCTTTTAGGTTTTTTGAGTTTTGTTTTATGATCCAGAATATGGTCCATCTCTGGTGAGTGCTCCACGCACACTTGAAAATACAGTGTATTTGTTATTGTTGGGGGTTGTGGTCTTCACGTACACATCAACTAGATCCTATTGGATAGTTATATCGTTCAATCCTCTACGTCCTTGCTGAGTTTTTGGCTGATAGTTCTGTCAATTGTTGAGTGGGTGTTGAAGACCCCAACTATAATTGTGGATTTGTCAGGTTCTACTTTAACTCTATCAGTTTTTGCTTCGTGTATGTGTATCTTGAGACTGTTTTTTGATGTGTTTCTATTTAAAATCATTTTGTCATACTGGCTCACTGAACCTTTTATCATAAGGTAATGTCTCTGTTTCTAGAAATTCTCTCTGCCCTGAAATCTATTTTATCTAATATTAACATAGCCACCCCTACTTTATTTCCTTAAGTAGGCTCCATACCCAATGCAGGGCTTGAACTCAACGACACTGAGCTCAAGAGCCTCATGCTCTACCAATTGAGCCAGCCAGGCATCCCAACTGCTTTTTTGAGTAACATTTGCAAGTAAATCCTTTTCTGTTTTTTTTTTTATTATCAATCTACCTATGTTTCACTGAAGTAAGTTTCTTATAGCTAGCATATTGTTGGAACATTTTTTAAATCCACTCTGTTCATCTATGCTTTTAATTGGTATATTTAGATCATTTGCATTTAAAACAATTATTGATGTCAGAGTTTCTCAGCCATTTTGTTTTTTGTGTGTTTCCTGTTTCTCAATCTTCTGTTTCTCTTATCTTTCTGTGGGTTACTTGAACATTTTCCAAATCTATCTTGATTTATTTAAAGTACTTTTTTAAAAGATTACTTTGTATGGCTTCATTAGTGGTGGCTGTAGGCATTATGTGATACATCTATAATTTATCACAGTCCCTTTGCATTGACGTTTTGACACTTCAAGTAAAGTGTAAACAGTTTCTTAGCCTTGTCAATTAAAAAATATAATTGTCTTCGTATTGAGCCCCACATCAGATGGTTATAACTGTTGCTTCAAACACCATATATGACTTAAGAAACTCATAAGAGTTTCTTAATGAGTCTTCCATATTTATTTGTATTTTTATCCATATTGATGTTTTGATGTTCTTTTTTTCTTTTCTGAAGTTCCAAACCTCCTTCTGTTATCATTTCTCTCTTTAGAGAACCTCTTTTTGTTGCTCTTTAAGGGTGAATTTGCTAGTCACAAATTCTTAGTTTTTCTTCACTTAGGAGTATTTTGATTTTCTCATAATTCCCAAAGGATATTTTTGCAGGATGTAGAATTTGCTGTTGACAGTTCATCTCTTTCAGCATTTGACGATGTTTTGTCACCTCCTTCTCTCCTCCATGATTTCAAATGAGAAATCCACAGTCATTCAGATTGTTCCTCTGTGAGTCCTGGGTCTTTTCTCCCTGGCTGCTTTCAGGAGTTTTCAGAAGTGTGTCTTCAGTTTTTAGAAGTTTAATTATGAGGCATCCTGACATGGATTTCTTTGGTTTACCCTGTTTGGGGGTTTGCTCAGCCTCCTGAATCTATAGATGTCCAGCCTTGCTGAACTTGGGGAGTTCTCAGCCTTATTTCTGAGAATACTTTCCAGTCTCACTCTGATTCCTTTCCTTCCAGGGCTCTGATAATACAAAGATCAGCTCTTTTGTTGTTGGGACACAGGTTTTCTGTGCTCAGGCCTCCCTGGCCCTTTGGCTAGAGGGAACTGGCTGATCTTGGCGTTTTTTTTCTTTTCGGTTTTTCTTTTTTTTTTTTTTTTCTTTGCCTATCGGTGTTCTTTCTTTCTTTCTTTCTTTCTTTCTTTCTTTCTTTCTTTCTTTCTTTTATTCATGAGAGACATAGAGAGCGAGGCAGAGACACAGGCAGAGGGAGAAGCAGGCTCCATGCAGGGAGCCCGATGTGGGACTCGATCCCAGAACCCAGGGATCACGACCTGAACCCAAGGCAGATGTTCAAACACTGAGCCACTCAGATGCCCCTCTATTGGTGGTTTTACTTGAAGACTTCTATAGACCTCTGTCTGGGATTTATGGGAAGCAGCGGGGAAATCAGGAGCTCATCATATCCTTCCTCCATTCCGGAGATCAGCCTCAGGAATCTGCCTCCTCCTTTCGACCTTTCAGAGAACTTCCTATGCTTATCTATTGTGTCCTGTCCAGGATTTCGCAGGTGTAAGAAAGAGGGCCTCATGAAAATGGGGTTACTGCATCTTGAAGAAAATCCATTTTGTATATAATACAGCCTTTTATATCCCTTTTCGAAAGCACTTGGTAGGGACGCCTGCGTGGCTCAGTGATTGAGCATCTGCCTCTGGCTCGGGAGTGATCCTGGAGTCCCGGATAGACTCTGGCAACTGGCTCCCTGCAGGGAACCTGCTTCTCCCTCTCCCTGTGTCTGTGCTTGTGTGTGTGTGTGTGTGTGTGTGTGTGTCTCATGAATAAATAAAATCTTTTTTTTTTTTAACGTTTAAATTTTTTTCTTTATGATAGTCACACAGAGAGAGAGAGAGAGGCAGAGACACAGGCAGAGGGAGAAGCAGGCTCCATGCACCGGGAGCCCGACGTGGGATTCGATCCCGGGTCTCCAGGATCGCGCCCTGGGCCAAAGGCCGGCGCTAAACTGCTGCGCCACCCAGGGACCCCAGTTGGAGTTATTCTTAAAATATTCCATTACTGCTTATTTGTGGCATTATGTACTGGTATCTCTAATGATTTTAACATATTTTGCTGCAGCAGTATGTGATGTCTACAGGCTCGTTCCTATTTAGTCTTTATTGTGACTTATTCTTACTGTGAGTATAAAATGACTTTCTGGATGCTCCTTCCAAGGAATTCTGTACTTTCCTAAATGATATTCTGACTCCTGTATTCTTAGACCATTCTTTTACTTTTAACCATTTTCGTTTGTGCTGTTTATCTTTTATGATTACATTTTGTTTCTTCATTGACATCTAAGAGTTTTTATTTTTAATAGGAAATTTATTCCATCTTCATTTATTGTTATGACTGATATGTTTGGGTTGGCCTCTGGCATCTTGTTCTATTTGCAATGGAATTTTGGGAGAGGGGTTCTAGCTCCCCTTTCCCACCTTTCCTAAATCCCTCAGAATAATTTCACACAACATTTGTGAATCATGATGGGACCAAGGAGGTCGGGCACTTCTGTCCCTAGAGAGATTCAGTGACCAAAGACTAGCTTTTTGTTCATACTTTGCCAAGGAATCTGCCTGACTTTAGCCTATCATCTGGGGTTAGTGTAGGTTCCAGGAAATGACTCTGGCTCATTATAAAAGGAGTGAATTCAGGATATAGTTGTCCTTATTGTCCTTTATCAAAGTGATGGCAGTAAACCTATACTTATGTGACTGTAATTACCCTTTCTTGCAGGTAAGGATTTTAACTATTCAAACCCAGAATTTATCGATGGACTTTTAAAATATGGATTTAATACCATTCTCAGTAAAAGCTTGGGCAGTGACAGCGAGGTGCCAGATACCAGGGATAAAATGTATGTTTCTCCTCATTTTTTTACTGAGGTATAATTGACATATAAGACTATATTAGTTTCAGATGTACAACATAATGATTTGATATTTGTATATATTGCCAAGTAATTACCACAATAAGTCTAGATAACATTGGCTTACCATTACAAAAAAATATTTGTGTGTGTGTAATGAGAACTTTTAAGATCTACTCTCTTTGCTACCTTCAAATAAGTAGTATAGTATTATTAACTACATTTACCAAGTGGACATTACATCTCCATGACTTATTTATTTATTTTATATAATTTTTATTTTATTTTATTATTTTATTTTATTTTTTAATAATAAATTTATTTTTATTGGTGTTCAATTTACCAACATACAGAATAACACCCCGTGCTCATCCCATCAAGTGCCCCCCTCAGTGCCCGTCACCCATTCACCCCCACCCCCCTGCCCTCCTCCCCTTCCACCACCCCTAGTTCATTTCCCAGAGTTAGGAGTCTTTATGTTCTGTCTCCCTTTCTGATATTTCCCACACATTTCTTCTCCCTTCCCTTATATTCCCTTTCACTATTATTTATATTCCCCAAATGAATGAGAACATATAATGTTTGTCCTTCTCCGATTGACTTACTTCACTCAGCATAATACCCTCCAGTTCCATCCACGTTGAAGCAAATGGTGGGTATTTGTCGTTTCTAATGGCTGAGTAATATTCCATTGTATACATAAACCACATCTTCTTTATCCATTCATCTTTCGATGGACACCGAGGCTCCTTCCACAGTTTGGCTATTGTGGACATTGCTGCTATAAACATCGGGGTGCAGGTGTCCCAGCGTTTCATTGCATCTGAATCTTTGGGGTAAATCCCCAACAGTGCAATTGCTGGGTCGTAGGGCAGGTCTATTTTTAACTCTTTGAGGAACCTCCACACAGGTTTCCAGAGTGTGACCTGCACCAGGTCACATTCCCACCAACAGAGTAAGAGGGTTCCCCTTTCTCCACATCCTCTCCAACATTTGTGGTTTCCCGCCTTGTTAATTTTCCCCATTCTCACTGGTGTGAGGTGGTATCTCATTGTGGTTTTGATTTGTATTTCCCTGATGGCAAGTGATGCAGAGCATTTTCTCATGTGCATGTTGGCCATGTCTATGTCTTCCTCTGTGAAATTTCTGTTCATGTCTTTTGCCCATTTCATGATTGGATTGTTTGTTTCTTTGGTGTTGAGTTTAAGAAGTTCTTTATAGATCTTGGAAACTAGCCCTTTATCTGATACGTCCTTTGCAAATATCTTCTGCCATATTTATTTATTTTATAATGGAGCTTTGTTTTGCCCACCCCCTTCCTCTGGCAACCACCAGTCTGTTCTCTGTATTTATGAGGCTAGGTTTTAGAGGTTTGGTTGTTTGTTAATTTGTTCTTTAGATTCCACATGTAGATGAGATCATATGGTATTTATCTTTCTCTGACTTATATCATTTAGTGTAATGCCTTCACAGTCCATTTATGTTCTTGCAAATAGCAAGATTTCATTCCTTTTTATGCTGAATAGTATTCCATTGTGTATATAATACCACATTTTCTATATCCATTTATCCTCTGGTGGACAGTTAGATTGCTTCCATGTCTTGGCTGTTGTACATAATGCTGCAGTTAACATAGGGGTGCATGTATCTTTTTGATTTAGTGTCTTCATTTTCTTCAAATAAATACCAGGAAGTGAAATTGTTGGATCTTATGTTAGCATTCTTTTTATTTTTTTGAGGAAACTCCACACTGTTTCCCACAGTGGCTGTACCAGTTTGCATTCCCACAAACGAGGTTCACTTTTCTCCATATCCTCTTCAACACTTGTTATTTCTTGTCTTTTTGATAATGCCATCCTAACAGGTGTGAGATAATATCTCCCGGATCACACCCTGAGCCAAAGGCGGACGCTCAACCACTGAGACACCCAGGCGTCCCCCAAACTGTTTTAATTACCAAAGCTTTGTAATAGAGTTTGAAATCAGAGAGCTTGATGCTTCTAGCTTTGTTCTTATTTTTTGAAATTGCTTTGCCTCTTCAGCATCTTCTGTAATTTATTTATTTATTTATTTATTTATTTATTTTATCTTCTGTAATTTAATACAAATTTTGGGATTCTTTGTTTTATTTCTATGAAAAATGCCATTGGAATTCTGATATGGATTGCACTGAATCTATAGATTGCTTTGGGTAGTATAGGCATTTTAACAATGTCAAATTCTTCCAATCCATGAACACAGAATATCTTTCTATTTATTTGTGTCTTCTTTTATTTATTTCACTAATGTCTTATAGTTTAACAGTGTACAAATGTATAAATGAAAACATCTAAAAAAAAAGAAAACATCTTAATTTTTTAAATAAATAGTTACTAACCAGATTTTAATTTTGACATATTAGAAGTCTTCCTATTTTTAGTACGTGAAGTCCAATAATTCAAGAGCCTATTTTAAAATTCTCAGTTTATAGGGTAGAGAATACCTTCCCCAGTTGTACCGAATGTGTTCTAGAGATTTAAAGGAATTGCATTGCCCACAAGATCTTTTTATTGAATTATCAGTAAGGACATTTGGCCAAATACCTTCAGACAGCCACTTATGTTTTCTTCAAAATCTGCTTTTTCCCAGTGTTTCTTCAATCATTTGTGTTGGTGCCTTTTTTTTTAAACTTGTGGTAAACAGACATAACATAAAATGTACCATTTTCACTATTTATAACTGTATAATTCAGTGGCATTGAGTACATTCACATTGTTTTATAACCATCATCACCATCCACCTCCAGAACTTTTTTCATTAAACATTCACTCTCCTTTTTTCCTTCCCTCTGGTCCCCCTGCAACCACCATTGTACTTTCTGTCTCTGTGTATTTTAACTACTCTAGGTACCTCATAAAAATGGAATCATACAATATTTACCTGATTTATTCTACTTAGTATAGCGTCTCCAAGATTAACTCATGTTGCATTGTGCATTGATGATTCTGATGGCTCCTATCTAAAGAAGATTGATATTCTTCCTTAACTAAATAAGAAGTACTTATGGCATATAGCTAGCATCTTCCAGTAACACAAAGACAAAATCCAAGCTCCAGGAAATGGGAGAATGGGCCCACTGTGTCTTGGTGCAACGTGTGTATAACACGAACATTTGAAACCACAAATAACGAATCAATAAAGCCTCTAGGTAGCTAAATATCACCTAAGATGAGGCACACTCAAAAGATGTAGTGTTTACATGTGATGACACAATCTATCTGGGTCATAATAAAAAAAAAAGAATTTAAATTTATTCAAACCATATAACATGATATGAATTTAATTTAGAGGACAACTTTGTTTTTAAGATTTATTTATTTATTTTAGAGAGGAGGGAGGGGGAGACGTAAAAGGAGAGAGAATCCTAAGCAGATATCCTGCTGAGTGCAGAACCTGATGCAGGGCTTGATCTTGTCATCCTGAGATCACGACCTGAGCCCAAAAATCAAGGGTTGAAAGTTTAACCAACTGTACCACCCAGGCACCCCAGGGGACAACTTTTTTCTTAACTGGATAGTGTGCTACCACAAAGGAAGACCAATATTTTTGGGTTTTTTTCTTCTTTTCTTTCTTTTTTTCCCCAATATTTTTGAATGCCTGTAAGCTATGAATTTCTCACCACACCATCAACTCTTCTCCCTAAATCTCATCTCCTGAAATAGTGTTGTTTCCTTTCTCTTATCACATGATTGTTAGGAAAAATGGAAACTTTAGAGAGATACTTCTCTCCAAAGAGAGAAGTGAACTTTGAAGTTTTAGTATTCAGAATATTAACTTATTTAATAGGAAATTCATTTATTTACAAAGTACACTTGTGTTTCAAATAAATTTTAACTACAGGGAATAACTAGTACTATTGGAGTCCAAGTATATTTTCAGCCATTCTCATACTAATCTTATTATTCTATTAAATGGGGTTTCTATTTCAACTGTGCCTTATAGTTCACGATTTTTTTAACTAGCTGTGGAAACATTTGATACAGATCTTTGAAGAGTACATTTTTATGTTGCTTAGTCTTCTGATTTAATTTTTTATCTCTTAACTTTTTAAAAAACAAGAGTTTATCTATTTGACAGAGAGGAAGAGAGAGAGAGAGAGCACAAGCAGGGGAAGTAGCAGGGAGCCTGACTTAGGGCTCAGCTACAGGACCCTGGGATCATGACCCGAGGCAAAGGCAGGCACTTAACTGACTGAGCCACCCAAGTGCCCCTAACTTTTCAATTTTGAAATAATTTCAGACATACAAAATGATTGCAAAAATATCTCAGGGAATTCCTGTATAGCTTTTTCTGTAGATTGCCCAAATGTTAACATCTTCCATACCCTCAGAACCAGAACGATGAACAAAACCAGGAAATTAACATTAATACATTACCATTTGCTAATCTACAGACATGATTAGAAGTTTACAGTTGCCCATTGACGTCCTTTTTCTGGAAGAATCCAACCCAAGACCACAGATTGCATGTATCTTGCATCTATCCATGCCCTTGGTTTTCTTTCATCTGAAACTGTTCCTAAGTCTTTATCTTTCATGACTATAACTCTTTTTAAGAGATCTAACCAGTTGTTTTCTAAAATAACTGGTTCCACAGTGTGAGATTGATATTTCCTTGTGATCAAATCCAGGTCGTGCTTTTTGGCATGAATACCATAGAAGTGGTTGTGTGTCATCCTCAGAGCATCCTATCAGGAGGCACTCGATGTCCATTTGTCCCATTACTTGTGAAGTGACTGGGGGTGAAATTACTTTCAATTATTTCTGCCCTGTAAAAAGACTATTTATCCTTTTGTAATTAGCAAGTGTGCAGATTTTTTTAAATGTTAATCACAGGGCAGCCCTGGTAGCTCAGGGGTTTAATGCCGCCTTCAGCCCAAGGCATGATCCTGGAGACCCGGAATCGAGTCCCTCACCAGGTTTCCTGCATGGAGCCTGCTTCTCCCTCTGCCTGTGTCTCTGCCTCTCTCTCTGTGTGTCTCTCATGAATAAATAAATAAAATCTTTAAAAATAAGTAAATAAATGTTAATCACAGAAAACCCGGAAAATATTTTTTTAAAAATGCAAAAGAGGGCAAGTCAACATACCCCTAGCTGACTTAGGGCACAAGGTAAGTAAGCCAACTCAGGATGTGGCCCTAATTTTCCATTTTTTGCAAGAACACCAGTCTTATCGGACTAGGGACACCTTAATGACATCTCCCTCATTGCTTCTGCAACAATCCCATTTCCAAATAGGGCCACATCCTGACATACTGGGGGTTCAGATTTCAACATATGAATTTGGGGGAGACACAATCCAACCCACAATAGTTCCAACCCAAAATAGTTTATTTTGTACTCTTGGCACTCTATACGATCAGCAAAGAATAGAGCAGCTGACGAACGACAACCAAACTCAGGCCTCGTCCAAATTACTTACACTCTGAAAAACTGCTTACTTAGGTGAGAGAAGTTTAGGTCAGAAAAGACCACAGCACCATTTACCAATTAAGTTTGGAGAAACTCATACACACAGGGGCCTAAGGAGTCCTGGTGTGACATACTCTGAGGCCCCTTCACTATCACTGTCTCACTCCTCTGAAGGGACTCCGTTTATCTACAGTTTTCTTTAAATGACATGCCCAGGACTGAATATAATGCTAGAGATGTGACCTAAGTAGCATGACTTCACCCTGGACCATCATGTCCCTCATTCTTGTATTATCCTTCCATCCTCCCACCCCGTCTGTCTCATCTGCTTCCTCTTTGAAAACTCCACAATCTTCCTGGAATTTAAGCCTGTAGGTCATTCTCCTACTTGTCTCTGCAAAGCCATGTGCAGGACATACCCACCCTACCCCACCTCCCAGCTGCTCAGCCCTTTCCCTGGTCCCACTCCCTGGAGCATGATGTCAGCTTCTACCTGGAAGGCACATCTTCATCTAGTCTTGGGTAAAAATGTTCACTAGACCAGGCCCTTTTCTTCCATGGTGACATCTGCCCATGAATATGTTGAGAGTCTGTGCAGGATACTGTAGTCTTGCCCCCACCCAGCAAGACTCCTTGCTGGGTGGGGGCATTTATTGACATTTATTGACATTTCCTGCCCTATCCCCCTTTCCACAAAATTGCAGTGGGAATGGTGACCTTCTATTTTGACCCCTCTCGCTGGTCACAGTCCATTAGCCTAGGGATAGGCATCTGAGCCAGGCTGGGACAATGAATCCTTACCTGTGACTTTTGGAGAAGTGCTGGACTGTGAGATATGCTGGTGGTGGCCACATTTCCCAGTCTGTGGAATAAAGAAGTAGAAAAAAGCCAGGTTGCAGAGAAAGAATGAGAATTGTATAATGAGCTTGATGTAATACTTAGTATCTGCCTGGCACTGTTCTGAGCATTTGACATATTAATTCATTGAACCTTTCCAACCTGTGAAGTAGGCTGATGTTGTTATAGTTACTATCATTCCCAGATGTAAAGGCAAGAGCAAAAATGGATGGAGTGTCCAGGTGGCTTTCAAGCCTCTAGCTCCAGTCATTCTTGAAGGCTCCAGCTGCACATCTGTCCTGAGGTCTTGTGGGTCATTTGGGTCCCCTTCCAATATACTTTCCTTTCTTTTGCTTAAGCTAGCTAGCACCAGTTGGTTCTGTCATTTGCAACCAAAATATTTCAAAATACAACCAAATAATGTAACAATTCAAACAGTAATGAACAGCTAATAACTAATATTACTAGAATTCAGCTTCTATTGTTCTCTCACATGCATAATAATAATAATAATAATCCTTGGAAGAAATCCAATTACACCATATCCACTGCATTTCTTTGAGGCAACAAACTAAACCATAAGATTTTCTTGAAGATAGTACAATGCAGTTAATTCAAACCTTTCAATGTGTGTAAGTGCATTAATACACTTTTATAATAGAAACCAAAATATAACTCATGTTTATACTATGTTCAACATAGAATTAAGATGGCCAAAACAGAGTCTCCAGGGAAGAGCAATTATTGCTGACATTAAAACGAGGGCAATGATTTAGAAAATATTAAAATAGCATAAGAAGTGGGACACCTGGGTAGCTCAGTGGTTTAGCGTCTACCTTTGGCTCAGGTCGTGATCCTGGGGTCCTGGGATCGAGTACTGCACTGGCGTCCCTGCAGGGAGCCTGCTTCTCTCTCTGCCTGTGTCTCTGCCTCTCTTCTGTGTGTCTCTCATGAATAAATAAGTTTTTTAAAAAAATCTTTAAAAAAATTAAATAACATAAGAAGTGAGAGACGTTTTTGTATTTTAATTTTGGTATTTCTAAATGTACTGTCACCTTATCAGAATGATCAATTAAGGGAATAGAGGAAAAATGCAAGTAAAGAAAGGTGCTTCAGTGGGACCCCTAATCCTTTTGTTTTCCTTTTATTTGTGCCTGCAGGTGTCTTCAAAAACGTTACCCAGCCAAGCTACCGACCGCCAGCGTGATCATTTGCTTCCACAATGAGGAATTTAATGCCTTATTTCGGACCCTGTCCAGTGTCGGAAACCTCACTCCACACTACATCCTTGAAGAAATTATTTTGGTGGATGACATGAGCGACTTCGGTAAGACGGAATGCCATCCACCTCTGGCATCAGCTCGGAAGGCGCTGTGATCTCTGATGGCGCTTGAATGGTTTTACACGTTTCATACATTTTACATCTGGTGGGTATCGAGTAGGTGCCGCTGGTCCACTGGTGGGGATGGAAGTGCTGGTCCCCATCCAGCGGTGGTGGGCTCACAGGTGTTAGCACTTCCCTGAGGTGACTAAAGGTACAGGCACCAGCCTGGCCTTCAGGGATGATGAATGACACTCAGAAAGAAGTGACATGTAAACTGAGGTCAGAGTTATCCAGATGGAGAAGAGGGGAGGGGAGTTTTAGGCAGAGGCAATAGCACCTAGAGGCCCAGAGGCCAGAGGTAAGGAGTTAAGTGGGGAATAGTTCTGTAGTTCATGTAGTTTATGGAGGAGCACAGCATAACACAAAACCAGAGCTATACCAACGCCACCCCGCTTGTGAAGGGCACCGTTTGAATTTTTTCTGGAGAATGGAGTGCTAGTACAGGCTTAATGCAGGGGGGTGGCACGACCCAAGTCCTTCTTGTGAAAGAATTCTTTTAAGAAAATCTTTTAAAAGATTTGTTTATAGAAATTTATAGAAAGAGAGAAAGAGAGAGAGAGAGGTGAGGAGGGGCAAGGGAGAGGGAGAGAGAAACCCAAGCAGACTGTTCAAGGAGTGCGGAGCCCTAAGATCAGGCCTAAGCTGAAACCAAGGGTATGAAACTCAATCAACTGTGCCACCCAGGTGCCCCCGGGAGAGAATTCTAATCAGATCAACTGCAATCAAGTGCATGTCCCTACTTCCTCATTGGTTTGACAGAGTTGGGATACCAGTACAAAATCTGATTAAATGCACTTGGCATTTGAAATGAGTTGTCTGTTTTACAACTGAATTATAAACCAAGATGACCCAGAGTAGTGAAAAGTTGCTTGGAGTCTGCAGGTCCCTGTGGGGTCCATTCTGCATGGAAGTGATATCTCAGTATTGGATAGATTTCCTGCCTAGAAGTTAACCTAATCCCCTGTGAATCTGACTCACTGCAGGCTGGGAAAGAAAGAGGAGAGACAGAAGGAAGATGGACAGGCAGGGGTTGAAAAGAGGGCATCACAGGAGAGTCACCTGTGGGTGAGTGACTCCGATGTGTCAAATTGAAGATGGCCTGTAATTCACACAAATGTCAGGTACATTTAGGAATTGCACACATTGGCCTGGCATGACTGTATATGATATCATTTCCACAGGAGCCACTACCTGTTTCTACTGTTGTGCACAGGAGGGGATGTGTAGAAATGGTCAGATTCCTTATCTCCTCAGTAGCACTGAGCAGCACATTTGGCCACATGTTGGGCAGAGGATGGCGTAAAGGGGATCTTCTGCTAGGCTATAGAGGTCTAACTGCTCACCTTAGAAGGACAAGGGTCTTGCTATGGATCTACAGTTCCAGGATGGCCATGGGACACCTCCCCAAGTCTTCCAGAACCACACCATGAGTTCAGAGGTGCACCTGGTGACCACTTCTAAGTTCTTAAGACACCAGGGGAATCAACTGTTGACACCCAAGGTCTGGGTGTGCTGCCAGACCAGATACCTTTACTCTCCTTCTCAATCCAAGTTCACCTGGTTTGTGGTGATTTCACCTGCTTCACCAAGGAGCTTAGTGTTTGACCCACATGGAAGCTCACACACAGAGGAAATAAGGTGTTCTATATTCTGATGGGGCTCAGGTTACACACATTCCTGATTTAACTCACAATGGTTTCACATGGGCTCTAGGAGAACCATTTGAACTTCAACTTGTTTTTCCCAGTTGATACCAGTAGGCACTGCCAATGGACTTCCTCAGCCCAGGGAGCAGTGGACTTCCTCAACCCATTGAGTTACAGGAGAGTCATGTCCAGAGCTGACCAGTTGCCACCCATCTTTCTCATAGTCCTGGGCCCTCTGGACCACAAGCCAACAACATGACCATCTTCTGAAGAACCCAAGCCTTCCATGTCACGTCAGCAATCACTGCTGCCAGGACCACTTTTATTTCCCCCAAGGTGTAGCTCACAGAGTTCTTCTGTGTCCTGCATGTTAGAAGTATTTGCAGACTTCTGGGCTGAGATGCCCCCTCACCCCCACACCCCACCCTCCCATTGCAAGCTCAGCTCTGCAGCCTGCAGTCTGCCTCTGTGTGGACCCCTAGAGCTCTATCTTTTTTTTTTAAGATTTTATTTATTTATTCATAAGAGACAGAGAGAGAGAGAGAGAGAGAGGCAGAGACACAGGCAGAGGGAGAAGCAGGCTTCATGCAGGGAGCCTGACACAGGACTCAATCCCAGGACCCCAGGATCATGACCTGAGCTGAAGGCAGCACTAAACTGCTGAGCCACCCAGGCTGCCCAAGAGCTCTTTTTAAAGACAAGAAGGAGATCCCTGCTTCTGCCAAGATTACAAGAAGCCTGCTTCTGTTGACCCTTTACCTCTTCATGCAGATTCCTAAGACCCCTGCAGCGTCCAAGCCCAGCCTCCTTGACCATAATCCTATCACCCTCCAAACGCCGAGTGGCCACTGAGTACCAGGCCCTGTCTGCGTGGTGTATCTGCCCCTCTCTCCACATGTGGGGCATGTGGTGGGTAGCCTTCCTCATTGAGGAGGGAGCCAAGACTCCAGAGGTCAGACACTTTGCCTGAGTTCTTGCCCTGTCAGAAGCACAGCTGTCAGCGAGAAAGTCAGATTGCTCCAGGCTCCCACAGCTCATGCTTTTTCTATTGAAATTTCAACAGTGATTTGTCAACATAGAGGTTTTTCACCAGAAACACAGGAGAATATTTGCAGCTGATCTCAAATACTGAATCACATTTCTTTCTCTTCCTCACATAAGATAAAATTTGTAAAGTTAGAACTTTTGTGGAAGCACATGGTTTTTAGGAATCAGTCAAAATTGTGATAAATTGTTTTATTTTCTGTAGTTCTAGTTTATACATTGACAAATGTTGGGTGGTTTTTCCCCCCTCCCCGCAGATGATTTGAAAGAAAAACTAGACCATCACCTGGAAATTTTTCGGGGAAAGATTAAAGTAATAAGAAACAAAAAGAGAGAAGGACTGGTCCGATCAAGGCTGATTGGAGCCTCTCGTGCTTCAGGTATGAGCCTTTCATTCAGGACTTAACCCAATACCTATGTCCCAGAGACCTTCCTGCCTGTGCAGAAGTGGTCCTCGTGGGGCCCCTCCAAGTCTCCACTGGCATAAACAGAAGAGTGGAAATGCATTTCAGCCACATGAGTCTTTGGACTCTGAAAGTACATATCCTGCTTCAAAATGTCAATTTTTTTATTTCAAATGGAAGGTACTTTTTTTGCAGGGGCCATCGTGTCAGGCCCCATTGCAGGATGAGGCGGCCGGGAGAGCGAGACTTGATGGGGACAGTGGGGCTGCCGTACAGCTGCCCATCCCTCAGGAAACCCTGAAGCTAGGCTGGGGAGCAGAGGCCAAGATGAAATGAGAAGAAGAAGAGGGTCCTGGAAAAAGGACAGACAGAGGGGAGGAAAGTGTGGACCAGAAATTTTTGTGATGGGGGAGAGGGAAGAAGAGGGATCTGGGCCAAAGGGGCTCCAGTGGGTCGTGTGGCTCTCTGAGGTCGGGTGGGTGAGTGGGGAGCCTCAGAGCAGGGTTACCCATGAAGAGTCCAGCTCGGGCTCTGCACCTCCAACACCATATGCTTAGGCATTGGCTGCAAATCCCCTGAGAGGCTGGGGCAGGGAGGCTTGGTGTGACCTCTGCAGCAGATCCCAAAGACTGGGAAGCTGTCCAGCTGGTGCACACAGTAGGTTCCCCTGAAGGGGGTCTGAGCTGAGAATCATCACTCCCATCCCTGTCTCTGTGGTCACGTGGCCTCCTCGCTGTGTCTGTCTGTGTCCACATTCCCCTTGGATTAAGTCTTACTCATGTTTTATTTTGAAAATTTTCAAACCCACAGAACACTGACATAAACCTTCCCCTAGATTCACTAGATGTTAATATCTTACAATACCCACCACACACACACACACACGGCACACATTTCGAAAAGTAAGATTGGCTTATATTTTTCTTTTTTTAAAACTGTTTTCTTATACTTCACTTTACTAGACTTATCAAATGAATTGGATGGGTTTTTTTCCTCTTTTATCCTTTTTTTTTTTTTTGGCTGAATACCTACATAAAACAGATTATTATCTGTGTTTGGAAAAATTACATAAAATTGTCCTATACACTGTCAAGGCACTGGTATCTCATTGGTCTCCTCTTTCATCTAGGTATTTTTTAAGGAGTGAATTTTAAAGTTTTCAAACAAAGGGATTTTAAAAAATTGTCTCTTAGCTACTGGTTTAATTCCTACGGTGGTTGGCAATTATGGCCTGTCATTCTGTTGAGATATCCTACATGCTTTAAAGCTGGGTCTGTTTTTCAAAACTTCTACGTGTTTTTAAAAGGAATAAATTTTATCTTTTTTGGTTGTAGGTTCCATGTATGTCTAATGTTGTTTTCAAATATTCTATATTCCTATCCATCTAATTTGACTGGATCTGTAAACATCTGGTAGAGTTAAATTAGAATCTTCAGCTGTGGGATCCCTGGGTGGCGCAGCGGTTTAGTGCCTGCCTTTGGCCCAGGGCGCGATCCTGGAGACCTGGGATTGAATCCCACGTTGGGCTCCCGGTGCATGGAGCCTGCTTCTCCCTCTGCCTATGTCTCTGCCTCTCTCTCTCTCTCTGTGAGTGACTATCATAAAAAAAAAAAAAGAATCTTCAGCTGTGATTATAGAGCTTTCTATCTGTTTCTCCTTGCAATTTTGCCAGTGCTTGCCACATACCTATCTATCTATACTTGCTGCCACCACCACCCTGTGACTAGACTTGCTCCCAGCTTAGAAGCAGTGGGGTTGGGGACACCTGGGTGGCTCAGCATTTGGGCATCTGCCTTTGGTTCAGGGCGTGATCCCAGAATCCTGGGATCAAGTCCACATCGGGCTCCCCGCAAGGAGCCTGCTTCTCCCTCTGCCTGTGTTTCTGCCTCTCCCTCTGTGTCTCTCATGAATAAATAAATAAAATATTTTTTTAAAAAAGGAGAAGCGATGGGGTGCTGTGGTGTCAAGGCAGGTGAGGCAGCAGCTCGTGACCCCTAGTTAATTTATTCACCTGTTCATTCATCCAGTCAAGGATTTATCCAGCACCTATGATGTGCTCTCCGTGCTCATTTATTCTTTTTTTTTTAAAGATTTATTTATTTGTTTATGATAGACATAGAGAGAGAGAGAGAGAGAGAGAGGCCAAGACACAGGCAGAGGGAGAAGCAGGCTCCATGCCAGGAGCCCAACGCGGGACTGGATCCCGGGACTCCAGGATCCCTGGGCCAAAGGCAGGCGCTAAACCGCTGAGCCACCCGGGGATCCCCCTCATTTATTCTTTTTTCTTCATTTGTACCAACTCTGCTAAGATGTGTTTGTGTAAATTGTCCCCACTGAACACGGATATGGGTTTTCATGTGACGTTAATGTGTGTGCATGTTGAGAACCGTTGCTTCCAGACCAGTTAATATTTGTGTCATCATGAGGTGACTGCGTCCACAGTGGGGGCCTGCAGATCTGTCCCCCGGCTGGCTGCCCCTCACACGGTCACTGACTCCTCTCCCCTCACACTGCCCCCGCACTGGCCTTCTTGCTGCTCCTCAGACGCTTGTAGCTCAGAGCCTTGGCATGTCATGTCCTGCCCCTGGAATCCCCTTCACGTGTCTTCATGACCTGCTAGGTCACTGTGTTCAGGTCTCCGTTCAGACGCGGCTTTGTCAGGGAGGCCTTTCCAGACCACCCTGTGTGAAGCCGCACACCCCACCTTTCTCCGTCAGCCTTACTGAGTGGTTTTCCTTCATGATATTCGTTGCTACCTGTCACTTGTCTGGCATGGCAGTGCTGCCCACAGGATGACAGAATGGCCTGTGAACTGCAGGAGCCGAGACAGAGCACCATGACCTCTGTGTTGTGCCCCCAGGAATGAAGGGAACGGAGCAGGGCTGGGGAGAGCACTTCATCTGGAGAATCAGAAGGCAGGTGTTTTGCAAATGAGGAGAGAGCCATCATCAGAGGGTGTGGATCTAAAGAGAAGGGTTGTGTTTGTTTGTCTGTCTGTTTTGCATGGGAGCAGAGGAAGGTTTGGTGGCAGCCATGGGTGAGTAGGAAATGGCAGCATTGCCCTGGACCCAAGGACTCATGCAGTTTGGGAGGAGAAGGAGGAGCTTCCTATGAGGAACGTTGATGGAGAAGCAGCATCTTCTAGGGAGGGTCAGGGTTTCCATGAGGCAAGAAGGCTGTAGGAGAATTTGTGAAAAAAATTAATGTGAAACTTTATTTTTTTTATTTTTGAGAAACGTACTTTAAATGAGGGACCTTTGTAGAGGGTAAGAGGGAGGTCCACTGTGGGAGAAAGGGTTTTGGGGGTTAAATACAGGGCAGTCTTGGGGATGAGGTCATAGAAGAGGATCTGGCACTGAGCTGGTCTAGATGGTCAGCAAGCCGCCAAGCAGGCAGGGATGAGGTGTGGGCTCCAGGTGACGTCCTGAACGCAGAAGGTTAAAACCTCGTGTAGTGTTGAGAGCATGCACTGTTGCTTGACATTCATACAGGATGAGAGACCTCTGTTGTCTGGGATGGTAAACAAAATAATGCCCTCTGCCAAACACGACGTCCTAATCCCTAGAGCCTGCTCATATACCGTATGTGGCACCTATGATTAAGAGTAAAGGCCTAAAAAAAAAAAAAAGAGTAAAGGCCTTGAAGTATTCTGTTATTTGATTGTGCCAAATTAATCTTCCATTCTACTGCTGAGTCGCATTTAGGTTATTTCTATTTGGGGCTCTTACCAAATATACCAATCCTTGAGTCCCTGTCTCTTGGCAGATATGAACAGCATTTCTATGGAGCATATATCTAGAAGTGGAATTGCTTGGTTATGGAGTATGCGTATGTCCTGATTTACTAGGTGATGACAGACGATCAAATGATAGAATACTTTAATAACGATGAATGGCCTGCACCGTACCCAACTGCACAGACGAATACATATCATTTTGAGGGAGCAAAAGAAGCTAATGCAAAAGAATAAAGTTGGAAAATCAGCAAGACTAAACTACAAAATTTTATGGATGCATAAAATTTATTAGCCTGCAACAATGCGTAGGCTAATAAAAATGAAAACATTTTAGGGGCGCCTGGGTGGCTCAGTCGTTAAGCATCTGACTCTTGATTTCGGCTCAGGTCTCGATCTCAGGGTCTTGACATCAAGCCCTGCACAGGCTCTGCAGTGGTCGTGGAGACTGCTTAACTGCTTAATATTCTCTCTCTCTCCCTCTCCCTCTGTCCCCCAACCCAAGAAAAAAAGAAAACATTTTAACACCTTAAGAATGATTGCTTCAGAGACCAAATCAAAAATATTTCAATAAATTATTTAAAATAAACTAAATATAATGAGCAATGTTTAAAAGTCAAAAAATATGGCAAATAATTAAAGACAGGCAGAAAAGGAAATGAAAGAGGAGGAGGAGCCTGCCTGAGGCTGACCAGGCATTTTTTGTTTTCTAAAACCAGCCACACCCTGAGAGAGAGAGAGAGAGAGAGAGAGAGCCCCTGGGTTGCAGGCAGCAGAGCAAGCCTCTCTTCTGGGGAGATGGAGTGAGCAGTCTAGGGTCCTTAGTGCATCCCATACACACACACGTTACGAGGAACGCTGGGAAGGGTCCTTAGCAGGTGGATTTGACCTCACACCCCTCACTCACTCACTCTAGACCCTATGGAGAAGTTGGCTTAATCTGGGAAGATGCCAATCTGGGATTAGATGGCATCCAGATGAATGTCTAACAGGCTATTTCTGTGAACACGAAAGAGCATTATCTTTCCTATAACCAAGGCCAACAGAAGCAGAACAAATGCTCCATTTCCTGGCAAGAAACTTGAGATTCCCACAGAATATTCTTGTGAGTGTAGGACTCAGCCAAGAGAAATTCCATGCTGCTTTGCTCTCATTATAAATTACCCATAAAATGCTTTATGATGAGTGTAAAAACAGTACAGTGCATGTAGGTGCCAGGTGGCTGTTCCCATAGGCTTCATGGTTTAAATTAGAATTAGGAAAAGCTTGATATTGCACATAGAATAATTTTAAATTATTTTGCAACTTCAGATACTACATTTCTGGGTCATTACAATTGCCAAAAGTTGAAATATTAAAATCTTTTTAAAAAGATTTTATTTATTTATTCAATGAGAGACACAGGCAGAGGGAGAGGCAGGCTCCCTGTGGAGAGCCTGATGCCAGACTCAATCCCAGGACCCTGGGATTACAACCTGAACCCAAGGCAGATGCTCAACCACTGAGCCACCCAGGTGCCCCAAAATATTAGAATCTTTAAATGCTAAGGGTATATACACTACATATGATAAACAAGACACCACAAGTCAGTGTGGGAAGAAGGGCCTCTTTGTAATTGCTGGCTTAGTGCTTGTTCAGTTATTTGGGAAAAAACTTATCTTCATCTCATACCATAATCTGAATAAATTCTAACTGTATCATTAGTTTTTAAAGCCAAATCACTAAAAAAAATAATAAAATACAAAAACCCAAATCACTAAATTATCATAAGAATTTTAAAATTATGAAAAGAAAACCTAGATCAATACTCACCTGCTCAATGAATAAAGACAACATTTCAAAGCTTAAACCTAGGGAAAGGACAGAGCTGACTAGCAAAACAATAAACCTATTGTGAACAAAAAATAATAAAGTTAAATAACAGAAGACTAGGAGAATTAGTACAACTTCCATAGAAAAAAACCTAATATTTTCAGTATGTAAAATGTATCTACAAAGCCATTTTTTTAAAAAAGGAAAAAAAACAGGGGCACCTGAGTGGCTCAGTGGTTGAGCATCTATCTTTGGCTCAGGTTGTGATCCCGAGGTCCTGGGATTGAGTCTTGCATCGGGCTCCCCATAGGGAGCCTGCTTCTCCCTCTGCCTTTGTCTCTGCCTCTCTCTCTGTGTCTCCCATGAATAAATAAATGAAATCTTAAAAAAAAAAAAAAAGAAAAAAAACAACCCAGGACTCCAACACCTGAATAGGCAAAGGATATAAACATTTCATTCATAAATGGCTAATCATCTGAAAAAAGTTCAAATTTACTAGTTATAATTTTTTAATGTTTTATTTTTTAATTGAGATACAATTAACATATAACATTGTATTCATTTTAGGTGTACAACATAATGATGTGATACATGTATATATTGTGAAATGATCACCTGGATAAATCTAGTTAATATCTATTACCTCACATAGTTACACTTCTTTTTCTTGTGATGTACAAACTTTTAAGATTTGCTTTCTTAGCAATTTTCAGATATGCAATACAGTATGCTTAACTATACTCACCATGCTGTACATCACATCCCAGGACTTCTCTATCTTATAACTGGAAATTTGTACCTGTCGACCACCTCCACCCATCTCACCCTCCCCCTACCTCTGGCAACCACCAGTCTGTTCTCCAAATCTCAGAGTTCAGGGTCTTTTTTAGATCCCACATATAAGGAAGATCATACGATATTTTATGTTTCTCTGTTTGACTGGTTTCACTTAGTATAATACGTTCAAGGTCCATCCATGTCACAAATGGCAGGATTTCCTTCTGTTTTCTATAGCTGATATGATAATAATATCCCATTGTATACATACTACAACTTCTTTATCCCTTCATCTGTTGATGGATGTTTAGGTTGTTTCTGTGTCTTGGCTATTGTAAATAATGCTGCAATGAACACGGGAGTGTGGGTAACTCTTCAAGATATAGATTTCATTTCCTCCTGATACATACCCAGAAGTGCAATTGCTGGATTATGTGGTACTTGTATTTTATAATTTTTTGAGGGAACTCCATACTGTTTTCTGCAGTGGCTGCACCAATTCATATCCCCACAACCAGAGCACAAGGATTGCCTTTTCTCCATATCTTCCCCGACACTGCTTAGTTCTTGTCCTTTTAATAATGGACATTCTGACAAGTGTGAAGTAATATCTTCTTGTGGTTTTGATTTGCGTCTCCCTGATGATAAATGATGTTGAACAGTTTTTCATGTGTCTATTGGTCATTTGCATGTCTTCTTTGGCAGGTTTTTAAAAATTATTGTGATATTTACATAACATAAAATTAACCATGGGGATCCCCGGGTGGCGCAGCGGTTTGGCGCCTGCCTTTGGCCCAGGGCGCGATCCTGGAGACCCGGGATCGAGTCCCACGTCGGGCTCCCGGTGCATGGAGCCTGCTTCTCCCTCTGCCTGTGTCTCTGCCTCTCTCTCTCTCTCTCTGTGACTATCATAAAAAAAAAAAAATTAACCATGTTTAAGTGAACAGTTCAGTGGCATTTAGTACATTCACAATGTTGGGCAAACACCACCTCTCTCCGGTTCCAAAACATTTGCATCACCCCAAAAGAAATCCCCATGCCCGTTGAGCAGATTCTCCTCATTTTTCCTTCTCCCAGCCCCTGACAACCACTAATCTGCTGTGTCTGGATCTACTTATTCTGGATACTTCATGTAAATAGAGTCAGTCATACTTTTTGCATCTGGCTCTTTCACCTAACAATATTTTTGAGATTATTCTACAGGTAGCAGGGATAGGCATATCATTACTTTAATGGAATATGGAATTATACATATTCCATTGTATAAATGCTACTTTTGTTTCTCCATTCATCTGTTGCTGGATATATAGGCTGTTTTTACCTTTTCCCTATTGTAAAGTGGACTTCTACGAACACGTGCACATGTGTTGTTGTTTGAATTCTTTTGAGTGTGTACTTAAGCATGGAATAACTAAGTCATACGATTATTCTATTTAACTTTTTGATGAACTACCAAACTTTTCCACAGCAGCTGTACCATTTATATTCTCACCAGGGGGGTGTAAGGGTTTCAAATTTTCCACATCCTTGCCAGCACTTGTTATTTTCTGTCTTTTAAAAAAAAATTCTAACCATCCTAGCAGTTATGAGTTGGTATCTCACTGTGGTTTCGATTTGCATTTCCTTAATGACTAATGATGTTGAGCATCTCTTTGTGGGCATGCTGGCCATTTGCAGGTCTTCTCTGGACAGATGTTAATTTTTCACCTATTGAATTAGCAGACATGATTTGAAGTTGTTAATGTTGTATAATATTAGAGAAGCTATTTTAAGTGCAAAATGCAAAGTGTTGAACACAGTGCGGAATGTTCATAATGGTGTGGAAAATGAGATTCTTTCTAGCCCTATTTTGGTTGAACAATGAAGACAAGAGAAATTATATTCCAAAGTAGGTTGTCAGACATACTATCATAAAGAAATTTCAAAATATACATCTGAGAAAACCAGTAAGGTAACCACGTTTGCCAGATTGTTGGAATTAGTGGTGGTGTTTGAGGAAAGCAGCTCATGGAAGCCTGTGAGGGGGACTTGATATGAATTTCTGGAGTGGAGATTCAGCATGTCCTCTCAGACACAACCAAATTAGAAATCTATTGGGGGTGAGGAGAAATGAGCTGATGTTGGCTTCTTGCCTGGGAATCAAAGGACAAAAGAAGGACCATGGCTAGCTATAGAACTGGGGACACTGACTTCTGTGTTAGTAACTGCACTGATGGCAAAGTCGGCTCAGGTGATGGGTGTTTGAGCAAGACAACAACGATCATCTTAGGTCATGTCACTGGGACTATCTAGAAGGGTGAATGGATCCCAGCAGAGGAGAAGCTTGGGGTAGAACACTGATCTTAAGTTGCTGAGGAGAGAGTCTGGATCTACATAGAATAGATTTTCCCAGTTTGTGGGAACTGCAGGTGAGAGATCCCCAGGGATGGGAAGCGGGTCCTCAAAATTACCATGCTAGCCATACCATAAGAGGAATCAGCTCAGAGAGCGTCCTGCTATCTTACCGAGAAAGAACTTTCCTGCCTCATTCACGTCTCCTCTCACCCCACTTTGACCTTCAGTGAGGTGAGAAAATATGGTAGCAAGCTGGGGAGGGAGAAAATAAGAGATAAGATTTAATCCAAAAGCAAGTGACTTCCTGCAAAATGATCTAGCAAGGGTGGGGGGACAATGAGCAGTTTCACATGCAGTCTGGGAAATTTGGGTTGTAGCATAGGACTAGGTATCCATCCTAATTGCCGAACTGAGATAATGTTTCCAACTTAATGTAACTATGAGACCTCCAGTTAACCAAAAAGTAAGAAGGGAAGTCTTGGACCTGCTCTGGTTTGTAACCAAGGGCAGGAAAGGACCATTCCTCCCTGTGGATTGAAAGGAACAAAATAAAGTGGCTCTTCTGAAGAGTCCTGCTTATTCAAGACATCAGTAGAATATACATGAACATGTAGATGCTCTTTTGGAAGAGTAGATAAGAAACCAGTAAGCTGAGCTGAGGGATCAAGGTTCTATCACTTTTTAAAAACGATATAAAATTCTGTGTGAATCCCACATAACAATAATGGCACTTTAGTTAAGATTTAGAAGATGTACTCTTTCTTTCCTAATGATGTTAGTAGTTTTATTGAGATATAATTCGCATGCAATTCACCCATTAACGTACACAGCACAGTGTTTTTTAGTATGTTCATGGGGTTATGCAACCATCATCATAACCTAGTTTCTTTTTTGGGGAAATGCCTATTCAAATCCTTTGCCCATTTTTTTTTTTTTTTAAGTTGAGCATGGAGCCCAACATAGGGCATGAACTCACAACCCTGAGATCAAGATCAAGATTCGGACACTTAACTGACTCAGCCACCCAGGTCCATTTTTTAATTAAGCTGTCTTTTTTATTATTGAGTTGTAAGAGTTCCTTATATATTCTAGATACAAATCCTACATCAAATATATGATTTTTCAAATAATTTCTCCCATTTTGTAGATTTTTTTCAACTTTCTTTGTGGTGTCTGTTTAAGCACATTTTTAATTTTGATGAAATCCTATTTATTTTTTCTTTTGTCACTTCTATCTTTGGTGTCATGGCTAAGAAATCATTTAACCTGCGGTCAGAAATGTATGCCTCTGTTTTCTTCTAGGAGTTTTACAGTTTTAATTCTGACCTTCTTAAGTTTTTGTGTTTGCTATGAGGGGGTTCAATTTAATTCTTATTCATTCATTCATGTATTCTTAAGTAGGCTCCACACCCATTATGGAGTCCAATGCAGGGATTGAACTCGTGACCCTGAGATCAAAACCTGAGCTGAAATCAAGAATCAGACTCTTAACTGACAGAGCCACCTGGGCATCCCTCTTTTTCATGTGTATATCCTTCTTCCAGACCAGTTATCTCTCTCAGCTTCACTATCTTCACCTCTAAAATGGTGATGACAATAAAATACATACCTCTCTGGATTATCAAGGAGTTTAAATGAGCCAGGACTTGTAAAGAAAGTTGTGTCAGGACCATTCATTGAGAGACTATTCTATCTCCCATTGAATTGGCTGGGAACCATTGTCAAAAATCAGCTGACCACAGATATTTAATTTATTTCTATACTCTCAATTCTATCCCTTTGGTCTATATGTCTATCCTTGTGCCAGTATCCTATTGTTTTATTATTATAGCTTTGTAGTAAGTTTTGAAATCCAGAAGTCCTTCAACTTTGTTCTTTTTCAAGATTGCTTTAGCTAATGTGGGTCCCTTGCCTTTCCATATGAATTTTAGGATCAGTTTCTACAAAAGAACCAGGTGTGGTTTTGATAAGAATTATACTGCACGGATAGCTCAATTTGAAGATTATTACCACTTTAACAATACTGAGTCTTCTGATCCGCCATGCAATGTTTCTCATAACCCCCTATGATTTTGTGTTGTCTACAAGAAAAATTCTAAATTATGCACCTGAATTTTGAGGTTCCTTCCAATTTGAGCCCATCTAATGTACTTTAACAACACATAGTCTTCATTTTGGCCATGCCAATTTCCCCCATGTTCTCTAAGCAGACACTTAATTAAAGCTTGAACTCAAGAGCAAAAATAATTATGTATCTTTGCAGCCCAAGCACCAAAAGACACCAACAAGCCATCCTTGCAGTAAACATTGGCTAAGTTGAGTCAGTTGATGAAGGCCAAGCTAAAAAAATTTTTTTAAATTAAAGGCCAAGTCAGTTCCACCTGCTTCTTTAGAATCCTCCCCAAACCACTCTCTAGCCCACAGTTTACCAGCTTCTTCTAAACATCTATGGCTCATCATGGCCACAGATATATGTTTCTGGTCCCCCCCCCCCCCAGTGAAATGGAAAGCAAACACTTAAGAAATACTCCTTGCATTGAACTTCGATTTGGGTTGTCAGCTGTTTTATCCATATGCACTAACACCAGCCTATTTTTGCCTTTCCAGGGGATGTTCTGGTGTTCCTGGATAGCCACTGCGAGGTGAATACTGCATGGCTGCAGCCCTTGCTACATGCCATTGCCAAGGACTCCAAAATGGTGGTGTGTCCTCTGATAGATGTCATTGACTATATGACCCTTGAATACCAGTCCTCTCCTGTTGTAAGGGGTGCTTTCAACTGGCGTCTAGATTTTAAGTGGGATAGTGTTTATTCTTATGAGATGGATGGACCAGAAGGACCCACTAGACCCATCCGGTGAGATTTCTTCAGGTTATGGGAAAATATCATATATGTATTGGGACCTGGGGGAAAAAAAGAAGCTTTTGGAGATGATTCCTTCAATTTCTTGGGCCTAATAAAGAGAAATATTTTGTTATTTATCTTGTTTCTGAAAGTCCATAATAATAGAATTTGGTGGGTTTTTAGCATCTCAGCCCAGTTAATAATACCACCATGGATAGTGTCCCTCTGGTTCCAGGTGTCTGTTTTTGGAATGCAGACTTGGTTCTTGGGACCAAATTGTATGTGGTCAATGAATAAAATGCTAGCACTGTGGTCAGCCCAGAAAAAGGACATGGCTTTGCTAAATTCATATAGAAAACATTTATCTAAGTGCTTTCATCTGTAATTGTGTAAAGATGAATACAATTTTCCTTGATATTAGTCTTGGAAAAGATATTTTTAAGTGTGAGAACAATATGATGTTGTGGCTTTTAATTACATCTATGAGGCTATTTCTGAAGAGACTTGCTCCAGGTCACTCCCCACATTTACTGATAACAGATGCCAGGCTCCTTCTCTTCTTTTATTACTAACCTCTTTGTTTTATAAATCACACAAATAAATTTTCCAACACTGAAACCTAGCACATCCTTGATCTTTGTCTCTATTTTAATTTAGTTAGAGCTGTGTGACCTTGTGCAACTTACCTAATCTCTCTGCACCTTATTTTATTATCTGTGAAGTAAGTCTGGAGGGTAGTAATACTTCACAGAGTTGTTATGAGAATTGGTCAGTATATATCAAAGCTTAGAACAGTATCTGACCATGGTAAGTATACATAAATGTTAGCTCGTCTATAATTGTTAGCTAGTATTATTCCTGTAGCCATATCCTGTACCCCTCATCTTCTAAATTACCAGATATCTGTCTCCTTGTCCATAGACTAGGATGTTCCTAATATTTTCCTGCTATGCTCCACCCACACCTATCCCCTGGACATCATCGGGATCTCCAGTTCTTTGATTTCTGTTTTTAACCCCTCATGGCTTCTTTTTTCTTCTGTGGCCTAGACTTTCTGACCTATAAATTCACTGCTCTTCTTGCCAATACCTTCGGCTGTCACATCCTGCTACACTTGTACCACAGTAGCCCTGCGAATCTCCAACTCTGGGCCAATTCCACCATCTGTTTTCTTTGTTCCTCTAAGAGATGTGAACTGATGCTTCTACACATTGATGGTCTCCAGCCTCATGCTGGTCTGCAATCACTCATTCCCCCACCTGGATATTCCAAACCTTTATCACTTCCCTTGGTCCCAGTACCTGCCCCTGCTCTGAGCCCCTAACTTCTGATATGCAATCTGGCCTCCTAACCCAAGGATGAAATAAAGACTAAGAATCAGTAGGAATAACTGGAAAATTATTTAGTGCTTTATGCTAGAGCCATGATGGAATACTATTGCTGTGAAGCATGACTACACCTGCAGCCTCCCACTGCCTACCTTAATCCAGTGATTAGCCAGCTCTAGGATCATCTTTTGTGATGACTCTCACATGACATCTGTCCATCTCTCTGCCTGTCCACATGGTCTGGGCCCTCACTGTTCCAGGCTTAGACTCTACACTCTTAGGGACAATCTGGCCTGCGGGCCCCCCTCCCTCATGCCAATCTCTCTGTTGCTACATTAATTTTCTTAAAACCCTACTTTGCACATGTCACCAAATGTCTTTCTTTTGCTTTTAGGATAAATAGGTCCCTTCATGCACCTTGCACTGTGTATAACTCTGATCTTTGCTCTGCTCCAGCCATCATTTATTAGTTATTTAGGACTGTTGCATACAGTTGTATAGGCTGCGTACTGCACATCTTCAGGAGGCACTCTTCATAAAGATCATAGGTGACTGGCATCCCTGGAATTATGCAATAAGGTAGCCTTCTTCCAGGCCAATTACCTCTCTCAGCTTCACTATCTTCACCTATAAAATGGTGATGACAATAAAATACATACCTCTCTGGATTATCAAGGAGTTTAAATGAGCCAGTACTTGTAAAGAACATAGCCTGACTCAGAGGAAGTGATCAGTATAAATGGTTGCTATTTTGCTATAGACTTAAGAATGAAAAAGAATAAAGATATCCTTAATATAAATAAAAATTTAATATGTAAAAATCTTGATTTACCCAAAAATAAAAAATAAAGCATAAATCTTTTGAAGTTCATCTCAAAATAAACTTATTTAATTTAAAATAGTTACTTTTAGCAAGAAGTAGTTACAGTATTACATTTACAAAAAATTGACATAATTTTGTAACATTTCATGTGTCACATATAAGGCATGCTTTAGGCTCTAAAAATTTCAATAGGGAAACTGTATTCCTCATATTTGCTGAGTAGCAACATTTTTGGAATTCTAATACCCTGTTAGTATCTATATATATAGTCACACATGCTATTTGAAAACAATTTGACAATATACCCTAAAAATCATACAAATGTTATTCTTTAATGCAATAATTCCACTTCTTGAAATATTTCCCTAAGGAGTTAATGAGAAGTAAGTACAGAGACATCTATTGTAGCAACATTTATATTAGTTAGAAAATAAAAACAACATGAAATGGCTAAAAACTGTATTAATATTTTGTAGAATATTATATAACATTTTTGAAAGCTAATTAATATAAAAGGAAAGTTCTCACAATATGCTGTTAAAAAATCAAGCCAAAAAAAACTTAGTATGATACCAATTACTTATAGAATACATATTACACATGTTATAATGTACTGTTCACCTTGAACAATACGGGAGTTATACACACTGACCACACAGGGGTGCAGTCAGAACTCTAAATGTAGCTTTTGACTCCTCCAAAAACTTAACTAAGAACCCACTGTTTACTGAAAGCCTTACCGATAAGGTAGACAGTTGATTAACACATATTTTATATGCCTTATGCATTATATACTGTATTTCCTCCCCTTGCCTCCAAATTAGCACAGTTTCCAGATCTTCCTTCTACCACCTGCCCCCCACCCTGGCCCCCTGTTTGCACCTTCTCATCTCCTTTGCCGATTCCTCCTCTTCTCTCCGACCTCAGTTGTTTTTTTTTTTTAAACAATCCCATTTTTGTTTTTTAAGGTTTATTTATTTATTTATTTATTCACGAGAGACACACACAGAGAGAGGCAGAGACACAGGCAGAGGGAGAAGTAGGCTCCATGCAGGGAGCCCGACGTGGGACTCGATCCTGGGACTCCAGAATCACGCCCTGGGCCGAAGGCAGGCGCTAAACCGCTGAGCCACCCAGGGATCCCCTCAGACCTCAGTTCTTGTTCCTCTTCTCTACCTCCCCTCACCCACAGAGGGCTTCCTATCCATCTTATACTGAGGACTCCCAAAGTTCTGCCTCCAGCCCTGGCTGCTCTCAAGTGCCAGACTCCTCCTTCCAACTGCCAACTGGCATCTCCACTTGAATGCTGACTCAACATCTCAGACATGTCCCCAGATGAATTTTCCAACCAAAACGTACCCCCCCACACACACACACACCAGCATCCCCATCTCAGTGCTTGGCAATATCACCTTCCAGGTACTCAGGCCAAAACGCTGGATACAGTCCTTACCCTCCTCTTCCTTCTATGCACACCACATCCCACTCATAAGCAAACCTGGTTCCATCTTCAAAATACATCAGAGATTGGACCACATCTCACTGCCTTCATTGTTATACTTTATCCACGATCCCATCCTCTTTCTCTGGAACCACTACAGCAACTGGTGTCCCTGTTTCTACCTTTGCCCCTACTTGAGCTGGGATCTTGCCCTATTGATTCACTAATTTATCTCCAACACTTCATAGGTGTTTAAGACATACTTTTAAAAAAATAAATGAAGGCATGAACATGTAATTATTTTCAAACTACTTACCTTAGTGTTATCGGGCCCTGCTATTGGTGAACAAGAAAAAGATGCTTTGTAACATTATGGTTTTCCCAAAAGTAAATATTATAATTCACTTCATGTGCTTAGAAAGGGAGATCTGTAAACTCTAATACCCAATAGTTATCCCAAAGGGAAATGCACATTCTAAAGATAATGTTCCCTCTCAAGAAAAAGCATTTAGAAGATACCATCATACAACTCTGTGAGAGTTAAGTAAAAGTTACTGCAGAGGGAACCTGGGTGGCACAGTTGGTTCAGTGTCAGACTCTTGGTTTCACCTCAGATTGTGATCTTGGGGTTGTGAGATCGAGCCCCACCATGGGCTCTGGCTCCATGCAGAGTCTGCTTGAGTTTCTCTCTTCCTCTTCTTCTGCTCATCCTGTTCATGCATGTGCTTTTTCTCTCTCTCAAATAAAGAAATAAATCATAAGAAAGAAAAGTTACTGTGTACAAATTAGGTAGTTTTGGTTCCGATTTACTAATTTTACATACCTAAATATATATTAAGTTAACAATTTTGGTGGTAATATTCCTGTTTACTAGTTTTTATTTTATTGCTAATATTCAATATAATTTTGGCAAAATCTATAATGGCTGAATCTGATTTCATATTTATGTGTCCCTTTTAGGTCACCTGCAATGGCTGGAGGAATTTTTGCTATAAACAGGCATTATTTTAATGAGATTGGACAATACGACAAAGGCATGGATCTCTGGGGAGCAGAAAATTTGGAACTTTCACTGAGGGTAATTCCTATTTGGCTTTTTAAATAGTTACCTTTGTGCAGAGAGAGGGAATGCTGACTTCAAGTCACAAGACAAGTCCTGGTGCTTACACCCAGTTTTCCTGCCGGAGCATCTGATACCATTCCCACGTCACATGAAATAAATATCTATGGGACTTCTTGCAAAATGTGACAATAGTTAGTAAAATACGAGCTATTATTACCATATATTTCATTATTTCTAAGCTATGGTTTATCGAATTAATGTAACGCTTTTAATTATTTGTGAAAGCTCGTCTTTATTATACCAATGGTCTGGACAGTTGTGGTGCAGTGGAAATAATAGTGTTAGGCAGTGTGGGACTTGGGTGCCACTAACTCTATGGGTGATCTCAGACCTCAGTTTCACCATCTGCAAATTGGGAAGACTCAGTAGGAGATGTCTGGGTTGTCTCTCCACTCTTGAATCCAGGGCTACCTGCTATCACATTAGTGGAACTTGAAAATATTATGGTGAGTGAAAGAAGCCAGACACAAAAGGCCACATATTTATATGAATGAGTCCACCCCTAGGAATGTGCAGACAAAGCAAATCCATAGAAACAGAAGGTAGATTAGTGGTTGCCAGGGGTTTAAGGAAGGACAGTGAGTACTGATGGGTCCCAGGGCTCTTTTTGGCGTGGTAAGAATGTTCCAGAATGAGATAGTGGAGCTGGTTGGACAACCTCATGAAAATACTCTGAGTCACTGAATCATATATACTGTGAAAGGGTGAATTTCTTACAGACTGTGAATTACATCTCAAATCTTTTTTTTAAGATTTTATTTATTTATTCATGATAGAGAGAGAGAGAGGCAGAGACACGGGCAGAAGGAGAAGCAGGCTCCATGCAGGGAGCCCGATGTGGGACTCGATCCCAGGTCTCCAGGATCATGCCCTGGGCCAAAGGCAGATGCCAAACTGCTGAGCCACCCAGGGATCCCCTGCATCTCAAATCTAAAAGTAGATTTGACTTTTAAATATTCCCGTGATATTAGATCATTAGACATTAGGCATCAGCTCTGTTGCTAACTTTCTTGTAGGATCCTTGGTCAGCCATTAATCTTTCTACTTTCCCATTTCCTCACCTGGCAAATAGGAATAAATATAAATGCCATTGTCAGAGTTTCATGAAGATTTTTGTGTTTTTGTGGATTTTTAATTTTGTTTAAATTCCAGGATAGTTAACACGGTGTTTATATTAGTTTCAGATGTACAATAAATGATTCAGCAAGTCTATGCATCACCTGGTGGTCATCAGAACAAGTGCCCTCCTTAATCCCCATCACCTGTTTCCCCATTGCCCACCCTCTCCCTTCTGGTGACCTGAATCAGTGTAGTCCCTACAGTTAAGAAACTGTTTCTTGGTTTCTCTTTCTCTCTCTTTCTTCCTTTGCTCATTTCTTATGTTTCTTAAATTGCAATTTTGTGAAGATTTGATGACATAATTGGAGTAGAGAATAAAGTAAAAAACATATTCCTGGCGAGAGAGTCTCAAGAAAGTATGAAGGTACGATTCAGATGTTTATTGTATGCTTATCACAGATAAGTTTTGGTTTTTCACTAAATTCTAATAGACTTTTTTCATGGTCATTTTGGAGCTCCTGGCTAGCTCTGTTGGAAGAGCCTGCGACTCTTGATCTCAGGGTTGTGAGTTCAAGCCCCACGTTGGGTGTAGAGGTGTTTTAAATTAAAAAAAAAAAAAATTTTAGTAAAACTTAAAAAAAAGCAGTCACTTTGAACTGTGCATGTAAATCTGGGCTGTGAATTCACCGTAATTATTCTTAATTTTTTTCTCTCTTTTCTCTGCCTGTTTGTCTCTTCCCAGCAGAGACAATCTGGTGCAGAGAAAACAGTTTAATCAATGACTAAGGTCTAATCTCAACTAAGCTTTAGCTTCCTTGCAGGTAAAAAGAAAAAAACAGAGATTCCCTATTACAGTGCTGTGAAGACAGATACCTTATAGAAGCTGCTTAATAAGTGACAGCTGTAATTACTCTTAAACTGTTGCCATCTGTTCTTTAGGCTCTGCAATCATCTGCAGAGCTCAAACTCTGAATTTCATATATTAGCATGTATTAAAACATTTGCTATATTTGCTTTTTGTTTTATTTTTGTGATTTTTTTCCGTTTTGGATTTTATCTCCCTCTTCCTTCTTTTGGCTTGTTACTTGGTTCACTTGCTTAAAGTTCTTTTAAGCACAGACTCCTTTCATGATGCTTCAGATACTTTATTGTGAACATAAAAATATCTGGAGCAATATATTTTTCCTCTTAAGGCCCTATTTGACAGTATGTTGTAAGCTTGTTGTATTCATGGTTTCTCCCCACCCCCCATCATGTGTTCCCTTCTGATGCAGGCATTATTTTATAACATTCATGTTTTGGGCACTTTTCATTGTTTGGTAGATGATTACTTGCTTTGGCTTTGGCTGTCTGTGAATATGGTATATGGTATATACCATCTGCCTCTCAAGACCTAATACCTTAATGAGCACATTCTTGTATCTCAGAATAAAATCAATTTTGTGAACAACACATGCATATTTGAAGAGGGAGTGTATTCCTTTTTCTGGCTCTATATTACCTCCAGATAGCAAATAACAGCTAACTTATCTTTCAAATGTATTATTTATCCCTGCTTCAGTATTTTCAACTACTCCATTCCTAATGATCCCTTCATATTTTTTTAAGTATGTTGTGGGTCTCTCCTTTTATAAATGTGTAAATTAATAAATAGCTTGAATACTCTCTTGACCCTAGCAGCAGTCTCTAACCAAGGTAAATAACCCTGTCTTTCCAGAGAGAAGATCATTGACACCTGTACATAGGTTTCCATTGCTCCTCACTCCAATAAATCAACATCCTGGTGGCCCTCAGCACTCTAGGACAGCATTCCTGGAACTGTCACCAGTTTAATACTGATGTCCCTAGTGTATGGCTTTTGCTATTCTGTAACCTGGAGGTTACTGCAACATTTGACCCTGTAGACCAATTTTCTTCCAGCAGTTTTCTTGGAGTTTAGAACAATGCTGCTGGTCCCTCTTCCATAGCTCTGTTTTTCTTGAAGTCCTCGCATGAGTTTCTTCTGTGCATCCCTGAAGCACAGGTATTCCTAAGACCATTGTTGTTGTCAGCTGTCCCTTCTTGCCCAGCATGCTGCTTGGGGCTCAGGGCTGACATCAGCTATTTTGTACCTGTGAAGCCACATTGGTTGTTAATATAGTGCAATGTTTCCTTACCTGGTTCGAAAGAACCTCAAGTCTGAGTCCGCTGAATACCTCCCACAGGCAGCCCACCCACCCTGTGGATCGATCAGCAGGCTTTCCACTATCCAACAACTAAAGGGACAGCAGCTGGCAGGGCAGGGGCACCAGAGGTGTTGTCGCGCTGTGTCATAACTTGTTGATATTTTTCACAGCATCCCTGCATTAGCTCCCATGGCTGTAACTAACAGCTGTGTGGTAACAGTACTCAAGGCTACATGTTTTTAGGTTAGGACTCTCTCAAGAGTTCTAGTTAGGTCCAATGTAGCTGTCATTTAGGAGCACCTGCTGTGTTGGGCTATGCTACACGCTGGGCACTCAGAAGAAGACACAGCCCTCATCCTTCCTTTCTCTCACTCACTCACTCATTCAACAATGCTGAGAACCTGCTATGTGCAAAGTGCTATGCTAGTGCTAGATACAGTGGCACACAGTGCAAATGTGGCTTCTGATGGCATGAACCTCCATTCTGCTGGAGTGGAGAGAGGTGATTATTTTTGATAAATGTAATGAAGAGGAACACAGAATCAGATAAGATCAGATAAAAGGGGAATTAACCTTGTGTTGGGGGAAGTGTGTGTCTTAGATGGCTTCCCTGCAGAAACGGCTTTTTTTTTTTTTTAAGATTTAATTTATTTATTTGACAGAGAGAGAGACAGAAAAAGAGCACAAGCAGGGAGCTACAGCGGGAGAGGTTGAAGCAGACTCCCTGCTGACCTGGGAGCCCGATGTAGGGCTCCATCCCAGGACCCTGAGATCATGACCTGAGCTGAAGACAGATGCTTAACTGACTGAACCACCCAGACACCCCAGAAATGGCATTTTTAAGTTATGGGATAAAGGATAAAAATGTATTTCATTTATTTAACAGGGTCTTGTGTGTGTGGCATGCACTACTCTGGAATCTTACAGATATTAACTTATTTAATCTTTCTGATAAGCCTGTGAGCGAGGTGCATGATCTCCTACTTATAGTGGAGAAACTGGGGCACAGAGTGTTCGAGTAACTTTCTTCAATTCACAGAACCTATAGGTACATGATCCAAATCTATTGTGTCCTGCTTTGTACTATCTACTCAGCTTCAGATCTGGAGATCTTGCCAGCTCAGTTCTATTCTAAGTCATTTCTCTCTGGAAGCCTCCAGAGCTCTGAATTCATGTTAGCTGCCCTGAGCTCAGTGTTAACGATCACTCTGGAAAGTGGGGATTGGCTAGGTGCCCACAGAGCTGCAGCTTCACCCCCAGCCTCAGGATGGCTCTCCTAACCAGGCTTAACATCCACACTCCTGGTGGGGTGGAAGCTGGCCTGCGTGGCTTGGGGCTAGATCCTGATGGCCCCAGATAGAGACCAGGTGCACTGCTCTCGACCTAGAGCCCTGCCATAGACTCTGAGGATCTCCTGCCTCACTGTGGGACAGGACCTCTTAGACATTGAATCCAGCTTGGATTCAGCCCAAAGTGGCCGAACCTCCTTGGATGCTGTGATGTGAACGCAAACCACATGCTGGCAATAGGGAAAGGGTGGACCAAATTCTTACAGTCTACATAAGGGGGAATTGGGCTTGCTCCTTAGGATTGGGCATGCTCCCCAGGATTGGGCATGCTCTTTGGCAGCCCCCTGCTCTCGGACCACAGCTCGCCAGGTCTTCACTGGGTTAATTCAGTGTGCTCAGAATTTCCATTTCTCATGGGTTTCTTCAAGGCCCTCTTTCTCTTCTCCCTCCACCCTCTTAGTAACCTTATCCACACTACGCTTCAATGACTGCATGCTGATGACATAGTTCTAGCTCCTTCCCAGGTCTTTCTGAGCCATAAGCTTGTGCATCTAGTTGCCTACAGGTTACTCTTCTATAGGATGAATATCCCATGGGTACCCTACACCCAACATTTGAAAAATAGCTCTTTCTACCTCCTTGAACCCATCCCTCCTGCCATGTTCCCTTCCTCTTTGTGTGGATGACGTGCTGCCCTCCACCTACCTGCAACCATCCATCCCCAACCCCGCAGAGTGCCTTCTTGATCTCCCCTCTCCTTTTCATGCCCCACTTTCCACCACCATGTGTGGTTAGATCTAGGTTTAAGTCTTCACTCACTTCTGTCCAAATTGCTCTTTCCCATCATCACAGTCCATAGTTACAGCCTTGATGTAATTTCTTTGGGAAGACTTTTTTTTTTGGGGGGGGGGGGAAGACTTTCTTGACCATATCCTCACTGCCCTATCCTCCATGCACCTGCATGCACACACATACACACTCCCCATCCCCTTATCCTGTGTGTGCTCACACATTCCAGTGTGTGCTTTGCCCATTATAGTACTTTTTGTGCTATCCCCTAGTTGTCACTTGTGTGTGTATTCAGCAGACTCCATGGGCATACAACCTGTGTGGTTCCACATGGGGCCATGTTTGGAGGGACTCCACACCTAGTTGACCTCCATTCTCTGCTGTTGCCTTCTTGAAATTTTTAAATAATTTTTGAATCAGAGACTCCATTTTTATTTTGTGCTGGGCCCCATCAGTGTGTGTACTCACCAGGCTGTGAGCCACATGAGGGTGGGGACACGGTCTGACTTGTTCACAAGGGGGTCCCTCAGCACCTGGTATGTTGACCATGTAAAAAAGTGGCTGGGAGATATTTGTAAATAGTTGAACCCATTGGAATCTAAGAAGCCTCATGTATGAATGATCAGAATAACTGTCGTGTGCATCCACTGAGGCAATGCACATTAAGCATTTAAAACAGTGTCTGCCACCTTATACCTGTAGCCAATGTTTGTTCCCTTCTTTTTATGCTACAGCTGTCCCAGAGTTCTCATTTAAAATGGTATCTCGGGGATCCCTGGGTGGCGCAGCGGTTTGGCGCCTGCCTTTGCCTCTCTCTCTCTCTCTCTGTGACTATCATAAATAAATAAAAATTAAAAAAAAAATAAAAAAAAATGGTATCTGGCTAGCAACTTCTCCTAACTTTCTGCTAAGATGTTTATTAAGACTGGAGAAGATGGGATCCCACTAGAAAATAAATCTGATGGACAGCCTAGCCTGAATCTGGAAGGCAGCTCCATAACTGGGAGGCCAATAGAACAGCCTGACAAAATCGTACCCTGGTTTTGTCACATGAGGTGCCCCTACTTCACCTCACAAAAACAAATCCAGATTACAGAATAAATAAGGACACCCTTAGAAATGCCCTGATTTCTGCCTACAGATTCAGGCTGTAGGCCTGAAATAGCCTTCCAACCATGTGTCCATGGAGAAGGGCTAGTGAGGCTGGACCATGATGCAAGGAGAAGAGAGCAAGAGAAGGCTGGACAGGGCACAGGGATAAGACACCATAGGATTTAGATTTTTTAAAAGATTTTTTTAAATTTATTCATGAGAGAGAGAGAGAGAGAAAGGGGCAGAGATACAGGCAGAGGGAGAAGCAGGCTCCATGAAGGGAGCCTGACATGGGACTCAATTCCCGGTCTCCAGGATCAGGCCCTGGGCTGAAGGCAGCACTAAACTGCTGAGCCATTGAGGTTGCCCAAGATTTAGATATGTAGATTGTATCTTATGCACGGTGGAATGCTGTAGGTGGGTTTTAAGTAGGATAGTGATGGAGATGAACAAAGTAGAGGATAAGCAGGGAGATTGGGAGCTTCTTATGATGATCTGGACAGAGGGTGACCATAGATAGGACTAGAGAAGTGGTAATGGAGATGAAAAGACTGGACAGGCATACCTTACAAGTAGAGAGCATGGCACTTAGAGACTGAGCAGGGAAGACAGATGTTAAGAGGAAGTGGTGTCACAGATAACCCAATTATCAGTTGGTTAATGCCATGATGACGCTGCTATGTTACAAGTCAGCTCAAAACTGAATGGCTTAGACCAATATGCATTTGCTTTTTTTTCTTTCATATGTTCATGGGCTGGCCAGGGTGGTGGCTCTGCCTCTAATTTAGATTGTTTGGGCTTGGCTCTAGTCTCTGAGTTTGGCTCAGGTCTATTCATCATTCTAAGAGTATTCTACTAGTATTCTGTGAGTATTTGTAGTACTAGTATATGAGTGGTTAACTAGTAGCAACTCAGCATATTCTTCTCATTTAGAAGGGCAAGGATGCAAAAGTGAGGCCAAACTGCATAGCATATTTAAAGGCTCAGCACACATCTTGTCTGCTCATGTTCTGTTGGCCAAAGCAACAGATGGACAAGCTCAGAGTCAGGATGTCAGAAAAATAAACTTTGCCCCAAAGTAAGGGATGGGGGAGTTAGCTAATATTTGCTGAACAATATTTCCACCTATCACACCAAGTTTCTGGAATGAGCAACTAAGTGAATGGAGGTCTTTTTTACTTAAGTAAAATTGCAGTTTAAAAAAATTGCAGTTAAGAGAAAAATGTTCCTTGGGCATCAGTTAGCTTTTGCTTATGCAAACTATTCCAAACACAGTGGCTTAAAACAGCAAACAATTGTTATTTCTTCTAATTCACTGTGTTGCTAAAGTGGCTTTTCTGGTCATAGACAGGATAGCTGGTTTCTGCTGGTGGTGCCTATACATCAGTGTTCATTGGAGGCTCAGCTGGTGCTGGCGAGTTTAGGGATGCATTATTTGCATATCTGGACATCACCCAGTGATAGCGGGGCCATCATGTGCATCATCATGGAGATGGCCTGGCTGTTCGTCTCCTACCTCAGGCTCATTCACAGTGAAGTGGTTGCCAGTGTTCCCATGAGCAAGCAAGAGAAGGCAAGCCCCAACAGGCAGCCAACACTTTCCAAGACTGTCACATATGTTGATGTCTGGTTGGCCAAAGCAAATCATGAGGCCAAGGCCAGATTTAAGAGATTGGAGAAATAAGCTTTGCATCTTGAAGGAGTGAGGTACAAAATTACATTGCACAGAAGCGTGCATATAGGAATGAAGATAATCCGTGGCCATTCTTGCAACCTACTACACTTAACTACAGCAGAGATACACTCTTATTTACAAAACAAACTCTAAGTGTTTTACAAGCATCAACTTGTCTAATGCTCCTAACCATCCCACGAGGTGGGTAATGCTATTCTCACTTTACAGATGAGGAAACTGAGGCACAAAAAGGTTGAGTAACTGCAGTAACTTGCCTTAGTTCATAAAACGGTTGGAGAACTCGAACCACACTGAATGGCCTCAGAGTCTGTGCTCTTGCCCACTGCATTAGCCTGACTTTCAATGGGGTGCTATTACTATTACTACTACTACTACTACTACTACTACTACTATTAGTACTACAAGTAGAAACTGGGAGCTGTATGGATGACTTCCAGCAGAATATCAGAGGAAGCAAGCTGATCATCTCCTACATGGACAATGAGCACAGCCAAAGGCATGTCCAGGTAGATCATGTCTCTCTTGAGAATGAATCAAGAGTAGTAACAAGCACATGAGCTCTGTGAAGATTAGGCTAAATTGCCATAGCTTCCTTCAATTTGATTTTTTTTAAAGATTTATTTATTTATTCTGGAGGTGGGGAGGACCAGAGGGAGAGGGAGAGAAAGAGTCTTAAGCAGACTCCATGCTCAGTGTGGAGCCAAATGTGGGGTTCAATCTGACAACCTCAAGATCATGACCTAAGCCAAAACCAAGAGTTGGCCGCTTAACCAACTGCACCACCCAGGTGCCCCATGAGTTTTGAGCAAGTATTTTTTTTTTGAGCAAGTATTTTTATAAAAATTTTTACTCTTTTACCTCTTTTATCACTTTACTTTTGTTTTCTATTCTGTACTCATAGCCATATTTCTTTTTTAATCAAGAAACATTTCAGAGATCTCTGGGTTGCTCAGTGGTTTGGCACCTGCCTTTGTCCGAGGGCATGATCTTGGAGTCCCGGGATCGATTCCCACATTGAGCTCCCTGCATAGAGCCTGCTTCTCCCTCTGTGTCTCTCATGAATAAATAAATAAAATCTTTTAAAAAAAAACATTTCAAACATAGACTGTCTCCAGTCTAATTATTAAACAAATATTAACCATCTTCCAAAATTCCTTAAGTTCTCACAGAAAAAGAGAATAAAACATTTTAAATAGCTAGTACCAGTTAGCTTTTGCTATATAACAAAGCACCCCCCAAATAGTAGCTTAAGTGAACAACTATGTATTTCTCAATTTCAGATGAAAATGAACACCTGGGGCACCTGGGGGGCTCAGTCATTTAAGCATCTACCTTTGGCTCAGGTCATGATCCCAGGGTCCTGAGATCCAGCCCTATGTTGGGCTCCCTGCTCAGTGGGGAGCCTGCTTCTCCCTCTCCCTCTGCCCCTCCCCCCAATTCGTGCACTCTCTCTCTCTCTCTCTCTTAATAAATAAATAAATAAGATCTTAAAAAAAAATGAGATCCAAAGAGGATGTGTCTGATCATAAGGATGTGGCAGATCTGATTAAAAAAACTAATGCTTTGGGGTTCTGATTTAAGCGTTTTTCTAAGGGAAACGGAATTCCATAGATATTCTTTCTAGATATTCCAAAGGGCTATTTCTAAAGAATTCTAGAGGTTAGTTGCATGAGTCTTTAGGTCTCATGTCAGAAGATGTATTTTCTGAAACATAATCCCTTCTAACTACCCGAGTGATATACTTCACCCTAAGTATTGTTCTTATAAACAATCTGAGTATTGTGCTCAGTGAAAGCCTTATTTCCTATTACTGTTTCCTAAATGATTAGATGGATTTTATAAGAAAGTGTCTAGAGAACTGGGATATAGGGTCTTGATCAGTCAGAACAGGGATTCTCATTTTGGTGCGCATCAGAATCACCTGAAGAACAAATTAAAATACATATTCCTGGGCCCAGCCCTACAGTTGTTGGTTTAGTAAGTCTGGGTGGGTCCAAGGCTTTTGCATTTTGAAGCTCCTGAGCGATCTGATGCTGCTAGTTTGGGGACTATGCAAGAATCCCTTAGTTAGACTCAACAAAAAGATCATGGCAAGTGTGCTATGAGATATATAAGTGGTGTGTACCAGATTTATACTATAAGCACATTCTTTGTGCTATTATTATAATACTAAAAATTGGAAACTACAAAACTTTCAAAATAACTTCACATACCATTAAATGAAAAAAAACCACAACTTATCTCAGTGTTGTGTATAGATGCGTGTATATGCATGGACTTGAATTTATATTGAGGAACAAAGTTTTAGGACAAGTAGTGATTTTTTATTCTCTGTGTACTTTTCTACATTTTTTTTTGTTTGTTTTTCAATGGTCATATTTTGTGTAGTAAAAAAATTGTTAAAAATAAGTATTATAAAGTGTTTTAAGTACAAAAAAGACAATCATTGAATTTAGCCATGATCAGTATTTTCCTTGTTACCTGCTGACGTCCAGCAATACTTACTCTCAGAATACTATTTGAGAACATTTGAAGAGAAAATACCTTGCCACATTTCATTACATAATCAGCATCAGAATTGGCCAAGTATGAGGGAGACAGAATCACTTAGTATTCAGAGTGCTGGCCCTGGGGCCAAACTTCCTGAATTTAAACCCTGAAATTTGTTATCACTGGGCAAGCTTCTTAACAAACATATGTACTAGTTTTTTTATCCATAAGGTGGGGCTAATCACGGTTATTTACCTTGTGAGGACTGAATAAACAACTTAAGAAATGTTACATATTGCTGTGTTTGTAAAAAAAAAAAAAAAAAAAAAGTTAGCAGTTGCCCAGTACTAGCAAACATACATTAATGTTTTCTGTTTTTGTTTAGATCTGGATGTGCGGAGGCCAACTCTTTATAATCCCCTGCTCCCGAGTGGGACACATCAGTAAGCAGCGCTTTTCAAACCAACCTGAGCTTGTAAAAGCCATGACATATAATAATCTCAGATTGGTGCACGTCTGGCTGGATGAATATAAGGTGAAGGAAATGTCTGTGATTTGGAATGATGAGCAAGAGCACAGAATGAGACTTGCTTTAAAGAAACCTCCTACTGCCTTTCCAGATAACAAGTTTGGGGGTTTTTTTTTTCTCTCTTTTCCTTAAATTAGTGGCGCGCTGTCAGCCACTCATCCACCTGCCCCAGACCCTAGTCTCAACTAGTTTATTCTAATCTATGACACTTGAACATTACTTTTAATTTCTAAGGAAACTCAAGAAGTAAGTCAACCAGCACAGGAAATTTGTTTTGTTTGTTTTGCCCCCTAAGGATTGCCCCCTCTGAAGCATATACCTTTCCCTGTTCCCATCCTCACAGGCAACTCTTTATTTATTTTTATTTTTTTATAATAAATTTATTTTTTATTGGTGTTCAATTTACCAACATACAGAATAACACCCAGTGCTCATCCTGTCAAGTGCCCCCCTCAGTGCCCGTCACCCATTCACCCCCCCCCCGCCCTCCTCCCCTTCCACCACCCCCCACTTGCTCATCTTCAAGTGGTGGAAGCTGCTGTGATCTTGAAGACCGCACAAGAACCTCCACTGCCTCTTTCCACCAACAGTCAAAGATTTCTCTATCAAAGCCATCCCCCTTCACCTGTTCACCTCCCTCAGGCTTCAGTTCCTAGCCAGGTCCTAAAAGGGTGCACATACAGAAGACATGTAGCTGTGGCCCCATTTTTTGTCACCCCATTTTAACTTGAAACTTGTCCCTCCAGGATCCAGGCACAAACAAATATGGCAGGAACCCCAATAAGACCTCATTTTAGATATATGGGGAGAAATACGTAAGAATCTCTCTGTGATAGTATATGTTCTGGTCTTAATCTTATATATATTATTTAAAATCACAAAAGTAATACTACTCATTCTTTAGTAATCAGGGCAATGTGAATTAAAACCACAGGGAGATATTTCTATATAGTCACTTAGATTGTCAAAAACGTTTAGAGTCTGATAGGACCAATCATTGGCAAGCACAGGAATTTTCGGACACCATGTAAATAAACAGTACAGTAAATCTTAAAGACATAATGGTGAACAAAAGCAGCCAAGCACAGTAGAATATATACTGATTTATTCAATTTCTATAAGTTAAAAATGGGTAAACTTAAGCCATATAATCTATGTGTGCACAAATTAGATAATAAAGTGAAGACATGAATACATAAGATAACATTTAAAACCAAGGGAAAGGGATCCCTGGGTGGCGCAGCGGTTTGGCGCCTGCCTTTGGCCCAGGGCCCGATCCTGGAGACCCGGGATTGAATCCCACGTCGGGCTCCTGGTGCATGGAGCCTGCTTCTCCCTCTGCCTGTGTCTCTGCCTCTCTCTCTCTCTCTGTGACCGTCATAAATAAATAAAAATTAAAAAAAAAAATAAATAAAACCAAGGGAAAGGCTATGCTCAGGATGGGAAAGGCAGGGGGCCTTGGAAATGCTGTTTATGTTCTATTTCTTGACCTAGTCAGCATTACAGGGATTGAGTTTTCAATAATTCATTAAGTTGTACATTTAATATTACATACTTTTTATATGCTTATTATGTTTCCTAATTAAAACATTTTTTTAAAAGGTAAAACACACTCAAGGTTAAAAGTCATACAGTATTGATTGGGATCCCTGGGTGGCTCAGCAGTTTAGTGCCTCCCTTTGGCCCAGAGTGTGGTCCTGGACTCCTGGGATCACATTGGGCTCCCTGCATGGAGCCTTCTATTCCCTCTGCCTGTGTCTCTGCCTCTGTGTGTCTCTCATGAATAAATACATAAGGTTTAAAAAAAATAGAAGTCATACAATGTTGAAAGAGTATTAAATGAAAAGCAAGCTTGCTCAGCCCATAGTTCGACCCCTCAGAAGTAACATTAAATTAGCAATCATTAAATTTAATCACTAAAAATCAATCAATAAATTTAAATCACTAAAATTAATAGTTTCTTGTTAATACCCATTTAAAAACAAATATATATCCTTTTACATAACTAGATTCACATAATATTTTGTTCTGCAATTTTTACACCTGTTAGTATATTTTATTTATTTTTAAAGATTTTATTTACTTTATTTATTAGAGAGAGAGAGTGAGAGGGTCCATGAATGATAGGGAGGGGCAGAGGGAGAGGGAGAAGCAGACTCCCCGTTGAGCAAGGAACCTCACATGGGGCTTGCTCCCAGAACTTTGAGATCCTAGGACCTTGAGATCATGACCTGAGCCGAAGGCAGACACTTAACTGACTGAACCACCCAGGCGCCCCTATCTGTTAGAATATTTTTAAAAATATACTTTCAAAGTTTTAAAAATCCAAACACATAAACATACATAGTAAAAGAACATAAATATTCTTTTAAATATTTCCTTTGAATGGATATCCTAAAATCAATCCCATTGATAAATAGCCCCCCCAGTGATAAACATTCTGATTATCTCAGCTTTTTGATAATCCTTAACATTGATAAAATGAACATCCTTTACATTATCTTTTTGTACATTTGTACAAATATATATCTGGAATAAATCTCAAAACATGGACTTGCTGGGCCATGAGACGTATGTTTTAAATCCTGATGGTTAATGTCCAAACTACCATCAGCAAATATATGTGAAAATGCCTGTCTCCCCACAACTTTTCCAACTCTGGTTTTAATTATTTTGTATTCTAATCTCATAGGTTAAAAATTATTATTTTATATTGCATTAATTAATGAGAGATCTTGAGCTTTTTTTTTATATTAATTTTTTTTTCTGTGAACTCTGGCCACAGATTTAAATAGTTGACTTGAACACAGCTTGGACTGGGTAGTTTCTGAATTTCACAGAGGATATAGTGACAAAAAGGTCCATCTAACTTAAAGAGCGCATAACGTTTGGCATTAAATCAATGGATTGTATGACCTGGCACACTGGGAAATGTAATGAGTGACATTAGACGAGAGAGGGCTTTGCATAAAATGTTGTCCAAGGTCTTCTCTGCCTTTGCTTCCAAATGACAACATCTCTCTACCACCCTCAGGCCCATCCCCTGTACCAATCTGCCCTGACTAGGATTGGCAAGACATGATGGCAAAGACCTACAATGGTCAAGGGTCCCAGGGAGAATCCAACATGGTGTGCCCATAATACACTAACCTGGATAAGCAAGTTCTTCTCTTGTTCGACAATATTGTACTATAGTCTGGGCACTAGGAAACACAGGTGAAAATACAAGGGTTCTTTTGAGGTTTTGGTCTATTTAGAATATCTCTTATTTTAAAAAAAATATTTACTTATCGGAGAGAGAGAGAGAGAGAGAGAGAGAGATGAGCAAGTGGGGGTAGGGCAGAGGGAGAGGGACAGAGAGAATCCCAAGCAGACTCCCCGTTGAACTTGAAAGCCAACATGGGGCTGGACCCCACAATCCCAAGATCATGACCTGAGCCAAAACTAAAAGTCAGATGCCCAACCTACTGATCCATCCAGGCGCTCCTGGTATATCTCTTTTAATATGGAGCAGATTGAATCCATCAAACATTCATACTTAATACCCTTTTAAATCAGAGGGTATAACAGAGAAATGAGGTGTGATAATGATAATGACCAGTACTGACATGACACTGACACTCCATGCCAGCCTTGGTTTCCCCAGTACTCTGCACGATTATTCAGTCCTCACAACTTCATGAGGGTAGGGTCACATAATAACAAAGCAAGAATGTGACCCCAGGCAGGCTGTCTTCCCCCAGAATTAATTTGCCCTGAACCCACTACACCATCCCATTTCTGAAATCATGGACATGTGGACTGGGATCAGGGAATGAAGGTTTTGTCCTGGAATATTGAGAGAGCAGGAGAAAGGGGATATATCACAATAGGTGGCTGTGATTGTTGTTGGGCTCCTAAGAAGCAGGATCCAAACTTCCTGGATCCTTCTATACCACCTCTATCATGGTATGAACCATGCAAGCACACAGTGTGTGTTAATATGTGTGGGGTGAATGAATCCCAGGTACCACGTGTCTCTGCCTTCACTATATGAATGAAATAGGAAGGCTTTTTGTTTTGTTTTAATAGGAAGGTTTTTTGTTTGTTGTTGTTGTAATTCAGGTGATGGAAATATATACTGGTATGTTCAATATACTGCTATGTTTGGTTTAACAAAATGACTCTCTATTTCCATTTAGGAGCAGTTTTTTTTACAACAGCCTGGTCTGAAATCTGTTCCCTATGGAAACATTAGTGAGCGTGTTGAACTAAGGAAACGATTGGGTTGCAAATCATTTCAGTGGTATCTGGATAATGTCTTCCCAGAATTGGAGACATCTAAGGGCAGCCTATGAAAAGGAAACAAATCATTTTCATTAATGAAGGACTAGAAGTCCCCAAGGTCGTCAACAGAGAGAAGAGTACAAGTTTGGAACATCATGAAATTGTGTGACATGAGTAAGAAATACAACCAGAGAGCTCTAGAACAAGAGTGCCTTTCTGTCTTCCTTTAATGCTAGTTCATAACGCTGTTGCATATGCCACTACATTTCTGGGGTGGCAAAACCTTGAACATTAGAAATATACTCTATCACACAGTTAAGACTATCATACAGTTGAACAAGGTAAAATGTATTCCCTTTGTTATTTGCCAAACTCATTTGGTCCCATTAAACCATAGGGAATGCTCCACTCTTGGAGCCTTTGTCAACTCCCTTCCTACTCCAGACAGTGGCTTTGTCGGGAAGACATTCACAGAGAGCCTTGGTTGGTACATCCCAGCTTTGGCCCAATTGTATAGAACTTCTCTCTTGCTGACAGCATAAATTTTGGTGCTGCTACCTCGTTTGGTTGGGTTCCTGAGTTTCTGATGTCCAGTCCACTTGCCACGGTGGTGCAGTCCAGTTCTCTAGGCCAGCCTTCTGGTTTGTGCCAATCAGTTCTTTTGTCACTTGGAGACAGGCCCTCCTCCTTGCTCCTGATTTTGCCTTGTTCATGTCCCTCCTCTCCTATGGCTCTGGCCTACAGCTCTCCTGACACTTCTTGGATTGTGTGCTTTGTTGATAATGTATGTTGTAAGAACTGTTTAGCTGGGACCAGGGAAGAAGGAACTAAATCTCTATCTACCCTGTGTGAACACACTCCCAAATGTCTAAAGTACTTCTTTTGGGTTAGAGGGATGGCTGTTGTGTTCATCCTGGTGAAGGTAGCTAGAAAGGGAAAATATATTTAATTCACAGAGATAATGAGAACACAAGGGAAAAGAACACATGGAAAGGAATAAAAGGAATGGGGGATACTTAGGGTAGGACCACCAGACCTAGCCTATGCTGGAGAAAATATAAACTAGTTTTTACAGCAGGAAATGACTTATCTATCATGCTCACTCAGTCAACAACTGAGTGGTGATCCAGGGCCAAATATCCTTCTAGGTGCTGGGATGCAGCAGACAAGGGAGCAGGAAAACATCCCTCCCTTCATGGAGCTTGTATTGAGATAATACATATAACATCCATGTAATGAAAAAAGGACCAGTTTATATAATCTCTTTATACATATGTACTTAGCAAAATACTCTATAGAATCTATTGTTAGAACAACATGGGAAAACCCAGGCTCATCTATTAATAGGTGGCCAGGGTAACCTGATTGAGCCTCTAAAAAGTCAATCTGACAACACAAAATAAGCACCACATTATGATTATGTTCTTGGCCCATACCTTACCTGCTTCTAGAAAGTAATGAAAAATGATTATGATTAACCCATGAATCTATTAAAATTAGTGCAAAATACAAAATTGAAATCTGTAGCAGAAGGAAAAAAACTCTGGTATAAAGTATCATTTTGAAATAACTTTTTCTAGTTTTGAAATTTGAGAGTAACTTTTTTTTTTGGTAAGCATAAAGGAGGATGTTGTAAATATCAACTTTGCCAAAAGGAAAAAACAAATGTTGTTAAAGTCATGAATGTAATGTTAGGTCTTAGTTTTCTTTTTTTTCTCCTTGGGTGGGTGTGTGTGTGTGTGTGTGTGTGTGTGTGTGTGTGCGGCACGAGTACAGGCATGCAGGGAAAGAGAGGGAGAGGGAGAAAATCCCAAGCAGACTCCCTGCCCAGTGGGGAGCCCCAGGTCAATCTCGACCCTGAGATCATGACCTGAGCTGAATCCAAGAGTCAGGTGCTCAACAGACTGAGCCACCCAGGTGCCCCTAAAGTCTTAGTTTTTTAATGTAAGTGTTGGTTCAGTTACCAGATAATAATGTGGATAAGTCTTAGAAATATTGTAGTATGTTGCTTAAACAACTTCTTTTGTATATTGACTCTAGAATAGAAATCCAACGAACATCCAAGTATAGCTGTGATTGAAAGGAAATCCGTATTAGCCTATAGGTGGCAATTTTCTGTTTCATGTGGAAACGTAAAAACCTGATTTCTATTTTGGAGCTAGTTGAGAAGTATCTGCTAACCCATTCAAAGCTTTTCTCAAAACACAGTTTTTGGTATGATCAAATGCTGAAAAAAAAAAAAATGCTGAGACATGCCTTTACAGTAAGCCTGGGAATTCTCTAATTAAAGCATACTTCTAGGAATGTAGCCTAAGACACAATGGCTTGAAATTATGCCATTGTGCTCCCATTATGTTTCACACACCATAATGAGTACTCTGTCTTGATTATCTCATTTCATCCACACATAAGATAGGCCCTATTGTTATTGACATTTCATAGATGAGAAAACCAAAGTTAGAATTTGTCTAGGGTTGAGGTTGCCAGTTTTAGCAAACAAAAAATACAGGACACTGTTTTTAAAATTTGAATAAGCAATATTTTATTAGAAGTATATTTCATATATTCCCTGGAACATACCTATGCTACAAAATCGTTGTTTCTCTGAAATTCAAGTTTCAGGCCATCCTGTATTTCATCTGGTAACTTTAGGGACAAACCAGTACAGACCACAGAGTAGCAGAACCAGCCCAGTCTCAAAGGCTGTGGGCTTAACCACAACGTCAGGCTGCAAAAAGCCTGTAGTGTCATTCTTCGTAACAGTAAAACTGGAACGAACCCAAAACTTCAATTGCTAGAGTTATACCATTATACATTAATTTGATGGAATAGCATATAAACCCGTTAAAAATAACAGCTAGGAAAATAATTCTATTCCAGCCCATCAGAATGGTAAACATTTGCATATCTGAAGCTAGGGCGGCCCCCCGGGTGGCTCAGCGATTGAGAGTCTGCCTTTGGCTTAGGGGTGACCGCGAGGTCCTGGGATCGAGTCCCGCATCAGGATCCCCGTAGGGAGCCTCCTCCCTCGGCCTATGTCTCTGCCTCTCTCTCATGTAAAGCTGAAGTTGAACATCTTTAACATGTGCAAGCCCACTTGTCCTTCACAAGGCCTTTTTCTACGAGGACAACCCCCCCCCCCCCCACGTGCCGGTCCCACACCCTCAGCGCCGCCACCAAGCCGGGAAGCCCGCAGCTCTCTGGGGCAGGTCGACGCCGCGGGGCGCCCCAGCCAGGCGCGGACGGTGACGTCACCCCAGTGCGCGGGGCGGGGCCTTCCGTCACGTGGCCCCAAGGGCACGCGCGCTCGGTCCGGGACTGCGGCGCGGGCACTGGGTGAGCCCGTGGCCGCCACTGCGCGCGGTGCAGCGGTTCTTCCCGGGCTGCTCCGCTCGCCGTGGCTCATGCGGCTCGGACCCGGGCTGTGGCGGGAGGGAAAATGCCACGGCCCGAGTCCCAGAAGGCCGGAGTCCTGCGCTGCCGGCGTCGGGGTGAGTAGCGCGCGGCCCGGCGCGGCGGGGTCTGAGCCCGCGCGGCCTCCGTCGTCCCCTCTGCGCCTCAGGCGAGCGGCTCCGGCGCGCGGCCCCGAGACCCCGAGAGCTGACGGCGGTGCCCGGCTGCAGAGTCCGACAGCGCGAGCACTGCCCCCGGGGACTGGGTGTTGACGCAGTGACCGCCCCGGGGCCCGGCGAGCTCCTGTGGGCGGCGGCGGAGGTCGCGGAGCCGTGGGCCCGGGGCTCCCGCCGCTGTTTCCCCTAACGAGGGCCGGAGCCCCGCGGCTCGGTCTTCCAGAAGGAAGTGGTGCGGCAGCAATGGTAACGGACGCGCTCAAACGCCGAGAGGAGAGAGGAGTGGAGGATGCACCGTGCCGGTCCTCCCTCCTCCTCGGCCCTCCCTCCTCCCTCCCCCCACCCAGGCAGCTCGTATTTCTCGGGAAGGATCAACAACTTATATTTATGCTTGTTGACCGGGTCCACACACGGCATTTGGTTAATGTGCCGCCAGGTCCTTTTCTCTTTCTGTTGGAGAAATTGGGTTATTTGTCTTGTACAATGTCCCACGTTCTTAAATTCTGTGCCGTTTGGATAAATCTAAAAATAGCAAGTCCCTGTCCTCCAGTTCGGAAAGACTTCATTGAGGAATACAAATATACTCGTGATAGACTAGTCCCTTATTTTCACCATCAAAGAAAATTTGGGTCAGCATATTTATTTATTTACTTAGAAAGCAGTTGTGTGGTTTGTTGGTTTTCCTAATATAAAATGAAATTATAACTTGGAATATGTTTTTCGTGGTACTACTATGCACTCTCCTCTCCCAAATCACAGGTTTGGGCCTGACTTTTCAGTGTGTTTGACTCCACTCAGCTTCTTCCCGTTTATCTAGAAATTTGGGTGTCGGAATCTACTCTGCCTTAAGAAAAGTAGGAAAAAAACCCTCTCCACCCTCAGTATGTATCAGTTGAGCTTTACAAGTTCAAGGTGGTGAAAGAGGAATCCACAATTTTCACATCTCTTGACAATTTCAGTCCTGTTTGTTCCTTGCAATTGGGGTTCTACTTAGTTTTTTTAGTTTAATGTTCTTTTACTTTTGTGTGTGTGTGTGTATGTGTGTGTGCAGTAAACTCTACACAACATGAAATTTATCATTTTAACCGTTTTTTAGTGCACAATTCAGCTACATTAAGTACTTTCACAGTATTGTGTCATCACCCCACTACTTCCAAAACGATTTAGTCACTCCAAGCAAAAGCTCTGGAACCAATAAGCAGTAACTTCCCATTTCCCCCTTCTCCCAGGCCCTGTCTCTCTGAATTTGACTGCTCCAGATATCTCATGCATGTGGAGTCATACAATATTTGTCCTTCTGTGTTGGGCTTTTTTCATGTAGTGTTTTCAAATTTCATACATGGTGAGCCTCTAACCTTTCACATTTTTTAAAACTTCTTTCTTAAGACCTTCATGCCTTGCAGTGGCTAAATCTGATGGCCCCACCTCAACTCCTGCTGGCTTGACCTCTAAATCTTTGTGACACCTTATGTTGTTGGTCAGTACACCCTCTTATAAGGTCTCAATTTTGTGATCTTTCTCACGTCCTTTATAAGCACTTCCTTTTCCACGGGTTTTTAAAAACATACATGTCCCCAGAGATTCGGTTCTTGCCCCCCAATCCATTACTTAAGCCCTCTTCTATTATTTTTGTGGAACTTGAACTAAAATTTTGGTGTTCATTTTTACTTTATTTAGATTTGAATTTCAAGTTTTTTCAATTTCTTTCTTTTGAATTTCTTTACAGTGCAGCATATCCAAAACAAAATTCCTCTTCTGCTAATCCTCTCAAGCGTGGTCTCCCCCTGCTCCCTGTCACCAAGACTTGAAAGCTGGGAGTTGTTTTGTTCCCTTTCTCCCTTAGGGACTCATGTCCTGTCGAAGTGACAAGTGCAAACGGTTCTGTCTCTGACCCTCCCTGCCACTCACTTCCACAGCTCTGGATGGAGCCATGATTGCCTCTTTTTTCTTTCCTTTTTTTTTTTTTTTTTTCCCTAATTGGCTTTGTTAAACGAGTCATGAATTGGGCAGCATCTCATCCAGCAAAGAGGGGAGCTCCCCGTGATTGCCTCTTATTGGAATTTTTCTTTCCTTTTTTTTTTTTTAAGATTTTATTTATTTATTCATAGAGGCACACACACAGAGAGAGAAGGAGGCTCCATGCAAGGAGCTCGACGTGGGACTCGATCCCGGGCTGCAGGCGGCGCTAAACTGCTGTGCCACTGGGGCTGCCCGAATTTTTCTTTTTTTAAAGATATTATTTATTTATTCATATGAGAGAGAGAGGCAGAGACACAGGCAGAGGGAGAAACAGGTTCCCAATGTGGGACTTGATCCCGGGACTCCAGGATCATGCCCTGGGCCAATGGCACGCTCTAAACCACTGAGCCACCCAGGCTTCCCTTACTAGAATTTTTCTAACTGGACTTACTGGTTCTAGTTTTTTTTTTTCCCTCTGTCCCAAACCATTTTATACACTACTGCTAGAATTTTCTTAAGATACACTTGCTTAAAGACGCTAGTTAGCTTTATTTTGCATGCAGAACAGGTTAATTCTCATCCTCAGAGTCAGAGCCCCAGCCTGTCTTCATAGAAGTAATTGCCTTTCAGCAGTCTTAACCAGCCAATCTATTCGTTACAGTCAGTTCTACTTGCTCTTCTATTTGGAAAACTAAAAACAAATACGTGTTGCAATTTTCCAAGACTTGAACTTTCTCCTTGAAATTTTTCAGCATTTGGCCATTGAAAGCTAATTTTTTAAAGCCAAGCTTAAACATCAGCTTCTAAAAGAAATTTTCTTCAAGTTTTTCATAGTCTTTTTTTCATGTGTGACCCCACTTGTCTTATCTCCTGTTGGTTAATTTGAAGCAAATCTCAGGTGTCATAGGATTAGATTATTTTAGCTGTATAAAAAAACTCATTCTGACTTCTAGTCTTTCTCATTTTTAAAGATTTTATTTATTCTATTCTAGAGAGAGAGTACATGTGTGTGCATGGGCATGAGGGGAGAGTGACTAGAGAGGGAGAGGGAGAATCCCAAGCGGACTTCCTGCTGAGCGTGGAACTCAACATGGGGCTCAATCTCATGACCCTGAGATCATGACCTGCCTGAAACCAAGGGTCGGACACTTAACCAACTGAGCCACCCAGGTGCTCCACTAATCTCTTATCTTCATTTATTTGTTTATTCTTAAAGATTTTATTTATTTATTTGGCAGTGCGCACAAGCACAGGGAGTGGGAGAGGGAGGAGCAGGTTCCCTGGGATCATGACCTAAGTGGAAGGCAGATGCTTAACTGATTGAGCCACCCAGGCAGCCCTCTCTGGTCTTTTTTTTCTTTTTTAAAAGATTTTATTTATTTATTCATGAGAGAGAGAGAGGGGCAGAGACACAGGCAGAGGGAGGAAGCAGGCTTCAAGCAGGGAGCCTGATGTGGGACCCAATCCCGGGTCTCCAGGATCACGCCCTGGGCCAAAGGCAGGTGCTAAACTGCTGAGCCACCCAGGGATACCCCCCTCTCTGATCTTTTTAAAATAAACTTTGTTTTATAATAGTGTTATAGAAAATTGCAAAGTAGTACTGAGAATTCCTTTATGTCCCATGCCCATTTTCTTCTGTTATTAACAATTTACATTAGTATGGTACAATTATCACAATTAATGAACCAGTACTGATATGTTGTTATTAAGTAACATCCAGAATTTATTCAGATTTCCTTAGTTTGTTTGTTTGTTTGTTTGTTTCTTTTTTTTTTTTTTTTTTATCTGTTTAAGGACACTAGGTAAAAAATTAAGGGTCCCATCCAGGATACTACCCTGCATTCAGTGATCCTGTCTTCTTAGGCTCTTCTTGGCTGTGACAGTTTCTCAGACTTACGAGAGACACAAAGAGAGAGAGAGAGGCAGAGACAGAGGCAGAGGGAGAAGCAGGCTCCATTCAGGGAGCCCAACATGGGACTCAATCCCAGGACTCCAGGATCATGCCCTGGGCCAAAGGCAGGCGCTAAACCGCTGAGCCACCCAGGGATCCATAAATTTTCTTTAAAACAAGGCTTCATGTGTGTGTCTAACCTTTACTCTTCACTGGTAGAGACCTCCTATGCCACAGAGGACAGCACCACTCAGTCATTTGTGAGGTGTGCCTCTGGGGACCCCCAAATTTATTGAAAATTTGTGGTACTTGTTAATGCTCCCAGTGGTGCAAACAAACCTTAATCAGGGCATCCCAAATCTACGTGACCCTGTTAGATCCCCTGCCTCTCAATTCCCCTACTTGGGAGAGCCATCGCTGAGGGAGCTCCCTCCACCTGTGACAACACTGGAGATGGCAACATCCTAGCCCACAACATCACAGGACACAACCTTATATTGAGTACTGCCTCCACAGCCTTCCAGTAAGGAGAGATGACACCAAGGAGACATAGTGGCTGTTGATGGCAAGCACTTTCTAGGATTTGGATGCTGAACTGACTGCTTATGACAGTCCCATTGAATGACATTTTGCAGCGCTATATGTGTACCACAGGACGCTCTCACTAGTGCAGTGCTTGCTGCTCAAATGTGAGATGGTACTTGGATTGCCATGCTGCTCTCCACTGCACCTGTAAGCTTTGAAGGCCAAGATGTGTGCTGAGTCTCACAACTTTTAGAGGACGCCTTTAAACTCTTTGCTTAGTTGTTTGCCTTTTCTGTATCCATTGGACTGGCCCATGTCGGATCCTACTGAGAATTAGTGAATTTAATTTCTTTTGGGAGGCCCCCTTACCAAATACAGGTGCTGCCACTACCACAGCATCCACAGCATCCACAGCATCCCCCTCTATGCCCTCCAGAACCACAGCTGCAGGAGCACTTCCCTGTGCCACCCCAACGGGGCCCTTCCCCATGATCACCACTCAGGGCTCTACAATCCTGCTGTTCACGCCCTCCCATAGACTTAATATTTTTATATAGTAGGCTGAAATTGAAGCTCATTTCTTGGGCCACCGTAATTCCTGGGCATGTTTCCAGAGTTAGTGGCCTAGTGGCTGATTTATTGACCCTGTCCCATTTGCTCAACAGAAGGTACCTCACATGTCCCTGCAGCTTACATGGCCACTCTGTGATGTTTAGTGGCTCCCATGCAGGATACTTTGCAATGCAGTTTGTGGCATCTGGCTAGAAACCCCCATGTGCCCTTTATAATCCAGATATAATCCGTATCTGGCCCGGCAGCAGCACTACACAGATGAATATGACCCTCACCTCATCCCAATGAACATAATCCCCAGTCTTGGGCCAGGTGATCTAGCCATCCAGGGGGATCCCCAACTGATTTCAGCTTCCTTGATCAAGCATTTGGTGTCCACTGTGGGCCCAGTGCCTTGGAGCCTTCACACGTCTGTGTACTTCTCTTTCTGTCAACCCCTAACACATGCCAGCCCCCAGGTAGTCCTGTCTGTTCATACCAATGTACTTTAATCTCCCTGGGACCACCCTTAAAAATTGCTGAACAAACCTCCGATCTGCCTCATGTCAGAAGTGTATGGTGGTATTCATCCTCACCATATTAGGAGTCTGCCGCTGCCCCTCAGATGGACTAAGCTAGTTGCCACTGCATTGGATGTACAACAACAAATCAGTAAGGCTGAACAGGTACAAGTAGTCCATGATCTCACTCAGGGCTTTTTTTTTTTTTTTAACTTTTACATGAAGAATTTAATTATCTATACATGTAACTAATTCAGAGGGTCGTATTACAGTTGTTAAAGCCACAGGTTTGTATATTTATATTTCTTACATTCATATCCATGAAAATACTGAAGTCACTCATGGTTGTTAATGAGGTATTAATTTAACCTTTATCCAAGGGTTTTCATTTTCTCCGCTGAACCCCAGCAATTGGAGAGAATGGTTACAGACAGGATTTTAACTTTTGTCTGTTGATATTGCTGATTGGTATTTTTGCTTCGCACAGATGTTTCATGCACTGGGTGACCTTTTAACCATTCAGTGGCTTTTACTATCTCCACTGTCCAAACAGTGCCTGTGATTTTCTCTAAAGATTGATTCCTGGGCATCACGGGGTCAACTGTGATGAGAAAAACAACTTTTGAGAAAAGCGCCTTTTAGAGAAAATTGTTTTTTGTGTTTCTGAGGTGCTGCCTAGGCATTTTACATTTAGGATAACCCTACTCATACCCAGAGTCTGGACATTTAAGTAAGGCCTTGAGTTGAGGATGTCCACCACAAGTTCCTGCTTTGTGTTTCCCAGAGCATGATTTAAAATAACCACCTCAAGTGAACCTGGGAGAAGTTAGCGACCTCTGCCACAACCACCTTATAAATAATAGCTGCTTGCTATCCCACTCTTCTGCTCCCTGGTAACCTGAGATGTAGGACTGCCGTTTCCCCAGCTCATTGCTCTCCACTTGTGCTTGCTCTCTCTTTCTCAGATAAATAAATAAAATCTTAAAAAAAAAACCAAAAACCTGCACCTTCATTCCAAAGGATGCTGGGGGTTTCACATCCCTGAAATGAGAGCTCTGGTGCTGAGGAAGTGATCTGCTGCCCCGCCCCCTCATTCCTAATTCTGTACTCCAGCTCCACTTCTCAGCACACCATGCAGTCCTTGGCTTTTGGCCCTCTTCCAGGTTTTGAAAGCCAGAATAGCCGGTTGAGTTCCTCCTCTTACATTGCATCATTCTGATCTCATTTGTCTCCTCCTTCCGCATTTAAGGACCCTGAGGTTACACTGGGTCCATCCAGATAATCCGAGACAGTCTATTTTAAGGTCAGGTGATTAGCAACTTTTAATTCCAGGGATATGGATATCACTGGGGGACCATTATTTTACCTCCACATAACAAATCAGTCATACTTGTAAAGAAATTTTTGGTGGTTTACGATGTGTTTTTTAAACTAGTTAGTTTGAATCTGCCTTCATGTAACAGTGTATTGCTGACAGTGTTGTACAGGTACCTCATTAATACTGACCATTCAGTTTTTCCCTCCCATCCCTGTGACATTGTTGTCATTCATTCACTTACCAGTATGCTAGGATCACTCCGTGTATTGTGACATATGTTACTTTGAACAGTTTCTTTTAGCTCAATTAAAAATAAGAAAAACCTTGGCAGCCCCGGTGGCGCAGCGGTTTAGCGCCACCTGCAGCCCAGGGTGTGATCCTGGAGACCCTGGATCGAGTCCCGCATCAGGCTCTCTGCATGGAGCCTGCTTCTCCCTCTGCCTGTGTCTCTGCCTCTCTCTCTCTCTCTCTTTGTGTGTCTCTCTCATGAATAAAAAATAATTTTTAAAAAAGTCTCATTGTTTTCTTCTCCTAAGTTCTTTATGTAGATCCAAGTTTCTTTTCTTTCTTTCTTTTTTTTTTTTTTAATTTGTTCATGACAGAGAGAGACAGAGGAAGAAGCAGGCTCAATGCAGGGAGCCCGATGTGGGACTCGATCCCGGGACTCCAGGATCAAGCCCTGGGCCAAAGGCAGAGGCTCAACTGCTGAGCCACCGAGGCATCCCATAATGTCCTTGTTTTTATCTGCCCTTTTGACTTTGGGATTTTCTGAGTACCCTTATCCCGAGAGTCTGCATCTTGCAGCTCTTTCAGCTGTAACCTACCTTGATTATATTTGGAGCCTGTTGGTGTGGTGGTCACGTTTTAGGGAGGGTGAGAGTTCTGTAATATGCAGATACATCCTTCACAAGTGTTTGCCAGTAGTATAGCTTTCTCCCCCTGCAGCCTACTCCCTCCCCTAGCTGTGGGAGTTCCCAGCCTGTTTCCTGGAAGGCTAGCAAGGTCTGGAGTGGGAGAATGTGCTTTCCCAACTCTAAGAAAGCTCTGACAGTTGTCTTCCCCTGGAGCCAATGCCTTTGCCTTGGAGACAGCTCCAAGGCGTTTCACAATGATTACTCTTCCCCTCCCCTGTCAGAGTCAGAGGGGATCTTTCTGTATCTCCACCTTCACTGCGAGGACCTGGTAGGGTTCCTGGAGGTGAAGCCCACGAAGTGTGTGGGCCTCCGCCTCAACTGCTTCCCCAGAGTTTCTCACTCTCATGCCAGGTCACACAGTCTGCAGTACCAGTTTGTGGCTCTAGCAGCTTCTGTTCCAGGTAAGAAGGTATTAGCTGTGTGTCTCTAGGTTTGGGGTGGCACTTTACCCTGTAACTGCAGTTCTTTGATGGTCAGAAGTGTCATTGATTTTCAGTTTGTCCAGCTTTTTCTTGTAAGAATGGGAGTGATGGCTTTTAAGTTTTCATGTTGGAACTAGAAGCAGAAGTTACTCTTTTTAACTTCGGATTTATGACTTGTTATCATCTTAAGTGAACTATATGCATAGATCCAGGACTCTGGTATTATATTTAGATTTGATTATGCAGACTACATTTGATACTTCATATTTATCACTTAGTTAATAATGATTTCAAGCTATACTGCCCAAGAGCTTTTGCTTTCCTTAGAAAAGCTTATCATTTTCAAATGTTCTTTTCTTGCAACTATAAAAAATATCTTGCAGCTTTTCAGGAAAACTTTTCATATGCACTATTTTGCATTTTATAGGCAGTGAAAGCTATGCAGGCCCTGTCTTTATTAAATTTTCTACCTAGAAATAAAAAATTAGTACATATAAGAATTTGTCAAGCTGTTTCTTTTATCCTGAAACTTGATTTTATTAGTATGGGTTTCTCCAGAAACAGATCCTGAGATAAAAATTTAAATTCACCTTATTTTATTTGTGAGGTAATCTCAGGACACACCAGTAGCAGAAGAGGAAGTGAGAGAGATAGGAGAGTAAGTTAGAAAAAGGTACAGATTTCAAGCTATTTTCTACTGTGGGCAACTAAAGCTGACTCATACTGGAGAACTCTGAGAGCCGGTGTAGAATCCAAATGTCAGAGTTACCTCCAGGGCAAGCATGGAAGGGAGCTGAGATATTTTTCCCCACCGTTGTTGAAGGCTGCCCGAAGGAAGGTACATGTTCCCATATACTTTTGGGTCTGCCCTGCATATGGGCAGGTTGGTTCCAGGGGCCAGAGATGCAGATGCTGGTAGTTGGAAGTCAGACCTGTGCAGGATGGTAAGACTTGGGACGATGTGCAAATGACAGTGTCTGCTGTAGTGATTTCCCACAGCTTGATCCAACAGGATGAGCTGTGGTATAAATTGGCCATTTGCCCCATTGATTAGTTGGTTTGTCAGCTTTCTAAACCCCTTGAGGTGGCAGATTGCACTCAGAAATGAGTTCTCTGAAAAAATGCTCAAGATTCTGTCACATGATTTTTTCATATTCTCTTTTTGGTGATACCTAGCCTTGTTCACTTTGAAATAGAATAGCAGTAGCTTAGATCCTGGCCTTGTGCTTCTGGTAATGGCAGATGGGGGATCCTAGTCCAAACCAGTCAATGCTGAAAAGCATCAGAGAATTCACAAGATAGTAAAGAATTACTGGATTGAGATTGGGAGATAATAGAAATCCAGAGAGATGAACACCTTGCTTGGGGCTGCTCTTGTCCTTGGTATTTGCTATACTATGGAAAGGCCGAGCAGTGTATTGACACACACAGTAGGGGAAGAGAAGTTGGAGTCCAGGGTGAGGATCCTGGTGAATCTTGAAAGGCTGTAGGCTGAAATTCAGGTGGACTGAGTGTATACCATGCTTGCTTGAAATGAAATTCTGCTGTGTCGTGTGGGGAGTTTAGTATACCTCCTTTCTCAGATTGCTGGTGATGGTAGACACTTAACAGAAGCAAATGAAGACGCTCTCCAGAGGAAGATAATATCTTAAGTCTCAGGTTGTTTCTGGGATGATTTTTCAAATAGAGCCCCCACAAAATCAAATCAGCATAACCAGGTGCACCAGAAGACAACCTGAACAAGAACCAAAACACAAGCAACAGGCAATAGAAACAGCCACGTTATTAGATGCTGGAATTAGCAGACAGACTATAAAATATTGTTTAGGATGTTTATGGAGATAAAAGCTGAACTTGAACATCTCAGTAAGGAATCAGCAAAGGGACAGAACAGATTTGAAAAAGACATGACTGAATACTAGATCTAAATACAAAAACTCAAATTGAGGATTCAGTGGATTAATAGATTAGAAAAGTAATGAACTGAAAGATCAGAAGAAACTTCCTTGAATGAAGTATGAGAGAGGAAGATTCTGGAAAACTGAAGATTATAAGAAATATGTAGTGAGAAAGTGCAACGTGTGTTTGGAATCCTAGCAGAGGAGAATAGAGTAGGGGAATATTTGAAGAGAAGATGGCTGAAAACTTTGAAAACTGGCAAGATACCAGTTCATGGAGTAAACAGATCCCCAAGTGGGAGATAAGGTGTTTTTTCAAAAGTTTTCTGCTTGTAGGTCATAGTCTAGGATTCATTTTCCTTAGAGTAAGTTTGCTTGCTTGCTGCCTGCCTGCTGTCCTTCCTCCCTTCCTCCCTTTCCAACTTTAGCAGTAGTTTTCAGCATTCTGCTGAGGATAAATGTTTCTCTCACATGAAGAATTACATGGTCTTTTATTACTTTAATTTATTCTGGGGTTCCAAAGATTTTGATTAGAAGAAAAGATACAACTGCTATTTGGATTGAAATCCATTGAGATAAGAAAATATGATCAACAAGATAAGCTTTCCAGGCTTAAAGAAATGATTCTGTAATGCAGGAAATACAGACAGGAATTTCAGGTGGGAACAAGAGCCTCTCCCCAGCCCTTCTGTGTTAAGGTCACAGGTAGTTCCTCCCCTATTTGCCCTGGACCCCTTATCTGAAAGCCTCTCCCGGGTGAAGGGCATGCTCACCTCAGGAACAGAAGTGTGCTTGGGGTGCCAGCGAGGGCTCTTTTTGGAGAACAAGGGGGGACTAGTACTACTCACAGACACCTGGACATACGATTGTTTTAGGTAACTCCAAGGGCAGGGGGTACCCATATCTTTAATCTTGTGGGAAACATAAATTTATGTTTAAGTAAGTTACTGGATGACTTCTATTTTTTAAAGGATGCCAACCAGGAGACCACTGGCCTCTTCCTTACAGGTGGTATAACAAAATGCTTAAGGACATGGGTCTGACCTCAGATGACCTGGATTCAGATCTCAGTTACTCCCCTTCCTAGCTGCGTGTTCTTAAAGCTAGTTATTAATTTCTCTTAGATAAAAAGGAAAAAAAGATTTGTTTTTTCTCTCTCTGTTTTACACTCAGGACTAGTATTTTGTTCTGTTTTTGTTGGTTTTGATTTGCATACTTGTCTACGTAAGCTACTTTGTCAGCACTGTCCACTCCAGGAGACTCCCGACACACTAGCAGAGTAACACACTCACTAGCCGTGGTTTAAGGGGAGTCACCTCTCCTCATACTCCCTTGGTCCAGAAACGAAGCTGGCTGTAGAAGGCCATGTGGATCGTGGATACACGGATGACTCTTTATAGCGGGTATGTTTAAAGCCATTTAGTTCCTTAGTTACTTGGATGTCTCAGAACACTTACCTTCTAGTAACCATCCTTTTTCCTGTTCATTTATTTCATTTTCATCTGATGTACTTTGGGTTTAATTCTTTTTATGGGCATAACGGGAACAAGAAATAACAGTTTTCATAATTGTGGGGGCTGTAAATGGTTACTGTGTATTCATTCTATACACCCCTGAGGAGTTGCAGTCTAGAGGCTAATCAGCTGAATTTCTGCAGTTTTTAAATTTGACTTTCTTTGGGGGGGGGGGGGGACATACCTTGCCACACTTTTGTTTCCTCCCTGGCTGATACATCTATTTATCTGCCTAGTTTCTGACTGCATTTGATTTTATGACTCCTGCATTAATGTGATACCGACTCTGTTGGGATTGAGGAAAAAGCTGCTGTCAGGGCATTTCCTGATTGCATCTGCTGATCTTGATCAGATACATGGGGCCAGAAATGAATTCATTAAAATATGAGAGATCATAATAAACTACAACTATATACAGTAGAGTATGTAGTTAGATCTCGACTTTCATGATGCCCTGACATATATGTATGTTGTGCAGGCCCCTCATGAGGCTATGGGCATTTTCTCCCCATTGTCTTCCCCAAGCCTTAACCAGGGAGAGCTGCTACTTTCTACTTGGGCATTTCATCAGAGAGGATATTAAAGCATAATGGTCAGCCTCTGACCAAGCAGGTGTTCCAAGATTGGTTTATATGCTTTGTCATATTAGCTGTCCATTTAGTTTCTTTTCCTTCAGTGTTTAGTTAAATTTGGTGCTTTCTCCCATTAACATTACCATGTGGTTTTCCTCTGCATTTGAAGTATAGTATATAGACAATAAACACTATGTTTGTTTATGTTCTCTTTGATTTTGTTATTGAGAGGAGATTCATAAATGCCTGAGGGATGTCAGGGTTATTCCTGGGAAAGCATATAATGTCTGGAATTTGCTCTGAACCTTTTCCTATTTCAGTAATCTTCTTTCAGGTAGATAAGGAATGAGAAATGTTTTCTGTGTTGTCATCACCTGGTAATTTCATAGGAAAATCACAGTGGGAAGGGCATTGTTGTAAATCAACATTTGTACTCACATGACTGAGCTCACTTAAAATATGAATGTGTCTCTTATGGAAAAAGCTAATAGATGTTTGCTGTTTGACAACTTGGAATATAGAACAGACCAACAAGAAAATAGCCAGAAACTACGGAAAGGTAAATACTTGCCATACAAAAATAGACATTTTAGGGGCACCTGGGTGGCTCAGTTGTTAGAGCATTTGACTTTGGCTCAGGTCATGATCTTAGGGTGCTGAGATTGGGCTGAGTCAGGTGCTGCACTCAGCAGGGACTCTACTTGTCCCCCTGTGCCTCCCCCTGCTCATGCGGGGCATGCTCACATGCTCACTCACTCGCTCTCAAATCTTAAACGTTATAAAAATTATTTTTTGTTGAAGGCAAACGAAAGCTGCGTTGTATGTGATTTAGGTACTATGATCTCATTACTCCTGTCATAACAGAAGTTGGACGTTGGGCAGATGAATTCAGACTAGAGATTGGCAAAGGAAAAAGTTTTTCCGATTGTGCTCCTAGAATACTTGTTTATTGTTTAAATTTTATTCTCAAGTTTTTGACAAATTAATGGAATTAAAATAGCTTTCCTTTTAATGTGCTAAAATATCCCCTTTTGCATCTGAGGTTAAAAGGAAAGGCCATATTTCATTCAAAGCCTTAACATTTATTATTATTATTTTTAAAAATTTTATTTATTTATTCATGAGAGATACAGAGAGAGACATAGGCAGAGGAAGAAGCAGGCTTCCTGAAGGGAGCTCGATATGGGACTCAATCCTGGGACTCCGGGATCATGCCCTGAGCCAGAGGCAGATGCGCTTAACCACTGAGCCACCCAGGCGTCCCCATGGAAAATGTTTTAAATAAAGGAAAGTCAACAGAAAATTATCGATGATGCCACTAAGCCAATTCTATTGTTTATTTTTCTGCAATTGCTGATAACAGTGTAACATTTTAGATGGTATGAAAGATTCAAAATAAGTAGTAGAATATATAAAAAAAAACATTAGCAGCGGTGAGATTTCAGGTAGGCTTTTTTTTTCCTTTAACTTTTTGTTTATGTTTTCTGATTTTTTTTCTTTTTTTAGGATAGTAGCAGAGCTAAAAATATTAATTCCCACTACATTGCATGATGTCTAAAATACAGAGTTTTAATGTGTTCCCAGGGTTAGTCTTTTCTTGAGGATTATTTAATGATTTTCAGAAGCAAAATGTACTGTTTAGTGCATCTAATAGGCTATGACTAAAGATTAATGGAATGGTTTAAAGTATCATGTTAAGTGATATTGTGTAACAGGCATTGTCTTAGTGAACCTTACAGTAATTTAACTACTTTATGGAACATAGTTTTGTAGCTGGTGTGTATCGTGTTCTTTGTTAATAGAAGAGGACTATGGAAAACATCTCAAAATGGGTTTTCTTAGCTCAGACAATTGTGCTATTGAGAAATACTCCTCACTGTAATCGATAATGATGCTAGAGTTTTTAGTTTTGTTTTGATTTTATTTATTTATTAGAATGTATGTGCACGTGAGTGGTAGGAGGGGCAGGGAGAGGGAGAAGGAGAAGGAGGGACTTGTAAGCAAACTGCCCCTGAGTGCAGGGTCAAATACAGAGCTCAGTCTCATGACCCTGAGATTATAACCTGAGCCGAAACCAAGAGTTAGATGCTGAACCAACTGAGCCCCCCAGACCCCCCAATGGAGTTTAAATTGAGTGAGATCTCATGAGATTTTGGACCTTTGTGTCCTCTGTAGTTTGCCAGAAAGCGTTTTTTATAAAACAACACTAGATGCTAGTGGTAGCAATGATCAGTTGGTTTTTGAGTGGACTAAAAAGCATATATGTGTTTAAATTGTTCTTGCATATTTTATATGCATATCTTTATAGTTTTCTGGATTGTGTAGGTAAAGACCAGGGCTGGTCTTTACCTCTGAATGTGAAGTCTGCTTTTTAGTCCTGCCCTTCCATTGTATTTCCTCCCTCTTCTAATATATATATATATATATATATATATATAAACAATAATATATATATATATATATTATTGGGGCTGGTCTTTACCTCTGAATGTGAAGTCTGCTTTTTAGTCCTGCCCTTCCATTGTATTTCCTCCCTCTTCTAATATATATATATATATATTAACAATAATATATATATATATTAACTATATATATATATATATATATATATATAGTTTATGGCAGAATGCTAGAAACCAACTCAGTATTATGCTTTGTCCTTCCTTTGCTTCATCCATCCTTTGGTTTATAAGCAGTTATGTGTATGAATATGGATACATAGCATTCTATGTACACTCTTCTCCATCTTACTTTTTTCACCTGGCAACATATGTAGTGATAAAACCATAGTAATAGGTAGAGACATTTTTCTTTCCTTTTTACAGCTGCATATTTTATTGTGTGGATGTTTCCTAATTTGTTCAACCAGTCCTTCATTAATGGACAATTGGATTGAATCCAGCCTTTTGCTTATTACAAATAATCCTGTAGTGAGTAGCCTTGTGCATACATTGTTTCCTATTTTTACATGGTATAAATTCTGAGGAGTGATATTGCTAGGTCAAAGGGTAAATGCATGCATAATTTTAGTAGATGTTGCCAAATTGCCCTGGGTAGAGACATATAAGAGTTTGTCCACAGCCTCAATACCAGACTATGTTGTCAAACTTTTGGATTTTAATAAATCCAACAGGTGGGAAATGGTATCTCAGTGAAGGCTTATTTTGCTTATTTTCCCTTATTATGAGCAAGGTTCAGCATTTTTTCCCACAGGGTTAAGAACCAGTTGTATTTCTGTTTCTGTGAATGGTCTGTAGGGTTGTTGGTCCTTTTTCATTATGGCTAATAAGATTGGAAGGTGATCCCCAGATTTCCAGCCACCTTCTGTCCTCACTTTGTGTAATTCTCTCCACATAAGTGAAAATGGGACCTAGGCCTTGCTTTTAACCAACAGCATATATGGCAGAGATGATAGAAGATCAATTTCTTGTTAGCTTAGGTTCTATAGCAAAGATAATGGGATGTCACTCTTGTGATTATATTATATAAGACTCCATCTTGGGGTGCCTGGGTGGCTCAGTTGGTTGACCGTGCGACTCTGGATTTTGGCTCAGGTCATGATTTTAGGATTGTGGGATCAAGCTCCTCATTGGGCTCAGAGCTCAGTGCAAAGTCTGCTTGAGATGCGTTCTCCCTCTTCCCTTGCCCCTCCCCTACTTGTGTGCATGTGCACAAGCCTGGGCTTTCTCGCTCTCTAAATAGACTTACTGACTGACTCCATCTTCAGATTGGAAGAGACTCCTCATTGTTGACTTGATGGAGTTAGGGACTGTGTCGTGATGCCCCCATGGCAAGGAATTGCCAATAATTGCTAGGGTGTGAGGGTGGCCTCCAACTGACAGGGCCCGTTTGTCATAGAGCCACAAGGAAATGAATTCTACCACGAACTTGATGAGTTTGGGAGCAGTTCTTCGGAAATCCGATCTCCAGGTGAGAATGGAGTTTGGCTGACAGTTAATTTGAAGTCTTGCCAGACCCTGAGCAGAGGATCCTGTTAAGCTGTGCTCAGGTTCTTGCCATTCAGGAATTAGGAGATAATAAATGTGTGTTGTTTTTGTGGTAATTTGTTTTATAGCAGTAGATAACTAATACCAAGATCTTTAAAGGACTAGTGAAACTCTGGCTTGATTTGTTGTTGTTTTGAGGACCTCTTATGATGTTCTTCTGTGATAATTGGTTAGTTTGCGTTTCTGTTGGGACTGGAGTTAATTTGAGTAAGTTATATTTTCTTAAAACTTACTCTTCTAGGCTTTCAAATGGATATGCATGGAATTATATGGAACTGTCTCTTGATTTATAAAATTTGCAGTGATTTCAAATTTATCATTAAGAAATCTTAGACTAAGAATGGAAGATTTGGGGCTTTTGCTGGCATACTGAACATTTTGCTTAATAATGACAAGGTCTAATGAAACTATTTAAGGTGGTTAGCTGTCTTTTCCTCCTTCCCCTCCTCTTGACAGTGGACCTTTGTTCCCCAGGCTGTGCTCATCTTATATATCAATACTCATCTCTTAAGATTTTACATTGCACAGAATCAAGATCCTGTAACCTCTTCTGGAACAGAAATACACTGAGTAATTTTGAATTACACAAATAAATCTTGGTAATTTTTAGTACTTGACACTATGCTTGGTAAAATAATGGGTTTGAAAAGACAGAAACGACCCCTATCTTCTGGGCAGGTTGATTATGGTATATATAGTATCTCTTACACAATAGGCACATTGTTTATTGGGACATCTCCAGTTCATGTATCTGGAAAGGATTCCTCTGTCATTAACTGTACCTCTCCAAAATGTGAGTGTTGGTATCTCATTTTCCAGCCACCTCACTCAGTCAGTCTTTCCATGTTACTCTCTTTAGTATAACTCCAACAATTATTCAGCCCTACAAGGACCGACCTCAGGTCCTTTGGCCCTGCACAGGTTTTTATCCTGCTGCATTCATTCTTCCACATCCTTACATTTCTCCTTGCCTGGCTTATGTCTGTGGTCTGTCATTTCTAATCAGCACATTGTATGTACTTCTCCCCAGACTGCTGCCTCTGTACCTCCTTGGTGAAACCCTGACCCTCTGCTTACAAGGCACTTGTCCCTTAGCAGCTACCAGACCATGACTGCCTGGTCTCACTGGAAAGTCCTGTACACAGCTGGTTAGCCTTTTATTCATTTAACTTTTGAAAAATGTATTATGTTGACATCTAACTTCTGAAATTTTGGCTTTATTAACTGCTCAAGTTTATGATTGAAAGAATTTGTTCACTAGTTGTTTTGTATTAACTAACCTTAAATGTTTGCTTTGACCCTCCTATTAAAGGCTTTCAGGCTTGGATATTGAGGCCATGGGTAATTGCCTATAGAAGGAATAGCAGACAGTGCAAAGGAGAAAAACATTATTGTTATTTGTTAGCATAGGTTAGATTAAAATTTCATCTTTTGGTTTTTGTTTGGATGTTTTAACTAAAGTAGTTAAGAGCATATTATTTTTATTAAATAACAGGTATCTAATTGCTTTGTACTTTATTCATATTTGAGTGTTAACTTCCTGACCTATCTGAAAACTGATGGTGTCTTTGTTGTTTCTGAAGACTGTTTTGTTTAATTAAATAAAATAAATGATCTGATTTTAAAAATTTCTCGCATTTTTATGTTATTTAATTTATTATAAGCATTGACTATGTAAAAATATTCTAGAGAATTATCATAATAATAGCTTGAGGAAAATAATATCTACATGATAGAATTGTTAAGAGTTAATACATTTTGGGATCCCTGGGTGGTGCAGCGGTTTGGCGCCTACCTTTGGCCCAGGGCGCGATCCTGGAGACCCAGGATCGAATCCCACATCAGGCTCCCAGTGCATGGAGCCTGCTTCTCCCTCTGCCTATGTCTCTGCCTCTCTCTCTCTCTCTCTCTCTCTCTGTGACTATCATAAAATAAAAAAAATAAAAAAAATTTTTGAAAAAAAAAAAGAGTTAATACATTTTACAGTTCAGGAAGCAAGGACTCTTGATGTTTGGGTTGTTGTGGTTAGGATTGGGGTAGGTATTCTGGGAAAAATCTGGAGAGAATTGGCCAAATCCTATGGGTGAGGTCTTAAGAAAACTTTTCCATTTCACCCATAGTTCCTGGTAGCCAAGAGGGAACCTAAGATCATGCAGTGGACAAAATGGAAAGTAGTCTCCTGTTTTTATCACAAAGACCTTTATTTAATTTGTGAAATTGGACAATGAGAGCTTTTTTTTTTTTGTACCTTTTCTAATAATAACTCTGACTTGTTCTGCCTAGTTTCATACTGTTGAAATTAGCTGGTCATGATTTTTTTGTATAGCGTTAAGGTACTGCTTGGCTTGAACATGACAGTAATATATTTGCTTATAAATACCCAGCAAACATATTGATAACTGTATTACAGTAATTGATTCATTAATTTCCATGTATATTTATTAAATGTTTGCTACATGTCAGGCATTGTTGTAAACTCGGAATGCTATAGGAAGTGAACACAAAATTTGCTCTTGCTCTAATGAAGCTTACATTCTAGTAGGGGGGATGGGCAATAAATAATTAGTAATTATGTACTATGTAGGAAGGTGGAAGTTGCACAGAGTGGGGAAGATCAGAAGTGCTAATGTTTGGTGGTTGAGTTGCAGCTTTAAATATGGTAGTGTAAAAACTTACTGAGGTGATATCCAAGCAAAGATTCAACAGAGGTGAAGTTAGCTGGGATGAAAAGTATTCTAGGCAGAGGGGAGAACTGATTCATAATCCCCCATTGGGAGTATGTTTGAGGTATTTGGTGTTCTGTGAGGAGACCTGTGTCTAGAATGGAATGAATGAGGAAGGAAGTAACAGAAGAGATGGTCAGAGAGGTTATTCTGGATTAGGTAGGGATTTATGGGTCATTGTAAGGAAAAGATGGTCACGTATACCATTCATATTACACATTAAATTTAGATCTCAGAAGGAAAATATTAATGCTGTTGAATTTGTGCTGTATTCTTTCATTCTGTGGTTCTGTGTGCCATTCATTGTGCTAATAAGTGAGGGAATACAGTGAACAAATGAAACAAAAACTAGCCACAGTGTTTGTGGAGGATCTCTTGGTCCTGTGCAAATTACTGTGCTTTGTGTGTTAATCATTGTACCTGATACTTTACATATCTTATATAATCTGAGTATTTCATTTGATTCTAAGTATCTAGCAAGATAGTATTATTAACTTGGAATACATTTGATGAAAATGAGGCTAAGGAAATTTGGTAATTTGTCTAAAGTTACATAGCCAGTGTGTGACAGAATGGGATTAGAATTTAATCTTGTCTTTCGTTATACTATTGGTTCCCAAATCTGGCTGTGTATCAGAGTTCACTGGGAACCTTGTTATCAAAGTTATAGATTGCTTAACTTTGCCTCTGCTCTCAGTTATTAATTTGAACTAACTGTAACTGTTGAATCTAGAAAGTAGGCATTAGGGCAGTTTAGTCTTTGATTGGAAAGTAGAACTATTTTCTTCAGGTTGCTTATTCTTTTTATTTTTATTTGCATTTATTCTATGCAGAATTTACTCCCAGGCCGTAAGTTTTTGTTTCTTCAGTTTCTTCTGGGATATCTTTTTCTTCTGTGCAACCTCCTCTTCTGGTTTAGGAACAATCTGTACTTTTTCAGTAAGAATCATCTTCATGTGGCAGGGAGAGCTGGAGAGCTCATGTATGGGTTAATCCGGCCATGAGTAAGTTCTACATCGCATCTTGGGGGCTTTGTTCACCTGGATGTGCTCAATGACCAGAGAATCTACATCTAAACCCTTAAGTTCAGCATTACTCTCTGCATTTTTAAGCATGTGCAGTAAAAATTCAGCACTGTTCTTGGGCCACCGACCCTGTTTCCAGCCCCACTGTTTGGCCTGTGCACACCTACCAACTCCACCATTGTAGTGACAGAATGGCACAAACTGCTTCTGCAAAGTGACATTTTTCAGATAGTTGGTGGCTTTTCAGATATGCATACCCTTGATGGCTTGGCAGTTTCATGTGTGTTCTTAAAGTGAACATGAAGATTTGAGCCTCTCGACTTGCATGATTCTGTAGGGTTTTCTGGGTCCAGCGAGTAGCGAACCATTTTCGGAGGTCACCTCAGGCCGCTTGGGGGAAGAGCAGATTGCTTATTCTTAATAACAGATTTTAAGGTACTTGGGTTGAAAGAGTCCTATAATTTTACAGTGGAAAGGGACTTTAGATAGACTGTCATGATGCATGAGGTCCTTGTATTTACTTCATGAAAAGCCAAAATCTGAAAAAAAATTACTGCACTGATAGCAATCCAGAGCAAAGGTAAATATCCATTAACGCGGGCACATGAAGAAGTCAGCTGTTTTGGTGCCTTTGGTTTTCCGAGCACTAACACGTTGGCTTGTGCTTTTAATTGTTGGTCCTTTTCTTTTTTTTTTTTTTTTTAATTCATCTCTATCTATATATCTTCATATATTTGAGTCTTCATTAATGGTATGCCTAGGGGTCCTAAATAAATAGTTGAGAAGTTCTACATGGTTGTTTGGAAAACAGTGACTATGAACTTGGTGGATGATTTACCAGTATCCTGAAGGGTCTAACAGATGTCCTTCTCTTTCAGGAGATTGAAGATGGCCCTTCAGCTATGCTAGGTCTATAATGGGAAGTGTCACAGTTCGATATTTCTGTTATGGATGCCTTTTTACATCTGCAACCTGGACCGTTTTGCTTTTTATTTATTTCAACTTCAGTGAAGTGACTCAGCCACTTAAGAATGTGCCCGTCAAGGGGTCCGGACCCCATGGACCATTTCCCAAAAAATTCTATCCCCGTTTCACTCGAGGCCCAAGTCGAGTATTAGAGTCACAGTTCAAAGTAAACAGAATTGATGATATGATAGATAATCATGTTGAAGATCCAGAAAAAGGCAACATAAAATTCTCTTCTGAATTGGGTAAGTGTATTAGACTTCTGGCAGCATGTCAGAGTATTTATTTAATCATTGGAAGTTTAAATTCAGTTATTCTTTAACTCACATGTTGCTCAGGGGATTAGAAATGGATCATTTTCCCCCTCTAATTTATTGTTAATGAACTAAGGTTCTAGGATTTTGCAGACTCAGTAGGGGGATATATTCTCATTTATCCACTTCTGACTTTAATATTTTATGAGGACTTAAGAGAAAGTAATAAGGTCCAGAATGGGGGGGGGGGGGGGGGGGGGGAGAAGAAAGAAAGAAAATGCAAGCTATGGAGGAGGATTTTGTTAGCATTATTTAATAAGGGAAAGAAATGGTCAAAGGGTAACTTGACTATATACAACATATTTTGAAAGGCAGAGTTAATTAAAACAACATGAACTATTAGGTTTAGAGGTAAGCTGAAATTGTATCTCATAAGATTTCTACTTATAAGAATCATTAAGATGCTGGAGTACATTATATATATATATATATATATATATATATCTTGTATAAAAGGGAAACTTCTTCAAAAATTATATTCTGTTCAATTTGGAAGCAAGAATCTACTGTATATGATTTTTGCATGCTATAATTCTAGAATCTTGGTTTTAGCAAATTTTATTTTAAGGGATAAATGAGCCATTTTGGTTATCTTTAAAACTTAAAAAAAAAAAGGAAGAACTTTAATCTGGTGCTAGAAATCTCAAATAATAAGTAATTTAGGAGTAAAAGTAAGGGATTTTAAGACACTGAAAGATCCACAGAATATAAAGGAAATGGTAAAACTTTTTTCATTTGATCATAGTTTCAAAGAAATAAAATCAGTTTCTAGAACTTAATGATTTTCTAATACATGGAGTTGAAAATATTTAAAATTATTTGAGGAAATAGAAACTAACACCTCAGTATTTATAAGATATACCTTCTAATCTTTTTTCAAACTACGATTTAGACATTTTAAAAGCATTAATAGGAAAATTTCTGGCTTTTTATTCATAGTTTGGTAAAAAACTTCTATAAAGAATAACATTGAGTTTACTGTTTTGATTGAACCTTATATTTGCCTTTGAAAGAAATAGAAAATTGTAGATGTTCAAAGTCTGACAAGCTCCAATTGCTGAGTTGAAAAACTAAATGCTTTATAACAGATACACAAACCTATTATAGCTAATAAATGAATTCAGCTAAGTTGTAGGGCACAAGATCACACAAAAACCAGTTGTTATTTCTGTACATTAGCAACAGTCTGAAAATAAAGCTAAGAACAGTTCCATTTACAGTAGTATCAAAAGGAATAAAATACTTAGGAATAAACAAAGATGTGAGGCTTGAATACTGGAAACTACAAAACTGCTGAAAGAAGTAGAAGTAGACCTAAATAAATGGAACAACATGTTAGGTTCATGGATTGGAATACTAAATACTGTTAGGGTGTCAGTACTACCCAAAGCAATCCATAGATTCAGGGCAAACCTTATCAAAATCCCAGTGGCCTTTGTTGAAAAGATACAAAGCCTGATTCTAAAATTAATGTGAAATTGTACAAAGCCTGATTCTAAAATTAATGTGAAATTGCAAGGGGCACTGAATAACCAAAGCAATCTAGGAAAAATACAAAGTTGGAGGGCTCACACTTCCTGGTTTCAAAACTTTCTACAAAGCTGCAATAATCAAAACAGTGTGATATTGCCTAAAGACAGATATATGGATCAGTGGGTAAACTGAGAGTCTGGAAATAACCCCACAACATTTCTGGCCACTTGATTTTCAAACAATGTGCCAAGCCTATTTTAATGGAGGAAAATAGTCTCTTCAAATGCTGTTGGGACAAATTAGATAGCTACATGCAGAGAAATGAAGTTGGAACCCTATATCATATGTAAAAATTAACTCAAAATGAATTAAAGACCTAAATATAAGCGCTAAGACCATAAAAGCCTTGAATGAATCCCAGAGATCAATCTTCATGACCTTGGGTTTGGCAGTAATTTCTTACATGACACCAAAAGTATAAGTAATGAGAAAAAAAAATAAATTGGACATCATTGAAATTAAAAACTTTTGTACATTGTACATCAAAGAAGGCAATCAAGAACGTGAAAACGACAAGCTACAGGATGGGAGAAAATGTTTGCATATCCTGTCTCTCATGGGGATCCGTTACCCAGAATATATAAAGAACTCTTACAGCTCAACAATAAAAAGACAAATAGCCCAATTTAAAAATGGGCAAAGGGGATCCCTGGGTGGCTCAGTGGTTTGGCGCCTGCCTTTGGCCCAGGGCGCAATCCTGGAGTTCGAGGATCGAGTCCCGCATCAGGCTCCTGGCATGGAGCCTGCTTCTCCCTCCTCCTGTCTCTCTCTCTCTCTCTCTCTCTCTCTCTCTTTCTGTGTGTGTCTATCATAAATAAATAAATAAATCTTAAAAAAATTAAAAAATAAAATAAAAATGGGCAAAGAATTTGATAGACATTTCTCCAAATACAAATAAGCACATAAGATGTTCAACATAGTTATTACAGAAATGTAAATCAGAACCACAATGAGATGCTATTTCATACTTGCTAGGATGGTTATAATTTTTAAAAAGGAAAATCACAAGTGTTGGCCAGGATACAGAGAAATTGGAAACTTCGTACATTGCGGGTATGTATGTAAAATGATGTAGCAACTATGGAAAACGGTTTGGTGGTTCCTCAATAAGTTAAACTTAGAATTACCATATGGCCCAGCAATTCCAGTCCTGGATTTATACCCAAAAGAATTGCAGTCAGATGTTCAAACAAAAATTTATACACAGATGTTCATAGCACTATTCTTAATGAACAGAGGTGGCGAGAACCCAACTGTCCAGTTGATGAAAAGGACAGACAAAATGTTTATTCAGGTACAGAAAGGAATGAAGTCTGACACAAGGAGAAGCCTTGAAAACATTACGATAAGTGAAAGAAACAAGACATAAAAGGTCAAATACAGTGTGATTTCATTTATATGAAATGTAGGCAGATGTATGGAGAATAGAAGCAGATTAGCAGTTAGGGGGCTGGGGTGGGAGGAGGGCGGGAGGCTTGCTTTAACAGGTACAGGGTTTCATTTTGGGGTGGTGTGAATACCTGCAACTATGTGTGCTGGCTGCGCCACATTGCAAGTGTAGTCAGTGTCACTGAGGGTGAACTGTACGTTATATCCATTTTTACCACAGTGATAAAAGACGAAAAACCTACTCAACTTCTATGATGAGAACTTAATTTAGAAGGAATTAATATAAATCAATATAGTAATAGTTAAAAGTATGGTTATTGCTGAATAGGGCATTATCATTAAATAGGGAAAAGAATCTGTAAAGTACATTTTAGAAAGATGATCAACAATAAATTTAAAATTAAAAATAGGTTTTCTAATTTAATCCATAGTTAATTATAAAAGAACTTGAAATAGCTCCTTTGAGGCATGCCTGAGTACTGTGTTTTTCTTATCCGTAGTTTACACAGCCAAACAACAGGCAAATGCTTGTGCTGGTATGGGGAGTTCTTTCATAGCTTACCATTTTCTAAAGTAGGTACAAATAAACTTTTACATGAAGCTGGCAAGAGCTTTCCAAGTACTAGTTAATTGAATCACTTTGCTTTTTGATTCTGTTTCTTATATTGTGTTCAAATGCAGTATTAAAATTGCTGTGGTCATACTGAAAAATACTTTTTAAATTAAAAAAATAGATCCTCTGGCATGCTAGTTAATTGGCTGTGATTTTTTTATATGAGCAGGGGAGGGACAAAAGTAAGCTAAAGTGATTTTCCCCCCAGTTGTATTGAGATAAAATTGACATTGTATTGGTTTAAGGTATACATCATACTGACTTCATGTAAGTATATATTGCAAAATGATTACTACACTAAGTTTAGTCAACGTCAATCACTTCACATAGTTAAAAATGTTTTTTTCTTGTGATGAGAACTTTTAAGATCTGAGAGTAGCCACTTTCAAATAACTAGAAGTTGTATCTTTTAACCAATCTTTACCCAGTCTGCACCTCCCCCCCACCTCACCTCTGGCAACCATGTCTGTTCTCTGTCTCTAGGAGTTCCCTTTTTTTAGATTCCACATTTTTTTAAAAAATCATACAGCATTACAGTATTTGTCTTTCTCTATTTCACTTAGCATAATGCCCTCAAGATATGCCCATCTGTTGTCACAAATGCCGGATTTCCCTTCTTTAATGGGTGGTGTGTGTGTACCACATTTTATTTATTTACTCCCCTATAGATGGACATAAAGTGATGTTTTAATATGGAATAATTTTTCATCAAGAGATATGTATTAGAAAATAATCCTTACAGTATCAGTATGAACTAGTCCTTTGATTTATTGAATCAAGGAGTAAGTATTTATTGAAAATCTATTTGTGCAAGGCACTGTCTTAGGTGTTGGGTATCAAGTAATTTTTATTTTATGTTTTTTACATGCTCACAAAGTCTCTGCTTTCATCGAGTTTGCATCCTCTTATAAAATGCTAGTAGAGCTTTTTTCTTTCATATTTAAAAAAGGATGTATTCACACACCAAAAAACCCAGATAATCCAAATTAAGAATGGGCAGAAGGTATGAACAGATATTTCTCCAAAGAAGACCTCCAGATGGCCATAAAGACACATAAAAAGATGCTCAATATCACTCATCATCAGGGAAATGCAAATCAAAACCACAATGAGCTAGCACCTCACACCTGTCAAAATGGCTAAAAACAACACAAGAAACAAGTGTTGGTGAGCATGTGGAGAAAAGGAACTCTCATGCACTGTTGGTGAGAATACATACTGGTGCAGTCACTCTGGAAAACAATATGGAAGTTTCTCAAAAAATTAAAAGTAGAATTACCGGGACACCTGGGTGGCTCAACAGTTGAATATCTGCCTTTGGCTCAGCATAATCCCTGAGTGCCAGGATTGGGCTGGCACAGCCCAAGTCCCACATTGGGCTTCCTACATGGAGCCTACTTCTCCCTCTGCCTGTGTCTCTCATGAATAAATAAATACAATCTTTTTGAAAATAAATAATAAGAATTACCACGATTCAGTCACTGTATTACAAAAACACTAAATTGAAAAGATATGTGTACCCATGTTTATTGCAGTATTATTACAATAGCTGAATTATAGAAGCTTGGGCACAGCCCAAGTCCCACATTGGGCTTCCTACATGGAGCCTACTTCTCCCTCTGCCTATGTCTCTGCCTCTCTCTTTCTGTGTCTCTCATGAATAAATAAATACAATCTTTTTGAAAATAAATAATAAGAATTACCATGATTCAGTCACTATATTACAAAAACACTAAATTGAAAAGATATGTGTACTCATGTTTATTGCAGTATTATTACAATAGCTGAATTATAGAAGCAACCTGAGTGTTCACTGATAGATGAATGAATAAAGAAGTGTGTGTGTATAGAGACACACACACACACACACACACTGGACTATTACTCAGCCATAGTAAAGAATAAAATCTTGCCATTTGCAACAAATAGATGGATCTAGAGGGTATAATGCTAAATGAAATAAGTCAGAGAAAGATGAATACCATATGATTTCATTTGTATGTGGAATTTAAGAAGCAAAAAAGAGACAACAAGAAACACTCTTAATGAGAACAAACTGGAGTTGTCAGGAGGTGGGTGGGGGATGGGTGAAATAGGTATAGGGGATGAAGAGTATATTTATTATTATGATGAGCACTGCATATGGCATAGAATTAACATGTTATACCTAGTGACAGTTAAAATGTCAGCACGATTCTGTCAATTATTGACAAAGATTGAAAGTAATCTTCAGGTAATTGAGAATCACTGTTTAGGGTACCTAAATATATGGAAAACACTGTGTAATAGAAGCAAAACATGTAATTCTGTTTTCGTTTTTAGCCAGTAAGAACAGAGTATGCAGGGCCACCAAATACTTTAAAGTTTGTAGGGATCCCTGGGTGGCTTTGGCAGTTTCCCACCTGCCTTCAGCCCAGGGCGTGATCCTGGGCTCCCTGCATGGAGCCTGCTTCTCCCTCTGCCTGTGTCTCTGCCTCTCTCTGTGTGTGTCTCTCATGAATAAATAAATAAACTTTAAAAAAAAGTTTGTGGAGGTCTATTAATAATAAAAATATTTCATTAAAAAAAAAAAAGATGTACTCCAGCTTTAAAAGCTCATAGAAAGGGCAGCCCGGGTGGCTCAGTGGTTTAGTGCCACCTTCAAGCCCAGGGTGTGACCCTGGAGACCTGGGATGGAGTCCCGCATCGGGCTCCCCGCATGGGGCCTGCTTCTCCCTCTGCCTGTGTCTCTGCCTCTCTCTCTCTGTGTCCCTCATGAATAAATAAATAAAATCTTAAAAAAAAAAAAAAAAGACTACCTTTTAAAAAAAAAAAAAAGCTCATAGAAAAAGCATATTAAAAGGTAGCGTTTCCCAAAGTGGATCTTGGGACTCTCTAGTCATCTGTGGTCAAATTGTGGAAGCAGTGCATCCTGTATCCCATCCCATCTCCTCACACCTGGGTATCTATAAAGCAGTCAACATTATTAGAGGATTAGGATTGTCCTGCCATTCAAAACAAACAACCTGTTTGACTTTCAAAATTCATTGTTTCCCTGAATTGTTTGACTTTGAAATCCTTTTTTCTTTTTAACATGTGTTACTGTCCGGTGGAATTAGATTTCTGTGACTAGACTTTGGGAAATGCTGGTACAAGGGAATCATTCTGTGAGGAGAGGTTAAAGGTTTGATACGAGAAAGAGCGAAAAACAGATCTTGTCCTCTATGTAAAGGTAAGGTTTCTGAATGTTAGAGCAGGATGTTACAGTGATTTTGGTGGGATCTCTGAGGGAATTTCTTGACTGTGAAGCTGATTTAAAGTCTGGAATCAGAGACTTTTTATAGAAAGGCTTATCAGTAGTCTTTTTAGGAGAAAGGTTCCTGTAAAAACTTGCCTGTTATTGGGACCTGTTGAGATCCCCATGGGTTTTATGATTTGTTGCTTTTATGGAAAAATCATCAAGTCTTTTTTCTCTGGTTATATGTAAGAATGAGCAGGTATCATTTATGGTTAAGGTGTACCTAATTTTTGAGCTAGACTGAGAACAATTTGATTCTCTTCAGTTTACTTTTTTGAAAATGGAGACAAGCTAGATTTGAGACACATGGCTATTTGGTTATAAGAGGTTAAAGTCAGGATTTTCTTAGGATTATAATATCAACAATAACTGTAGTAATCCTTTCCAGATTTAACATACTGACTAACACCAATTGTTTGCAGGTATGATTTTTAATGAACGTGATCAGGAGTTGAGAGACTTGGGCTATCAGAAACATGCCTTCAATATGCTTATCAGTAACCGCTTGGGCTACCACAGAGATGTGCCGGACACAAGGAATGCTGCGTACGTTTCTCATTAGTTTATGCTACTGCGTTTTAATGACACAGCACTTTTAGTAGCAGTATATAAGTCTTGATGGCGTTAATATTTTTGCAGTGAGCTTCATTATTCAGGATACTAGAAAACCTAAGACAGATTTTCCACTCCCGTTACACTTAAGGCTTGAGATTATACTAGCAAAGTTCTAGAGCTTGCTCTGTTTCTTTTGAAATTTAAAATCATAGTGAAAGGCAAGAGGTATTAATGGCATGTAGTTAGATAACTTTCTCAGTATAAATTTGTTTTTTATTTATTTATTTATTTTTGATAAATTTGTTTTAAATGTTTATTGTATTTGTGACAAAGGAATGAAAAATCCGTGAAGAATTTGACTTAACTCACTTTTGTCTTCATCATTTTTGTTGTTTCAAAGGCTTTTCACTCATATGGTTGGTTATTCAGTCATTCCACAGACCTTTTTGAGCGCCTTTATTTTCTAGAACATTGTATTAGGTCTTGGAAATAAGTGGAGTAAGACATATTCCCTGGGATCACGGGACTTAAGGTGTAGCAGGGGGGGATAGATAAGGGAATAGGTAATTGCAGTAGCACAAGCATGACGGCTGTGGTAGGAACTGTGAAGTGGGGATCCTGAAAGTGGAGTGGTCAGGGAAGTCCTCCTAGAGGGTGATGGTGGAACAGTGCACAAGGGACATCTCCTTTGCATAGGGAACAGATCAAGGCATGGAAAGGTGTGGAAACCATTCACTGTGGCTGTAATGGAAGAACACCAGGAGACTGGAGGCCCAGATGTTGGAATGCTCTGTATGCCATGCAAAAGAACATGGAACTCTGGGTTTTATTCTTTAAGTTAGTGATTTTTTATTGTTTTTCATCACATAGTTGCTGGATAGAAGCTCTTCCATGATCTTGATTTATGTCCTAGTTTACTCAGATATTTTTCTATTGGGCAAGAAATGACATTTTCAAATACAAAGTTTTATATCTCTGTTAGTTCCTTTTGAATGTTCGTTGAAAGGTGAAGCTGAACATTGGCTTATGAATACTGCATTAAAAGCTATTAGTGGTTTCATACAAATAACAGGTTTATGTAACCTCTACCAAAAAATTTTAAAAAGTTATTTTTTAAATGTTGATCTAAAAATAAGCAGATAGCAGGTATTGGAAAGAGAAATTATTGTAAAACTCTTGAGTATGACACCACAGTGTATTCTTAAATGCGTTTTAAGAAATTTTTGTTATAATGTAGTAGAGGCTGAACAAGAGGCAGTTTAAATGTTTAGTGAATGATGATCTAAAACATTTGAGCAAAAAAAAAAAAATAAAAAATAAAAAAAATAAAACATTTGAGCCTTTTAAGATGTTGCATTTTGCCATATGTGTCTTCACAGATGTAGAGACAAGTCTTACCCTGCAGACCTGCCAGTCGCTAGTGTTGTTATCTGTTTCTACAACGAAGCCTTGTCTGCCTTGCTCCGTACTGTGCACAGTGTTCTAGACCGCACGCCAGCCCAGCTCCTTCATGAAATCATCCTTGTGGATGATGACAGTGACTTTGGTAAGGGATGTCATAGTTGATATTGTGGGATCTGGACTGTTGATCACGGTAGAATTAGTATCAACAGAGCTGACTATTCACATGTATGGTGGGTAGGACGCTGGTCCACACAGTTGCAGTGGAGTCGGCGGCAAGTACTTACCTGTTTGTTGATTAGAGATAGGTTTAAGGAAACAGCATTATCTTTGTAATCTTTTGATAGACTGCTATTTAAATTTGGCCCCTGAAATTTTTCCTCTGGCTTACCTTTTTTAAAAAATTCTTTTATTTCAAAACAACTATAGATTAGTAACAGTGAGTTACAAAAGAGGTCCCGCGATCCCTTCACCCAGTTTCCTCCATTGGTATATCTAACATAGTTACAATGCAACATCAAAGCCAGGAACTTGACATCAGTACAGTCTTTGTGTACAGTTCTGTGTCATGTTATCCTGTGTGTACATTCCTGTAACCACACAAATCTGACTCGTGCTTCCTTTTCATATTCACATCTACCTCCCTGACCCACTCGCTCCCTGATCCCCTGCAAATTCTGTCTCTGTGATTTTGTTATTTTAAGAATGGTTACATAAATAGAATCATAATATGTGACCTTTCGATACTAGCTTTTTCTCAGTGTAATGCCTTGGGCTTATATTTCTCTGATAGGTCTGTTATACCGACTATCTCCAGATAAAAGTGGATTGCATTGTGATAGCCCTTAGATGATCTCTGAATGCCAGTGTTTTATGATTCAGTACATATGTTATACACTTTTAAAAAATTTATTATTGAAGTATAATCGACATACAGCATTATATTTGTTTCAGTTGTACAGCATATTGTTTCAGCAGTTCTGTATGTTACTTAGTGCTTACCACATCTGTCACCATACCGTGTTACCACGATTTTATTGAACTATATACCCTCTGCTATACTTTTTCATCTCTGTGACTTGTTTTATAACTGGAAATTTGTACTTTCTTCGATTCAGCATGGAATTCCTGAGAACAGTTTCACGTACACACAGGACAGAAGGCTCTTTATTTATGCTGCTTATTCAGCTCGCAGCTACCTTGAATGATAGGTGGTATCCTCATTTTATGAAGGAGGAAATATTAAATAATTTGCTTGAGGTCTCATAGCTGTTAAGTGGTAGAGTTGAAATTAGTCCCCTGGTCCACATAGCTCTAAGCCTTCTGCTCTTTTCATTAAGGCAAGGTACAGAAGTACATTAATGAATTGTATGCATGATACATTGCCAGTTACATATTTTCCATTACTCAAGACTTTATTAGCATCTCTTATCAACAACAGAATTAGTCTACCAGTTAAATATATAAAGCAAGAAAATGTACCCTGAGCTCAATGGGAACAGAATGCTTAAATCTTGGCAAGTACTGAAATAACACAAGAGAAAATTTAGAAGGGTTAATAGAAAACAAAACTTAATTTCAAAAATGAATGATTAAAAAACCAAGATTGTGAGTCTGGATAAAGTAAAAGATTGACCAAGTACTAACTTGTAGAATTTATGGTGTTGAAATTCTTTTAATCTGTATTTGTTTTTCAGTTTGTAGCTGTTTAAAATTGAAAATTCACAATAACTTAACTATGGTTTATTTACTAACAATGAAAAGAATTATATCCTCTTTGTAGTTATGAAATTTAAAGCTAAACAAACTAGAATTTATAAAAAAATAGGGATCCCTGGGTGGCGCAGCGGTTTGGCGCCTGCCTTTGGCCCAGGGCGCGATCCTGGAGACCCGGGATCGAATCCCACATCAGGCTCCCAGTGCATGGAGCCTGCTTCTCCCTCCGCCTGTGTCTCTGCCTCTCTCTCTCTCTCTGTGACTATCATAAATAAATAAAAAAAAATAAAAATAAAAAAATAAAAAAAATAATAATTTAGTGCCCTTGGAAGGTGCTACATTATAAAAGGACATATTTACTGTTGTTACTGTATAATTCTTGGTAGGGGCAATAGAAGTTGTTTCAATTATTCTGAAACAGAGTCATAATAAATTACTTTGAAACAAAAGACAAACTTCATTTTTTTGGTTTTAAATCTGATTTTATATGCAGTCAACTGAACATTCACTGAAGATACTCATTTCAAACATACTTTATGCAAAAGCATAAGGTTAGTATTTTTCTTAGCTAGTGTTTCAACTCTTACTCTTGATTTCTTTGCTTTTTCTTCCTTCAAGATAAGCTACAATATTTTTTAAAAAATAATAAAACAGAAGATTCTATAATATTTACTTGATAATTTGTTGTTGCAAGTACCAGATAGAATCTTGGAGTAGCTATAAAAAAAAATCTTTGTATATATCTCCTGTGGTTTTATTATGGGACTCTTTGTTTTCAGATGATTTGAAAGGAGAACTAGAGGAGTATGTCCAAAAATACCTCCCTGGAAAAATTAAAGTAATAAGAAACACAAAGCGTGAGGGACTGATTCGAGGAAGGATGATTGGAGCAGCCCACGCAACAGGTATAACTTCTACTACCCTTCTCAGTGGGTGTTGAGTGATGAAGGCTTTGTCCTTGGAGCCTTTCCTGATTGTACAGCGATTTGTGAAAAGTGATGTCTTAAATAGGCATTGTCAGCAGGAGAGATGAGGCTTGTTCACTTTGGGAAGTTTCTTCAAAACTCTAACCCTGTTGTCCCAAAACACAGACTCCCAAAAAGGTGAGCTTTAGAGTCCAAGCTGATCTGTTTTCATAGTGGCCCTTACTGCGAATTACTACATAGGTTTGTATCTTGTTTACTTATGTAAGGAGATGAGAAAAACACAATGTAACTGAACTTCTGTAATTTTTAAAGTTTTTAATTAAAAATTTTTAAAAGATTTATTTATTTGAGAGTGTGCTAGCTAGTGTGCAAGGGGAAGGGACAGAGGGAGAAGGGAGGTAGAAAATCAGCAGACTTCACACTGAGCATGGAGCCTGATGCGCAGGGCTCAATTCCACAACTCTGGGATCATGACCTGAGCTGAAATCAAGAGTCAGGTGGACCCTCAAACAGCTGAGCCAGGTGCTCAGCTATACAGATGCCCCTATAATTTTTTTAATACAAAATCTAAAATATGTGTACCTAAACTCTTTGATTTGAATTATGCAAATAATTCTCAAGGACAGATACATACCCCTACCTGGTGATAATGCATCATGAGTTTTGTTGGATAAATGGACATCATATTGAAATTTGATTTACAGGTGCACCTGGCTCAGTGAGTAGTGACTCTTGATCTCTGGGGTTGTAAGTTCAAGCCCCACACTGGGTGTGGAGATTACTTCAAAAATCTTTAAAAATAAATAAAATTAAAAATTAAAATTGATATATAAAACTATAAAGGTATTTTCTTTAAAATTCTCTCCCAATCCTTCGGAGTCCATGAAAGGTAAAGTCTCCATTACTAATATATCTTTAAAACATTTTCAGCATGTACTCATCTCCCATTTTAAAAAGAAAGAGTAGATACCAAATTTAGTCTTTTGCAGAAAAAATATCTGGTCAGTCCTCAGTTACATTACATTGAATCCACTGTATTTTCTTTTAAGATTTTATTTGTTTATTCATGAGACACAGAGACAGACAGACAGACAGATGGGCAGAGGGAGAAGCAGGCTCCATGTAGGGAGCCTGACGTGGGGCTTGATCCCAGGTCTCCAAGATCAGGCCCTGAGCTGTAGGCGGCACTAAACCACTGAGCCACCCGGGCTGCCTGTATTACTTTTTTATGGTTACTTCTGTAAGGTTAGTGATCCTGATTTTCACTTATGATCTTGATAAAATTTTCCTTTTAAAATAAATTTATTTAAGTTAAATGAGTCAGTTTTAAAATATTAGGTATATAATATTGCAGGTAGTGTATGAATACAGCAAAAACAATTTTGAAGGTAATTTGAGAATTCTAGAAGTTGGGGCAGGGGCTCAGAGTGACATTTCCCACCTTCCTGTGTGCCCCTTGCATCAAGATGACCAACACAAGGGTTTATGGTGGCTGGCACTGCTCTCTTTACTACCCCTCCTGTATACCTGTTATCCTTCTTGCTGAGTATAGTTGAGACTTTATTTTTTAGACTTTCTCTTAAAGCCACAGTGAACTGAAGTAATCCAGTTTATAGTCATATGTAGAAGGAATTCAAGGCTTATGATTTTTTTCTTTAAAATTCTAGTCAGGGATCCCTGGGTGGCGCAGCGGTTTGGCGCCTGCCTTTGGCCCAGGGCGCGATCCTGGAGACCCGGGATCGAATCCCACGTCGGGCTCCCGGTGCATGGAGCCTGCTTCTCCCTCTGCCTGTGTCTCTGCCTGTGTCTCTGCCTCTCTCTCTCTCTCTCTCTGTGACTATCATATAAAAAAAAAAAAAAAAAATTCTAGTCAAATAAGTACTTAATGATTTGGCTGATTTGAGATAAAATTGTGGGAAATGGCAAGATTATGCCATTACAATACATTATTACTGAAAATTTATGTTTTTCAGATAACAACAGTTATTTAGTTTTTTTCTTTATGGTCTGTTGGTCCTTGTTCAGATATAGTTTAGAGTCTGTCAGAAGTAAGCCGGTTTTGGGAAAGTCAGTCTCAGGCTCAGCATAACCAGGCGTAATCTTACTTCATTTAGTTAAGTCAGAAAAAGTAACATTTTTAGAATTAAGAAAAGCTATGAATACATTTTCTCTTCAAAGGAACTTTGATTTAATTGGCTTCACATTGACTAGTTACAGGCTGGGCATTTTGCCTTTCTGTTATAAAGGACAGCTGGTAAGCTGTATGCTTTTTACATCCTCAGAGGTCATTTACGGGCATTGAGCTTACCTAATTGTCATCATGGAGAACTTTCTTGCCTGATGTATTTCTGCTATCCTGTTGAAGTAGGATGCTTCTTATTAAAGTAGGTGCTTTTAAGGAATTCATATAAAATCTATAATGATGCATTTTATGGATAAACCTTTAGAATAATAATAATGCTACTTGATGATAAGATTCTAAGTTTCTCAGTTACTAAGAATAACCATGAAGTTATTAAAGAAATTTGGAATTGTCAAAGAAACCTGCACTGCTCCTCACATTTATCAAAAGGGATTAAAAATGCAGGATAAAATCATTAATGATTTTTATTTTACTGGCTAGAAGAAAAGATATCCCATTGGCTCATGAGAACTGCTACAGCCAACCGGGTTGGAGAATTAGGAAGGAAAAGTGGAAGATACAAGAAGAAATGAGCAATGTCACAGTTGAATAGTGACTTCAGAAGAGAAGGGAACCCATGTCACAGACATGGTAAAAGCAATACATGCTTCTCTCACTCCTGAAAGAATTACTGTGTTGTGGCAATGATCAATAATATGGTCATGTTTCTGAGTCACCAGTGAAAACAATTATGTTCTCTAGCCTCTGTTTACAAGGCAAGGAAATCTATCCTAAGTTTAGATTTTTTTTTAAGTGAGGAGGGAGGGGCAGAGGGAGAAGATGAGACTCTGGAGCCAACTCCCTGCTGAGCACAGAGCCTGACTCAGAGCTCGATTCCCAACCCTGAGATCATGACCTGAGCTGAAACCAAGAGTCAGACACAATTTGATGCACTACCCAGGTGCCCCTAAATTTAGAAATGTTATGATTGCAGTAAATGTAATAAAAATATCTCTGTACAAGTCGCTGCTGGCTGTCTTTGTACCATACTCCGTACCTTTCTGTCCAAAGAACAGAATTATTCCTGTGAGACTTTTAATCTTTTCACTGAGGAGAATCAGAATTTATTTGCACATGTTCCTCAGTCGTAGCAGTATGCTTGAAGCAGAATTCCTGGCTAAATAACCTCTTCTCTTCCTGACTGGTGATTAGAGTAGTGGTTTAATTGTTGGGTTGGAAGGGTGGCAGATGTAAACACATCATCTGATTGAACTGGCAGCCGTACCTCAATTGAGTGCTGTGACGCTCTCAGGTCCTCTGTTGTTTGCCTCCTCAGGAGAAGTCCTCGTGTTCCTGGACAGCCACTGTGAAGTAAATGTGATGTGGCTGCAGCCCTTGCTGGCCGCCATCCAGGAGGACCAGCAGACCGTGGTGTGCCCCGTCATTGATATCATCAGTGCAGACACGCTCGCGTACAGCTCGTCCCCTGTTGTGCGGGGAGGTTTCAACTGGGGGCTACACTTCAAGTGGGATCTCGTTCCCCTTTCTGAGCTGGGAGGACCAGAAGGAGCTACTGCACCAATAAAGTGAGATTTCTCCTTGATTTGAAAAATTCCTATCGAAGTACTTGCAAAAGAGAAAAAATATTTAAAGAGAATCCCTTCTTTGCAAGGAGAATTCTTGAATGCTTTTTTAAAAAATAATATTTATTTATTCATGAGAGACATACAGAGAGGGAGGCAGAGACACAGGCAGAGGGAGAAGCAGGCTCCATGCAGGGAGCCCGATGTGGAACTCGATCCTGGGTCTCCAGGATCACGCCCCACACTGAAGGCAGGCGCTAAACTGCTGAGCCAGCCAGGCGTCCCTTGAGTGCTTATTGAATTTTATATGTTGTGCCAACTCCTAAGGAAAGATTTGTGAATTAGGAATTATTCATGTTCTCAAGGATTTATCACTTAGGAAGGCAGGCAGATACAAACAGTATCCTGGGATAATTGTTGTGTAGGATATGGTAGGAGTGCCCCATGCGCTGTGGGTTTTTTTTTTTTTATGTTGATTATCATGGTTTATTGGATTTGCCATTTACTTGCCTTCAGCCCTTTGCTAGTATGAGTGATGCCTGAAGAATATTTGCTAAATAAGCCTTTTCTATGATTAGGATTTTTAGGATGGATTTCTGCTAGTACAGTTACAAGTCACAGTGTAGGAGTTACTCTCATTCGTATTCTCATTATTACAAATCTGTTTATATGTTTTTTTTTTAATTTTTCATGTGGATTTCAGAGAGCTTTGTATTTCCTCTTTTTTTAACATTCTTGGACCTACAGTTTGTTTTTTTTTTAACTTGTGAAAAAAATAACATAAAAAGTGCACTTACATATATATGTATTATGCACACAATTTAAGTAATGGTTATAATATGAACACCTGTGCAGCTACCACCCCAGTCAAGACACAGCACCTAGATGCCCTCTATATGCCTGTTCTGGTCACAGCCCCTCCTCCTAGAGCTATCGTTACCCTTGACCCAGTGGTCGTTTCCTCACCTTCTTATAGTTTCACCCTCTCTCTATGTGTATCTAAACAATATAGTTTAGTTTTTGCCTGTTCTTGGACTTGATATAAAATGCAGCTATGGGACTCATTATCATTTTGTCTTCTTTTACTCAACATTGCTTAAAAAAATTCATCTATGTTACAGTGTATGGCTCTGCTTCATACAGCAATGAAAGAGGATCATGTTCTATTACTAAATCAGAACTTACTTATCTAGCTTACTGTTGGTGGGGAGGTTGGGTGGTTTTCGGTTGTCTCTCTTTACTGTTGCACAGATGGTGCTGTTAGCAGCACTGTTATCCACAGCTTTACAAGAGGGACTGCCCAGTTGTAGGGCGTGCCTCTCTTTACCTTTAGGAGATTGGTTTTCCCAGCACCTGAGGTGGCTCCACAGCTGACCTGCGGGGACTTGCCAGCTCCCTCTCATCTGACCCACACTTGGAGGGGACAAGTTCCAGGGGCCTGATGTGGTCTGCTGGGAGCGAGGCCATCTTCTGCACGCTTGGGCTTTGTGTGAGAGTCTGTTGCAGTTCCTGCTAAGTTCAGTATGTGAAGCTGAGTAGATCACAACCCACCCTCCCCTCTCTCAGGAAAGCCGGGCTGCATCTGGAGGACTGTCTATCTATGCTTCTGGTCTCTGCAGCCACACATCCTGTGATAGGAGGCAGACAGCAGCCACTCCATTTCGTCCTCTTGGACTGTCCCTGGTGCTCTTTGTGGGAAGGTAAAGACGGTACCCAGGCTGCTGCTCATTCTTAGTGTTAGTGCTCTTGCTGGGCATTGGTTTCTTTGTTTAATACTTTTAATAAACAAAACTTTGGATGAGGAGTGGCTGACACTCTGCTCCCTGTTCTCAGTCCTTTTCCCCAGAGGTTAATTCTTATCACTTTTTACTTTGGGTCTTATGTTCATTCCTTTCACTCTAGATGACGAACATATTCCTCTTCTCAATGTCAAACTGACTTTAGGTCCTTTCTGTGGGAAAAGTGAAGATTTTGCTCCTTTATGTCACTGCCTCCTGCTCTCTGGCCTGGCGGGGTAGTGCTGGTGTTTGTGTTACAGTATCACCTCCCTTCGGCACTTGGAGAAAGCTTCCCTTGGGCTGTGACAGCGCCGTGGGATGCCGTGGGACACTCCTCCTTATGTTGCCCCTTCTCCTGATGCTTTTCCTCACTTTCCTCTAGTTTTTCTGTGAGCTCTCTGACTTTTATGATATCAGGGTTGCTAACTTAAATTGGATGTTTAGATTTTTAAATTTTTCATCCTTTTCCCTTTCCTAATATATGTATATAATAATAATAATGTATTTAAGGTGATAAACTTTCTTCTAATCATGCCTTTAGCTGCATGCCATAAATTACATTATGTTTTATTATTTATTTTAAAATATTTTCATAGTGACAGCTTCTCTGTCTGACCCATAAGTTATTTAGCAGTACATTTATTATTTTTCAGACATCTGAGGATTTTACAATTATATATTCCTAGCTTAATTTTTTGTGGTCAAAAAATATTCTGTATGATTTTAAATCTTTGAAAATTGGTGAGATTTGCTTTATGGTCAAGCACAGGATAATTTTTTTAAGTGTTCCTGTGTGCCTGGAAAAATCTGTATTTTCTGTGGTTGTTAAAAATGGGATTCCATTTCAATTCAGTCAGGTTTATTGTATTATTCAGATACTCCATACTTTTATTAATGCTTTAACAAAATTTGTGGAACTGTAGTTGACATATGGTATTATATTAGTTTCAAGCGCACAGCATAGCAATTCAGTTCTGTACATTACACAATATATACCGTGATGGTTGTAGTTACACTTTTATTATTTTTTAATTTCCACGTTCTATCACTTATTAAATATGGTATATTAAAGTTTCCCACTACAATTGTGTATTTGTTTCTCCTTGTAGTTCTTTATATATTTTCTTTGTACGTTTTGAGGCTGTCCTCTGTCGTCATAGATATATGAAAATTTGGAATTACTAAATTATTAAATCTTGTGGTGAATTAAATCATTCTAGATTTTCAGAATAGTAAAACTTTTGCATTATAGTGACATTAATATGGCTGTCTAGCTTTGTCTTAATATTTTCATTGTATAGCTTTCCTTTTGTTGTCAGCCTCTTATATTTAGCTGTGTCCCTAGCAAGGAGTGTGTAGTTGCTTTTGTATTATGATTTGTTGTTAACCAGTGTGAAAAATTTCCTTTTAATTTAGTTAATTACATTGAATATTGTATTTTGTGCTTATGATAACAGTGGTACTATTTGCATTCTGTCCTTTGTTTTTTTTTTTTTTTTCTTTTTTATTTTTATTTATTTATGATAGTCACACAGAGAGAGAGAGAGAGGCAGAGACACAGGCAGAGGGAGAAGCAGGCTCCATGCACCGGGAGCCCGACGTGGGATTCGATCCTGGGTCTCCAGGATCGCGCCCTGGGCCAAAGGCAGGCGCCAAACCGCTGCGCCACCCAGGGATCCCTGTCCTTTGTTCTTTTTTCCCCCTCCTCTCTTGCTTTCTTTTGCTCTTGAGTTTGGATTTTTTTATTTTTCTGTTCCCAACTGCCAGCCCATTATTAGATGTTTTGCGTTCTTATGACTGTTCTTGTAGTGATTTCCCTACAGAATACAACATTGCATCCTTGACTTACCGAAGTGCAACATAATTTGGTACTCCAGAGAATGCAGGGATCTGAAGATGTTCATTCTCCAGTCCATCTCCCCTCAGATTATATTGAGGTGTATGTGTGGTAACTCTACTGTAGACAGTTTTTTATGTGGCCTAATTATTATTTATTTAGGTTTACCCACATGTTTTCCCTTTTATGTTACTTTTTTATTTTCTCCATATCTGCAAACTTCCATCTAGGATTATTTTCATTCTAACTGAAGAAGACATTTTAAATGTATTTCCTTTGGCTGGACCTTCCAGTGATTACTTCTCTCTGGCTTTTTGTAAAATTGTAAAATTGTAAAATTTCACTATTACTTTGAAGTATAATTTTACTTGGTACCCGTTTCTGGGTTGGTAGGTAGATTCTCAGGACTTTGAAGGTTATTCGAGAACCATTGGGCTCTACTGTTTGTGGTGAGAAGCCAACAAGTCTTATTTTTGAAGGCAGCCTCTCTCATTGGCTGCTTTAATTCCTTCTTTGTCAGAGGTTTTTTTCAGATACGCATAAGTTTGGTTTCTTTTTTGATCATATCTATTTACCTGCCAAATTCTGCATCTTGTCTTTTATCCTTGCATATATTGAGCAGTTATTTTAAAGTCTCTGCCCAATAACTATATTATGTAAACCTCTTGTTTGTTTTTTTCATGTGATTTATCTTCCTGATTGCCTGATTGTTTGTTTGCTTATTTACTTTTGTTTGGTGGCAGACACTGTCATGAAAAATTAGGGAAATATATTCTTACCTGAGATGGTGTTTTCTTCCTACAGATAGGTTTTGCTTCACTTCTGGCAGACAGCTTGGGACGCTAGAATCCACCATCACCTTAACTCAGTTTCAGGAAGTGAGACAGTTTCATGGAAGCTGAGCTTGTGTCTCTTTGAGGGCCAGTCTTCATATTTTCTCACTAACAGTTTCTCAGTCTTGGCAATATTGACATTTTTGAGCCAGATACTTCTCTGTTTTGTGTGCTCTCTTGTGCATTTTAGAATATGTAGTAGCATGCCTGGCTTCAGCCCATCAGTTGCTAGTAGAACCCTGCCCCTGCTCCCCCCCCCCACCCAATTGCTGTGACAGCTAAAAATGTTTCCGAACATGAATGAAATATTTGGGGACAAAAATCATCATATTTGAGAGCTACTGGTTTTAGGTCAAAATTTGTCTGGTCTCCCCTTGGCAGGCTGTAGAATCCAAGTTTTTATCCCAGTTGGTCTGTGAGACTGTCAAAAGGTATTATTAATTCATATCAGGTGTATGTCTAATAACAGTGTTATAATTTAAGAAGTACTTTTGATGCTTATAAAAGTAGCCTTCATTTGGCAGATGTCTAGTATGTCATTGGCAGTCTAGAAAATTCAGTTATGTGGCCCAGCTCATTCCCTGATATTAGGTAAAATATATTTCATAACAGTTAATCTGGTTTTTATTAGTGATGTTCCAAAGGTGCACTGAATTTTTTTTCAAACAAAGACAGTAGATAACTGGCTGTATAGAATTGATACAGTAATTGTTTCCTTTTCTAGGTCACCTACAATGGCTGGAGGATTGTTTGCCATGAACAGACATTATTTCAATGAACTTGGACAGTATGACAGTGGCATGGATATCTGGGGAGGAGAAAATTTAGAAATATCATTTCGGGTAATTTTTTCATGTTTAATTAGTTCTGTGTAGTAGAATATAATTTTAATCTACAATCTCATATTTTCTATAAATTCTCTTTATTTTTGTTAAATTGTCCTTAATGGATGCTACTTCATCGTGATCTGTGATGTGGATAATTATCCATCAGAGTGTGGAAAGTATTTAAGCAGGCTTATTTTATAAGAATTTTAAAAAGGGGAGGTTGTAGTGAATGGTTGGTTATAATTTCAGATGTCTAAATATGCATTTAAACTAGAGTTTGGTTCTTTGTCAGTTTATTAATCTTATTTGCTAACCCTAGACATATATTTAGGGTGATCGGATTTCCTTGATTGCTCAAGACCATCCTTGTTCATACCTGTTCTCCCAGGAAAATTATTAATAGCTACCCATTCCACTTTCAGAAGTAGCTAGCAGAATCCTTTAATATACACAAGTCCCTCAACCTTAGGAAGAAATTAATCTCTCATAATCCATCCTCCTCTCCAGCTGCTAAAGTTGGAAAGCCAGTGGTATGGGTGGGGTCTGGGACTCGCAACTATGGGGTGGAAGACAGTCTTTGTAAAGGGCAGAACGAGACCAAGGGAGAGAACTCAGACTTCTCCACAGTAGCAGATGTCCTCACTAGCCATCCCCCAGCTCCTGGGCTTCACAGTGGAACTCCATCCACCAGTACCACTGTACCACTGTGCATGTGTTGTTCTGTATTTTTGCAATGTATTGACCAAAATGTTTTTCAAAAGGTAATTTTTCCTACATAACCTTTAGAATTTTAAAGTTGAAAGAAATAATATCATTAGTTCAGTCTTATTTTGAACATAAGGTAATGGAGTCCCACAAAAACTAAAATAACCATATAAAGTAACCCAAATGGCCAAAGGCAAAAATTTAGACCAGAACAAAGATCATTTGACTCTTAATCTAGAGTTACTCTGTATATTTCATTATTTCTGTATATAAAAATGTTACAAGAAAGTACCAGGGCATCTGGGTGGCTCAGTAGTTGAGTGTCTGCCTTTGGGTCAGGTCATGATCCCAGGCTCCTAAGATCGAGTCCCACATTGGGCTTCCCCAGGGAGCCTGCTTCTCCCTCTGCCTATGTCTCTCTCTCTCTCTCATGAATAAATAAAATTTTTTTTTTAAAGAAAGTACCAGTAAACTGAAATTTAAGGACCAGCCAGTAAACATTCTTTGTCCCTAAGTCCTGAGGTTCAAATTCCTCGATCTGTTAAAACAGCAAAGTACATAGTAAGTGTGATTTTAGACATGAGGTAAAAAGAATATTCTATTGTTATAGAATTTAATTTCTTTTTAATCGTAGAGATCTGTTTTTTTAATGTACCCTTTGACTTTCTTGTATTTGCTAGTTATATAAAACATCTTGCAAAGTCTCATAAATACCTATTTAAGAAGATTAATTTCATGAAAATGTATGCATTGATTTCATAGCAATGCAAGGTAACTATTAATACATATTTTTGCTCCTGACCAGATTTGGATGTGTGGAGGTAAACTCTTCATCATCCCTTGCTCTAGAGTTGGACACATTTTCCGAAAAAGACGACCATATGGTTCTCCTGAAGGCCAGGACACCATGACACACAACTCCTTGAGGCTGGCACATGTTTGGTTGGATGAATATAAGGTGAGAGTAAGTTACTCTGTTGGAAGGGTTAGCTAGGCTGTTGCTCCTTTGTGGATGGCTCTGGCACACTTCTGTTGGGATGACGTATACTTCAGGCCATCTCTTTCTATGTTTCTTTTTCCTGTCGTTTTTGTTGTGACCCTTCTTTGAGTTTTCCAAGTGGTTACTCTATAAAAGGAAATACAGCCAATATCAGAAGACATTCTTTCTCCCTTCAGTGTCTTTGTTCCTCTGACTCCCAGAGAACGTGGCTCCTTTTCTTTGCTCCTTGGGCTTTGCTGGGTCCCAGTCCCACTACTTCCACTGTTTGCCTCTGTGTATGTAGTATTCCTTCCCATTTTCTCTTCTGCTGCACACAACTTTTGGTATTTCCTTTGCAACATCTTTATTGAGGTCTAATTCACAAAGCATTTTATCAGCCCCAAAAAGAAACTCTATATCCTTCAACCATCACCCCCTCATCTCCCGCAGCCCTAGACAACCACTGATCTACTTCCTGACTCTCTAGATTTGCCTATTCTGGACATTTCCTACAAATGGAGTCCTATAACACATGGTCTTTTGTTACCATCTTAGTAATAAATAAGCATGATGTTTTCGGGTTCATCCATATTGTGCCATTTAGTATTATTTCTTTCTTTTTTATTGCCAAATAATATTCCATTGTGTGAATTGCACATTTTAACCATTCATGAGTTATGAAAATGCTGCTGTGAACATTTGTGTACAATTAATTTGTGTACAATTAATTTGTGTACAATTAATTTTTTTAAATGAACATTTGAGTGTGTACTGTATACCAAGCTCTGAGGTTTTGGGAGATGCAGATGCACAGTGATGACCCCCCCGCCCCAATGCAGTAAATGGGAGTTGAGGTATGTGCCATGTGCTGTGGGCATAACGAGAACAGAGCAGATCACTGCTTGGGGAATAGAAGTAGGGGCTCATGGTCATGCTTCTGCCACACTGCATGTCTCTTCCCTTGCTCTCCATGTTCCTCAGCTTTGAGTCACATTATCTCACAGCAGCTCTCAAAAAGTGGTTCATAGGTCCATGTAAATCCTGGCTCCCGTTTTAGGAGGTTTGCCAGGTCAAAGCTGTTTTCACAGTCCAGTTAATACAGTATTAGCCATTTTCACCATGTTGACTTTGCACTGATGCTGCAAAAGCACTTTGAGTAATAGAAATAGTTGCGTTAAATCTCAGTGTGCTCAGAATGCTGTGAAACGCTTGAATCAGTCTACCAAAAGCACTTTTCACTTACACCGAAAGAAATACAGTGCTTGTTTTAGGAGAAAACGTGCGCAGTTGAGTTGTGAGATAAACTGGTCACTTTTCTCCAAAGAACACTTTTTATGTAAAAGAATGACTCACAAAGCATGGTTATTTATATTTGGATATTTGGCAGATATTCTCAGAAGTGAACCAACTGAGCCCTCTCTCTTCAACTGATAACATTTGTTTCAGGTGGAAAACTTGTATCCATCCCTTTGAGTTTGATGACTTCCAGTACTTACGGGCTTTTCTGATGAGATTAGGAATATTTATGAATATAATTTTTGATATTATAGAGTGAAATTTGTCAATATTTGGAACTTCACAACCCAGTGGAGCAGTATTTTCCAAATGACTAATCATGGGTGGTATTCAAATCGTGGATAGGTAAAAGATCCATTCAAAGAGCAAGATAGAGCAGCAAGATAGAGCAGTAGAGTTTAATGCAACGGTACAAAAAGCTCAATCATATGATTTAAGGGTTTGCTACAATGTGGAATATGAAATTTTACTGTTTTGGTAAAATACCAAAAAAGGGGGGCGCCTAGGTTCCTCAGTTGGTTAAGCATCTATCTTCAGCTCAGGTCATGATCTCAGGGTCCTGGAATTGAGCCCGACATTGGGCTCCCTGCTCACCAGGGAAGGAGTCTGCTTCTCCTTCTTCCTCTGCTGTTCCCCCTCCTTGTGCTTGCTCACTCGCTCTCCTGTCAAATAAATAACAAAATCTTTTTTAAAAAAATAAAAAAATAGCCATAATTCTCTGAAACTGCTATTAAAGTATTCCTTCCAAAAGTATTCCTTCCATTTTAAACTATATTTTTTCACTCTTATTTTTAAGAATATATTTAACCAAACAACGTATAGTAACAGGTTGAATGCAGAAATGAGAATTCAGCTGACTTCTTTGTAGCCAGACATTGAAAAGATTTGTAAAATTGTAAAGCATATCATGTCCTCACTAAATTTTTTATTGTTCAAAGCATGTTTATGTTAATAGGTAATGAGTTATTTTTAATGAATTAACAAAGTTTTAACTTTTCATATGGTATGTACCAGTGGATACAACTCACAGGAACAGACGCTTCTTGGAGTCTTCGGTAATCTTTAAGATTAGAGAGTCCTGATGGAGTCAGAGAACTGCTACCCTCATGTGTAGCCTGCTTCATTAATTCTGAGATGTTTTTACATTTTGCCATTTTTGAAATTGCGATGTATTTAAGATGTCTTAGTGTCAGTGATGGACCTAATTGCGTGAAAACTTTATGTTGATGTTTTTTGGCAACATCAAGACAACACTGGCATGAAAAATATTTTTGCTGATCCATTTTTTTCAGTTACGTCTTAGGTTATAATTGATAATCCTCATTTTTAAAAAGCTATGCTCTTGTTTTTCATTTCTCTTTTTAAAATTCAGGAGCAGTATTTTTCTTTAAGACCTGATCTGAGGACCAAAAGCTATGGAAATATCAGTGAGCGTGTTGAATTGAGGAAGAAGTTGGGTTGTAAATCATTTAAATGGTACCTGGATAATATCTACCCAGAGATGCAGATATCTGGGCCCAACGCCAAACCCCAGCAGCCCATTTTTATCAATAGAGGGCCAAAACGCCCCAAAATCCTTCAGCGTGGAAGGGTAAGAAAGTAAACTCATCCAAGTGCTTCATTAAAAGTTGTATGATATAATAAATGACGTTTTAGACTCACAGTATCCTTTTAGTGATAGACTTTAGCTTGCTTCCATTATATTCTTTTGGTGGGAACTTCCTTCACTCAGGTAGTAAGACCTTCGAAATGTTAGTATCTTCATTGTTAATATTAACATTCTTCACCTGCCAGCAGTAAACAGCACATGACTTCTGTAAGTTACGTGCTGGGTTTCAAGAAGGTGGATGTAAATGTGAATAGAACAATAAAGGTACTATAAGTGAGTATGAAACTCATTTTAAAAGACCAGTCCCCCCAAAAAAATTTTTTAAAAATTAAAAGGAAAAAAAAAAGGCCAGTTCCAAAAGGAAGACAGAAAGAGAAATGGGGGTGCTTTCTGCTGTTGAGGCCAAAGCTCTGGGAACAACTCCAGAGAGCAAGTGAAAGATCTGAGCTGCACAGAAAACCCATGACCAGCCACGTTTCTGTAGATGTTCCCTTTTGTTTCTGAAGGAATTTCTTCACAGTTCTATAAATCTTAGGGGTCTAGCCATAAAAACTATACCTTTTTCCTGAATCACTTCTTAGAATTTGCTTTCTGAAAGTATAGATGTTCTGATTGATGCTCAGTTTTCTGTACTAAGAAGGTGGTGCTCCTTAGGATCTTTCATGATGCTAAGTGTTCCCTCAGTGGCTAAAGCAAGCCTAGAACTTTCCCCTTCTTGTCCTCTTGATGAGATTAAAACAAAGTCAGAGTGTTTTCAAGTAAAAATGCGTACCAGGGTTTGTCCATATAGTTGAAGTCCTTTACATTATTCTTGCCTCGCATGTCTAAGCTCCTTTAACACTAACATTAATATTTTACCCAAACTAGATACTCTGTTGCATTTCTGGGTCTCACCTTTGCAATTTCTTTATCTTTCTTTCTTTTTTTTTTTTTTTTTTTTTCAAGATTTTTATTTATTGGGATCCCTGGGTGGCTCAGCGGTTTAGTGCCTGCCTTTGGCCCAGGGCGTGATCCTGAAGTCCCAGGATCGAGTCCCATGTCAGGCTCCCGGCATAGAGCCTGCTTCTCCCTCCTCCTGTGTCTCTGCCTCTCTCTCTCTCTCTATGTCTATCATGAATAAATAAATTTTTAAAAGTTTATAAAAAATAAAGATTTTTATTTAATTATGAGGGACACAGAGAGAGAGGCAGAGACACAGGCAGAGGGAGAAGAAGCAGGCTCCTGCAGGGAGCCTGACCTGACATGGGACTCAATCCTGGGTCTCCAGGATCAGGCCCTGGGCTGAAGGTGGTGCTAAACCGCTGAGCCACCCGAGCTGCCCACCTTTGCAATTTCTAATCTGTGTTTATCTCAGTTTAGCATGTGCATCACATTTGGTTATGCACTGTCTGGTTTGTACCTTTTTTTTTATTTCCTCAATTTCCTTTTAAGGCTCTTTAGGCCAGAGATGTTTTAGTTTCTTTCCTGCTCTGTAGCAGATTAGTAAACCTATACCTTTAGGTAGAATTTCTACTTGACATTGCTTGCATATATTGTTAAAATTGCCTGTAACCTTGAAGTCTATTGTGATACCCTTATGTACTGAAGCTAGAATTTAGGAATAAAATGCTTATATATTTATGACCTTTGATATTCAGAGCTTGGAATAGTATTTTCACATTTCATCTAAAACCACTTTATCTAACATTCTAAGATGTCTTCTGAGAAGAGCATTCTCTCATTTTACAGCTCTATCACCTCCAGACTAACAAGTGTCTGGTGGCCCAGGGCCGCCCAAGTCAGAAAGGAGGCCTGGTGGTGCTTAAAGCGTGTGACTACAGTGACCCAACTCAGGTGAGTGATGCCTCTGGGCTCAGCCAGTCCTGGAAAGTGTCCTTCAGTGAAGGGAACTTGCTGGCAGTCCTGAAGGAGGAGGGCAGAGAAGACTGAAGATTTTAATCGCACTTTCCTTAGATGATATGGGTTAAGTTGGAAAAGACTTTAGAGCTCATGTAATACAACTATTTTTGTCTCCTTTGTATATTTTTTCCTACCTTTGCTCAATGTTTGTAACTGCGAAGTACAAATAATGCTCCTAACAATGAATCAAAAGCTCATTGAAGGTTAGGAGTGGCAAAGGAAGTATAGTGTCCCTCTGGGCAAGAATATTAATGCTACAGTAGATAAGTTATCTTTTGTAGAGTTTTCTCTAAAATCAAATTTCTCTGAGTCTTAGTCCATCGGAAGAAACTACAACAAAATAATCGGTTCATTTCATTCGCATAATGTTTGTATTCTCATAACCTTTTCAGTGGTGTTAAAGTAGACCTAAAAATAAGCCAAAAACTTGCATGAGTTTGGAACTGTAATTTGAGACTACTTGTATCTGATAACAGTAGTCTAACCTCCTAGATATAGAACCTCAAGCCTGTAGAACCTCAGTGCTAAGTACATCACAGGGAGGTGATTTTCATTTCCATTTGAGTGGTGGAGATTGTGTCACTCAAGACTAAAAAGGATGGGTAGCCTGTGTCCTCTGAAATTTCATAGAAGACTTTTTATTTCTAGCAGAGCTTGCACAGTATGGAAGGTGTTGTCCACACTGGAAAATAGGATTTAAAAGGGGTCTTGTGCTGTGTCTGGGTATGAGAGGTGTCATACCCAGGTGTCTGGAGGGTCTTGGGCACTGGGGTGTTCAATTGTAATGATGCTTCAGTGGCTTATGTCACAATGGGATGAGGTCACTGAGATTTCTTCCAGAAAATGGAAGAGATTTGAGGAGATGGAATTACATTCTCCTGTTTCTACTGTGTTGGGATCATGCAGACTTGTCCTGATGGCGGTAGCCACATGTGGCTCCCATGTTGGACAACACAGGTTATAAAACATTAGCATCATTGCAGAAAATTCTATTCATGGAACTCTTCATGTTAATGGAGAGAGCACACATACATTTTGGGCCTGGAGGTAAAAATACTAATGAGTAAAATAATTCAGAAACAAAATTTAGTGATGGTACCAATTGGAGAGTAAGCTCTTCATTGCACTTGTCCTGCTCAGCCGATTTTAGGCCACAGAGAAGACTATCCTGCAAGATCTGTGCATCTAGAGAAAACCTGCTTCTGGGCCCACAGAGGAAATGATCCCAGCCCAAATGCTGTGGGGGATGATCTGGGATTAGAGTATAACGTCCCCTAGGACAATGTGATATACTAGCTCCTGCACAGCAGCGCTGCCCAGCAGATGAGGGACGTCTGACAGGGATGCCTGTGAGTTCCTGTCTGCAGAAGGCCAAGCCCGCAGGCCCATCTAGGGATGCAGACCACTGTAGGATTGTGAAATCCTAGAATTAGAAAATGTCTACAATTGTGTGCTCAGTTAATTCAGTCAGTTACATTAAGTTCAAAGAACAAGTTAACCATTGTTTTGGTTTCTTCCTGGGACTGCACTTCTTTTTCCTGTGTTTGTTCATTCCTTCCATTTTCAGATAAGCATGTAACTCAGGTTCGTTGATCTTTCCCTGCTTTATGCAACCATGTAGAATAACCCCATTCTTCTTCCACAGATACGTGACCTGTGCTACATCTGAATTTCAAAATCTAAAGCAGAACCTGGATCTTTGATTTTGATCTTTGATTTTCTTCCTTAGATTTGGATTTATAACGAAGAGCACGAGTTGGTTTTAAATAACCTCCTTTGCCTGGATATGTCAGAAACTCGCTCGTCAGACCCACCACGACTCATGAAGTGCCACGGGTCAGGAGGATCCCAGCAGTGGACCTTTGGGGTGAGGAGCTTGCTAGTGAGAATGGGAGTGAGGAAGCAGACAGAGCTAAGTGTGGCAAGTGCAGTCCTGGTCCCCCTTGTAGAAGTTCATTCTGAGTTTGTAGTATCCCTTAAGCAAGCAAAACATCTGAAATAGTCCACACCTCACCTGCATTTCTTCTCTACTACATTATGGCAGTAAGTTTTTTTTAAGTTAAAGCAATTAACTGGTATATTTTTCTTGCTACCTTTTTTCAGAAGAGTAATCGGCTATACCAGGTGTCCGTTGGACAGTGCCTGAAAGTGGTCGATCCACTGAGTCACAAAGGCTACGTTGCGATGGCAATCTGTGATGGCTCCTCATCACAACAGTGGCATCTGGAAAGCTAAAGTGGACGCTATGGCTAGCATGGCAATTCCTCAGTGTTCACCTCATCTGTGAGCTATGAGGCTTGAGAAGTTGCTGGTACAAGAAAATCCCTGATTTCCTGCTTAAATAGAACCATTTTTGAGTGGATGAGATGACAGATATACTAGAGACTGGAGCACAGAGTGATCATCAGAAAATGAGGAAATCTGATTTACCAAGACATTAACATCATTTCTGAGCTGCTAAGGAATTTCTTGCTTATGGTAAGAAAGTAGACTACAATTTTAACTCTATAAAGGGTCAGGTTTGGACAGGACAAACCCAGGAGATTGACATTTCTGTTCACACTTATTTATGCTTTTTAATCCCTTTAATAATAGAATGGCATTTGTCTGATCAGGAACTTGTCATGGTTTCCTTTTTTAGAAGGACTTCATAGGAAACAAATTTTTTTACTTCAATTATCATGTCCAAAATAATTTCAAACAAACTGAATCCACATTACTTTTAACTTCAGAAGGCCTCATTTATAAGATTATATATTTAAGAGGCAGTTAACTATTATAAATTATTTTGGTGAAATATGGTACTATCGACATTTAAAATAAAGGATCCTTTTGATGATTTACATGGGACTTTTTGTCTGCTTTTCTTGTGTTGGGGTTTCTGATCTGCGTTGTGCTGTGTGTCATATGGTGAACAGGATACTTGGTTCGGCTAATGAACCAATAAGCGAGGGCACAGCACCATTCTTTAGCTTGAACTGTGTGAATTTGACACTGAATGTCTGTAAATTCACTAAAGCTGGCATTTAGGTATAGAGGTCAGGATCGCAGAAGATAGATCTCAGACCACCAAAAAACCCACTAGTACTGATAAATTAATTCAGTAAAGTCACAAGATACAAAGTCAATGTATAGAAGTCTGTTGCATTCCTATACACTAATAATGAAGCGACAAAAAGTGAAATTAAGAAAATCCCATTTACAATTGCACCCAAAACAATAAACTTAACCAAAGAGATAAAAGACCTGTACTCTGAAAATTATAAAACACAAAGTTCAAAATGATCCAAAGAAGTGGAAAGACATCCCATGCTCATGGATTGGAAGAACAAATATTAAAATATCCATACTGCCTCAAGCAATCTACAGATTTAATGCAATCTTTTTTATCAAAATAACCAAAGCATTTGTCACAGAACTAGAAAAAACAATCCTAAAATTTGTATGGAACTATAAAAGACCACATATAACCAAAACACTCTTGAAAAAATCGAAAGGCATCACAATTCTAGATTTTAAGTTCTATTACAAGTGGTAGTAATTAAAACAATATGGTACTGGCATAAAAATAGACACATAGATCAATGGAAGAGAAAAGAAAACACAGAAGTAAACCTACAATTATATGGGAAATTAATCTTCAACAAAGTAGGAATAAATATAATAATGGGAAAAAGTCTTTTCCTCAAATGGTGTTGGGGAAACTGGTCAGCTACAGGCAAAAGAATGCAACTGGACCACTTTCTTTCATAATATACAAAAATAAAGTCAAAGTAGATTAAAGACCTAAGTATATAATCATTTTACAGCTATAGGTCTAGGTCTAGAACCATAAAAATCCTTGAAGAGAGCATAGGCAGTAATTTCTCTGACATTGGTCATAATATTTTTATAGCTACAGTCTGCTGAGGCCAAGGAATTAAAGTAAAAAATTGTGACTACATCAAAATAAAAGGTTTCTGCACAGCAAAAGAAATAAAAGGCAAGTTACAGAATAGGAGAAGATATTTGCAAATAACATATCCGATAAAGCATTAGTACTCAGAATATATAAAGAACTTAACATCAAGAAACAATGCAATTAAAAATGGGCAGAAGACACATTCTTCCAAAGAAGACATCCAGCCAGCCAATGGACACATGAAAAGAAGCTCAACATCACTCATCAAGGAAATGCAAATCAAAACCGCAATGAGGAAAAAAAAAAAAAAAAAAAAAAAACGAGCTATCACTTCACACCTGTCAGTATTGCTAATACCAAAAATAACAAAACGACAAATGTTTGTGAGGATGTGCTCTTGCACTATTGATTGGAATGCAAACTGGTGCAGCCACTGTGGAAAATAGTATGGACGGTTCCTCCATAAAACTTCCTCCATTAAACTACCCTGTGATCCAGTAATCACACTACTGGGTATTTACCCAAAAATATAAAAACAATTCAGAGATACATGTACCCCTATGTTTACTGCATTATTTATAATTGCCAAACTATGGAAGCAGCCCAAGTGTCCACTAAGAGATGAATTAAAAAGATGTGTGTGTGTATATATAACAAAGTTTATACACACACATACAATGAAATATTATTCAGCCATTAAGAAAATGAAATCTTTGTAAAAAAAAAAAAAAAGAAAAAATGAAATCTTGCCATTTACAACAACATGTAGAGCTAGAGAATATAATGCTAAGTGAAAAAAGTCCAGAGGGATACCTGGATGGCTTAGTGGTTGAGCATCTACCTTCGGCTCAGGTCCTGATCCTGGGATCTAGAATCGAGTTCTGCATCGGGCTCCTTGCAGGGAGCCTGCTTCTCCCGCTGCCTATGTCTCTGCCCCCGCCCCCCTCTCTCTGTCTCTCATGAATAAATCTTTAAAAAGTCCAGAGAAAGATATGTGATATGATCTCACTTATATGGAATTTAAAAACAAATGAGCAAAGGAAAAAAGCCAAACCAAGAAACAGACTCTTAATACAGAGAACATGATTTTTCATAATGAACATAATTTACAACTGTAGTAAAATTTCAATATACCTCTCAATAATTGATGAAATAAAGTAGAAAAAAATCAGGTAGGATATAGAAGGCTTGATGATACTGTCCTCCAACTTGACATGATTATCAATCATGGAACATTCTACCTGACAAGACCAGATGGAATAATGCCTTCTTTTCAATTACACATGAAACGTAGATAGGTCACAAGATAGGTCATGTTCTGAGATGTTCTCAATAAATTCATACAAATCCAACTTGTGCAAATTATATTAGAAACCAACAGTAATGGAAGTCAATAACATACCTGGAAAATCTTCAAATATTTGAAAAATCTACCAGTAACACATTTTCTAATATCCTGCAGGTCAAAGGAGTTATAAAGCTGTTTGAACTGACTGAAAATGAAAATATAACCGACCAAAGACTGAAGGGTGCAGCTAGCAGAAAAGGATAAAAGCTTAATTAAAGTCAATGACTTAAGCTTCCACCTTAAAATAGAAAAAGGAAACAAGAAGAGCAAAGAAACAATTAAATGTCAGAATAGAAATGGATGAAATAGAAAACAAAAATAGAAAAAAATCAAAGCTGGATCATGAACATCACCGAAGTGAAACAAATGTAAAGATACCCATGAAGAATATTATTAAGGGGCACATGGGTGGCTCAGCGGCTGAGCATCTGCCTTTGGTTCAGGTCGTGGTCCCGGGATCCTGGGATCAAGTCCCACATCGGACTCCCTGCATGGAGCTTGCTTCTCCCTCTGCCTGGGTCTCTGCCTCTGTGTCTCTCATAAATAAAATCTTTTAAAAAATTAAAATTAGAAATACCATATAAAATTAGAAATACCAAATTAGAATCTAGTAATTCCACTACTGGGTATTCACCCAAAGAAAACAAAACCACTAATTCAAAAAGGTATATTCTCCTCTATGTTTATTGCAATATTATTTACAATAGCCAGGATATGGAAGCAGCCCAAGTGTCCATCAATAGATGAATGGATAAAGATGTGCATGTATATACAATAGAATATTACTCAGCCATAAAAAAAAAAAAGAATGAGATCTTTCCATTTGTGAGAACAAGAATAGTCCTAGAGGATACTATGCTGTGAAATCCGAGAAATACCACGATTTCACTTTTATATGGAATCTAAAACAATGAAGAAACAAAGCAGAAACAGACCCATTAAAAAAAGAAAATAGAACTAATAGTTTCCAGAGAAGAGGGAGGTTGTAGGGGATGGGCAAAATGGGTGGAGTGTGGGAGGTACAGGCTTTCAGTTACGGAATGAGTGAGTCATGAGGATGAAAGGTACAGCGTAGGGAACATAGCCAGTGGTCTTGTCACGGCCTTTTATGGTGACAGATAGGACTCTGCCTGTGGTGAGCATAGTCTAATGTACAGACTTGTCCAAGTCGCTGTGTTACACACCTGTAATGTAACATTGTGTGTCAACTATACCTCATTTTAAGAAATAAAAGTAACGGGATCCCTGGGTGGCGCAGCGGTTTGGCGCCTGCCTTTGGCCCGGGGCGCGATCCTGGAGACCCGGGATCGAATCCCACATCGGGCTCCCGGTGCATGGAGCCTGCGTCTCCCTCCGCCTGTGTCTCTGTCTCTCTCTATCATAAATAAATAAAAATTAAAAAAAAAAAAAAGAAAGAAAAGTAACTATAAAACTGACAAACCTCTGGATGCCTGAGTGGCTCAGTGGTTGGGCATCTGCCTTCAGCTCAGGTCGTGATCCCGGGGTCCTGGGATCGAGTCCCACATCGGGCTCCCTGCATGGAGCCTGCTTCTCCCTCTACCTGTGTCTCTGCCTCTCTCTTTCTGTGTCCCTCATGAATAAATAAATAGAATCTTTAAAAAACAAACTGACAAACCTCATCAAAAACCAACCAAAAACAGACATGAATTATCCACATCAGGAATGAGAGTGGTAACATCACTAGAGATTCTACAGATGTTAAAAAGGATTGGATGAAAAAGCAATGGAAACTATCATTCGTTGCTGGTGGGAATGTAAAATGGTGCAGCCACTTCTGAAGGACTTTGGCAGTTTCTTATGAAACCAAACCTACACTTACCTGATGGTCCAGCAACTGAGTTTCTGCGTACTGTATGATTCCACCTCTGTGACATTCTGGAAAAGGGAAAACCATGGAGACAGTAAAAGATCAGTGGTTGCCACGGGTCAGGGGAGGGAGAGGGGAATAGAGCAGAGAGGATTTTTAGGGCAATAAAACTATTATGTATGACACTATAATGGTGGGTATAAGTCATACGTCAGTCAAAAGCCATTGACTATACAAAACCAAGAGTGAAAAAAAAATTAAAAAAAAAAAAAAGCCAAGAGTGAACCTTAATGTAAACTCTGGACTTTGGGTGATGATAGGATACAGGTTTATCAAATTTTTTTTTTTTTTAGGTTTATCAGTTTTAACAAAAGTATCACTCTGACGTGGAAGATGCTCAGTTTTGCAGCCAGGGGATAACTATGACCAAGTTTATGCCAGTAAATTTGATGGTTTAAATAAAACGGGCAGATACTGGAAATAAATTACCCAGCTTCTCTGAAGAAATAGACAACCTGAATAGCCTTACAGCTATTAAATAAATTCAATTTGTAGTTTAAAAACCTTTCCACAAGAGAACTCCAGGCACAGATGGTTTCACGAATGAATTTGATCAAACAGTGGAGAAAAAATTATACCAATGTTATACCACCACTTCTAGAAAACTTGTATAAATTTTTGATATTATGAGCAAGACTTAACTATTCATTTAGCAATGAATACACCAGAAAACTTAAGAGCAATATCCTTCATAAATATAGAAGCAAAATTTCCTTATAAAATACTAGCAAGTCAAACCCAGCAGTATGTAAAAAGGATGATACATTATGAACCAGTGGGTTTTATCCCAGGAACACAAGGTTCCTTTCACATAAGAAAATCAATGTAGTTTATGATGTTAATACAGGAGAAAAGGCATATGATCTTGCAGAAGAACATTTGACAGGAATCAACACCTATTTACAAAAAGAACTTAGCAAACTAGGAAAAGTCTTCAACCTTATAAAAGGCATCTATGAAAAAAACTAGGTGGGCTCATATTAAAAAACAAGTGCCTGGGTGGCTCATTGGGTTAAATATATGCCTTTAGCTTAGGTCACCATCCCAGGGTTCTGGGACTGAGCCCCACATCAGGCTTCCTGCGAGGATGGGGGAGATTGGGGGGTGGGGGTGTCTGTTTGCCCCTCCCCCCACTCATGCTGCCTCACTATCATAAATAAATCTTAAAAAGAAACCTGGATTTGGAACAAACCAAGGATGCCTGTCTTTACGACTTCCATTCAACATTTTTAGTGAAGGTGTTAGCCAGTGCAGCAGGCAATTAAATAGTGTATTCACTGAAAAATAAAAGTGTATTTGCAGACCATAATCAACATTAGAAAGTCATAGGGAGTTTTCAAAAATACTACTAAACACAGGGAGTCTATCAGGACCACAAAATAAAAGGTAAACATACGATTGTACTTCTATACAAATGAACAGTTTAAAATGGGAAAAAGATGGTTATTGTAATTGCAATTTACAATAGCATAAAAAACATGAAAGTGTAAGAGTTGAGGGACGTCCGGGGGGCTCAGGGGTTGAGCATCGGCCTTCAGCTCAGGACGTGACCTCGGGGTCCCGGGATGGAGTCCTGCATCGGGCTCCCCACAAGGAGCCTCCCTCAGCCTGTGTCTCTGCCTCTGTCTCTCATGAATAAATGTTCAAAAAGAAAGAAAGAAAAAGAAAGAAGAAAAGAAAGAAGAAAGAAGGAAGGAAAGAAAGAAAAAAGAAAGAAAAGAAGGAAAAGAAAGAAAAAAGAAAGAAGGAGAGAAGGAAAAGAAAGAAAGAGGAAAGAAATGAAAGAAAAAGGAAAGAAAGGAAAGAAGAAAGAAAAGAAAGAAAGGAAAGAAAGAAAAGAAAGAAAGGAAAGAAAGGAAGGAAAGAAAGAAAGAAAAAGAAAGGAAAAGAAAGAAAGAAAAGAAAGAGAAAGAAAGAAAAAGGAAGGAAGGAAAGAGAAAGAAAGAAGAAAGAAAGAAAAAGAAAGAAAGAGAAAGAAAGAAAAAGAAGAAAAGAAGGAAAAGAAAGAAAAAGAGAAAAAGAAAGAAAGAAGAAAAGAAAAATTAAGAAGAAAGAAAAGAAAAGAAAGAAAAGAAAGAAAGAAAGAAGAGAAAGAAAGAAAGAAAGAAAAAGAAAGAAAGAAAGAAAGAAAAAGAAAGAAAGAAAAAGAAAGAAAGAAAAAAAAAAAGGAAAGAAAAAGAAAAGGCGTTTCAGGGTCCTCGTCAGGAGGCAAACGCAGCCCGAAGCGCAGCGGCGCCCTGGCACCTGCCGCCGCGGAGCCGAGCGGAGCCGACAGCCGGACCCAGCCGCGGTGGCGGTTTCAAGGTCATGAAGCCACAAGGTAGCTTCCGTCCCTGACACGGCGAAGGGGAGCGCGCCCTGTGAGGCCGGTGTCCCGGAGGAGGAGCCCCGAGCGGGCGGCGGCGGCCGCGGACCCACAGCGAGGGGCCCAGGCCGGGAGGGCGCGCCGCGCGGGTCGCAGGGGAGGGGAGCGCCCCGGGAGCCCGCCCCGCCCCGCCCCGCCCTCGCGCCTGCGCTCCCCGCGGCCCCTCCCGACGGGGCCCGTCGGGACCGAAACGCCCCTAGCGCTGCGGTCGCTGGAGGGGCCCGGCGCGTCGGGGGCTCCGGGCCCGAAATGGGGATAAAGACCAAATGTCCACCGCTTACGACAGCCTCAGGGTGGCCGTCGACCCCTAAGCGCAGAGCGCCGCGCAAGTCGGGGGCGCACGCAGGGAGCCCCAAGCGCCGGGCCCCACTGGGTGCTCAGCCCGTCGGATGAACACGTCTCCCGGGCCGAGGCCCTCGCGCCCGCAGGCCCCGCTGCCCCCGCTCCCCCCGCTCGGGGTCCCAGGGCAGCCCCGGGCTCCGCCTCCCGGGACCTGGCCCGCGCGTGTCCCCGGGCGCCCTCGGGCCAAGCCGCTCGCTCCCCCACTCTGGGCGGCGCTTCTCCTGCCCTCCGCTTACGGCCGGGCTGCCCGGCTCGGGCAAGGGGCGGCAGGCGCGGTGACCGCGGGGCGCGGGGGCCCGGGGCCGCGGGCGCCGCTCCCAGTCGGGGGCAGACGGGGGCGGAAGCCGCAGGAGGGCGGCGGAGTCAAAGTCCGCCCCGCGGAGCCACACGACGGTCGCGCGGCGGGCACGAGCCGGGGGACGCTGAGTAACAGGGAGTGACCATTTAAAGCCGAATTTGACTCAGAAGTGTGGCAGGGCTCAGGCAGGCATTAGAAATTTTAAAAATACGCTTGAGAAATTAGGAATGAAACACAGGGTGAAGGGCAGCCCGGGGGGCTCGGCGGTTCAGCGCCGCCTTCAGCCAGGGCGCGACCCCGGGGTCCCGGACCGAGTCCCGCGTCGGGCTCTCTGCGTGGAGCCTGCTGCTCCCTCCGCCGGTGTCTCGGCCTCTCTGTGTCTCTCAGGAATAAAAAAAAAACAAACAAAAAAACAAAAAAAAAAAAAAAAAAAACACGGTGAAGAAACATTACCCATAATGCCTTGAAAGGAAAAAGAGTTTGACAGGAAGGAAAATTCTAAGTCAAAAGGACATGAGAAAAGTTCTCCCGTCCAGGAGGAAGTGGCAGGATCTGGGCTTGGCCAGCCCCAGGCTGGCAGGGGCCGCAGGGCGGCTTCCCGGGAAACGCTGCGGAGGAGCCGGGGAGGGGAGGCCGCGGCGGACGCCGCTGCTCGGGGCTCGTCCTCAGGCACAGCTGACGCCCTGAGACCCGCGGGAACAAGGCCGCGGCGACAGCAGGTTCCAGGGAGGATCACACGGGCCGGCACCGCGGGGTCCCCCAAGGCCGTAGCCCAGCCACCGACCCAACCGGCCTCTCCCCGGCGCGTGCCCGTTGTGTGCGCTCCGCGGGGCGGACTTTCACTCCGTCGTCCCCCTGTCGCTTCCACCCTCTTGTGTCCCCGACTGGGAGCGGCGCCCCGGGAGCAGGTGGCAGGCGCCAGGCCGCGGGCCCCCGCCGCCCTCATTCAGTTGAGCGGCGACTCTGGATTTTGGCTCAGGTCGCGAACCCGGGGGCAGGCTCCGCGCTCAGCAGGGAGTGTGCTTGGGAGTCACTCCCTGCCCCCACCAGCGTGCTCCCTGCCAAAATAAGAATTAAATTAAATAAATGAATACAGTTCGTCCTAAAAATGTGTAAAGAACGAGCTTTGAAAAGAAGAAACTGATCCTCAGTGCGGCCAGAATAAAGTCTGCCAAACGCCTGAAAGGAACGCAACACAATTCAGCGCTCAACAGCATAGAAGCACAAATTCTGGAATCCGAGAAAAATTGCCAGACATGGAAAAGGCAGAAGATGTGACCTGTCACCAGGAGTAAAGATCCATCAGTGAAGTGGGCCCAGAAGTAGGTGACAGGAGTAGCAGGTGGCGATACTGGAAGCTCGGTGTGCTGACTGAAATTTCTAGGAAAACTGTAGCGTCACGAGGAACGAAGCTGTCAAACCAAAGTTGCCAAGGCCACGCACACAGGGCGGACCTGAGCTCCTGTCACCACAGGCGGGGCCGCGGCGGGGCTCGAGCGGGCACGGCCTCCCCGGCCTCGCTCCTCCCCAACACCCTCCAGGGCCTGTCTTCCCCTCCTCCGGGCTTAACGTGGCTATTTTCGTTCAAACACTCACACAGCTGTTGTAGTCACGCTGAGGCGCCAAGCGTCCGTTTGTCCCGGGGGTCCGGGCCGCGGGCCTCGGGGGAGGCCCGGCGGAGGGACGCCCACGCCTCCGCCGTCCCCTTCGCGCGGCAGGACCCCGGGGGCCTCGGTGCCGCGGGCCGGGCCACGGCGGCGCACGCACCGCGCGTCACCCCGGCCCGCGTCACCACGGCCCACGTCACCACGGCCGTGACCCCAGGCCGCGCGGAGGAGCCACGCGGGTCTGGCCGCGAGCAGCGTCGCCCCGGCCGCCCGCGTCGCTCGCCGCACCCTCGGGCGCGGTGGCTCGGCCCTCTGCGCCCCTCCGTCCGGGCGCCGCCGCGGGAGGCCGAGCGCGTCGGCCGAGACCTTCCCGAAGCGGCTTTCCAGGGGGGGACTCGGCCCTTGTCAGACGCGAACCGCGGGGCAGAGCGTTCGCCGGGAGAGACCGCAGCGGGGCGCCGAGGGCCCCGACCCCCGGCGACCCCTGCAGGCCCCAGCCCGCGCCGGGCGAGGGCGAGACGGAGGGCGGGGGCGGGACGCAGGGCCCGCTCGGACAGCCCGGGCCTTCCGCGGCCCCCTGCCCCGCTCGGCACAAGCCCCCAGGTCCCGGCCGCCTCCCTTCGCGCTCACCTGCCTCCGCCCCCGGACCTCCGCCCCCCGCCGGGCCCCCACCCGCGTCCACCAGGCTCCCCGTGGGGACCCGAGCTGGCGATGCCGGGAGCGAGGCCGTCGCGTCAGGCCCGGGGCTTCTCAGGCTTTTCACCAAGGCGGCGGGTGCCCCCCCAAGACCCGGGGTTCCGTGAGGCCGGCCGGCCCTCCCGCCCCTGCAAGGCGGCTGCTCCGAGGGGAGGGCGAGGCCCCCGTGGCCCCCGTGGGGCTGCGTGGGTCCCCCCTGGGACGGCCTCCCCCTGCCTCCACCTGGTGGTCCCGCCGGAGGGCGGGTCGGTCCCACTCCAGAAGGGAGCCTGCCCCCACCCGGTGAGGCGCAGGGCTCTGTCCCTGCGGGTCCGGGTCCGGGTCCGGGAGACCCAGCAGGAGGTCAGAGAAGAGGCTGCAGGAGCAGCAGCCCCGAAGCCTCCAGCCTCCAGCCTCCGAACCTCCAGCCCCACCAGGCCCGCTGTTTCATAAATGGGAGCCACTTCGGGGGATTTTAAAAACCTTTTTGTCAGAGAAGGGCTTTTGAGAATTTCTATAAAACCACACAATATAAAAGCTTATTTTGGGGTGTTCATGAAGCACAAGCTAAAAACTGGTTTTAGGGACTCTGAGCTATTTTAACTCCTTGCAATCCCCTCCCATGCTAAATACATTCAGTACCATAGAAATCCAGTCTCTATCACAGAATAGGGATCCCTGGGTGGCTCAGCGGTTTAGCGCCTGCCTTCGTCCCAGGGCGTGATCCTGGAGTCCTGGGATCCAATCCCGCATCGGGGTCCCTGCATGGAGCCTGCTTGTCCCTCTGCCTGTGTCTCTGCCTCCCTCTCTCTGTGTCTCTGCCTCCCTCTCTGTGTGGGTCTCTCATGAATAAATAAATAAAATCTTTTAAAAAAAAATATATCACAGAATAAATTTAAAAGCTGCCTCAAAAAAAAAAAAAAAATCCCAAAAGACTAAATGGAACAAACAAAAATAGACTTGGAACAAGGCAACAGGCACCATGGATATTTTTTAATTGGGCCTTGGCAAACACCCCAAGGGAGACACCAAAGTTCCCGTCTTGATTCGGCTTCAGGGAACACACTGTGTTCTCCATCTGGAACGAGCTGCAAACCAGTCACCTGGGAAGGAAGAGAACCGAGCCTGGCACATCGCCGGCCGGGCAGACACATACACACAGGCACTCTTATAGATGTAAAATATTTTATTTGTAAATGGTGATCTTCTAAATCTGTGTCCACAAATTCCAAAACCCATAACACTCTGTATACTTCAAAAAATTCAATTTTTGCCAACATTAGATACTATTATACAGAACAGAAAACAAAAACCCGGTAGGACAAATACTGGTAGGATGTCAGAATATTGTACAAGAGAAGAAAAATATTCAAGAAACAAATTTCATACAGCTATTTATCAAGAGAAAAATATATACAATTGATTTATTCTGTAAGATAAAAATACATCATGCCATATACATTACAAGTTCAGAACTGCGTCACTGATATACCAACAGTTTACAGCCCACTTGAATTGTGCACACAAAAACTTCATTTATACTTAGCCTGTGAAGTGTCAGTACCAGAATTTTAAGTACAAAATAAAAAGCTAACCTGGTTCAAAATGCTGATTAAGTTTCTACAAGCAAACACAAAACAGTGTGTGTTTTTTTTATTAAAGAAATGTAAACAAACAGTTCATACAAACACATTTTAAAATTACATCTTCCAAAACCCTATTGTCGGGGTCCTGCAGCTGCAAGCGTGACCACATCGCTCTCATTTTTTTTTTTTTTTCCTTTTCAGATTTTTGTGTTAAATAGAAGGCTAGAATTAGGTTGGAGTCCTGCTACACGATCTGGTATGTTTACATGATTCTCTGTGGCTTGAAACAAAGTTCTAATCAAAACTACATCCGCTGAAGAAAAGTTCAGCCTCCATTTGGGTGTATTTTTAAGCAGTTATTCACAGTTATCACAAATTGTAAGCACAAAAAAACCTGACTGAAGAAGTAGGGATGCAACAATATAATATGAAAAAGTTAGTTTAAGTTACCAAAACAGCTATAAAAGTTGTAGTCTTAGCCTACACTCGGTTCTATCAGAAGGTGTATAAAACAATTAAGTACTAATAGACCGTAGTTTGCAAAAAACCCCAAATGCTCTAGGTTGAAATTTTGGTTATTACATAATTATAATGGCATATTTAATAACACAAAATTATATTGTGACATCCCTATGAACATTTTATAAGCACCCGAGCTGCTGCGGAGCCTGGTAGCATTTGGTCAATACTATTTTTTATACTGTATTTTTTTCTCAAAATATTTACATATTTGTACAAAGTAACAGGGTCTGTTAGTTCTGCAGGTAACAGCAGCAGCTTGGCTTTCTTCTAACTTTTATTTAAAAATAGCTTCATTCACTTATTCAATAATAAATACAAAAAGTTTCTCTTATTTTACAGAAATCAAAAACTACAATAAACTGACTCATGGAATCAAGTATTTAAATGTATTTTAGTGCAAGTTATTACCCCTTAGCTCTATCCCTAAGGAAGTCATTTCAGTACATTCCTTGTTCAGTGGTGTCTACTTTATTTTAAAAAATCTTTTAAGTCAGAGGGCCTGCCCCTTGTTCAGATAAGGCCGTGGCCAGCACTTCGGACGTCCCATCTCCCTTTCGCTGGTGATCTGTCTGTACATTCATAGGAAGACCCCGCCCCAGGGCCGGGCAGCCAGTGGCTCCTCACCCCGACGTGTCTCCTCAGTGAGACGCAAAAACACAACACAAAACAAAACCCACCCACAGAAAGAAGGAGGAAAGAAAGAAGAAGAAAACAAAAGTGCTGGGCTGCTCCGGTGTCCCGGCCGCCCTCCGGCCCGAAGTGCTGGGGCGACCCGGACTCCCAGGAGCTAGTTTTCAGAAAGTCATAAAACAGGAAACAAAAATCTCTTTCCGTCTGCAAAATTCAAATGGTGTGTAGAATCGCTTCTTCCCAGGGACAAGCCGCCCGCTGCGCCACAAGGAATGCATTCAGTTCATCCACTTCCGGCAGTTCACAGCTCCGCAGTGACACGGGATCTTGTGCTGGTCATCCTCAAAGTCGAACTTGTAATCGTAGCAGAGCTGCCGCGGCAAAGACACAGACTGAGAGGCCCGGAGGGATGGCGCTGCCTCTGTGCCTCAGCCTCAATGCCAGCCGCTGGCTGGCCCAGCCCTGACCCTGAATCCCAGACCCCTGGGGTCCCCAAGGGAGGGGAGGCCGGATGCCTCTGCCCCCTGGGGTACCGTGTGCCCTGGGGAGGGGCTGCCCCCACCTCCGGGCTTGTGGCTGGGGGCAGTACATCCGGGGTGGGCCAGTTGCCCTGCCAAATGACATCTCTCACTTCCAAGAGGTCTATGCAGGGTGAGCCAGTTACTCCTTCTGCCTCAGACCAGCCCTGCTGGGGTGGCCAGGGGGAGCCCGCCCAGCTGGCCCGACCCCAAGCCTAAGCCCCTGGCCCACAGCGAGGACTGCCGCTCTCCAGGGTCCTTCTGACCACATGTCCTATGCAGGCCCTGTCTGCAAAGACTTTTTACACTGGAAGGGAAGACACCACCATGTACCAGGTAGCTTCTCTCTATTACTTGCAGAGTTCTTCAAGGAGATTCTCGCCACTTCATAGAAATGAAGCAGAAGCTTGCAGAAGTTAAGAGATCTACTCAAGAGGACATGGGCAGGAAGGGGAAGGAGGACCAGGAGCTCAGAGGACCCCACCTGCCCAAGGCCCCTCCTGGTGTCTGGGACAATGCTGGTGCCACACAGGTTCTCTGATTTACTTGAGATATTTCAAAACGTACCATGGGCCTTAGGTAAATTCTTGATTTAAAAAAGGGAATTCCAAAAAGATGACCACAAAAATACAAGAAATCATCACATAGCTGTGTTCCGAAGGGGGGGGGGGGTCCCAACAGCATAAAGACACTCAGCCCCATCCCCACCCCTGCCCCTTGGGAGGGTCCTACACAGAGACCCACACTGCTCAGTGGCATCCAGAGCATCTCAAAATGTGTGCGAATTGCATTCGTGGGAGATAGATTTGGGAAACACAAGTATGTGGTCTAGACAGGTAATAACAGGTGAAAGGCAACCATGAGACCAAAGAAACAAATGTCAAGTTCAGCTTCCAGCATTTTCAAGGAGAGAAAAAATAGTAAAAGAGCCAAACTGTTTGAAAATCTGTTGAGAAAAATCTGTCACTTTGTATTGATCCTTTTTTTTTTTTTTTTTTTTTACCTTTTATTGATCCTAAGTGTGAATACAGGTGATCTGGACCCACATGCTGCCCCCAGACTCTCAGTGGTCACATGAGTCGTAATGTTCCCAGACATCACAGAGGCCACAATACCTTGACATTCCCCAGATATCCACTGGATGACAAGTAGACTCTAAGGAGAGGGATACTGCCAAACTGTGACCCCGGGGGTAAAGCAGGAGCCCTAAGACATGGGAAAACACTGCCACGTGGGTGAGGTGGGGACGTGGGGCTCACGGAGCACAGAACGAGGGAACCAGGGAGCCGGTACTGAATCTTGCAAGTCTGCCATGAAGAGGACGGAGCACTTGATGTCCAGGATGCCGTGAGGGCATGGCAACCTTGGACTCACCGCACAGAGAGTTTTCTAGCAGTAAAGACCCGGAGAATGCCTGGGCAAGATTACCTGGCAAGCAGCGACCTACAAGCAGGGATATGAGAGAGCAGACGTGATCCCAAGACTCTTACCTCTTCTCCTTTCTGGATCCTCCGGTTGGAGCTGATGATAATTTTGTGTCCTCTCTCAAAAGTCACCACTTCAGCCACACAGTTAGGTGCACACGAATGGTTGATATATCTGTAAGCCACCGTTTCAGAAAACAATTTATTATGAAACAGCTGGAAGAAGTTTTAAAAACCTTCAGTTCATACGGAAAACTCTTTCCTAATTACATTTCTACCTGACCGTTCGTAGAACAAGAATACACAATTTTAAATGAAAATTCTTTTCAAAGCTCATCTGCTCTGAATTTTCAATCCTGGAGGCTGTCATGAGTGCATGGACCCACTGGGCACAACTTCCTTGACCAGATTCCCTCCGTCTCACCTGGCAGGCCCTCCAGTGAGTGTCGCATCAATCACATGATCATTATCCATGCGGAACATGTACACGCCACGATTCTGAAAGAGAAAAGTCAGAAATTCCTCCACGTGCATGTTCAGAGCAGGAACACTTAGCTGGAAGTGAATGGAAACACAGCCCAATTGTGCTCACTGTGCATGTCACACAACCGTGGTCACGCGGTGTGAACAGAGAGCAGCACATTGGAAGGTTGCTCGTAAGGCTCACTAATCTACAGCTGTATCTATGCAAATAGTAACACTGACTAGATAGGGTGAGGCTGATAGAAAAAACAAGGAAAACACAAGAATATCTGGATGTCGCTTTTGTTCAAAACTGAATCTCGTAGACAGTCTGATCTGGCTCCCGTATGCAGCTCTTAGACGACATGGGGACTGAGGGGGACTGCCATTTACCTGAGACTCATACAGCTTCTCTTTTCTGTTTGCAACTTCGTTTCGAATGATAGTCCCGATGTACTCAATGACCATGGTGTGCTTTTCGATGTCTCTAGCAGCATACAGACCAAGCCCCTGCAGAAGAAATAAATTAAAAATGGCACGGGGTGGGGGTAGGGGTAAGTAGCTTGTGTATATGTTCCTCAAAAATCACTTCAATTTCTTTGACTACAAACCTGATTCCCCTTTATACAAAGGCCACAGCAAAAGCTATAGTGAAGATTTCACCTGAACTGTTTTTTTAATTAAATATAATATCTGAGGGCAGCCCCGGTGGCGTAGCAGTTTAGCGCCGCCTGCAGCCCAGGGCGTGACCCTGAAGACCCTGGATCGAGTCCTGTGTCAGGCTCTCTGCATGGAGCCTGCTCCTCCCTCTGCCTGTGTCTCTCTCTCTCTCTCTCTCTGTGTCTCTATGAATGAATAAATAAAATCTTAAAGGGAAAAAAAAATATAATATCTGAAACAATCTTGCCACTTAAAAGTAATGCCATTACTATCTTGCTTTTCTAAATTCTGAAGGTATATTTACAAAACAGTGCGCTACTGACTGGCTGCCACATTCCGCTGGGTTATCCTATCTTCCATGTAATTCATGCTGAGACCCCACCAACTAAACAGGCTTAATAGCTTCTGGTATTTACTTTAACCCATTACTATCTCTAAAAGGATGTAACAGGACAACAACTTAATATATCAGAAATAGGGCAAACCATAAGGGATTATTAATACTATAGACATGTTTCAGATTGAAGCCGGGGCAAAAGGAGAAGCAGGTTAAGTTATTCTGCTCTAATTACCAGAAAAGTTGGAAAGAAATGGAAGTTCTTCAGGAAGGCAACCTTCTCCCCTAAAGTTTTAAGGCCACAGAGAAAACACTGCACTGGCTAAAAACACTGCAGCAGGTCTCTCATTTGGCAGCTCCTACTGTATATGCTAGTGGTCTAATAAATCACACACTGTGTGTACCTTTACAAGTTTTTAGCCTTGCGGATTCTGGAAAAATAACATACTGAAAAAAAAATATGGTTGATTTCCATGAATATTTGATATTTTCTTGTCAAGGTGTGGATGTGTTTGCCTTCTCAACTCAAACTGCCTAGAAGACCACCACAGTAACCAAGCAGGGAAGAGCGTGTGCTAACTGGGGAGTCCCCTGGGGAACAGCCCCTGTCAAGTACCGCCGTGGGGCACATAGTACCAAGGGCTGATCTTAGAGACTCTGGTGTCAACTATTATCTTCTGGGGGAAAAAAGTTTTATGCAACTTATCTGTTCAATTCCAACATAACTGAGGTGAAAGAATCAGAACACAGGAAAAGGAGTATGTCTAGAGATCAATATAGTTTGGTATAAGTATAGACAAGAAGATCAATGAAGGAGAATAGAGAATCCAAGTAAATCCACGCATATGTGAAAATCTAATGTGTAATAGTTGTATAGTAGTATCACCATACTACTATATGGTGTCCTAATTCAGTGTAATATGGGAGAGTTATTAACTAAATGGTGCTTCAACTAGTTATTCACTGGAAAATAGTCTTCAACATTTAAAATTTCTGAAATACAGAAATCCAAGAAACTACATATACAATAACATCTACTGTTTGTTTGGTTTTTTTTAAGATTTTATTTATTTATTCATGAGACACAGAGAGAGAGGCAGAGATACAGGCAGAAGGAGAAGCAGGCACCATGTAGGGAACTGATGTGGGACTCGATCCCTGGACTCCAGGACCATGCCCTGAGCCAAAGGCAGACACTCAACCACTGAGCCACCCAGGCGTCCCTAAAATCTACTGTCTTAACCAAGACTAGAAGCTATAGAAAATTATGTATATTTGACTATATAAAAATTAAAACTTTTATAAGTAGCTTAATAACCAAAGGGTGTTTGGTAGGGGAGCACATCTATTAGCACAAGTTCTTATGATTTGGAATATGGACAAAGGATGAATAGGTGATTCATAGAAGAGCAAATCCAAATGGCACATATGAAAAGTCGTTCATTCATCAGCAGTTAAAAACTGCAGAGATGGAAGCAGTTATCAGTCTGGCAGAAACATAAAAGGGCAATAGCACTACAAATAGGAAAAGGAGAGAGACAATCTCCTAAATGCAGGAAGAAATGTGCAACTGTAGCCTTTTCAGAAAACTAACAAGGTCTGCTAAGATGAAAAGTACATACTTTTACACAGTAATTTCACATGTGGGAATAGTCTCCAAAGGAGTGAGTCTATCACAATACACAGGGATATTTGTACAAGATACTGATGCTATTTTGGGGGAAACGAAACAAAACAAATGTTCACCAGTTGTGGAACAGTTTAATTAATTACAGTTCATCAACATCACGGAACATCACAGAGCCATTAGGGAGAATCAAACAGAGCCACCTCAGTTGTCCTAGAGGATTCACTGAGGATTTGCAAGAAAAGGATGCTGCAGAAAAGCATATGGGAATGCCTCCGCTGATACATCAGTGCACAGATGTGTGTGCACCGTCAGGACAGTCACAGGGACCCCACTGAGCTCAGGGGTTAAGAAATCACTGAAATGGGGATGCCTGAGTGGCTCAGCGGTTAAGCGTCTGCCTTCAGGGCGTGATCCCAGAGTCCTGAGATCGAGTCCCACATCAGACTTCCTGCAGGGAGCCTGCTTCTCCCTCCTTCTGCCTGTGTCTCTGCTGCTCTCTATCTCTCATGAATAAATAAATAAAATCTTAAAAAAAAAAAAAAAAGAAATCACTGAAATGATAGTAAGGGAATAAAACCGATGTCAAGAAACAGGAATGGTAAAAGAGTGAATGAGCCATTTGGGAACATTTAAAATGGAAAAGTAACAGACGTAGCCCAGAAGAAAGACACACCAGAGCAGACCACTGGATTCCCCAGGAACTGAAGAGGTTCCATTCTTGATGCAACAGCAGAAAAGAAAAGAAAGATATTGTATTTGTAATTTAAAAATGTAGCATCAGACAAAAAGATCTAGAGCACAAAGGGCTCTTAGTTGATTTTTTTTTTTTTTAAGCACAAAAGAAAGATTAGCAGATGAAGTAGAAATCACAAAACAAGGACAAGGGAAGCAGACACAGAGGGGGAAAGGAGGGCTGTGGGTGGAGACAGAAGTTCCTTCCTGTCCTCCCACTAGTCATCTGGGGGCCCCACTGTGGGGGCCAGGCCAGAAGGCAGGTCCCAGGTGCTGCTACTGCTGGTATCGGGTCCACCCTGTGAGATCTCACAGGTCTGATATTTATCTATAGGTTCAAACAGAAAGAAACAGATAGGAAACTACAGAAGAATTAATACAGAAACATTCCTGAGACCAAAGGTCACAATGCTCCAGGTTGGAAAAGATCATCAAAGAAGGATGCAAGGGGGGGGGGGGGGGGGGAATGATTGAACCTAAGGCACATTTTTTGTAAAATATCCAAACATCACAAACAAGAAGATGATCCTACAATCTTCCCGGGAGGGAAAATTTTCCTACAAAGGAACGAGAATCCCCATGAGCAGAGGCGACGGAATGTAGATCAGACTTTCATTGTAAGGGATCACACTGGGTGTGAGTGGGGCTAGGTGGATGGAGCGCAGAGGTGCCATGGCAGAGAAAACAGGGAGGCAGAGCCCAACAGTGGACTTGAGAGCTCTTCTGAGGGGGAAAGGCAACAGAACTCGAGGATGCTCTAGATCTGGGCATCCTGAGGCCAAGGTACACAATTTGTGGATGGGGACCACTGGCAGGATGACTGGGCTTAGGGACCGAGAGATTTGGCAAAGCGAGCTTTATACTTCCATCCTGGGACATCCAAGGGGAGATGCTGAATAGGCCTGGGGTTCCTTAGGTCTGCAGCTCAGCAAGTCTGGATCACAGATGTAAAGTAAATGCTTAGCCTACAGATGGCTCTTTCTCTAAGGTATTCTACAATCTACATACCAGAAAATACAGTGCTTTCATGAAAAAAGGCTTCCAAAAGAACTCCTCACATTGGAATATCTTTTGAAACTATTTTCATTTGTATTTTTCAGAAGTATTTGAAACAGCTCTAGTGAACTCTCCACAAATCCAGTGTGTGCCAAATACAGTGGTACCTGCTTCCCATGAGCCCTCATCAAGATGCAAAGATGCAGATTCTGGAGGTAGTCCCATTTGAGGAAGAAAAGCATCCATGCTCCAAGAGCCATATTCGGTCACTAATCAGTGTTTGCAAACTAGCAAGAAATGACAGGATTTTTAAAATGCGATTCTAATCCTGCAGCTGAACAAAATCCTTCTTCACCTACCGGATGTCAGTACCTTCTGATGGCTAGACCCCATCCTGTTGCTCTCCTCTTCCCAAAGACAGACTATTTCCTCACCTGGATACGAGACCGGGCCAGATAGACATTGGATTTCCACTCGGTCTTCATCTTCCGGTACTGCGAGGACTTGGAGTGGACAAACTGCTTACTGTATGGTGCGTTCAGCTCCCCCGTGACCGTGCTCTGAAAGGACTTGGATGTGCTGGTGCTGTTCAGGGTGTGAGGCCTGCACACAATGGCATGTCAACAGGAAAAAATAAAAGGAAAACTGAAGATATCTCCGAATAATGCCCAAAGCCAACATGATTCAAATTCTTACTGACAGGAACATACATGGAAAGCCGCCTAGCAGAGCCACACGGCGAGTTCTCTAATGTGGTCGGCACGGACACAGCCAGAGACAGCAGGGTTTGTAAGCAGCAGACAAATCAAGCACAAAAACCACTAATACGCCTAGAAACCCTGGGCTGTACTATGTGAAGTTAAAACAAAATACCTTAACACAAACCTCTTGACATGGGCACTCATTTTAGGTTCAGAACGGGCACAGCCTGTGGGGTTAACGGCAAGAGGGAGTTCCATGAGAGGGTTGCGGCCATACCGAAAGGTGTAGTTCTCACACGCCTCAACCCCAGGGAGCTGCAAAGGAGTGAAACAGACAGAAGGTTAGTTCATGTGATGAGGACTGCGGACGACCTTAATGCTGGCCAAAGGATGGCCCACCTGGAACCTTTGTGGAAATAACTAGCCAATGTATTCCCTTGGCACAAAATGGTCTTTTAACTTATGTTAACATAATTGGCCTGCACTCAGATTTATTTCAATATTAATACAGAGATTTCACTTTCAAAGTGAAACTCTGTAAACGCTGACAAATGCTCCTTGAAGAAAAATATTAACCCACAGAACCACCACAGGCCAACCAACATACATTGCTGTGTGACCTTAAGATCTGATTATTCCAATCCAGTGTGTACGGACTTACAACTTAGTGCTTTCAATTTTTATATCTTTATTTGGAATTTAAAAATTAAATATAGTTAAAAATCATTGAATATGGTTTACTGTCTTGATTTTTCACTTCTTCAATTTGACTAAGATGCAGTTATCACATTATCACATTCAATGTCCCAAGAGTGTAGGTGGTAACTGAGATTTACTTGTACAGTAATTTCATGTTACGGGCCTTTCCTAGAATATACTTCTTGTGGACATACTTCACTATAGACTTAAAAGATCATTTAGGCAGGACTCTACCAAAAGAAGCAAGTAGACATATAACTCGTGGCTTTTGAGGTATCCTCTGCTTCTCCAAATAAATAAGTAAATAAAACAAAACCCACCAACTATTGATGATTTTTTCTTGTTCAAAATAATGCCTTAAAATCATACAATTTCCCAAAAGCATTGTGTATAGACCTATTGGTGAACTTGCTTATAATCTTAAAATACAGGTAAGGCCTGGTACTCCTCCTGCAATCCAACTGCTCTGTGGTGACCGTCCCCAGCAGGAACTGCTCTGTGGTGACCGTCCCCGGGGGGGGGGGGGGGGGGGCGGCAGGAAAGTGGGTGTCAGGGAGCAGGTACACCAGCATCCCCCCACCCATCCAGCACTGCTTGAAGGCCAAACAGCGTTTCTGTCTTTCTGTCTGCCTTGTCTTCACCCTTGAAGAGAAGCTGGAACTTGTGAGCCACTCACTAAGGGAATGTTATCATTTACTGTGGTGAATCAGAGGTGCCTTAAGAGACACGAAGAGAGCCGGGAGCCAATGCACAGGCAGAGTGCCTCCTCAGCATCCTGACTGTCACAGCCCATATTAAAACAGTCACACTGGGAACCACCAAATGCAATCAGAAAGGCAATCCCGACGCCACAGCTCGCTGAGGCACTCACTGACTCCGCGATCCGTGCCACTGCAGACACTGTTAGCCCAAACAGATCTTCTCCCTTTAGATAGGCCGGAAAAAGCTGGAGCATTTCAGACTGTTTCCTCACACATGCCACGGGCTCCAAAATTTTATCCCAAACGCCTAAATACGGCCGAAACAAACAAAAACAAAACAATTTAGAACAAACCTGCCCTCTGCTAAACAGAGGGGAAAACAGGAAGCAGGATTAAATAAGAGCAAAATAAAAACTGACCAACCACTTGGAGACTTACCAGTTTCCAAGGAAAGCCTTGGAGGTGGGTATCTAACAAGCCCGGTATTACCTACTTATCAAATGGCAGTTTATTTTGAGGAGAAAAATGTGTTATGTTAAGGAAATTAAACAGTGAAAGTGGAAAAGAAAGTTTAATGTAACAAATTCACACAAGAACTTAATTCATTTTCGTACTAGGCATATAACTTTACATTTTTGACTGATTTAGTCCAATTAGCAGTACCTAAAAGTAAGTTTCTCTCCTCTTGGATTTACATTAAAATATTAAATTGATATTTCATTAGAATTATCTTCAGGGCATTTTCACACACATTTTTTTTTTTAAAAAAACTGCCAGACTTTAAAAAAAAAAAGCAATTCCCCTGTACTTTCTGCATCAATAAAATGACAGCTTATCATCAGAATTAAATGTCCAATTTCTAGCTCCAAATCTGTTTAATACCTGGAAATCCTCATAAAAGACAATGTACAGAATCTGCTTTACATATGGTCCCTGCCTTCTGACATTAGGAGGGTACCCAATGCAAACAGCAGGCAATGTTCATCTACAAATCACTGTTTGATGTATGCACACATACTCTGATTTAGAGGGAGTCTAGCAGGTGCTGAGAAGATGACAGGCAAAGAGCAGGTATAGTAACACACAGAAGCTATGAGTTGTGTCTGTAAATGAAAAATCTGTATCTGTTTTCATACAATATGAAACAAACAAGAGAAAACAAGGAAATACGGATATAAAACATTTGGTAACGTGCTGTGCAGGGCACACACATGTAGATCTTACCTTTAGGAGAGGAATCACTTAAGACAAGATCTTCATGGCCTTGCTCTACAATTCTGATCACGAACACTGGGCGCCCATCTTTCTCCTCAATGGAGCACAGGTAGCGGCAGCGCCTGTTGGCGTAGCGGGTGCTCCAGTACAAGCGGCTGGCTTCATAACCAACAGGAAAGAGTGCTTTAGGGGAATGGAACGCTTGCATCTGCTGTGGCAGCAGCTGACCAATCGTATGGAAGATGAGGCTTCCAACACGGAAGGTGTGGTCACGCTCCCCACGCTGCACGATGCTGGCGATTTGTCGCACCTCATCACGTTGAACATAGACCCGCCTGAAGACTGCAAAGTAACTTAATTCCTGCTCATGAATCCCCTTTGGTTTGTGCATGGGACAAAGCATAGTTTTATCCTTAAAAAACATGCATTGTGCTTTAATGGCGCAAGTAAAGTGATAGATGTTGGTACACCGAAATCGGTGACATCCGCTGGTGGCACCCATTTTATGGCAGAAGACACATTTCATCTGCAGACCCCTCCTTAGCGCCAGCTCCACGTTTATCAGGGCCCCAGCTTGGGTCTCATAGACCTCCGTGGACCACAGCGCACAATTCAAGTGGACCCACAGGTCTAAGTCAAGGTTGAGCAGTCTCGCTGGCCCATCTGTCAATCCATCACCTTCCTCGTGACAAAAGCAACACTTCCGGTAGTCTTTAGGCACGGGGTCAGGTTTAAGGGAAGTGCCCAACTTCTTCAGAAACTCATCTATTTCATCCTCACACGGGGGTTTGAAGCTCCCCTTGGGGATTACGATGTGAATGCTCCACTTTTTCCACTTCATCCCTCTCCACTTTTTATTGATCGGCCTACAATCTTCAAACCCGCCGTGGACAGTCCTGAGCCGAGGCTTTAACTTGACTGTTACCTTGAGCTCGTCTGGCTTTGCCTCTACTTTGGCTGCTTCAAACGCCGGAGGGAATGTGATGGGGGGTGATGCCGGGGGAGACACTTCCTCTTGAAGCTGCGGGAGGCAGTGAACATCAAGAGTGGAGATGTTGTTGCTGTACTGGTGAAAGGCTTTGGAAGGCATCTCTTTCACCGGAGACTGCATCATCGGAGGGGCGGATTCCTGCACAGGAAAAGGGAAGAGAAGTAGGAAGAGCAGCTCTTCTCAGGGCAGGAAGCCAAGGAGAAGGGTGTCACAGGCCTGTGCCGGGGTGGGGGTGGGGGTGGGGGTGAGGGGGGGTCTCCGGGGGAGCGTGAGGGGTCATGTGCAGAAGCAGATGCCAAATGCTAAGATGCTGGCGAACATCCATGGGCTAATGGGGGCAGGGCAGTGTCAGGAATCCCTCCCCAGGCCTTCTCAACAAGGCTGTATCTCTAGAGAGAATTCTGCTCCTGAACTTTCTTGGACACTCCTCTCTAGCCATAATAAAGCCAGGAAAAAAATCAATGCTGAAGAGAGGTGCTAGCTAATTTCTACAATGGGATGATATTTTCTGTTAAACCAACTAAGAAATTCGGAACATAATCTTCTCTGAGCTTATCCCCACTCTCTGAAATTTACATCTATTAATCTTAGGCTGAATTGATTGGCATAAATGTGAAAGAAGGGGCAGTACAGTAGTCCCCTACCAGCATACATCTTACGTAACTCTTCCCTGAAGCTGGCCAGCTCTGATCCAGCTGCCAGAAGAAGTAAGCTCAGAGAGAACCCCAGGACTTTCTGGGTACCACGGGCTTTGCTGTTCTCACATACCCCCTCCACCTGGGTATCTGAGGAGACACACTTCATATAAATCTAGGAACTGCAGTACAAATTTAAAAATTACCCACTAAAAAAGCAATTCCTTCTCTTACAAAGGTTGGCATATTTTTTTAAAAATATTATTTATTTATTCATGAGAGAGAGAAGGAGGGAGGGAGGGAGGCAGAGAGAGGCAGAGACACAAGCAGAGGGAGAAGCAGGCTCCATGTAGGGAGACTGATGCGGGACTGGATCCCAGGACTCCAGGATCACGCCCTAGGCTGAAGGCAGGCTCTAAACTGCTGAGCCACCCACGTGTACATGTCCCAAGGTTGACATATTTTAACTTATTTTTATTAACAATTTATTTATTTTGAGAGAGAGGGAATGAGTTGGGGGCGGGGACTGGGGAGGGTGGGCAGAGGGACAAGCAGACTCCCTGCTGAGCAGAGAGCCTGACACAGGATTCGATCCCAGGACCCCGGGATCATGACCTAAGCCAAGGGCAGAAGCTTAACCAACTGAGCCACTGATGCGCCTCAACATACTTTAAAGTCTAAACCTATCTGGCACATAATTTGATTTCATTATAATGGAAACTACTGCATATTATAAAAATAAGTCTCCAGAACATTCTCCCAGCAGACAGCAGAGCAGTGATCTGCCAGGAAGAATGACTGGCAACATCACTGCATGAGGCGGCTTCCTTTGATACGAATGGTTAAAAATGTCTATCTGCATCAACCACCACAATACACTTAAATCACACAGAATCAGGTACAGTAGACCATTTCCACCAAGGCAATGAGCAAAATGCTTTCACTCCGAAATACAGAAGTAGACTTAAAATGTGTGAAAAGCTTTTCCCATCAGGATAAGATCAATAGAAGTTTTAAGTCTTGTTGTAATTAAGAGATTAGTAATCACTTAAGTAAAATTAAAGATGTTATTAGTATTAGTATTTTATTCAATTCTGAAATGTTAAGATATAATTCAAGCCTACTCCCCTCTTGTCAGATGAGCTGATTATTTATTTATTTTTAAAAGATTTTATTTATTTATCCATGAGAGACACAGAGAAAGAGAGGCAGAGGGAGAAGCAGGCTCCACGCAGGGAGCCTGATGTGGGACTTGATCCCGGGACTCCAGGATCTGCCCTGAGCTGAAGGCAGATGCTTAACCGCTGAGCCACCCAGGCATCCCAAATGAGCTGAATTTATCTGAAATAGCAGCACGGGCTGTCCTTCCCCAGCCCACAGAGCCTCTGCTGAGACTTCCTGCACACAGAGTGATTGATATGCGCCTGTTCTATCCATTAATGTAACCCCAAATCACGGAAGTCACTCATTATACACTGTTTACTAATTGTGACTATCCTAAGTTTACCTTGCTTTCTGAGTTTTTTGCTTGTGTGGTTGATGCATAAAGAACGAAGCAGTTATTACTACAAAAGACGATGTCCTTCTCCATTCTATTAGAGCTTTCTCGGGAATCCTGAAAAGCAAAGAGAAATGTATGGGGTTCTCAACAAGTCAAAATTTCATAAAAACAAGATGTATCCACTGTTGGCTTTTATGCTATGTTAAAAGTGAAAGTAGCTCTCTACCTCAAAAGTAAAAAAGTAACTACATGCCAATATTTAGCATATAATTTAGCCAAAGAGAAAATAAATTTATAAAAATAAACTTTATTATCCATATTTCACTCTACTTAAACATATGTGGTTCTCATAATATCCAATTTACCAATCTGTTGTTGCTGTTTGGTTTATTTTTATTTTTTATTTTTTTTAAATTTATTTATTTATTTATGATAGTCACAGAGAGAGAAAGAGAGACAGAGACATAGGCAGAGGGAGAAGCAGGCTCCATGCACCGGGAGCCCAACGTGGGATTCGATCCCGGGTCTCCAGGATCGCGCCCTGGGCCAAAGGCAGGTGCCAAACCGCTGCGCCACCCAGGGATCCCCCTGCTGTTTGGTTTAAAGCTAAACATATCAAATATATGCTGAGGCTACTTCCTGGAACATGTGTCCCATGGAGCCACCATAAATGGATTCTTGCGATACAGGAGAAAAGCACTTTATAGGACGTTTTCAGCGGAGGTAGATGGTGGGTTGGAGAAGGAATACCAAAGTACCTTGCTCACAAAGGCCAGATCTCTGAAAGATTTCCTCACACCACTTCCCAGAATAACCACTTTGCAGTGACAGCACCACTGTGGTCTGAGTGCCGTGCTTTCTGCAATACCATGACTAGGATCCTTATATCCAGAAAAACCTAAATGCAGAAGACTTTCATTAGTGATTAAAGTTAATTGATAACACAATGTAGTACAAGGTATAAAACTGCACTAAATCAACTTATAACACAGCTCATTTAACTTACCTTATATTAATTATTCTTTATTAATAAAAATATTTTCTTCTAAGCAGTGGTTACATGCATGGCACTGGAGCATAAATAGAGAGACACATCTACTCTCAAGCAGCTGGGGAAATGATGCTCGTATGTGAGGAGCATGAGAGAAAACTGATCCACCACGATAGATTAAAATATTCCCCATAAGTACAAAGCAAGTGGGGTGGGGAATACTACATTTGTTTGAGAGTTAAGACGATACAAGATGTTTTATGAAAGACGAAGAGGTACATGTACAAGAGTCTTAAATACGTGTGATTTGGAAAGTCACAGATGGCTGAGGAGAGCTCTAGGGCCAAAATAAAAATGTGGTCAGAAAGTCTGAGCACATCATTCATGAGAGGCGTGGAAGCAGAAAGGAAAACGGAAAAATCAGTAAGGCAGAAGCAGCTGGAGGCCGAAACCCAGCACAGGCAGCTCTTGGTAAGAATTCAGATGAGAAGTGAGAAGCGGCCAGGTCCTGAGAGGCGGGCAAGGGCCAAAACAAGATTCTGAGGGGATGAGGCGCAGAGGCAGAGGTGAGGATGAGACGGCTCTGCCCTTGGGGACTAGGGCACCAGCATGCCCCTGGGAAGCACAGGCCCAACAAGATGGAAGTGAGGGTGCAAGGTCCAAAAGGAAGAGGGAACAGAAACACAGGCACCAGCCCCGTGTGCACCTGGAAGAGAGGCGGTTGGTGTGGCCGGCCCTCACACAGATGCCAAAGCTGTGGGAAGGTCAGCAGCCCAGTACTCCCCGGGTGACATCCCAACCCACTAATGGCAAATCATACCACAGATGACAGAGAAGGATAAATTACCCAGGACTACACACCAACCTGCTACCTGTTACTTATTCAAAACTAAGTAGGATTTTAAAGAGAATAAGCTTAACTTGTGAATGGAGAATGAATGTGAGGTTAACAAAAAGTAAACTAGCTCACCATTGCTTGTTGGAGGGAATGGCCCATCAGGCTGCTTCAGCCGGTAAGAGCTTGCTAATCTGGGAGGGTTTGCAGGTCCTGGCGGAGGCCCACGAAGAAATAAATGCTGTCGACACTCCAAACCTGGGTTTACTCTGTGGCTACTGACCAAACCCATGGATGGAACATCTGGAGCATTACTAACCTCATAGCTATTAGGGATTCGGACGTGAAGAAGGTCGGAAAATGCAGCCACCACACTGCTAATGTTCTAGAACAAAAGTGTAAACACTGTGTTACCCTGCCTAAGGCAACAGTGAGCCACAGAAGCAAACTTTGCTCTTCAGGTCACTGCTATCTGCAGGACACATACAATGCAAACAAATCCAACAAGTTTCATTTGGACTTAAGAGTCTCAGGAAAAAAAAATTTTTTTAATGGACCAGTACTCCTATCAAGCTTTCCTAAACAGAAATCCTCATACAGGGATCCAATTCATGTTAAGTATTTGTGCAACTGTTAGCTATCTGACTATCTGACGGGTGAAAAGGACACAGCCACAAGGAGGGCACTAAGCCTCATCAGGTTTCATAGTTGGCCAGAAACTCCCTCCAAGTGGACTCTGTCCAGGTCTGGGCAGACGTCTGCGACAGCCCACAAGAACATTCACTGTCCTACCAACTGCTAAGTTATGTGGATGACCAAAACGTCCTATCACTATACCAACAGTAAGGTTGCCAATATCCTCACAGAATTGAGAGAGAAAAAAATTCTCAATTTACTAGTGTTTGATATAAGCAGCTGCTACCTCAACACTTACACTGCTTCTGTAAAACTTTTACTGTCAACAAAGTTCTTTCTTGCTGCTTCATTTTCTATGTGCAGTTATTGAAAAGTTTCTCTCCACATCCTTTAATAAAAACACGAGAACACAAACTTTATTCTGTCCCAGCTTCAGCTGAGACCAATGTGATGCTTATTCAGAGTGCTCAGAAGCAACCCAGACATCTGAATGACTGCTAATCCTACCTCTCACCGGGAGTTTCTGTCCGCCATTACCCTGCTGTGCACATCTTGCTGTAAGCCACCTAACACACCTTTAAGAACGGGGGACACAGTTTATAATGTTAAAAAGTATTTTGTATTTACCTCAGCAGCTGTAGGATGCAGAGTAATTGCCACAGATATAAGACCTGATCTGGGACCATTTGGGGATGAACCAAAAGGTGGTGTGAAAAATAAAGTGCCTGGCTCAGTTTTGATGTCATTCCTTCTAGATTCCAAACCTTAAATGGGGGGGGGGGGGGGGGGGGGGAGAAGGAAAGATGGACTGAGTGTTAATGGCTTCTCAAAATCAATATACAAACATTAGTAAACTGGCACACTGTAAAAAGAAAGAATGTGGCTGAGTACTTTCCCTACCTTTCCCAGCACTGCTAGGAAGAATAGGAATAATAGGGGATGGCACAGGCTCTGGAGGCTCCTCTTTGACCAACGACAAATCTGGGTACCTGCTGACTTCCATCCCGACCACGCTCTCAGGAGAGGAGGAGGGAACAAAGCTGTCAGGAGTATCCCGGTCACCACCATGATCCTGTATCCTGAGGGAAGAACAAACAGAACACATCAACAGGTGCAGATCCATGCCTGGGGGCTTCCTTCACCCACCGCGCTCTCTCTGTGGAGCATGACTACAAGGTTCCCTTGGACAATGGCAATAATGTAAGAAGTCAAAGAGCAGGTTCAGGGCCAAAGAATAAATCTCTCAGAAAAAGACCTAAGAAACACATTTCAACTATTAAGCAATTTGAACAATAGGTTTCCTCCTGACTAAACTTCAGCATCAAAGTTTTAAGACCGGCCAAAGAAAGATGATGATCAGATTATAACACAGAAGAGAAAGGATGAATACTCAGACCTCTGCCAAGTGCCAGATCCCTGAGACTATGGGAACAGCGTGCAGCCAGAAAGGGAAGAAGCCAAGTCACACACCCGCATAGTGGCAACGCAAGGGAACACTTGGTCAGTAGGGCTTCATAGGCCTTTATTTTTCTTAACTGATTAAATATGGTGAAAAGAAGAGGAGAATGGTCTAACCCAAGAAGCCAGAGGTTAACGAGGGTGACTGAGGTCAGAGGGCAAGTGTGGTCTCAAGCTGATGCTGCAGGATATTCCCAAACCTGGGGTCTCTTACTTCCCCCACCCCTGAGGAGACACTGTTATGAAAGAGAATTTGAGCAGCAAAATTATGAGGAGACTCAAGAGTGGCTTCCAGACAGGCCCCTGTGAAATCCAGGAGTGGAGCGGATCCCCACCCATACACATCTAGGAGACTGCCTCCTACAACTACTCTCAATTCACCAGTCTAGCAATTTCTAGCAGTTAGATGCAGAAGAGAGCAACGAGACCCGGATTCTAAATCTGGACGAGTAACTTCTCTTTGGTCCAGTTTTCATGTTAGTATAAAGTAAGGGACTTAATCTAATTGATGTCTCATCAAATAGAGGGTAGTTATCAGATTATCCAAGAAAAAGAGAATCCTCTGATGAAGTTCATTAAGAACCTTTCCTACATCTAGGTAGGTGGGTTGAGATTATCTACTAAGGGAAGCAGATTCTCCCCCTCAGAATCTTGGGTCTAAAGAGCTGACACAAAGAAGTACAAAGCTCTGGATGGGATAGTCCTTAAATTTCCTTCCATGCAAGCATTCTCTGAGATCTGTGACTGCCGCCCTTTTATTTTAGATATCTGCAAACATCAATAAATGACAATGATCTTTGAAATATTTTGTGTAGAGACTCCCCTTGCCTTAGTGCCTGTTTGATTATTTGTTGAACTTTCTATACCATTCAGGAACTTAAAAATGTACAAACTAATTACATTTAACAGTAAGAATATTTTAAAAATAAGGTTCTAAAGAAAACTATTCATCAAATGTTTACCCCTTAAATGTTTTTACATGTGATCCCTATAGGCATTCTGCTAAATATACACATATTTTTAAAAATATGAAGTAACTAAAAAATATGTGAGAGAAAAGGAACTCTACCTTAATTCTTCCTGATTATTATGAGGTGGTGTTGGCAATGAGGCTGGAACATCAACTGTCTTTGGGCCTTGAGCAATAGCTCTGGCTAACAAGTCATCCTGTGGTCTGAATGGCAGCTGAAATGGTTTAGGTCCTAGGCTTTTGGTAACTGGAAAAGCAAAAACACATAAACAAAAAATAGATTTTATCAAAACAGATACATGGGTAGAACTTTGCAGCCTGACTGCTTTTCTAACATATACAGTTGGCAAAGGGAACACTCCTTAAAGGTGTACAACTCAGAGATGTAACATCATACCTTCATGGCTCATTAATACGCCGGCTCTTCCAGCAAGTTCTTCAGTTGTCGCAAAACCATTTGCCATCTTCTGACAAGCCATAGGAGGTGGTGTAGGAGGAAGAGAGGCAGGGGGTGTTGGAGGATTACTTAAATTATTCTGCTGCAGGAGACCAAAAAATTTTAAATTATATGCTACAGAGCAAATATGCCATGACCTTGCTAAAACTTAGTTCTGTGAATTTTTAGCACATGGAAGCAAGGCTACAGAAATGTCATCAAGATGCATCTTCATTCCTAAATGCATACCAAGAAGAAAAATAAAGGTCCAAGGCAAGGAGGTTTTTTGGTGGAAGAAATACTCATGCTTGTATGGACAAATTAGCCATTTGCTTACTCTGCCTAGCTTGAGCACTTGCATTAAGAAGCAAAGTTACATTATTCTATTCTATACATGTCTTTTTAAATCTCATTGTTATAGCCAGTGAAAGACAGCTTTAAAATTCAATCAATAAATTGCAAAGAGTTCTCAAAAGTTCAATTATTAAATTCTCATTAAGATATGCCCCAGTTCTATAAAAAAAACAAAACAAAAAAACAACTAAAACTAAAACTTGAGAATTTGTGGTCCTAATCCTCTAATTACATACTCCTATCCTCAATATTAGAATCTGGATTGTCCAAAAGCTCTATAAGAAGCAAAAGTCACAGCAATAACACTGAAATGCCTAAATCATTAACAAATGGGAGTCCCCTCCAAATATTTTTCTCTGCTTAGCATTTTTCTCTGCTTAGTCATCAATTTGTCATTTGTTGATTGATCAGTCTCTCAGGCATTGTTGGAATCTACCAGTAATACCATGAAAATCAAGTGCAAGGTGAAATTACAAATCTTGCAAAGATCTAGGATTTCATGAAGGTAATGAAGTTGTGTTGGAGAATAGCTTGCATCAGAAGAGAAGGTGTTTACAAGAGTTAGGACAGGTTCTAACTGAAGAGAAAAGCCGACAATGATAATAAATGGAGCATCACAAGAGAATGACTTTAATACTAACATAAGAAGAGAAGCCTTCAGGAAACTGATGATACTCTCAAATATTTTTGCAAAAAAGATCATTTTACAAAAGTCAGATGTGAAGTAAAGAAAGTCTAATGAGGCTGTTATAAAATGCTAAAATAATAATACCAAAAGATAAATTTTAGTTTGATTTTTTAGTTTAAGAATTAATGTCTAGTTGTAATTAGTACCTAAATCATTAAACAAAATACATTTTTCAATTTTTTCATTTTACTTTTCAGGGAAAATTACTAACTACATTTTTAAATTCTATTTACTATGAATTTGGATTGATTTTAAGAGTTAATAAAGGTTATAGGAAAACAGGTATTTTCTCTATCATAGAAATACATGATGGATGCTCTTCACTATTTGTATTCTTACCTATAAAAATTTCAAATGTTTATGTTAGAAACTCTTCATCCAGTGAAATTTTAACCTTTTAGCTGAACTAATAAAGTTTAAATGAAACTTGGAAGATTAGATGGAAAAACAAGATAAGCTCTACCAATTCTGGCATGGTATCCAAAGAGGAAGCAAGGTAAGACCTTGGCGAAGAAACATACCTTGTAGATCAACTGAGAATAGTAATCCGAAACCCCTTCAAGGGTAGCACTGCCAAAAGTTCCTAGAAGTCGGCTCCCACTATTAAATTGGCCACTGCCATAAGGAAGAAAGTGCGCAAAGTTCACTCCAATGATTGGTTCCATTAGAGGGAGCAGAGAGAGCTGCTATTAAAAAACACATTGAAGAGTAATGTACACGGTCAACAAAACAGAGCGTTTCGCAACTTTTCTAAGACCCAAGGCAACTTAGTCCAATAAGGCTTGAGAAAAACAAGACTTAAAAATTTTGAGTATCAAAATGCTAGAATAAGTGAGAGAGACCACAGAATCTCTGAGATATATTTAAAAATGAGTTTTATTCTTATATGTCTTAAAGGGATGCTGCCAGGCATCTAACAAGAAAAACACGTTCCTTATCTTTGCTCAGCAAGAATCGGGGCATGAAGGGAGGCCAGGTATCCCCCAGTGACACTCTTATTGGCTGTCTCCCACCTTCTGTAACAACTACACAGGTGTAAGAATAGAGTTTACTGTGGGGAGACCAGCAGCTGCATTTCCTTGCATCCAGAGTCACAAGTAACACAGTCTTTCTTGGTGCTGAGGCTGCTCCTTTTGAACACAAGTAAATCTTGACCATCACCTACCAATCCATCTAACTGCCATTTTCGGGTGCCAATAGGATATGGTGCAGTTTTGCTTGCATTTAGAAATCTACTAGACTCCTTGTTGAGACACCATTTATCCCTGTGACTACTTTAATTAGGAAATATGGTGATAAAGAGAAAATTTCAGTTTAATAGGGTTGAAAAAGCACTTGATGCCTCACTTCCTTGACTTTTTAAAGGAGCTGCTCCGAGGGACTCACCTGCTTCAGGTGGGTAAAGGTGTCAGTGGTGGAGTACATAGCTTGTTTCTCCTCTTCATCCTTCTTCCTTTTCTTGGAGCGAGGTGCGGCCTTCTCCCCTGTCCTTTGAGTCCGTTTGCTTCGAGGTTTCTTGGTTTCACTTCCTCCATCTGTTTTTGGCAATTGGTTGTTGCCACATCCAAAACCACCTTGCATCTGAGCCCCCAAAGTTTGCTAATGTAATTGGAAAGGTTAAGAGATAAGTGAACTATTCACATGTTGGATTTTTGTAGCTCATGCTAATTCAGTTCCATCCTATGATACATATTCCTACCAGGCATACTAAAAGTTGAAGAAAGGCAGTGGCCTCAAATGGGCTGTTTTCTGAAATATCATCCCCTTTTCAAACATTATTCTTGAGTACAGAAATTGGTAAGCTGCGAAGTTTGAGGAAAGAGCAGAATTCTGAAGTGTGGCTACTTTCCCTTTCAGAGCAAGCATTACTCCTCAGGCGGAGCGCACGGATGCCAGGGCAGACCAGAGCTCCTTGTTCCTGCTCTCTGGAAGCTGTGGAGGAAGGCATGCTCTTAGCCAGAGGCTGTGGTAGCCTCTGCACAGCGGTCTTGATGAGTTATTTTGGGATCTCCTCAGGAATGGGTGAAATACAAGGTCTGTAGAAACCACAGATAAACTCCACAGCCCGTGCACCTTTGCTGAGAGGAACAGCTAGCCTCAGACCAATAAAAACAAACAACACTGGTTATCCAAATTAGCTCATGATTCTATATGTGACTGAGTAACAACTGCTATATACTTAAAGTCAATGAGAAGGCCTATGTATATGCTAGCACATAAACCTTTTTTTTTCTTTTAACCTTTGTCTTTACTTAATGGCTAAGAAAAAGTGAGAATAACCAGTCCTTGAAGAGGTTTCTTAAAGGTAGTGTTATCAATACCTAAAAAATATAGGAATTCTTTTTTTTTTTGCGGGGGGGGGGGGGTGGGGATTCTTTTAGGGGCCATTATTTCTAAACATTATAGTTATAACTTTGCTAGATGGGTAACTACAATTGCTAGACTTATTTTGATGTATTCTGCACTAAATCTTCGAGGGTTTGAAGATTATAGTTTCCAGTTTTATTTTAAATGGCTTAGAGCATGCATGGCAACATTTTTCTATAAAAAGCCAAATAATAATATTTGAGGCTCTGCAGTCCACACAGTACCTACCATAACTACTCAGCTCTCTGCCCCAGTACTGCCAAAGCAGCCACAGAGCATTCATAAATGAACAAGTGCGACTGTGTTCCAATAAAACTTTTTAAATTCATGGACACTGAACTTGAATTTCATATAATGTTCACATGTTGTGAAATATTACTCTTCTTGAGAGTGTTTTTCAACCATTTGAAGATGTAAAAACCATTCTAATCTTAAAAAAGAAAGGGTAAAAGGTCTAAGCAGACTCAGACTACCAATTCCAGGGTAAGATCAATGGTTCTCAAAAAGTAGTCCCCAGAGCAGCAAATGGAGTACCACCTGAGGCTGGTTTTAAATATGCAACTCCCTTGTCCTACCTTCCACTTACTAAATCAGAAACTCTGGGAGTGAGGCCCAGCACCCTGTGTTTCAACAAGCCCTTTACATATTAAAGCTTTGAGAACCAAAGGCCTAGAACTGTGTGCCTCTCCATATTCATATGCATATGAATCGTGTGGGCTCTTATTTAAAAACACATCCTGATTTGTAAGTCGGTGCTGGAGAATAAGATTGTGTATTTCTTTAAAAGTTCCCTGGTAAGTAAGGTCAATGCTACTGATATACCCAAGGATTGCACTTTGAGTACCACAGACCTAAGAATGTCTTATTGGCTTCTAAGAGGTTAATAATGTAAGTTGCTTATTAAGTGCGTTTGGGTTAAAGCACTTTAAGTGTTTTGCAGACATTATCTCTAATTCTCAGAATTACCCTAAAAAGCAGGTATTACTACATTTCAAAGAATACTTCTAATTATAGGGGAACACAAAGGTTAAAAATCATCCAAATGTGTGCCTGAGATAAAAAGTTAACATGTTAATATATGTTTGGTTTTTTACCTATGCCTACATATATTGTGCTAAAATACAATGGACACACTTAGTATTCTTTTTAGTGGATTGACATATTATTTTCCATAATATCAAACATTCTTATGCAGCATAAATTTTAGTGGCTGCAAAAAAAAAAAAAAAAAAAAAAAAAAAAACCCACAAAACTCAGATAGTTTATAGAAATAATTTAATCAATAAATACTGTACTAAACTTATCTTCTTAAATTCCTTCTCTCACTTTTTTTCTCTTTTAGTAGACAGGACATTAGCTATTCATGTGGTTACATCTTTGCACACTTTAGAGTTTTATAGCCCTTATGCCAAATTTCTCAATATATAATAGGTAGGTCAAAGGTATGCACCTTTCACAGACATTACCAGCAAAATGTTTTTAACTCTGTTAATCCTTGGAGCAACCCTACATAATAAGGAATAGTGTTACTTCTGCTGTGTACAGATGAGGATATCAAGGTACAGAAGGGCTGAACCCACCCAGACCATCCTCTTGTTAAGTGGTAACACAGGGAATTAAAGCAGGCTGAGTAGTAACCTCATAAACTTTCCAAGAAGGCTCTACCACTGCACAGCAACCAGGAAGCTGCTCTTCTCCTAACCCCAACTTGTGTGTGAAGACACAGTCAAACTCAGCATGGAGGAAAATTTTGTCTATTCAACTACTGCCACAGTACTTTTGCCTTTTGCGTGACTAGAAAGTAAATGGGATTTCATAATTTGTAAACTGAGGATAATAAGTGCCACATGACTAAATGATATCTTCAAGCAAGTGCTCAGCATAAGAGACCTACCCAGGATATGGCAAAGCATCATTACTCCTAGTAATAAGTCACTTGGCCCCTTGTCACCCTCCCAAATGGACATGAGACCAATGTGACACAGTCCAAATATTTATACATACGCAAATTGATCTCCTTCCTTTTTCTATCATAACATCCTCTCTATGTAACATATAATTATCAGTTTTAAGACTTAACTTCAATTCCACACACTGAGTACTTACTATGTGCTAATACTGTATTAAGTACTGTGAATATAAAGGTCCTCAAGATGCAATCTATGTCCTTCAAGAAGCTATTTAAGTGGTATTATAAAAACTGCTATGTGAGCACATGGGCATCAACACATTTGAGAATGGCTGAGCTGAGAAAGATCTGGAGAAGATGATTCTAGAACTGAGTTTTAAAAGAAGACATTGGCCAGATGTAAAAAAGAAAGGAGAGCAATAGGCAGAAACAGCAGCATATGACCATACATGGAAAGGTGGAATCAGAAAGACCCTGAGGAGATTGAAGGAATTCAGTATTCCTAGGGGCACAGAATGCAGTGAGAAAGTGGTTAGAGACTGGGCATATTTGGTGGTGACAAATTGGACTGAAAAAACATTACCACTGAAGTTTATAAAAGTTACCTGAATCTATTCAAGCCAGCACTCAATCTCTACAAAATGGTCACACAATTAAGAAAACAAAGAGTAACAACACTTGCTAAAAGAACGGCTTAATTAAATACAACCTTAAAACTGAAAATCTCAACGAAATATACCACTTCACCCCATCCAACTAAAAAATGAAAACTGTAAAATCCCAATCAAGAAGCACTATAGGGAAAGCTTTATGAATACACCAGTAATGGCACTGTAGCTTCTGAAAGACAAGAAAGCAACAGTATTCAAGCAGACCAACTCTTACAACCCAAAAACCCAGTTTAGGAAATAGCTCAAGAAGTTCACTGAAATACATGGGATGGAATCTTGTAAAGGTATATTTACAAAGAACCTCTTTATACCAAAAAACAAAAACAAAAACAAAAGCCAAACAAAAAGGACAAACTCAATGTTTTGTACCTTAAAAAGGGCAGAATATTGATATATGGAAAGCTATAAAAAGTATAAGATTTCATTTGTACTAAATCAAGTATTAATACACTGCAACACAATGGATTCCCAATGTGTTACCTCTGGGAGCCCTGAGAGTCTCCACCAGTATTAATAGGTGCAGGAGCTATGATCTATACGGAAATTACGTACTTACTTGCAATAAAGATACACTTTTTGCTTTAGTTAAATCAACTCATTGTGGTAGTACTCAGCTGACAGGCACGTGTTACACATGAAATGCATTAGTACATGTCTTTGATTTTTGAAGAAAAAAGTAAACAAATTATTCCTTAATATGGTTTATGGGTGTGAGTCAAAACATGGGCTCCTCAGAGGTAAAAAAAATTAAAACTTGTTCTTTAGAGTAAAAAGTTTCAAAGTAATGTTGAAATTAATAACATGGTTGGCACTAATCTGCTGTAACTAATTTAAAACAAAGGGGAAATGAGGAAGTTACAGATTTCAGGGAGCACACTTACCAATCCTTCGACTGGGTTCTGCCTCTCAACTAGTTTGTTATCCTTTGTACAGTCATCTTCTGAAAAGCTGCCTTCTGGTTTTTGACTTAAAAGGGAAGATGATTTTTTATTTTTCAGCAGATGCTTCAGAAGTTCATTGCCTGAGTCTCCCTTAGCAGCAGGGGCCCCAGCAGAATGAGGAGGACTCTGTGCTGAGGAGACAGGACCAGCCACAGCTCTTCCTTCAGCCTCGTTCCCCGTCTGTTCCTCCCGGTCAGGTCCATCTTGGCCAGGGCACTGCTGCGGTTCAGCGGTCTCTACTTTTACCTCTTCAGCTGCAGCAGGGGTTTCCATGGAGAGCTTATCCACCTCCGGGTTTGCATAAGTCTGTGGATTTGGAGTTCCCTGTGATAAATCAGTTTGGGGCAGCTTGTTTTCTAATTCTGTACCCAGTTGGCCGGCTGCCGTGTTAGGAGTTGATGGGCAGACAGGCTCCATTGACTCAGGTTCGACTTGTGGGGGCAGCTCGCCGGGTGTGTTCACTGTTGGTGTGGAGGTAGTTTCTGAGATGCTCGGGGTAGGTGGAGCAGTTATATCTGAGTGGGGGGTGGATGGAGCCCTGGTGGACTCCACATCCTCATCTTTCTTCTTCTTTCTTGTTCTTTTCTTTTTCCCTTTTTCTTCTGGGATTATGTCGGAATACAACTGGATGAGAGACTGGGCTGATCCCGGATAACTCTGTCCGTGGGTTGCTGCAGGGTCTTGGCCACAAGGGAGACTGCTATTGGTTGCTACAGGTGCTGCAGGTAAAGCAGGTGTGAACGGAGGCCTCACTGGGGATTGCTGGAAGCTGGTCCCAGAAAGCCCTCCATGCACCTGCTTCACAGAATGGAAATTTGGGCTTCCACCAGGAATCGATGGCGAGTCAGAAAGGAATGAGGGAGGTCCTATCTGCCTTCGCTCGTTGGTTTGCAGGAAAGTCTGAGTGGGAGGGGAATTCATAGATCCTTGTTGTATACTCTGCTGCTGTGAGCCCTGCCCCATTTGCTGTTGGGGCTGTGGAGATTGCTGAAGGGGCCTGGGAGGCTGGGTGAAGTCACAAGGCAGGTCAGAACCGTAGAACGGCATCTGGGAGCGCAGTGGGCCATGCTGTTGCATGCCCACCCCCTGCTGCAGAGCCCTCTGCCTGTCGACCTCCTGCATGAGCTGGATGCGCTGTCTTTCCTGCTGTTCCCGTAAGCGTTCCTTTCGTTCCCGTTCCTGGAAACTTTCGCTGAAGGGGTTATTGTCATCAAATTCCACCCGTGGTGGTGGTCCGCTCTGTGGATTTACACTGGACACTGTCCCTGGTGCTGGTGTGCAAGTTCTTATTGGTAACTGGGCAACTGGAGGCGGAATCCTAGCAGGGTTGAGGGGCAGGTGGGCAGGAGCACTGGCAGGCTGCCAGCCAGGTAAACTGGGCATTCTAGCAGGGCTGCTATGCCCAGAAATGACCGCTGGGTGCTGCTGGTGCTGCAGTTGCTGTGGCACCATGGGGAAGCTGGGCTGGCTCATGGCAGGGGGAGTGGCACCTGGAACGAGGGGTGGTTGGGGCTGGACACCTGGCATCACGGCAGGTGGGGCCAGGGCACATTGCTGCTGCTGCTGCTGCTGCTGCTGCTGCTGCTGCTGCTTGATCCGATAATCTTCAATCAACTCAGCATGCTCTTTCTGCTGTTTACGGATCTGGAATCATAAAGTTAGGCTTATTTATTTATCCTGCAGGTATTAAATTAGATCACTGGCTATGATTACAGTGGGGATTACATATAAGGCAGATCTTGCAGTGGCAAAAATATTTTGCTTAGGCAGTGGCAAAAATCATAAAAAATTGGATCGATAAGCACTAAAGACTGCCAATCTTTTAACAACAGGATCTTTCTAAAGTCATTTGTAAAATTTCTTTACATATGATACACCAAAAAACAAGTTGGAAACACATTTTTCTGAAATAAATATTTTAAAAAATCTTACCACAAAAGTCATAAACTATTTAACCTACACATCAAAAAGGTAAAACAATAAACAAAGGCTACACAGGAATCAGCTAATTGACCTGCCTTAACATTCATACAAAAAGAATAACCAGCATCTGATTCAAACTTGAACCATTTTAACAGGTTAAAATTTCATTTCTTAAGTCTACAAAATCACACAAGGTACTAAAACAAGATGAAATAGTAGCAGGTACATCACCCCACCCCACCCTTACAGGCTAAAAAGACTGTATTAGTATAAAACTCTTTGAATTTAAGGGCTCACACACTCAAATGATAATTTCTAAAAAAAATCCAAAACTCTGAGGTAATATTTTTAATAATTCCTAACAAGCTCTTAATATAAGGACTGACCTGTGCCCATCAATTCATTCCAAAAACCCTTACACCCCAGTGTACCAGATGCTACAAAACAATCTCAGTAAAGATAAAGCCCATGTCCTCAGGATGCATCTTGCTCAGGAAGGGGAGGAAGAGATGCTGGTGCGACACACATGCTCTCGAACTTCCCAATCCTGGATGCATATTTTACTAATACATTGAGCCCATAATTTCTAATTGTTCTTCCACTCCATCCCAGATAGACTGGCCTGTTCTCTGCACATAATGGTTTTGGTGGGTCTCCAGTAGCTGCAGAGCTAACTTAGTTTTCTTCCTTCCTGGCCAGGGACCTGGGGTGGAACTGGGGAATTACCATGGAACTGGTAAAACTAGAAAAACACACAATAAGTACCTACAACAGTATCTGGAATACAGAAAGGAGGTCATACATGCCTTTCCTGTGACATTCTAAAATACTTTCAAACATGTTATCAATTGCTTATCTTAATGAGATTTTATTGGATTGTTGGCGACTCTATAGTAACAGATGATGTCTTCCATTTTCCAAGTACAGTATTCCTTCTAAATAGAATTTGATCCATAGGATTTTGATATGCAAAAGCCAGGCCCTCCTCATAAGGAATTTACAGAAAGACATCAGAAGGCAATAAAAGTGCTAAAATTACTTTATAAGAAATACCTATCATTAAAAGAATTTTACTTGTAATAAACATGGACCCATAGAATAAATGGAGAGAGAATTGTCTCATTCCAGAACTGTCCTAGTTTTAACAACAGGATTACACTATAATCACTTTACTGTTGGTACATCACTGTGGTTGCTATAGCTTGGAGATGAGACATCTGAGCCAAAAAATTCCTACCCCGATAATCAGCTAGGACCCAACATGTCACCTACCTCTGTGATGACTCAAGAGACTCTTGTGTAAAATGATGACAATACTAGCTTCTTCAGAAAGTTGAGATTAAATAAGATAACATATATGAATATGTTTACTAGTGTTCACTACACTGACAGCACCCTGATTTTTATTAATTAAGTCAATCAACTCTGGACCCTTCCTTTTATATTACTAACATTGGATTACCTTTCAATTTCCTTTAAAAAATTAAAAATGATAAAACTATTTTTGATATACAATTCTATGAGCTTTATTGCACACAGAGATTTGCATGGCCATCACCACAATCAAGATTCAGAAGAGTTCTGTCACCCCAGAAAATGCCCTCATGCCTCCGTTTTACAGTCAAACCCTCCTGCCCCATGCTTAAGCCCTGGCAACTACTAATAAACCATTGTCCATCCTTGTAATTTTTGTCATTTCAGGAACTTATATAAGTGGAATGTGTATATAATATTCCAGGATTAGTTATTAGCTTCTTTCCCTCAGCATAAGGCTCCTTGAGATCCATCCAGGTTGTTCTATATCAACAGTTTGTTCTTTTTATTGCTGTGTACTATTTCAGTGTATGGACATACCACAATCTGTCCAACTATCATCACTGAAAGATACTTGTGTGTTTCCAGGTTTTGGTGACCATGAAAAGAGCTGCTATAAGTACTGTACACAGGTTTTTATGTGAAACTAAGTCTCTGATTTACTTGAGTAATTGTTAGAAGTGAGCCCTTAACCCATTTTGAACACTACTATTATTTTATTTTAAATAAAAATTAAAAATTTTTCTTTTTAAGTATAACTGTTATTTCAGAATGAGCATTTTGAGAAACATCTGGTTTATAATGGAAGGTAATAGCAAAATGGTTTCATTTTTTAGGAATGTGTCTTTTACATAAAATATACCAATGTATTCTAAACCAAAATAGTGAGAATAATAAAAACATCCTATGTGAAAAAGAACAACCAGAATGCTTCAAATTACCTGTTCTAGCTGTTTCTGAACCATGCTTTGCTGTTCAGTAACATGCTTCAGTTGTTCTGCATCCTCTTCTGGAAACTCACGCCCAGCTTTCTTGGCAGTACGTTGTTTTGCTGAAAGGGCCTTCTTAGATTTTCTGTGTGCACCGATTTGTTCTTCAAGATATTTCTGCTGCATCTGAAGAAGCTGTTGGGTCTCCTGAAGCCATTCTTCATACTGCTTACGTTGTGAATCATCTAAAGAAAAAATGAAAAATTCATCTGTGTTAATTTTCTAAAGAACCCAACAATGTAAAAGTTATACAATTACATTTTGAAAGAAAATGCAAATTCACCATGACCTTGTAATAGGTGTCATGAAAACATAATACTGAATATTAGACCATAATGCAACTATCAAATAGGAGGCTTTAGAAAAATATTTATTCAAGGAAACCAAAGAATGCATCTTCTTAGTACACGTGTTAACTTCACACGTAGAAATGCTATAAATCCAATCTTTGAAAAACAGAAGACTTTTATCTAATGGAATGCTTTTCACTACTAATTATGAAACTCTGTAACCCACATACCAAGCTATCTATTAAGTTATATGTATTAATGCAATTTTACAGAATGTAATTTTTTAAACCTTTTTGAAATGTTTTGTTTGAAGAAACAAAATTAGGTATATATTAATTGAGGTACCAGAGCATGGATTAGGTATCATTTCCCATGCTAGTTTTCCTAAGTTTATAAGGTTTTCCCTATTTCTTAATAGTGAAAAAATATCCTAAACTTTTTGAGGAAGGGAACCTAAACTCTCTTTAGGGACCAACATGAAGTCTATGTTTTATAAAGGAAATCCCTAAGTTAAAAACATTGGTAACTTTTGTGAATTCTGCAATTTATATTTCTATAAATAAGCAAAGGTATGGAATAATTATCAACCAGGTAAAATCTTTTCTACTTTTATGACTGTCATAAATATCTCCCCAAAAAGTTATCTCTCTTCATTTTGTACCAGTATTCCTTCTTTATTCTCTAAGGGCACTTTACGTCACTGATGCCAAATCCCAAAAACAAAAAAAAGGTCATTTTATGGTAGTAAAATTCAAAATATACCTTTTTGATTCACTATAAGACAAAGAAATGAATAAATACAATTCCAAGAAGGACATTAGCTGAAAAATCACATCAATAATAACAGAATATTGTCATACAATAAGAATCCAACCAAAGCCAATGGGCACAATAAAGCCAGAAAAAGCCAGTTGGTTATAGTCGTTTACTTGTTTTTAAATGCAAATATGTACTCAAATTATAATTATGATTAAATGCAGGGGTAATTTCAAAAGGTCAGACTTTGGGTTTGTTCCTAAACCCAGAAGTTCCAGTACATGTATGAACTTGAAATCTAGTCTACTAAATTTGAAGGGCATTTTTCAAGAACAGGCTTTTTCACAAGATTTCAGAAGTTCTGCTTCTGGTAGAATGAGACCTACCGCAAGGAAAGCCTTTCTGGTTTCTGGAACCAGGAGAGCAGAGGTGAGCAAAATGAAAAATAATGGTGAAAAAAAAGTTAGCTAAACAGTCTGAAGATTTCAGAAAGGTTCAGTTTGGGGAGAACTTTAAATACTATCCTGAACCACCTTGGGACCCCTGAAGATAACTAGAAAGGATTTCATGGCATCCTGCATCCCTGACCTTCACACCATGCTGCTAACCCAACTTATTTCTAAGTCTATTCCCTTTGTTGTTCCCATTCAGTGTCCTTGTCACTCAGGCAGACAGTCATTAGAACAAGAAGCGGTTTAATTCTACAGATTGTAAAGTGCCCAATCTATATATAAAAACAGCAATAACGATATTGAAGAGAATGGGGAAGATGGTTTTTCTGTATTAAAATACTGAGTTCTAACTAGAATTCTTCATGCATAGAGAAAAACAGCAATGAAAATACATGCCTTCAGGAACAGAGATGTCTAATAGGGCAGTGATGTTCCATAAAAGAGGAGGGCACTTAGACTTAAAATAACACACACCTAAACTAACTCCATTTTTTTTTTTTTTTTTTAGAAGAACACAAATATAGTGCAAACAAGCAAGCCCCAGAGAACACATAACTTATTAGATTTATACTTACTGACAAAGCCTGGACCAAAATTTGGAGGATTAGGCCTAGAAATCTGATGTGTTATACTGCCATCCTAAAATAAGTAAAATTTACAAATAGGTTTATTCCACATTTCAGTTAAAGGGGGAAAAACTTAAAAAAAAAAAAAGAAATAGAAAAAAAGAATGAAAAAGAAATGGAAGGAAAACCCCCTTAATTTCCTAAGACATCTTTAAAGCTTGTTTTTTACAAAAAAGTAGGATGAATTTTGTGGTGACAACCTAATTTCTGAAAATTTAAAACTATCTCTGTTTTATTTTCTAGATTTTAGTAAAACAATTATGTTTGAAGGGATTATTCATCAGAAATATATTAGGGCAAGTCAAAAGTTGTTAGTATTTAGCTAGAGATCCACATAAAATTCTACTTTCTGATGAAATCTACCTGGCTTTTTCTGCAATTAAGACATAAATGTGGGTTTCAGATTTACTAAAATCCACTCTTTAACACAAAGTTATTTATAAACAAGAACCACTTTCTCTAACATGCACAAATAATAAAATACTTATTAAAAATATTAATCTTATTTTTTCTAAGTATTCTTGTTTCTTCCAGGGAGACTCAATAAATAATTATTAATCTAACAATTTCCTGGCAACACTCTGATAAATAAAATTAACTTTGAAAAAAACATTTGCTCAGTTGTTACAGGTCCTGTTAGACATGAGGTGCATATAAGATAACAACTGTGAATGTTACTAGCAGCCAGAATACTTCATGTAATCCTTATAATATGGCAAAGCAGGTGGTGTAACATTTAAAATATCAGAAAACAGGGGTTAAAGAACTTGCCCAAAGTTGCACAGTAAATTCATAGTGGAACTGAGATTTTTTTAAACTCTGCTATGAAGTCTATGCTTTTTTCCCCCTGTATCAGATGGTGCCTCTCTCTTAATAATGAAAAGAATATAATTATCAGCATGGTAAATCTAAGGCACAACTGTCACGACAAAGAAAATTTCAAAAGAAATATATAGTAGGTAGCTTTCTCTTTTTCTTCTAGGCAGATACTTGGGAAAAAAAATCATTAGAAAGAAAAAAAAACCTTCATCAACAGTTCTACTTCCCTGGACACTGCTTGACACTAAACATTTAAATTTTACATTTAAAACTGATTATTATGAATGGAAAATATCTTATAAAACTAAATTATTCTATGGAATGAATAGCAGAACATGACTACAGCCAAGTAGAATGATTATAATCATTATTTCACAGTTTATAGCAATTTCATGTGTCATGGATTAATTCCTAAATGTAGGACATGAAAATGTTCTTGTGGAGTTAAAAGTAAATAAAAGTAAAACCCCAAACCTTAAGCATTTGGTTTCCCTCCAAGTGACTTTCTAACTTTTAAATATATATGTCCTTTTCAGAAATTGTTTTTAAATCTCAATTTGGGTTTCCTTAAAAACGTAATAAAATGTCTTTATTTCTGCTGAACCGAGAATGTATTCTGACAATGTGTTAAAGTTTCTACTACTTTCAAAAAGTGGCCTCAAGTATATAGAGTAGGGTTTGGTGAGAAATACAGGAAAGTGTCCCCTCTAGGGTGACTAGTCACAAGCAGCAGTACCTGCGCAATTGCCTGGGGGAGGAGACTCTGGCCTTCACTAGTCTGCGTTCCAGTCACGGACTGGCCCATAAAGGGGAACCTGTGAAAAGGAAGTACTAAGTATCAAAATGATGAGCATTTAGAATGAAAATTATTTTATATGCTTAACAATTTTCTCTTACAGGGGAGGAAGAGCAATGGTATCAAAAATGTGTACGAAAGCCCCATTTTATGGTGTACAACCACATTTAATCTTTACCCTGCAAGTCTGAGGTATGGACTCTTCCTATTCCCATTTCATTTATGATGAAAGGAAGATTCGGAGATCACTTAGCTTTTACCACAAGCACCAAGTGGCTGTGATAAGATGCCTACTAGGCTGCCCCTGGGGTTTCACTATTATAAGCCTCACTATGCCTTAAAATAAAATTAATTCAAGTCTTTATTTACTACATAAATTCTTAAAAAATTACTTCTTGTTCCAATTTTTTATTGCTGGTGAGTGGAAGAATGGACAAAATAGGTGGAGATTAAGAGGTACAATCTTCCAGTTATAAAATAAGTAAGGAACAGGAAGGTAATAATGTAAAGCAGAGGGAATATAGTCAATAACACTGTAAACAACTCTTTATGGTGACAGATGGTAACTAGACTTCTTGTGGTGACCATTTCATAATGTACATAAATATCAAATCACTATGTTGTATACCTAAAACTAATTTAATACTGTAAGTCAATAACTCTTCAATTAAAAAAAGAACTGGTAGCTTATTTTATATTCCAAAGCAAAAGATGTATTTCATTTTAAAAGTTTCATGTACATTTTTGTACATTTCTGTATCCAATGTTAAAGCAAATAAAAAATTTGTCACTGACCAAAAACAAGTCTACATGGTTAAAAATGTTTGGCAGTAGTGCTTGGGTAGCTCAGTCGGTTAAGTTGTCTGACCCTTTTTTTTTTTTTTTGAAAGTTGTCTGACTTTTGATTTCGGCTCAGGTCATGATCTCAGGGTTGTGAGATTGAGCCCTGCTGGAGCCTGCTTAAAATACTCTCCTCTTCCTCTGCGTCACCCCTACCCATGAGCACATGCTCTAAATAAATAAATAAATATTAAAGAATGTTTGACAAAATGTGACTTATTCTAACTAGAGCTATAAAAAACTTCATAGAAACAGTACTGCTTTAATGAAAACACTTTCTCCAGGATAACCAAAAGTTTTAATATAACAAGCATAATTTCCAAATTATATATCAAATATTATACATTTAGTACTTAGGTACTATTAAAATTTAGAACATATGCTTTTTAATTTTTTACTCAGGTTTTTTTTCTTTTTTTTAATTTATCTATCAATCTTCTGTCCCCAATCCAGCCCTGATCTGGAATGATCTCTGGATCAAAATACCACTGTCATCCTCAGTCAACACAGTACACGGAGTGCCTGATGGAGGGTCTGTCACCACTTCTTCAGGCACTCAGCAGAAGAGCAAACACCATCCTCTCACTGGTAAGGTACCAATGCTGAAAGGTCAGGGGTCTAATTCTGAGGCTATTTTTCTTTTTCTTTTTCTTTTTTTTTTTTAACTCAAAGTCCCTGTTTTAAACTAAGTGCTGAATGAAATTTAGCTTTTTCTTCTATTTTTAGTATAGGCAGGAAACTACACTATTATTAGCAGTACCATACCTTTATCACCAATAGAATTTACATTACTTTTATAACAAAAGTTACTGCATGTACCTGATCTGGTCATTTAGGTTCATCATTACATGAAATTACATGAAAATAGTTATCAGACCTATTGCTAAATTTGTTATTGCATTAAGAAGCACATACACCATAATTTTAAATTTAAATATTTCAAATATAATAGATTTCCTTGTAATACACATTTTTGGTTTTGCATATAAAATGTGGAGAAGTAGTTCAAAGGCTTACTGGAATGTCAATTTATGAGAAAAAAGTTAAAAACCCTTGTGATAGAGAAACTGTGGTAATAGATGCTGTGTAATAACAAAGATCATTAGAAACTACTGTCTCTACTTTGATCTCAACAATGCTTCTTGACCATTTCCAAAGTATCTCAACAACTGAAAAGACTATACCTTTAAGGATTCCCAATGTACCTGAAATAACATGTTTATCTTAAATTCCTGTAGATTTTATATTCAATTCCATAATCATCTATAATCCTTTTGGTGAAAAAAAGTTCTCCAATGAGATAATTAGGCTAAATTGAGGCTCATGCCTACTCTATTAATAAAAAGATATTCTCAACTGCAACATACATAAAAGTAATTCATGGTACTCATAAAAAATACAGACATACCAGCACCATTTCCAGATATTAATTCAGGAAATCTGTGGTGAGACAATGAACCTAAACTTTTAAAAAAATCACCACATAATTCTGATGTTGATACATAATCAAAACTTAAGAAAGACTGCCCAGTAGTTATCTAATATACTATTCGTATAGTATAAATACTGTAATTTCAGAAATACAGAGTCTAACAACTCTTATAGCCTTCTTTAATGCATAGTTTCCATTTTTCTGCTAACAGTCCTACAAATTCTCCAACTGCTAACTTTCAACCATCCTCTTGACTTTTTTTTCCCCCCAGATTCAAATTCAGTTTGGGGACATTTTATTTTAGAAATGAATTCACAGTTGCCTTAACCACTGAGGATCTTTACTGAAATGTCCCACTTTTTTTCTCTGCATTGTTCCTTTGATTGAATAAAAAAAAATATTCATAGGTTTAAATAAACTATCTTTTTTCTCACTAGAACAGTTAAGTTTCTATTTTCCTGTTTCATCTTCTCGTCTTCCTTTATTTTGGACGAAACATCTCTGTACCAAACATCTCCGTACCAAGTTCAACTGGCTTTAGTCAGATGAACCATTCTAAAAGTACTTAAAACAACACAATTAAATACCCTGATTTCCTGATGAATCAACCTTCCAACCTTTCCCTAATGTTTTATATTTACCCTGAAACCAAGAGAAATTAAATCCTTACATTTGTATAGCATTTTACATTTGATCATATCCAGCTGAGATTACAACCAATTTAAATATTTATTGTCCATCCTAGAATACAGGTTTTTGAGTTCCTATATGCTTTTTCTAGGAACTAGTAATAATTCATGTACTTCTTAGTGCACAGTAAAAATGAGAAACATCTTCACCTACCTGTTCATAACCATTGGTGGCATGCCCATGTTGTTTTGTGCCATTACTTTATTTATGCCTTTAAGCGCCACCATTTTGGCTTTCATTATCGGATCTGTAATTGCATCAAAATCTACAGAAGAAATATTTTAAAGTTACTTATTTCATAATACTTGGTTACTAAAAGGTAATTTAACTATCACAAACATCATGTAATTTATAGACTCTTATTCCTCATTATAATAATCACTGCTACAGGTTTTTCTACTAGGTAAGGAATTATGAGATGGTAAAAACCTCACCTGAAATCTAATCTCATCTCACTAATCCATACCTGCATAATGCTTGCATACCTCAGTCATGCAAAAATCAGAGCAAGAAGCTTGCCACATTTAAGGGAGATGGTAGCAAATTATTGAAAGCAATGCAATTCCTTTTCATCCAAAATTTTGCAATGCTAATCAGAATGGCTTCTATAGTAATGCAACAGCATGAATAAGAAATTGCAGTTATTTCCAATACTAAGGAATTCCACCAAACTAGTTGGTACTCTTTAAAAGAAAAACATATTTCTTGATGATATACCTTTGCAGTAAGGATAGGCTACTGAAAGAAAAAGAAAAAGGACCTCTGCATATGGATGAAAAGGAAATGGGCCCCCCTCATATTAAATAGGTAATGTCCATAGGACAGAACATCAGTTTTACTGTTTAGAAGAAAGCATTCCTTTGACATGTGCACTTTGCAAATTCTTACCTTTGGAAGCACTCAAGTATTTTTACTGCATTGCTATTTTATGGGGTTTTTGCTTTTGTTTTTTCAAAGTAATAAGGTACTGGAAATACCTCAAAGAGCCCTATTATGAAAAATTTTGCCAAGCATTTATCGTACACCAAAGACAGCAAGAAGTTTATTTCTATCATAATTTCTTTAAATTCATCTTTCAAAGACTCTGAAAACATGTAGTAATAATGGTTAGAGGGAACTAAAGATGATGAGTTTTATTTCTGTTAACAATACCATAAGTAATAGAAGTGAGAAAGTCTGAAACTCAGAGCTTTGAATCTCTTGATCCAGGGGAGGAATCTAAACTTCCTAATTGCTTTCCTTTTAAAGCGAATGAGGAACAAAATTACAAGCCGCCTCGTTGCTCTGGTCCACAGGTAATGTTAATCCTGAAATCCTAGAGGTCCACTGCTTGCCACCCTAATGCCCACAGCAATCATTACTGAAACACAAGGGATTTCCTACCGATATTAGGGAAGAACGGCTCTGACCGCTGGCGAATCATGGCTTGCATCTGTCTCTGCTGTTGCTGTTCTTGTCTCTCTTGATCCAGAAGATCCTGCAGAAGTAGAGGCTGTTCCTCCAGAAGCAGGGGCCTCTCTCTATTCTGCTGGGCTAATGTCTGAGGGATCATTAGTTGCTGAGGTCCAGACATGCCACTGGTACCAGACTGGCTTGTTAGAGGCACAGTCTGATTTGTAGGCTTTCCTGTCCCAAAACCATGATTTACTGTTGACTGCCCCTGAATGAATCCTGGATTTACTTGCACACCCTGAGGAAAAGTATGATTTACTCTAGAGACTACTGTCACATTAGAATTTATGGGATTATCCAAAACGTGACCAGGTGGTGTCATTAAAGGAGGTGGCAAATTTGACACATGGTTGGATGGTGAGGCTGGCAAAGTTGGTGGTGGAGACCCCAATGGCCTAATGTCTGAATTATCAGGTTTTTCATTAGCAAGTAAACTTGAGAGAACTGGAGTTGTTCCAGTTATGCCACAAGAGTTTATTACATCCTCAGCAGGCAGCTGAGTGGAGCCAAGAACACCACTTGTGCTGGAGACAGCAGTTTCTCGATTAGTTCTTTTCTCAAGTAGATCTGTATCACAGGACTGCAAAGGAGCCTTTTCTCCATCATTTATATCTGTGTGAGCAGAAGCCTGTGAGCAGGGAGTGTCAACATTATCTTTACTCTCTTCACTTTTCTCACTTTCACATTTAGTTTCCCCTTTAGAATTTGGAGACAGTACTTCTGTTTTTATCTCACTAGTACCCACAGATTTTTTCCATGGAGAATGTTTATCAGGAGGAACCATAGTTTTTTCCTCTTGCTCCTTTTTTTTTGGTTCAATAGATACACACTGATTATCTATCTTATCATCAATTGGAACATTAAGGTCTAGTTCCTCATTAAACATGCTTTTCTTATCTCCTAGGTCAAGTTCTGGATCTGTATATGCAATGATATCAAATTCTCCTGATCTTAAGAGGTCATCCAGGTTGGGATCATTGGTTTCCAAATTACCCAAAGTATCCAATTCATCTCCCTTGCCATCCTCCGTATCTAGATTTAAATTTTCAAGATCTTCATCATCCAAGTCTTTGACTTCAACCCCCTCAAGATCTTTAACATCTAGTTCCTTTACAGATGGGTCATCAGAATCAAGTTTTTCTTCGAGACCCTCAGAAGATTGGGTGGTCATCTGTAAATTATCAGATGTTGTTTCAGCTGATGTAGATGTTGACAAAGAGGCCTCGGAAAATTCACCACCTACGGGATGATTTAGAGACCTCATGACCATAGAAGATGAATGGGCAGGATGACCTTGGTCTTGCTGAGATGGTGGCACTTGTTCCAAATTTGGATGCAAAGGCAGCTGAGTTGGTAGACCTTGAGAAGGTCGTCTCAAGGGCTCTGTGTGTCTAGGGCCTGGAAAGTCTGGCCGGGGAATGAAGTTTCCATGCCTTGGATGAGAAGGTGCCTCTATAACACTGCTGGGAGAAGCACTGAAGGGCAGCCGTGGCCTTCCATCAGGGGCCCTATGTCTCAATTCAATAAATGCTTGGCCCAGTATGTTATGCTGCTGAACTGGCAGGCTCTGTGGTGGAAAATGCTGAGGAAGGCCAACTGGATTATTCATTTGTGAGTTATTTAAAGGCCTCGGCATATCTACAGATATCGATCTTCTTAGCTGTGGAGGAACTCCAGATCCTTGTATTTGTTGAGGAGGTACAAGGAAGCGTTCCTGACTTGACAGGGTACCATGACTAGCTCCTGGAAATCCAAATCTAGGGGGAAAAAAAAAGAGAAAGAAAAAGAAAAAAAGGCAAATGTTAATAGTACGAATCATGTTGAATTTGAGTTAGGTTGAAAAAGAATTTTTTTTTTTTGAAAAAGAAAGAATTTTAGGTTGAACTCATATACAAAATTAATGTTGCCAAATACAATGACTTAGCAAAACAAAATTATCACCATTAGAAAGCACTCATTAAGTACCTACATGCAAGTAATTTTTGCTAAGTACCCTGTAACATTCCCCATATCTGAGCTCTGAAGGCATATGGTCTAAGACAATATAAACAAAGACAAAGGAATTGCCAACAGGCAAGTAAAATCAAATGTTTAGAAATAAGCATAATGCTACTGGAGTTGAGTAAGAGTTCCCTTTTCTTTCTTTAGGGAGGCTATAAGGAGGAGGCTGATACAGAGGGATGCTTGAAGAAGGCAGCTGGTCTAATGAATTATACTACAGATATTTAGAGGCTTCTGTCCTTGAGAAGACATAGATGCAGGTATGATGACTGGGTAGACTAATCTATTTGCTTAAAAGAGATGAGGACAGGAGGCAGTAAGAGAAAGAATGATAGGCATCATCTGTAAAAACTAAGTAGATGAATAAATTATAGGACTATTTTTATTATTTACACTGTACCTCAATTCTAGAGAGAATTAAAGGCAATTTATAGATAAATATAAAACAGAGCAACAGGTGTATGTTATAATTGAAGAAAAAAGGAAAATCAGGGTAAGACTATAACACGGAAGTAGGTATTAGACTACAAAAACATACATGACAGAATCAAAAGCATATCCTAAAGAACTCTCTTTATTATAATGTTTGGCTTTGATCTTTCTACCAGCCACTTCCAACAAACAAATACCACTAACTTTACAATCCTCTCTCATCAAGAAAAGTTCCTAGAAGAAAACACCCCAACAATCTGGAAATCTCCATGGTTATTTACAGTGTAAATTAAAATGGAAAATTTGCGGAGAAGACAGTTCTCACTCATCACATCACAGAAAGCTTTTAGGGTGTGGCGGTTACATGCTAGCGATCTGACTGGCTGATAACCTACATCCCCATGGCTTTAACGTACACCTAATACAGTCAATATGTAGTAAGAGAGGGGAGGTTTTAGAGTCTGTAGAATTCTCAGAGGTTAAAAAAAAGAAAAATCCATGACCTCTCATTAGCGGAAAATAACATTGATTAGATCTCAAGGGAATCAAAAACTAAAAAGCACTAACAACATGTTAAGAGTTAACTTCATTTCTTGATTCCCTTCTAATAGTTTAAATCTGCTGTGAAATTAAAAGCATTACCTAAATCCATGAGGTCTCATCCCCATACCAGTAACATCAGGAGGATAGGGTCCACGTGGATCTTTTGGGAAAACTGCATATCTAGGTCCTAGAGGAGGGCCAACAGGTGATCGGATGTTCCCAGGATAGGGGGGTGGAGGCCTAGTAAAAGCCTGGCTTATACTCTCAGGCTGCCAGTGCTGCAGGGGTGCGGGATGAGGTACTGCTGCTGGATCCTGGGACCCTTTCTCCTGTCGACCTGCCATCTTCTTCTGCTGCTGCTGCTGGAGAATGATTTCACGTAACTTCTGCCGCTGGAATGAAAGAAATGAAAATCACTGGGATTTCTGACAACAAACTAATAGCTTTCTAAGCCCTAATACCTCAAATGTGTGATGCTTAAAATATCACATTTTAAAAAGTTTGATTAAACACCAGTTATACTTAAAATTCAAGATGTTATAAAAACTAACAATTTGGGTCCTTTTCCTTGCCATACAAATATCATGAAATGCAAAGCTTTCCTATTTAAGAATTCCCATACCAAAAAAAAAAAATCCCATATAAATTCATGAATATCAAAACTAAGATACAGAATAAATCAAATTCAATTGTACTAATTTTACCAATTTCACTTTTCTTTGCAGTACAACAAATTCAAGAGTAGGATAAACCTTAACATCTGTGTAGAAATTACTCAGTTTGATGAACAGCTTTCTCAAATAATACATTTAAAACATCTGTGAAGGTACGCTGTGTTGTTGTTGTTGTTGTTTTTTACCTGTCTCAGTTTCTCTGTATCTGCTTGTGACATATTTACGGTATTCTGCGTATCAGTGACTCCTGAGGTTGGTATGGGACCAGGAAGATGGGAGACACTGGAAAACTGTTGGCTTTGAGAACTCATTGGAGAGTTAGAAGGTGCACTGAAACTCCCCTCTGATCCAGGTCTTGACTGATCAACAATATCATGAGAAACTTGACTTGTTCCAAAAGAGTCAGACTGAGATCTTGGAGTCATTGGAGGCTGGTCATAGGGATCACGAGTAGCAGATGGGGAGACTCGGGTAAACGTGTCTGAAAGACTAGGTCCTGGTGGCCTTGGTGTTTGGGAACACGCATCAGGTGGCCTTATCAATGGGCCAGAGAGAGCTGCTCCGCGAGTTTGTGCTGCTTGCAGGAAAGGATCCTGATTTGGCATTAGGACTGGTCTTGTCATTGAGGACCTAGGAAAACCCTCCGAAATCCTTGGCCTTGGTGTTGCTGGTGGCTGAGAGTAAGGAACAGATATCCCAGGTCTTGGTGTTCCAGGAGGATGACCATATGGATCCGAATGCCTCTGATTAGTGACAGATGTAACAAACAAGTCTGCCTGTGCAGATGGCCTTGGGGTTGGTGGCTGCTGACTATAAGGATCAATGGTGGTGGGCCGGGGAGTTCCAGGAGGTTGAGAGTAAGGATCTGGATTGGAGCGAGATGTTCCTGAGGGTTGGGAATAAGAATCTACAACAGGTCGCGGAGTTCCTGGGGGTTGGGAATATGGGTCCTGAGATGTTGGCCTTGATATGGTTCCAGGCTGGGAAAAAGCCCTTGAAGGATGGGCAAAAGATTCATTCATTGCCGGATGTGGGGTCAGAGGAGGCTGGCTATATGGGTCACTTGACTGGTTATGAGAAAAGTTATCTACAGGTCTTGGTGTCAAAGCAGGCCTCTCATATGGATCAACAGACAATCGCCTTGGTGGTTGTGACACTGATCCATAGGGATCCTGGGAAGACGGAGGGGGTTGCATTGGAGTCTTAAAAGGTCCAGGACCACTCTCAAGAGGGGCAGGTGTCAACAAGGGTCGTGCATATGGGTCAGGTATCCGTTGTCTTTGAAATACATCTGCCCTAGGAGATGGTTTAGTAAAGTGATCATTGGTTCCAGCTGTTAGAGGACCCTTTGCAGTCTGTTCAGAAACTATAGGAGACCTGGGGAGGCCCAAGGGTTTGGGAAACTGATCTGTCATCATAGGTCTAGGTGTGTCTGGAGGCTTTGCATAGGGGTCAGTATTTGTTGTGGAGGAAGAACACAGATCTCTGACTGGGGATGGCCTGTTTGCTGTAGTGTCAGTCATCTGAGCAGGCCTAGACACTGAAGGCAGAGGGGTGCAGCTGTCTGCTGGTGCAGCAGAATTTCTTCTGGAAAAACTATGGCCCCCAGGAGGTGGTCTTGGGGTACCAACCATTTTCGCATAAGGATCCATGGGAGATGGCGGTCGGGAATGAGAAGATCCCGGTGAAAACACCTGTGGGGAGGCTGGCTGACAAGCCTGAGACTGTGGCAGCCCCTCCTGAATGGACACGCGGGACGGGGTTGCCGCAGGAGGAGGAGCCTGTGGTTTCACAAACACATCATCTGATGATGCAGAAGTTGGGGTGCTGGGTAGCTGCTTTGTAAACAGGTCTTTATGGAATGACTGTGCAGGAGACACATTTCCATTGCCGGGCTGGGGGGTCAAGGGGCTCTGCATCCCACTGCTGGGTGTGTCGGAGCCGGACTGGGCCAGGAGGGGCTGGGCTCCAAACTGCTGCTGCTGCTGCTGCTGCTGCTGCTCATTCTTCACCTGTTCCAGTTTCTGAGTGGCTTCAATTTTAGCTTGCTGCTTACTCTTCTGACGCATTTGCTGTGAAACAAGAAAGAAAAAGCAATCACACAGTTAAGAAAAAGAACATGACGGTCAGGAGAGGGAAAAAGCAATGGAAAATTAATTTGTTTGATGTTATCAGTCACTAGTTTGTGCCAATATTAAGATTATAAATTCCTGAAGAGGAGACGTGACCATCCATCACAGCACACCTCATTCATGCCTGGGGCAATATACTGTCTCTAATATTTCAATGAACTTCCCAAATCAACTTACATATAGTTTACTGAGAAAGGAAGCCTATTTTTTGTTTGTTTTTTAAAGATTTTACTTATTTATTCATGAGAGACAGAGAGACACAGGCAGAGGGAGAAGCAGGCTCCACACAGGGAGCCCGACATGGGACTTGATCCTGGGTCTCCAGGATCAGGCCCTGGGCCAAAGGCAGCACTAAACTGCTGAGCCACCTGGGCTGCCCAGGAAGTCTATTTTTAATCTCATTTTTATATTCTCCTAAGAATTATCTTCCAAAATAATGACATAAACTGTTCTCAATAAGTAAAAATGCAATTTAAAAGTAAATTATTTAAAAAAACAAAAGCCAAAAAACAACCACATACCTGTCTAAATTTCCATTCCTGTTCATGTTCTGATTCTCTTTGCTTTAATGGATCTTTAAAAAGGTCCGAATCAATGCGGGAACCAGGATCGATGCTATCTTGCTGTTGTTGCCTCTTCAGGGGATCATTTGACATCTGTACTTTATTAATGCGTAAAGCAGCTCTGTTATCCCTGGCTTTTTGCTTTGAAAAAAGGAGAAGAAAATTATCTTCCAGCAGATGTTAACACGTTTCAAGAAACAAAAATGAAGTAAAACTATGAAAAATTTGATAAGAAAAAGTTGGGTTAAATAGATGAAGAGCTGAAACAGTATCCTTTAGAACTTCCAGACTCTCAAGTGAAAGCATCTGGACACTACCCCATTTCCTGTTTTTGATGCATGTCACCTCAAGTGGAGGACGGGTTTCCAACTCTCTGTCTGAACCAGACTAGAGAACCCAGAGGTAATCTATTTTCAACCCTAATCTTTACAGACACTTTAAAAATGAAAAAATTAACCTCTCCCCTAAATCAGAGAAAAGGAAAATATCAAATCTAAAATCTGGAATTTGAAGCTGAGCATTAAAGAAAACTGAGAAACACTAAAAATATCTTGTCGTTACCTTACTACTGTCAAGCTGAAACAAAACAAGGCATTAAACACATCAAAAAAATTATTTTGCTTTACCCAAGCAATCATTATCTCTGACAATCTGTGCACTGAAGGCCACGTTGGAAAATAACCACATATATCTTTCAAAACAATAATGTCCATTTAATATGCTTTAAAATGGGAACAGGGATTTGGATCCAGCTGACAGTCTTAATTTGGCTCTTTGGGAGAAAATAATTTACCATCTAAACTGTGTGACTTATACAAAATATCCTGACAATTCGTCACAAAGTTCATGTTTCCAAAGCTCCTTAAAGGTGTCCAGATAGGTCTCTCTCAAGATTTGTAAGATTCCTCATTAATCTTAACACAGAAAGAGCTTGTTGTGGAAGAAACTGAGGCACACTAATGCAGCCTCAAAACTTAGCACTCTTTCACAGAGATGACAGATTTCTGAAGTGAAATGAATTAAACATCCTCCTAAAATAACTGATTTCAATCTTCAATATCCCAGCTCTATTAACTAGCTTATAAATACACCATTTTACCTTAAGACATGATGAATTAGGAAATCACTATTAAAAACAAAGCTGTTTATTAGTTGTGCAAGTATTAATGTTTTCTTCAATGGACAATCTTTTTATTAACCTAAGACAATAAAATGAAGGTTCAGGTATCAAGTTTAACAATATGATAGAAGAGGTTTGGTAAATACCACGTAAGGCGCTCTTTCCTGTGAGCTTGCTTTTCTCCACAGCTTGGCGATCTGCTTCACTCTAGTAGTCCAGTCTGCAATAGAAAAGCATGGCGCACACCGTTTACGGAGCTGAGGTCAGGATGCATTGCCACGTGGCGCTGGCAGCTCAACTTAGTCTGGCTGTGTTTTCATAAAATGAATAGCCCTAAGTTAGCCCTAAGTTATTTGTATAGCATGAAGTTCCAGGCACACAGTAAGCCAAATACTTGCTGAATGAAGTGTTGCCTCATTAACAATCTCACTTGTAGAGTGGGGAAACTTAAATAAAAGGGGCTAAGTAGCCAATAAAAAGTGAACCCAAACTTCACTTCCCTCAACCATGTGAGATGTTATCAGAATCAAAGCTAAAAGTTCTATAAAACATCTCTATTCAAGAGAAGTCTATTAATCTGACCAAAAGGAAGTAATCATAACTATAAAGAAGCATCTCACCAGCATTTGTGCACAACAAAGATATGGAAAACTAACAATTTCAAGCCATTTTTTGAAATGCAGTGTCAGGACAGCAAACAAAATGAAATATGGGTAAAATCAACAATGATAAATGTAGAAATGACTTAGGTCATTATAAAAACAACAATCAATGAAAATGGAAATCAGGTGACATACCAACAGCCTTAACATGGAATTTCATGAGGTTCTAGATCATATAATAAAATTAAAGAAAATTACTTAAAAAAAAATCATAGCTCTACTCTAAATTTACATTGACACAGAGACTTAATAGAACCAGATATGCTCATCTGTGAACAACAAATGAAAGTGTGATAAAACAGTTATTTGAAGAGTATGTATATTCCTCTAACAGACAACCCTGTACCTAACCATTGATTCTTACTGTTGGATAAGGTAGCATTTATTTCTATACATAATGAATAGACTTCCATAAAAAGGCACCTGAAAAGACAGGTGTCATCTGTAAGAATTTCCATTTTGGGGTAACCCCCTAGTAATTTAAGAGCTACATGCTGACAGCAGTGAAACTACTCTAAGACTGAGTATGAATGACGTCTCCCATCCTGGTCTGTCTTGCAAATGAATTCGCTATAATTAACCAATGTCCACTTGCAAATATTCTATAAATGACCTTCCATTAATCCAAATAGTTCATCCTCTGCTTAATCAGAATTTTCAAAAATGGGGACGTCTGGGTGGCTCAGTGGTTGAGTGTCTGCACTCGGCTCAGGGCGTGATCCCGGGGTCCTGGGATCAAGTCTCACACATCGGGCTCCCCTTCAGGAGCCTGCTTCTCCCTCTGCCTATGTCTCTGCCTCACTGTGTCTCTCATGAATAAATAAAATATTTTTTTTTTTAAACGGAATTTTCAAAAATGGTACCATTATACCAGCTGACTTTTTCAAATAGGCTAGACAGTTGAGGAGAAGGGGAAACGTTACTGAGTTAGCTTACTCGGAAACAATGCCTAGAATGAAGTCAGATTTAGCCTAACAATACTTTGGACTAAGTGTTTAGTTTCTGTCCTAGAAATCTTTTTTCTTTTCTTTTCTTTTCTTTTTTTTTGTAGAGTTCCACATGTAGGAAGACTGCTAAGAGTTGGAAAATAGATTATTTCATTAACCAAAATGAATTTTTAGGAAATATGCAAATGGATACAGGGTCTAAGACTAAGAAAATACAAGATGTTTCCAGTATTCTACAGAATCCAAAGTGACCGTTGATACATGGACTTTCTACTGCAGTTAACAAAAACAAATAACAAACAGGCATTATACATGCAGGGAAGTTGGTAACACAGCAACACTATATCTGTGAATTACCAGGGAATTCTTCCTTGAGGTTGGGGAAGTTAATGTTTGTGTAGAGAACCGGTGCTACCGTTGCCATTTCACCCAGAGCCTCTTCCTTCTCCCACTTCAGTGCACTTCTCTGGGCATTTGACATTGTATCATTCTCTCCTTCCACAGCGGGAGCTGAGGATGTCCAAGCACTATTAGCATCACTAGCCATTGGATTAAATGCTGGATTTTTATCCCTGGGAAATAATAAACAACTTTACATCATAAGCATAAAATTACTTTCTGAATACTATGGTTGAGTACAATTTCATTAAGACCTCTTCTTATTACAAAACAGCTAAAATTTAGGTAATTTTTAGCAAAGATCCCAATATATGTAATATACAGTTATATAGTGCACAGCAACTTGAAACAGATGAATTAATATTTATATAAGAAAAATCAGCGTAACTTAAGTTTCCATGGAAAACGAAAGCTTTTAATACCTGGCATCAGTGTAAGGAGATTGTGCTATGGCAGAGAAAGTCCCCAATCCACTTCCAGGAGGCAAAGAATTATGTGGGAGATGAGGATTGGGTCCGATAAGGCCATTCATGAGTGGCATCCGGGAAAAAACATCTTTAAAGAAGAATACAATTCAGTTTGCATATTATTCATAAATAATAAAAAAACAGCTTGTTTATAATATTTTTAAAAAATTTCTAGCACTATTTGAAAGTAAGATTTTTATTTCAGTATTAAACTAAAATAATGTATGAAGTGTAACTTCTGGTTATAATATTTTGCAATATGATCTCTGTACTTCTCTCTACTTCATCATAGTATATTGCAGATAGCACACATTTTACAGTTTGAGAGCCCTGAACTTGAAGCTTCATTTTTGCTACTTGTTAGGAGAGTCAAACTATTTCTATACATAATGAACAAACTATTTCTATTCATAATACACGAAGATACTCCATAATGTTATTGATACAATGTATGTGGAACTCTCAGCACAGTGCCTGCCATGCAATGAGCTACCGAGTACATTAGCTCCACCAAAAGAAGGATTCTCACAGCAAATGCTGGTACATTTTATCAAATATTCTTTCTCTTCTTCATTCAAAATTTACAAACAGATGGTTCTTTATATTTTACTCTTGTTGCTGTTAATACAAAAAAACCATCCATGATTCTTTTGTGTTCTAAAATTGTGGTATGTGTTCTAAAATTGTTAGGAACAAGCAATATTTCATCTATCATTATCAAATAGACGGTTATTGTTAAAACTACATACATTTTGTTTTGGGCTTCATTTTCATTACTGTGCTTGCCATTTCAGCCCCCAAACACATTTTAACTCTCATTCCAGCTTATTCACAAGCTTTCAAATACCTGATCGTCTTCTTCCTAAACAGCCATGTGGCAAACTATAATAAGACCAACCTTGGTTTTCCCCTAACTCTCCTCAAGCACATAAGTCCAACCTTGGTTATTATGATCCCCTACTGATCTGAACTACTAAGGAATAGCCAACTCCCCTTATCTGCACAATTTTCTGTATCTTCAAAAACCTCCTCCAACTTAGAGACATAACGTGATGTAATAAATACATGGCATCTGTTGCAACACCCAGAACAACAACAATTACACAAATGGAAATACAGTTATCAGGATGGCTGATACAGGCCATATTGGTATAATGACAGAGATCTCCTAACAATGACTTTGCCATGCCATTAGGAAAAAGATAATAACTGAGAGCAGTAGCAGTGTCTCCCCTATATGTTTTACACTGCATGATGTCCTATTACCTAAGCCAGATCCTTTGACTGGAAAAGTTCTGAGTATACAGAGCTTCAGCTCCTGTGTGAGGATATTGAGCCTGAGGGTTTGCAGGATTTTAACTCAAGGACTTCCTAAGAGCTATCTGATTTCAAATTAGGGCTTATTCTACTACATAGAAGAGCTGGGCCCACTGGATCAGAACGAACCGTGACAAGTGTCTCAGGACATCTATGTTCACTTCAAGGATGAGATTAAGTAGCAACATTTCTGCTTTTATTCCAAGTAGAATGTTACCTCGATTTTCAATTTCAATGAAAAGTAGAGCCCATTAAGGAATATGAGATTTGACTGAAAAATGTCAAATATATTTCATGTAATTAAGATAAACAAAAGCTGTCATTACCAATAGGTAATGACAATGTGATCCATATCAGCACTATCTTAACCAAACACGACCATATCAAAACCTTTCATAATAATAGCTTATTAAGCACTTCACTTTATGCCAACCACTGTTCTGGAAGCTTTATGTATATTAATACTTTGATCCTTGCAACAATCTGGGAAATGGCTTATTATATGTAGCTCCTTTGAATCAAAGACTCAGAGGAGGGCAGCCCTGGTGGCTCAGCGGTTTAGCGCTGCCTTCAGTCCAGGGCGTGATCCTGGAGACCCGGGATCGAGTCCCACGTCAGGCTCCCTGGCTTCTCCCTCTCTCTGCCTGTGTCTCTGCCTCTCTCTGTGTCTCTCATGAATAAATAAAAAATCTTTAAGAAAAAAAAAATATTCAGGGATTAAATAATTTGTGGAAGGGCACAGAAGTAAATGTAAAGCACTTTTCTCTTATTACTATTTTAATTAAGAAGGGGTGTCTCTTTCTCGTCTACCCTTCCACCTCAACCTGATGATACCAGTTTATAAAAGTCATCTTTTTCAAGGCATGATCATGGTAGTAACAGAAAAGTTACTCCACTTAAACCTTCTGCTAAAGTGACTTTAAGTTACTGTATCTCAATCTTCTTAGAATGTCCCATCCCCACTTCTGACACTCTGTATTACTGTGCTGATGTTCCATTCTGGCATCCATCCTTGACCACTCCTACTGAAGTCACTCTATTAAAGACTACCAATAATCTTACTGCCCAGTAAAACATCTTTCACACATGCGTCCTACATGTCCTACCTGACCTTGTAACCTATCTCTAACAATCCTCATCTCTAAGATCCTATGCGTCTTACTCAGTCTCCATCACTTTTTTTTTCATTTTCACCAAACCCTTAAAAAGGAAAAAAGAACATATAATTGGATACCTAATATAAACCGAATGTGTGAAGCACGTAACTCATCACATTTATTAAAGAGTTCTTCAAGATTCTGTACTCTACATTACTGTGCTCTCTTAAGAAATCTCACCCTTCCCATAACTCCAACTAGTGTCACTCCACATGCAATTCCTAAAGTTTCACCTATATATATTCCTAAAGTCTCACAGGCAGACTTATAGCTCTAAGTCAGAACAATGTGCATGTCCCATTTTTTTTTTTAAAGATTTTATTTATTCATGAGAAAGAGGCAGACAGACACAGGCAGAGGGAGAAGCAGGCTCCGTGCAGGGAGCTCGATATGGGACTCCATTCCAGGAGTCCAGGATCAGGCCGTGGGCTGAAGGTGGCGCTAAACTACTGAGCCACGCAGGTTGCCCGCAGGTCCCATTTCTAACTAACAATGGTCTAAAACTAAATGTCATACCTCCACTACCCTCTAACATACACACAGACTTCTGTTCTGTGTTTCTGGTTTTTAGCGTGATTACCTGTAGGCAAGCCTGACTCTAATTCAGTTTGTTTCCCACTTTTCCTTGTACCTTACATGCATTCAGTAGCAGAGTTCTACCTCTTTTGGCATTGCTGTCTCTCATAGCCATTGCTTCTTCCACCTAGTATTGCAGATCTATTTACAGGGAACCCAATTTCACTTAGTCCCAACCACAGGACCATCATTAGTACAACCCCTGTTGTCTCAAATTCATTTCTAACACTGACAGCAGAGCTACCTTGCCAAAATTTGTAACCCATCAGGTTATTTCACTTGTGTGAGATCTTGGATGGCTCTAAGCAACCTGCAGAAGAAAAGGCCAACAGCCACTGCCTATTTTCACAACCATCTACATAGAAACTAGACCCAACAGGCATTTTCTACTTTTGCTCCCGAAACCTACCCACTTAGTTTCCTCCTTTGCTCTGGAAAATGTTTTAAGTTGCCATAACTGAAGATCTATGTGTCACTGCATGTGTGACATCATGCTTTGTCCTTAAGTGAGAATTATTAGGACCTGAAATCTTAATGACTTTTAAGGATCTACTTGAATCATGGTGTACTATGATACATAACTAGCTGTATGCCTGGAAGTCTACAATCCTAGGATCACAACCTCCTCTGGGTAGGCAGTCTCACTCATCTTTGTATTACACCTAACAAAAGGATCCCCTTAAAAAAAAAAAATCCCCTTAAAACCTTTCAAAAATGAGTCTATACTGTGAAAGGATTTAAATAATGACAGTAAGCTCATTTATTAAAAAATACATCTTGGGGTGCCTGGTGGGTGCAGTCAGTTGAGCCTCTGACTATAGATTTTAACTAGGGTCCTGATCTCAGGGTCAAGAGATGGAGCCCTGCATCAGGCTCTGCACTGGCTGTGGAATCTGCCTTTCTTTCTCTCCCCTCCCCATCTTATTCACTCTCTAAAATAAATAAATAAATCTTTTAAAAAAATGCATCTTAAAAGCAAACAAACAAACAAAAATGCATCTTTGGGTGCCTGAGTGGCTCAGTTGGTTAAGCATCCAGTTCTTGACTTAAGCTCAGATCATGATCTCAGGGTTGTGAGACTGAGCCCCACGTTCTACACTGGGTGTGGAGGCTGTTTAAGATTCTCTGTCTGCTCCTCCCTCATGTGCTCTCTCTCAAAAACAATCCATCTTAAACTGATATGATTTCTAAAATACGTATTTTCTATTTCAGAAAACATGGAGATGGGTTTTTTTTAAATATATTAAGAGGAAAAATACTGAAGTGTTGCATTCTTAATCATTAAGAAAGCATATGAGAACAATTAAGATAAGAAGCACTTATGATGAGTCTATTTCATCCAAATGTAAATCACATGTTTAGTCTAACAAAAATTAAGGTAAATTTATGTTTAGAGGCTAAACTGGCAGTAACTATTTTAATTATGGATATTATGACATTTCATCTATACACAAAATTAGTAGTAAAGATAACATTATTTACACATTTCAGCACTTCTACAAAAACAGTGTAAGGGTTTATAAAAGTATCATTAAATTACTTAATTCAGTATATCATCATGAAGCAGTGACGACAGGATATAGAGATATGACCCTATGCTCAAATCACCAAAGATCTACACCACCCCACAGGACTCCACTCCCCCAGCCCTCCCATGGGAGATTCCCACACCTGCGGTGCTGTCTCCTCACCTATCTCCACACATTTTAAATCTAGGTTATCCAATTTCAGCTCTCCAGAAACATGGAGAATTAAAGCCTTAAAATTATTTTATCTGGCAACTAGTTACCAGCATGTAGGGGAAAACTGATCAAAGTAGACAGATTTCTACAAAATTAGAGATTTGAAGTTCATGGTGGAGAAAGATCAGGGATTTACTCTGGAAGGATGTGCTGAGCACACACTCAGTGGCAGAGGATACAGTGATGGGGATGGATATGAACCTAGCCATCCAGGAGCTTACAATCTAAAGAGGAAACTGTAACTACCCAAACAGACATCTATATTTGTGCCACCCACCACAATGGAAAGACGGGGCTGGGTATACAGGTGGTGATCTACTAATCATTCAGGAAATGACAGTGAAGCTGAGACTGGGCACTTAGGTGGGGGCGGTATTCTCCAAACACGTGTGCAGGAAAGGCTGAGTGAAAGGGAGCCAGACTGGTGAAGGGTAGCGGGCAGGCACTGTTCTCTCCACTGCCAGGGAAGTGAGGCAAAAGAACTCTGGCCACAAAGTGGATCACAGACGACTGGAGAATTTCAGGGAGGTAGGTCAGTGGCTGAGATAAATCAAATTAGGATTGTTCTATTGCCACAAAAGAGGGTTTTCTCCCATCAGTTTGTACACATTGTTTCTAAGGGACAAGGCTGACTTGCTTTAGCAAAGGCACATACACTGCACAAGCGTACTTACGAAACTTTTCTAGAGGTGACATACCCTGACTGTGCATGGGCAGTAGCTGTGGCGTTGGGGGTGGGGGCGGCTGTGTGGCTGTAGGACTGAGCACAGCTGTGAACAAGTCTTCAACATCCTTCCCTCCAAGCTCTGTGGGGCAAAAGTACAGTGACAGTAAGAATAAAACAAAATACTAGGAGAGCCAAAGATTATGGAATGCCATTTTCATAAACTCGAAATATAGAACACAAATACCTGGAATTTTATATAACTTTCCAAGAATTGCTCCTAGGATAAAATAAAGAAACACAAGTATTAACTACCATTTCAATGTATTGACACAAAATAGCATTTGACACAGAAATGATCAGAAGAGAAGTTAAATTATAAAGAAGCATGCAGAAAATCTTTGAAAATCATATTTACTCATGTCTTTTAGAAAGCCTAGATGTAGGGCAAATATTTTACCATCTGTGACCATTTTGTCTAGCTCGGGACTGAGGATTCCATCTAGCTGCTCTTCACTTAATGGTCGTGAACTTGGATTGACACTTGACTGAGGCAAAGACGATGGATCATCGGTGACAGGACCAATATCTATTCCAGCTATAGGAGCAAAGTAAAGAGACTAAAAGTGAATTCTGAATATTTACGTAAAATGTATCACACTATTTACCTGCATTAATATACAACATGATTAAAACAGGGCAATGAAAAGTATGTAATTCTAAATTAATCATGGTTCTTATATCAATTTGAATAGTCAATGAGTAAAAATCAGGGACAATATATTTGTAAACTTAGGTGCCACTTAAAATTATATTTTAATCCAAGTAAATACATTTCCTAAGGAATAGAAGAACATACCTGCTTCTAAACCCCCACAAACAAATAAGCACTACATCATTAATATGATAATCTACAAGATTCAATATACAGTATTCAATATATAATGGAAAATAGTGGTTTCAAATGTATAGCTCAGCTATTTCTGTAGTATGTGACACAAGAGGGACAGACTTCCACATAAATTAATGAAACGCTCTAAAATTCTCAATATTTAGTAAACATTATCCTGTGAATAATTTCAACTACAGATCATATTTTGGAAATATTCTGTAGTAACAAAACAAGATATAGATTACGTTTATAATATAACATGGTTTATTTCATACAAATTGGTTTTTAGGCAAAAATCACATTTAAAAGTGATCTATTATCTACTTTATCATGCTCTCTCAATATTACTATTAAAAAGTAAGAGTCTGCCTTTACACGATCTTATATTAGGAACTAACTATAACATTTGGGTAATATTATAAATTACATATTAAGAAGAATAAAACCATTCATTAAAAAAAAGAAAGAGAGAGAGAACTACTAATAAAGTCATCCAAAGCACAGCACAGTTGTACCATGCTTTAGCTGCACGCACAAAGGGAAAAGCAAGTATGGATTAGTGACAAATTAGCACTCTAACAATATGCATGCACCTACAGGATGTTTCAGCTGAAATCACTATAAAAAAGACTACTTCTAGTCAGCCATCATCCATTGCTCAGTTTCTTACCAAATGGAAAAGGTGAGCTCTCAACCTGGAAAGTGCATAAATCAAGACCTACAAGACCCAAACCAAATAAAATGGATGATTACCACAGGAGCGGGAAGTGAGGGGCAATGCAAACAAAAGAAGAAACAAGACACAGCAAGACTGTCAGGGTGACAAGCCTTGCCTTAAGTTTGATGCAATTAGAAAGACAACAGAAATTAACTTGCTATTTCCTCTCCTAAAGCAGAAAAGCTGAGGTAGATCAAATAAAATGATGAGTTCTTTGACAAAGCCAAAACAAACTTTCTTTCAGTTTCAGAGAAAAGACTAAACTTGTTCCACACACACATATACCTCTCATCGCATCATAAAAACAGACACCAGACAAATATAGACATATATACCTGAATGATCAACTGATTTTGCAAGGTCATCTGAAATTATTCCAAGAATGTCATCATCTGTGTTTAAGACTTCAGAAATATCAGCTAAGGGATCATCAGTCGTACCTAAGCATAGCAAGTATATTTTTAAAGTCTCAATATTGTCCTAGACATTAAGTTCTAAAACACGCCCACTCATTCAACCATTCACTAAACATCCAGACTACAGCAGGTGCTGAGTTAAGTGCTAGAATCCTAAATTAAGATTATTACTTCTCAAATAAGGAATTTTTCAAAGAAAATATATACCGATGTTTTGAAAAACTAAACATTAAAAATTAAGACTATTTTTTGCTTTGTGACTTTATTAATAAAATAAATTTAAAATAGAGATCAATAAGAGAAATAAAGGCAATAAAAGTGAAATAGAATGCTATAAGAAACCAAAAAAAAAAAAATGCATTAAGAAAGTGGCATCTCTAAAAGTGACATCTAGAAAATAAAACACAGAAGATAAATATCAAAGTCAAAGGCATTATTTAGAAATTCCTTGTAAAGTACATAGTAGGTACTATCTAGTTAGATGCCTACTTCCAACTTTGATCTTAATATCAATTATTCACTTATTTATTAAAAAAAAATATTTCGGTACCCACAGAATTATGTCTATGGATTATGTTAACAGGCATTGTTCCAGCCCACTAGGAATTCAGAATAAACAAAACAAAGTGCATGCCTCCTTTGCTTACTGTTTCAGAGGGAGTTAGCAAATAAATGACAGCAGTATAAGCCTATAAAGATAACAGTAAGGTCAAAGGATTAAGAATAAGATGTGGAGATGATAAAGTATTAGATAAAGTGGTCAGGGAAGATCTTTTGAAGGATGTGACCAAGGACAAATGTAAATGAAGTAAGGGAGTAATATGCATAAAGATGGAGAGAACACTCCACGCAAAGGGAAAAGCAGATGGAAAAGGTTTTTTGCCAAGTATGGCAAGTGTGGTTGACTATATTAATGAAGGGAAGGAGTGGTAGGAAATAAAAGGTAACTAAGTGAGATTACGTATGGTTTTATAAGTCATGGTGAAGACTGAGCTTCACTCTGAAATAGCAGAATGGGAACGTGTTAGAAGGTTGATGGCTAGAAGGGGATTTGAGTGATATTTTAAAGGGAAAGCAGTGGCTCCCATGTGTAGAAAAGACTGGGGGAGGTGGGTGTGGGAAGTGTTGGCAGCACGCCCCCCCCCCGGGGGGGTGGGGGGAGGGGCTGGACTGGTCCAGAGGCAGCTGCTGTAGTCTAAGTGAGAAGTGGGGACAGCAGGCACTCGAGAGCAGGAGGGAGAGTGGAGATAAGACATGGTTGACTTTAGGATACATTTTGAAGGCAGAGACAAATTTGTGGATGTATCCCGGTGTGCAGTGTAAGATAATAAAGAATTAAGGAGGACTCCAAAGTTGGTTTCTGGACTTACAATAAGACAATAGGCTAGCTTTAATATATTATATTAGTCATTTAGGTTAAGAACATCTGCACTTTTTAACCCATGTCAACTGTGTTTTTACTTTGAAAGGGGGGGAAGGGACACAAAATACTTCTAAGATCCCAGATCAAAATTCCCTGTAAGACACAGTCTTGTCCCACTAAACACATACTTCTCAAACAGAATTCATACAGAAGTTAATAATTTTTCAAACCAAACACGAAAGTAAATTAAATGCCTAAATATTTGTAAAGTTTGTAGAGAAATAAAATTACTTCAATAGTGTATTCTCTTGACACCTGAAGGAAAAATATTCTGAATTCTTTCAGGAATTGCGTGTATGTGTGAATTAAAGAACAGAACTCTACTACATAAATTACATTTTTTTCAAAAACCATGTTTTAAAAGTTCACCCCTACTTAAAGAAAGGGATTTTTCTATCTTCTTACCAACAAATCATTAGAACTGATGTGATGGACTGTACTGAATGACATACAACAAGCTCCTACTTCTAAGTCTCCATTACAAAGGCCAGGGTCTGGGATGCCTGGGTGGCTCAGTGGTTGAGCATCTGCCTTTGGCTCAGGGCATGATCCTGGAGTCCTGGGATTGAGTCCCACATCGGGCTCCCTGCATGGAGTCTGCTTCTCCCCTCTCTGCCTGTGTCTCTGCCTCTCTCTCTCTCTCTGTGTCTCTCACGAATAAATAAATAAAATCTTAAAAAAAAAAAAAGAAAGAAAGAAAAGAAAGAAAGGCCAGGGTCCTTCAGCGGCAGGCATTGTCCCATTTAGTCTGGGTTTGGGGACGGGTGCTATTCTAGTCCTCCACATTCTAGCTTATCACTGAACCATTCTCAGTATTTTGTGAACTTATCGATGTTTTTTCCTGCCACAATATGCCTTCTGTCCAACTTCAGTTCTCTTCCTCATAAAAACTTAAGTGCAAGTAAGTTCTAGTTAAGTTTTTAAATAGCTAGTCAAAATTTTCCCAGTAAGATATCCTTCACAGTAAGATACTCTTTGAAGGATCCACAAGTCTTTCGCTATATATTAACAATATATTGACATGGACAAGAGCAGGTAAGCACTTAAAACAACAGAATGCAAGTAAAAGTAAAATGATCTGTTCAGATAAACAAAAAAACATGGCCTTTAGATCAGTGCTTTAACTTCCGCATTGCTAACAATAAGAAAGACTGGACATCTCCTATGTGTAAAAGAGGGAGTAAAACTACCAATTATTTCAAGAAGTTAAAATAAAAGCCTATATATCAATCCAGGGTAATGCCAAGTTAATGGAGCTGTAATATATCAAAAGTTATCTCTCAGTAAATGGTCCCTTTAAGACTATTTTTCCAAACTGAGTTTATAAAATTAACAGAGTAAAAAAAATGTCATCAATGGCAAAAAGGAAGCTTGTCAGATAACATTAACTTATAGTGAGATTAAAACCTAGAAGTGGGGAAGAAACTCTGTGATAACAACTCATACATACTGAACTAGTTAAACTCGAGAGCCTTGCCTTGTTGACATTAATATTACTTTATAAATATAAGTTCTCATGCTTTTGCCTGCCTCTAAATCGTCCCCTTACTCACTGTATCTAGGGCAATGGTTCCCAACCAGGGGCAGTTTTGCAGGGGAGTCCAGTATCTGGAGACAGTTATGATCATCACAAAATAAGGACAGATATGCTGCACCACAGGGCCTCTTTCCAACAAAGATCTACCTAGCCCAAACTATCAGTAGTAAGAAACTGATCTAACATAACCTATTTCATTATGTTAACATAGTCAGCCAGTCCTCAGCCACAGTACTTTTTCCCTTTCATTTGAATTTCTTTAGGTTATGTAATTAACAAAAATCTCACTTAAATCGAAGATTATTACACTTATTATTTACCGACTATGGTGAAATTATACCCTCTTACATTATCCTTTGCACATTCTAACACTGAACGTTCTCCTTTGCAACTCTTGATTTTGGTGATAGTTACATAGGTATAATCTTTTTTTGCCAAATCTTATCTACCTGTCCACTTCAAGTAGCTGCATTTACTGAATGTACTGAATGCATATTATACTTTAATGAGGTCAATTTTTAAAATGTATAGGAGACCAAACTAAAGCATATCAAAGGTTTAATTACAAGGAATACAAATGTCATTATGATAAAAAACGCATCTGTAAATTATTCCACATACCGTGAGGTCCAGGTTTTGCTGGAGTTGAGGATGAACTAAGTAGTGGATCTAAGGAAGGATCCAAGAAATTTGTGTTCATGTTTGTTTTATATGAAAGGTGAGCTGTATCTTCCGATAGATTATCTAAACTTAGCTTGTTTTGTCTACTTGTATCTAGAAGATCTTTTCCAAAGAAAGCTTCCTAAAGATAAGCACATATGAAAATGATTGATTTAGTTATAAAATTCTAAAACGTTAACAGGTAATTCTGCCATTTTTGACAAGGCGGCAGAAATAATACAAAAACTTGGTATTCAAGAATACAGAAATTGAATATAGAAATATATGTATAATATAGAAATAACCTGTCATTTGTTTTATACAGATATCCCCTTATTTTAAAAGATTTTTTTTGTAGTTTTACTAGAGACAAATAAAATAATGTAAATAAAGCCACACAATTATGTCAAATGTGTTTCTAGAAACTGCAATAATCCAGTAATTCCAGGCAATTAGGCTATAATTAAATTTAAAAATTGATTAATTTATAATACTCTTGGCACCTTAATTTGTATTATAAGAAAAATTAAAGCTCCATGAATATTAATATTTATAGATTACTTGCAGAGAATAGCACAAGGGTTTGATCTACAGCTTTAATATTTACATACTTCAGGTAGATTTAGTAACCTCATATTGATTCACATAACCACATTAAAGACTTAACATGCTATAAATCTTTTTTATTTTTACATGCTATAAATCTGAAAGTGGGTTTTTATAGTCATTTGAACCATACTATGTGCACAAAATTTACTACTATTAAAGGCTTTGGGCTTTTAATTCACTTACTCATATTAACATTTCTCCATTTCAATATACTTCCTCTACCTGGAGACCTGAGACCCATGTTTCAAGCTGAGTTCCTTACAACTGGAAGATCTCTCCAAAACTTCTCAAGGATCAATTAGGAGGACAAAAGGAAGCCCTTGGGAGCACCCCCCCCCCCCCCCCCCAGCAATCTCACTTCAATCCAACAATCCTGTACAGTAGTCTGGGAAAAAAGGATCCTTTATAGAGGACAATTTTGCAGAAACTGAACATTTAACACACTCTCATCAAAGATACATACACAGAAAAGGTTCGCTGCACCATTTTTTATAATACCAACAGAGAAAGCAGCTTCAATGTCTGTCAAAAGGCATTATGACTAAACAAATTATTGACACCCAAACTATCAAACACATCAATTTTTTAAAAGGATGTAGAGCTATGCTGTCAAAGAAAAGCTCTAAAATACATCAAAAGAAAGCGAGTTGAGTGATATGTCCAGCAAGACATCAGATACATCAAATAAAAACTACTCTCACTATGCAAAAATAATTAAACAAGTTCTGAAAGGATAAATACCAAACTGTTAACAATGCTAACTTCTGCAAAGGGGTAAGAGAAAGAGGTATGTGAAGTCCAGTAGGTTTGAAATGTTCACATTTTTTAAATGAACAAGCTGTTTCACTATAAAAAAGAAATGTGAAAACCAGGAAAGTTAGTGCACTGGGTAGAGGATGGTCTGTTTCTCACAAGAGTGATGCTTTTATCATGAGGAAACATACTGAACAGCAGAGCATTCCAGAACTTCAGGGATCATTTATTTCATGCCTTTGGTATAAATCTGAGACTATGATTAGCAAGAATTTTTTTCTTTAAATGGCTCATGAAGACTTCAGTGCTATTTATCAGAAAGTAATATTCTTATTAACTTGATGGCTTTTTATTAACTTTATAAAAAGGAAAGGCTCCACATGGTTTCTAATTTGATAATGTGACTCCCAGAATGAACTGGAGATTTTAAATGTACTAACAGGGTTCCCTAAGGTCACATAGCAGCACTAGGTCTTAGGAGACCACATAAATATTTCTACGGGGTAGATTAATTACTTATAGTTTATCTCGACACTGTTGAGATTAATAAAAACTGGAAAATGGCTACTGAATTCCTGTGGGTTTTCATCACTATATATTTCCTCAATCAATGGGGGCAATACAACTGCTACCACCAGATGTCCAATAGCACCATTACAAAGGTTTTCTTCATATCCCCCTGCCTGAAGAAAGGTATTACTGATGTACACCAAAGGAAACAATCCAGCTCAACACATTAAGATTATAGCAGTAATTAGGAAATCAGACCCATTACTTTTAAAGGCTCTTTTTCAAAGTATGAAATGGTCAGTTATCGTATGTTCATAAACAGCTAAAGAAGGCTTTAGATCAATAGGAGCAGAAGCATGTTATCTATTAAATATTCTCAAGAAAGGATTATTTAAAGGAAGGGGAAGGGGATGAGAAGAAACAAAAAGGAAGTGATGAAAGATAATCTAAACAAGGGGGGGCCCTATCTCTCAACCAATTAACTATTATATGTTTAAAAAAAAAAAAAAGGTACACAGTTAAGATGAATGGGTATCTGAAGGGAATCCGGGGAAAATAAAACTTAAAAATTTTATTAAGCACAGACTTTTCACTCAAATGAGTATTTGATTCTTATACTTCTAATTGCCAACAAAAGAAAATTGAAGCAGCTGGATATTAGCTGAATGGAAATGTATTTTAAAACCAGTTAAACTATAAAGAGTCAATTGGAAAGTTAAGGTAAAAAAATAATAAATTAAATAATGTAGGCTGTTCCATGGGAAGAATAAACCAGATGAACACTCACTGACAGTCTCTTCCAATTCCACTTCCACACCTGAAGACAGAGGACTACCCCATTCCTATCTGTAACAGGATGCCTTTTCCAGTACATCATCAAATGGCTTAGAACTCTTAAGTGACTTCATACTTACAGATGAGCTAGAAAGAGTTCTATTTTCATGCAACCTACACATATTAAACAAATTCTTCATATTGAAGGATTTTTTTTTTTGAGGTATATTTTAGAAAGCAAAAAACAGTTCTACTTAAAGCTTTGGATTACTGGCTTCTAAAAGCGATAAACAAATACTAAAGCTATAACTTGCAGCTAAAAAGCCATTTTTATTCAGTGAATATAATTATTCTAACCTGTACTGGTAAAGGGAGCTGTCCATGGGACATGGGTTTGGGGAGCACACAGGTGCAACTGCTCATTCATTTAGAAGAATGAGCTTTTCCCAGTTCAAAATGTTCTTGTATGTCTTACATTTAGAAGTGAAAAACTGGGGTAAAAAAGAACGTTATGAAAAGTATTAAAGCACAAAAAAAGTAAATGTTAATTTTTATGGGCTTCTGAAAGGTAAAAATGGTAATTATAATAATGAATTAAAAACAAGTAAAACATTAACAAAAATAACAAAACCATTTTTCAAAACTCAATACATTACTTTTTTTTGGTTAATCAACTACATAATAAAATGTAAAGCAAAAAATTACTTGTAAATAGGCAGGGAAAGTTTCTTCAAGCTTATTTTTCCGTTTTCGGTATCTCTTCTTTATTTTTTCAGTGTTTTCAGTAACAGAAACAGATTCATCAACTAGAGTATCTGGTAAGTGCTCACTCCAGCCTGAAACAACAGTCACATTTATAAATATGTAGTATTTTAAATTTTCAGACAAATCCACCCAAAGTAACTTTATAGCTTATCAACATATACCCAAATCCATATAAACAAACAAGCTTTTTTTTTCTTTCCAGTTTATTGAAATATAATTGACATACAATACTGTGTAAGCTTAAGGCATACAGCATGACTTGACAAGCTTTTTCACAAAAAGATATCAAAGCAAGTTTATTAGTAAGTTTTAAGTATCATAAAAAATTCATTGCAGGTCTATTTAATATGTGCTTACTATTATCTCTTCACAAGTATTTCCTTACTCGCAAAGCAGAAAATTATCTGAATATCGACATCATGTTAAAAATTGCAATAATGAAAATATGCAATGCTCGTGAGTATGGAGGAAATGGCTACTTGTATACTATTAAGGGCTATTTAGCAGGAACAACCTTTTATGTAGAGTTTATCAGGCATATCCAACAAAAGTCTTTTTAAAAAATGTGTATTCTTCAATTAGCAATTTACAAGTTCAGGAATTTATTGCAAATTAGGTTTTTGTAGTACATGTATGTTGTAATAATATATTACTATTTACAAATATGCTATGAATGCTCAATCTTAAAATCAATTAGAAGAATGGAAAGAAAACAAAATTTTGATCTATGAAATTAGCAAAGGATTAAATACACTACTCAAAGCAAATAGGTGAGCAATCAAAGGACAGGCTCAGACTCCCAAGGCAAACAGCACATCCCTTCTGAAAACCAATGTGGGCACTTTGTGGCCAGAGTACGTAAATGGATTGACTCTTCTGAGAACTACAAATGGTGCATAAACTTTTTTTTTAAAGATCTATTTATGAGACACGTGGAGAGAGGTAGAGACATAGGCAGAGCTCCCCTGCGGGGAGCCCAATGTGAGACTCGATCCCAGGACCCACCCCACCCCACATAAACCTTTTTTAGACAATCTTTTTAAATGTATACTAATCTACCAGAAAATAAATAATCCTCAAAGACCAAAAATCAAGGTAAAACAGGAACCAGAGAAAGAAATAAGCCAAGAACTAAGTAAAGTACTCTGAAATTCTGCTAAAATCCAGTGACCCTGAACTCCAGTTTTCAGAGCCTCGTGAGAATGGGGACTTGAAGTCAGTTTAAGGCCTCTCCACGCAAGGCAGAGATATTAACCCAGAAGTGCCTTCTAAAAAGGTGAGACCCTGAGAGATTCCATGCTCAAAGGTGGTTTAACAAGAAACTCACCCCCCCAGGCCCTACCTTCCCTCACCTTTCCGTCCCCCTCCCCCTTCCCACCACCAACAGCAAAGAAAACTGCTTGTCATCCAGTCATGGAATTTGGTGCTGGGTAGAAAGGCAAAAAGTGAAAAATCTTTCTTCAGAGTTCATAAACTCAGTATTGTCCTAATGTGTAAGAAACGTGAATTTATATCACAGTTGAACCAAAGAACTTCAAAGCAAGAATTTAAGCTAAATTCTTTAAGCTAAAGAAATCCCAGGGTAGTAGCACCTCATATTCCTGACAGTAAACAGATGCAGACCTTCTCTGAAAGAAGCTACCTTCAATTCAGTCCTCAAAAAAAGTTCAGAGAACGTTCTAAAGAATATGAGCTTATGATTTACAAAAAAAAAAAAAAAAGTATTATGTGTATGTCTGTATCTCCCACAATAAATACAATGAAACGAGGCACTAGGAGGAGAGGCTGGAGAGACACAAAGTAGAATCACATTGGGCTTTCATATTTTATACTCTGCATCACTTAGACTCATAAAGAAGTAACAGGACTGACACTAGGAGGAATGAGCTTTTGGGAGAAACTAGAAAGTGTTAAAATACTAAAAAGGCAATTCAGAAAAGGAAACAATGCATAATACAATAAACCATCAAGAGATGACTCTGGATGCCACGGATAAAGGGATAAAATACTAACCTAACAGAACTAAAATCAGAGGGCAAAATAGAGAAAGACAGAAAACACAAAATGAGTCTCATTTAACACATCGCATTTCTTAGGGCTGGTTACAAACATATTAAGTCATATTAGAAACTCCTTTAAAACCATCTGGTGCTTCCTTTCAAAAACACAATCCATAATTTTTATTAATTCACAGGTCAAAACCCTACCCCATAATAATGGAAGAACTCTAATCAGAGCACATGTTGGAAACATCTCTTTCCTTCACATCCTACAAAAAGCATTTAAAATACATAAAACATACAGATTGTGACCACACCGACACAATGTGTTCATAGAACCAATTCTCAAACAGTGAGTTAAGGAATGAGTTAGCTTTCTTTAAAGATCTATGTAAGGATGATATAACATTAATTATAAGACATATTTCTAAAACATTATATAATTTTGTAAAAACTGTTGGGAGTACCTGTCACTTTCAACAAAATAGTCTAAAGTCTCCAATTTTATCCCTGAGGTGAGACAGGCAAAGAAAGGCCTTTTGTGAGATGACTGGGAAGCACCTGGTAGAACTAAGTGATCCAGTCCCTACACAGTTTGTATTTAACTTAAGAAAAACAAAGTTGTTTAAAAAAATCTCAGAGGAATATACTCTACTGGGTTTAAACCTTTCCTTATCAAACTTAATTTCTGTATTAGAGGTATGAACTCTACAGACACTCACATCCTTTGATCAATAAGAAGCAACAAGGTTATAACTGCAGCATTATTTAGGATGGCTCTTTTCAATACAAATAGCAAGAAAAGAGGGTTAAATCAAACAAAATCAGTACCATACCATCATCTCTGTTAGGTAATTGCTCAGAAATAGAGCCTGAGGAATCTTTTCTGATGACAGATCTTTTCGTTTTCCCTTGCCCAGTTCGACTTCTTTGCCGTACCATAAATCCACCAATACCTATCCAAAAAAACACATTTGTAACTTGGTAAATAACTGATTTCTCCCTGTATTTTCACAGTAAGTAGGGTGAAACTGTTTGGAGGCATTTCCCAAATTCAATATGGGCTAATTTAAATCAATAATCATTTTTTTAATGCATGATACAGGGGACTGGAAATTAAGAAGCAAATTAAAAGAGGTCAAAGCTACTGACTGTCACCTACCTTATCACTATTGTATTATATTGTATTATTACTGTATTATAGTACAGAAAGAATGACTGCATTGCTTCTTCTCAACAGTGTCAGAATAAATTTTACAGTAAATTATACTTGTTTAACAAATCTTAAGTAACTTCATGTATTATCATTCAAATTGCTTATACATTAGATGTGGGAGAATAGATATACAAGATATAAATGAAACAAGATGATCCAAACAAAATCAGTATGACTTCAGGGGTAACATGTCCTGGACATGAGACACATATAGCTTTGTGGTTAAAAGCACAGAATCTGGTGCCAAAGCCTAATTCTGGTGACTACCTGACTTCGGGCAAGTTACTTAACTTTTAATGCTTCAGTTCCCTCAGTGTTGTAACAGGCATAGCATCTAGTATCTCACCTCCTCATACACATATTGTAAGGGTTAAATGACATAGAATAGTGCCTGATATATAGTCAACACTAACAGTTTTTGTCAGAGGATACAGCTAACATACTTTGTGACCTAATGAGTCCCTCAGTCACAAGGATGACCTCCACTAAGGCAAAGAGAGAAAAGCCACAATAAATATAAGCTCCTAGAAGGAGTTTGCAGTGTCTAAAAAAGTTTGTGTAGTTATAAGCCTCATAATGAGGAAGAAATGAAATGATTTTCATAGAGTGACTTGGATGAAACTAATCTAGGTCCTTGTGATAGATGTGGCCTATCTTTAGGAAGGTTACATTAAAGGTCTTGCAGAATACAAACAACAGTGAGAAAGTTTATCCTTGTACATCAAAAGGCACTTAGAACACACTTAGCAATAAAATATAAGCAGTCGTAAGAATAAAGACCGAACTGATTCCATTTAATGTCTCAGTGATTGGTAAATAGATATTAATAAACTGCCTAAAGAAAGCCTACCAGTTCTGCATTGTGACCAGTTCAGTAACTTTTTCTAATAAGGCAAATAAAATTTGACAAGCAACACAGCTTCTCCCTCCACCTCTCAGGCAGGGAGGAAATAAGAGAGCATTTTATCAGTCATATGTTAACTGAACTACAAATTTGAGAAGGCACAATAACCCTGTCATATCACCTTCTAGTTGTACATTTACCGGCTCCTACACACTGAAATAAGTTTTATTTTTTTTTTCAAAGATTTTATTTATTTATTTATTCATGAGAGGGGTGGGGGCAGAGAGACAGGTGGAGGGAGAAGCAGACTCCATGCAGAGAGCCCAACGTGGGACTTGATTCCGGGTCTCTAGGATCACCCTGGGCTGAAGGCGGCACTAAACCGCTGAGCCACCCGGGCTGCCCTGAAATAAGTTTTAAGTACATAAAGAATGTAAGAATGAATGCTGAAAAGTAAAAGAATTACAGAAGTACACATTAAGGAAAAAATAAATGGCTTTAAAGTCCAAGTATAAATAAAAGCCAATGTAGTAAAGCATTTAATAACATGGACAACATTTAGGATAAGGGATTAAAATAATGATATATTGTGAAGTATTCACATACTTGACCTAAGGAATCTCCCACCTAAAAGCATACTGAAGTAATTCAGTCCTTTGATATCTACATTCAAGTTTCAGAGAGTTAAGTATCTACATCTCATCTTGATTATTTAATTATAATTGAAGCCCTCAATACTGTATTTTTTTTTATTAAGTTTTGATTACATTAAAATGTCTAGCTCAGGACTATACCTGGTCTGTACGGTTTCCTTTTTCTCTTTTTCACACCGTCTGTTCCTTCGACTCCCTTAGTTTCATCGTCCACCGCTTCCCGTTCAGGACTGGATTCTGATTTCCCATCACAGTCCAGAAGTTCTCCTTCTGGGAAAAAAGTATATGTACAGATAAAGTTGAAAAATCTATCAAATACATAATTCCTATGTAACAGAAAATGCCAAGCAAAGAGGCCACTGAGCCATTGTAATTATATGTCCCAGCAGGTGGGGAAAGTAGAGAAAAAGATGGGAAAGGCTCCAAAAGGTTGTAGAACTCATGCTGCTTAATGCACTGTTTTCAGGAAATGAAACAGGAGCCTGAGGAAAGAGGAAATACAGAGAACACTCAAGTCATCATAAATTGGCGTACACTTTACAAGTCATTCACATACCTTCAATTACATCTGCAGGCTCAGGACCCCTAAGGTGGTCTCTCTAGCCTGGACCCTCTCCTGAGGTCCAGCAACAGGTGTAACTGAGTAGCACCTAGTTACCAAAACCTCTCCATCCAAAATGGAGGACAGGGAGAAAGTGGCACTTTTCATGATTTACCCTTATTCTTTTTCAGTTTTATACCACGTGAACATAATTTAAGAACTTGAGAGAATTAGTGCTAACATCACAGGCCTTAATAACCTATCCTCCTCGCTGCTTGCTCTCTCCTCCCACTATTTAATGTCATTCCTGGCTCCATTCTATCTACCCCTACCCCTTGCCTGCTAGAGTCTAAATGCAACTGTAGGCCCACATGTCCAGGCATCCGGCTAGAGGGGGAAGCACCATGTTCCCACTCGAGACACACACAGCATTTCTGTTTGCTCTACATTTTGGATTTTATTTTGTACTAATAAGGTTTCCAGATCCCAGATCCTAGTTAAGTGAATCAGAAAAAAGCCTGCTTCTGTGGCACAAAGAATTTGTTTCTAATATGCTAACGTGGCTCTTTATGACTTATTTTCCTGAAGAAACATTTCAAAGAGTCAACAGCAAAAGCAACAACAAAAGGACATTGTTATAATATTTCAAGAGTATCCGAAGTTCATTTGGCCTTTGTAGACTCCTGTGGAATCTAGGACGTATTTACATATAATGTCATGTATAACGTTACTTCTTTCTTTTATGGCGAAGCACTTTCAGATCACCTCAACTTGGAAACTGCCCAGTTGAAGAAACATCCATTGTTTGCCTGGGTGGTGTCGTACAGAACAGTAGTCAAAGGGAAAATCTTCTCAAGCCTTTTTGTTGTTGTTTTGCCATGTTTTTCAAAGGTTCTATAATCTCATTACTTTGGGAATTAATCTGTACTGTAATGAAATGTTTCAAATTTTGTGAAATGCAGCATTCCCCAGATTTACGTATATATGGGATTTTTCAGACATCTACTGTCCTTAGAAACTAGAATTCTTCACTGTACTCTGGTTAATGATAATCTGCTCAATTCCTCCCAGATACACAGACGGTTTCTTCACAAGCCTCAAATCACTGAAACTTTAAAATCAAACTTTCTGTTTAACAGTATTTGAACATCAGTTATACGTAAGAACCAGAGTTTTTCTCCCAACCACACAGACTCAAACACACACCCCTGTGAAAGAAACATGAGGACTAACTGGTCAGACAGCCACTCTCAACCAGAACCACCTCTCATCCAGCTACTGCAACAGTCCCTATCTGACCCATGTGCCACAACTCCTGGGGCAAAGTCTAGTCACATTATAGCTGAGTGTGCCTTTTATAACATGAATAAGATTAGGCTACTATTCTCAGAAACTTCCAATTACCTCCCAATCCATCCACAGGAAACTTAAACTCCTTAAGCATCATCTTATGGTTCTATGTGACCTACTAGGTCACAGCTGGTCTCTCCTCAAACCTCTGATCTCATCACCTACTGTCACCATCGTTCACTGTGGGATACCCTGATATTCATGACATTTCTCAAACACAATGGGCACACAGCTACCCACAGCCTGTGCAATGGCTTTCTTGCCATCTAGGATGTTCTGCCCTCAGACGACCAAGTGGCTCCCTCACTCACTCACCTCTTTCAAGTCTGCACTCAAATACTGCTTTTGGTTCATTTGATGCCTCACTTCACCATACGCACTGCCAATTCCCCTTACTCCAATGCAAGTTTTGCTACGGCATTTGTCACACACATAATCAATCCCTTTACTATGTTATTATTATTAGTAGTAGTAGTAGTAATCTTTTCTCCTAACATTAAAGGATAAGTTACATGAGTGGAGAATTTCATCTGTGTCGTTCACTGACATAATTTCCAACATCCCACACAAGGTAGGCATTCAATAAATACTGGTGAATAACACAATGTGATGGAACAAAAGTATTCACTACTTTATTTTTGAGTCAGCTGAAAAGAATCAACCTAAAAAGAAACAAGCCTGTAGTGATCTTCAGAGATAAGCAAAAATAGAACTAATATTGAATTTTATACTACTAAAGTAGTTTTGTCATCTCAAGGATTCAGCTAAAAAATCCTTGGATATCTGCTGGGATCAAGAAAATATGTACAAACAGCTAAGTTTATGATGAACACCTGTGAACATAAATTTGCACTTGAACGTTAATAATGGTTTTTCCATGTAGGAATGCATGGATCAAGTTCTAATCTAACAGAACCATGGAAGCTGAGCTTACAGCACCTGAGGTTAATGCTGCCACCTAGCAAACTAAAGTGAAGCCCTCTGAACCTTCCCATCCGTTATCTTCAAAGATATGGTGTTCCTGGAAGTTTCTATAATATTAATTAATAAGTCTGTTCTAGAGAATATGTGAAAGGAAGAGAATCCAAAACATCCAAGAAGACAACTCACCTAGAAAGGCCATGGTTTTATCAAGGGTTACCCAAGTTAGTAGAATTTGCCATGAGATAAAACATATGTATTTCAAAGCTATTTTATATGCTTTAATTCTTGTGAACATATTCAATGGAAAATAAATCAGTATTACCTCGACTATCATCCATTTCTCCATCCCTTGAATGTTCTGACTGGATGTCTGGAGGAGTCTGAAGGACAGCCACGCTATTCTGATTTATAATCTTCAACTTCAACTTTGGTTTTGACCGTTTTCTTCGTGGAACTGTGACTGTGAGGCTTTGTAACTGAGTCATCCCTGATTCAGTCAAACACACACCATCCTGGGTGTATGTCTTGGGTGGATCTGAAATTATAATATCCCAAAGATATGTGTATTAAAACTCTCAAGTTAATTTGCAGTGATAAACTGACTGCTGTTCCAAAATGCCTTGTGAAGAGAATGTGACTGTAAAGCAATTATCTGTGGAATGCAGGAATAATTAAGAGTATTCAGTTGAAACTAAGAAATACTGACCGAACTTCTTCAGATTGTAAGCAGAAAGTCCTAAGTTTTATTAAAAATGGCCTACCTGACGTGTTTTTCTCATGTATCAACATAAGGGTTCAGAAAGAAATCACTGAAGCTAAAAGCAATGCTTCAGCTACCTGTCTATGAGTTTTTTCCTGGAGTATCTTTTCAGACTAAAAGGTGAGAATTTATGTAAGAAAAACAAAAATACTAGAGAAGCCCATTTGGAGAGCCAAGTATTAATATAATAAATAGAAATCCTGCAAATTTTTAAATGTACAAAATTGCTATCCATTACAATTTCTGTACTATCCAAATGTTTTTGTATCTGATATCATATAGAATTAGACAAAAGAACAATAGTTTAATAAAATTATCCTATTAGTCACCACTCTAGCTGATCCATTACAGGAAAAAAAAAATAGTAAAAGATTGAATTTATTCTTTAAAACAAACAAAACAAAACCACTATTTGTTAACCAGGCCTCATTTTCTGCTAATTGATTACTAAACACAGTAATGTATTGATGAAACCAAAGCAAGTATGGAGTTAGTGAGTACTTCAACAGTGGTTATTTCACTACCATTTTGCTGAGATTTATAGGAACAGTGTCACACTACAGCTGGATAAGATGAACATCATATATGTCAGTTATAGAAAGGATTTAATTAGGAAACTTAGGCTGAACACTCATAAAGGCAAGTTTTGTGGAACATGTGGCAAGTCAGCTGTATAAATAATTAAGTATTTACATGCTTTCTGTAAAGAATAGTCAGGGAAACCATTTCAGATTTTACCTAGTTCTTTCACTTTTGTGACAATCTGTGCTACAAGTGAAGATTCACAGCAGTCTGAGGAAGGCACTGAAATGGAGGAAAAAAAAACTGTAATTTTTTCAAAAAAAAAAGGAATATTTAAAAGGATTTACATAGAATTAAAATTTCTATTTCTGTACCCATCTTAAATAAATAAATAAATACTTAAACACTAAATAGAGCTAAAGGCTGTCTTGAAAAACAATGAGGAGAAGCAGAAAAGGAAATACACATTATGGAAAGAAAAAGGGCCAACATACTAGATTTCTACATATTGCTAATAACTACAAGATTGTGTGTCACAAAAGCAAAATTACATTTTATTTTTACTTCTTTTTTAAGATTTTATTTATTCATGAGAGACACAGGGGGCGGGGGTGCAGAGACACAGGAAGAGGGAGAAGCAGGCTCCATGTAGGGAGCCTGATGCGGGACCCAATCCCGGGTCTCCAGGACCACACCCCAGGCCGAAGGCAGTGCCAAACCGCTGGGCCACCAGAGCTGTTCACAAAATTACATTTTAGATCTATAATACGTACTTATTTTCTTTACGTAAGCAAATGGTTTTAATGTATTAAGTTGGGATAATAAGAGTTACTTTATAACTAAAATAACTTAGTTTTCATAAAATACTTGTCCAAGTAACAGTTTCACAGAAAAGAAAAAGAGAGGCAAACCCACTCACTGGTTATCAACAGCAAGGCACAAGTGAGTTACAGAAGCACAGACCCACTGTTCACATTGTTTTCTTACCATTTGACGTAGGCATATAGGGTCTGCACATGCTACAATCAAAACCAATGTCTGCTACATTTTCCACTTCCTCTTCTGTATTTAAGTTTTGACAAACTGCATGCATCCATCTAAAAAGACCATATTTTATACATTAAAACAAATAAAACTGTCAGGGGACCTGACAGTTGCCACATCAAAAGTGCTTCAAATGCTCCTCCAACCTTGCCCATGTTGCCCTGTCTCCTAATCACGCCCACTAACCCATAAAAACTCTCAGAGCTGAGAATAAGGAAGGAAAAATGAAATGAGATCAAGTACTAGGTAGGAAGCAGGAGCACATGGAGGATGGAGTAATGTTTTATGATCATATATTCAATCTATCAGAGATAGACTAGCAAGGAAGCTAGCAGGGCAAGGATGCAGGAATTCAGAAGGCTGCAAGTGGTTTCCTGTATATTAGCTCCATGGGATGGGTCTACTGTGGAGTAGATATAGCTCACATATTTGAGGCTAAATGTTAACTGGGGGGAGAAAAGGAGCTTATCTTGCCTTTGAACAAAGAATCGACAGGTAGAGTCCTGAGAATCTTGTATTACTGATACTACTACTACTACTACTACTACTTTTACATGGACAGTGCTATTAACAGAGTACAGTTAACATACCACTAAAACCAAAGAAAACATGCTTGATTTTGAAACTGCTCACATAGGACTGAGAGAGGGTGGGAGCTGGTGCCCAGTATCTAGACATTTAGTATCTACAGCTTTAAGAAAAAGAAGTTTAAAGAAAATAAAATGTGTGAGATCATTTGTAGAATCTAATAAAAGATTCAGAAACCCTCCAAAGAAAAATGCATATATGCAGGAAATAATCCTGCATCTAATTTCAAGGGATTCATAAACCCTTAAAAACCACAAGTTAAAAATCTTAGTCTGGAATTACAGATACAAAACTGGAAACTTCTGTAAGTTTCTAGCTGACAGAAAATCTGGAAAGCAAAAAAGTCTTGTTTCTTAAATTTAAGATGGAAGAAAGTTATTTTCCAATTTCCTTTTGCTATATTTAAAGAGAAAAGCTTGCAGAAGACAAAAACATTTCCAGAGTAGCACAATACCTATCGCACTGTCTACACTGTAGAATGAGGTCGTCTTCTCGATAGTTCCGACAGCAGACGGGGCAGGAAGACAAGCTTGCACAGGGAGCGCACTGTGTGTAATTGTTCTGCCACTCACATCTCAGGCCTGCAGACGTGGCTCCGCAGTGTCGGCACCAAACACACCTGAAACCCGACACCCCCCCACCAACAAGTCTCAGGTTTATTTACGTAGTTATGTACTTACTGTAATTCAAGCAGCTACACGAGGACAGAATGGGGGAAATTATTCAATGCACATCTAACATGTTTCTGAGTCATGGCATGATATCTGTCACAGCAAACATGTATCATGCCGTGAAGTGGGTGCAGCTAATGCTTAAGAACTCCTGCGGGAACACTGTGCACTGGACAGGCTTAAGGAGGGAGAGGTAAGCCCCGGAATACCATTTGCACTTCCAGCCCCCCTTGGGCACGGTCTGCAGAGGAGGGGCGAGGCAGTAGGTGTGATAGCTTATGTCACAGTCATCACAGAGCAGGAGCCGTCCGGGGTCACTCGCCTTCCCACAGGCTTCACACACGGTGCATTCCAGGCACCTCCAACCTTTGCTAAGAACGACTTTGGTGATCTGTAAGAGAAGCAACCCATGCAAGTGATTCAGACAGTGGCCAACACCTCCGTTTACATGATATAAATGAATATGTGGTGCTTATGGACCTAGAAGCAGAGGAAAGGCAAGCAAGTAACATGTACTGGGCATCAACAGGGGCCCACCCCCTGGGCTGGGAACGTCCATGGACCCTCACAAGTCCACCTACCGGATAGAGTAAGAGAGTGGTACACATTTTAATGCCTTTTGTTAGGCCACGTTAACTCTGAGTCCTCTGCACTTTACATCCACCTTATAGATGTGGTGACTAGATTTGAGGAAATCAAGTATATTGCCCCATTACTGTTAATTTGGTTTTGAAAATGTACTGGCCTAGTTTCCATCTGTGATGTTTCATGAGTTCATACTTCTGAAACCTGTGTATACTGCAAAAGGATTTATATATTAAAATCAATATTTAAAAATCTAAAAAAAAAATAATAAAGCATGAATTCCCAAGAAAATATGTCCCAAGGACATTTCATGATCTTGGAGGATTTTAGGCCATGAAGCTGGGACTTGTGAAGTTCATCACTCTTCTACCACAGAGCCTAAGTTAGCAGGGAAGTTTGAGAATCTGTATCCTTCGGATAAACTCAAAGTAGCCATACCACATACGATTATAAATTTGGAACCAAATGAAAGCTCTCAAAACACTAGAATTTATAGACAAGACCACAATGTAATTGTGTTATAATGAGACAGCAAGCAATTAAAATACAGAATAAAAATTGAGATCATGAGGTATTAATAAGAAAGTCTAAAAGGTACCTGAGAGAAAAATAAGAAAGCTAAGTAAAGAACAACCATCAAAATGGCATCAAACTTTCCAACTCTGGATACTAAAATAGAGTAACAGTTTCCAAATGTATAGGAATAAACTTCTCAAGATACAGTTTTTAACCAAGGAAACAAGCAATTAAGTGTGAAAAGTGTAATTCCTTTAGGAATACAAAGACTCAAACTTCAGCTCCCAAACACCTCTTGGAATGGAGGTAAGGACATGAGGAAGGAAATGAGGGTTATACCAAGAACAAGAAAGTCATGTGATGCAGGAAACAATGAACCCAACATAGGACCTCAGCTCAGAGAAGCTGAAGAATGAGCGCTGAGCAAGAGACCTACAAGCTACCAGCACACACAGAGAAAATGGAAGCGTCGGGAAGGGGTAGGACTTTTTCCAGGTAAAAAGTTACTTGCCAGAACCATTTGATACGATCATGCTTCTATAGTAGGTAAAAACAAAACACAACAAAAACTAACTGAAGAATCATGAATCATTACTTTCTTTTATTAAAAATTCCATGAAAGACAAAGCCAAAAAAAAAAAAAAAAAAAAAAGGACAAAGCCAGAGTATACTATTCAGGTTTCCAGTGAATATGTGCTGAGTCATAACCGACACTGTTTATTAACTAAACATACTAGAACTACACTGGAAGGATGCTGGGGAACAGGGGGGGTATGTTTGAAGACCTAAATCAGCATATGTTTATTCCTAGCAGAAAGTCAATGAAATCTAACACAGATACAGCAGGAACACCAGCCTGTTATTTAGAACTATCAAGGTAACTACTAGAAAGACCTGCAAGGATCAGACGTGGCTGCCTAGAAGGACTGAAATGTTGAGGCAGAGTAGGGGCTGGCCAGTCATCCTAAGGCTTTTAAAGCTATTTGACTTGTAAGTATGTAACATTTATTACTCTGATTAACTGATTCTTTTAAATTAGTCACAGATTATCAAATTATCATATATTATTGACCCAAATGGATAGGAGGAGCAGAGTGGCTTAGAGAAGTAACCAGCCAACTTTTTTTTTTTTTTTTTGTATAAAGAGTCAGTTAGTAAATACTCTGAACTTTGTGAGGCATATGGTTTGTGAACTACACAACTGTGCCATTACAGTATAAACCACACAACGACATATGTAAACAAAAGAATACAGTTGTGTTTCAATCAAATTTCACTTATAGAAACAGATTTGGCCTGTGTGATGTGACTGACCTGTCTCTGGCTTGGAGAGGCAGCAAGATGAAGATAAAGTGGGAGATACATCCAAGTTGTAATGTATTTTCTTTCCTAAGTTTTCCTATTTCACAGACACCTACTCTGTGGCCCTTTACAGAGTAAACATGCAGCCAAATTACAGCCAAATTCCCAAGTCACTCAGCAATATTAATTCTCCAGCACATCTCAACCTGGTTAACTATGCCCACCACCATTCAAGCAAGCAGCTCCAGTCAATTGGTCCACACCTCCTCCCTCCTGACCCTGGGCTGCTGTGTTCGTGTGTTCTCTGAGCTCCCTGCAGCACTGCCATGTCTGGACAACCTTTCCCCACTGAAAGATCCCCAGCTCCCAGTAGAGTTTGTGGAACTCTAATATCAACTCTTTCTACTGAACTGGCTTAGTTTTTAGTTTCAAAAGCTGTTTCAAGAAAGGAATGATTCAGGGTTTCATTCATGGCACCATGTCTAAAGTTTGAGAATATCTGTTTCAACAATGATGAAGTATCTGGGATGAGACCTTTCTCTCAACATAAAATACTAGAAAATGGGGCAGAATACATGAAACACTTGTTTCAGATGCTGAACAAAAAGGCAGGACAGGGCTGTGGTTTCTGAGAAGAGAGAAACAAGTGAGGTGAATCCTATGATATTCTGCAATAGACAGTTTCCAGAATGCTGCCCAAAGAAGGAGAACACCAGCAGGGTACAATGGTCTGAGTTTAAGACACATGATAGAGTTCTGGGAGGCTGAGGCACTTGTAACTAGCAGAGCAGAGTCTTGGAAAGGAAGGAGAAATAAAGAGCAAGAGCTCCAGAAATCTACACAGAATTTCCCTCAAGTCTTTGGCTAAACATCGAGCTGCATACATAGGAGGTCAAACAAGGACACACAAGCAGGACAAAGAAGAGCTATTGAGAATTTGTAAGTTGAACAATTCTAACAGCTCACACAATGCTGAAGACATCTGAATCTCAACCAGAGTAAAAAGACACTGGCGAGGAGGTCATGGGGAACTCATGGCGGGGAAGGATATGGGAGAGATGTCATAAAGGTCACATATTAAACTCATGCTATAGAAAAGCAGTTACTACAGTGTGATCTAGGAAACCCTAGTGGGTCTATAAGGTCAAAACTATTTTCATAATGATGATAACTAAGATGTTATTTGCCTTTTTCACTTTAATCCAATCACAGTGCTATTTTGCAGAGGCTACATGATATATAAAATATAAAACATCACTGCATGACATCACAACAAATATGCTTGTGTATTTATGTTTTAAAATATTCTCAGTAAAAAAAAATATTCTCAGTAATTTCTAAGATAGTAAATATTCAATAATTATTATCCTCAAAGCTCTACAGGGTCCTTAAGAATTTTAGTGTAAAAAAAAAAAAAAAGAATTTTAGAGTGTTAACAGTTCTAAGACCCAAAAGTCTGAGAATAGCTACCACCAAGTGAAGGTTCTCTAGATCCACCCCAGAAGGCCTAGAGAAGCTTCAAACAATTCGAATGTCTACAGTAACTGCCTGCCACAAAAACTCCATACTTTTCAAAAAAACAACATCCAAACTCCCAACAATATCAAAACGTACAACTACCACATTCAATCAAAAATTACCAAATAAGAAAATACATGCATACATAAATCCTGGTGAGGAGGAAAGCAAGCTAATACTAATAATGAGAAATGTCAAATATGGTAGAATTAACAAACAATTACAAATACCTACAAGGACTTGAAAGAAAAAACCTCAATGAAGAAAATGATTTGGAACTATAAGGTAACTTTAACTATAAAATAAAACCAAGATTAAAAAATACAATCATCTTGGTGAAAAATCGACTAGATGGGTCTAAAACTAGATTAGATGCTGCATTAGTATAAAAGTGAGTTTGGGGAGGGGTGCCTGGGTAGCACACTCAGTTGAGCATCTGACTCTTGGTTTTGGCTCAGGTCATGACTCAGGGTCTTGAGACTGAGCCCTACATCAGGCTCTGCACAGCACAGAGTCTGCTTAATATTCTCTTTCCCTCTCCTTCTGCTTTTCCTGCTCATGTTCTCTTTGTCAAATAAATCTTTTTTTTAAATGAGTTTGGGGAATGTAATAGAAACTATACACATTAAGGTGCAGAGAAAAAAACAACTAGAGAAAAATCAACAAAGTGAGAACAATCTGGAGACAATATCATGCAATTATGCACATATGCAACTAAGATTCCAGAAAAGAGGTGTGGGGAACAGAAAAAGATATATGAAGAAATGGTCAAAATTGCTCCAAAATGGATTTTAAAATACCCACTGGTTCAAGAAGCCTTACAGAAAATGTCCTTTCATATACAGGTGAGGATTCAGAAGAATGAACATGGGAAGGGACAGGTGAATGAATGGATTTTTATTAAGGTCTGTGGTTGGTGTCAACTTTTTTTTATTATCAGCAGACAGAATGGATTGACTAAACCTCATTCCTTAGCAAATAAAAATATGAAGTATCTTTTAAAGATATGCATTTTTTATTTTTAGTTTTTCAAGACAGCAGAATATCCACTACAATTTAAGAGCACAGATTTATAGGAGTTAATTTTTTCAGTTAACACTTGAAAGGTAATATATAAATATTAAATAAATACTGTCACATGTCTAATAATCCTACCAAACGATTAATTATAAGAAATATCAAATTTCAATACATTTTAAACAGATTTAAATGTATGTCTATTTACCTTAATACTGACACAGTACGGATGGTAACACTGGCCACACTGAGAGCAGGCAAGCAGCCTTCCCTCTGCCCCTTGGCCGAAACTGCCACAAACTACACACATATCCTGAAATTAAAAACATGAACATAGTAATCGACATCGAAGACACAGTTAAAAATCTACTAGTTTTATTTTTTAGCTCATAGAGCTCTAAAGCTAAAGAGCGGAGGACTTCAGTGCATGTGGGATACAGCAGAAAGGGGGAGACAGGAACTCGAAGTGGAGGAGCAGAACTGAGCTCAAACCTGGTGCAAGGTGAACTTGTCACTGCTAGAAAACAGCACCACCGTGTTGTGCATGGAGTTTTCTTCTTCATCCTTATTCGATGAAACATCTGTAGCAGACACCTACAGAAAGCAAAAGAGAGTGCACAGTCACACTCTTCACTTATAGCACACTTAACAAGCATGAGAAGATTCATATGTAAAATACAACTTCTGCCAAGTCTCAGAGTAACAACTCCAAATTAGATTATTATTGCCAAGATAATATCATAAAGGTGTAAGTCCGACACTTCAGTTACCTGAAGTGAAGAGAGTTACAAGTCCCATAGATCAGGACCAATGAGAAAATTAAACCACCCTTAATTAGGACTTAATTAGCCATAAATTTTATGAAGAACAAACAAAAGGAACTGTATTATACTTGTGTGTGTATACGTATGTATCGCGACATATATATACCTACATATAATTGTAACACTCCATTCCAGTAACTCTCAAACCTGCAATCCCGCTAGTCAAAACTGAGATGTGCTAGAAGTATAAAATACCTACCAAGCTTCAAAGACTTAGGTATCAAACAAACCAAAAATCCCCATAAACATATAGCTTATAAATAATTTTTACATATTTTATATAATACATGTTGAAATGGTAATATTTTGGATATGTTGAGTCAAAAGGTAGGTATACATTAAGGTTAAATTTCACCTGTTCCTCTTCCCTTTTTTAATGTAGCTATAAAGTTTTAAATTGCATATGTGATATACATATACTTCTTTTGGACAGCACCGCTTTGAAATATTATTTTGAATAATGTATCAAAATTTCAGTCTTAGCCAAAAGATTACCAGCCATAGATACCTATTTCTGGACTTGGCTAAATTTCACCAAATCAACTAAGTACCCATTGTCTTGTTAATAATTATTTCCAGAATGCTTATTATGAAAAAAGCTCTAAATTTGTTGCTAAAAAAAAGAGAACAGGGAGACCAATGCCAAAATTTAAAAATATGATTCTCTTCCCTTAAAGTAAGCTTACAATCTAGCCTGGAAGGACAGACATGAAACACAATAGGTTAAGTTCAAAATAAAAAGTAATAGTATTGTTGTTCTTGAGGAATGACTGAAAGAACTAAAAATTAAAAAAAATGGAATATATTACAAGGAATAATATTTTTCAGTGCAAATAAGATTAAAAGCAGTTCTAATGGACAGCACTACTGTTTTATTATAGAACCAACCATAAAAGCAATTTACAGTCATAATAAGTCTAAAGACTGCAAGAGAAAACTGTAAGCAACCTAAATAGTCATCACTAGGGAATTACTAAAACCATGGCAAATCCAAACTGGAAAGATGCAGCATTTAAAAAACAGTGGTAGAAATTCGTTTTGATTTCCATCAAAAAAAAAAAAAAAAAATTTCACCACGCCACAGAGCTGGGTAGAAAAATAAGACACAGAACCATATGTGAGGTAGAGCACTATGGTACAAAAATATGCAAAGCAATTATGTGCAGTCTACAAGCACATAAAATAGGTTCAATCATAAGTTGCTGTTTTTCCAGGTCAAAAATGGTTGAAAGTTGGCAACTTCATATGGATCAACCTAATATTGTAAATGCACCAAAAAGGTAAAAGGAAAAAATGTCAAGACTCAAGAGGCAGCAGAAGTATAGACAGCTTTTTTGATCAGGATGTTTTTATTCTTTGTTGAGGAAATATATTTTAAAATGTGCATCTCAAGTTGCATGGGTGGCTCAGTTGGTTAAGTATTTGACTCTTGATTTCAGCTCAGATCAAGATCTCAGGGTTGTTTTGTTTTTTAATTTTTTTATTTATTTATGATAGAGAGAGAGAGAGAGAGAGAGAGAGAGGCAGAGACACAGGCAGAGGGAGAAGCAGGCTCCATGCACCGGGAGCCCTATGTGGGATTCGATCCCGGATCTCCGGGATCGTGCCCTGGGCCAAAGGCAGGCGCCAAACCATTGCACCACCCAGGGATCCCAAGATCTCAGGGTTGTGAAATCAAGCCTGATTTGGGCTCTGCACTGGGCATGGAGCCAGCTTATACTTCTTTCTCCCTCTCCTCCACCCTCTCTTAAAAAAAAAAAAAAAGTATATCTCAAAATTAGCATTTTAAGACTTTAGCAAGTCAAACAAGATGATTCATAAAGTAAAATATCATTCCATTAGTAATAACTGTCTACTAAAAGTGAAGTTACCAGCAATTCGCCCACAGGACTAAAGATATACTGAAAATATTATTAAAATATGAAACTGTGGCAGTAGCTAAAATACAGCTAACAAAAGTAAACTGAAATAAAAAGTATCCATTTCTACATCCCCATGTTCAACACAGAAAACAAAACAGGTTCTATAATTAGATGATACTTACAGAATAGGCTCAAATAAATGATAAAATATTATTTTCAAAATAAAATTCAGAGAACAGCTTTATTCAAAATAAGAAACAAGAATGGACTACAATATTCCCAGCATAAAGCAGAAACAAAGTCTGTACAGAAAGCTGCAATATCCGCTAGATTCAAAGAGCATAAATTGTAAGTACTTAAAAAAAAAATATCAAGGTTTTTATTTTTATTTTTTTTAAAGATTTTATTTATTTACTTATGAGACACACACACACACACACACACACACACACAGAGGCAGAAGCAGGCTCCTTGCAGGGAGCCCGATGCAGGACTCGATCCTGGGACCCCAGGATCATTCCCTGGGCCGAAGGCAGGTGCTAAACCGCTGAGCCACCCAGGGATCCCCAAAAATCAAGGTTTTTAAACAGCAATTGCATGTGTAAGGAAAACACTATCATGTAGCTTAATGACCCACTGTTTTCATTTTATACTTTATTTCATGACCTTTAAATTACTAGATACATAAACCCTACCCTAAGGGTAAAGAAGGCAATCTTTGAGATAGTGTCCTAGTATTGCCTACATACATATTAGTCTGATTTATCCTAAAAGTGACAAAAGTTTTATTTGGCTGGACCACAGATATAAGCCTAAGAAGAAAGAAAGCTTTAACCCAAACCTCAAAAGTGGGGGATTTCCAACCAAAAACATAAGTAAATAAAGAAAAAAAAGGAGAGCAAATTGAACTCAAAGTGAGAGGAAGAAAACAGTAAAGATCAAAGTGGAAATCAATGAAATCTAAAATAGAGGAAAAAAACAGAGAAAAATTAATGAAAGCAAAAGCTGGCTCAAGATCAATAAGATTGAGAAACCTGCAGCAAGACCAACCAGGAAAAGACACACATCACCAATATTGGGAATGAGGAAGGCGACATCATTACATATTCTACAGATATTATAAGGATAATAGGCCAATAGATTTGTCAACTTACATGAAATGGACAAATTCCTTGAAAGACAAATTCGTATAAGGATAGATAACCTAAATAGCACATACCTACCAGAGAAACTGAATATATAGTTAAGAATCTTCCCATGAAAAGTGAAAGTCTCTTCAACAAATCTTACTGGGAAAACTGGACAGCAACAGGTAAAAGAATGAAACTGGGCCACTTTCTTATACCATATATGAAAATAAATTCAAAATGGATATAAATTTAAGACCTAAAACCATAAAAATCCTAGAGATTCTCTCTCCCCATCACCCTGTGCCCTCCTCCCCACACACTCATGCACACACTTCCTCTCAGTCTCTAAAATAAATAAATCTTTCAAAAAAATAAAACTAGAGCTAACACCATATTCCATGACAAAAGATTAAATGTTGGGAATAAAGGGGAAAGGAGAGAAAGTGAGTGGGAAATATCAGTGAGGATGACAGAACATGAGACTCCTAAACTCTGGGAAACAAGGGGTTGTGGAAAGGGAAGTGGGCAGGGGGGTGGGGTGACTGGGTGACGGGCACTGAGGGGGGCACTTGACGGGATGAGCACTGGGTGTTATGCTATATGTTGGCAAATCGAACTCCAATAAAAACATATACAAAAAAATAAGATTAAATGTTTTCTCTCCTCAAGAGCAGAAAGAAGACAAGGTTATCGCATCACTTCTAACACTGTACTGAAGATTATAGGAAATGCAATAAAGAGTAGAAAACAAAAACCCTCCAGATTAAACAGATATAAAATTTTATTTGCAAATATCATGATCATAAGTATAGAAAATTCAACAGGCTCTACAAATAAGCAACTAGAAGTCATACAGGAGTTTATTAGTAAAGTTATAGGATACAAAAATCAATACATAAAAATGAGTGTTTCTAGATAGTAGCAAAAGACAACTACAATTTGAATTGAGACAGCACTGCCATTTACAATAGCAGAGAAAATGTGGAAAACTTAGAGATAAATCTGAGAAATAATGCAAAAGACATTTATGTTGTAAAAAAAATATCGATATGACAAATTTAAAAAGACCTAAAGAAACAGAGATACACAATGTTCATGGTTAAAAGACTCTTCACCATTAAAACCTCAACTTTCCCCAAGTAAAAAAATAAAAGACTAACAGTGTCTAATTTCAATAGTAGTTAGAAAGTACAAAGTATTCAATACAGTATCATTGGCCTAAAGATGGAGAAATGGATCACTAGTATAGCACAAAGATTTTAAAATTAGATCCACAAATACACTGATTTTTAAGAGTGATACAAAGGCAATTCAGAGAAATGGTGCTTAAACAACTGGATATTCATTCAGTATACAAAAATATGACCTTTGAACCATATTCATCTCATACATATAAATTAACATTGGATGATGTAGTTAAATGCAACACCTAAAACCAAAAACTAGGAGAAATCATGGAACCTGTTTCTATAGTTGAGTTATGCAATTATTTCTCAGGCACCAAAAGCACAATCATAAAAGAAAAAAATAATAAATGGGACTTCATCAAAATTAAAACATTTGCTGTTCCAAACAGTTAAGACATGGCAAAGAATTTGTGTCTAGAATACATTAAGAAAATGCAAAACTAAGTTAAAAAAAAAAAAAACCTACTCAAATTTTTAAAATATACTAAAGATTTGAAGACTTTACCAAAGAAATAAGCATCTGAAAAGATGATCAACATCATTAGTCATGAGAGAAATGCAAATGAGGTACTATTAACACACCTGTTAAAGAGTTTGAAATTAAAACTAAGCATAGAAAGTATAGGGTAAGTATTTGGAGGAAACAGGAATCCTATGCACTCTTGCAAACCATCAATTTTTCACACCCAAGTAGAAAAGCGTCCTCTTCTTAAGAAGCTAAGCATACACCTATCAGGTATCGAGCCATCCCACTCCCAGATACCTACTCACTGGAAAACAACAAAATCCATGTCCACATACAGATTTAACATAAAAGTTCACAGCAGGGGTTTTTTTTTTTTTTTTCTTCTTTAGCAGTTTTGTTTTTAATAGCCAAAAAATTGAAGCAACCATACAATCCTCTGATAGGTGAACAGATAAACCAACTGTGGAACAAACTGAACAATTCACTGTTCTCCTGAACTTATTTACTTATTATTTGTTTTAATTTATGATAGTCACACACAGAGAGAGAGGCAGAGACACAGGCAGAGGAAGCAGGCTCCATGCACTGGGAGCCCGATGTGGGATTCGATCCCGGGTCTCCAGGATCGCGCCCTGGGCCAAAGGCAGGCGCTAAACCGCTGCGCCACCCAGGGATCCCTGTTCTCCTGAACTTAAAATGACAATTAGAATTTGAAAAACAGGATTTTGGTAAAATAGTAAAGTTACCACATGAAATATTTGCCACTCTTTGCCTAATACAGATTTTTTTCAATACACACTTAAATAAAGCCTCATATACATACCATTGAGCAAATACTGATCAATCCTGAATTAAAATATATCAAAGACAGTCATAAAATCTTCAACATTTTTAGAGTATGTACTAATCTGCAACATTTCTAGTTTCTTCTTAAAACACCAACTTAAGGTTTTCAAATTAAGATTTTGCAATAATGTAACAGGAATTTACTGTTATTAAAGAAGCAATATATATATATAAGAATGGTTGGCATAGGAAGATGAAAGAGGAAGGTAAGAAAAGAGTAAAAAGATGGGAAACAAAGTATTAAAGAAAATTTAAATGAAAACTTGACCAGAAGTGTTTTTAAAAAGGGGGGTGGGGGGGAGTGGAGATAAGGTAAAATAAAAATTTTGGCTTATTTATGTGACTCTTACAATCTAGTAATTTTACAAATGAGATTATCATCATCACTCAATAAATTATGGATTATAATAGCAAAGATAAAGCAAATGAGACATGAGCCTTACCCCAGGTAACACAACTGCTCCAATTCCACTTTTCAATTTTGACCTGCCTCTGCCACCTCGTCCTGACAACCCCGCACCACGAGGTCTCCGCTTTCCTGGAAATCCTGACCCACGGCCCTACATAACAGAGAAGGGAAAAATCAGCATTCTACAAAAATCCAAAGGAATATTAAAATCCAATGTGAGCTAAAACATTTTATTAAAGGTTATAACACACAAATACTTGCTTTTCTTACTTTGATTAGAGGTTAAATATTAAGAGACCAGGCTTATTATTTTTATCTTTCAACATGTATTATGCAACTTAAAAGTATAGACATAAAATGCCTATGATCTTAGAATCAAATGTTGGGACTCATATTGTGAATGCTCTCTATCAGTAAACCTTGGCCTTATTTTTCCACTTCCTAATCCTACATTCTAAGTAGCTCAACAGACACAATCCCAACCAATTTATATTCAATACAGAGCAAGTGTAAGGAAAGACTCTCTTGCTAACTGTTCTGTGTAATTGTAGCAATAGCTGACATATATTGAGTACTTCTATACACCACTCTAAGCACCTTTTACTCACAACTCACAAGGCCAGTAGTATTTTATTATCCCCATTTTAGAGATAAATGAGCCGAGGGATAAAAAGTAACTTGTCCAAAGTCTAGAGCTAGCAACTGTAGCTCCAGTGTCCACATTCTCAACCAGTATTCTGCACTGCTATTACACTGCATGAAAGCTAAATTTTGATAGTGTGTAACAATATTTTTCCTGTCATTTAAATTGTCAGTTTCCTTTACTATTCAATAGTTGTATGAACCGAACAGATGTACCTCACTCTACCACAGTACTTAAAGGATAATGTATTTAAAGATTACAGGAAAGCTAGTAGAGTAAACAGCTTGCTTTAACTCATCAGGATAATAATTACTTGAAATACAAATAACTGATCTGAATTTTTACCCAATGTATAAAAGTATTCTTTGGGAAAACAGGTTAAATTCCCTGATACTTTAACAAATATATACTTGGGTTATTTATTACTGTTGTTTTGTTTATATGCAGACTTACGCGTTACTTCCTGAAAAAGTCTGATATCAACACATTGACAACATTCTGATATCTAAAATTATTAAAAATACTCCGGAAAATCCTGATTTTTCCCGTAAGTTAAATGATATGCCACATTTTCAACTGACATCATTTCTACTGCAGTTTGAAATGCTGAACTCGTTACCTATTTAGCATAACAGTTTCCAAGTTGATAATTTATGGTTATAGTGTGAGCATAAAACAGATGAACATGAGCAGAAAGGAAGGGGGTGATCTTTTTTCCCTTCAGTGTTAATAATTACAAATTGCCTCTCCTTGTTCTCTTAAACTGCTCTTCTTTTAGAGTTCCTATGCTTTTCTGAACAAGGGGTAAGGGAGGGTTGAACTGGATAGTTTTGTTGTAAGTATAAAAGAATTTTTTTAATTAAGTCAATTATTAAATCAGGGCTATAATCTATTTTTCCAGCATCTAAAGACACAGATGAGAGTAAGTGAAAAGTTATGGTATTTGCTACAAATTTATCAAAACATCTTTTATGCTCTTAAAGCAACTGTCTCTATTTTCAACACCTTGCATGATATCAGAGTGAGTTGAAAAATAGTTCTAATAGTGATAGAAATAAGAAAGTAGAATCTAGAACTCCTTTGAAACCCTTGATAAATCTAAAATAAACAGCCTTATTTCAGAATCATATTAAATATAGAAGAGGAAAAAAATTCTCTTCTCTAGGTAGTCAAATATTTTAATTTTTCAGATGATTAATACTTTTCACATTAATTTTCTACCCTCTAAAATGCATCAGACTACATAATTCACTTCAAGAACTAGCAGAATCCTCCATCAATGACATGAGAGAGAGAGGCCCTATAATTGTGAGGTTATTAACACAGGCATTGAAATCTGCTACGATTCTGGTATTTCTTCTCCATTAGCATATAATAGATTATGTAGTTTTCTTTTGTTCTTTACTAAGCAACAAAATTTTATGATTATAAAGAATGAGCAAGTCCTAAAATACTTTATAGCCTATGCAACAAGGGTTTTCCTCCATAGAAACGCTGGTAATTACAACATAAAAGAAAACCATAAAAAGAAGTTACTAAAAATTCACTCTTAAAATCAGTCATGTAAAATTGCAATTTAATTTCCTCCTAATCCAGATTTTTAAGTGCAAGCATGTTGATTCTTCATACTAAAATTTTTAGATTAAAAAAGTGGCTCTGGAATCTGCACTACTTATCTAGAAAAGAATGGTTCAATTCTTAACACATCTACTCGGACAAAACCAACCAGAAAGAAATGATATATGAATGTAAATGCAATTTTATTTACCACTTTGATGCTCCAAATGGCACTGCCAGGAAGCTGCCTGGGTTTAAAAATTTCCCGACCTTCTGAAATGTCTGGGGACCAGGAAGGTGGGCTCACTGTATTATGGGTACTCCAAGCCCCCTAGGATATGGCAGGTGAGAAAATAGATGTATAAAACTCGGCAACGTAAAAGGTCAAAGCCAGCAACTGAGGAATTTCAGAACAGCAAAACAAATGCAGACGTATGGAAATTTAGGACAAATTGCTTCAAGGTAGGGAAAATAAGCTTAACACTTACAATGATTTTATACTTAAATGTTTGCAGCTACAATTTACATTACGTATTTTATTCGGATTGAAACATTAGTACAATGAAACATATTAGGAATTAGGGTTTATAAGGACATCAACACTGACTCATGAATGGCAATTATAGAAACAAAATATAAATAAAAGTCAATTAAATTCTAAGAATTAACACTTTATATAAGAAACTACTTGGGGGTTGTTGTCTTCTAACAACTATCATTCTATCTTTAAGAATGTTAGGTACACCTATTGCTAAAAATAACCAAACCAGGAGACAAAGGAAATCTGAGCAATCGATAGAAACATTCACTCTAAATTATGGAAGTTAGTGTTCAATCTTAAGATACAATATCAGCTATAATCCTAGCATTTAACTACTTTTCCTTCCAGTGACCACTAGTTGTGATTTTGGTTTTTATTTTTATTTAGGGAACTATTATCCTTAGATTACATCCATGGGACTAATTTGTACAATGAAAAATATTAAAGCAAATTGTCCTAAATTTGCAAATTAAAATGCCTGAGATACTTGGTTATTTATACACGAAATAGTATCTTATTAAAGTAGTTAAAATGAAAGTAAGACATTTTACTTCTTAATAACCACATTCAGCAATAACTTGAACTAATCTGATGAGGATGCTACGCAGCATAAATAAAAATGTCTACACCACAAAAATAACATTTTAAAGAAAAACACAAAACAAATGTCAAACAATAAAAAGCCTATTTTGAATTAGGTAATTCCAGAACACATGCTATAACTTTTATCAATTAAATGACCCACACTTAAAAAACACAGTACTTACCAGGTTTCTAGAATATTATCACACTAACAAATAGTAGCCTATTAATCACACAAAACTACCATCAGCAATTTAAATAATCAACCAAAGTAAGAGTTTGACTGCCCTCTGGAAATCAGATAATTAATGCAATAACATTTTTTTGAGAAAAACCACACAAGGAAGAGACTGGTTTCAATTAACCTCCCCTCAAACTCAGGGAATGGCTACACTAATTTTACTAACAGGTGAATTACCCCGTGTTACCACTATCAGATCAACTTGTACCTACACCTGAGTGGTCTTTCCAGCTGCATCCAGGTTCTCTGGGAAACCTCTATGCTGCCAGAGTCATTTTTCTATTCTCACTGTACTCACACTGTCAACACCTACATCCAGTTCTGTTGGGTTCAATGTGGCAACATACCCGTGAATGTGGTCCTGCCCTGCCCTGCTGACCTTTCTGTCCCCCAAGCACGTTCTTCCTCCACCTGACCTCCAAAGCCCAGTGTTTCCCGGGGTTGAGCCTAGACAACGCTCTTCTCTGTGTAGTCTCTTTCTAAATGGTACAATCTCTAAGGAGGCCGATCTCTAAGGAGGCCGGTAAACACCATCTTGAAGGTTGTTGTCTCCCAAATTTACATTTCTAATTCCAACATGTTCCTGCAGAAGTCAGTACAGTTTTCAACTTCCTTCTTAGCACTTCCATCCTGTCACACCAAATCTCTCCAGTTTAGCACGTCTACAACAATCTCTCCCTTACCCAGTTCTGGCTCACAATCTCCCCCATCTTTAGAAATGGATTCCAGCCCTCATCTGATCTGTTCTTCTCCCTCATCACTCTCCCCTGCCACTCCTTCAATCCAAACCATCAGTAAATTCGGCACAGTCTTCGGGCTCTTCATGATTCTCCCTACCCTACATCTCCCTAAGCCCTTCCCTGCACAACAGCCAGAAGGACTTGCAAAAATGTAAATCTGATCGAGCAAGACACCACCTCGTTTTAAAACCCTTCCAACAGCTTCTCAAGGCACTTAACTTACTGCAATCCTTTCCCCGTGTCTCTCTCCCACTTTATCCTGTGGCCCTCTCTCATGAAATGGGTGTGACCCAGCTACCTTGCTTTCCTTTAAACATGCCATTCTCTTTAGCTGGGGGCCTCCTGACTCCCCAATGGACGGCTGCTGCTTCTGATTCTTCAGGTATGGGCTCGGACATTTCTCCCTCAGAGATGCCTTTCTTCAGCGCTCCAGCTGAACTATCATCTCCCTTACAACATGTTTTGCATCTTCTCACTATTTGAAATTTGGGGTCAGGTGTGTTCTACTGTTTCTAATTATTTATTGGTACAGAATAGGGACAAAAGATATCTCAATTCAGTTCTCTCAAGACTTCCACTGGCTTTTCTCTGACAATATTTGGCTACTGCATAAACTTCCTTTTGGTGGATCACTTAATGTTATGTCAGTAGACAGCTCTTAAAAAAAAAAAAAAAAAAACTATAAAAAGTCATACTCTCAGATAATATGTTATTCACCATAATTTAAAAGTTAGCTTTGATGCCAAAATTGTGTCTCATTTTAAAAACATTTACACTTCGGAGAACATTGATGAACAAAATGTAGGGCTCCATAGATCAAGAATGTTTGGATGCCACTTCAGGAATAATTAGAAAACCATTCAACTGCTATGAAGAACTTATATAATAAAAGCTTGGGTAATTATATTATGAATTTTAATAAGTATATTATCATAAGACATTGGAAGATAGATTGTGTGCAATTTTATAGGAACTGGAGAAAAATTATGATTATACTTAGATGTTTTGACAATGAAGAAATTACCTAATATATTCTTTAGACTTTAAAATACAGCTATAATTATCAACTTTAGTTATAAATTATCCTACAGATCTCAGCTTTGATGAAAAAGAATTTACACAGACAATTCAGAGGTGAGCTCCCAAATACTGAAACATGGTTTACCCTATTGTTAAACTTGAACTTATACTTGCTACATTTGGATTTATTTGTTGCCATTGGACTAGAAGCTTGAGAAGAGACCATTCTTGTTCACTGCTATGTTAAGCATTCTATTCAAGGCTTATTGAATGCCTGGTTTTTTTTCCCCACTGAGCATTTTTTTTTTTTTGGATGCAAAAATGCATCAATAAGCATTCTACTATGAAACATACTAATTGCCCCATCAGATAAAGCCTACATTCCTGCCTTTCCTCACCGAAAAAAGAAATTACCAACCCATCCAATGTACTGTTAAACTACGTACAAAACAAAAAGCAAAAGGGTTCAAAATGTAGCCATCAGGAGACTAAGATGTAAAGAGAGCTACAGAGAAGAAACTTGCTATAAAAACAAAAAAAAAAACAAAAAAAAAACAAATCCTATAGTAACTTAAAAAAAAAATATACCACTTGGTTGAGATTGAATTAGATTCTAACAAGAATTACTGAACCCAAAACCTGTTTAAAGTTGGTATTAAGTTTCTTTCTCGGGATCCCTGGGTGGCGCAGCGGTTTGGCGCCTGCCTTTGGCCCAGGGCGCAATCCTGGAGACCCGGGATCGAATCCCACATCAGGCTCCCGGTGCATGGAGCCTGCTTCTCCCTCTGCCTGTGTCTCTGCCTTTCTCTCTTTCTCTCTGTATGACTATCATAAATAAATAAATAAATAAATAAATAAATAAATAAATAAATAAATAAAAAATAAATAAATAGATAGATAGATAGATAAATAAATTTCTTTCTCAAGGCCAATTTCTCAGGTAAATTTACCAGCCTAGTAAATCATACTGCTGTTAAAAGGGCTGTGGGAAAGGAAAATGAAAACAATAATGGCAAGTGGAGAAAAGGATATTATGGTCAACTTTCTATTATTAGAAGCCTAGTCCTACTGCTTGCTGTTAAGTATGATCAATGTCATAATTAGAACCCAAGAGTACCCTAATCTACTGGAAAAGTTTCAAGAGCAGCCAGAGGTTTGGTCCTGGGCAGACTTGGCACCTCCAAGTCATCCTCACTCAGTTCCAGCCTCTCCCAACATGCTATGCAAAACCAAGGTTGCTATGAAACGATGAGTCTGATTTAGAGAGACTGAAAATGATGGAGAGAGAGCAGAAAGGATGACCAGCAAGAGAAACAGAAAACCTAAGCATTTATAATTCCTTTTTGGTATATACATTCACCTTACAGCCACAGCAGCAAACGACTCGTTTTTATGACTTACAGAATTCTTTTCACATAAATAAGTCTCATATACAAAACTGAGTTCAACATCAAATGGAAGAAATTTAGTCCTGATAGTGCTTTGATAAGATGCTATAAAAGTACAAAAACAGCTGTTACCAGCTTAAAGCCTTCAATAATTTAGGAATGTGAATTTGGCCGGTGCTAGTAATGGCTTTGGAAATATCACCACAGGCACAAGAAAACCAAGAGAAAGGGGATGTGTTTGTGGCTTGCCACCCCAGAGGGCTAGACATTTTTTAGGTTTAAAACTACAGTTTTTCAGTGACTTAGAGCAGTGTTTCTTGGATTTTAGCCTACACAGCATGCAAGCCTGAGGGGAACTCTCCCTCTTGCCCCCTCTGCTTTTCCATAGTACCCTGGGTTTCCTCTCCTGCAGCACATATCACATAGTATAATTCATAGACTGTTCAGTTCCAAAAATCTGCGCAGCCATTTCGTGGCTTTGAACTCAAGAAACCTAGTACATACTGTATTGTGACCAATGTTTGACTCATTCAAGGCCTACAGTTATTTTCATGGGGATATTTCAGGACAAATAATTTTCAGACGATCTGATTGGTTCTCCAGAACTACATTTAATACAGGATTATCTCCTCAAGTCATCATTTTCACAGAATATCTGCATTACTCTGCAATTCAAGAAAGCAAGCAGGGCAGCACTGCCACTTGCTATGTGTCAGGTGCTATACATGTGTTATTGTTAAATTCCAACATCAACAGTATGATGTAGTTTTATAGATAAGAAACAAGACAGCTGGCAAGGTAACAAACATGCTTACCTGTGTCACACAAACAATAATGGAAAAGAAGGACCTGAATCCAAGTAATTGCACGACGGAATTGCCCGTGCTGAATTCATATGAACCAATCTTTCCTGGTATCAAATTACAGTAAAAACTGATGTAAACAATACAAAACACCTCTTAAAAGTCACTTTTTTAAAAGGCAGCATAGTGGGATCCCTGGGTGGCGCAGCGGTTTGGCGCCTGCCTTTGGCCCAGGGCGCGATCCTGGAGACCCGGGATCGAATCCCACGTCGGGCTCCCGGTGCATGGAGCCTGCTTCTCCCTCTGCCTGTATCTCTGCCTCTCTCTCTCTCTCTCTCTGTGACTATCATAAATAAATAAATTAAAAAAAAAATAAAAATAAAAAAATAAAAGGCAGCATAGTATTTAGACTAGAATGTAAGTGGAAAATCACTCTGGGTATCTACAGTGCATCTTTTATTCTCCATGAAGAATACAGAATACATAGCTGTTACTAATTATACCTTTAATAGATTCTAAGGCAAAGTATCAGAAATGTAGGTTTTACATTAGAGGTATCCAAGAATGGACAATTAAAACTACACGGGAAAAATAAAAAAGAAATAAAAATAAAAAAACTACACGGGATAATTTCTTTCCTTTTAGTGAATGCCACTGTGTCTAAATTATATCAAGCAATGCTTCAAAATTCAAACTGATTTTAATTAAAAGCTGGATATGAAATAATTTAACAAGAACTGAATCTCTCATTTGGACAGTATGATTTATAGCCTTCAAAACAAAACTCAAAAAATCAACAGTGGTTCTTACTAAATGATTTGTGTTTACAAACCAGAAATGGTGTCTACTATTTTAAAAGAGAAAGAAAATGCTTACTTGTAATTAATTGTTGACAAAACTACAATCCTCTACAGTTTGCCATCCTGGAGGTTTGTTTTCCTCTCCCAAGAATAGATTATGAAACTGATTTGTTAAAACACTTCATTCAAAATGCTATTGCAGTAGACAACTATGTTATAAAATTCTATGGTTCATAATAAAATTAGTTAAATTAACAAAATAATAAAAAGTCCACTTCACAATATAATGGGAAAGGTGGCTATGATTTAATGAAGTACCATCCCTGAAACCTATTATATTGAAGAAACTTCACTTTCTCTGAGAACCCCTCAATAAATATCAGTCTTAGAAATTAATGGAAATTTCTAAGATTTCTATATATATGATGTTAGCAACAAAAAATTATAGAGGGGTAAAATAAAAAATGAAAAAATTCTTAGAATTTGGAAGTTTCCAAAATACAGTTGAGTATTTATGTTTACTTTTATGAAATTTCATTGAAATATTTAACATTTCAATGAAACATATCTCATGGGTTTAATACACTTATTTCAATACTATCATGAGAGCACTTAGCACATACGTGTCTAGAGCCGACTATAGTCATGTGATTATATGGAATACTTTTCCATAAAACAAGGTGATACAAAAAGGATAAATAACAGAAGACAGACTGAGATTACTATCTCAGAATTTCCAAATTAAAATGGATAAGTAGAGCTGTGGAATGAGAGAAATAAATAGAAAATAAAAAACACTGTTATTTGATATGCTAAGATAAAAAAATTTTACATCCTATTTTCCACTGCTTTTTAGAAGCATTTCTTGTAGAAAGTCTCATGCATAAAAGTAACAACGAGTAGCATATTTCTCTAATTCAGGACTCTGCTTACTACCAAGGGTACGGTGAAAGAAGAGTGTCAGAGGCTGTTTTAATTGGTGCAAGGTGGAGTCATTGCACCAATATGTTTTTAAAGCTCCCCAGGCGATTATAACATGCAGTTGGCCAATAACAACTTTTCTAAACCTAAGGTCCAAAGTGGATATACTCATAAACATACTGAAAAATGAAACACTAAAATATATATAAATGCATAACTTCAATAAAGGGGTGAAAGAAAGAAAAGCACTGGTTCAGTGGGACAATTTATATGAAACCATGTCCAGCTGGCTGGCTACCTGTTACTGCTCCACCAATTTCCTTTTCCTACTATCCATCACACCTATATTCTTCCTCTTATCTTTGTGAAATCTTGTGTCTGAAATGAGGAAGAAAAAACAAAAAGACTTTTTCTATGCATAACCATCCGAAAAACTTACATTACTGTTCCTAGAGTAAGGTCTTGAAGCGTATATCAGAGATATGCTTGAAACATTTCATGAAGAATATAGAATAAATAGCACCTAAAAATCTTCCAAATAAAAGGCACAATATAAAACACTAAACTTCAACGATTAAGTTCTTCTAAAGGGAAAATAATCCTGTATAGATTCCATGTTCTGTGACCTGATGTTTCAGAATCAGAATAGTGATCTATATACCCATCCATACTCCAGTATCACTACACACATTTTTATATATGTACACATATATGTTCATATTCAGTTATTACATATTTTTGTATACTGTATACAGTATACTGTATATTTTTTGTATACTGAAAATCTAATGGACACTGAAAATACACAGTGAATTGTTGCTACAACAAATGGTTTTTATCATTCACTTTAAAACATGACCTATGAGCAATTGGAGGATGTAGACTATTTCTACTTCAATACTTAAAAGTGGTGAAAGTATAGCACCACTCTTAATTTATCACTCTTAAATTCAGTTGGTATTTCTCTTTAAATTTAGTTCTCCTAGAACTAAAATTTTCCTGTTTTTAAAATGCTTGCCCTTGCATTTCCAATAAGGCAGTCACTAATTATGAGGCTACTAAGTATTTCTAATATATATGATAAGAAACCAGATCTTGAACACTTAACATGAAAACTGAACGTAACATCTCATTAATAATTTTTATACAGATCAAATGCTAACATACTTTTAATATATGAAGTTAAACATTAAAATTTATTTCACCTGCTTATTTTTAATACTACTAGAAATTTTAAAATTAGATCTATGAGGTTTGCATTATATTTGTTAGATGGCACTGGTTTACCCTTCTACTGGCTAACTCCTTTCTCCAGAAAACATTCCATAATCCAATCACTAGCTATCACCTCAAATTTTAAAGCTTTCAGGTTTTGTTTCTAATTATTCATTTAATTTCTAAGTGAATTCTTAGAAAAGCTCACATATTAGAACATTGTAAATAAACATAAAGATTTGACCACTATGAAACAGAATTTAAGCAATGAAATGGTTAGGATAGACTTCACTATACTGGTAAAGACCAGAAAACTAATGACCTTCAACAAAATATGGAAACACTACTGATGTTAATAATACAAATACAGTTGAACACCAAAGAATCTTGCTTATATCACAGTCAGTGCCATGAACATCCATCTCATTTTATACCCAGTCCCCCTACCAAGAATATATAAAATAAATAAATAAAACCAAAAATATAACACAGGAATGCTTGACATCAAAGAAATTCATAGAGTAAGAGACTTCAGGGTTTCCACTATAAAAATATACACTGGAATATTCCCTGGAAGTTATGACCTCAGTACCTTAGCAATGATAAAAAAATAAAAGAGCTATCTTGTTCTATCCAATTCATACTCTCCACAAAAACAGCAGTACGTCAGCAAGCTATGCATTACCAAGTGAAGGTTGTCTGCTACACAACTAATGCCAACCTAATAGGTTAAACATGCCTATGAACAGTTTATGAGATCAACAGCAAATTATTAAGCAGTAATGAGACAATGGCAACTCAACAGAAAGTAGAATACTACCAGAATTGGGAACTAAAAGAGAATACAGCAGAAGCAACAACAAATATTAGGGCATGGGTCATATAAAATAGGATAAACCTGGAAGACTCTCACACACATATACTAACATACAGACTCACAGGCACATAGATCTTAGAATGAATGTAAGTCAACAGAAAAATAATCCTAATGGCTTCCCAGTTGGAATAGAAGTCTCTAAATAAGGAGAAATACAGTAAAATTTGACAGGAATATTTATGATGCAGTATCTTTAAAGAATGTAAATATTTGAACCAAAATTAAATTTGAGATTGAAATCTCCATTGCTAGATTTTTTCAGAGCCAAAACCACATAATTGTTATTGAAAAATTATCAAGAAAAGAAAACAAGAGTAAGGAAGAGGAAACTGGTTTGAGAACAAAACCATCTCTTGGTAGAACATAAAATAAATATCATGGAAAATACTTAGAGAAAGGCATATATGGAGGAGTGTCTTAGTTTACTGTGAATGTCTTTGCCAGAAATAGTTCCATCCCATGAGGCAATTTTGCCTCTGATATGTAACTTGCTGTCTTTAGAGAATAAAATATACCTAGAATTTAGAGGAGACTAATTCTCACATTAGAATAAAATTCTATTTTCCCACTTATTTTAGGATTCCAAAATTGGATGATCCAGATCAAGATGATACTACTCCTATAAAGGCAAACTTTAATCACTGGAAACATTTTAAATCATGAGATTTTAATTTGAAACTTCAAATCACCAGTTTGTTTTTTTAAGGTTTTACTTATTCATGAGAGACAGAGACAGAGGGGGCGGGGTGGGGGGGTAGGAGGATGGGGCAGAGACACAGGCAAAGGGAGAAGCAGGCTCCATGCAGGAAGCCTGACTTGGGACTCCCACGTCTCCAGGATCAGGCCCTGGGCTGAAGGCAGCGCTAAATTGCTGAGCCACCAGGGCTGCCCTTCAAATCACCATTGTGACTAAATACCACATTGTTTGATATCTTGCCATCTTATAACAACTTCAGAAAGCAGAAATTTTGTAGAATAAATCTATCTTAGCTACGGTGTCTTCATTTTGCCTTGAGTTATTTTCACTTAAATTCCACTATAAAAGAACTAGAACTTATCCTTAAAGGATAAAAGCCACACTACTTAAGTCATGGGAAGAACTCTCCTCACGTCCTAAAGATCAACAATACAATTCTAAGACTTCTTCATGAAAACAATGAAGTAAGTCCTAAGGTGGGGGACAGGGGCCGCACAAAAAAGGTAGCAATTAATAAAAAAGTTAAAATGAGAAATCCCCACCATGAAAAACTCCTTTAGTAAAATTTGAGGCTTGAGCAGTTAAAAATAGAGACAAAGAATAATATCAAGAAACAACTATCGTAGAGGGGAAAAATAAATGTTAGTTACAATATACCTAAAACTTAACTGTTTTTTTAAGGCTCTATTGTTACTGTGGCATAGAATTAAAAATTTAAGTGTTTTGTATTAGAAACTATAATCAAATAGGTTGCATTTGCATGTCCCAACTAAGTTGAAATTCTGAGTAAAACTACCTTGAGTTTAAAAAATTAGTCTTCATTACAGTTTATATATATATATATATATATATATATATATATATGCCAAAACATTTTGGTCAATATTACATCTAGTTCTACCTGAAAATAGGAAAAATTAGCCTCCAAACCAAAGTTCCATATACACCTTATTTTATATAATTGCTCCAAAAGATTTTTCTGTCCATATCATTAAAATCACCCTACCTGTTTGGACCGAGGTCTACCAGGAGAAAATTTTCTTTTGGTAATAGCTGGTTTACCCATGCCGATTTTTGGAGTGACTGAGATATATGTTGTTGGCATAATGTTTCCAACAGAAGCACTGAGGGTTGAAGGGTAAGTGTGCAGTATATCCTGGGAAGGCAAGTCTGAAGAAAGAGGAGAGGAAGACACATTTGCCTTGCTTATGTCTGCAGCTGACACAAATGACAACTCTGTCTCAGATGGTAGTTTTACAGGTTTGTCTTCTCGGCATAAACCATCTTTCACACAATTCTCAACTGCAGGAGCCATCCCAAAGTCCGTAAATGCCGTGGAAGATTCAGAACTTGCTTTCTGTTCCATTTCTTCTTGTACCCTTTCTATAACCAACTGTTCCTTAGAACATAAAGAAGTACTTTGCTCACATGGGGACACCACAGTGTCCGGTGGAACAATGGCAGATTCAGTGGCTGATTTTGGAGGCCGAGATTCTTCTATGGATGCCAGCATTTTGGATTCCTCTAACTGCAGATCCTCGTGCGGCACAATGATCTGGTGTGTATGGACTTCAATGTTTTCTGTCACTTCCATTTTGTTTTCATTTTGATCTTCACAAATATGCATCACTTTAGAAGACATTTCCATTTTTTCACTATCAACTTCATGAGAAATCTGATTTTCCACTTCAGGGTTCATTTTATCTTGCGATGATTCTACAAAATTTGGAATATTTGTTATATTAATGTATTTATAAATTTAAATTTTTCTGGCTTAAAAATAATAGGCTTGGGCAGGAAAGGGGATAGAAGGGAGAAAAGGGATTTCCACACTTATGGAAACTTACGGTTATACCCTGACTAAAATCAGAAGGTATTTATCAAGGAAAACAATTATTAAGATAATAAAGGCCAAAATACACCAGGACTTATGAATTACATCAGGCCAGAAAAGCTACAAAAACATCACCTTAATAGGATCCCTAGAGTTTTTGTTTTTTTTTTTTAATTTTTATTTACTTATGATAGTCACAGAGAGAGAGAGAGAGAGAGGCAGAGACAGAGACATAGGCAGAGGGAGAAGCAGGCTCCATGCACCGGGAGCCCGATGTGGGATTCAATCCCAGATCTCCAGGATCGTGCCCTGGGCCAAAGGCAGGCGCCAAACTGCTGCACCACCCAGGGATCCCCGGATCCCTAGAGTTTAAGGTAGTTTCTGGTAAAATATTAAAACAGAATTTCTAATATAATTCTATTTAACTTATATGATTACAATTCGAACATTTACAAAAAGATTTACAATTTTGTAGGTCAAGTTATACTCTTTCAACAGCTAGAAAAATGAGGCTCAGGGATCTTATACGAGGTTTCCAAGTTAAAAAGTAAGGACTAGGGCAGCCCGGGTGGCTCAGGGTTTAGTGCCGCTTTCAGTTCAGGGCCTGATCCTGGGGACCCATGATGGAGTCCCACGTCAGGCTCCCTGCATGGAGCCTGCTTCTCCCTTTGCCTGTGTCTCTGTCTCTCTGTCCCCGCCTCTCTCTCTGACGGTCTGTCATAAATAAAATCTTAAAAAAAAAAAAAAAAAAAGTAAAGACTAGTCTAGAACATGAAGAGATTTTTTTAATAGCAGGCACTCAGATGTAATCCTTCTGCAGAATCAGAGGAGTAGCAATCACAGGTAGAAGATACTTTACTTATTAGCTGTACCTGCTAACATAACACATTTTTTTGGATATAATCTTTGTATTTCCACATCATAGATAATTAAACAAAGCTTAACAAGTCAATAAACATAATTAGATATCAGAAATATCTAAAGTCACTAACTGGTAAATTTTAAGTCAGGGTGCTACTGTGTTAATAAGCCTTTAACCCAAACATGCCTAAAAACAAAGTCAAAGATCCAATTTACATAAGACCTACATGGCTCTATCAGGTAAGATCACTGGATAAAATGCACTTATTTCATATACTATCAAGGCAATTTCTAAGTTACATTAATAGAGATATTAATTTTCTCATTTACTATTTACTGTGGTGACTGCACTTTATCTATGTTCTGATAGCAAAATGAAATCCCACTTTTCATTCCTACTCCCTGAAAGACTACAGTTAAGGATAAAGGGGAAAAACATCAAATAACAGATCTGATCGTACCAAGTATTTTTTACACTAAAAAATGCTTCAAAAATACTAACATTAAAAAAGAATGATAGGGCACCTGGGTGGCTCAGTAGTTGAGCATCTGCCTGCCTTCGGCCCAGGGCATGAACCTGGAGACCCAGGATCGAGTCCCACATCAGGCTCCCTGCATGGAGCCTGCTTCTCCCTCTGCCTGTGTCTCTCCCTCTGTAGGTCTCTCTCATAAACAAATAATATCTTTAAAAAAAAAAAAAAAAAAACATGTAAACATGCTCTACGTCCCAAGCAGTTCTATTATGCTCCACTACTAGTCTTCTATAAAGACTTTATTTTTTAAAGATTTTATTTCTTTATTTGGGGGAGGAGCGTTGCACACGCACGAGTGGGGGTAGGGAGGCATAGGGAGAGAGAGAAGCAGACTCCCCACTGAGCAGGGAGCCTTGATCCCAGGACCATAAAAACATGACCGGAGCAGAAGGCAGCTGATTTACCAACTGAGCCATCCAGGTGCCCTGATTTTAAATTGTTTAATAGTGAATATCTGATTTAGCAACTCTACAGAGAATTTAACATCCTTTAGAAATCCAATGCCAAGTCTTTTTAAGAAAAGGATTGAAAAATTAACTTAATAGATCATGACTCAAATTTACATAACAGTCATAAAAGCATTATGTTGTAACTCAATCAAATTAGATAGTATGCTTACCAGAAATGAGAAGACCATGTGTATCAAGACTTTCTGGTGTATTATTCTGCTGCTGCTCTTCTGTGAGGATGTGAACTGCTGTGAATGACACATTTATGGAATCTCCAGTAAGGAGTCAAAATTTCTCTAACACTGCTCTCTCAATAGTAAGTTGAGTAAGACTTTTATCCTACTGCCAAATACCAATATTCAATATAAGCACAAAATATACTGTTACTATTTATTTGTAAGTAGGGTATGAAGATTAAATTAGGAATCTGATTATGTACTCTGACAAGATTTATTATTATAGATAGCTTTGTCTTATCTTTCTTTACATCTTATTCAATAATACCTAAACTGAATCTCAGAAAATCTGAGGCTTTTTATGTATACCCTCAATCTATATAAAATTTCACATAAAATCCCAGACTGTCAGATGAGCCCATGATTAAGTTTAATAACTAGTTTTTCCCCAACCTTGTCTCATTAATTCCAGATCCTCAAGTATAGTATCATTTACTATTATCAACATTCCAAAAAGCTTAATTGAAATATCACTGAAATAACTGAAATACCCTCAATAGAACCACTGAGATGATCTAAAACAATAAATTTTTCATTATCTCAGCATGAAACATCTCACTATCAGTATCAGCTCTAGTCAATAATTATAACTAAAGAAAGAGAAAATAACAAATTGCTTTTTAATGAAAATCACTTGGCCCCCAAAGTAAATATTTATGATTAGGTCTAGATTATGGCTGAACTACAAATATATATACACGCCCTTTCCCCTAGTAATTTCTAATGTTATTTTACTAGAAAGCTCCTCTCTAAACAATTTCCTAAAGTGACTATGCTTTGTGGCTCACTTTTATTTAGGAGAGTAAACTTTTAGTAAATATTCATATATTCACTGTATATACACATTTTCTTCTGAAAATAAACTATATCCATTACTGAAAACATTCTTACCATCTGGAACAATTCCAGGTGTAGACTCCTGATCACTGATGTCTTTATTAATTGCTTGCTCTGGAAATACCATATGGTCCTCAGGTCCTTCAACCTCCATCTCATTGTTATAATCTTAACAGAATATTATTTATTCTTTAGCTTAGAGTTAAGTTTTTCTGGTTTGTTAGCTATGTAAATAATTATGACTTTGCTATTATGACCCAGAATGGCATAAATTCTTCTTCGTACTTTAAATTTTCAACCAAATATCTATCTACGTTTTTGATGCAGATGGAAAAATCATCTAAATTATGAATTAAAGGATTACTGACATTTTATTATTTTAAAAGGACATTCTAAAACTGTATACTGATGGCATCTTGGAAATGAAACATTAGTAATTAAGACATATTTACTTAAACCTCTTGCAGATGATAACATAAGACTTTATAAAAGTTGCCATTCACATTGATTAAAATGAAAACTGATCTATAGGCAGCTCTGTTTTCTTGACCACCAAAAAACTTGTGATTATGTTCACAACCAACAGAATACTATTAAAACTAGAATACTATTAAAAACAAAATTTTGGGCTCAAAAGATATGAGTTAACATTTAAGAAGGTCATCATAAAACTAAAACTTGTTTGGAGTGAAATAACCCAGGTTTTAAAGCACAAATTACAGCCAAACACTGACAACTTTCGTTGCCAGCTGAAAGAACACAACTGGAGTAAGGCACTTCAATCCTGGAAATCATGTTTTTAGAAGAGTTGGAAAAGAGCTATATCAGATGTCAGTCATCAGATTCAGAGATGACTTGAATCACATGTATACTTAAAGGTTGAGAAATTAAGAATAAAATGGGATCTGATACACAGGATTACCTCATTATTACTAAAATAATTTATTGGTGACTGGCTGGCACACATCAAAAAAACACAAAAAAATTTTCAAGTTTACCTGTAGTGACTTCAGCCATCACCACTTCATCACCTGCCTGTAATGGATCCATCTCAGCTGCTATGTGTTTACAATACATGCAGATATACTCTTCTTTGAACTGAGAATCCAGCTCATGATCTGTTGGTTTGTCACATTCTAAGTGAACCCACCTGCAGTGATAAATGTATTTAAATAAAATTTTCTAATTCAAAGACAAGTTACTATCTAGGGAAAAAAGAGGCAATTGCTAAAAAAGGTGGATACAGAAAGGGTTAAAAGGATGACAGAAGAGAGGTTACAGAGACTGGCAACTAGCAATGGCTCTAGAAAAGACCTCTGGCATTTTCAGAGGTCATTAAAGATGTTCACATATTTTTATTTCCATATTTTTAAGTCATTTCCTCCTTACATTCCCCTCCTAATGCTTGTCTCTGGTCTTTTACCCATTCAATTCCTTATGCCTTTCAGACTCGTTAAATATGTAATTTAATTTCATCTTTAACACTACTCAGTACACAAAGGATCATTAGAGTGATAAAAGCTTGGAACTCAAAGAGAGATGGTAGCACAAATGATCACATGATAGGAGAACTGATCACTCAATGGAAGAACTGTATCTTCTTACCTTTTGCACATATTACAATGAAGCATGTCTTTCTGCAATTCTGGATGGTAGCACTTCCCACAGAAAGGACATAAGTTATCCTGTTGTTGGTAACAACTGTCACATACCAAGCAATTGTGGTGCCACTGAGAACTAGATCGTGTGCCACACTCTACACATATTCTGCAATTCTAAACACCAGAAAAAATGAAAACAAAAACAGTTTGTTATGCATTTGTATTGCAGTTCTGGTGTGAACCTTTCTGAAATCAATGAAACATTTGCACATTATACATTAAGCTTTAATTTTCATGACACTAATTTAGGGTATACGTTTCTGAAAAAGCAGTGTGTTTTAAATATCTGATGAGACATCATTCAATTTGCACGAAAAGCTCCAGGAAAATGTAAATAGGGCCCAGAGACATCCAAGAAAACAAACAGGGAAGGAAGAAAACCAAGAACATAGCAACCCAAACTTTAAAAAAGAAACATATTCCAGAATCAGGAAGTAGCTTGTGTGGAATAAGTATCTGACTCTGCATTGTGTAAACAAATTGGTGCTTCTAAGCTACTTCATTTGTTTGTAGGTAGCTTAGGAAATAAAAACAAGAATTCACACTAAAGAATGATCATGACCCACTCCAAATGTCTTATAGAGTATGAAACTATTATAGTAAAATCCATGCCAAAATCCAATTACATCTTCTCATATTTTCAGAACAGAGAACGGCACTATCCTTACCAAAGGAGAACTGTCTGTCTGTGGAGTGCAAGCCCTGCCAGAAGCCCACCATCACCCTCTGCTGCACCCTTAGCCAACCAACCTAAATTCTGGGCACACAGCTGATAAATTGTGAGCTCTCGTTATTCACCCCAAATTCTAACCTAAACACTGGAAAAAGGGGAATTCTATGTTTTTTGAAAGATTTGATTATCAAATAAATAGAAACACTACCATGAATTGCTCAAGTCTTACAGATTTAAAACAAATGGACACATAAATATCAAGGCAAAGTCCTGAACAAAGTATTAGCAGTTTATACAAGATATGCAAGAATGGTTAAATATTAGGAAAGGTCTGGCGCCTGAGTAGCTCAGTTGGTTAAGTGTTCAGCTCTTGATTTTAGCTCAGGCTGTGATCTCAGGGTGGTGAGATTGAGCCCTGTGTTGGGCATCAGGCTCCACCCTCAGTGCAGAGTCTGCCTGAGGTTCTCTTTCTCCTTCTCCCTCTACCACTCCCAGGCCCCCCACAAGTTATGCTTTCTCTCTCTCTAAAAACAAAAAAGGAAAGAAAATCTATTTTTAAAAATTGGCATATTATTATGTCTGAAAAGAAAAGGCAAATTACCAAATTCAACAGATGTTGGAAAAGCTTTTGGAAAAAAAGTCAAAACCTGTACCTAAAAAATCTACCTCTTCAGATAATAAAAATGGATGGGGATTTTCTAAATGTGATACATACACATTGCCAGGATTTTACTTAACTGGGGGGACCTAGTTAAATAGAGGCAATCCCACTAAAGTCAGGAACAAAGCAAGGATGCCACCTATCTCCACTATTGGTTATATATATAATTAACATGGTTCTAAAGCCAATGTAAACATTGAAACAAATGAAAACAGGCAGTGCAATAGTAAAAGAACAAAATTATCTGTAGATGACAAGGGAGTATATTTGGAAAATCCTAGAGAATCAATCATAAATTCAATAAAAGAATTTAACAAAGTAGCAGGATACAAAATTTGGGGCTCAAGGGGTAAGAATTAACATATATACTCACATGTACATAATTTATAAATAATGAATTTATACCAGTAACTCCAATTCTGATCCCTCCCACTCAGTTCTTGCCTTCTTCCGTTCTTGTATAGCTATTCTCTAGTCCCCACAACACTAACACATTTACTCAACTGTCCAACCGAATAAACAAAACTACCTGGGTTTGCTCTCAGTAATTGACTTTATTCCCCTTTATTTTTTGACTATATAGGATATTAATATGCTTTCAAAACTCAGTTGTATAAACTGTTCTACAGAGAATTAATGTTTATAAGTTATGTACATATGTGAGTATCGGCCCATTTATTTGTATATGTACGTGTGTGTGTGTAAATACATGCATGCATTTCCTGCCCCATCTGCTGAAAAGCCAAAGAGGCAAACACTCCCATAGCAATGAGCACACCTAGGACCCATTTTCCACTAAAGGAACCAGACCTACTTCTGGAAAAGAGGGCCGATTCCTGGGCTGGGGCAGAGAGGTGGAAAATGAGCTTGGGACATCTTGTGATGCCAAAATATAACAAAATGCTCAAATAAATGGTGAGGGCATGTCACAAAAGCATAGGAGGCAGCCCACAGAAGCTACCAAAGGCAAATATGGGACAATCTGAGTATAGAACAAATTAGATAAAGGATTATGAATTATTGAGGACAGTAGGAATTTCTCAGTCAATACTGACAATATAAACAAATAATTGTGACATGTAAAAGAAGGGAGAATTCCTGTTTACAATGGAGGTGCAGAGCGCTGGCATATGTAACAATGCTAGAGTTGCAAAAGCACCATTTTACAACCAACACATACAAATGATGAAGCGATGGTTTCTAAAATCTTGGAGGAAATTTTGAGGAGCAAGATAGTCACATGATCTTAAATATCTTCTCATATAATCTTTTTATTAGATGTGAAAAAGGAAAAAAAAAAAAAAGAAATTTGACAGCAGCTTGACCAAATTATAAGAATGCACATCACCTATGAAGGAGATGAGCACCAGGTGCCTCTAGCAGAAACACATCACTACTTCAGTATTCCAGCCAACAATGCAAAACTCTATGTAATTGTGAAGAAGTATCAGACAAAAGTGGAAAAAAAAAAATCAAACAGGTATGTGGGGAAGAACTGTATCCTTCCAAAAATGTCAATATCCAAAAGATAGAGAAGGACTCAGGAAATTCAGATTAAAGGAGTCCAAAGTGAGAACCAAAAAGAGTACCTTAAAAAAAAAAAAAACTACAAAAACAAAAAGAGTACCTTACCCTAGAAGTGGATCTTGGAACCTATATGGGGTGGGGGGGTGGAGGAGATGCTATATGGGATGTTATATCAAGTGACAAAATTGAAATATGGATAATAGATTAGATGAAAATATTTATGTTGATGTAAACGTATGAAGTTGATAACAGTGCTTTGCTTATGTAAGGATATTCCTATTATTAGGAAATACAGGGGCACTTGGGTGGCTCAGGGTGTGGTCCCAGAGTACCAGGATGGAGTCCCACATTGGGCTCCCCTCAAGGAGCCTGCTTCTCCCTCTGCCTAGGTCTCTTTGTCTCTCATGAATAAATAAATACAATCTTTAAAAAAAAAAAAAAGTAAATACACACTGAAGTGTTTAGGGGTAAAGGGGACACAGTCTATGTAACTTACCCTCAAATGGTTCAGGGCAAAAAAACAGAGATGGGAGGGAAGAAGAAGAAAGGGTCACACAATGATACTAAAATCTAACAAAGGTAAAAAGTATAAATGGTATACAGGTACTATTTTTTCTAACATCTAAAGTTTGAAATTATTTCAAAATAAAGTTTTTTAAAAATCATGATATACCAACACAAAAGCATTCTGGACAGAGAAACAGGAAAAAGAAACCTAACCTGACAATGACTGGACTAAAACAAAGTTCCTGAAAAGATTACCTGTACTTCAGTGTGAGCAGCCTCACAAGTCTGATACCCCCATGAAGGCAGACCTATTTGCCTGTTCATCTCTGGCCTCCACCACGGTGCTTTGCACACAGTAGGCCTTCAAATGTTAAATAAATGAACGAATTATGACTAAAGACTATAGACATCTATGAGGATTTAACAGTAGAGGAAGAGAATTATTCTTCAGTGGATAAGCCTATGAAAAACTCTAGGATAATTCTTTGACTATTTAATTTAGACATAACAAGGGACACCTTATAGGCATCATCTTACTAAATCCAACACCCTGATGAGGTAAGTTCTAATAACCTTCTCTACAGGGGAAAAACTGGCTTAAGGAAGTCAAATATTTTGCCAAAGTTCCTGTATTTAGTAACTGGAAAAGTAGAGATCTGGCTCCACAGCTGAATCTTTCACAACATTATATACCTCCATAGAACAGATTTTTTTTTAACTATCCAGTTGTATTCTTAGCAATATTGTACATGATTTAGTCACTGTGAAAGAGCATAGCAGACTATGATAGAGAGCAAATTAGTAAAAGAGCGAGACAAAGATAAAAGAGAACCTCAGGAAATAAACCCAGAATTCTGAAGACATTTTCCAAGATAGTGAAAAACATAACAAAGAAGATAATGAATTGAAAGCAGGAAACAAAATTATCTAGATGTTACTAAACATTATTTAAGAAACTGCAAAGATGGCAAATATTAAAAAAAAAAAAAAGGCTAAGTTAACCAACTCTTCTTTAGACCTTTTTTGGGGGCCTGACTAGAGAGACTGATCCTGGTCAACATGTTCTAGGTAACTAATTAATGTAGAACCAAAATCAGACACAACCTGAAAACAAATTCAAAGAACTGACAAAAATAACGATCTTAAAGCTCTTAAGTAGAACAAAGGATTATAATTAAGTGAACATGTAAAACAAAACAAAACAAAACAAAGGTATTTTTCTTCTGTAATACCACAAATGGGAAAACTGGAGGGAAAAAAATGTTTCCATAGCATAAAACTGAAAAAGTTGTAAAACAAAACGATACCAAACCAAGTTCTTATAGTAGCCTGAAGACAACAGTCTCTTTCAGATATGCTGGATTTCAGGAAAATTGCTATTCCTTAATGGAGCATAATCAAGAATCCAAAAGACGGGGGGTTAGAGATTGGAACTTATACAGAGAATACATTTTTTGCAAGGAAAAAGTGACAAAGGTTTACAGTCTCCCAGTTGATCAAAAACAGAGGGAAGAGAAAGGAAAAGGGAAATTTCTGGTTTCTCCATTTTTACTAAGTGGAAGAAGAAATCATTCATACTTCCAAGTATAACTTCCAAGTGGAAGAAGAAATCATTCATATTTCCAAGTATAACACAAAATAAAATTCTTAATTGCAAGTCGCTGCAGGAAATAAAAGGAAAAACAGAAAGGAAATCAAAAGAACTATTCTGTCTTAAAATAGCCTAGCATTTCAATTGCAACCATTAATCTAAATAGTTAACTCTATTAAACCTCACACACACACACAAACACACACACACACAATTTAAAATGACACACAAGGACCCAAAATAGAAAGATGTGAAAACATTACATTCAACTGATAAAACTAAAGCCCTAGGAGGCCATATTGATGGGCAAACAAAAATAGCTGGTTCCAAAAAAGGGGGGGGAATTGCATAATAAGGTAACTTTATATTGATAAAAATGCACAACACATCAACACTCACCCTGACATACCTGCCAAATAACAACCAAAAAATTAGTTCAGTTCACAAAAAGAAAAAGTAAAATACAAGGAGAAATTATTGAGGAAAACTGTAGTGGTCAACTCTATCTACATCCTAATACACTGTCGAATCAGGTAGCCAAAAAATAAAAAGGACTTCATCTAGCTAAATAAAATAAACAGAAATATTACACCTTAAAGTCACTACTTCAATTATGAAAATATTTGTGAAAAAGAAAACCACACTGGTTAATGCTGGGTTACACACAAAGCAGAAATTAACATGCTTAAGCACAACTTAAAACGCAAAAGATAAAGTGATTAGGCTACATGTACGCAGAGACAGAATTAAAACGAATCTGGTTGCAGCCAAAGCTATAATCAAAGGTAAATTTATAGTCTTAAAATATACTTTTTTCCTTAGGAAAGTAAAGAAAACGAATTACGAATTCAACTTCCTATTTCAGAAAAAGAAGAAAGGCAAATAAAAGTGTGTAGAGAAGACGAACGCACACACGCACCAACCTGCAGCCCAGAACGCACGGAGGCACCGGCCGCAGGCAGGAAGAAGCCGGAACTGCCGGAGGCCCGGGGCAGCCGCCCCCGGTCCGCCCGCAGGCCCCGCCTGCCTCGAGCCCCACGTGAGGGCGGTAAGCGCGGGCCCGCGGCCCTGGGGCCCCTCCCCTCCAGGCCCCACCCTCGGGCCGCAGCCGCACCCGCCGCACCGCCCAGCGCCCTGGAACCAGGTGGGGCCGCGAGCTCCAGGTGCCCCTGACCCGGCGGGGCGCTGGCGCAGGTGCTCGGCTCCGTCCGTGCCTCCTCCCACCCCCACACCCGCACCCCATCCGCGGGGTCCTCCAGGCGAACTCTCCCCCTTTCCAGGACTTTCCTAGGACAGCAAGTCACCCGCCCCCCCCGCCCTCGGGGCCGGAACGCCTTTCCAGCTTCTGGAGGAAGCCTCTGGCTGGCGCCACCTCACAGCCCTTAATCCCAGCAGCCCAGGAAGCCTCCACCTGGAGGCTGACCCCGGCCCTCGGGGCCCGGGGACCATTTCAGGCAGCTCACTCCACCCCACCTCCCTGAAGCCTACCCTAAATCCACAGAAAGGCGGTGCTCGAGCAACAGGAGCCCGTTTCTATGCGACTGGGAGAAGAGTGGGAGAATGCTAAGACCACAGACGCAGTCTGGGAGGGCTGTTTTCCGAAAACTTCAGTTTTCATAGAAATGCTAGCATAAAAAAAATTAAAGTTTAACAGACCTTCGAGGGTACCACAATGCAGATTTTAATACCTGCATTTAGCATTTGTATTTATCATGTTAGTCCCAGGTGCCATCAAAGAGGTACAAAACATGCAAGATTTTACACAGTAAAATTATGGTAGAAAAAATGAAATGTTTGGATGGCACAGGGATACGTGGCAGCATCCACAGAGCCAGCAGAGAGGACTCTTTTCTTCATAAACATCAAGACAATGGCTAAAGGGCGAACAACATACCAGTAACTTAAAATAAGGAACTAATGTTTCATGTTTTAGAAATAATTGGATTAATTCCCAGTTAGAACAGATTTCAGTTGTACCACAATAGTGCACTCATGAATAAAAACCTGTATGGTTACTGAATGACACTTCACTACATCTAATGTTGAAATACTGTTTGCTGGCACTTTCAGGTCTGATTATTCTGAACTAGTAAACAGGGTCATGGCATTATCAATACTATTTTTATACAACTACAAAAGGTTTTCTATGTACTGACATTATTAAAGCCAAAGGAAAGGCTTACACACTGAACTGGGCACAAGAAAATATCCTTTTATTAAATCCAATCTTGGCAATTTAGTTTCAAAGCAAAACTGTATGTCTGATGAAATTTGTAATTACTTTATAAATCCTATTTAGTTTTATTTTAAGTGTAATTATTGAAGATAAAAATAAGTTTATGCCTAGTTTCACATCTGTTCTAGAAAATTTAGATATAATTAAAAAAAAAAAAACCTCAACCTGGGGGATAATTGAGATGGCTTGTGGATCTAGAGTCTTTAGTCTTTAGAGATCTACACCCTAATACAAAAAGAAAATTAGATCAAGAAATATTTCGTATTTAATCTAGAGAGAAAAGCACTGCTACTCACATAGGTATAGTACGAAAGCATAAGGAGAGAGCATCATATACAGGATAAAACATTATAAAGACAGGAAACCTGAGTTTTAGTCCCTTTTCTGTTTCTACAAATAAATAAACTTGGATGATTAACCACTGGGCCTGCACCAGCCCTCACCTAGAATTTATTAGTTTACCTATATAGATTCCAAAGGAAGCACATGTACTCCTTTTATGACTGATCCATTCTAGAGAATATTTAAAGGAAAGTCATAGTGAATATTGTTTATAAATATCTTCCAAACAGGAAAAAGAGATTAGTTTTATTTAATCACTTGAGAATTAAAGATAAATTTGATTTGTTCTTCTACTTTCACTTTAAGAGTTGAAATATTTTGTGCTTCCACGGACAAATACTTCTTAAATTTGTTACTGTTTACCTGGTAGTGTACTAATAATAACTCTGCCCAGTACGTAAGATTGTTGGCCAACTTAACAGGGTTTAGAGGTACAGATCAAAGAGCCTCAGTAAATTCCTCAGAAAGCATAAAGAGACCAGCATAGAACACCTCAAGGTCATAAAGATGCAAATAACAAAATAGATGGAAGAAGGGAGAATCACTGACTAAAAGAATATCCAGAAAAAAATAAAAATAACTGAAAATACATCTTAAAAGTGTCACACCAAGCAGAAAGACTGGTATCTTGAGCAATGGAAAAATGTCTACAGACCTTCTCTAATACTCTAAACTAAAAGAAACTTTTTTTTTTTTTAATTTTATTTATTTATGATAGTCACAGAGAGAGAGAGAGAGAGAGAGAGAGAGAGAGAGAGAGAGGCAGAGACACAGGCAGAGGGAGAAGCAGGCTCCATGCACCGGGCGCCCGACGTGGGATTCGATCCCGGGTCTCCAGGATCGCGCCCTGGGCCAAAGACAGGCGCCAAACCGCTGCGCCACCCAGGGATCCCCTAAAAGAAACTTTAAACAGCATCTATAAAATAAATATCTAAGTAAAGAATTACTTACTAAAGCTGCGACAGGGAAGGGACAGTATACATATACAGTATGATTCCAAATATTTAATACAAGTGTACTTATACACAAAAATGTGATGTACATATAAAATCATTATATTAAAAAAATCACTATATTATCACCAAAATGTAGTGTATTTTACCTCTGCATTTTAAGTTAACGGATTTTAAAACTATTGCTGTGTGTTCTGGTACCCTCATGGGGCTACTACATCTCTGGGGTTTCTGGGAAGATTAAAGATAAATCATTCAAAACAATTTCTAAGCCATGAAGCACCATACATATGTTAACATGTTCATAATAGCATTTTTCATAATAGCCTAAAATTGTAAATGACCCAAATGTTCACCAAGTGAGTCAATAAACAATCTGTGGTATGGCCACTACTTGGCAATAAATAGGAATCACTAATGATATGCACAAAAACATGGCTGATTCTCAAAATAATCATGTTGAGTTTAAAAAGCGAGACCCCCCCCCAAAAAAAAGAGTATATACTCTAGGATGTCACTTATATAAAACTCTAGAAAATGCAAATTAATTGATGGTGAGTGAAAGCAGACTGCCTGGAAGACAAGAGGGGAGGTGGGAATGGGTGAACAGTTGGAAAAGAGGGATTCCCAAGGGACACCATGAAACTTTTACGGTGATGAATGTGGTCATTATCCTGAAGGTGATGATGGTTTCATAAATGTACATGTGTCAAATTATATTACAAACTTTAAATACTTGCAGTTTACTGAATATCAATTATACATCAATAAAGTTATTCTTTAAAAAGTTGATGATAATGTATATATTTGAATAGGTATCCGATTTGTCTGCTCTATATAAGAAGCATACAGATGAAGATATTTTTCTTAAAAAAATAAACAACTTACTTTGCATTTCCAGCCATTGGTTGGTACTGATTTCATAACTGGTTGAAGACAAAAAGTATGATACCCTTTGTCACACGTATCACACACTAGCATCTTGCTATCTTCTCCCGATTGTCTAAAAAATAAGATAGCATTAATGATGCCTTATCTTTAAACTTATGTTTATAACATAAGTAATCATGAGAAGAATCAGTCCTAGGAACTGCCTAGTTCATCAATTCCTCAGTGTCTGTTTTGTCTATACTCAGATAATAATAGAGATAACCCCCTAGAGGATGAGACAGCCATCTTCCTGAGGTCCCTACAGGATCATCCTTACTGAATGCTCACCTATGGTGAACCTGCTTTAGTCACGTGAGGATTCCTGCAGAGTAGGGCAAGATGAATGACTCTTTACTTTTTAAATATCTCAGTAAACATTCTAGGGGACGGATCTCTGATAGGTGATGCTGCATGGGAAGGAACAAATCTTGGCATTGGGAATTGGAAAGACATTGTCATATAATAAAAAGTGGATCGAATTTGGCATCAGACCTATATTTGTATTCCGACTACTGTTTTACTAGTTGTGTGATTCCTAAATAAAATAAGCTTAGTCCTCTTGGTTTCAGGTACAAAATGTGAACAATAAAGACACTGAGAATTAATTATTCTGGTTGAAGAGCTTAGAACATCCAGTAAACATTAGTGCTAAATAAACAGGTGTAAGAATCATCTTGTAATAATTATTAAGAATTGTAGTCAAAAACCTAAACTCTTTTCCTGAACATATGTGTGCCCCAAAGATTGGGCCCCTGCCCTACAGCATGAGCTCTGCCTTGATTCTTGGCTATCAACCACTCTCAGAGACTAAGAATTTAATTAAAGAGGAGGGGAAAAGAAAAACTGGGGAATGAAAGAAGAAGAGCTGAGAGAGAAGGCGCTGAGTAAAACCTGGGGACAACTAGAAGTTAAAAAGGAAGATGGGTTAGTTGGCCTCCAGTTATTTCTTATTCAGTTTAATAAACTCTATATATAAAATTTTATGTTTTATGTCTTTAGCTACATGGAAAGATCTTAGAGGGAAAGCAATCTTTCTTCAAGTTTTCTTATTCCTTCCCAAGAAACTAGGCACAGATACAAGATATCAAATAAATGTTTACTGATATTTTAATTTTTACCAAAATATAAAAGCATGTGGTCCTATTTATTCCACATAATTTTAAGATATTGATGCTTATTGTCATCAAATTAAATTACAAATAAAAGACTGATCATGGCAGGGGTGGGCATGATTTCTCCTGTTAACGATAGTCCTCAGCTTGTAAACAATTTGAAGACTGCTATAGATGCAGATAACTTCCCCAAATTATCATGCTAATTAGTACCAGGAGGAAAACAAAAATCACAGAAAAGATTGGAGGAATAACCAAAGGATGGAATATAACAAATAGAAAAAGATAACCCCATTACAAATGTTTAAATGCCATACAATAATAACTGTACTTCTTTTCAGGATTATGGTGACTACGATTGATTGGAGGTAACCTCTTTCAGATAGATACAGGTTTTGGGGTATTTTATTTTTGTTTTGTTTTGTTTTTAAGTAGTCTTAGAATAAACTGTTCTTCCTGGAATGGAAATTCAAACATATCACTGATTCTTTCACTCACTCTCATAACTACTTTCTGCAATTAGAGGTTTATTTTCCTATTAAATCTTCACCCCAGTCTCTTTCAAAAATAGTTGCTTTATTTTTCTAATGCTTTTTTAAGTCGTTAACATCATTTGTTTAAAATGTTTGGCAAATTTAAATTAGATTTTTAAGCAACCAGAGGAATTTAAAATTATTAAAATTAGTTTTTGTTTAAACTTATTTCAAAGTAATGTTAATAAATACCTAGCAATTTTATAAAGACATGATGAAGTCAGTGGGAATGAATATAGCCGCAGTACCAACAACCTTTATCATATTACACAAACCTTTAGCACCTAATAATAGGGTCTCTCTTAATCTCAATACACACCTTTGAGTTGAAATTAAAACTTACTTGCAGTTCTGGCACACTTTGCACTCAGGGCATTGCCAACCTGCCCGTTTTAATGGAGTAACCGCTATATCCAGGCACATTCCATGATAGTGCTGACCACAAGTAGTACAAAAGAACTGATCTAAGAGGTCTCCCGGGCTGTCGCACACTGCACAGTTTGCATCTTCCTTTGCTATAATTAACAGTAAAACAATGAAATTGTTGTATAAGAGTTTAATATTTTTCTGACTTTACAATTTAAAAATCACTTGAAGGGAATTTGCATGGTAAATCTTTCAGACAATTGAGGCTATCCACATTGAACTGATATCCAATCAGAAGAAGGTCTCAGTAAAAACACTGTAATGTATTTAATCTAAAATTAATTCCATTAATCATAGAAGTTTTGCATATTTGTGCCTACATCTACCTAAGACCATAGGCAGTTCTTCTCTAATTTTATATCCCTGGTACTGGTGATGATGCTGGGCACCTACTTAATGTTCAACATACACTTGTTGAAAAGAACAAAACAGGAAAATATCAACTGAGAAATGGCCTGTGGTGTGTAAAAATAACCATTTTATTTGGATGTTAAATATATTTTAAAATTAACAAGGTAGGTCAAGAGACAAATTTAAGAAATGATAAGATTATATTAAATGCTTCTTAAGCATAAACACACTGATTTTTATTCAGATCAAATATATATTTTTAATACTGGAAAACATCATATGAAGGAGAACATTAAAGATGGAAGCTACATATTCATACACAAACACAAAACTTCATATACTAATTCTATATTCATCTATATTAATTGCCAGTTTGTAAAAAGATATAAAAAACTATATAATTATGGACATCATCTATCCCTAAATATGAATTAAAAGAAATAGCACTTTTTAGGTCCTTTTACCATCTAAAATAAAAAATAAATGTAAGAATAAACTGCCTTGCCAAGTACACACTTAAACTTATGCATATCACAATAAGAAAAATAATGTGTTCTCAAAATCATACCAATTCGATGATATATATGTCTATATGTGACACTCAGGTTCTCAACTAGATGGTTTGATTAAATAATTATCTAAAGATTGTTTTAAATTGTATACATGAACCTTTTTCTCTCTTTTATTTTTTGAAGGTTTGGTCAGTCCTCTTTGGCTATGAGGACTTTCTACCTTATTTTTTTCCCAGTCAAGCATCTTGAAATAGAGTAATAATCTATTCCTTTTACTTGGCAAACTGGTTTTATAGGCCATAAAACCTCTGACATACAGACTTTTTGTTTTTATTTCAAAGTCCTCTTAAAATGATAAAAAACCATTTGTGGTTTGAGGGCAGTAGTAAAACAAGTCCTGGGATATATCTGGACTGCCAGCTGGAACCCTGGCGCTACCCTCATGAGGCTACCAATGATCTATGAAATCCAATGATTATTTCTTTAAGCTTATCTTATTTGCACTTTGCAGCATTTCCATTACTATCTACTCCCACATTACAGTTCCCCTTACCTTGGCTTCTGTGATGACAGCTTTCTCCTGATTTCTCCTTAGGTCTCCCATGCCTCCCTCTCATGCTCCTATGTTAGCTTTTGTCTCCCTACAATTCCTCTATATGTTGGAGTATCTTGGGATTTCATCCTATTCCTTCTTTTAATAATTTCCCATGGTTTCCCTTTGTGATCACACCAATTCCCATGTTAAAAAAACACCACCACGATTCCCAAATCTGTATCACCAGTCACCAACTTCTTCCTAAACTACAAGCTGTTACTTTCAAGTCTCACTAGACCTCAATAGCCAGATGTTCTAAAAATACTCAAAACAACACTTCTAAAATAAAATATTTTTTAAACCTAAACCTCTCTCCTTATTCTCAACCAGCTGGGTAAAGGCTGAGACTTTAATATCACTATTATTCCTCCCTGACCCAACATATCTAACCAGACACCAATTCTTACTGAGTTAACTTTCTATATATCCTTTTTCCTTATATTTATAGAGTTCAGTTCAGTCCACTCTGCCTTGGCAATTACAATATCTTCTAAATAGAATCCCTCCTTATGGATCTGACCTTTTCCCTAATCATCATCTACCCATCAAGAGTAAGTTTTCTAAATTGTGAATCTGTTATGCTCTGCTTAAATTAAAATTTTACCAATATGCCCTTTTTACTCTAAAAGAAAAAAGATCAAAATCTTCTAGCAGAGAAGACCAAAAAAGAAAAAGTCCTTCCTCCCTTTCCAATGGAATCTCATGACCACTCACTCTTCCTGGTGATACCAAGCAGTTTGCTATGCAGGTTCACACAACATGCTGTTCAATGCTTGCATGCTTGTATACATTGTTCCCCACTACTTGAGATTTTGTTCCTTTGCTGTGCTGTGCCATGCCCCTAGTTCTTTCCAAAGAGGATCTCAAAACTCTGCTCACACATAGCCCGGAATACCTAATGTTACCACACCGAAAGATCCATCCATCCAATTGTTGAATATTCCTTTTCCTCACATACTGAGAATAAACTGTTATATATAGTCAAGTAATTACAACACAATACTATGAACCCCTTAAAGGGAAGGGACCCTGCCTTTTTAAACTTTGTATATTCAAATCCCTAGCACAAATCAAGTCTTATTAAATATATCTTAAATGAAGAACTTGTTTCCAAAATCACTTTTAATGACTCTGATTGGCATTTAAAATAAATCATTAATTTAAAAATGGAAACATCATAAAAAATGGAGTCACAAATTAATTCATTTTTTATAAAAATGACACAATAGGGCGAATTTTTTAATACTAAAAGAGTACCAGTATTTACTCATTTGAGCTATGTACATTTAAAAACTAATCCTTGATTTTTGCTTACTCTCAAAACTTATAGAAATTGAAGCAAATATTGTGCTGTTTATGACACTCAGTTCATCTTTCTATTATAATTTGCAGGGAACACTGTCTAAATGCTTCTATGAAAATTTCCAGTTTCCTCTTCTGCCACTTAACTTGCTATGGTAGCAACTAGTCACATGTGGCTACTGGGCAACTGAAATGTGATTATCCAAATTGACATGTGCTGTACATATAAAATGCACCCTAGATTCTAAAGACTTACTAGGAAAAAAATGTCAAACATCTCAAAAATTTTACTGCTTGTATGTTGAAATATTAATATTTGGACACACTGGGCTAAATATGTATTTTTAAATTAATTATAATTTAAAAAAATTTTTAACATGACTACTAGAAAAATATATATTGCTCACATCATATTTCTATTGCACATCACTTTTTTTTACAGCAAAGCCCATTCTACAATAAGATAACTATATATATATCACTGTGGCAGAGATTACTTCTTACTCTATGATTATTTGCAGCAATTCCTTAATGGCAATACTGTCATGTTGTTCCACTAATATGGATCACTGGTAATAAATTAGACAAAGAAAAACATTCACATGATACATTCAGTCTAAAAACATTTACTGTGCATTTTGTAAAAATAATAATAGAAAAAAAGCACTTCATCAAGAAATGAGGTTGGTTCCAACCATTTCCTCAAGCAGGAAGAAGATAACAGAAATACTAAAAAAGCCTTTTGGAGGGCAAGCAAAATATGGTAATACTGGATAGCTTAAGTATCATGTCAAAAATAAGCATATGGACATATATATACATATATGTCCCGCAGAAACATTAAGTTTGAAGCAATAATCAAACAATGAAGTGAAATTTTTCTTTAAGCACTTGAAAAAGCAGAAGAGATTGAATGAAAAACCAAAGCTAAAGCCAATGTAAGAGAAGGCAGGAATTAAATCCAGGTCAGTTTGGCTCCAAAGATCATGCTCTTTACTAACTGAAATTTACTCCCACTGCTAGGGCAAATAAGGTGAAGAACATCTACGCATGTACAAAAGTAAGAAGGAAAGTGCCAGCAGAGGCATAGAATGGAGAGGCTAAATGATGGAGGGGGAGCAAGAAAAGCAGAAGAAACAGCAGGTACAGCTGTCGACAAGATCATGTCCTGTGACAGCTGTGACAATAGAAGGGATGGAGGAAAAGACAAGAACACTGAGCCTAAACAAGAAGGGACCATGTCAGAGACACTTGGTCAAGCTGGAAGGTGAGACCACTGCTTATGCAGGAGAATAAAAGCACTGGTGAAGAAGAACAAAAGTCAAATTGCTGCCAGACAGCATCAATCGAAGGACTTCATCCGCACAGCTTTTGTAACTTCCATCAACGTCACAGCACGTATCATCTCTGCTTACATTACTGGTAGGATACTGCGCTGGACTAAATGCAATTGCTAGCAAGAAAAAGGAAACATGGATGTTGTCCAGAGAGGCGGGCTCACAGGACAGGTAGGTAGGTAAGAAAGGATATATACATATATATATTTGACTGACAAAATTTAGGGTAATAGAAACATAGCAGGACTTGGTACAAAGAGATACAAAAACAACCCAGAAAATGAAGTAAGGGAAGTCAAAATTGAATGATGAAAGTAAATACACTGGGGGTAAGGGGAATGAAGAGATACAGCACTGCCTCGTTTAATGCTTCAAAAACTTCTCACTGCAGACAGGATATCTAAACCCTTGCCTTGTTCACAAGATCTAGGTGGTCTAGTCTTTGTTTGCTCTGATGTTGTCTCTACCAACCACCTAGGAGATACTAGGTTCCAGGCACAACGACATGTCAGGCCCATTCCTCAAGACCTGTGCAGTATCTGTTCACTTTCTGGAATGTCCTTTCCTCTGATCTTGCATGGTTGGCTCCTAGCCATTTAGCTTTCCCTGAGAGGCAAAATACTACTCAGTAAGTATACCTGGCTATGTCTCTGAGATGGATATTTAGTGCAAAATTCCTAGACAAGGTCATTGTATACTTGCATCATCATGAAAATAATGATGAAGCCAGGACTGGCATTTATCTATGACAAGGCATTCTAAAATTGTTTTCTGATGAAAATCTTGGCCTGGCTCACAGGTTCCCTCTTTGCTGAGGTTTCTTTCTAATGAAGTCTTTTTTTTTTTTAAGATTTTATTTATTTATTCATGAGAGACAGAGAGAGACAGAGGAGAGAGAGAGAGAGAGAGAGAGAGAGAGAGAGAGAGGGGCAGAGACACAGGCAGAGGGAGAAGCAGACTCCAAGCAGGAGCCTGATGTGGGACTTGATCCCGGATCTCCAGGATCACACCCTGGGCTGAAGGCAGCACTAAACCGCTGAGCCACCCGGGATGCCCAAATGAAGTCTTTTTTTTTTTTTTTCAACTTTCACAAAAAGATGTCAATCCAACTCCTACCTCAGCTAACTACAAAGCATATTGCTCTATTCTTAACCAACAGCATAAAGTAATATATTCAATTTATATATATAATTTGAGTCTTAGATAAGAGCTGGAATAGCTACCATTTTGTAAAGCAATTCATATATACAAGGTAAAATGCTACATGGTTTCCATTGATTGTTATTTAACCCTCATAGTAACACTGTTGTTTAAGCCCCATTTTAAAAAAATAATACCTTGTGCTATGATACACAATTAGGACAACTAGAAACATTTATGAAAGATTTTATGAAGACTATTGCATAATCTTGTAAATTACAATACATTCTACCTGCAATATTCTCTATATCCTTGGATTAAAACAAATAGATGGTCAGAAAGCGGTGTATAGGGCAGCCCCAGTGGCTTAGCAGTTTAGCGCCGCCTTCGACCCAAGGTGTGATCCTGGAGACCCAGGATCAAGTCCCACGTCAGGATCCCTGCATGGAGCCTGCTTCTCCCTCTGCCTGTGTCTCTGCCTCTCTCTCTCTCTCTCTCTCTGTCTCTAATAAATAAATTTTAAAATCTTAAAAAAAAAAAAAAAGAAAGCTGTATATATAGACTGCACTGGTTAAGATTCTTGAGGATTAGAATTTACTCAGATGGACTTCAGTTTCATACCACTGGCTTATTTTGAGGGCTGTTATAAGAAACTGCCCTGTAAAATTTGTTTTGCTGCAGTGTATAAAGTATATACAGTCTCAGTATTAAGTGAATTCTTTGGACATTATTATGAATCAAGTCACTGTTCATATTCCCTTCTTTGTGCTGATTGCTGGAGAGCTATGGAGCCAAGTTTGTGGCTTAGGTCTAGGAAGTATGCATTTATTTCCCAAAATACCAGTGTCACTATTAGCTTCATATTTATACAATCCTTATTTTCCCATGGCCAAATTTCCTTGCATATTTTTAGTTTTATTTTATTCTACTATTCATGTATTTTTATGAGTCTCCATAACTCTATTTTGGAACAAGGCACAGTGCCAATAATTTTAGTCTATCTTTTAGCTCCGTGTACCAACAGAGACCTCTCATTGTACGTATGGTAAGTGACAGCAGCTCATCTCCCCTCAGTCCTTACACTTCATTACTTTACACAATATTTATGGTCTCTAACATTAAATGAGGAACACAATCTGCAGTAGAAAGTAGAATGGCCATTAACTAACAAAATATCTAATAATAGAAATTTGATCACAGAAAAGTTTATATGTTGTTTGCTGAGGTCTAAAGTATGACTAAGTACAAAATACTGAAGAAAATTCAGATTCTTTTTTCTTCTAAGATTTTATTTATTCATGAGAGACACAGAGAGAGAGAGAGAGAGAGAGAGGCACAGACACAGGCAGAGGAAGAAGCAGGCTCCACGCAGGGAGCCCGATGTGGGACTTGATCCCCAGTCTCCAGGATCAGGCCCTGGGCTGAAGGTGGCGCTAAACCACTGAGCAACCCGGGCTGCCCCCAGATTCTTAAATACACATACCATTGTTTCATTTGATTGGCAAAGTGCACTATACCACCCAGAATATAATAAACTATGATGACCGACAGCACACTTGGTGCACCTGTGTGAAGTAATTCATTACATGAGGTCTTAAAATAAGTAACACTCATGACAGCTGCTGTGCATGAATGTTCTTTTTCTCCCAGATTTAAGTATATAATCCCATATATATTTGAAACTTTAAATCCTTATTAGCCTAATTACAACCTGACGTTTCAGCCCAGCCTATAATTTCTGTCTATACATCGATTAAGGACAAAATGATTATACATGTAAACAAAAATAATTTTAACTGAAGATGAAATTATGGTTCTGCGATTATACAATCTAACTGTATTTGAGACTATTTTAAGTGTAAGCCTGAGGTAGCTAAATTTATGTTTCACATAGCTGGAAAAGATTTTTTAAAAGCTTTCATAGATATTGCTAAGACACAGATAAAAGCTAACACTGAGGTTAACTAACAGGTAACATAAAAAAGACTAAATAAAACATCACAGAGATTTCACAATGACACTGGAAACTCAATTTATTAGAGGGAAACATCCCAAAGCACACAAACTCATTAGAAACTTATATACTAAGAAAAAGGCAAGATCTCTGTTTGACAATAAAGATAGGAAAGAATTATAATTTCCTGTATAATAAATTTCAAATATTTTCACATAATTATAAAATACTGTTTGGAAAAGAAAGGAAAAAAGCACAACTGAGGATTATAGGTAATCAAGAAGAAGAACTAACAGAGATTTCTATAATGATTATCAGGGCTATACAATTACCAAGAATTTCAAAAGTGTTTGCTACTCCTATTAATGCATACCCTTAAATAACACCTGAGTGAATTATCTTCTAACTCTCTAACTTGGTGCAGAAGACACTGAATACTGTTTAACTTTTTAAATGGCTTTCTTTACAGTACATATTAAAATATCGTATACTCAGTATTTCTACAGTGGTTTAAAAAAAGTTTTTTAATCAGAATTTAAAACATGCAAACTATCTTTGAAATTTTGAGGAAATAACTTTTAGGATTTAACTTCAATGATACTAGTGATAAGAAATTCTCCCCAAGGATCTCTGGCAAAGATCCCTCAGGTTATCAAGATTATGTAATATTACCTTTTAATACAAGCAAAATAACATTTAGGGAATTTACAACATTCGTTATTTGAAGTAAATACACTGATAAATGTTTTAAAAGTGTATCTATAGTAAACTTACATCTTTCAGGAGCTTGGTCAATGTGCTCTGGACACAGAAGGAAGAAGTTCCTGAAGTCCTGAAAGGTACCAGCTCCAGCAGCACAAGGATAATGGTATATCTGGGTGCATTTCTCTTCACAGCATTTGATAGTGGCTCCAAGGTGCTTACAAAATGCACATCGCTGAAAGGGGGCAAATGGAAAATAAATCTCTTTAGAAAACCTGGTAAAGGAGCATTCAAATGTGGGGCTAGGAAGGTATTAAAAAAAGTCTTGTGTACATTACTAGCAAAATGACTTAAGCTTCCATAATACTAAATAAAGGATCCATTAAAAATAATAAAGTCTAAAGTATTCAGTTGAGCATTTGGTATAATACAGGTTCATCCATTCAAGTTTAGAAAATGAGCATCTCACTTTTTTCTACTGACTTCTGTCAAAATTTAAAATATTTTTTTAATTAGGGGATCCCTGGGTGGCTCAGCGGTTTGGCGCCTGCCTTTGGCCCAGGGTGCGGTCCTGGAGTCCCGGGATCGAGTCCTGAGTCGGGCTCCCGGCATGGAGCCTGCTTCTCCCTCCTCCTGTGTCTCTGCCTCTCTCTTTCTCTCTCTTTATCTATCATAAATAAATAAATAATAAATAAATCTTTTTAAAAATTTTTTTAATTAGTAATAGGGTTGAAAAGGCAGGTGTTTAGTTGTGGGTTAACAGTTTAAATCTCACCAAAAAACTAATAAAATGCATCTATATTGTTTACAAAACCTTACTATTTTTACCCTACCTAAAAATCAGTATGAAATAAATCACTCAATCATCAAATAAGCTAATGAGGACAATCACAGAATTAAAGGTACACCTACAAATCTGCACACTTCCTTGTAGCAATTAGTTTCAAGTTTCTTAATAAAAATTGGGAATGGGAAGAAAAATCAAGCCATCTGAGTATCTGCTTCCCCTATTTCAGCCAGCCTGCACTCTTTTGCTAGTGATAAAAGCAAAGAAGGAAGCTCCAACAGAAACACAGGGGAAGTGTAAGGCAACTAAAGACGTTAAGTCAGTACAAATTACTTACAATGCAATATGTACTTACTCAGCTTTCCCTAAGAATAATTTAATAAACTCTCCCTCATCCTCCCAAGGTCATTCTGGGTTATCACTTTTTTTGTGGGTCTTTTGCCAGGTGGCCTGCATGGTACAGTATAAAATCTCTGCAGACACCTCACTATCTTCTATAGGCTTCTGTTGTAGCACTCATGCCATTGCATGAGAATTATTTATATGTCTTCTTTCCTGGATTTCTAGTCCTGGGTCCTTGAGCAGAAGCACCATATTTTGCTGTATTTGTTTCTATAGCACTGTGAATGCTGCTTGACACAGAAAGCCCTAATAAACAGGTGTTCAAATTTATATGTACTAAATGGACTTCACTCTTGGTACTCTCTGTAAGTGTAACTCAAATAATGGAAGCCAAATGGGACAATCTGTGGGAAAACTGAGCCTCCTGAAAGAGACAAAGTTGCTAACATTACTAAGAAGATTTTTTTTTTCTAAAGATTTTATTCATTAATTTGAGACAAAGAAAGAGAATATAAGCAGGGGGGAGAGACGGAGGCAGAGTGAAAGGGAGAGCCAGATGTGGGACTGGATCCCAAGACCCTGAGATCATGACCAGAGCCAAAGGCAGATGCTCAACCAACTGAGTCACCCCAATGCCCCAAGCAGCTCTTCACATGCTAACATACTTATTCTAATTCTGTTGCTCTAGCAGCAAATGCAATAGTTTTTAAATTATAATTCATTCTAATATTTTATATAAGGCGCCATCAAATTCTTCCTTGTAACCATCAGTCCATGGCACTGAACCAATGTAAGAAAGTTTAGCATCTCTTGATGAGCCTTCTACACATTCTGAGGACTGTCAACAGACCGCTGTAGCTTCTAAGTAACTCATAAACACTAGTTACATCTGTGGCATTTTTATTGTACACAATGTCCACAAGTTCACAAGCTCATAAATATTTAAGTTCTCTTTTTGTATGTATGGGTGTTGCATCATTAAAAAGACAGAAGAAAGCAAGTCTTTACGTATTTTAATAAAGTCTAAAAACTAGCTTTTTCTAAATTTATTTTGATGCTATGACCTCTCAGGGTCTCTAAATATGTTTAGTTTATTAACACAACTCAGAATTAACAACATATGCAACATTTAAGTAGTCTGAGTATCCTTGAGTTATACTGGAAAGACCAAGAAAATGCTGAAGGAGAAAAGTGCATTTACATGTCCAAATGATTGCTATAAAGTTTTCATATTAACTCATTAACGTAACAAAATAATTTCAGCTAAATTGTTAAAACCTAAAATCTCCATTATTTTTTAACATATGACAAGCTATACAGAAGCCTTCTGCACTAAAAATAATTTTGGTGAATAAAATATAATGACTTATTTAAGTGCATAATAAGGAAACAAAATAATTTAAATTGATCCTTTTCCCAATGTCTATATCATTTTAGAAACATCAACACGTTCTCTTAATCACATTTGCAATGGAAAATATTACGTGACATTAGCTAAACTACTATGAGAAGCCCTGGAATGTATCCAACATACTAATTTACAATAACATATAAAGATACAGGGAATAAAGGAAGGGAAATAAAATACTAACTGCATTTAAGTGAACGTTTCAAGCCCATCTGTTATGATTACATAGCTAATGAAAGACATTTGGCTTTGAAAGAAAATGTATACTTTAAATGTAGGCTGGAATAGATCTTTCTGAACCAAATAAAAGCATTTGTAAAATTACAGAAAATATGAAAGAATACATTTCCATAGGAAACTTCTCTAATATCAGCATTCCAGTACAACATACATTAGAAATGAAACAAATTATAAACTAAGTAACAATTACAAAGCTAATTAACATTTGGGGAGAAAAGGGTAAAATAAATAGCTCTTAAATGGTTTATCAACTAAACAATTTATTTGAATCAGTATTTAAAACTTCTAAATACCATTTTTTCTCTTTCCTTTTTTAATCATTAAAAAAGAAAGAGGAGAGGTAGAGGAAAAAAAGGGAAAAAGTATTATAGTATCTTTTGACAATTGTCCAAGAACACATCCAAGAAAAAACTCTAAATTAGAGTTCACATTGCCAACTGTTAAGAATAAGTTTGAGGAACTTCCAAAACCTTTATTTCACTAGACTAAAATAAGGAAGGCTCTCTCAAAATAAATCTGCAATACAAAACAAAGCAGAATCAACAAAATTTCAGAGACTAAGGTTAAAGATGAGTTATGAAACAATAACAATAAATTTGAGGATATTCCAAAGCTCATTCAATTAATTATGAAGTATTTATTCTGTATCAATATGGCAATGGGCTAAAGTGCTCTAAGAAATATCAAGTATTATTAGGTTTTCCATACACCAAACTTTTTAACCTTTACCAAACTTTCCTTATCAGTCAGCTGGGTTTCTCCTAGAATGCAAAATAAAGAATGAAGACAGAAAGTAAGAAAAACAAGTAAAATGACAAGGAAAACTAATCCACAAAATCCTATGTCTCTTTAGGAAGAGTACCAGGAGGAGAGAAAAAAAAATTATAAAAATATCTAATAATAAGACCTAACATGTTAATTTCATTTAACAGTTTGGGGAGCTAACAGAGTCTTTATGTCTGTTCCACTGATCTCCATGTCACTACAAAAGTACCTACTCTTAGTATCTGTGATGCTGCCTTCCTAAACAGAAAATACTTACTTCAGATTAAAATGTCTCACACCTAGAAACACTGGTGAAATTTTAAGATAACAAAGATAAAGAAAGGATTCCAGTAGTCTCACAAAAAAGAAAATAGTCCAGCTACCAAAAAAGGAGAATCAGTTATTACTTTTCACTAGCAATATTCCATGCAAAAGCAAAAAAAGCTGTATCTTCCAAAAGCAACAAAAAAATTATTTGAGACTCAAACCTTAATACCTGCTAAATTAACATTCAAGGCCATGGAGAATAAATGTAAACAGGTTAAATTCCTTATTAAAAAACAGTAACAACAACAACAACAAAAAAAACAGTAACATTCAAAATGTGCAAAATACATTTTATACACTTGTGCACACATACATGCTGTATAAACACATTTTATTTATGTATATGTGTGTACATATACACATGTATATGCATGTATGTGTGTGTATATGTATGTATATTTGTGTATTAGGCACAGTGACACAGCAAATTCAAATTAAAGAGCTGGAGGGAAAAGCACAAACAAGTGCTATCAAAAAAGAAAGCAGCTATAGCAAAGAAATTTGGATCCAAATGAAAAAGCAGTGAACAGGGCAAAGATAAAGTTCACGTTAAAATAGGTCCTATGTTAAAACTTCCAACAGAACAAGAAAGTCATTAAAGTTTGTGTACCTAGTATGAATTTCCTTGACATAAAAAAACTGAGTAGAAATATATATATGAATAAAGTGAACTTTAATACCACTCTTAGAAATCAAGATATAAATAGATATGAAATAACAATAACAATGATCAAGTTTGGTTCAAACTTACAAATACAAAGATCTCTATAATTCAAAACCAGAGAATATATATTCTATTCAAAGGCATGTAGAATTTTTTAAATTGTTTTTAGAATTATTTTTAATTCATTATACATATGACCATTAAAAAAGTCCACAAATTCAAAAAAAATCAAGTATCTCCTAGGGCATATTCAAAAGAGCAGATATTCCCTAAACCTGATACATTAATAATTATGAATTCACAAGATAAACTCAAAAATGTATCCACAAAAAATTTAAAATTCCCTTTTATCTAGAGCAGATTTCTTTCAATTCAAAAGAAAAAATATTTTTGAAATGATTGAATAAGAAACATGTCAAAATCTCTGAGATGTGGCAAATTTGGTTAAGAAAAAAATACAGCTTGAAAAATGCAAAACTCAAGACCAAAGGATAAAAATAAATGAAGCTAGATTTCAAAACTGAAGCGAGGAAGAACTAACATATATTGCATGCAATTAGGCATCTCAGGAAGCAAACCCATCCTAATGTTATGTTTAGGAAGATGTTATTGAGATTCAGGTGTTTAAGTCTCTATCAAAAGAATTAGTGTCTGCTTTAGAAAAATATGCCTAAAACAAAATCGATTGAAATAAAAATCAATCTATCAAAATATTTTATATATAAATGGGCTTAAATCATGAGTATCAGAGAACTGATTTGTTGTTGCTGTTCTGGCCCAGTTAATCATTCTGGTTTGTACAGTAACAAATACATATTTCTGACTGAGACATCTGCTAAAAATAATAATAATATTAAATAACATTACAAAGTCAAAATGGACACTGCTCTGAGTTTTTTCCCCCGCCACTATCTTCCCTTTCTGACCCGTATTAATCACTGCTGTCACAATGGTCTTTCTAACAAAGTCCCTGATACCTCTGGATCAAGTCCAATCTCCTCAATATGGCATTGTGGTAGGTAGCCTCCTAAAATGCCTGCAACTCCCCACTCTCACCCCAACATGTCCCTCCCTAATCCAGAGACTTATAAAAAATATGAAATATCATGCCAGAGATTAGACTATATTACATGGCAAACAGATTTTTGCAGATGTGATTAAGGCTGCTAATCAAATGATGCTGAATTAATCAAGGGAGAGATTAGTCTATTTGAATTACACAATTCCTTTATTTATATTTTTGAAGATTTTATTTATTTGCAAGAGAAAGAACAAGCAGGGGAGAGAGACAGAGGGAGATGCAGACTTCCCGCTGAGCAGGTTGCCTGACTACCCTGGGCTTGATCCCAGGACCCTGGGTCATGACCCCAGCCAAAGGCAGACACTTAAAACTGACGGAGCCACCCATGTGTCCCTACAAAATTCCTTTAAAAGCAGAAAGTTTTCTCCAGCAGGCAGGAGAAAGGAAAAGTCAGAGAAATTCAAAGTAAGGAAAGGATTCAATATATCACTGCTATCTTTAAAGACAAAAGGAGCCACAAACAAGAACCAGGAGTGGCCTCTAGGAGCTGACAGCAACCTCAGGCCAACAGTCAATAAAGAAATGGTGACTTCGGTATTATAAATGCACAAAATGGAATTCTCCCCTCAACTATGTTTTTTTAAGATTTTATTTATTTATTCATGAGAGAGACACAGAGAGAGAGAGGCAGAGACACAGGCAGAGGGAGAAGCAGAAGCAGGCTCATGCTGGGAGCCCGACTTGATCCCGGGTCTCCAGGATCAGGCCCCAGGCTGGCGCTAAACCACTGAACCACCCAGGGATCCCTACCCTCATCTATCATCTAAATGAGGAAGAAGAGGATTCTTCCTCAGGGCCTTTGGATAAGCACCCATCTTTAAGACCCTAAACAAAGAGCAGTAGAGTCTACTCAAACCTCTGACCTACAGAAGTATCACTTCATAAATGGGGGCTGTTTTAAGCCTTTTTTTTTTTTTTTTTTTAATTTATTTATGATAGTCACACAGAGAGAGAAAGAGAGAGGCAGAGACAGGCAGAGGGAGAAGCAGGCTCCATGAACCGGGAGCCCGACGTGGGATTCGACAGGATCGTGCCCTGGGCCAAAGGCAGGCGCTAAACCACCGCGCCACCCAGGGATCCCCTAAGCCTTTAAATCTATGATAATTTGTTATATAGCAATAGCTCACATTTAGCACATTTCAAGGCCCTGCGTGGTTTGGTCCTGCCAAATCGCTACTTGCATTTTTAAGAAAAATTTTATATTATACTTACGTTACACAACGTTTTCTTTACTCAAAACTAATAAGTAAATAGGGTGAATATTTCTCCTAAAATAAGCATTTCTGAGCCAAGCATTCTGAGTACACAAATGTGCCCTCTATCTACTGGGTCAAGGAAACAGCAAATTCTCTAGTTGATAGCAACATACATAAATCAAAAGCCCTAATCAAATAACCATAATAGCTATAATCTTTAACATAACCATGAATTAAAAAAAAATAACCATGAATGAAAACATGAATAAATCTGACTACATAAAACTTTTAAACTTTTATATGTTGAAAAATCATATATATCGCAGAGAAAATCAAATGACAAAAACTTTTTTTAAATAACCTGCAACTTGAATTACAAATGTCTAGTATTGGGATCCCTGGGTGGCGCAGCGGTTTGGCGCCTGCCTTTGGCCCAGGGCGCGATCCTGGAGACCCGGGATCGAATCCCACATCGGGCTCCCGGTGCATGGAGCCTGCTTCTCCCTCTGCCTGTGTCTCTGCCTCTCTCTCTCTCTCTCTGTGACTATCATAAATAAATAAAAATTTAAAAAAATTTAAAAACAAATGTCTAGTATTTTGAATATATAAAAGTAAAGCTTATAAAAATATAAATTATAAAACTGAGTACAACTTAAAAATAGACAATGACACTTTATAGAAGCACATAATTTAGAGAAGACATAAAGTGAGCCAATAAAACATATTTAATATGCAGGATTTAGTGAATACTATTATTTCCCAGCAACCAGGCCAAGCACTTTAGAAGAATGACCCTATTCAAATCTAACAACCACCATTTTAGATGGGTACCATTACTGCTCATTTTACAAATGAAGCACAGAGCGATTAAATTCCTTCCTCACCCTTACAAAGCCAGGAAGTGAAAGAAGAATTGAACTTGAGGACTTTATAATTACTTAGATATGAGTAATTAACGCAAATTCCATTAAGTGATTACAATAACATACTGAATAGTTTGTCTAGCTTATATCCTCATTCTCACTTAGGTTATGAGTAAAGAAAGTAGTCACTTTGGGATTTGAATTCCATAAAATATTAATCTTTACTGACTACCAAAAAAAGAAATACACTAGAATGTTCATATAACACAATTCATAAGACTTCCAATTAAGAAGCTTCAATGCCCAACAGTAAAATGGATAAATTACAGTATTCCAACCACAGAATACTGCTATCTATCAAGGAGAATAAATGAATGACTTACAATTAACCATTTGGGGGATTAATCCAACATAATGGTATGTGGAAAAAGAAAACAGTACTTATTGTATGAATTCAATTATATAAAGTACAAAAACAAGATTAATTTATGATGTTAATAGTGATAATGCTTGCCCTTGGGAGTTAAAAATAGGAACCAAAAAGGAATGGAATTCCTGGGATGCTATTTTTAGTTTCTTTTATTTTTATTTATTTATTTTTTTATTTTTAGTTTCTTGAACTGATCTCAGTTTATGTGAACTGATTTTATTTAGGGGTGTTCATACAAATGTACACCTATAATAAGTAAATTTTGCTGTGTAAGTATTATACTTCAATAAAAAGTTTAAAATTAAGAGAATTTTAGATGAAGACAACTTTTAAAGAAAAAATTTTTATTTCTCACATAAAATTCTATATAAATACTACTATCCTACGTGATGTGTTTCTATCTGTGGATTAAAAAATTTTTTTAAGATTTATTTATTCAAAAGAGAGAGAGAGAGAGACAGAGAGACAGAGCAACAGAGATACAAGCAGAGGGAGAAGCAGGCTCCATACAAGGAGCCTGACGTGGGATTCAATCCCGGGACCACAGGATCACGCCCTGGGCCGACGTCAGGCGCTAAACTGCTGAGCCACCCAGGGATCCCCAAAATCTCTTATTCTTCTCCAGTAACCTGTTGTATATGAAGATATTAGCTGGGAGAATCAAATGGATGAATGCACTGTAAACCTAATATATTTACCCTTAGCAAAAAAAAAAAAGGAAGGAATGAAAAAGGAAAAGGGTACATCTAACTACCACATAAACCATCTCTTACTTGGTTATTACTAAGGGCACAAAACAAAGTAGCACACATTATCAATCATGTTATAACAATGATTGTTTGAATACTAGGAAATTTGAAAACTGAAACATTTTAATTTAAACTAAGTTTGTTTGACATGATACTAAAGTAAGATAACACTGCATATTATAGAAAAGAGATAAAAACTTCTAAAACAAAGAATTTAAAAGCTTTTATATGAGTACAAGTAAACACAAACCTAATATGATTACAGTTAATTGGATGCATTTAAATCATGTCCTTTAAAAACATAACTACATATATTTGCATACTCTTTGGTCCAAATTTTGATGTCAATTAGATTTAGCCCACATTTATTTTTGTTTAAGATTTATTTATATTAGAGAGAGAAAGAGAGAGAGAGAGAGAGAGAGAGAGAGAAAGAGAGAGAACGTGCATATGTGCGTATGAGATCAGGGGAGAGGGAAAAAGGGAGAGAGAATCCTCAAGCAGACTCCTCAGTGAGCGCAGAGCCCAACATGGGGCTCAATCCTAGGACCTTAGCTGAGATCATGACCTGAACTGAAATCAAGAGCTGGCCACTCAACCAACTGAGCCACCCAGGCTCCCCTACCTCACATTTAGAACTACAAGAATCTTCTTAAAATATTGCAACAGTAGTATAAGAACGTCCATTTTTATGAACAGAATGAGGTCATCCAAACAGAAGTTATATTTATAAAAAGTGGTAAATATATCCACACACAGTCAATACAGGTGAACCAGATTCTGGATGAATAAAACTTTTGTACCTGACTTTGGAGACCAAACTGTGCTTCCCACCTGTCTCACAAAGTGACAAAGCAGACTTCCATTACTATCCACTGACAACATGCTACTCAGCAAGTAAGCACACTGGCAAACATTATCACATAAGAAATATCAGTAAAAATATTAATGTAAAACTAAAACGTTTGTAGAGTATTTACATAACCACAGCAAATAACTCAAAGTATATTGTATGCCACTACTGGGCTCAAAGGATGACAGCAAAAAGTAATAAAAATATTAAATCTCAAATTATTAATCTACTAGCTTTAGGTATTTGTTTGGATTTCTTTCATTTTTTAATTTATTTTTAGAAATCTGTATACCCAACCCACAACCCCAAGATCAAGAATCACACGCTGCTCCAACTGAGCCAGTCAGTTACCCCACTTGGGTTTCTTTCAAATTGATGCACAAAATAAACAATAATTTTCCTTTTTCTTTTACCAACTTTTTAAGTTAGAGGAAAAAGTAAATTTCAAATGAAAAAATTATAGATTGGATAGGGTAATAAATTTTTTTTAAATATAAAGAACTACTGAATTAAATTGAAAAATATCTATATGAACTCATGACTTTAAAAAATATCTTTTCTTTATATGGTTTATTTTTTGACCAGGACTCAGGGAAACAACAATTTTTTAGAATGATGCTGGAACAACTGAATATCCACATGGAAAACAAAGAACCTTGAAACTTGGATCTTTTATTCTCACACCATACACATAATCTAACTATAAAATGAATAAACAACCAAAAGGTAACCTTAGAATATGCAATAATACTTTTATATAAGGCATACCAAGAATAATCCTTAAAAGAAAATATTTGTAAATTGACGAATGACAAATTTCATCAAAATTAAATCCCCTTGTCTTCAAAAAATACTAAAAAAATGAAAACAAGATGCAAACTAGGGAAAAATGCTTACAAAATACATCTCTAATAAATGATTTCTATGTAGAATATATAAGGGGGCTCTTTTAACTCAGTAGTAGTGAGAAGACAAAACCAGTTGGAAAAGGGGGAGGGCAGATGCAAAAGATTTGAGCAGACAATTCACAGAAGACAAAAATGGCAAGTACATAAAGATGTTCAATTCACTACTCATCAGGAAATACAAAATCAAGCACACAATGAAATATCATTAAACATCAGCCAGAATGGTTAAAATTTAGAAACACTGACAATAACCAGTCCTAGAAAAAATGAAGAGCAAATGGAACTCTCTCACATCTTACCAGTAGAAATGGAAAAGTATACAGACCCTTTTGCAGAGACTGTCAAACTGTCTTCCAAAGTCAAACACACACTTTCAAAGAAATCAGCAATTTCAGTTCTAATTATTTCCACAAGAAACATGAAAAGATACATCATATTGCATAAATGTTCATAGCAGCTTTATAAATAATAGCCACAAAGAAGAAATCTTTCAGCTGGCGAATGGATGAATCTCAAAACCACTATGCTACATATAAAAACCAGATAGAAAAGATTTGATACTGTATGATTCCATTTATATATCAATTTAGAAAAGGCAAAACTACATGAAGAGGAACGGATCAGTGACTGCCAGGAACTAGAGTGGTAGGAGGGAACAGAAAACAAAGGGTCATGATGGAACATTTTGGGATGGAGGAAATATTCTCTATCTTGATTACAATGATAGTTACATACACGACTATACATACATCTCAAAACATATTCAACTATACCTTCAGAAAGGCTGGCTCATATTGCATGTAAAATATACCTTAAAAGAACAACTCTCACGCAGAAAAAAACTCCAAATTTATTTATTGGTTAATGAATGGCAAACAGGCTAATATCAGAGTAACTTTTTTGAAAATAAAATTGTAAAATCTGAGTAAAATACAAAGCTATTCAACTACTGGAAGTCACTTGTGAACAACCAAAAGTAAGATGGAATGGAAGGAAACCTGGAGGAAAACAACACTGGCTAAGATTTGGGTTGAAACATATGTTTAGCTACAGACATTTCCTCATGTACATGGAAAGAGGGGAGGCTGGAACCAGAACTCACAGAAGCTTCAGTCATACTGACATGAGAAGACAGATGAATTTCTCAATGCAAGGGAGACTGGAAACTGTGGGGAAACCTTGTATGGAGGGAGCCACAGAGAAGGAAGCCCCTGGATTAGAATCAACTCTCATTTTCCTTACACCTCCAACATGGACCTTCACAAAGGTACTCTGAGCAGCTTAGAAAAAGCAATACTAGAGCTGCTGAAGGACTCAGCAGAAATTCCTGATGCCAAAGGATGCGATGATGTAGTTTGAAGAAGTCCAGCCTCATAAAAGTCTCCCAGAACAAAACTTGCCATTGAACAGAATAAGGTAAGAGAATCCAGAATCTATAACCTCTTACCGAAAATGCTCAGTGTACAATACACAGTGTACAACTGTACAATGTACAATTCCTGGACATGTGAAAAACCAAAAACAAGGGAATGGGAACCATAAGGATGGAAAAAGTATTCAAATAGAAAATGACAAGATACACAAAGACTAAAGAGCAACTATGAGAAACATGCTCAACGACATACGGAAAAAGCTGGTCCTGACAATAGCATAATAAAAGAGACATAAAATATACAAAGTGAAAACCTAATGGAAATTCTGCAACTATGAATTAAAGTAATTTAAATAAAAATATCAGTGGATAGGTTTAAAAAGAGATTAGATATGACAGGAAAAGTAGTCAGTGACCTGGAAAATAATTTATCCATTTATCCATTCTGACAAACTAAAATTATTGAAAAAGAAATTAACAGAGCCTCAGTAACCTGTGGGACAGTATCAAATGTACTAACATGCATGTAATTGGTTGCAGAGGAAAGAGAAAATGAGACAGAGAAAGAATAAGAAATAAAGGTCAAACTTTTTACGAACTTGGTGAAAAAAATCAACTTACAGTTTTAAGAAGCTCGGCAAACCCCAAGCAGGAAGAATACAAAGAAAATCACACCTAGGCACATCATAGTCAGACTGCTGAAAACCAAAGATAAAAAGAAAATCCTGAAAGCACCCAGAGAATAAATCAAAACATTATACATACAGGAATAATGACAGTAATGACACCTGACTTCTCATCAGAAACACTGGAAGACGGGAAACAATGCAAGAACCTCTTTTAAATAAAGAAAAACACATCCAACCCAGAACTATATATTCAGGAGGGAAAAAATCTTCAGAACCGAATGCCCACTTCTATCTCCAGACAAAATGGAGAAAATGTACTTTTCCCTACATTTTCACTCCATATAGCTATAAACCTTGAACACGACACATAAGACAAACATAAAAAGATATTAAAAGGTGGAGAGAAGTTGGCAGACCAACGAGAGCTTCAGGCAATGAAGAATGAAAAAGCATAAATTCTGAGGTTTGCTTTCTGATTTGCATACAGAAAAAGAGGTGCTAAAGATGTCAACAATCCAGAAACATTAACAGGTATACAACAAAAAGAGCCCAAGAAATGCCTGCTGTCTCCAAGCAAACAAGCTGCAAAGTGTAGGCTCGCAAGAGATTAAACAGATGGCAACCAATCTCTTGGAGCCAAATCCCACACCCCTCGGCAAAGGCCAGAAAGAACCCAGACAGCCCCTCTCCCCACTGGACAGGGTGATATCACAGAAGGCTAGACTGAGAGCCAGTACGTTCAAGGCCTCCTTCCTCCTCTGTGTCTGTGGAGAGAAAGTGAGAAGCCTGGAGTTGACCATCCACACAGGGATAAAGAGGTGTCCCTAACCCTATCCTCCCCACTGGGGAGAGGCAGGGAAAACTACCGGAGAATTAGAACTTAAACCACTGCCCAGAGCTAACATGTCCACCCTCCACTCTCACTACAGTGTCAGTGGAGACCAACTGAAGAGCAGGAAGCCAAGGCCATATCAGCAAAGCATACAGGAAAGACTAAACTTTCACTCTTGTGCAACATTCACTAGAGGACCCTCCCCAACCATCAATGGAGGTGGAGTATGGAACCAAAACTTCCTCACAACCAACAGTAACAAACTGGTGCTGCCCCTTCTGGCTTTCACCCCAAAAGCAGTTTCAGATAAAACCTGCTTCAGATAAGAGAGAAATGGGCATTAAGTAATACAGAGAGTTTCATAACACAATACTAGAAATATAAAAGTTTAATAAAAAATAACGTGATCTATAATAATAAAAGGAATTTCAATGAACATAAGAAAAAGCAATCTGTAACATATATATCTGTGAACATATATATGAAGACATATGTTATTTTCCAAATATTTTAAAGTATATATTATAAAACTGCATTACCAAGAAATTATGAATAAGCATGATGCAAATTTTTAAAAAAATAGTCTCAGCAAAGAAACAAAGTCTTGGCAAAGAAATGTAAGACCTCATGAAGAAACAAATGGCAGCTTTAGAAGTGAAAAATATACTAACAAAAATAAGGAACTAACTGAAAGGGCTTAACAATGGAATGAAGAAACTACCCAAACTAACAAGTGAGAAAACAGACTGATAACGATTTACAATGACATTTTTATCATAAAGTAACTTTTTGTTATACATTTGGTCCACATTTGGACTTTCTATTCTGTTCTAGCAATCTATTTATGAATCTAATCCCACAGTTATAACTGTAGCTTTCCAATATGTTTTTAACATCTGTAAGGGCTGCTGCCCCTTCATTTTTCTTTATTTTAAAGATGCTTACAGCTGTTTTTTTTTTTTCCTACTGAAATTTAAATCTCATAAAAATTACTTTAAGTTTATAAATTAAGTTAGGGGAGATACAGTGCTTTTATTCTCTTTACTTCCATCTTTTATTGTGAAACATATCACATATACAGAAACATATACTTTTATAATTAAGGAATTATTAAGACAGCATCTTTGTATCAACATGTAAAATAACATGAAGAATCCTGCCAGTGAAATCATTTGTATGATAATTCCAAATGCCCCCCCCATACATAACAACTCTAGTATGGGTTTTGTAGAAATTAATCTTTTGCTTTTCTTTAGATATCTTACTAGCTACATATATATCTCTAAACAACATAATTTGCTTGTTTTGAACTGCATTTAAATATAAACATACTATGGGGTCTTTTGCAACTTCAACTCAGTGTACATTTGTGGGATTCAACCATTTGATTTCTGTAGCTATCGTTCATGCATTTTCATTACTAGACAGTATTCTTTTGGATGCATATAACCTAACCTAACTACCATGTAATTTACATTGATTCCAGCTTGCAGCTATCATTAGTATAATTTTTTTAAAATATACCCTATACATCCTCATACATGTATCCTGACACATATGTGCAGGTATTTTTCACTGGAGGAGCTCTCAAAGAGGGGTCCACAGACTTGTGAGGTGAATACATCTCTGAGACTTATACAAGGGATCCATGAGGCCAAAGCCATGTTCATAATAAGACATTATTTACTATTCTCACTGTGCTAATATTTGCATGTGGTGCAAAAGCAATGGTGGGTAAAATTGATGGTGCCTTTGCAGTAGCCAAGGCAGTGGCACCAAACCGTACTAACAGCCATCACATTCTCAAATCGCTCACAATTGCAGTAAATATAAATAATGCTAGTTCCATTTAAGAATATCACCGATGAAGCAGTAAAATATTAAATTTCAAAATCTCGGTCCATAAATGCACATCCTATTTTTATAAAGATTTTATTTATTTATGTGTTGTTTGTTTGTTTGTTTATGAGAGACACAGAGAGAGAGGCAGAGAACCAACACAGGCAGAGGGAGAAGCAGGCTCCCTGCAGGGAGCCCAATGCGGGACTCGATCCCAGGACCCCAGGATGGTGACCTGAACCAAAGGCAGATGCTCAGCCACTGAGCCACCCACGTACCCCAATACATATCCCTTAAATATTTGTGACTCAAATTGGGAAAGTATTAAGTAATGGTGCTGTATCAAAATGTGAAGGCTTTCTGAAAGAAAGACACTTCTGTGGTAATTTGGTCGATAAACTGAAATAACTATTTTTTTCATGAAACATAATTTTTACCTGGAAGGTAAACTGACAAACGATGATTATTCAGGCTTATTTGAAAAATGGTTCTACAAAAATGAACACAGCCTAAAACTCAAAGGAAAACAACCGAGAACACTTATGGCCAATGACAACATTTAACAAATATAGATCTACCACAGTGAGCTTGACTGCTTCCTAATACTTAGACTTTTCTGATGAGATCAGGGTTATAAAAACAAATATGAATTTTGTTATTAAAATGCATCAATATTTAGAACATCTGGGTCATTCAATGATCCAATATTTTCCAAAATTAATGTTATTTATTTTCAATTAACTGGAATATTTCAAAATAATGTTATAAAATCATACATGAGTAAAAGAGCCAAGGAAATTGCAAGATAATGGAGTATAATATTAAAGAGCAAAGAAATGCTCATCGATAAGGCTTCAGATTCCATATTGGACCAAACCTTGAAGAATCTAACTACTTATCAAGTTTTTATGCAATATTAACCAATATTTATAATTATCTAAAGTGGCTATTAAAAAAAGTTTCCCTTTTCCTCTTTTTTGTGGCTGGACTTCATATATATATATATATTTTTTTTTGACTTCATATATTTTAACCAAAATGGCACATTTCAGCATGAATCCAGAAGCAGGTTTGAGAATTCAGCTGTCTTCTAAGAAGCTAGATATCAATGTTTCAAAATAAGAGTAAAAGGTGTGCTGAGACCAAAAGGTTTGAGAACCTTACATTCTAAAGGTATATAAGTGGGAGTCAAACTGCTGTCTCCAGCCTTAGTAGTTGTCACAACTTCTTTTCCCAAATGACTTGCAGTTTTCACTCTCCCTCACAGTAGAGTAAGAATTCCCAATCATCCGAATCCAGGCCAATGCTGTCTACACTCAGACTTCATTTTTGCTGATCTGATAGGAATGTAAGGCTATCTTAATGCAGTTTCAATTTGCATTTCATGATTATGAATGAGATTATGCACCTTTCCATATGTTTACTGGATATTTGGACTATGTCTTTTGTAAACAGACTGTTTAAATTCTCTGTGATTTCTCTATTGGGTTGTCTTTCTTTTTCTTATGGTAGTTATTTTATGTATTCTAGAAATTATTCCTTTTGTTGGCCATATTTGTTGCGTTATAGCAAATGCTTTCTGTATGTTAAGACTTACATAGTAAACATATTCTCCTGTGGTATCTTTTAAAAATTTTATAATTTTATGTGGAAATGCAAAGGACAAAAAAATAACTCAAAGCCATTTTCTCATTATTTGTTCCTTCTCTTGATTTTCAGTGATTTGGTCTTATTTTCTAGTATACCTGGCAATTTGACTTATTGTTGAATTTTTTTTTTTTAACTATGGTGATATTTTGAGACACTAAGTGATTTTCCACCAGAGAGGATATATTTTTTTTCTTCAAACCAGCACTTAGGCTAGAGAAGATCACTCTAATTCAATCTGCACAGAAACTGACTTGAAGCCTGTTTTCAAATCTTTGAGAAGACAATTTTTTCCCATTTCTCCTTTATTCTGATATTGTAGAATTCAAGGATCAGCAAACTTTTTCTGAAAAGGGACAAACAGTAAATATTTTAAGGACATCTTTGTGGGACAAGAGGCAAAATCAAGGATATTATGTGAGTACTTATCTACCAAGAAAGAAAACAAATTTTCACAAAAAATTTGTAACTGCTGTTATTCAAAATATGGTAACAATTGGGGCGCTTGGGTGTCTCAGTCAGGCATCCAACTCTTGATTTCAGTTCAGGTCATGATCTCAGGGCTAGGGGATCAGGTTCTATGTTGGGCTCTGCACTTGGCACATAGTCTGCATGGGATTCTGTCTCCTTTTGTCCCACCCCCTACTTGCACACTCTCTAAATAAATAAATAAAATCTTTTTTAAAAATATGATAATAATCGACCATGATTTTCTTTTTATTTTTTGGCAATACAGGCTACTCATGAAAAGAACGGAATTTGGAAAGAAGATAACATTTCATGTAATTGGAGTTCAAAGCTACTCTCTTCTATCATCAAAACTGACAGTAAAATGTTCACCTGTTCATTATGATATACAATAAAATTTTACATATCAATCTTTGAAAAAAATCTTTTCACACAGAGGTACTGCCAAATACTCATATCAATACAGAAGCATATAATTTTATCAAAGCATATTCATCTTTGAAAAGCATTTATAAAATTTTATTAAAATCTTTTGATCTTTGCTTTTAGCATGCCATTAAATTGCAGAATAATCACTTTCAATTAAAGGAGAGGTTGAAGTTCCTCAATTACACAGTTAAATGGATTTTGAAATTTGAAAATTTCCTTTGTGCTTGCCTTGAGGTCCAAAAACTGCTACTGAACTGTAGTTTGAGCTTAGAAAATGTTTCTGTATCAAATTTATGTGGGAATGGAGATGCTGCTTATTTTAAATTGTGATAGCATGAAAAAGCATAAATATGTAGCTTGACATTACTTCTGATTCAAATTAACACTAACTGTTGTAGAAGGACTTTACCACAATGTAAGTTTCACATAAAAGTAGTGATTTGCCTTATAATTTTAGGTTCAATTAATCAGGAAATACTATCAATTCTGCAGCAAAAGTTAACTTTCAAATCCATTAAGTATTTGACTAGAGGTTGAGGGTAATCTTCTGACTTGGAAAAAAATTAATCTCAACCCTAAATTCAAAATTTTGCAATAAAACGTTACCATTGGTAAGTCATCAAATTGCTGCATAGTAAGGCATTTCAGTATTTTCAGCTTCTATTTCTAGGAAAAATTCCTAGAATTGAGAGACTGACTGACATCTGCAAGACCAAATGACACGCACCATTAACAACATTAGTTTAATAAACCACGACATAATAAATGTTTTCTGCAAAGTATCAGCTGATGGATAAATGTAATGAATACACAGACTTTTAAATACCATTATGCAGGTTTATAAATTTGTTCAAAAAAACCCTTTTCCTGCTCTATGCTTATTTTTACAACTCTTAATTGTAACACATCTTAGCAGATTCCACTTCAGGTTGTAAAGGATTAGTTTTTTTCTCAACTTCTTTGAAAATATTTTGTAATTGTTTCATGCAGATAATTCATAAAACCCAAATCTTCAGTGACTTAAGCTCATCATTGACCTTTATAATAAAAAACTGAGAAGTACTGCAACATCTACTGACACATCAGCAGCCTAGGAAAACCTCAAAAATCATTTGACTCATTTCTAAAATGACTATTGGTATTACTCGTAATGTCCTCAATTTTTAAAACTATTCTTTTTTTTTAACTTTTTATTTTATTTATTTATGATAGGCACACAATGAGAGAGAGAGAGAGAGAGAGAGAGAGAGAGGCAGAGACACAGGCAGAGGGAGAAGCAGGCTCCATGCACCGGGAGCCCAACGTGGGATTCGATCCCGGGTCTCCAGGATCGCGCCCTGGGCCAAAGGCAGGCGCTAAACCACTGCGCCACCCAGGGATCCCTTAAAACTATTCTTATTCAAAGGTTAAGTTTATTTTCTGTGCACACATTTGACTCATCTTGGATAAATGGCTTTCTGTGCTTAGATAACAAATGAGCCACCTAGAAATTTACTTTAGTTTTAATCTCATTTTCATTTTTCACTTTTGTGAGGAATTTCTATCATGATGAGATAGTCCATTTTAATTTACTATTCTTTCTGATCATTACCTTTTTATGAGTTAGGAATAGTGTGATGAGCGGTCCATCTGGTGAGGTTGGTATATATATTGTACTCTTTTCCCCCCGCTCAGTGTCCCAGCATAATAAATATAATTCTAGGGACACCTGGGTGGCTCAATGGCTGAGAGTCTGCCTTTGGCTCAGGGCATGATCCCGGGGTCCTGGGATCAAGTCCCACATGAGGCCCCCTGCAGGGAGTCTGCTTCTCCCTCTGCCTGTGTCTGCCTCTCTCTCTCTCATGAATAAATAAAATCTTCAAAAATAAGTAAATAAATATAATTCTATGCCATCTAATTTGATAACAATGGAATTTATTCCATTATGCCTCAAAAGCATATGAAGCCCACTTTTCTCCTCTTCTCTTAACACACTAAGTATGTACCAGTACAATACATGTGGCAAACACTGATGAACTATAATTATGTTGCTGTGATTTACAGTATAACCACAGCAATGCAAAGCAGATGGTCTCTGTACCTACAACTCAATTCTGTCAATGTAGCACAAAGAAACCATAGATAATATACAAATTAATGTGTGGCTTTGATTCCAATAAAATGTCATTTACAAATACAAAACTTTGAATTTCAGATGATCTTCATGTATTTTAAAGATATTCTTTTAATTTTTTAACTATTTAAAAATATAAAAACTAAAAAAATTAAAATTAAAATAAAAAACATAAATATAAAAACTGAGGCACTTGGAGGACCCAGTCAGTTGTGTCTAACTCATTTTTTTAAATATTTTTTAAAATTTATTCATGAAATACACAGAGAAAGAGGCAGAGATATAGGCAGAGGGAGAAGCAGGCTCCACGCAGGGAGCCTGACATGGGATCCAATCCCAGGACTCCAGGATCACACTCTGGGCCAAAGGCAGGTGCTCAACCGCTGAGCCACCCAGGCTTCCATGTGTCTAACTTGATCAAAGCTCAGGTCTTGAGCTCAGGTTCATGAGTTCAAGCCCTATGTTGGGCTCCCATTGGATGTGGAGCCTACTTAAAAAATAAAAAGTAAAAACTATCTTGGCCTGTGGGGCTTATAAATATAGGTAGTGGACTGGATCTGATCCATGGGCCATAATTTGTTAATCTTTTTTTTTTTTTAAGATTTTATTTATTTATTCATGAGAGGGAGAGAGAGAGAGAGAGAGAGAGAGAGAGAGAGAGAGAGAGAGAGAGGTGGAGACACAGGCAGAGGAAGAAGCAGGCTCTATGCAGGAAGCCCGATGTGGGGATGTGGGACTCGATCCCAGGTCTCCAGGATCAGGCCCTGAGCTGACAGCAGCGCTAAACCGCTGAGCCACCGGGCTGCCCAATTTGTTAATCTCTGATGGAGTCTTTAGGCATCCCAAATGAAAGTCTATAGTATTAATAGCACCTAAATCCTATTTTTGTCTTCCCAACTCTACAGACTGTCAGAATCTCTTCTCAGTTTTCCAACTTCTCAGCTAGTCTTTTATAACCTGGATAAATGCCTCAAGGGGAAAAGGGAAATTAACATCAGACTGACCTCAAGGCTTAATCCTTCCCTTTTCACTCTCACTCCCTCAAGTCCTCACCTCTCAGACAGTCCTCTAATGCCTTTAAATGTTTCTTTGAAAAAATATTTTATCCAACTCTTCCAGTTGTTCTCAATTGGAGAGCTGATCTAATATAAGTTTCTGTGCTATACATGGAGGTGGAAGTAAAATATTTGCCCTAACAGATATTGAAACTTATTAGAAGCTATAGTAATTATGGTAGCATGATACTGTCACTAGGATATATAAATATGCAAATAGAGATCTTAAAAAACAATCCACCCATACACTGAACATATGCTAGATAACAGAAGTTATCTGTCAAATACATGGAAGAAACAAAAGGGGTTTCAATAGATAATGTAGTAACAACTGGCTCTCATATGTGAGAAAAGGACATTGGACTCCTATATGACACAATAAGTAAAAATCAAAAGCACCTAAATGTTAGGGGAAAATTACAGAAATGAACTTTTGAAATATATGTTTAAGGACACATTAGAAACTACTCTAAGTGGGGCGCCTGGGTGGCTCAGTCGGTGTGTTGACTGAGCACAGTCAACATACACAGTCGAAGCGTCTGTCTTCAGCTCAGGTCATGATCCAGGGTCCTGGGACGGAGCCCTACATCAGGTTCCCTGCTCAGTGGGAAGTCTGCCTCTCCCTCTCCTACCTGCTTGTGCTCTCTCTAGCTATCTCAGACTCTCTCTCTCTCTCTCTCTCTCAAATAAATAAATAATAAATTTTTAAAAGATTTTATTTTTTCATGATAGACACACAGAGAGAGAGAGAGATAGAGAGAGAGAGAGATAGAGAGAGAGAGAGGCTAAGACACAGGCAGAGGAGAATCAGGCTCTATGCCGGGAGGCGACGCAGGACTTGATCCCGGGACCCCAGGACCATGCCCCGGGCCAAAGGCAGGTGCTGAATGGCTGAGCCACCCAGGGATCCCAATAAATAAAATTTTTTAAAAAAAGAAAGAAACTACTGTGATTGTTTTAATTTTTAACATGAATGTATTATCAAAGTTCAAAATTCAAAACTTTCTGAAGGGATATAAAATGGAAAGTGGTCCTATATAGAGTCATACAGGAGAAATTCTGTAGAGCCAAAGAATTTTACCAGTTTCCTATACAGCCTTCAAAAACATATTTAGTATTTTTAAGCTCAGGGCACTTTCCACCCCCAAATCAAAGGGGCTCTTTATAGTATCAAAGAATACCACTCATCTCATCACAAAAGTAAATTCATTTCTTTAAATCCAACTTAATTTAAAAAAAGATTTAAAAAGAATTATGACTTCTACTGAGAAAAAAACTAAAGTCAGGACATCTTCACTGAATGGGCCTTCCAAATTTTAACTATCTTTTACCAAAGAGGTATATCAAACTCTTAATTCTCTAAAACAGAAATTTTCAGTTTCCTCTTAGCTCTACCCAATTTAATTTGTTAAAAAAAAAATTAAGAATCAAGTTGCTAAGGTATAAGGAAACAAATACATCAATTTTCAGGTATAGGTATACCTAATGGCATTCTAAGGTCAAATCTTAGATTTTCTTGCTATATCCATACTTTATTACTTAGTATTCTAACAAAATAACCCATAATAGATCTCTAATGTCTTCCTTATAGCCTTACATGTTAGACTAAAAGATAATTTCTTACTATGCAAAATAAAGAAACTGAGTAATAACAGGTAGCATGATTTGGTGAAGATGTCACGAGACATTACCTAACAATGTTAGCAAGAAATCAAGAATTCAGATTTAGAAAACAAGATTCCTGATTCTTGCCCATTAAATATAATAATTATGATTTAGAAAGTATTTTTTAAAACATTATAGTATGGGGATCCCTGGGTGGCTCAGAGGTTTAGCGCCTGCCTTCGGCCCAGGGCGTGATCCTGAAGTCCCAGGATCGAGTTCCACATCAGGATCCCTGCGTGGAACCTGCTTTTCCCTCTGCCTATGTCTCTGCCTCTCTCTGTGTGTATCTCTCGTGAATAAATAAAATCTTTAAAAGAAAAAAACATTATAATATACAAAAACATTTGACAGGGATCACTGGGTGGCTTAGCAGTTTAGCGCCTGCCTTTGGTCCAGGGCGTGATCCTGGAGTCCTGGGATCGAGTCCCGTGTCGGGTTCCCGGCATGGAGGCTGCTTCTCCCTCTGTCTGTATCTCTGCGCCTCTCTCTCTCTCTCTCTCTCTGTCTATCATGAATAAATAAAATCTTTAAAAAAACACACACACATTTGAAATCATTAGCCCTATATCCTGAAGTATATTAATCCAGACTCAGTAATTCCTAGTAAACTTCCTATAACTTTTATAATATGTCACATTCATCTTTTCAAGGACTTCTTCCTTTGAATATTGACCAGAGGGTCAATCTTCCACCTTCTTTTCTCCTCTTGTTTAGCAGTTTGCTTTGCTATCACTGCTAGTTAGGAAAACTGTAATTCCAACCCCAACACTCAGTCCCAAAGATTTTTCATGGGGTTTTAGGCTCAGCCCACCCAAAACAAAACTCCTGATTCTCCCTCATGATGAGGCTTGAAACTAAAGACATTTTCAACTCTTCTTTCATCAAATGTAATTAATTCTATATCAACAACATTCTGTCTTTACATTTCACATGTAGTATCTAAATTCAGAAACTTTCACTGACCTTAAATTAAAACAGTAATCCTAAATATTTTTGTCTTTAAGGAAACCTCTCAAATTTAACTACAAAAGGTTAGGGGGGCTAAGATCTCCTAATCTTTAAAAAATCTTCTCCAAACTCTCTTCTTTAAAAACTACATTAATGAAATTCTTCAGCGTGGCATGCGAAACCAAGGACAATTTCCATTACCATTTCCCATTAATTCCTCACTCTACTTATTTATTCTCCAGTCATTTTCATATATGTGACATTCTTCCAGAATTCACACGTCCCAAAACTCTGTCCAAGATGACCCTTTGTCTAAATTCCCTATGTTAACCTACTGGGTAAACTTACTCATCCTCTAAGCACCATGTTAATCTTTCTTCCTTTTAAAATATTTTTAAGTTCCCTCAATCAAAATATATTTCCAATAATAGACGCTGTTAGTTAACTACAAAACATTCATTCCACCTTCTTTCTTCCTAAGGATATCAATTTTGTTCAGATATCCACACTCCCTTAAGTACCAATGTGCTTCAGAGGAAGGAGGCACCATCCACGGCTCCAGAGGACCATCATGGTCTAATCAAATGGTTGCCCCATCACTTTTACTGATTATTGGTTTAAGATGTAAACATAGGAGATAATTCTAACTAATGACATGTTAGTAGAAATCTAGTAGGGTAGAGGAAAGCACTTAAAAATGTTTTCCTTGGGGCACCTGGGTGAGTCAGTCGGTTAAGCATCTGCTTTTGGTTCAGGTCATGATCTCAAATCCTGGGATCAAGCATCACATAGAGGGCTCCTTGCTTGTCTGCTTTTCCCTCTCACTTTACTTCTCACTCTGCTCATGCACTCTGATTTCCTCCTGTGAAGAACTTAGTAACCAACAAGGTAGAATTCACAAAGCCTGACATCCAAATAAAAATTCCCAGATACACAAAGACCAAAACATCACAGTCTAAACAGAATAATCAATCAAAATGCTGACCCAGAAATAATCTGGATGTTAAAATTATGAGATAAGACATTAAGATAGTTCTTATGTTCAAAAAGCTAAATAGAAATACGGAAAATATAAAGACTCAAATCAAATTTCATAAATTAAAAACAACATCTCATGTGAAAATTACATTGGATATGACTAACAGATTAGAAATTACAGAAGAAAAAAATAAATGAATTTGGAGACAAAAAAACTAAAATGAAACACAAGGAGGAAAAAAGAATATTAAAAAATGGAAAAAAAGCTTTATTTAGTAAGCAATGAGAAAACTTAAATGGCCTAATATTAAGGTAAATGGAGTCCTCAAAAGAGAGGAAAGATAAGACAACAGAAAAAAAAAAAAAAACAAAGAAAAAATTTGAAGAAATAATTGGCAAAAACTTTCTAACCATATTGAGAACTATACACTCACAGACTCAAGAAATTCAACAAACCCCAACCACGAGAAACATGAAGAAAATTACATAAAGGCAAAACAAAAATCAAATTGTCTAAAACTGAGAACATACTATTAAGGGTACAAAGATAAAAAAACATATACAGAGGAACATAAATAAGGAGGATACTAGACTGTTCATGAGAAACAATGCAAGCAAGAAGACTGTACCACTCTTTTAAGGTAATGGGAAAAAAATAATAATAAAGTAATGGAAAAAGTCAACTAGAATTCAGTACCTGCCAAAAACAGGTTTCAAAAATGAAGGTGAGATAAAAACACTCTGGATTCTTTTAGTATATAATATGAAGTACAAATGAAGGTGAGATAAAAACACTCTGGATTCTTTTAGTATATAAATACTAAAAGAATCCATCACCTGCAGACCTGTACTGCAAGAAATGTTAAAGGATGTCTTCACACCCAAGGAACATGACAGCGGGTGAAAATCTGGATCTACACAAAGTAATGAAGAACATCAGAAATGGTAACCACAGGGGTAACTCTATTTAATTTTTTTTTTATTACCTAAGACTCTTTAGGAAATAGCTGATAGCTTAATCATAAATAATAATATCTTGGGGCACCTAGGTGGCACAGTCAGGTTTTCGGCTCAAGGTGTGATCTCAGGGTCATGAGACTGAGCCTGGCATTGGGCTCCTCACTCAATGGATAGTTTGCTTAAGACTTTCTCTCCCTCTCCCTCTGCCCCTCCACCACAATGTGTGTTCTCTCCTTCTTAGATAGATAGATAGATAGATAGATAGATAGATCTTTTTTAAAAACCAGTATCTTACGGTGTTTGTAACAGATGTAAAAGTCAAATACATGACAGCAATAGCACAAATTTCATGAGAGGAAACAAAAGCACACTTTTATTATATATGAAACTATAATATCAGTAAGTAAAAAATGTATACTATAAACCCTAAAGCAACCAACAGAATAACAGAAAAATTAGAGGTAATAATCCAAAAAGGAGATAAAATGGAATAAAAAAAATATTCAATCCAAAAGAATGTAAGAAAATGAAACAAAGAACAGACAAAAACAAACGGGGGAAAGAAAGGAAGACTTAATCACATTAAATATACATGGCCTAAACACTCCCATTATAAAAGCAGAGACTGGGATCCCTGGGTGGCTCAGAGGTTTAGCAGCTGCCTTCGGCCTGGGGCATGATCCTGGAGTCCCTGGATTGAATCCCACATCGGGCTCCTTGCATGGAGCCTGCTTCTCCCTCTGTGTCTCTACCTCTCTCTCTCAAATAAATAAATAAATAAATAAATAAATAAATAAATCTTTAAAAAAAAGAAGTGGAGGTCAGAGAAGAATTAAATAAAAGAATAAAAGCAGAGACTATTAGGTTAGTTTTTTTTTTTAAGATTTTATTTATTTATTCATGAGAGACAGAGAGAGAGGCAGACACACAGGAAGAGGGAGAAGCAGGCTCTGTGCAGGGAGCTCAATGTGGGACTGGATCCTGGGTCTCCAAGATCAGGCCCTGGGCCAAAGGCAAACGCTCAACCACTGAGCCACCCAGGTGTCCCTATTAGGTTAGATTTTAAAACGCAAAACCACTGCCTGCAAAAAACATATTAATTATAAAGACACAAAGAGGTTAAAATAAAAGGATGGTCTAAGATATACCATGCTTAGATTAGTCAAAAGAAAGCTGCAGTGAATATATTAATATAAGACAAAGTAGATTTCAGAATAAAACACAGGACTTTTCTGTTAGAGTCAAAAGTATACTTATAAGCATCTTTCCTCTGATCAAAGTTACATAGTTCTATATAACCACTAGAGCACCTCTCACAGCCTCCCTATAATGTGTACCTACTAAGGTCCTGATGGCAGAAATGTTAGTTGATACACAATACAATTTTAGCATTGTGCAAAAAAGGGTTAACATAGCAGTCCTGAGACTATTCTCCGTAGAAAGGCCTGTTTGCACAGTTGGTCCCAAGGAACCTGAATTTTGGAAGGGTTGCCACAGTTCCTGCAGTGATAAGAGTAGTTTACTGTGCCTAGACCTATCTGTGCAAACAATGTGACTTTCCTTCTGGTACGTGCTAGGCAGAGGGTGCCTATCTGACTAGCTGCCAGCAAAGACCTTGAGCTTCTCAGGGCAGGAGCATCACACATATATTGTTGCATTTTCATTGCAAAGAGAAGAGGGTGCTCTATGTAACTCCTCCACAGGAGGATGAGCACCTAAGGAAGGCTGTACATGAATTCCTCCAGACCCTGTCAATATCTTCTTCCATTGAGATCCTTACATTATATATCCTCAACATATCACAGCAGTAAATCTTACCCACAATTACAACTTTATGGTGAATCCCTTTAGTGCTTCTAGTGAGTCTCCAATGAGGAGGCATTTTCATGGGCCCCCAGCACAAACATTAAGATTATTTGGCGCCTGCCTTCAGCCCGGGCAGGCCTGGAGACCCAGGAGAGGGTCCCGCGTCAGTCTCCCGGCATGGAGCCTGCTTCTCCCTCTGCCTGTGTCTCTGCCTCTCTCTCTCTCTCTCACGAATAAATAAATAAAATATTTTTTAAAAACTATAAGGCAAAATGAAGAATATATAACTTGATTTCTTTACACTTACATTACTAGGATTATATAAAAAATAACAGTATTGGACAACATTATAGGCACCTGCAAATCACCTTACATAAATATGCAGTCCAATATCTAAATGATCTTATATAAACCTACTCCCAATTGCTTACAGGACAGATGTGGAGAGACTTCCACCATATACTGTTTAAAAAAAAAAAATTTGTTTTTACCAAAATTACACTTACATTACACTGCTTATCTACATTCACATTGTGTACTGCCATCCACCTTATGATAAAGAAGCTATTTTTGTTCTTTTACAGTCTCCAAAAGAACCTAAAATATAAAAATCTTGCAAATCTTCTCACAGGACTAAGTTGGTTTTATACAAGACACCTGGCACAAAATCAGTATAATACAATAAAATTTCAATATGGGGTTGTGGCAGGAGGTAGGTGGAGAAAACATAAGAAATTATCAATTCTAAGTAGGGAGATAACATAAGTAATTTTTAATGTTTTATTTATAGAATAAAACACTGAACATCTGACTTAGTAGTAGTTAAAAGAACAGAAATATGTGTTGGAAGTTTACCAGTAATATGTTTTGGAGGGCAATGAGCAGAGTGCAGGGAAAGGGGGCTTTAGGTAAATAAATGATCAAACATCTGTAGCATTCAGAATTAAACTATTCCATCAGTAATATCCAAATTATCCAGATCTCCAAGATGTTGGCAGCATCTCCAGGGATCCAAAGAAGAATTTAAAAGAAAACACTATTACTTTTTCTAAAACATAGGTTCACAGCATAGCATATTCTTTAATCTAGCAAAATAAAGTTCCTCCTGGAAAAACTAAAAACAATCTGAGGAAAGTTCTAGAAAAACTCAACCATTTGATAAAGAATGCCATTTAAAAACTGAGGAAATTATAAGGACTCAGGACTCAGTCCCGTCTGTCCTTCCCACCTTCTCAAATAAAATAATTCAGAAATAAAAAAATAAAAATTAAACTTGAGGAAATTATATAAAACATATTAATTTTTAAATAGGAATAATATTAATTAAACCAGAATTTCTCAACCTCAGCACTACTGACATTCTGAGCTACGTAATTCTTTGCCGTAGGAGGCTGGCCTGGACATGGCTGGGTGTTTAGCAGCAGCCACTAGGTGCCAGTAGCATTTCCTTCTCCATTCAAGCTAACTACCCTTCATTGGCATATTTCATCCATGCATACATTTATCTGGTAAGTGACTCTCTTGTTTGTGTTCCAGGTACTTTGCTAGACACTAGAGATAAATAAATGATAAACCAATACAGATATTATCCATGCACTCATGGTGTTCACAGCCCTCATGGGGGCAACCAAAATTAAAAGATTCACAGCAACAATGTAAATTTACAAATGTTGGTGAAGTGTCATAAAGGAGAAACACATATTCTAGTGAGACTGCATAATAAGGACACAGGCTCAAATGTTTCTTATTAAAAGATGTGCACAATCAAAAAGTTTAGAGAACGCTACCACCCCTCCATGTGACATTTGTATTTTGTTCTCCTTCATCTTTTTTTTTCTCCTCCGTCTTCTTAAGTTGAAAGGCCTGATGCTAACTTGAATTTATTTCACTACCTGTCATAAGTTAAAAACAAATGTTTCTCACAAAAATAAGGAGATCTAAAAAGAAGTAGTACATCATTTGCAAAACTATTTTTCAATCTCTACCAAAATTATCAAAATTTAGCTAGTGAATTTTCACCTTCCATAAGCAAGAAATATTAATTTTTAAAATTTTTAACAAATAGGTTTGAAACATACTAAAATTCTTCAGAATATTTTAAATAGAACAGAAAATTGTGTCCAAAATTTTCTGGCAAATCTGAGAAATTTTTGTTTTTCACAAACTTTCATTGTTTCTAGCAATAAAATATCAAATAGAAATAGTTCCAAACATCCATTTTCAAGATGCTCAACCCTCAGCACGTTTCTCTGAAAAGTCATTACATTCTCACTGCTGAAATGTCACCTTTACCTTGAACAGGCAGATGAAATGTTTATTTTCTTTGAGGTAGGTATTATAATACATTCAGCCACATGTCATCAAAATAAAGGTCAACAAATTTAGAACATCTGTCTTTTGGTAAAATAAAACTGCATTCCAAGTTCAACAGCACTTTTACATACGTTGCCCCTAGAGAACATTTTTGAGATAGCAAACATTTTCATTGTCATCATCCTTATGTAGAATTGTTAAACTTTATCTTAGGGACTTCTTTTTAGACAATTATAATTTCATTCACTTTCCTAAAATTAACTATATTAGTGACCTCAGTTAACGCTCTGACACTTTGGACTTTTCCTGTAACTATGAATGATTCCATGAACAACCTCTAGTGCTATTCATCTAGGCTACAAATAATTTATTTAGGAATGACCAAAACAGACAAAGATCCTTGTCAGAATGGCACTATCACTCGAGTAAGGAAAGATTAACAAGATTATTAAGTAAATATATATACTATGTTAGATGGGAACAAGTACAAAGGAGAAAACCAGAGATCAGGGACATTATTTGAGAACAAAACCCTTGAAATTTTCAGTAAGAAGTGAAGCAGAGCCCTCACTCATAAGGCAAGTCTTGAATAAAAGTCACGCATACATCTAAGAAGAAATTCAAGAGAGAGGGAACTGGAAGTGCCAAGGCCCAGAGGGAATATAAGTCTGGTGCATTTGAGGAAGACGAAGGAGGCTGGTATGGTTGGGGGAAGCAAATGAGGGGCAGAGTCAGTGAGTGACCGATATCTTAGAAGTACTTGTGGAGGTGGTGAAGATCATGGAGAGCCATGTCACGTAGTTAGCATGGTTTTTTTTTTTTTCTTTCTCTGAATGAAATGGGAGTCCAGTACTGAAGTGTGGTAGGTAGAGGAGCAATGACCTGACTTAAGCTATTCGTTCATTTGTTCATTCATCCATTCATATCAGAATGGACTCGTGTACTTACTTTATTCTGTAGATGAAAACCCAATACTATCTTTATTTTTTGTTGTGTCCAAATTGGTCCAGCTCTTAGGAGCTCCTTCAGGTTGGATCCTGTGTTTTCCACAAGTCTTCCTCTTTTTGAGCACTTCCTTACTTTTTGGCACCTCAGTTTGTATTCTCCCCATACCATGAACTACATCTCAAGGAATCCTAGTTCCTTTTATTGGAGAACAGTAGTTAGAAACCAAGATCTGGGCACCAAGATCTGTGCTCACTGTTACTAGGGGTCACTACATCAGGGGACAGAACCAGGAATTATATGTAAGCATACTGCCTCGTGCATATACACACATCTGTATTTCTTTATCTGTCTATATAAATATTAAAAACCGTGACTTTATACTGATACTTCTGATTCCATTTCAACACCACAAAATTCATTTTAGCCTTTCCTTATCTGTAGCTCCTTTCTCCAACATTGAAAAACCTAGCTCTCATTATCAACTATACATTTACTTATTGTTCATTTACAGTAAACACATAAAGTGGTTTCAGTATTATGAATCCATACCTCTGTGAGAAATACATTTACTCACTGGGTTACAGCATGTTTGTGCAACGCTTTTTTGTCTTTAGCTTTCCAGCTAACCAGTCAAGATATTGTTTGCCAGTTACTCAGGTTAGCTCTTTTCTTCCCTATCCCCTTTAGTATGAATCTTGGTATTCCTTTTTGGATTCCTCCATATCCTAGATAGCTGTAATTGCTTATCTAAAGGGTATGTGAAACATTCCTATGATTCTAAGAGTCAGAGCTATACAGAGAGATACCTCTGAGAATGTCTATCACACCTCATCCAAACTACATCAGTCCCATTCCCATTTCCACTTCTTTCCCACCCACCTGCCACAGGTAACCAATCTCTTCAGTTTCTTGTTTATCCTTGCTGTATTTCTTTTCCAAAATGACCATATGCAGATATATTTTCTTACATGAAAGGATGCACATCACAAATGGTCTTTTGCGCTCTTTTTTCATTTAAAAATACATGTTGGAACCAACTTCACATCATTTCACAGAGCTATTTCTCACTGTATTTTTACACACACAATATTTCACTGTATGAACCAAACCATAGTTTATTCAACCATTCTAGTATGCGTGACCACTTAGGTTGTTTCTAATATTTTGCAAATTAAACAATGCTGCAATAATTAACTTCTAATAGCAAAGGATTTTGGATTATTGGAGGCATATTTTTGGGACAGAATCCTAGAAAGGTCAAAATAACTAGTTTTTAGGTATTAACAAATTCCCCTCCAGAAGATTTACACCAATTTGCATTCTATCAGCAAAGTGGAAGAGTGCCTATTTCCCCACAGACTCATCAACAAGTGTGTTGTTATGGGTTTGAATTTCTGTCAGTAAGACAAACTCTCCTTTTCTTAGGGGCAAGCAAATAAAAAAGTTCTAGCTAAGTTCTGTGCCTATTTGATAATGGAGAAAACCAAAAGATGAAACAAAAACTAGAAAATGGCAACGGACAACTGACAGACACCACCATTAAGTCTGGACTGATTTAACCTAGTGAAGATGTAAAGGTTTGATGATGAGCCACCAGCTCCCCTTGGGATCTCACCACTTCATCTACTCTGGACCTCCATCTGCATTCCACTGCTCTGGCCCACTGCATTGTAATGTCTCCATAAAGCGAGAAGGAATGCAGGTCCCTTAGGCCCTTGATTTCTCTGTCTGCAGTAGTAGAGCATGGACTTTCATCTCTAAATCCCGTTTAAATATTCATCAGTAAGTATTTAAACACAAAGATGGTATCTTCTATCCAAAAAGGACAGGGCAAGGAAAGCTTTTAACTTCCATCTTAGTGAACAGAGCTAGGAAATAAATGTATACATACTAATTGACATGTACACACACATCTGTGTTTCTGTATTTGTATAAATATTAAAAACTATGAGTCTACAATGATTCCTCTGATTCCAAACACCACAAAGTTCATTTTAGTCTTTGTTCATTGCCTTTCCTACAATATTTTTCACTTTCAGTAAATAACCAACACTACCTCTGAAGTAGTCTGTGACAGAAAGAGCATTCCCTGATCTATCACAGTCTTGATCTGGACATCTAAGTATGTCCAGACTGCAAAATTTTACTATTATGCATTATACTGTTCACAATTTGATGACATAAGCATTTCAGTGTAATGTCGCATTTCCAAAACAAGCATTCGAATTTGACTAAGCCTGAGGTGGAAGTTACTCATCCATGTAATTTACGTCACTTTACTAATCTGAGTAAAGCTAATATTATACTAGTTGAATAATTAACTTGAATCTAAGTCCCTGTCTTGACCACACTTGAAAGTTTTACCTGTACTCCATCTGTTAAAGCCACATAATTTCTATGGCCAAAATACCATTTTTAACCTTCTTTTGGAAGTGCTGTTTCATTTCTCCCAAATATAATTGGCAAAAATCAAAGAGAATTTGTAGGCAGTAAAAGAATTTCACTTCACAGGGTTTGTTTCCTTTATAAACGGAAAGTAAATGCTGCATTTATTTCTGTGCTTATTTCTAAATCACATGAAAATCTCAGTGAAAATTTTAAAAGACAGCAGGCTGTGTACATGATATTACTTTGGGATGGTGCCAAAAAGATAAACTAAACTGCCAACTCGACTATAAAGAAATATCTGGATCAATTTTTGAAATATCAAACAGAGCTAATCCACACTGTGGACTCTGACCTATCAAATGTTGTCTCTTCATATTAAATCCTTATCAAATCCTTCTGTCTTAAAAAGTAACCACATGAATTTGTAAATATAGTAATTCTCATTTCTAAAATTTTTAATTTGTTTTAAATGTAAAATATTTGTTTCTAAGATTTACATTTATTGCACAGCTTAACATATATATTACAGTGGCTTGCACAAACTACTCTTGGATATAAAATTAAAAATTCCTATTTTAAGTGTTTTTACGTTATAGTAATAATTTAATAAATAATTCTTTCAAGTGAACCTTTATATTGATTAAAGTAAATATTACAAAGTTATGACTTAATTAAATATTTGTTACATCTACTTACTTCTGTGCTCCCTGAGACAACAGCTTTATCCACGTTTACTAACAATGGTTCCTCCATCTGGCACACTCCTAGTGACCACTCCACACAACGATGATGAGCCCAACAAGTGCCTAAAATGGTTGAAGTGAAAAGAAGTAGATAAATAAACAGGAAGCGTATTAACACTAATATGATGTAAACTCCCAAAACCAACTCTGACATGTAGACACACAATGGCACCCTGTATCACACTGAAGCAGTTAGCCCTTTCCAAATGCATCATCTGGGAACTTATTAGAAATGCAAAATATCTTATCACAACTAAGACCCACTGAATCAAAAACTCTTGCAGTGGTGTCCAGTAATCTGTTTTAACAAGCCCTCTAGGTAATTCTGATACATGTAAGTTTGAGAATCACTGAAGAACTGATTATTTATTCCACAAAAATTGAGGTTTTAGTCACTTAATTTAAATATTACTGTAAGATTTTATTTGGTATCTTTACATAAAATATAAAGGACATTATACAATACTTCAAGACAAAGAGAATGAATAGCAAATAAGCTACTATACACCTCTATTCCGCTTCATCCCACACCAAGGGTGCACATCAATCACTAAGAGTAGCTCAGTATTTAAATTCTCTATCACACAACACTCGAACCGCTCCAATCAATATGCAGCTCAAATGAAATTAACTCCAAATCCCAAGAGCACCACAGGTGTGGATCACTATACCGTTCACCACATCGTGAGTGGGTCACTATACTGGTCACCGGATCATGAGTGTGGGTCAGTAGACCATTCACCACATCATGATTATGGGTCACTAACCCACTCACCACATCACGAGTGTGGGTCACTATACTATTCACCGCATCGTTGAGTGTGGGTCACTATCCTGTTCACTGCATCACGAGTGTGGGTCACTATACCATTCACCACGTCATGAGTGTGGGTCACTAACCTACTCACCACATTGCCACATTGTGAGTGTGGGTCTCTATACTGTTCACCACATCACGAGTGTGGGTCACTACACTGCTATTATAAGATGCCCACACACTAAGTTACTGCCTTCACCCTGCATTAAATAGACCCAGACATCCAAGTTCCCCAACTTCTCACAGATCTTTTAAATTTTTCTTTCCTCAATTATCAGATGTCCATGCTGCTGCTGTCTACAGAAAAATAAATGCAAGTATCTATGAAAGCATCCAGTTCAGTGTTGGCCCTGTGCAGATGCTACATACAGTAGATAAACACAATTAAACAATTTATCTTACCTCAGCAAATGTACTTAAAAAATGACATTTTTTACAAAGTAATCATGATTATTTCTAGATGAAAAGAATTTACTATTAAGTTGAAAATTCACTAAGATCGCAGCATCTACAGTAAAGAGATAGTGCTTATGGAAGCCTGGCTCATTTATACCTGTAGGATCAAACAAGGCCTGGACATCGATGGCATCGGGAAGGCCAACCAGACTGAGCTCATCCCACAGTTTGCCAGCCTGATCATCGGAAGCGGTCTGAGTGCTTACACTTACACAAGAGACTATATTCTGCAGAGGAGATCGTTCTCTGGAAAAACAAAATAAAACAGATGTGAAAGTGGTAACAAGTAGATGATTATTTTGTATATAACAACTTAATATAATGAATTGCCAAATCAATTTTAATTTATTAGGCATAAACTGTCATAAAACAACTTTTTAGAATACATCTGTTATTATTCATAGTGCAATATAAAACTGGGTTGCTATATTATATCACGTAAGCAACAACTAAAAAAAGTATCCAAATCCATAAGGAAGTTTTTAAAATTACAGTTACAAATTTATTTTGCCATTCTATAATTTTTTTAAATGACACTCTAATATTCTAATCAGGAACTATATTTTATCACATAAAATAAATATTCCCTTCAGCCTTACTTAAATGCTTGTGAAACATAACTCGATCAGAAATTTTAATTTGCTTTATCATGAGGACTACCACTACAGAGCTGGCAGTTAATTTTATGTAAAGAAAGGTTATTTCCCAGGGGAAATGAAAACCCACTACAAAGTGAAGAGGGAGGTAGTGGGAGCAGAACGTGTCAGCTGGAGCTTTCTTACAGTCCCCTCAACAAATCTCGACAGCTGGTCTGTGGCATGATGTTGTAAGACTTTCACCTCACAGGTCAGAAGTAAAATGCAAAAACAAAATAGCTACCAGTGGCTTGGGGAATAAAGAAGATAATGTAACAGCAAAAACAGCAGTATAAAAATGAACATACAACACACGGGAGATTTCAGACTTTCAAAACCCTCAAACTTCAGATATTAATTGAGATCATTAAGTAAACAATGATTACTATTGTGTTTAAACATTAGATACGGGAAATCAGACGACTGGCACTAAAACTTTAATCTTCTCCTGATATCATAGTATTTAACCTGATCATAATTCTGGATTAAATCACTATTGAATATAGATCATGACTCACTGCACTTCTGTATGCTGGATATTTATCATGATTCCTATTAAGAGAAAATCAGCACAATGACCAGGGTACTAAACTTTTTTATACCTGGAATCATTGAAAGAAAAAAAGTATTAACATATTTCAATAAGTACATTTAAATATCAAACCATATAAAAGTAACCAGTATTTTTATGTTTAGCATTAGAAATGCATAGACTCACTTTAAAAAAATAGTTTAGCATGCTATTCTAACTTTAAATCTTCATTTTTATAAATGCCCACAGTATAATGAGAACAAACTCTTTCCTATAAATATAATCTCCATTCCTACAAATAGATTCTTCATTACTAATCATTGTTCTTTTATTGGGATGGGAGAAAAAAGACGAACAGTTCATCTATATAGACTAATGTATTGTTCTAAGATTTCTTTGCACCAGTATCTGATGGGGGAGACAGGTATAAAAATCAATGAAATGACTAATCAGTCTATTATTACTAACCAATTCCTAACCTAGCTTAATCAAATTTCACTTTTAAGTTTTGCAACCAGTTTTTATGTATATACCATGTCAGTAACATGCTGATAGCAACCCTAAGGATGACAGCAGCCAAACTTATTAGGAAAGAATATCAGGAGAAGTCCGCTGAAATACATACCCTCAAAATTTTAAGTCTAAAACAAAAGGAAAGAGAAAAAGAATCCCCAATTACATATTCTTACAATTTAATGCCACCAAAAATAAAATTATTTTTAAAGCCTCCTTTTCAAATTTAAAACAAAAACAAGTTTGTTTATTTGGTTTCGATTCATCAGTAATACATTTTGTGACTATTTAAAATCATTACCAAATTAAACTGTCTACCCCTAAATGAATTTCAAATTTTATAAACGTGTTTTATTCCTCAAGTCCATTAACTGTCTTGTTATCGTTACTTAATACATTAGTAAACACCTAGTGTATATAAAGACTAAACCAAGGCTCCTTTTTACATAATTATCTTAGCCCATTAAAGTTTTCAGTAAAAATTAACTTAGCTTATAAAATAAGTAAACAAAGCCCAACTGTATTTCCCAGAATAAGTGTTTATATGATTGCCATTATTCAAAGGCAGAAGAGAAGGATATGAGATATAAGCTAGTCTAGTTCATTAAATTTGCTAATTACTCATGGACATTGTTTGCTAGACTTTTGATATATTTTACTATATTAACTAGGATGTGAGTGCTCAATTAAATACAAAAGGAAAAGTTCTTCTATATGATCTAGCTCTGGCCTTTCAAATATCAAGAAACTAAACACAGTACTTCTAAACCTCCTTAAGCTGTTCCACCTTAAATTTTTTTAAAAGATTCTTTCTTGTTATTGTTTCATTTCCTACTTCAGGTCTTCAAGACATTGGCAGCAGTCCAAAAGAAGGAGCCAATCAAGTAAGTACAACACAACAATGCCTTAGTACTTAAATTTGGATAAAAGCCAGATAAGCACTTGGATGATTACATCATCACCCTCAAGGGGCAGAGCTGGTTAGCCTTCCAAGCTAAATTAATTTTTACACTTTCTCATCGACTACAGAAACTTATACTCCCTCAAATACCAGAGCCAAGTTCACATATTAAGATGGCCTTTTTAAACAAAACTCAGCAACACATAAAAAAAAATTTAACTCCAAAATTAAACATATTAGAGAAAAGTTTAAGGTAACAATAATGTTAATGAATACAGGCACACATGTATAGTTATACAGATACCTTAGTAAATTCTTATTTCATTAAAAAAAAAAGAGAGAGCTGCTTCTTTAACTTCAGAAAGGGCATTCTGAGTATATAATTACTCAGAAACAAAGTTAATCCTTATTATAACAGTTTATAGGACAGCTCAACATTCTGAACAATGAAAGTAACTAAATGACAAATTAAGAAGATGAGTAGCGAAACCCATCTTGGTATTGTCATTCTGTTAGGTTATATTCTTATAAACAATTAAAAACTTATTCAAAGGAATAAAAGAAGGACTTCATTGATCTGTTTTACCTCCTTCTCATAAATTTCCTCTAGGTTTATGTTATGTTCTTTAAAGTTTTCTTCTAACAGTTAACTTTTGTGATCACACAGATTTTAATATACAATTAAGATAACACTTTTTTTTTTTACACAAGAAATTTTGAGAAAAGGAGTGTTTTTTAGGGGTAATGGTGAGGCATAAAGCATTCTATGAATGTTGAAAAACATGAGAAATGATTCAGTAACAACTCATATATATATTCAGTGAGATGAAAATAAATTATATATAGCCTTACTGCATTCCAACCATTTATTCAAAGTTGCTTACTTTCTCTGTCCTCTTTGTTTTCGCGGTGCTGAGTTTTGTATTCTCTCACAGGTGCCATTGCTGTTGTCATCAACGTCCTTCTTGTTAGAAGGCTGGCTTTTCCACGGCAAGATAAACCCAGGCGTTACTCTAAATTGTTTTAAGTCTCCTTGTCCTAAGGAACTTTTTTCACCACAGTAACAAAAAGCGCAGAGCTGTTCACTGGTAGAAATGAAAAGTAAGAAAGAGGAGGAGAAAGTAGTTTTATTCAACAATTTTTAAAGTGACAGACTACAGATACTTGTGGTTTAAATATTACGACCTTAGTGCAAGCTAAACTTGAGTTTGTATATGCCATAAGAACAATTAAGCTTAACAATCAATTATACATTTGCAATTCATAGCATGACTTTTTATAGTAGGCATACCAAATCAAAAAATATTAGTTTGTATGTAGAAAAATAATTTTCTTTTAATATAACTCAAGAAAATGGAAGTAATACAAAAAAAGAATAAAGTAGGTAAAGCTAAGGGTGGGAAAGAGGGCAGGGTTTAATCGCCACTCAATGACATACTGGCTCTGTAAAACTTGCGGTGACAAACCACATGATGGACCATTCTTTATGCAGGACACAGATACAAAACACATGTGATAAAAAAAAAAACAAAAAAAACAAAAAAACCAAAACAAAACACATGTGAACAAACATGAAGACATAAAAACATAGATTTAAGTGCTTACTAGGTTAAGCAGTTAGTGATGAGGAGTATGTGTGAAAGAGTTTGACAGGAGTGAACAAGGAATAAATAGGTAGAGCAAGAAGCTCTTAGGGCAAGTGAAACTATTTCCCATGATACACTGTAAAGGCAATGTATGACATTAGGCATTTGTCAAAAATCATAAAACCATATAACACAAAGAATGAACCCTAATATAAATTATGGTGTTTTGTTAATAATAATGTATTAATACTAGTTTATCAATTGTAACAAATGTACCACACTTAGGTACAATCCTAATAATAGGGAACACTCACAGAAGGAGGGCAGGCTGGGAATGGGAACTCTGTACCATGTGCTCAATTTTCCTAAAAACCTAAATTTGTTCTAAACAATAACATCTATTAACTACAATAAAATTAAGAGGTTAAAAGACAAAAAACAATATATGCTTATGGAATAGATGCTTAATAAAAGATCTTAGAAAGAACAGAATTAAAAGGACTACTCCTTGAAAGGGGAACCCGCTTGCACTGTTGGTGGGAATCCAAACTGGTGCAGCCACAGTGAAAAACAGTATAGAGGTTCCTCAAAAAGTCAAAAATAGAGCTACCCTATGATCCAGCAATCACAATCCTGGGTATTTACCCAAAGAATACAAAAACACTAACTCAAAGCGATACGTGCACTCCTATGTTTATTGCAGGATTATTTATAATAGTAAACATATGGATGCAGCCCAAGTGTCTATCATTGATGAATGGATAAATAAGATGTGATTATATATTTATATTCATATTTATATTTATATTTACACACACACACAATGGAATATTAGCCATAAAAAAAGAATGAAATCTTGCCATTTGCAACAACATGGATGCAACTAAGCAAAATAAGTCAAAGAAAGACAAATACCATATGATTTCACTCATGTGGAATGCTGTTGTTTTGGGATAGTTTTTTATTTTTTAAGGTTTTATTTATCCATTCATGAAAGACACAGAGAAAGACAGAGAGAGGCAGAGACACAGGCAGAGGGAGAAGCAGGCTCCATGCAGGAAGCCCGACATGGGACTCAATCCCAGGTCTCCAGAATCACGCCCTAGGCCAAAGGCAGACGCCAAACCGCTGAACCACCCAGGGATTCCCCAGGGATAGTTTTTTGTTTTTTGTTTTTTGTTTTTCCCCTGAAGATCACATACATCTTTGACTTTTTTTTATCATGGAAAATTTTGAACAAAGATACAAAATCAGTTAATAAATGCTCATGAACCCATCAATCAGCTTTACCTGTTAGCAATATTTTGTTTTTCTCATTTTATCCATTCACCCCTTATTTTATTTATGACAGCGTATCTTATTTTATTCAAGTTTTTATTTAAAATTCAGTTACTGGGATCCCTGGGTGGCGCAGCGGTTTGGCGCCTGCCTTTGGCCCAGGGCGCGATCCTGGAGACCCGGGATCGAATCCCACATCAGGCTCCCGGTGCATGGAGCCTGCTTCTCCCTCCGCCTGTGTCTCTGCCTCTCTCTCTCTCTGTGACTATCATAAATAAATAAAAATAAATAAAAAAATAAAAATAAAAAAATAAAATTCAGTTACTTAACAAACAATGCAATATTATTTTCAGGTACAGAACCTAGTGATTCATCACTTACATACAACAGCTGGTGCTCATCAGGACAAGTGCCCTCCTTAATTCCCATCACCTACTTCATCCATTCCCCCCACACACCTCCCCTGGGTAACCCTCAGTTTGTTCTCTAGAGCTAAGAGTCTTTCTTGGTTTGTGTCACTCTCTTTTTCTTTTCCCTTTGATGATATGTGGAATTTAAGAAACAAAATGGAAGGACGTAAGGGAGAAAAGAGAGCGGCAAACCAGAAAACAGACTCTTAACTACAGAAAACACACTGTTGGTTGGGAGGGGGAGGTGAATAGGGGATGGAGGTAACAGGTGAAGGGGATGAAGGAGGCCACTTGTGATGAGCACTGGGTGATGTATGGAAGTGCTGAATGACTAAATTCTACCCCTGAAACTAACATTACACTGTATGTTAATGAATAGGAATTTAAATAAAAAACTTAAAAAATATAACAGAATTTTAAAAACACAATATTTCTTAGCTTTAAAAAATATTTCATTTATTGTGGATTTTTCTTCATTGGTTTTAATTTTTTTTAACATTTTTTTAGTGGTGTCTGGGTGGTTCAGTCAGTTAAGCATCTGGACTCTTGATTTGAGGTCAGGTCTTGATCTCAGGATCCTGGAATAGATCCCTGCACTGAACTCCACACTCAGCAGGGAGTCTGCTTAAGATTCTTTCTGCCCCTCCTCCCCCACCCCCAGATTAATAAAATCTTTTAAAAATTAAATTGCTTTAAAGTATTACTTACACTTTTATCACCATAAAAATGGGGGGAAAACTAAATTATAATAAAGAGAATAAAAGGACTGCTCATCTTGGATATATTTTCTCTTCACCACAAATTTACAGCTGCTGCATCCAAACCTTCCTTCTCAGGTACTGATGTTTCACCACAACCTCATACTATGTATTTCATGAACTTTTGTAATGTCTTACATTAACAGGTGATAAAAATAAACTATGTTTTAGGGAATTTTTTTTCCTCTTAAATTCAAATTATGTCCCTCAACTAATTACCTTGATGAAAGTTACCTATTTATGTTTTCCAATCTCATGGTAAACTGTGTTGCCCATTGATACTGAGACAGAAAGACACACACATTCACATACATACACACACTTAAATGCGGTCTACTCCTAAAAAAACAAAGTTGAAAAGGAATATAGTTTTTCCTCTTGCCTAAAAGATATGACCACCAGTATTATTATTATTATTTTCTTACTTATAACTTCCTTGAAGCTACTAAGGCTTACAATTCTTTCAGCATACCCCATTTCATTTCTTTCTTTCCCTAGGAGCATCACTCATGATGAGCAACAATCAGATGGACATCAGCCTTATCAGCACTGATTACAACAAAACTGATTAGAAAATGGAGCAATATTTTTAAAGTACTGACAGAAAATACCTTCACCTTCAATGTCACACCCAAACCATCACTCCAATGTGATGGTGTAGTAAAAGTAATCCCAGGCTTGTAAGAGCGCAGTGATTTTGCCACACAACAGATCCACAATGAAAATAATTTTAAAGAAGTACTCAAATTACTGAAGAATTAGGGAAGGTTTAAGGAGATGGAAGAAGTAAGGACAGTCATCTAGACACAGCGTAATTTATTAACTTTAAAGGTAGGACAAAGGAAATTTCTGTCTTCTGCTTTGGGTGCAGAAAGCTGCAAAGAGCACTGCTCCCACCCTCATAGCAAAATCTTGCCAATCTACAAATTCGCTTTTTTTGAACACATCACATTGCAGAAGTCACAGAACAACCAATTCACCTCTAAATGAATGAAAGTCACTCCCAAAAAAGAGATGAATGAGGCACAAGCATTTGCTTAGTCTGGGGAAGGAACCACTGTATATCATATAAGCAGCATAAGAAAAATTCAGTGAAAAATTTTAACTAGTGCAAGTATGAAACAGTGTGACAATACAAATATCTGTGACTCACAAAACACAGGGTAAATTCTATGCCACTCTTAATCTTCTCTCTGCATACCACTCCAGATGCTCATGCACAACACTAGGGGCATGGCGACAAGTCTGGAGAATGTGCTGGTCATGGCACAAAGCCTGGAGACAAGAACAGGAGCCATGTGGGGAAAGTAGAAAGACCCACTCATATCTGTCTCCCACGTTTTCCCTGGGGAACGGTAGGTAGCCTTAGGCTGATGAGAGGACAGGAAAAACCACCACCTACAATGGTGAAGACCAAGTGCTGATGGAGGAACAGTGGGGTGGAGAAGGTGGGCTTTAAGCCTAGAGGAGAAGTAACACTGTGTCCTGGACTCAGACCATGACCAGGCTCCTACAGATAGTGTAATGACAAGATCACTGAGAACATGGAACCCTCAAAACCAAAGGGCATGGTGCCTATTTAAGAGTAAAGCAAAAAATTTTAAAAATTTAAAATTAAAAAAAAAAAAAAAAAGAAAGAGTAAAGCTGAATCAGAACAAGAAACGTTCTGTGCATCCATGCTCTGCCCTCAACTCTCATACATCACTAGTGAGGACGCAAAGCAGTACAGTCACACTTGGAACACACTTTGGCATATTCAAATTACCTTTCTCCTATCCTATGTATTTACCCAAGTGAAATAAAAACCTCACGTTCACACCAAAATCTATGAGTGAATATTTATACCAATTGTATTCATAACTGCCCAAAACTGGAAACTACCCAAATATTCCTGAACTAGTTAATGGATGAACTGTGGTAGAAGCTTCCATAAAACAGAATCCTGTTCAACAATAAAAAAGAGGCAACTACTGGTATATACAATAACACAGATGAGCAAAAAGGCCAGAAAATGAGTAAAAAAGGCATTAGGCTAAGTAAAAAAGGCCAGAATCAAAAGAACACATACTCTACAATTCCATTTCTATAGGGACCTAAAGAAGATAAGCAGCTGCCAAGGGTGGAAGCTGGGAGTCAGGGTTGGCCAACAAACAGGCATTGGGAACTTTCTCAGTAGGATGGGCTGTTCTTTGTCTTGTGGTAATGGTTATGTCACTGTATACAGCTGTCAACTCACTGTAAGGGGTGAATTTCACTGTATGTTAAATTAAACCTCAATTTTTAAAATGGGGTGGGAAGCAAGGGGCCAAGACAAGAGAAATAGAAATAAGAAGTATATATCTATAAAGTCACTACAGCGTGAAATGCTAGAGGAGAGATGCAAAGAGATATGGACATATGATAAAGCACTTACACTGTTAATACCAAGAAACCAATTCTTGGTTTAAATTCTCTCAAAATTAAGTTCAACAGGGTTAAGAGACATAAGATTTGAGTTTTAAGGGAAATGATCTTAAAAACAAAATATAATGTATGATCAAAAGAAAAAAAAATCAACCCAATAAAGAACAGAAAGAAGTAATGCCTTTACAGAACTCACATGATATTGATAATTAAGTAATCAAATCAACTGCTGAGAAATAACAAGTGCTACCAAGAAAAATAAAAGAGGATTAATGGGGAAAATGTGTTGGGGACTGTTTTAATTTTCAGCCTACTCTTTTATTTTGAAACTTTTCAAAACTTCCTCAAAATGGGGAACAACCATGTATGGGTAAGGTGTCTAGTATACCTCCAAATGGAGATGTCAAGCAGACAGACGGATAGGAAAGTCTGAAGATCAGAGAAAGGTCAGCCCTGGAAATATAAATATGAGGTTCATCAGCACACAGACAAAATGTAGCCATCACATTGAATGAGCATTGCCAGAGATGGAGTAGAAATAAAAGTATGCATGCTGAAGACTTCAGTCGGATTTCCCCAACATTATAAAAAAGCAGGGGTCTTTGCAAAAGCCAACAAAAAATGAGGAGTCAGGGGTGCCAAAAGCCAAAGAAAGAAAACATTTCAAGATGATGGGAGTATGTAACTGATAAATGATTTCATAGTTTTATTCATGTCTTTCAAACAAGGCCTAAAAAAGTCCAAGACTTCAAAATTGAAGTACACACAAGATAAGTTAAAATGTCCTTTATTTCTTTTTCTAAAGAATGAAGAAAGAGTAAGGAACAAGAGTATAAAAGTTTACAGGTAATTATCAAAAAAATCAATCCTTACACTAAAAGCTTGGAGTTATTTCTTTGGTTAGGACTAGCATGCTGGTGATATTCTAGGCTGGCCTGCGGAGAGGAGGCTAACATGCTAGTCTATTGCTCTGTTCTACAATCACCAAAGCCCACAGACATACTTTACTCCAACAACACACAGAGGCATCAGTCATGAATTTAAAATTACTAAATAATAAAATTTCATGGGTATTTACATAACAAACTTGTACTCCCTGAATTCTCTCTATAGCCAGTTCCCTGCCTGTCATTAATCCCCAATCCAGCTGCATTCATTCTCTAACCTGATTTTGGCTTCTACACCAACAGAGACCAGGGAGCTCGCAGATTCCTCAGACACAGAACGCTGAAGAACTGGGATCGGCCGTTTGCTGTTGTCCACTTCTGCTTCAGCATCCTCTTCTGCAGATTGTTCTTTGATTTCTGCTTAATAGTGAACAAAAGAATATAAAAAGTCATTTTTGCATTTAAATCAATCTTTGGTTAATTTATCTGTAAAGCATACATAGCATGGGAAGAAGGTTCAAAAAGCATTGGCAGTATTTCGTTAGTACTAGAAAAGTTTGTGTACGTCAATAATGGCACAGTTTATATTTATTCTCTATTGCAACATGATCATCAAAATAACATGAAACATGGCACACTGTTCTTTCTGTGCTCATGAAACATGGCACACTGTTCTTTCTGTGTACCTTGCCACTGACTCCGTGAATTTCATCTTAGTAATAACTGTTAAGGGCAGCCCCGGTGGCCCAGCGGTTTAGCGCCGCCTTCAGCCCAGGGTGTGATCCCACGTCAGGCTCCATCAGCCTCCCTGTATGGAGCCTGCTTCTCTCCCTGACCACCCCCCCACCCCGTCTCTAATGAATAAATAAATAAAATCTTTAAAAATAATAATAAATAAATAAGGTTTTTCACAATTTATAAATAAAATTATCATTAATTTAAAACAATTATTAAGCCTAATTAGTAGCCATTCTAGAAGAAAATAGTCGAAAAGAGCACATCTTGACTCCATTGCCTTTTTCATTTACCCTCAAGACACCAACCCCAAACACCTCACACATACTTTCTTAGGAGGCAAGTTAACAAATACCATTACCTGTAATATCATGCTTCTCTTTATTTTTTTTTAAGATTTTATTTATTTATTCATAGAGACACAGAGAGAGAGGCAGACACACAGGCAGAGGGAGAAGCAGGCTCCATTCAGAGAGCCCAACGTAGGACTCGATCCAGGGTCTCCAGGATCATGCCCTGGGCTGCAGGCAGCGCCAAACTGCTGCGCCACCAGGGCTAACCTCATGCTTCTCTTTAAATAGAAATGATCTATCCACTCTCTTAGACTGTATTCCAGACAATGAGCAGGCACTGTCCCTCCACCAGGGATCCTGATGCAATCCCACACTTCAGTCGATCCTCCTTGCCTAATCTGACATTTACTTTTACCTTTCCGCACCACCACCCCAAACCAAAGAAACAAATATAAAGCACTTATAGCACTTCAAACTCCTCCTCTCTGTCTTTCCTTCCTTTTCCCACTAAAATCCATGAAATGAGACTCTGGAGGAACTGTACTCCATTACCTTACCCTCACTAACCCCTTGCTAACGGGCATCCTCCTACTGCAACACTGTTCTCCCCACCAACAGCAACAGAACTAACAATCCAGGGCCTACTCACATGCCTTCAAACTATCTAGACAACCAAGGAAAACCTCCTCCTTATTGAAAGGCTCTCCCACCTTTTATAAGCAGGGGGTGTAATGGATTACTACAGGTTCAGGGTCATAAAGACTGCTCTCATGTACCAGTTCTACCAACTACTGTCTGTACAGTTTATATAGTCATTTCCTGCAGTCTCCATTGTCTCACCTACAAACCCAGAAAGTGACCATGTATCTCATGAGGCTGCTAATGAAAATTAAATGATCTGCTATCTGTCTCTTCAGCTGATTTCTTTTAGAGCTCTAAACATGGAATCAACCCTTCAGATGTCCTTTCTTCTTGAAGAACTTAATGACTATCCAGGTCTTAACAGTCTCCTCTGGACTTCATGGTCATCAACTGACACCTGCAGCCCCTGGTTCCTCTCCTGAGTTTTAGACCATACTTTAACTTCATTCTGGACATATCTAGCAGCTGGAACACTAAATTCCACACCAAGTTTGATCTTGCACCTTTCAGATCAACTCTTCAATCTGACTTGCCTATTTTTGTGACTATCAAAGTCTCCTAAATTCATAATAAAGTTTAGGTAAGTGTTTTGACAAATAACTTTGAGAGCTATTAATTGTCCAGTTAGAAAAGCTACAAATAATTAGAAGTCTTGTCAAATCATGAAATGAATGATGAAACAGAGCATCAAACAGTTTTGGTTCTCCTATTTAATAATACTGTTCTTTCTTAAACTGTAATAGTAAAGTTGACCATAAGTCAAGTGCTTATGGGCCTATCAATCATGCTGTCTCTCCTGTCTACCCCTAGACACAAAACTGAGACTGACTACCTAGAATCAACCCTACAAATACAAAATACATTTGTATCAAAGGGTTATAAAGATTTGCAAACTCTACTATATTAAAATACTAAATTTCTATATAACAAAAGATATCACAAACAAAATGAAAAAGTATATCATAGATTGAAAGAATATACATGTAACATGTATCTATAAATAGGTACGCAAATCCAGAATACGTAAAGAACTTCACAGATGAACAAGGCACATTACCCCATAGAAAATGGACAGAATTATAAAATCTACACTCCCTTTTACATCCAAATTTTAGTGACTAAATTTGAATTACATCCAAATTCTTAGCTAGTGACTTTATTTCTCAACCTTCTTTGTAGCTATCAGAGCAAGTTCTCACTAATAGAGTCTGACCAAAAGTGACCATGCAGCTTCTACATCACCAAACAGGAAGGGATTTGCTCTAAAGTATATTCCCTCTTTCCTATGCACAGGAACACAGACATATCAGCAACCCAGATGCAATGCTACAGATGAGAACAACACTCTTGCCAAGGGCAGAAAAACAAGATGAAAGGAGCCTGCGTCCATAAACAACCATAGGGAGCAAAGATGCCCCATGAGCCTGAACCCCTCATTTCAGAAATACTGCACAAAAAAAATTAATTTGTTTTATTTACACCACCGCTGTATTTTGGGGTCTCTGTTACAGCATTTTAACCCCTGCCCCAATTAACAGAGAAACCAGTATAAGAAACCAGGAGGGGGAACTGCCATAACAAACATTTAAAATCCAAGTTGGTGATAAGGCAATGAGAACAGTGATAGAGTCTGGTCTTTTTTTATGCTATATCAAAATATTTAGTAGATCTACAATAACTTGGAAAGCACACCAGGTGCTTCAAGAACTTATTGATCTAGGGATAGCATCTGGAAAGAGCCAAAAGTTATTTTGTGTTGCCTGCCCTCTAGTGCTTTTATAACCAAAGACAGAAAGTAACATGGTTCCACTAGACAGATTCCCTCTGCCTATTATATTCAAAGCACTATAAAATGACCATATATAAACATGCCTTTCAGGAAGCATTTCATTTCTACCCAGAGATGCCCTGAGCACATGTGGGATATACTCTTTTTGTACCATTCCTATTACCGGTAATAAGGAAGAATAAGAGTCAAGATAGGAGGAGTAATAAGAAGAGTACACCTCAGCAGCTCATAGATCCTGAGCAACATGGACCAGGATCATGTGCCATGATATTGCCCCGGGGAGCACTTTGCTCCTCAGGGCCAGCTCTGCTTAGCTTCCACTCCCAAACTGCATTCCCTCAAACAGGATGCAACCTGTCTGTTCTCTTGTATATGCTATCTACCACGTAGGGCCTCTTGTCAAAATTTTTCTCCAGGCAAACTGTAGCACAATCCCAACTACTTCCTTATTTTGATCTCTCTCAAAAAGAAAATACATAACACTTTCAGTATTTTTAGGAGCTTTTTTGTTGCTTATAACTACAGCAAAACCAGTAGGAAGACCATCTGTCTCTCATTGTCTGCTCTCTTCTCTCTCTCCCTCTCTCAAATTAGATCAGAAGGAGATGGCAAGGTTAAACATAAATGTAAATGGCAGGCTGGTAGGAATGTGGGTACTCAAGCTTTAGAAATTAGGCTCCTTGCATTTCAGAGGGGCAAAAAACAGATTCAGACTACAGGGAATTTTTTTTTCTACTGGAATCTGGAACAGGCCTGATCCAAAAAGAGAATAATATTAAGGCAGGCTTCATGAGTTCACCCTGTTCTCCTTTTGCTTCCAGGTATGACTGCCACTGGGTCTGCCTATGATCCTACCCTGAATCTGCTAAAGACACAATGGGGATTGATGGGTTTGAGTTGGATTTTTGTTTTTAGTCATTTGTTCTTTAAGGAATAAGGAGAAATAAAGAGGAATCTTATGACTGCTTGCTAGGGGGCAATTCTAACCACAAAATAGAAACAAAAAAAAGTACCCCTAAATAAGTGAAACTATACACAGTGATAGAACCTATCTGGATGGGATGAGCACTGGGTGTTATACTATATGTTGGCAAACTGAACTCCAATTATCAAATATACAAAAGAAAAAAAAAAACTATCGTGGGACGCCTGGGTGGCTCAGCGATCGAGCCTCTGCCTTCAGCTCAGGGCGTGATCCTGAAGTCCCAGGATCAAGTCCCACATCAGGCTCCCTGCATGGAACCTGCTTCTCTAATGTCTCTGCCTCTCTGTGTGTGTGTCTCTCATGAGTAAATAAATAAAATCTTTAAAAAAAAAAAAAAAAAGATGGAACCTATCTTTTTTAATTGTCACTCTTCATTTAGTAGAATAAGTTAAATTTTACGATCTGTCAAAGTCAAGTCAGGACAATTAAACTATAATTGTTTAATAGATATAAATGTTTATATCTCCCTCTTCTCCTAGCCCCAGTCTTCAAAAGATTGCCAGAGTTTCACAGCAGAATGTTAAACAGATTGCTCTGGTTGAAAATGATGTCATCCAAATATCCAACCAGAGATGTCAACCAGAAGTGCCCTGGTGAAATGACTGTAAACTCAGTAACAAATTAGGAGATAGTTCTGGTGCCAGTACTTGCTTAACCACAGTTTACTACTAAAAACGCACTCTTGAACACCATCCTGTGGCTATGCCGAAACCACAAAAGCTAACCATTCAACCAATAAAATAGCCCAGGCTCAGCAACTCTGCTACTTTGCAGAGCTATTGCCTTTCATAGCATTCTATTCATTCAAATGTGTAACCGACTCAAACTATGAAACAGGACTAAGCAGGCACTTCTCACATTTTAAAAATGTCCCCATTGTATTTTTCTTGAATATAAAATATTCCACGTATCTTTCTCCTTACTTTGAACTTGACCTAAAATAAAGGCAATGCTACTCAGTCACAAAATGTTTTAAAGTCAGAAGAATCCAGTCTGACCTCAGGGATGACACACAGAGAGGATTTTATTCTCCGCAGACCCTACCTGTGTTTAATCTTGAACCACTAGGTGGCACATGTGCAGAAGTAACTACACTAAAGAACCCAATCCTGCATAAGGAAGTTCCTAAGAGAACTTGGATGGCTCCTGAACTTCATTCAGTGGCATGGCCTAAGTGCTATGCAAATCTCAGGGGATGCAATAGTAAATCAGATCTAAGCCCTGTCCCTAAACAATATCATTCCACCCATGACTCTTACTTACAGTTCCAAATAGTTGTTTCTGTGAAGGAACAGCAAAGGCTGTTTTAGTTTGCTGTATTAGTTAAAATCAAAGGTTTGGAATCAAATGGTCCAGAATCTGCACTGCAAGCAGTGCGACCCTGGTAAATTAGTTCATCTCAATTTCAGTTCGTTAATCATTTAAAAGATAGCTAATACCACCTAGTATAAAATGATCTAGGATTAAAAAAGATAATACATGTAAAGCACTCAGCCCAATGCCTTAAGTATATAGTAAGGGTAGGTACATGGTTGGTATTATATCTACATTTCACACACTATATCCTATCTATTCACTTTCCCACCTAGTTGGGTATCACCTACTAAAATGCCATCCAAACTCTTGATGTCAGGTCACACATTATTATACTGTAGGAAGTAATAAGAATAAAGAGAACATTTATTTAGCAGCTTCTGGCTCTTTGCTATGGGGTTAATAAATCATTACTTTAGAATAATTTTCACCAAACAGAATTTTGAGTAACTACTGTGTATATATATATATTCCATTCAAATAGTAGCCAGTTTTTATAAAAGAGTCAGGATTTCGATCCTCAAGGGATCTAGTCAGGAATAGTGAATAATAATAGAATAGCACACCTGTCATGATGGAGGCACAGCTGTGGTGAGAGTCAAGGGAAGAAGTGGGAGTACGGCTTAGAAAGGCTTCAAAACGGCATTAAAAGCCCAGCTAAAACTGAAAAGACAAAAAGAGGTGTGCATCTAACAGTTCTCTCACTTAATTCTTTTAAGAAATGAATAGTAATATCTGACATATTATCCTAATTTTAAAGATAAGGAAATGAAAGAAAGTTAAACAAGCGGCCTGAGATCAAAGGTTTGCAAAGCTGGGATTCAAAGTCAGGCTTATAAATCCACAGGATGGGGGGGAAAGGCGAGGCCTAATTCCACTGTGATGAACCGCCCAGCAGTCTCTCACTGAGCACAGAGGTTTGATGAATACATTAATGGTAAAGGGAAATGTTAATATTTTACTAGCACTATGTTACTAAGGAATCATTTGTTGAATATGAAGGGTATGAAATGAAATCTGAAAATACAGAATATTTCTTTTATTTTTAAGCACTGCTGGGTAAAATTATGAAGAAAGCATTTACCTCATAGCCAAGTTCAAAATAATACAGTTTGATTTTGGACAATTAGGAAATTATTTTCCTCAAAGGTTAGACAATTCTTTGTATATATCCTAAAAATATATTCAGTAAAACTCACCAACACAGTATAATTGACTGTGAGTTGTCAAAACTACTCCAGAGTCTACCAATGTCCTCCCTTACCAATACATAACACGTTCATTCAAAGCACCCAATCTTGAATGAATTTTTTAAATTGACTTATTTAATCAGGGGTTCTAGGATCTTGGTAGCGAAAAATTCATCTAAATCTTTTTTTTTTTTTTTACTAACTTTTGAAATTTGGAATCCTAAAAACTCCTTTCATTATGAATATATGCACAAGCAGAGTGATACACCAACAACTGTGTCTCTGTCACCAACAGAAAGGTCATTTCTTACCACATTCAGTAGTTGCAGATAATCCACAATATCATCACTACTCGAAAATCACAATAATTATTAAATTAGGATTTATAACTTAAGTGTAAATTTTTAAAAACACGCTACGAAACTACAAATTTGTTTTTTTACTATTTTGATAATATTTTGATATAATCACTTATCTTTGCAATCTTATGTAGTTTACTCATTTAAAAGTGTTACTTGGAAAAGAGCCTGCTATAGATGCCATGGCACCAAGCTAGACCACATGCTCTATAGAAACAGGCACTGTATCTGTTTTGCAAGCTACTCAGTGCAAAATCTGAATGATGCTCAATAACTATTTGATGAACTACATGTGATATAATTAATATCAAGCAAGCAAATCTTATTGTATACATAAAGAATCACAAAAGGCACAGAGAAAAATATACAAAATATTTATTTTTCTTTTTTTTGAAGATTTTATTTATTTATTCATGACAGACACAGAGAAAGAGAGAGGCAGAGACACAGGCAGAGGGAGAAGCAGCCTCCACACAGGGAGCCCCATGTGGGACTCGATCCCCGGTCTCCAGGATCATATCCCAGGCTGAAGGCAGCGCTAAACCACTGGGCCACCGGGGCTGCCCAATACAAAATATTTTAAATGGGATAGTACTTACTAATTACTTTAGTGTACACCAGCACTCATTATCTACTTCTTACCCAAACAACATGCCTGCTTCTATGCTTTAGAGTCAAATATTAAATAGAATAAAAATCATTTATGTCTCCTAACTTCCTTTACCCCCACAGAATGGTGATGCCAATAAATAAATAAATAAATAAATAAATAAATAAATAAATAAATAAATAAATAAAATGGTGATGCCTTCCTTACATGCTTATATTTATACTAGGACTACAGAACAAAATGTATCTAAGAAATAGCGTAATCACGCCCTTTCCTTCTTCTGAAAAGCAGTGGTCAAAATAAGCCTCCATTCCGAGGCTTATTTTTTTTAAGGCAAATCTTTTTTTTAAGATTTTATTTACTTATTCATAAGAGACACAGACAGAGAGAAAGAGGCAGAGACACAAACAGAGGGAGAAGTAGGCTCCCCACAAGCAGCTCCATGTGGGACTCAATCCCTGACCCTGGGATCATGCCCTGAGCCGAAGACAGACGCTCAACCGCTGAGCCACCCAGGCATCCCAATTCTGACAGTTCTATTTTATGTTGTGTTTCTATCTATCTTACTGAATCTAGTGTATACACTAGGTCCAAAATGAGGTGTACAGCTAAAAAATTAGCACTATATTTAGAAACAGTTATCCTATCTTTATCCATCAAACTACTTAAAATATTGAAACTAATAATATGAAGACAGGGAGATCCCTGGGTGGCTCAGCAGTTTAGTGCCTGCCTTTGGCACAGGGCATGATCCTGAAGTCCAGAGATCGAGTCCCAAATTAGGCTCCCTTCATGGAGACTGCTTCTCCCTCTGCCTGTGTCTCTGCCTCCCCATCCCCCTCTCTCTGTGTCTCTCATGAATAAATTAAAAAAATAGTTTTTTAAAAATATGAAGACAGCCACTACTTTCACAGCACCATGTAAAGATTTAAAACGTAAGCAACTAAAAATAAGGACACAAAAATGTGAAAAATCGGTTCTCTTGGAGTTAACACTTTTATACCTCTTTATACTTCTCCATAGTTCAATAGATTTTCGCAAATATTCATCACTGTTAGGATTTTAATGTGATTTTTAGGAATGTAAGTACAAAAAGATTAAGAATAAGAGTCCAACAATTATCAAGCCCAAAGAACACACTGATGTTAATTAAAATAGTAGTTGTTAAAATTCAATTGCTTTCTGGATGTTTTGTTTAGTTTTCTATATGACTTTTTAAATGTGTACTTTTAATGGATATGCAGTTAGCAATTAATACAAAAAACTAGGGGCACCTGGGTGATGCAATTGGTTAAACAATGGACTCTTGGTTTCAGTTCAGGTCATTATCATGGGATCAAGCCTCACAACTGGCTCTGCGTGGAGTCCGCTTGGGATTCTCTGGCCCTCTCTCCCCCATGCATACTTGTCTGTCTGTCTGCCTCTCTCTCAAATAAATAACACTTAAAAAAGCATACAAGAAACTAAAATAAAACCAGTAAGTTACAATATACATCTTCACCATGTAATAGTTATGTAGAGCAATCTTAATCTTCTGAGCCTTATCTTTATTTAGGCCTAAACTCAATGCAGATAATACAAAAAGAATACTTAAAAAAAATATCTTCACAGCTAACCTTCAGTAAATGCTTACTATGTCCTAGGCAATGCATTAAGTGATTAACACATGTTAATTCAATTAAACTGTACAACTATATGAAAATACCTTCTAAGTCTGGGATTTTATACAAGCTAATAAGTTAGTCTGTTACTGTTTCATAGATGCTGGCAGAAGACAAAGACTCCTGAATCAAAGAAAAAGGACTTGATTACTCACAGCACAGCAAGCAGCACAAGCATGAGAATATTGATGTCTGTTCCTGGGGGCCACACTGTGGGCCCGAATGAATGGCTGTATCACACTGAACTGTGAACAAAGAGCATAGGGAACCCACTGCTTTTATAACAAGCAGTTAAATATGCCTGCTCTTTGTCCCAGAGGGAGACTTTTGCCTCACTCTTCAAGGCTTCCCACCGGGAACACAACCCTGAGAAATGGCCCAGATAAGAACAGTCAAGGCCTTACATTCTTGGCATGCACAAGGTACGTCAAGTGCAAGAGACCCATGAAGGAGTATCTCCCAACAGTAGCTACTATTAACATCTCCATGTTACAGATAAGTAAACAAGGTAAGAGATTAAGGAACTTTGTCAAGAATACCATTAGTAGAGGGGCTCCTGGTTGGCTCAGTCAGTAGAGCATTCAACGCTTGATCTCAGAGTTGTAAGTTTGAGCCCCACACTGAGTATAGAGATTACATATAAATAAAATTTTAAAAAGAATACAATAAGTAGAGGAGCCCAGATTCCAACACAGGCAATCTGGCTCCAGAGCTTCAACTGCTAAACCACTACTTAGTTGAAGTGTGTGAAGAGTGTGAGTTGAAGTGAACAAATTAAAATAATTGTAGAACTGTAAACAAGAGGACCTTCAGGAAGAAACAATTCTGAAAACAATGTTAGTATGTGGAAGACAAACCACAGAAAACACACAGAAAAATCGAAAAACAGTGGAAGTGATAAAGAAAGATGTACAACATGCATACTTACTACTACCTGACAAAAAAATAGAATGGAAAAATATTCAAAGATTCTAAAGAAGAAAACATTCTTGAAACAAAGGCAGGACCAAACCTGTGCATTTATTTTGTTTTAAAGATTTATTTATTTATTTATTTATTCATTCATTCATTCATTCATTCATGAGACACACACACAGAGAGAGAGGCAGAGACATAGGCAGAGGGAGAAGCAGGCTCCCCATGGGGAGTCCGATATGGGACTCCATATGGGGACTTCAAGATTACTCCCTGAGCCTAAGGCAGAAGCTCAACTGCTGAGCCACCCAGGCATCCCCAAACCTGTGGACTTAATCTGCAGATCAAAGCAGCAGAGAAAATTAGCTGCCCACCTGTCCCAGCCCTTCACAGAAGCAGCAGACAAAAAGTAAAGCAGATGGAGGATCTCTACAGTGTGATTTATAAGTGTGACCTATGTGATGGATGTCACAGTTGCCTTCTTTGACATCCATTCTATGCCCCTGCCCTTGAAGCCCTCATTTTTGCTCCCCTTCCTATCTCTAGGAGTGAGCTCTGACTATTATACTAGGATTCTACACACTGCCTTACTTTCTAAACAGACTGGGTGAGAGATAGACATATGATCGAAATAAACTGGTCCTAGAATTATTTAGCTGATACACATACATGCTCTCTCTGCTTTGATATGGACAAGAAATGATGTAGCACCCATGACTTCAGGCAACCATCTTCCATCAAGGAGAGCCAGCCACAGAATGAAGCTGACAGATGGACGGGAAGAGGGAAGGGGAGAGGGAAGGGGAGAGGGAAGGGAAGAGGGAAGGGAAGAGAAGAGGGAAGGGAGGAAAGGGAAGAAAGAGAGGAAAGGGAGGAAAAGGAAGAAAAGAAAGAGAGAAACAAAGAGGGAATCCCTGGATGGCTCAGCAGTTGAGTGCCTGCCTTCGGCCCAGGGTGTGATCCTGGAGTCTGGGGATTGAGCCCCACATCAGGCTCCCTGCATGGAGCCTGCTTCTCCCTCTGCCTGTGCCTCTGCCTCTCTGTGTCGCTCATGAATAAATAAATAAATAAGAAAGAAAGAAAGAAAGAAAGAAGAAAGAAAGAAAGAAAGAAAGAAGAAAGAAAGAAAGAAAGAAAGAAAGAAAGAAAACAAACAAAAACACAAAGAAGAAAGGAAAAGAAAAAGGCAGAGAGATGCAATGAACCAGGCACTTCGTGATAAGAGCAAGCGTAATTTAGGCCAACTTAAACCCATCTCATCTCTGAATATGACAGTGTATGACCCATAGATTTCCTTCTTTCTTGTAGTTTTAATTATTTTAAGTGATTTTAATAACAATATACTGATTAAATATCATAAATGGATATCAAGTTTCATATACCATGCAAAGGGACAAAAGCAGCTATATTCTACTCACTGCCGATAAAAATTAACATAAGCCATATATTAGTATTCAAAGAAAACTCCAGAGAACACCTATTTCCACTAACAGGGGATTAGGTAATTTGGAACAACTCTCTCACTGAAGACAAATAAGTTGAGAAAAATACTTTAAAATATACAAGTCTTAAAAGCAATAACAACAAAAAACCCTAATAAGGTAGTGAAGAATTACCAGATGAAACTCATGGAGAGAAGCAGTGAGTAAGGTGAGCATGGCACACAGGGCTGCATTTCCCATGGGGGTGTCAGCCCTCAGAGACAACTGACAGACTGCACTTTTGACTTTAACAGACTTGTGGATGGTCCTGGAAGTCTATGATCATCAGGCAATGTGTACTCAAGAACGGCAGGAGCCCCAAAGGACCAGACATTAAGTGTGAGACAGAACCAGAAATAAACCACTGCTTGCAAGGATTGCTGCACAGCTTTGTGTCACATGCTTAGAACAAAAAATATAGCCACGGAAACAAACTGAAGTGATCTTAGATCACTGAGTGCCTTTAACATACTCGAGGGGGGAAAAATCAGAGAAAAACTATCTTTGGAAGAAAAAAAACATCAATTTACTTTTATACATAATCTATCAAATACATTGTCCAGATAATCAGTTATCAGAGGAGACAACACAACATGAGCAATGAGCAGAAACCATGAAAACAGAGCAAGAGGGCTCCAGACATTAGAAGAGTCAAACAAAAACTCTGAGCCAATTGTATTTCTATGTTGAAAGTAATAAAACCAGGCATTAAAATCTTCAGGAGGGAACTAGAAATCATAAAAAAATAATGCTGCAATTTGAAAAATAGTAAAAAAATTTTAAAATACAATAAATGGACTCAATTCGTATGTTTAACAGCAGATCAGACAATGCCAAAAGGGGACAGGTAAACTGGAATCTCTTATCTAGAATGATCTAAAATAAAGAACAAAAAAAAAAAAAAAAAAACCCACACACAAAAAAAGAATAAAATAAAATAAAATAAAATAAAATAAAATAAAATAAAGAACAGAGGGACAACTAAAAAATACAAAAAGGAAGGTAAATGGCAACAAACAGTGATACAGTCTAATGAGCACTTAACTAGAAGAAAGAAAGAATGGGGTAAAAGCAGTACTGGAATATGTAACAGCTGAGAATCTTCCAAAATCAACAAAGATTTCAAGAAATTTCAAATTCCAAAATATACAAAGTGTATAAAACCAATATAATATAATAAAATTAGAAATCAGTAACTAAAATAAGGAGAAAATCCATAAAAATACTTGGAAATTTCATAAACATTCTCAAACAACTCATAAGTCAAAAAGAAGATCAAAACTACAATTGAAAACCATTTAGAAAATAAGGAAGAATAAAAATAATTAATGTCCAAACCTAGGGAAAACACTAGAAATCATGTTTAAAAATACACCAGCTTAATCCCTATATTTTGTTTAGCAGGTAATGAAAATTAAGTAAACATTTACTCCATACGTTAGAAAGGATATCCACAAAAACTCCCACACCTAACCTGATAGAAATATGTGAAATTCAGCAGAAATGCAGAGTGCAAGGCAAACATACAAAAAAAATCATATTTTCTATATTAGCAATGTACAAGTACAAAGGCATTTTTAAATGTATCATTTATAATAGCTCCTCCTAAAATGAAATAATTAGTATAACTCTAAGAAAACATGAAGAGGAGATACCTGGGTGGCTCAGCAGTTGAGCAGCTGCCTTTGGCTCAAGGCATGATCCAGGGTTCCCAGATCAAGTCCACACTGGGCTCCCTGCAGGGAGCCTACCTCTCCCTTTGCCTGTGTCTCTGCCTCTCTCTGTCTCTCATGAATAATAAGAAAAGAAAGAAAACATGAAGAGGATCTATATTTATTTTTTTTAAGATTTTATATATTTATTCATGAGAGACACAGAAAGAGAGAGGCAGACACACAGGCAGAGGGAAAAAGCAGGCTCCATGCAGGGAGCCCGACGTGGGACTTGATCCCGGGTCTCCATGATCAGGCCCTGGGCTGAAGGCAGGCACTAAATCGCTGAGCCACCCAGGCTGCCCAGAGGATCTATATTTAAAAATTACAAAACACCAATGAAAGAAATCACAGAAGCCCCAAATAGAGAGATACGGCCAAGTTCATTTCTAGTTTTTTTTAATACTTTTTAAGAAATCTCTATACCCAACATGGGGCTCGAATCCACAACCCCAAGATCAAGAGTTGTGTTCTCCACTGACTGAACCAACCAGGTGCCCCTAATTTCATTTATATGGCATTCTCAAGGAGGAAAAACATCAGTGGATGCCAGGGCTTGCAGGAGGAGGGCAAGGTAAGACTTTAAAGAGACAGCACAGGGGTGCCTGGGTGCACAGTCAATTAATGTCTGACTCCTGGTTTCAGATCAGGTCATGAACTCAGGGTCATGAAATCATGCCCCATGTTGGGCTCTACACTCAAAATGGAGTCTGCTTAAAACTCTCTAATACAAATCAAAACCATAATGAGATACCACCTCTATTCAGTCGGAATGGCTAAAAATTAACAAGTCAAAAACAACAGATGTTGATGAGGATGTGGAGAAAGGGGAACCCTCTTACACTGTTAGTGGGAATGCAAGCTGGTACAGCCACTCTGGAAAAACAGTATGGAAATTCCTCAAAAAGTAGAAAACAGAGCTACCCTATGACCCAGCAATTGTACTACTGGGTCTTTACCCCAAAGACACAAATGTAGTGATCTGAAGAGGCACCTGCATCCTGATGTTTACAACAGCAATGTCCACAATAGCCAAACTATGGAAAGAGCCCAGATGTCCACTGACAGATGAATGGACAAAGAAAATGTGGGGTGTGTGTGTGTGTGTGTGTATATATATACACACAGCCATGAAAAAAAAAATGGAATCTTGCCATTTGCAAATGACATGGATAGAACTAGAGAGTATTATGCTAAGTGAAATAAGTCAATGAGAGAAAGACAATTACATGATCTCACTCATATGGAGAATTTAAGAAACAATACAGAAGATCATAGGGGAAGAGAAGAAAAAATGACACAAAATCAGACAGGGAGACAAACCATAAGAAACAAACTAAGGGTCACTGGAGAGGAGAGAGGTGGGGGGATGGGGTAACTGGGTGATGGTTATTAAGGAGGGCACATGATATAATGAACACCGGGTGTTATATAAGACTGATGAATCACTGACCTCTACCACTGAAACCAATAATACGTTATGTTAATTAATTGAATTTTTAAAAATTAAAGTAAAAAAATCTTTCTCCCCTGTCCCTTCCCCCATCCTCGCTCTCTAATAAATAAATAAATCTTAAACATAAAAATATAAACAAAAATAAAATAGAGATAGCACAACAGAGTTTTAGACGTAATAAAGAAAAAAAGCAAAACAGGGACGCCTCGGTGGCTCAGTGGTTGAGCATCTGGTTTCAGCTCAGAGTGTGGTTCTGGAGTCCTGGGATCGAGTCCCACATTGGGCTCCCCTCAAGGAGCCTGCTTCTCTATTTCTCTGCCTCTCTCTCTCTCTGTCTCTCATGAAGAAACAAAATCTTTAAGGAAAAAAAAAGCCAAACAAAAACTGCTCAGGGTTTTGTTTTTTTTTTTTTTTAAGATTTTACTTATTTAGTTATGGGGGGGGGGGGCAGAGACACAGGCAGAGGGAGAAGCAGGCTCCATGCAGGGAGCCCGACTTGGAACTCGATCCCGGGACTCCAGGATCAGGCCCTAGGCCAAAGGCGGCACTAAACCGCTGAGCCACCCGGGCTGCCCTGCTAAGGGCTTTTAAATAAGCTTTGCTTCCAAATCTACTAGACTTGTTCAGAAATAAAAATTAAATATCACGTCTAGATTTACAGGTAAAATGCAATATCTACTAAAAATCTCTCCCCATTGAAGTACAGTACAAACACTTCTGGTTATGTAAACGCTCTAGAGAAACAGGCTTAGTGAAATCTAATGACAAAGGCAGAATTTCTGAAAGGAGGAGGTAGAGTGGGTATTCACAGAAAGAAGAGGGGATTCTTAGAGAAAGACCTGGGAAAAGGAGGGAAGGGACTGGTCTATACAAAGTGAAAGCCAAGACACAAGCATGCACTCAGTTTGAAATCTGTTCTTCATTTGTGAGAAATAAGGCCCCCTGGGCAAGCCTCAAGTCTAGTATGAAGTAAGAGGTCTGGATAAAATTGCTGATACTGTAGTCTGAAGGTGTCACTTAACATAATTAAAATATGGAAGAAGGAATCGAGTGTATGATCACTGACCCTTAGATTCTTCAGAATGGAACTGATGTATCAGAGATAATTTGAGAAAAGTTCCCTCCAATCAAACTTTGAAGTCTGTATAGTCTAGAGAGACTAACAAATCAAGTCAAATTTCTAATAAACAATGTAAATAAAATTGGGCAGACTTACAATGGTATCTACCAGGCACTGGTGATGAGGAGAGATTGGCCAAAAGACACAAAGTTGCAGTTATATAGGATAAATAAGTCTAGAGATCCAACATACCAACATGACTACAGTTAATATACTTAGCTGAATACTAGAAATTTACTGAGAGTAGATTGCAAATCAAAAGAAAGTAGGAGAAATTATATTAATTTCAGACACAGCAGACTTCACAGCAAGTAAAATTATCAGGGACAAAGAGCATCATTACCTAATGATAAAGAGGTCAATTCTCCATGAAGACATAATAATGCTTTACACATATGCACCTAACAACAGTGTCAAAATACATGAAGCAAAAATGATAGAATTACAGAGACAAATATATGAATCCACTATTACATATAGGGATGTTAACACCCATCTATCAAAAATATAGATCTAGCAAGCAATCACTAAAGACATGGTTGAACCCAACACCATCATCAACCAACTGGATATAATGCACATCAATAGACTACTTCATCCAACAATAGCAGAATACGCATTCTTTTCCAGATCACATAGAACATTCACCAGACCACATTCTGGGCCATAAAACAAATTTAAAATAATAGAAATCATACAAAAATAAAAAATAAAATAGAAATCATACAATATCTGGCCTTAGACCACAACAGAATTAAACTAGAAATCAGTAATTGAAAGATAGTTAGAAAATTCCAAAAATATTTGGAGGTTAGACAACACATTTCTTAAATCTTTTTAAATTTTATTTATTTATTAAGGAGGCTCCATGCCCAATGAGCAGTTTGAATTCACAACCCCAAGATCAAGAGTCACATATTCTACCAACTGAGCCAGCCAGGCACCCTCTAAACAACACTTTTCTGTCTTTTTTTTTTTTTTTTACAACACTTCTAAATAACACATGGCTCAACTAAGAAATTTCAAGAGAAATTCTTAAATATTTTGAACTAAGTGATAATAAAAACACAACCTATCAAAATTTGTGAGATACAGCAAAAGCAGTGGTTTGAGAGTGATTTATTCCATTGAATGTATATATTAGAAGAGAAGATCTAAAGTCAATCAAACTAGAAAAAGAAAGCCTAATTAAACCCAAAGTAAGCAGAACAAAAGAAATAATAAAAATTAAAACAGAAATCAATGAAATTTAAAACAAGAAATCAATGGAGAAAAATAATGAAACTAAAGTTGCTTCTTTGAAAAGATCTATAAAATCAATAAGCCTCTATCCAGGCTTACTGAAAGAAAAAAAGGGAGAGAATACAAATTATTAATATCAGAAATTAAAGAAGGGACGTCATTACAGGTCTTATGGACATTAAAAAGATGATAAAGGAATACAATTAACAATTCTATGCCCACAAATTTGATAACCTAGACAAACTTCTTTGAAAGACACAATTTGAAGGGGTTCCTGGCTGGCACAATTGGTTAAGGGTCCAACTCTTGATTTCAGCTCAGGTCAAGATCTCTTTGTGAGATCAAGCTTGCATTGGGAGCTGTACTGAACATGGAGCGTGTTTGAGTTTCTTTCTCTCCCCCTTCTGCCCCTCGCCCTACTCACACTCACTTTCTCTCAAAAAACAAAAAAATTTTTTTAAGATTTTATTTATTTATTCATGAAAGACACGGCGGGGGGTGGGGGGAGGCAGAGACACAGGCAGAGGGAGAAGCAGGCTCCATGCAGGAGTCTGATGTGGGACTTGATCTTGGGACTCCAGGATCACGCCCCCAGCCAAAGGCAGATGTTCAACTGCTGAGCCACCCAAGGACCCCCCCCCCAATTTTTTTTTTCTTTAGATTTTATTTATTTATTCATGAGACACAGAGAGAGAGGCAGAGACACCGGCAGAGGGAGAAGCAGGCTTCATGCAGGGACCCCGACGTGGGACTCGATCCTGGGTTTCCAAGATTATGCCCCGGGCTGAAGGCGGCGCTAAACCACTGAGCCACCCAGCTGCCCCAAAAATTTTTAATTAAAAAAAAAAAAAGAAAAAAAAAAAAAAAAAAAGAGAGAGACACACTTTGCCAACACACCACAAAAAGATACAATCTGAATACACCTATACCTGGTAAGAAGTTGAATCAATAATTAATAACCCTCTAAAACAGAAAGCACCAAGCCCAGATGGCATCATTGGTAAATTCTAACAAACACTTAAGGAAGATATTACACTATTTCTTAACAATCTCTTCTGGAAGACAGAAGCAGAGGGAATACTTCCTAACTCACTCTATGAGAACAGCATTACCCTAATGCCAAACAACAAAGACATTACAAGATAACAAAACAACAAAAACTACAAACCAGGATATCTCTCATGAACATAAATGCAAAAATCCTCAACAAATTATTAGCAAAATGAATCCAAAAATGTATAAAAAGAATTACAACACAACCAAATAGGATTTATCCCAAGTATGCAAGACTTGCTCAACATCTGATATTTAATGTTAATTAACATTGCACTGATGGGCTAAAGAAGAAAAGTCACGTAATCATATCATAGATGCAAAAAAAAATATGGACAAAATCCAACACCCATTCATAGAATAAAAACTATTCTCCATAAACTTGAATTTCTTTAACTTAATAAAGAATATCTGCAAGAGGGACACCTGGGTGGTTCAGTGATTGAGCATCTGCCTTCAGCTCAGGTTGTGATCCCAGGGTCTTGGTACTAAATCCCACCATCAGGCTTCCCATGGAGAGCCTGCTTCTTCTTCTGCCTATGTCTCTGCCTCCCTCTGTGTCTCTCTCATGAATAAATAAATAAAATCATAAGAAAAAAAGAAAAAAGAGTAACTACAAAAAAACCCTACAGCCTATATATTTAATGGTGAGAAACTAGAAGCTTTCCCTCTAAGATCAGAAATAAGACAAGGATGTCACCCTCTCGGGCAGCCCGGGTGGCTCAGTGGATTAGTGCCACTTTCAGCCCAGGGTGTAATCCTGGAGATCTGGGATAGAGTCCCATGTTGGGCTCCCTGCATGGAGCCTTGCTTCTCCCTCTGCCTGTGTCTCTGCCCCCTCTCTCTGCATCTTTCACAAATAAACAAAATCTTTAAATTAAAAAAAAAAAAAAAAAAAGAATGTCACCCTCTCATCACCACTCCTTTTCAACTTTGTAAAAAGAAGTTCTTCCAGCTATTGTAATAAGACCAGAAGAGGAAATAAAAGGTATACTGATTGAGAAGGAAGAACCAAAACTTTCCCTGTTCACAGATGTCATGCAGAAAATCCAAAAGGATATACAAAATCCAAAAAAATATACAAAAACAAAAACAAAACAACTCCTGGAACAAACAGGCAATTACAGCAAGTTTGCAAGATACAAGGTTAATATATACAACGGTAATTATTTTCCTATATACCAGCAATGAACAAGTAGAATTTGAATTTTTTTAAATTCCATTTACATTAGCATTTCCCCAAAATCAAACATTGCGTATAAATCTAACAACATATACATAAGATCTATATGATAAAAACTAAAAAATTCCAATAAAGGAAATCAAAGAATAATAAATGAAGATATATTTCATTTTCATGGATTGGAAGGCTCAATATTGCCAAGGCATTTGTTCTTCCCAATTTTATCTATAGATTCAATGCAATTCTAATCAAAATCCCACAAGTTTTTTTGTGGATATCAACAAACTGATTCTAAAATTTTTATGGAGAAACAAAACACGCAGGCTAGTCAACAAAATATTGAATGAGAAATAGTTGGAGAACTGACTTCAACACTTATTATACAGCTACAGTAATCAAGTCTGTATCATTATGGGACACCTGGGTGGCTCAGTCAGTTAAACGGCTGACTTTAGCTCAGGTCATGATCTCAGGGTCCTGGGATAGAGCCCCATGTCAGGCTACACACTCAGCAAGGAGTCTGCTTGTCCCTCTCCCTCCCACGCTCTGCCCCCCTCCCCCTGGCCCCAGTTGTGCTCTCACTTGCCCTCTCTCTCTCAAATAAATAAGTAAAATCTTTCCCCCAAAAAAGGCTATCATTTTGATAAAAGAAGAAATAGGTCAACAGTATGGTATAGAGAAGCCAGAACCAGGGCAGCCCAGGTGGCTCAGCTGTTTAGCGCCAACTTCAGCCCAGGGTTTGATCCTGGAGACCCAAGATAGAGCTCCACATCGGGCTCCCTGTATGGACCTTGCTTCTCCTCTGCCTGTGTCTCTGTCTCTTTGTCTCTCTCTCTATCTCTCTCATAAATATTAAAAAAAAAAAAAATTAAAGAGAAAAAAAAAAAAAAAGAAGAAGCCAGAACCAGACTAAAATAAATACTTAACGGGTCAATGAAACAAGACACAAAAACAAACAGTAGAGAAAAAAATTATTTTTGAACAAGTGATGCTGGAACTAAAACACCCAAAAATCAATCTAGACACACACCATACATCCTTCACAGAAGCTAACAAAATAAATGTGAAATGCAAAACTACAAAATTCTTAGAATATAGGAGAAAATCTAGAGGACCTTGGTCTCAGCAATGACTCTTTAGATACAACACCAAAGTCATGATACATAAAAGAAACAGTTGACAAACTGGCCTGCATTAAAATTAAAAATTTCTACTCTGCTTAAAATATTATTAACAGAATAAAAACATAAACCAAAGACTGGGAGAAAATATTTGTAAAAGACACATCTGGTAAAAGACTGTTATCCAAAATATACAAAGAACCTCTTAAAACTCAGTAACAAGAAAACTAACGACATGATTTAAAAATGGGTTAATAGTGGAATCCCTGGGGGGCGCAGGGGTTTGGCGCCTTCCTTTGGCCCAGGGCATGATCCTGGAGACCCGGGATCGAATCCCCCGTCGGGCTCCCAGTGCATGGAGCCTGCTTCTCCTCCCTCTGCCTGTGTCTCTGCCTCTCTCTCTCTCTCTCTGTGACTATCATAAATAAATTAAAATAAAATAAAATGCTTTAAAAAATATATAAATAAATAAAAATAAAAATGGGTTAATAGAAAAAAATAAAAATAAAAAATAAAAATGGGTTAATAGGTGCCTGGGTGGCTCAGTTGGTTAAGTGTCTGCCTTCGGCTCTGGTCATGATCCCATGGTCCTGGGATCAAGCCCCACATCAGGTTCCCTACTCAGTGGGAAGCCTGCTTCTGCCTCTTCCTTTGCTGCTCCCCTCATATGCTATTTCTCTCTCTCTCTCATAAATAAATAAAATCTTTTCTTTAAAGGAGCTAATAAATATATAACAGACACCTCAGCAAAGATATTTTTTATAGCAAATAATCATACAATAAGGTGTTCCATGTGATATATTATCAGAAAAATGTAAATTAAAATAATGATATACTACTACACACTTACAGAATGGCAAAAATCAGAAACATTAACAACACCAAATGCAGGTAAGGATGTGGAGCTAAAGGAACTCCTATCACTCACTGCCGGTAGCAATGCAAAATTATACAGCCACTTTGGAAGACAGTTTGGAACTTCCTGATAAAACTAAACTAAACATACTTTTACTTTATGATCCAGCGGTCATGCTCCTTAGTATTTTCCCAAAGGAGTTGAACTTATGGAGTTGAGAACTTATGTACACACAAAACATTCATGTGAATGTTCATGGCAGTTCTATTCAGAATTGCCAAAACTTGGCAACCAAGATATCCTTCAGCAGATGAATGGATAAACTGTGGTACATCCCAACAATGGAATATTATTTAGTGCCAAAAAACAGAGGAGTTCTCAAGTTATGAAAGTCATGGAGGAGGCACCTGGGTGGCTCAGTGGCTGAGCATCTGTCTTTGGCTCAGGTCGTGATTCCAGGGTCCTAGGATCAATTCCCACACCAGGCTCCCCACAGGAAGCCTGCTTCGCCCTCTGCCTGTGTCTCTGCCTCTCTCTGTGTGTCTCTCATGAATAAATAAATAAAATCTTTAAGGGGATCCCTGAGTGGCTCAGCGGTTTAGTGCCTGCCTTCGGCCCAGGGCATGGTCCTGGAGTTCCGGGATGGAGTCCCACATCGGGCTCCCAGCATAGAGCCTGCTTATCCCTCTGCCTGTGTCTCTGCCTCTCTCTCTCTCTCTCTCTCTCTCTCTGTGTGTGTGTGTGTGTGTGTGTGTCTCTCATTAATGAATAGATAAAATCTTTAAAAAAAAATCTTTAAAAAAAAAGTCATGGAGAAAATTTAAATGCATATTGCTAAGTGAAAGAAGTCAGTCTAAAAGAGTTATATACTGTATAACTGCAACTGTAGGACATTCTGGAAATAGCAAAACTATGGAGATGGTAAAAAGATCAGCGGTTGCCTTGGATTAAAGGGGAAGGAGGGATGAATAGGTGGAACACAGGATTTTTAGGGGAGTTGAGAATACTGTGAGATACTATAATGATGGATACATATCATCTCACACTTGTTCAAACTCATAGAATATACAATACCAAGAGTGAACCAAAATGTAAACTATAGCCTTAGGGTGACAATGATGTGTCAGTTCAGTTTCATCGATTACAACAAATATACCATGCTGTGAGGTATGTTGACAATGGGAAAAGCTATGCATATGTAAGGGCAGAAGGCATACAGGAAATATGTGTGCCTTCCACTCAATTTTGCTGTCAACCTATAGCTGCTCTAAACACTAAAGTCTATTTTTTAAAAATTATACTAGAGGTAACCAAAAGTACTGACGTGAACAAGTACTTATAGGAACATGAATACACTCTAACATCTATGCAGTAACTAATAAATCACTAAAATAGACTAACACAATTCTCATCAAAAACAATATAATATGTAAACTTAGAGCCTAGATTTTTATTTCTAATACTATTCTCCACTAAAAAGAACTAGGGAGTCCTTAGAGAATAGTCAATTTCTTATCCTGGGGCAGAGAAAATTAAAGATGTTCTTGAAAAATACTGTTGCCAAAGAGCAATGAGCTTTGAAACATTTTGAGATGATATTAAACAGTACTTAGAAGCAAACTGAAAAGGACATCCACTGGCCAAACTACCACAACTTAACCAATCAAAAGAAATTTTTAATTATAATTATTAGCTAAATCATAATTAACAATTGTAATTAACTAAAACAAGTTTGCAAAGCCCTGATTATATAAATGATTCTCAAAGTAAAGTGGAATTTCTCTTAACCAACTTGCACTTCATTCAAGTTGTTTATATATAAGAAAAAACAGACTGTTGTAACAGCCACCACTTCCAAAAAAAAAAGTCATAGGATGTTCTTACCATAAAAACATAAAAAACTGATCTGTGAAATTTCTTGTGACTTTCCCAATGGCCACTTATAGGATATTCATTCCCACCACTTACCCCACCCCACACAAATCCCCTATAATCATTTTAATAAATACTCCTCCATTACTGTAAATCATTAAATGAATACATCAAAGAACAAAATTTACAGATACAAGAGACCGTCCAATAAACCTGGGGTCTTAAGACATGCACATGTTAAAACCTTGCAGCCAACTCCAGTATGCTTTTTAAACTGACTAAAAATGTATGAAACTCTTCTTTGCTTAGGTTTATTCGTAGCCTAGTAGTTTGGGTTTTTCTATTTTAAGTTTCTTTTTTTTCTTTTCTTTTTTTTAAGATTTTATTTATTTATTCATAGAGACGGGGGGGGGGGGGGGGGTGCGGGACAGAGGCACAGGCAGAGGGAGAAGCAGGCTCCACGCAGGGAGCCTGATGTGGGACTCAATCCAGGGTCCCCAGGATCAAACCCAGGGCTGCAGGCGGCGCTAAACCGCTGTGCCACCAGGGCTGCCCCTATTTTAAGTTTCATTTATTTAAATAATCTCTGCACCTAATGTGGCACTTGAATTCATGACCCTGAGATCAAGAGTCATGCTCCTCTGACAGGGTATGCCAGGCGCCCCTGTAGCTTACTACAACTGTTCTCTATTCTTTTCTTTACCATTTTCTTTGCCCTACATTCACTAAAACAACTGGATGAAGGTCTTTCCAAGGACAAAGAGCAAAGACTAGCTCACTTGAATTTATTTAACTTTAGTAAAATAAAAAAAGCCAGAAGACAATTATCCTGCTCCTGTTAAACCTTTCAGTCTCAGCTAAGAGACATGAGAAGACAGTCCATTTGCGGGGCTTAGTGATCATCACATAAGAAAAAAATTTAACGTCAGAATTTTAATTTTGTGGTGATACTCTAAGAACAGCAGTAGCTTGGGAAATACAAAAAAGAAACTATAAGAATGCAATACCTTTTCAGTTAGTGAAAAAGTGTCTGGAAGTATTCTAGGCACTGGTGATAAATCAATAAACAAGGCAAATCCCTAACCCTCATGAAGCTTGCAGTCTGGTGTGGAAGGCACATCATAAATACATAGCACAATGTCATGTCTATTTAAATACTAGGAAGAAAAGAGAAAAACAATAGAGTAACCAGTGTTAGAAAAGTTGTTCAGAAAAGCCTGTCTGAGGAGAGAGAGCAAACGAGTGGAGACCTGAATGAATTGAGAGAATAAGCAGTAGGAATATCTAGGAACAGGGGTTCTAAACAAAGCATAAGTAAAGTGCAAAGGCCAGGGCCTGGGTGGCTCTACTTCAGAGAAGCATCTGCCTCCAGTTCAGGTCACGATCTCAGGTTTCTGGGATGGAGCCCCCACATTGGGCTCCCTGCTCAGTGGGAGTCTGCTCCTTTCTCCCCCTGTGCCCATCCCCCCACTTGGGCTTTCTCTTTCTCTCTCTCATATGAATAAATAAAATCTTTTAAAAAAGAAGGAAAGAAAAGTACAAAAGGTTTATAAAAGAATGTGGACTCTGGGAATAGCAAAAAGGGCAGTATGACTGGAGCCCAATAAGCAAGGGGGAAGAGCAGATGTTGTTGGACAGGTAGCCAAGGTCAAATTAATACAGTTTGAAGATCAGGGTACAGACTTTGGATTTTAAGTTTCACTGGAGGCCTTGGATAGTTGACAGAGGGAAATAAGACTCTTAGTTTGGTCTGAAAAGATCCCTGGCTATTATGAAGACAACAAGACTAGAATAAACAAAAGCAAGGGAACAGGTAGCTACCGCAGCAGTCCACACAAGGAGTGGTGGTGGACAGAAGTGGAAGGACATTAGCAAAGGAGATGAAAAGTGTTTGAAATAGAATATATTGTGAAGATTAAGCCCAAAAGATTTTCCAATAGGCTCCATATTTTCAGCCTGAAAAATGATGTCATTTAATGAGGCAGAAACACTAGAAGAAAAGTTTCAGGATAACAAAAAAAGAGTGCCACAGAGGACATACCAAGTTGGAGATCCTCTTTAGACAGTACGAATAGATGTTAAGAAGAAAGCTATAGATTGTGCTAAAAACAAGAAAAGAGCTGATAATATAAATTTGGGAGTCATCAGCACACAGATAATATTTAAAGCAATTAAAGATGAGCAAAAGAGAATAAAGAGACACCAGTGATGTAGGAAAAAAAATCAAGAGAATGTGGTGTGCTGAAAATCAAGTTAAAAAAAAAAAAAAAGGAAACCGTCACTACTGAAAGTGGTTAGCTGTGCGAAACAATACTGAATAGTTAAGGCCAACAAAGACTATAGCAGCTGGTTGTGGCACTATGAGATCACAGGTGATACTAACAAGAATGATTTAGAGGAGGAGGAAGGAAGTCTGACATGGAGTAGGTTCATGAGAAAGTGGCATCTTGGCAAAATAAGCAGTAGCCGTAAGTATAGACAACTCTTTCAAGGATTTTCCCTATAAAAGCGAGCAATAAAGCATACAGTTGCTGAAAAGGGATGTCTGGTCAAGAGGTGTTTGTGTTCAAGAAATGTAATACTTTAAGTTCAAATGCTAATGGAAATGATTCACTGAGACAGAAAATGTGTGATGCAGGAAACCCAGGAAAACTGAAGGTGCAAAGTCCCTAAGAGATGAAGAGACAGAAGAATCCAGGATACAAGCAGAAAAGCTGGCCTTTCATAACTAGAGTCTGTTCATCCCATGTTAACAGTAGGGAAGGTAAAATATATGGGAGGACCTCCAAGCAGGAAAGATTTGAGGGTGGGTGAATGTAGAATTTCTTTCCTGGTTGCTTGTTTTTTCTTTTATTCATTGAAATAAGCAAGATTGCCAATAACTGAAGAATGAAAAACAGAAGGAGGTGTTGGAAGTTTGAAGAGAAAAGGTGGTGAAAGAATGATCACTGATAATGGAAGAGGAAATTTCCATAAAAAAGCAGAATGAGTTGGGTGCCTGGGTGGCTCAGTAGGTGAAGTGTCTGCCTTTGGCTCAGGTCATGATCTCAAGAGTCCTGGGATGGAGCCCTGTATCCCGCTCCCTGCTCACTGGGGAGCCTGCTTCTCCTGCTCCCTCTGCTGCTTCCCTGCTTGCGTACTCTCTGTCAAATAAATTAATTAAATCTTTAAAAAAATAAAAGTAGAATGAGTATATGGGATCCCTGGGTGGCGCAGCAGTTTAGCACCTGCCTTTGGCCCAGGGTGAGATCCTGGAGACCCGGAATCGAGTCCCACGTCGGGCTCCCGGTGCATGGAGCCTGCTTCTCCCTCTGCCTGTGTCTCTGCCTCTCTCTCTCTCTCTGTGTGACTATCATAAATAAATAAAAATTTTTAAAAAAAAGTAGAATGAGTGTAGAGTAGCAATCATACCCACTTGAGATTTGAGGTCATAAATTTAAAATGAAATCAGTCAGCAAGGTTATGTTTTTTACCAGCCATTATCAGCTGCTACACAGAATTTGGATTTTGTCATAAAAACAAAACAGTAGCTCAGTGGTTGAGTGCCGTCTTCAGCCTAGGGTGTGATCCTGGAGACCTGGGATCAAGTCCCATGTCAGGCTCCCTGCATGGAGCCTGCTTCTCCCTCTGCATGTGTCTCTGCTCTCTCTCTCTCGCTCTGTGTCTCTCATGAATAAATAAATAAAATTAAAAAAAAAAAAAAACAGTGAGATCGAGTGGTAAAGGAGTCAAAGGTGAGTAAGAGAAAGACTCCAATAATGGGTCACAGACTCTGAGATAGTAGAGGAGGGTAATAACCACATCACTAAGATTACTGGATTGGAGGACTCTGTATAGTTCAAGAATTATTATGCTGCTAATATAAGGAGAAAATGAGCTGGAAAAAGAAGAGGTAGAAGTCAAGAGGGTAGAACAGTTAATGCTAAGATTCTGGAAATGAAACAGCAATCGTGGGGCAGCCCAGGTGGCCCAGCGGTTTAGCGCCACCTTCAGCCCAGGGCGTGATCCTGGAGACCAGGGATCAAGTCCCACGTCGGGCTCCCTGCATGGAGCCTGCTTCTCCCTCTGCCAGTGTCTCTGCCTCTGTGTGTGTGTGTGTTTGTGTGTGTGTGTGTGTGTGTGTGTGTGTTTCTCATGAATAAATAAATAAAATCTTAAAATAAAAAAACAGCAGTCATCATAGCAAGTGAGACAATGACATAGGCTGATCATGTATGACCACAAGAAGGACAGGCTGAGGGTGGGATGGAGAATCAGAATGTTGAGAAATCAAGGAGCCAAGAGGCCTAGGTGCTGAATAATTAACATCACAATAGGAGAAGCAGAGGAAAATAGGAAGGCAGGTGCTAAATCTTCAGAAAACAAGGGAAAGTACTCAGGAAGACTGTTGGTAAGTGCACAAAAAGGGGCCTGGGGTACAGTTTGGTAGCACTGGTTTAATTACCATGTTAAAAAATGTCATTATTGTGAAAAATGTCACTTAAAACTTCAAAAAGACCTTTCACTAGAAAGTAACAGTATATAACAGTTGGATTGAACAGTATTCAATTTAAGGAAAAGAAATCAAAAAATACCTGGTGGGGAATTTACACAAATTCAAGTTTAAAACTATGTGGCTACAAATTTGCAACAAAAGAGCAAAATATAGAATTCTGCATTCCAAGCTTCAGTCATCACTCTACCTACAGAGACTCCACTGAAAAGAGGAACGAGAACTGGAGGACGTCTGAAGGCTTTCCAAGAATTACAGCCATCTAGCAGCAACACACTGACAACTAAAAGTATTTTATGGAAAACTGTATTTCGAGGTACTGCAATTTCTAACTTTTGTCTAACAACTGTATGACATTCTGTAAGCAACAAGGGGACATTCAACTTCACAAAAAAACCTATCACTATGTCTAAACTCTATCAAACAACTGTGAAGAAAACATTGCCTGTTAGAGACCATCTCACACAGACACTGTGAATACAACATGAAACTAATAACAACATAAATAACAACATAAATCACTTAATTCTTGATTTCAGGCTCTCTCCCTCTTTTGAGCTGATCTTGAGATGATCCTCTAGCTACAATAGTGGTTTTTAATCACCTAGTCTAGTGGGTTATTTGCAAAATTCAAACACCAGGTTATACTTCTTTTTTTAAAAATTTATTTATTCATTCATTCATTCATTCATTCATTCATTCATCAGAGACACGGAAAGACAAGCAGAGACATAGGCAGAGACAGAAGCAGGCTTCTCGGAGGGAGCCTGATGTGGGACTCGCCTCTTTGACAATTTAAATTATTAACTTTATGAATTTTGGAAATTACTTTAGGAAACCCACTCTATCTTCCTTCTGCAGATACACAATACACATTAGCTTACTTAGAGCACCTGCAAGTTCAGCAGATCAGAAAGCATTAACCCAGCATTTCATAGGATTGCCTGTTAATGGGACATATTTTTTTCCCCACACACATACTAACATAATAAGCTTCAAATAAACACTAGATGGCTCATAAGCAGAAATCAACCACACACTATTGTAATAATAATAACACTATCGTAATAACAGCCTGGAATTACTGTCCCTTCCAGTTTTAATTTTGCTTTAATAAAACATTTCTCTACAGATATTAAATACTTCCCACTAAATCAAGGCTGTAGGGAAAAAAAGAGACCTCAATTTTTTCACTATATCATAACCTATCAAACTATTTCAGCAGATGAGAATTATAACTCAGTCTATAGACAAATGCTAATAGTGCAAATTGTGTACATTTTAAAAATTCTGTTAACTTTGATACCTGTTTCCACAATATTTTCTGTTTCTGTTGTCTCCAGTCCATCCATGCTGTCCTCATCTTCCACGGTAGTTTTTCCTTTACTCCGAGGCCTACACAGAAGTAAATATGTAGAGTTTAATGTTAAATTTTAAGGCTTACAATTACACTTAAAGAAGTTGAAGGTACACATAATTAAATAACTGAGGCAAATTTTACTGCATTTTTCTGTATCAAATAGTAAATACCACATTATAGAGTCATTTTTCTTTAGTAAATTTTAGGTTTTAATTTTGTCCCAGATCAATCTATTTTGTCATCATAAATCACTTAATTCTTGATTTCAGGCTCTCTCCCTCTTTTGAGCTGATCTTGAGAGGATCCTCTAGCTACAATAGTGGTTTTTAATCACCTAGTCTAGTGGGTTATTTGCAAAATTCAAACACCAGGTTATACTTCTTTTTTTAAAAATTTATTTATTCATTCATTCATTCATTCATTCATTCATTCATTCATCAGAGACACAGAAAGACAAGCAGAGACATAGGCAGAGACAGAAGCAGGCTTCTCGGAGGGAGCCTGATGTGGGACTCCATTCCCAGACCCAGGATCGCACCCTGAGCCAAAGGCAGTCATTCAACTGCTGAGCCACCCAGGCATCCCGGGGTTATACCTCTATATCTAGTGAAATTGCAGAATGATGCCCAGATGAGTATATTTTTAAGACACTTCCATACATGAAAGTGATGCATATACTTGCAAACCACTCAAAAAAAATTAAATACTGAATATACTTAATCATACATCTTACAAAGTAATACAATTGAATTTCTAAAATTAACTTCAGTAATGTCATATAAACATAAGAATCATGGTAAAGTGAGATTCTTTGACCCAATGAAATTTTTTTAAAGAATACGAAACACTAACGCCTTTAAGTTTTGGGAAATCTCAGAAATTAAGGCTAGAAAGGAGTTGAAGAAAAAAAAAAAAAGATCCCTAAACACATAAGAAAAAACACGATATTATGTATTTTAAAAACTTAGAAATTAAAGGAGAAAAAATGAGTGGGAAATATCAGAAAGGGAGACAGAACATGAGAGACTCCAAACTCTGGGAAAAGAACTAGGGGTGGTAGAAAGGGAGGTGGGCGGGGGGTGGGGGTGACTGGGTGACCGGCACTGAGGGGAGCACTTGATGGGATGAGCACTGGGTGTTATTCTATATGTTGGCAAATTGAACACGAATAAAAAATAAATTAAAAAAAACTTAGAAGTTGACAGTAATATTCAAACAATGAGAGCTTTAAATTATTTTATTACTTAAAAAGACAAACTCAGTATTTAAGTTGAAAAACACTGAGAACAGAAAATAATAAAGGATTAATATGAAAAAGTTACAAATCTATTTTAAATAGAAAAACTTTTTTTCTTTTTCTTTTTTTTTTTTAAGATTTTATTTATTTATTCATGACAGACACACACAGAGAGAGAGAGAGAGAGAGAGAGAGAGAGAGAAAGAGAAAGAGAGGCAGAGACAGAGGCAGAGGGAGAAGCAGGCTGATGGAGCCTGACGTGGGATCACGCCCTGGGCTGGCTAAACCGCTGGGCCACCAGGGCTGCCCTAGAAAAACTATTTAAATCTTTCTTTCAAAATGATAATAATCAAAACAAAAAGGAGATGTAACATAAGAAACTTTTTTTAAGAGTTTATTTATTTATTCATGAGAGACACAAAGAGAAGGCAGAAACAGAGGCAGAGGGAGAAGCAGGCTCCTCGAGGGGAGCCTGATGTGGGACTCGATCCCTGATCCCTAATCCCGAGTTCAGGCCCTGAGCCAAAGGCAGACACTCAACCACTGAGCCACTTGGCATCTCCCTAAGAAATTTTTAAAGTTGAAGCAATCTTCAAAAAAACTTAAAAAAAAAAACACTTGAACCCAAATCCTAGACTCCAAACTCTGGGAAAAGAACTAGGGGTGGTAGAAAGGGAGGTGGGCGGGGGGTGGGGGTGACTGGGTGACCGGCACTGAGGGGAGCACTTGATGGGATGAGCACTGGGTGTTATTCTATATGTTGGCAAATTGAACACGAATAAAAAATAAATTAAAAAAAACTTAGAAGTTGACAGTAATATTCAAACAATGAGAGCTTTAAATTATTTTATTACTTAAAAAGACAAACTCAGTATTTAAGTTGAAAAACACTGAGAACAGAAAATAATAAAGGATTAATATGAAAAAGTTACAAATCTATTTTAAATAGAAAAACTTTTTTTCTTTTTCTTTTTTTTTTTTTAAGATTTTATTTATTTATTCATGACAGACACACACAGAGAGAGAGAGAGAGAGAGAGAGAGAGAGAGAAAGAGAAAGAGAGGCAGAGACAGAGGCAGAGGGAGAAGCAGGCTGATGGAGCCTGACGTGGGATCACGCCCTGGGCTGGCTAAACCGCTGGGCCACCAGGGCTGCCCTAGAAAAACTATTTAAATCTTTCTTTCAAAATGATAATAATCAAAACAAAAAGGAGATGTAACATAAGAAACTTTTTTTAAGAGTTTATTTATTTATTCATGAGAGACACAAAGAGAAGGCAGAAACAGAGGCAGAGGGAGAAGCAGGCTCCTCGAGGGGAGCCTGATGTGGGACTCGATCCCTGATCCCTAATCCCGAGTTCAGGCCCTGAGCCAAAGGCAGACACTCAACCACTGAGCCACTTGGCATCTCCCTAAGAAATTTTTAAAGTTGAAGCAATCTTCAAAAAAACTTAAAAAAAAAAACACTTGAACCCAAATCCTAATATATCCAAAAACCATGGTTGAAAACAAATCTATGGAAAGAAAAAAAAAAACTAAGTAAAATACTAGTAAATATCATCAATATGCAAGCATGACTTAATATTAGAAATTAGTCAATATAACACACTAGATCAAACAGTGAAAATGGCATCATTTCAAATTTCATGAGTGAAGGGGAAACAAAACTGAATAAGTGACTACACGGACTGACTGGGGCTAAAAGAATCCAAGGTTGATTGTATTACTCGTGGAAAAATGGAGAAGGTAATTATCTTTAGTGTTTATTAAGTAGTTATGTTTAAATTTAAGAGACATCTATAAAGCAATCAAAGGGGAAAGAACAGATGGGATGAGTAAAGTTTGTCCAATCCAACAGCAGGCAAAAAGGAAAATAAAAAATACATAATACATGGAAAATAAAATAAGAAGTTAAATAAAAATACAGGTTTTCACAGTAAATGTAAGTGGCTTAAACTTGGCTGTCATTATTTAATGATAAAAAGATTAATTTCCCAGGAATTCAATAGAAGTACTCATATTGTATAAAGTAAACATTTACAGAACGAGGAATTGATAAATTCACAATTATGACAAATTTTCACATCTCACTTCTTAGAAGCTGAGATGAAATATAGTTAGTAACATTTTAAGCAATTACTTAGATAACAATAGTTAACAAGCATCATTAGACAACTCAATCAATCCTCCTGTGTCTGGCTCTGTTAAAACATGGGATACAGCATTAAACAACAAAATCTCTGCCTTCTCTAAACTACATTCTAGTGAGAAGAAATGTCCATTACTCTTTGTAACAAAAGAGACACACACAATCTGAAAGAAAAATTAAAGCAAAGAATGAGGAGTTACCACTTCAAACAAGGTATTTATAGGGCAGCCCAGGTAGCTCAGTGGTTTAGCGCTGCCTTCAGTCCAGGGTGTGATCCTGGAGACCGGGGATCAAGTCCCACATCAGGCTCCCTGCTTGGAGCCTGCTTCTCCACCTCTCTCTCTCTCTCTCTCTCTCTGTCTCTCATGAATGAATAAATAAAATCTTTTTAAAAAAAATAAAATAAACAAGATATTTACAAAATAAACTTTACAAAATAAAATTTTATACGAGTAAGGAAACATTTCAATAGAGATCTGAAGTACAAAAGGAACCAAGCCACGCAGATATCTGGGAAAGGAACACTAAAGTAGAAGGAAGAGCAAATTCAAAATTAGTAAAATAAGAGTATCTAAGTGTCGAAGGAAAAGAGAAAATACACTGTGGTGGCAACAGAGTGAGTGAGACAAACAGTGAGGAGATACGAAGCCAAAGAAAAAATTTTTTAAAGGAATCAGTTTTTTTAGAAACCTAAAGACCAATAAAAGGACTACATACAGAGAGGCCAGAAATTCTTGAAGTAATCCCAACATGACTGCTACAATGGAATTGAGAATAAGAAATTAATTCAAAATTTAATCTTTCTTTTATGATTACTCTATGATTATGAATACTCATTGTTAAAGAAACCAAAACATGTATGACTTAGCTGACTTTGTCATTTATACTTCCAAACCAGTGTTTTGCTCTATTTTATGTTTTATTCTCCACTATCCTGACCATTGCTAACTTACTGTTTTTTTGACAACTGGCTTTATTTCAAACTTGTTTTATTTATCTAAAGGTGGGAGAGTGGGGAGTGTGTGCATATGTATCAGTTGTCTGTATTCCTCAAAAAGAAATTTTTAGTTTTTGCTTTGCTTCCTTTTTTCTCTTAATTCTTCATTTTGGCACCAACAAGGAAGGCATGCTTTTTACATTCATCAATCCATCAGAATTATTCTCCTTCTGATCAATGGACCAACTTATCAACATCAAGTCATTTTTCAATTTCCCATATTTTGGGGCACCTGGGTGGCTCAGCCAGTTAAGCATCTGCCTTTCGGTCAGGGCATGATCTCAGGGTACTGGGATCCAGCCCCACGTTGGGCTCTCTGCTCAGCAGGGAGCTTGCTTCTCCTTTTCCCTATACCTGCCACTACTCTGGCTTGTGCTATGCCAAATAAATAAAATCTTTTTAAATAAATAAATGGGGATCCCTGGGTGGCGCAGCGGTTTGGCGCCTGCCTTTGGCCCAGGGCGCGATCCTGAAGACCCGGGATCGAATCCCACGTCGGGCTCCCGGTGCATGGAGCCTGCTTCTCCCTCTGCCTATGTCTCTGCCTCTCTCTCTCTCTCTCTGTATGACTATCATAAATAAATAAATAAATAATAAATAAATAAATAAATAAACAAACAAACAAACAAACAAATTTCCCATATTTCACTCATGCCTTTTTATTGCTGCTCACTGGCTTCAGATATGTGATTGTTCTGACTAATCAAATGCTGCTGAATCCATTTTTTTTTTCCGAATGCAAGAGATAATGGTCATACTTTGTCAAAAACCTGTAAAAATAGATGTATACATTTTACATTTCCATATTGCATTCAGATGTTCCAGGCTTTGACTTTTAATAGAACTTTGGAGTCTCATTACAAATGGCAACATAAAAATTATTTATCTCAATCTTTCTTTGGCTTTTCTTCTTTTCTTCTTTTGTATCTCTTAAGCCTTCCATTTTAGTTTTGATTCATTCTCCTGCAAAGAAATCTGAAGCAAAATAATACCACTAATTTAATTTGAGAAAATCTTCCACCAAAAACCCAATGTTACATATTATTATTATAAATTAAAACTAATTGAAGTTCCTAAAATAATATAGTAAACTTCTATTTAAAGCCACATGGGAGTAGGGAGGAGGTTCAAATTACCCTCCAGCCATAAACAATTAGAAAACCAGGCAAAATATAAGAAACAACCATTATTACATATTAAACAAAAGGCACGGACAGGACTATAATCCCTGGACAACAGGAAATAAACAAGGTGAGCCCTACTATCACAAAGCCTTTCTGCATGGAGTTAATTTGCAAACTGTAACACAGAAAGGGGAATTCCAATTGTACCAAAATGAGGACACAGAAATCTTTGGTTCAGGAGGCTAGAAACTGTGGGATAGAGCACACAAGGGGAGGGAGTTGTACAGGGAAATAGATCCAGATATCTGCATAAGAGTACCCTCAAGTTTTTATCTAAATACCAATCTGTATAAAAGTGGTATAAAACCCCAAACTTGGAACTTGGCTGAATAAGTTCCAAGGAAAGAACAATTACAGCCCAGGTGCAATACAAACAAGTCCCAAAGCTTCCAGCCAGGAGTCAGTTGTGTTCACTCTAGCCAGAATGCCAAGACCCCACTGACTATAATAACATTCAGTAGAGACTAGAACATGCCTTTAAAAGTAGGCTAAATGAAGCCTATGACAACTTATCTTCTAGACCATCCCTAAAAGAGTTCACAAATAAGCCTCAAGAGAATAAAAATTTTCCACAACTAACTTAACATGCAAACATAAACACACAAGTGAACATTTGTCAAAGTACTACAACAAAATTTAGTTCCCAACAACAAAAAAAAATCACAAATATGGCATCCAATAAAAATTTACGAACTATATAGAGAAGTAAAAAATATGTGAGTAATGACCAGGAAAAAAATCAAGGAATAGAATCAGAAAACAACAGAGATGATAGAAGGGACAAGCATGAACATTAAATCCCTATTATCAATATACCTCATATGTTTATGTAATGGAAAATGAACGAAAGGAGAGAAATGGAAGATGGTAAAAAAAATGCTTAAAATGGAACTCACAGGTAACATTAAAAAAAAATCAAAATTTTCACTTTGATTAACATCTGATCAGAAATGGCAAACCAAGGGACACCTTGGTGGCTCAGTGGTTGAGTGTCTGCCTTCAGCTCAGGGCATGATCCCAAGTCTAGGGATCGAGTCCCACATCGGGCTCCCTCTGAGGAGCCTGCTTCTCCCTCTGCCTCTGTTTCTGCCTCTCTCTCTCTGTGTCTCTCTCATGAATAAACAAATAAAATAAGGAAGGAAAGAAAGGAAGGAAGGAAGGAAGGAAGGAAGGAAGGAAGGAAGGAAGGAAGGAAGGAAGGAAGGGCAAAGGAAAAGATGATTGCCTTTAAAGATATAGCAAACAACATCTACCCAAAATACAAGACAAAGTGAAAAAAGACAAACACAGCAACAGAGTCCTGTGAGATGACAGCAACCAATCTAACATGTGAAGTTAAAGTTGGAGAAAAGCAAACAAAAAGTATATATTTAGTGAAATCTGAGCTGTAAATCTTGCAAAATATGTAATTATAAACCCACAGATCCAAGAAGTACAACAAAATGCCAAACACATACAAACACACACACCAGTAACTTTATCGTCAATTTGCTGAATAGAGTAATAAGAGAAAATCTTAAAAGCAGCCAAAGAGGGCAGCCCCTGTGGCTCAGCGGTTTAGCCCCGCCTGCAGCCCAGGGTGTGATCCTGGAGACCCAGGGTCGAGTCCCACATCAGGCTCCTGCATGGAGCCTGCTTCTCCCTCTGCCTGTGTGTCTGCTTCTCTCTCTCTTCTCTGTGTATTCTCATGAATAAATAAATAAAATATTTTAAAAAAAGCAGCCAAAGATAAGAAGTATTACTTACAGAGTAAGAAAAATAAAAGTGACTATAAACTTCTTGTGTTAAACTATGTAAGCCAGAAGACAGTGAAATAACATAACTCAAGTGCTTGAAGAAAACTAAAGGAAAAAATCCCATAAACCTTATATGAAACATGCAGCAAAAAGCATCCTTCAAAAACAAAAGTAAAGTAAAAGCTTTTTCAAACAAATTCTTCACCAAACTTTTATTACAAAACATGTTAAGGAAATTCTTCAGACAAAAGGAAAATGATACTTAATAAAAACCTGGATCAAGATATCCATATGCAAAGGAATAAAAAGTGGTGAAAATGGTAAGTATGTGAGTAAATATAAAACTTTTTCTCATTTTTAATCTCCTTAAAAGTTAGCTCATTGTTTAAAGCAAAATCTATAATTTATCCCAGAGTACATAATATATATAAAATTAAACTGCATGGTAACAATAGTTCAAAACACAGGAGAGTGAAAATAAAGTATACTGGTATACAGGTCTTATTATAGTACATTTGCAGTGCAAAAATGTTACTTGAAGGAAGACTCAGATAAGTTAAAAATTTATGACATAAACCCTAGAGCAGCTCTCCTATGAAACACACACATGCACAGCTTGTTGTAGTCAAATATAGATAGAACCGAATCCTGAAAAAAAAAATACTCCATTAACCATAAAAAGGTAGTAAAAGAATAAAAGTGAACAAAGAAAACAAATGGGACAGAGACAGAATACAAAACAAGTAGATTTAAGCACATTCACATTACTAATTCTGTTAAGTAGCAATAGGTTTAACACTACAATTAGAGTAAAAATAATCAATCTTGTTAAATAAAATGTCTATGCAACCCAAAGGAATTTACAGATTTAATATAATCCCTATCAAAACACCAATAGTATTTTTCACAAAACTAAAACAATCCTAAAATTTGCATGTTTAGGATTGCAACAATCCTAAAATCCACAAAAGACCTCAATAGCCAAAGCAATCTTGAAAAACAAAACTGGAGGTATAACAATTTCAGATTTCCTGTTATAAAACAATAGTAATTAAAACAGTATGATACTGGCATAAAGACACACATAGATCCATGGAACAGGAGAGAAAAACCCAGAAATTAAGCCAAAATTATACAGTCGCAGTCTATGACAAAGGAGGCAAGAAGATCTAATGGGAAAAAGTCTCTTCAACAAATGGTTTTGGGAAAAATGTACAGCTACAGGCAAAAGAATGAAACCAGACCACTTTCTTTCATGATACACCAAAATAAGGTCAAAATGAACTAATAAAGACCTAACTGTAAGACCTGAAACCATAAAAATCCTAGAAAAGAGCAACAAGCAGTAATTTTTCTGATATCAGCCATAGCAACATATTTCTAGACATGTCTCCTGAGGCAAACGAAATAAAAGCAAAATTAAACCACTGGGACTACACCAAAATAAAAGGCTTCTGCATATCAAAGGCAACAATCAATAAATCTAAAAGGCAACCTACTGAATGGGAGAAGATATTTACAAATGACATATCACATAAAGGGTTAGTATCCAAAATATATAAAGAACTAATACAACACCCAAAAAACAAATAATCCAATTTAAAAATGGGCAGGAGACACCTGCAGACATTTCGCCAAAGACATCCAGATGGCCAACAGACACATGAAAAGATCTCAACATCACTCATCATCAAGGAAATGCTAGTCAAAACTACAATGAGATATCACCTCACATTTGTCAGATGGCTAAAATAAAAAACAAAGAAACAACAGGTAGTGGCCAGGATACAAAGAAAAAGGCACTTTCTTACACTATTGGTGGGAATGCAAACTGGTGCAGCCACTGTGGAAAACAGTATGGAGGTTCCTCAAAAAGTCAAAAATACTACGAGGGCAGGGGGGCGGTTTAGGGCCACCTTCAGCCCAGGGCCTGATCCTGGAGACCCAGGATCCAGTCCCACGTTGGGCCAGTCCCACGTCGGGCTCCCTGCATGGAGCCTGCTTCTCCCTCTGCCTGTGTCTCTGCCTCTTTCTCTCTCTGTGTCTCTCATGAATAAATAAATAAAATCTTAAAAAAAAAAAATGGAACTACCCTATGATCCAGTAACCATACTAATGGGTAATTATCCAAAAAATACAAAAAACACTAATTCAAAGAGATACATGCACCCCTAAGCTTATAGTAGCATTATTTACAAAAACCAAACCATCAACGCATCCCAAGTGTCCAGTGATAGATGAATAAAGATCATGTAGTATACTAATAATAGACTATTATTTAGCCATAAAAAGAAATCTTGCCATCTGCAACAACATGGATAGAGCTAGAGAGTATAAAGCCTAAGCAAAATAAGTCAGTCAAAGACAAATCCCATATGCTCTCACTCACTTGTGAAACTTAAGAAACAAAATAAATGAACAAAGAAAAAGAGAGACAAACCAAGAAAGAGACTCAACTCTACAGGGCAAACTGAGGGTTGCCAGAGGGGAGGTGGATGGGGGGATGGCCAAAATAGGTGATGGAATTAAAGACTACATTTATCATGATGAAAAAATTTTAAATTAAAAAGCAGAAATTATCAGTTTAAATTTAAAAAGGGAGACCCAATTATATGCAGTCTAAAAGATACATACTTTAAAGACATTTGTAGGATAAAAGAACAAAAAGATGAAAAAATATAATGCGACAATACTATTCAAAAGAAAGCTACAGGAACTATATTACTAAATAAACTTAAAACAAGGAATATTATAAGAACTACAAATAGACATCACATAATGATAAAAGAGCCAATTCATCAAGGGGATGATAATCCTAAATATCTATGCACCCAATGCTTCAAAATACTGATAACTGAAAATAGAAATATTTAAATCAACAATTATACTTCTATACTACAACACTGCTCAATAATTGATATGACTAGACAGAAAACTCAACAAAGACACAGAATACTTAAGACTATTAACCACGTAGACTTAAATTGACCATAGAATACCATACCTAATAACAGAATACAATCCCCAGAATAAGCCAAACTGTAGTCCTTAACACGAAGTTCAATTAATTTTAAAAGGCTGATATAATACCAAACATGTTCTCTAATGGAATTAAATTAGAAACAAACAAAATATATATAAGCAATATCTTCAGATATCTTGTAAACACACACACAATTCTAAATAACCCACTAGTCAAGAAAGAAATGACAAAGAAATTAGAAAACAGCTTGAACTCAATGAAAATACAGCATTTCAAAATTTGTTAGATTCAGGTAAGCAGTAAATAAAGGGGAATTTACAGTTTTAAATCGTTACATGAGAAAATAAGAAAGATCTCAACTAAAAAAAAAAAGAAAGATCTCAACTGTAATAATAACATAAACCTCCACTTTAAGAAATTAGAAAACAAAAATCTAATTAAACCATAAGAAAAGGAAAATTAAAAGCCAAAAGCAGTGACATAAGAACACAATGATAAATAATTTTTAAAAATCAATGAAATATCCCCCAAAGATCAATGAAACCCAAAGATGGTTCTTTGAAAGAGTTAATAAAATAGTTATTTTGCCAGCAAAAATGATGGAGAAGAGAGAGAAAATACATAAACTACCAAGAGAAAAACTGAAAGAGGGGTTATCACCAGAAAGACAATACCCATTAAAAAGAATGAGAAATTATTATAAATAATTTTATGTCAATAAACCAACAACTTAAATGGTCACAATGTTTGAAAGGCCCAAAATTACCAAAGACTCAAGATTAAAAATGGAAAACTTGAATAACCCAAAGTCTATTTTTAAAAATGAATTTGCCGGGCAGCCCCGGTGGTGCAGCATTTTAGTGCCCCCTGCAGCCTGGGGTGTGATCCTGGAGACCCGGGATCGAGTCCCATGTCCGGCTTCCTGTATGGAGCCTGCTTCTCTGTCTGCCTGTGTCTCTGACTCACTCTCTCTCTCTCTCTCTCTGAATAAATAAATCTAAAAATAAATAAATAAATAAAAATAAAATAAAACTGAATTTGTAAGTATAAACCTCCCCACAAAGAAAATTCCAATCCCAAATGTCTTTAATGATAGACTCTATCAAATGTTTGAGAAATAATACTAATTCTACACTACCTCCAAGAAATAATAAAGGAAGGAACACTTCCCAATTCTTTCTTTGGTTGGCATTACATTGACAGCAAAATCCAATATCCATCATAAAGACTGGTTTCATAGAATAAAAAACAGAACACTCTACCATCAATTTTTTACATAAATTATACCTGCCATACCAATCAAAATAAAGATAATGCAAGAAAATGAAATTAAAGCCTGCTTTTGCTTTAAAAAAACACATATAAAAATGACAAAAGACTGGAAAGGGAGGTGGGCAGGGGGTTGGGGTGACTGGGTGATGGGCACTGAGGGGGGCACTTGACGGGATGAGCACTGGGTGTTATGCTATATGTTGGCAAATCGAACTCCAATAAAAAGAATACAAAAAAAAAAAGAACCACAATGAGATACCACCTCACATCAGTGAGAATGGTGAAAATTAACAAGACAGGAAACAACAAATGTTGGAGAGGATGTAGAGAAAGGGGAACCCTCTTGCCCTGTTGGTGGGAATGTGAACTGGTACAGCCACTCTGGAAAACTGTGTGGAGGTTCCTCAAAGAGTTAAAAATAGACCTGCCCTACGACCCAGCAATTGCACTGCTGGGGATTTACCCCAAAGATACAGATGCAGTGAAACAGCAGGACACCTGCACCCCATGTTTATGGCAGCAATGTCCACAACAGCCACTGTGGAAGAAGTCTCGGTGTCCATCGAAAGATGATGGATAAAGAAGATGTGGTTTATATATACAATGGAATATTACTCAGCCATTAGAAACGACGAATACCCACCATTTGCTTCAACGTGTATAGAACTGGAGAGTGTGAAGTAAGTCAATCGGAGAAGGACAAATATTAAATGGTCTCATTCATTTGGGGAATATAAAAAATAGTGAAAGGGAATAAAGGGGAAAGGAGAGAAAATGAGCAGGAAATATCAGTGAGGGTGACAGCACATGAGAGACTCCTAACTCTAGGAAACAAATAAGGGGTAGTGGAAGGGGAAGCGGGCGAGGGGTTGGGATGACTGGGTGATGGGCACTGAAGGGGGGCACTTGACGGGATGAGCACTGGGTGTTATGCTATATGTTGGCAAATAGAATTCCAATAAAAAAAATATACAAAAATAAGGAACACTAAAAAAGAAATGACAAAAGGCTATCAAGGGATTCCAGTTCTATGTAAGATGGAGGAATATATGCCAAACTTTTACTGCCACTGATTGCAACTATAAAACATGGATATAATGCATGGAACAACTATTTGAGTTTCCTGAAAAATATAGAACAGCAGGATGATTAAGAACAGACACCAGAATTCCAAGTACTGCCAAAGTACCGAGTTTACCCTCTTCACCTCTCCAGTATCCCCTGGCCTGAGATCAACAGACTGACACCCAGAAGTGAGTGCTAAGATGCAGAAAGAGTCTGACTGAGCTGACCCACAACCGGCCCACAGATGGGCCCACAGATGGACGTGATCCTAGTAAGTGTAACAAAGACTTTCAGGGCTGAGTTAAAGACCCCTGGCCAAGTTGCAGACTGACAACTTGGCACTGCACACAGAGTACAGACAAAAACATCACTGGGAAAGCTGTGAAAATTAAACTGAACTTACCACAGCCCACAAAAGCCTGGTTGAAACCTGTAGCCTTATGTACCCAGGCCAAGTGCCTGCTAAATCAAAAATATCAACATTCCCCATAAGGTGTTTTTAAAACCCACAGTCTTATAACTAAAGATTCAAAACATTCAGTAAACAATTCAAAATTACTTGATACACAAAGAACTACAAAAATGTCAAATCACATGAAAAAATACAATGACTAAACGCCAATGATAAAATGACACAGAGGTTGGAATTATCTGATGAGCACTTTAAGGCAGCTATTATAAAATGTTCAAATGAAAAACATTTGAAAACTCTTAAGACAAAATTTAGAATAGATATCCGGAAAGAAAGAAAAGATACAAAAAAGAACCAAGTAGAAATTTTATAAATAAAAATTATAAAAACCAAAATAAATAATAAATCATTAGAAACAAATAAATGACAGGACTAAATTGAGAAAAATTAATAATTACACTAAATGTAAGTGGGCTAGTTATTCCAATTAAAATACAGAAATTGGGTTCCCTGGGTGGCTCAGAAGTTTAGCACCTGCCTTTGGCCCGGGGCATGGTCCTGGAGTCCTGGGATCGAGTCCCACATCAGGGCTCCCTGTATGGAGCCTGCTTCTCCCTCTGCCTCTCTCTCTCTCTCTCTCTCTCTCTCTCTCTGTCCCTCATGAATAAGTAAATAAAATATTTTTTAAAATAAAATAAAATAAAATAAAATAAAATAAAATAAAATAAAATAAAATAAAATAAAATAAAATACAGAGATTAGGGATCCCTGGGTGGCTCAGTGGTTTAGCCCCTGCCTTTGGCCCAGGGCGTGATCCTGGAGACCTGGGATCAAGTCCCACATCAGGCTCCCTGCATGGAGCCCGCTCCTCTCACTGCCTGTGTCTGTCTGTCTGTCTCTCTCTCATGAATAAATAAATCTTTAAAAATAAAATTAAATTAAAAAATACAGAGATTATCAGAATTGATTAATAAAACATGACCCAACTATATGCTATCTACATGAAACTCAATTCAAATGCAATGACATATTTAAGGAAACAGATATACCTATGCAACACTAATCTAAATTAAGTAGGAGTGGCTATCCTAATACTATAATAAAGCAGACTTCAAAACACACAAAAAAAATTACCAGATGTGTCAACTATACTCAAATTTAAAAAAAATTTTTTAAGATACCAGGGATAAATAGGGACATCACATGTTAATAACTGGGTCGATTCACCAGTAACAAAAAATTCTGATTCTGAATGTGTATGTACCTAATAACCGAACTTCAAAATACATGGACACACACCCCCTCCATATATTACTGGGGCACCAGGCTGGCTAAGTTGGTAGAGCACGTGATGCTTGATCTCAGGGTGGGGGCAAGGGGACTGTTGTGAATTCTATCCTCATGTTGGGGGTAAAATTTACTTAAAAAACAGAAACAAAACAACAACAAAATGTTACTATATTATTCTCACTGAATCCTCTTAACTATCCTGCTGAACTAGGTATACTCTTCCCATTTTACAGATAATCAAATTCAAATTAAGAATGGTTACATAAGTTATTCAAAGTCACTTAACTGGCTGAAGTTAAAGAGCAGTAAGGGTGACATACTGGGGAGATCCATGAACTCCTCTGCTGAGGTCAATAAAACTACTGCTTCCTCCAAAACCTAACTAAAAACAATTTGTTGCGGGCAGCCCGGGTGGCTCAGCTCAGCCCTGGTTTGGCACCTGCCTTTGGCCTGGGGCGTGATCCTGGTAGACCCGGGATCAAGTCCCACGTCCGGCTCCCTCCATGGAGCCTGTTTCTCTCTCTCTCTCTCTCTGTCAAATAAGTAAATAAAATCTTTTTTAAAATAAATAAATAAAATAAAAACAATTTGTTGCAAGTGGGGGTAGCTAGCTACCTAGGGCCAATGCCTATATTTATTACCAAAAGCCACAGTTTTAATTCAGAAGCCCACTACTCAGGCCTTCACACATCAAATGGGCAAGGAAAAGATCTTATAAGTCCCGAGTCCACCTCTCCTCTAAGTGTTTTAGGATTTCACTACACTGGCCTGGGACACATAAACCCACACACTCTCAAATAAGTTAAAAGCAGGGACCTAAACAAATAATTTTACATCCATGTTCATACTAGTATTATTCCTTCTAGGACCTCACTCCGTTAATTCTCCAACCTTACAGGATCTGCCAGTTCATCTACCCTACCAGCTTCTCACAGTCCAACTAAGAGGCAGAAGTAATGTAGCCGTTACAAGCATGCACTCTGGAGCCTGAATGCCTGGATTAAAAAGCTGACTATCAGCTATATGACCCTGTGCAACCTGATCAAACTCTATGCCTCAATTTCCTCATCTTTAAAATGGTAATAATAACACAACCCCACAGGACTGCTCCAAGAATTAAATGTAAAGCCCTTACAGGGGGATGGGTAAAATAAGTAAAGGGAATTAAGAGGTACAAACTTAGAACACCTGGGTGGTTCAGCAGCTGAGCATCTGTCTTCGGCTCAGGTTGTGATCTCAGGGTCCTAGGATCGAGGTCTGCATCAGGCTTCCTGCAGGGAGCCTGCTTCTCCCTCTGTCTGTCTCTGCCTCTCTGTCTCTCATGAATAAATAAACAAAATCTTAAAAAAAAAAAAAAAAAAAGAGGCACAGACTTCCAGTTATAAAATAGATTAAGTCACAGATGAAAAGTACAGCGCAGGAAATACAGTCAATGACACTGTAATAACATTGAACGGTGACAGTAACTACACATACTGTGGTGAGCACTGCATAACATGTAGAATTGTCAAATCACTACACTGTGCACCTAAAACTAATAAAACATTGTATGTCAGCCATAATTCAGTAATTTTTAAAAAATGGTTTAATGTAAAATATTTACAATGCCAGTTACCTGATATACACTGATTGTTTGCTATCATCATCATGACCCTCTCCTGTTCCCCTTATCTTTATAACCTCCTTCTCCATCTTGGATCTCACGTCAGTATCTATAATCACTGTTACATATATCCTCAATAATTTCTGCCTTAATTTCCTTCTGCTATACTTGCCTGGCAAAAGTCAATCCTGAGGAACAAAAACATAACGGAGGCTAGTAGTTTAGCTGTGTAGTTCTAACCTCACACCTCAAGCAGCCACTCACTGCTGCCCAGCAATCTTTCTACTTTGGTCAGTTTACTCTCTATCACCTTATAGAATTGTTTCATACCCTTTCCTGTCTTCAAACATTTAAGACTCTCCATTCTTCACCCTTAGTTGATAGAATTTCAATGGCAAAACAGAAGTAGTAAGAAAAGAGTTCCGAATCCTCCTCCTACCAAATCTTCCAATTCTCCTGAATTCTTTTTCCATATACCCTACCTTCTCTCCTATTAAACACACTATCTATGTTCCTGGCTAACACCTATCCCTCTACATGTGTTCTGGACAACATTCTCCTTTTCATGAACTTTCCATCTCTAGCTATTCGCTTCCTCTCCTGCTTGATCAGTTTTTCCTACTCTGAAAATCAGTCCCATCAGCATATAAAGTTACTGCAGTAACAATAATCTTTCAAAAAAAGAAAGCCGTCTCTGGACTCCACATCCCCTCCTAGCTACCATTCTACTTCTCTGCACCATCCTTATAACAAAATTCCTCGAAAAAGTTCTGTACCTTGTTCTCCACTTCAGCTCCACACCTCTCCAACTAAATGTCCTTTCCCACATTCCACTGCAATGTCTATTATCAGGGTCACTAATGAACAGGGTGACATACAACTGGGTTTGCCTGGACAGTCCCAGTTTAGGCCTGTCATCTGGCATAATGATTGTGTTCCTGTCACATCTGAAGACTTCCTGGTTTGGTCAATGACTCTACCAAGGACTTACAGCTCGCCAACTCCAATGGGCAATTTTCAATCTGTCAGATGCTCATGATACAAGGGATCATTTTCTCCTTGGCTTCTTGGACAAAACACTCTCCTGATTCTTCTACCACGTTGGCTGCTTCATCTCATTTTCTTTTCTAGTTCTTTGAACCAGGAAAAATAGAGTGTCCAGGGCTCAGTCATTGAACCTCTTCTCTATATGCAATAGGCTCATTCCCTCAGTAATTCACCCAGTCCCTTTACATATGTGCTGACAATCCCCAAATTCCTTGATCCCCCTAACCTCTCCACTGAATTACAGCTAATATTTGTCTACTCAACAACTCCACTTGGAATCAAACAAGCATATCAAAGTTTACATGTAAAAAAACAAATTTCATACCTTGGTATACCTCCAAAATTTGATCTTTTTCCAGTTTTCCCATCTCAATAAAGAGCAGCACCAATCATCCACATTGCTCAGTTCCATACCTTCGGTTCCTCTCTCATTTCCCATATGTCTTATCAGCAAATCCTGTCAGCTCTACCTTCAGAATATATTCCAAATATAGCCCAGGTGGCTCAGCAGTTTAGCGCAGCCTTCAGCCCAGGGCATGATCCTGGAGTCTGGGGAAGAGTCCCACCATCAGGCTCCCCGCAGGAAGCCTGCTTCTCCCTCTGCCTGTGTCTCTGCCTCTCTCTTTGTGTCTCTAATAAAAGGATATATTTCAAATATAAATCTTTTCACTATTAGACTAACAGCCTAGAGTTATCATCATTTTTCTTGTTACTATTAAATTGGGAATTATAAATTAACCTTTACTGAGCATTTAGTAAGTAAGAGGCACTGTTCTATTACCATCTTTATTCTACACACGAATCATATGAAGCTCAGAAAAGGAATATGTCCAAATTCAAGAGGCCTATCTCCTTAACCAACATTCTTAGCCATTGGCTCTACTGCAATTCATGGCCTCCCTGTTTTCTCGGTGGTCTAGAGGCTTCCCAGACAATTCTCAAGTTTGTTCTTTTCACTGCTGCACTCCCAACACCTAACAGCACCAGACATAATACAGGCACTGAATACATGTTTTGTTGAGTGAATACAAAGGTTTTAGAATTCTAATAACTAGAATTGAGATAATTACCTAACCATTCTAAAGATAAGCAAGTTATAGTTCTGCCTCCTGCTGAACAGAAAAGTTTCATATGGAGTCAAACTTTAAAAGAAAGCTATATTACACAATACTGAATATTGTGTCATCAAGAAAAATAAAAAGAAATAAAGTTTTTTTTTAATTTTTATTTATTTATGATAGTCACAAAGAGAGAGAGAGAGAGGGGCAGAGACATAGGCAGAGGGAGAAGCAGGCTTCATGCACCGGGAGCCCGACGTGGGATTCGATCCCGGGTCTCCAGGATCGCGCCCTGGGCCAAAGGCAGGCGCCAAACCGCTGCGCCACCCAGGGATCCCAAGAAATAAAGTTTCAATATCACTCAGGAATAAACAAAACTGTTATTGTTGGCATATACCATCACCAGCATCTACTTAAATATGAATTACAAACAAAAAGCAGACTGAGACCTAAAATACAGAGAACAAACTGATGGTCACCAGAGGAGACGCAAATGAAGAACTGAGCTAAATGGATACAGGGGAGAGAGGGAGACACAGCTTCCAGTTATGGGATGAATAAGTCACAGGCATAAAAGGCACAGCACAGCATAAGGAACATGGTCAATGATACTATAATAGCAATGTAATTGGACAAATGGTAGTCACACTTGTGGTGAATGCAGCATGATGTATAAACTTACCAAATTAATAACTGTACACCTGAAACTATGTAACACTGTGTGTCAACTATAGTCGAGAGAGAGAGAGAGAGAGAGAGAGAGAGAGAGATGGGGCACCTGGGCATCAGACTCTTGGTTTCAGCTCAGGTCAAGATCTCAGGGTCTTGATACTGAGTCCTGAGTCCAGTCTGGCACTCAGCAGAGAGACTGCTTGAGGATCCTCTTCCTCCCTCTCCCCCTGACTCCACCAGCATGCTCTCTCTAAAATTCATAAATATTTTAAAAAGAGAGAAAATATGGAATAAATATGCAAGTTAATCAACTAAGCTAAGAGTTCTAGAAGCCTGTCAGATCAACATAGAACACCTAACACAATAACCTTCTCATAATACATCATGCTGAACAAACAGCAACAATAATATATTTAAATGCAAACAAATGACCTGAAACGAGTTACAATAATTAAGTTTCTAAGAATAATTTTAATGAGAAGCTTAACTCAAGAACATAAAGTATAACTTTACTCAAGAACATAAAGAAAACCAGAAAGAAACCAAAATTGAAATATAAAGCTAATAGAAAACAAGACCAGAAACACAAACAACCAATTCAGAGACAAAAATGAATGGACCTATAAAATATGACAATGTTCAATCTGTGACCAAGTAATCAGAGAAATCAAACAGTGAAACAAAAAATGAAAACTACCGATAATATTCAGTAATAGTGGGAATACAGCAGAGACAATTCATACATGACAGCTGGCAAGGATGGAAATGCAACCGCATTTAACACTGGAAGGCAATTTAGCAGTATCTATTAAAATATAAAATATACACACCATTTTATCGATCTCATGCCTAGAAACCTATATTACTTCATGTGTATATCGAGATAACACACATAGATACATGTATGGATGTTCACTATAGTACAAACAACATAAAAACTGGTCAGAGGGAACAAAATATGCTCTATCCATTCAATGGCTTTCCATCTGGGATCCCTGGGTGGCACAGCGGTTTGGCGCCTGCCTTTGGCCCAGGGCGCGATCCTGGAGACCCGGGATCGAATCCCACATCAGGCTTCCGGTGCATGGAGCCTGCTTCTCCCTCTGCCTGTGTCTCTGCCTCTCTCTCTCTCTCTGTGTGTGACTATCATAAATAAATAAAAATTTAAAAAAAATGGCTTTCCATCTCTAACAGTCATTAAAACAGTGAGACAGATCTGTGCTAATTTAGAAAAATCTCTATGACACAGTCTCGTGAGAAAAAGTACATAACAAAAAAATAAAAATAAAAAGTACATAACAGAATAATACAATTCTGTGTTTTATAAGTATAAACAAATGCATAAATATGAATGTTTTATGTGTGTACACTTGTATATGTGTGTGCACATACAAACAACCAGCAAAGTATCTAGAATATGCACCCTCTAACGATGATCTCCTCTGAGGCCTGGAGGAAAACTATAAGCCAAGGAAGGACCTTTCATTTTTTACCCCTCATGAGTTTTTATAAAGAATAGACCTTCATCTACAATTTAAGAAACGGGGGTGAAGTTAAAAGATGTTTTTTCTTGGGAACCACTGGGAAAGTGTTTTATCTTCTATGCCTAGTAATTCAGGGGTTATTTTCTTATCCTACTCTCTATATACAGCAAACCTCCCAAAATCAGACAGCACTCATCTAATGATACTTCTCGAGTCCTATGTAAACATAAAGAAACAGTTTATGGTGTCTGGGGTTGTTTATAATGATAGTTAGAAATGCCACTGTAGGGGGATCCCTGGGTGGCTCAGCGGTTTAGCGCCTGCCTTCGGCCCAGGGTGTGATCCTGGAGTCCTGGAATCGAGTCCCATGTTAGGCTCCCTGCATGGAGCCTGCTTCTCCCCCTGCCTGTGTCTCTACTTCTCTCTCTGTGTGTCTTTCATGAATAAATAAATAAAATATTTTTAAAAATTAAAAAAAAGAAATGCCACTGTGACCAAAGCCTGTGGCCTAACTTTCAATCCCTAATACTTCTAATCATTACTGAGTCCATATAATACAAAAAACTACCCTGAAACTAAATCTGTTCCCACTATTATTTGAAGTATAAGATGCAAAAAAATTCTTGTGACTATTTTCTTCAGTAATTTGACATATGTCTGAGTATATGCATATACATACACAATAAAAATCAAGTCACAATATTACTATTCTATGGTCAAAGTATAATTTGACCTTTATGCCTCCTAAAATATGTCACATGTGGGATATTAAGTAATTTATCTTAAATTATTATGAATACAATAATATTTTTATAGGAGAAAAATGAAATTCTCAATAGAAAAAGAATATGACCAGCAACTGAAAAAGAGAATGAAATGGTATTTAAACATGAGACATTCAACCTCACAATTTTAAAAATGGAAATTAAAGGAGATATCATTTTACTTACCAAATTAGCAAAGAGTGAGAGAACACCTTCAGCTGAGCAATTGCAGGAAAACACAATGAGGAGTGTAAATTAGACAACCACACCAAAAATATCCTAAATACAGAGCACAGAATACAGCTCTGATTTAGTCTTTTTTTTTTTTTAAGATTTTATTTTATTCATGAGAGACACAGAGAGAGAGACAGAGATATATAGGCAGAGGGAGAAGCGGACTCCCTGAGGGGAACCCCATGCGGAACTCGATCCCACAACCCTGAGATCACGGCGTGAGCCAAAGGCAGATGCTCAACCACTGAGCCACCCAGGTGTCCCTCTGATTTAGTCTTGTGTCAAAAAGGTTTTAGAGAAAAATCTTCTGAGAATTATAAAGACTAAAACACTATGCAAGTAACTACCAAGGCAAATTTACATAGCAAAAAGGAATTAAAGCTAACACAGAGAAAAATCAAGAGTAACCATATTCCCATTAAATAGCCAGTAATCATCACAGCAGCTCAAAATTAGCATAATCAGTTAAAATGGCATCACTCCTCCTACATAATCAATGTGAGATCTTTCTATCGGGTATACTTATAACTGATAGTTACATACAACAGTGTCTACATGTGTAACTGTTTAGCTGGGTTTAGGTTGGTTTTACAAAGACTAGAACATTTGGAGTGAAGAATGTATCATAATTATCATAAATAAAAATAAAACTTCCTAAGGAATGCCTAAAAGATAATCACTTTTTGCTGTTGTTTATTTTACCATTTTACAATGAAAAAGTTTCATTTTACAATGAAAAATCCATACAAAATTTCCCATTGATAGAAACTTGTGTAGTATGAGCATTTGTTAAGAATGACAGTTCCTGGGACACCTGGGTGGCAAGGTAGCTGAGTATCTGCCTTCCGCTCAGGGTGTAATCCTAGGATTCAGGATCAAGTTCTGCATCGGGCTCCCTGCAAGGAGCCTGCTTCTCTCTCTGCCTATGTCTCTGCCGATCTCTCTCTCTCTCTCTCTCTCTTCTTTCTCTCTGTGTGTCTCTCATGAATAAATAAATAAATCTTTCAAAAAAAAAAAGACAGTTCAAAAAATTTAAAAAACAAAAACACAAGAAATCCATTGAAAAATTCAATTTTTCAGAAGGCCCTTGAATTAAAAATGACAAACTTTAAAATTAACATCTACTTTGCCTGAAATTTCCTTTTAAAGAGATCTTCTTGGTGTGAGGGATATATGGAAACTGTACTTTCTGTGAAATTCTAGAACACTAAAACTGCCCTAAAAAATTAAATCTATTTTTTAAAAAGTATTAACCGATTTTTATTTTTTTTATTAACCCATTTTTTTAAATCTTCTTGTGTTCCAAATAAACTATTTTCAAAACCATGTTTTGTGGTGAAATATACAAAGACAGGATAAAAAAAAGTACTAAAATTATTGTGAGGAAGGGGAAATATATTTACAAAGGGTCAAAAATCAAAACCACCAAATTTCTCAACAGAAATACTGTAAGTAGGGGATCCCTGGGTGGCGCAGCGGTTTGGCGCCTGCCTTTGGCCCAGGGCGCGATCCTGGAGACCCGGGATCGAATCCCACGTCAGGCTCCCTGCATGGAGCCTGCTTCTCCCTCTGCCTGTGTCTCTGCCTCTCTCTCTCTCTCTCTGTGACTATCATAAATAAATAAAAAAAAAATTTAAAAAAAAAAAAAAAAAAAAAAAAAGAAATACTGTAAGTAGAAAACAACTCAAAAACAAACATGGAGGGATCCCTAGGTGGCGCAGCGGTTTAGCGCCTGCCTTTGGCCCAGGGCGCGATCCTGGAGACCCGGGATCGAATCCCACATCGGGCTCCCTGCATGGAGCCTGCTTCTCCCTCTGCCTGTGTCTCCGCCTCTCTCTCTCTCTCTCTCTCTCTCTGTGACTATCATAGATAAATAAAAATTAAAAAAAAAAAAAAAACATGGAGAGGATAGAAAATAAGTATAAATAATAAGTATAAAATAAGATGGTAAAGATAAATCCAGGCACGTATTAATAATTATAAAACATGGAAATGAACTAAACTCTTCAGCAGACATACATTACCAAACTAGATTTATGAGCAAATTAGTTTTGAGCTATGAAAACATCTTAAACAAAGGCAAAGAGCAACTGAAAAATAAAGACGAGAAAAAGATGGAAAAGGTGATGAATCTCACAGACAACAAGAAAAATGAAATCTGAAACAATATTAAGATATTTCTCATCTATGCACTGGAAATGCTTTACATCTAATCATACCAAGAGCTGGTAAGAAACTAAGGCAACAACCTAAAAAAAAGAAAAAAGAAAAAAGAAAAAAAGAAAAGAAAAGAAAAAGAAAAAGGAAACTAAGGCAACAGGGACAGTTAGACTCTAATTAATAGGAATGTGAACTGGTATAATTGTTCTGAAAAGCATTCAGTATCACCCAGGAAAGTTGACCTCTTCACATACCTTAGATGCACTGATATGGTTTGTAACTACAATTAAGAAAAGAAATACATTTTAAATTGTGACCAAGTATATACACAAAGTACTATAAAGATAGTAAAACTATCTTTCAAAGAAGAGAGCAAGTTTTTAGAAAAACATGAGACTTTTGTACCTTCAGAAGATGCCAACTAATTTCCTCAAGTTTCAGAAAGAATAAAAACTTTCCCAGAAGGAAAGAGGTGAATGAGGGAATGGTGAAGAACAAAGAGTGAACTTGTTACTATTTCTAAACAAAACTGACTTCATGAAAGACGATGACCATCAGGCCTGATACATGGGGTAACAGTAAGGACTCACATGATGGACAACAAGAGCATGTCCTGTATGTCAGAATGCAGGGTGATCAGAGTAAACCATTTTAAAGTTGTTGCTGCTCAGGAGTAAGGTGAATTGTTGATTCATGTTACATTTTAGATAAATATTTATGCTAATATTTCTAGGGTAGACACAAAAACAATATAGATAGAATGTCTAACTACCAAAGGGGAAATGTGAACATGAGATGAAATATGGGGGGGAATCTCAATGCAGAAGTGAAACCCTCTCTCTCTCTCTCTCTCTCACGAATAAATAAATAAAATCTTAAAAAAAAAAAAAAAGAAACATGGTTTTCAGAAACTATAAAAAGAACCAAGAAAATGTTAAACACAAACTTTAGTTATTACTCTAGAGAGAAAGAAGTGGTGTGATCATGGAAGGGCATTTTAGGGAACTTCAAAAATATTCTATTTCTTAAACTAAAGGTAGGCACACAAAAATGTTATTCTTTAAACAGCATATAATTATATGTAAAATTATGTATGCAAGAAAGGAATATGAAAGTTCACAATTTAAAAAGTTAACTTAAGGGGTGCCCAGGTGGATCAGTCAGTTAAGCCTCAGGGTCTTGGTTTCGACTCAGGTCATGATCTCAGGGTTGTGAGATTGAGACCATGTAGGGCTCCATGCTCAGCAGAGTCTGCTTGAGATTCTCTCCCTCTCTCTTTGCCCCTCCCCGGACTCATACACTCATTCTCTCTAAAATAAAAAATAAATCTTTAAAAAAAAAAAAAGTTGGGGCACCTGGGTGGTTCAGTCAGTTAAACGTCGACTTAGGTCATGATTCTGGAATTCAGTGATCAAGCCCCACATTGGGCTCCCTGCTCAGCAGGGAGTCTGCTTCTCCCTCTTCTTCTGCCCACCCCCCCTCATGCCGCTTCTCATGCACTCTCATATGCACATGCATGTGCACACGTGCTCTCTCTCCCTCTCAAATAAGCTCTTAAAATCCTTGCCTACACATCTTCTCTTCTTCTCTCAAGCCCTATCCAACTTAGTACCATTAATTATGTCCTATCTTGACATCTTTTATAGATGCCTTTCATTATCATTTAAACTGCGATTTGTTAATTAACTATTCAAGCAATGATTTATTTATATAGATATTTTTTTTTAACTTTTTTACTTTTTGTTTCGTATCTGGACTGTAAGCTCTCTAAGGCAGACATACTTCTTTTGAGCTTCTTACCCTGCCCAGAAACTGCAAGAAACTTTCTTTGTATAAAGTAGATATTTAGATATTCATTTTTTATACCCAATTCTAGATTTACATCTGCACATTCACCTATTTACTTGCCAGTCACATGTTCCTTAACCAGTTAATACGAAGCAATAATTATGAATCATGCTACACAATTAACAAACTCAAGTTTCAGTATTCACTCTGAAACAAATATTTTCTTCAGTATATTAAGTCAGAAATCCTGGTTTTGGGGGGAACTGCATCTTACTTTTTCTGTGCCCTATTTTTTCTTTTTTTCTTTTTAAGATTTATTTATTTGAGACAGAAATGACAGCATACAAGCAGGGGAAGCAGCAGAGGGAGAGGGAGAAGCAGACTCCCTCCTGAGCAGGGAACCCAAGGCAGGGCTGAATCCCAGGACTCGGGGATCATGACCTAAGCCAAAGGCAGATGCTTCACTGACTGAGCCACCCAGGCAGTCCCTATGCTCTATTTTCAACTTCAGTAAAATAAGGATATAAGTGTTCTTATTTCCTTTAAAAACTTAGTAAGGAATCAAATAAAATATATAAAAGTTGTCCAGCTTCCCCTTCTTCAAAGAAAACTCTCCTGAACTCTTTCATAGCCTAGCTTCCAAAAAAGAATCCATACTCTGCTTTCCTCCTCTTCACCCCCAATCCAGCCCTCATAACACCAATGAGACTTCTTTCAAGGCCAGCTTTGAGCAGTTTGTAACTTCCATCTTGCCATTCTTTCAGTTGAACCAGTTTTCCCAAAACATTTTGCAGAAGTCATGTAAACAAATACCTATATACATACTGAAATATTTATTGATAATTTGAAATCTACAACTTGTTTCAAAATAACCAGGGGAAGGGACAACACAGATGAAACATGACAGATTGACCAAAAGGAGATAACTGCTAAACCATTAAAACTAAGTGATAGGAACACGGAAGGTTCAATAAAAACTCTCTACTTTTATATACATTTAAAATTCCAAAATAAAAAGTTTTAGAAATACTAATTTACTACTTGATCATAACTATATGGACTGAAAGTGTATCTAAAAAGCAGAGCTTGGGACACCTGGGTGGCTCGGCCGTTAAGTGTCTGCCTTCAGCCCAGAGTATGATTCTGGAGTCTAGGGATTGAGTCCCACACATCAGGCTCCCTACTGCAGGGAGCCTACTTCTCTCTCTCCACCTGTGTCTCTGCCTCTCTCTATGTGTCTCTAATGAATGAATGAATGAATGAATGAATGAATGAATGAATGAATGAATAAATAAATAAATAAATAAAAAGCAGAGCTTGCTCAACATATTACCCCATGAACGAATGAACTACAACACCCTAGGCAAGACATCCAGCTTTTACTTCTATCAATACACAGCACATAACAACAACTTGTATCTATCTGCTGGAGATACAAGTCTGAATAAGAGACATTCATCAAACTTAAGGAATGTGTACATGGGACATAAACAACAGGATGTCACAAGTACAAAGAAATCAAACAGATTGGTTGAGAGGAGAAACATCACTATATGATTAGTAAAGACTGCACCAGGACGGCCGCATAGGACCTCAGACCAGAAATCAGCAAAGAAGGAAAATGGGAGGAGAGGAGAGCAAAGTGATTCAGGCAGCAAGAACGGCGTGAGTATCGCAGAGGCAAGGCTGAAATTCAGCCATGTTCAGAAGAGAACAAGTAAGTGTTGGACACGTAAAACAGAGCCAGGATAGGTGAAGGATCTTAATTTTAAGCCAAGACATTTGAATAAAATTCAGCAGAGAGGCTCTGCAAGTTTTACAGAAAAAAAAAAAAAAAAGTTATCAGAACCAATTATACATTGGGAAAAAGAACCTCATCACTTTAATAATCCAGATCAGAAAATGAGATCTCACAGAAGTGCTGCTGGATGGACACCTCGTCTGCTCTTCGGTAGCTTCAACAGTCACTCACCAAGTTTTGTTCTATTTTGCATTCAGAGCTAAAATCCGGTTATTCATTTATTCAACAAATATTTGAGTTCTGGTCCTGCGCTGGGCTATTTTAGGCATGTCAGTAACTTCTGTCTAGTAGTCCTGGCAGCATATTCTAGAACAGTGGTTCTCAACTTGGCAAGGGAGAAGAGAATGTTTTCTGCTCCCTACCCCAGGACAACTGGCCATGTCCAGACACATCCAGTGAGTCCAGCAGTTACGTGCTGCTAAACATCCCTCAATCACAGCACAGCCCACCACAGTCCAGAATTAGGCACCCCACATGTCAACAGTGTCAAGAAAAGGAAACTCTGCTGCAGAGAAACACATTCCACTCCCTCTTCCTAGACAACCGTGTAATGTACGTTACTTCCCATCTTCTATTTCTATTCTAAAATAAAGGCCTTATGATACCTTAAGAAATGCACAACATCATTTTAATAATTTGGCAAGTGGAACCAAATATACCAAGAATCTTGAGATTTGGCTGAAAAAAATTTATAAGCTACATTTATTTTACATTAACTTTTAGAAATAAAATTATCTTCCTCTCCTGACATCCACTGTTCTCAAAAACTTAAGCTAAAAGCTCTGAGTAATGTTTGATTCTTCCTTTTCCTTTTGTGTCCCTACAGCAGTTAATCACCACATTCCTCACTTCTTTCCATGTAATGCCTCATATCTCAACTTTCTATTCCCAGTGCCATCAGCTCAAATACTTTACTGTTTTCCCTAGAGCTCTTGGTGTATCTGTCTCCCTCCCTTTCCTCCTCCCTCGCTCCCTCCCAAGCTACCCTACTCACTAGAGCACATTTTTCACCTGCTCAAAATTCCATAAGATTGCCTACAACATACCAAACAAGAACCTAATTCCTTTTTTTTTTAATATTTATGATTAAAAAAAATAATAAATAAATAAATAAATATTTATGATAGTCACACAGAGAGAGAGAGAGAGAGGAGAGAGGCAGAGACACAGGCAGAGGGAGAAGCAGGCTCCATGCAGGGAGCCCGACGTGGGGCTCGATCCGGGGTCTCCAGGATCACACCCTGGGTCGAAGGCGGCGCTAAACCACTGAGCCACCAGGGCTGCCCTTTCTAAATTTTTCTACATATGTACACATACATACATAATTTGTGCATCAAAAATATATACTAGTAAGTGTATGTAAACCCAAAAATAGGACAAAATATCTTCATTTTGTTAATATTTATATTTTAGCTGTATGAAAAATTATGGATACAATAAACATTTCTAAGCCCGATTTATAGTTTTTTTTTAAGATTTTATTTATTTATTCATGAGAATACACAGAGGAGAGAGAGAGAGAGAGAGAGAGGTAGAGACACAGGCAGAGAGAGAAGTAGGCTCCATGCAGAGAGCCTGGCATGGGACTCGATCCCGGGTCTCCAGGATCACGCCCTGGGCTAAAAGCGGCGCTAAACCGCTGAGCCACCCAAGCAGCCCTACGGTTTTTTTTCTTTAACAGACAACATTTTTTTTTTTTTTTAGATTTTATTTATTTGAGTAAGAGAGAGAGCACAAGCAGGAGGGACAGAGGGAGAGGGAAAAGCAGACTCTTCACTGAGCAGGGAGCCCAATGTAGGACTTGATCCCAGGACGCTGGGATCATGATCTGAGCCAATAGCAGACACTTAACCAAATCAGCCACCCAGGTGCCCCTAAGACCTATCTATAGTCAAACTATAATCCAAAATCTAAAAAACCTAGGTTTAATGTATCTGTGAGAAAAGTATTTTCATCAGTAAGAAGGTTAATTAAATATATCCCTACAGTTCAAAAATCACACAGTATCATCAGCTACATTAGGCATTCTCACTCTGACATAGGCTAGGTGGCTAATCGATCAGAACCTCTAGGGAAAGAATCTGGTGATGTAAGACCAAGTTCTCCTTGGAGAAGAGGCCTGGAAAGCCTGGGAGGGAGGGACTAAGTGACACATCCAATGGAGACGGGTTTGTGTGTGTTGGGCCCAAAGCACAAACGTGGATGAGAATGTGTCATCAGACCAGAAAGGCAATATGAGGCATGAGTTCCAGAGGCCGAATTCTTAGGTTCAATGTCTCCTCTGCCTCTTACCAGAAGCGTAACCTTGAGCAAGTCACTTAACTTCCCCTGTGTGTTTGCTCTCCTATATAATGGGGACAATGGCATGCCAAAAGCAGAGCCTGCCACTGCTGCAGTTAAGGCCCCTATTACCATCATCACCCCCATGATGATGACAGGAAGCTCTGTGCTTCTTCTGATGTGCTAGGATGCAGCAGTGCTTCTCAACCACCAACCACTTTCTTAGGCTACTTTCTCTCCTTGTCAGTGGCCCACACTCAGAAAAGAACCTAAGCCAGGACTCTAGGAGGAGGTCTGAGACTGGGGGATAGGGGGATGTGTGTTGGAGGAGGGAAGTGGGGGGAGGGGCAGGAGAAGGGAGTAATATCAAGAAAGAAAACCAAATCTATATAAGCAGTTCATGAGTCACTCGCCACAGTGATCTTCATAAAACGTGTTTCTTACATCATTCACCTGGACAAAAATTTTTCACTGTCTCTCCATGGACTTTGGAGTTCAATCAAAACTATTCCTTAAACTGACTTAAAATCCATACTACCTGTGCAGCCTCATCTCTTTTTTTAAAGATTTTATTTATTTAAAGACACAGGCTGAGGGAGAAGCAGGCTCCATGCTCCCGGGTCTCCAGGATCACGCCCTGGGCCAAAGGCGGCACTAAACCGCTAAGCCACCCGGGCTGCCCTCATCTCTTGACTCCCTTCCGCAAACACACTCAGCTTCTAGCCATACTGAATTTCCTCAGTTAAAAACTCACTTCTCAGCCTTTGCATGTGCTGCTTCCTCTGCCTGGAAAGTAATTTTTACCTCCTCCAAAAGAAGCAAACTGCTATTCCACCTGCAAAACACAGCTTTTAAAAAAAAAAAAAAAAAAAAAAAACAGCTCAAGATCAACTCCAGGGCCCTTTTCTGACCTTCACAAGTTAAGTGCCTCTGCTGTGTGTCCCCCACTATGTATAGAGCACTATCTCTACCTCTTTTTAGGGTCCTTGACCTAATTCCATGTGGGGGGCGGTTACCAAGCAATTCTCGATGCTAGAAGGGTATTCCTACACACACACATACACTCTCTCTCTCACTTCAGATGCCAGTAAACAAGCCCCAGGCTGTTACCTATGCTTCTGGCCAATTAGCTACACCCTGAAAGTTCCAATGAGGGCAGCCCAGGTAGCTCAATGGTTTAGCACCGCCTTCAGCCCAGAGCCTGATCCTGGAGACCTGGAATGGAGTCTCATCTTGGGCTCCCTGCATGGAGCCTGCTTCTCCCTCTGCCTGTGTCTCTGCCTCTCTCTCACTCTCTCTCTCATGAATAAATAAAATCTTCATTTTTTTTAAATAAAATCTTAAAAAAAAAAAAAGAAAGTTCCAATGATCTCCTCCTTAGGTTTTGATTAATTTGTTAAAGCAACTCACAGAACTCAAGGAAACACATGTTTACCACTTTATTAAAGTATATAATAAAGGATACAAATAAACAGCCACATTAAGAGATACACAGGGCAAGGACCTGGAGAAAGGAGCTTCTGTCCTCATGGAGCTTGGGGCCTGGCTCGGTGGCATGTGGAAGCATTCTGGTTCCCCAAACATGGAAGTTTCCCAGCCCCCCCTGCCCAAAGCAGGCCCAAAGGCCTAAAAGTTATCGTCTTGGGTTTTTATGAAGTCCTCATTACATAGTCATGATTGACTAAGTCAGTGACCATTGGCTGATTCAGCCTCCAGCCTCTCCCCTCCTCTCCTTTTAGGGGGGAGGTGGGGGCGGGGGGGGGGGGGCACATACTGAAAGTTCCAACCCTCTACTCACATGGTCCTTCTAGCAACCAGCCCCCACCCTTGGGTGGAATCCAAAAGTCACCTTCATTAGTAACAAGACACCCCTGGGACACCTGGGTGGCTCAGAGTTAAGTGTCTGCCTCCGGCCCAGAGAGTGATTCTGGGGTTCTGGGATCGAGTCCCACATCGGGCTCCTTGCAAGGAGCTTGCTTCTCTCTCTGCCTATGTCCATGTGTTGGTAATTGTTTAAAAGAGGTAAAGTGGGGTACCTAGGTGACTCAGTCAGGTAAGTGTCTCTCTTTGGCTCAGGTCATGATCCCATCGGGCTCCCTGCTCAGCAGGGAGTTTTTTTTTTTTTTTTAATTTATTTATTTATTCATTGAGAGAGAGAGAGAGAGAGAGGGAGGGAGAGAGGCAGAGACACAGGTAGAGGGAGAGGGAGAAGCAGGCTCCATGCAGGGAGCCCGACATGGGACTCAATCCCGGGTCTCCAGGATCACACCCTAGGCTGCAGGCGGTGTTAAACCACTGCGCCACGGGGGCTGCCCTCAGCGGGGAGTTTCTATGTAACATATCTTATGTCAACATTCCAGGACAAATGGACTATCATGTAAACTTTGCCCCGCTTACAAGATGAATGAAAATCAAGAAAGATTAAAAATCTAGGGGTTAGGGATCCCTGGGTGGCTCAATGATTTAGCACCTGCCTTTGGCCCAGGGCGCGATCCGGAAGTCCCAGGATCCAGTCCCACGTCAAGCTCCCAGCATGGAGCCTGCTTCTCCCTCCTCCTGTGTCTCTGCCTCTCTCTCTCTCTATGTCTATCATAAATAAATAAATAAATAAATAAATAAATAAATAAATAAATAAATAAATCTTCTTTAAAAAAAAAATCTGGGGGATCCCTGGGTGGCACAGCGGTTTAGCGCCTGCCTTTGGCCCAGGGCACGATCCTGGAGACCCGGGATCGAATCCCACATCAGGCTCTCTGCATGGAGCCTGCTTCTCCCTCTGCCTGTGTCTCTGCCCCTCTCTCTCTCTCTCTCTGCATCTCTATGAATAAATAAATAAGTAATCTTTTAAAAAAAAAAAAAAGAGAGAGAGGGATCCCTGGGTGGCGCAGCGGTTTGGCGCCTGCCTTTGGCCCGGGGCGCGATCCTGGAGACCCAGGATTGAATCCCACGTCGGGCTCCCGGTGCATGGAGCCTGCTTCTCCCTCTGCCTGTGTCTCTGCTTCTCTCTCTCTCACTGTGTGCCTATCATAAATAAATAAAATTTAAAAAAAAAAAAAAGAGAGAGAGAGAGAGAGAGAGAAAAGAAAGAAAGAAACAGGACAAACTCAAGCTGTGCAAAGGGACCAACGCCAGATGGGAAAAGTAAAAGCAGGATCACGAAACTGAAATGCACACACCAGGACAGGAGATAGCCAAGCAGGCAATTCTGCCTCACACAGTTAAGGAAAAGTGGATGTTCGTCATCTACATTCGGACAAACTGACATGGGCCCCAGAGTGGGTATGGAATTCACTCGTTTACAACTCGACGAGAAATAGCAATCTGAGAACAGCAGAGGGAAGCAGCAAGGACAAGGGAGAACCCTTTGCCTCTGTCCCTCTTCCTGTTCATGATCTCAAATAAATAAATAAAAAAAAAAATCTTTAAAGGGTACTTAGGGGTTCATTACACCATTTTGTACATATTTGTACATGGGCAAACTTTCTGAAAAAAAATTTTTTAAAAGACAGGTAGAAAGGGAAAAGAAGTGACCATAAGTCTACTGAACAAGGAAAGTGCAGGCAAAGAAAAAATGATCACAGATGGAAGTAACAGCAATTTGAAAGAAATTGTTTTAGCACAAAGCTCTTTGTTAAAGAAAAGACACCAAGAGAGGAAAGAATCAGGACCCAGTAGAGGGCAGAAGGTTAACCCAACTGTGTGTGCAAGCGTTAACAGCACAGACCCTCAGTGAACACTGCCTGAGTTCAAATTCTGGCTCCATTACTCAGTCTGTGCCTGTTTCCTCAGATCTTAACAAAAAAAAAAAAAAAAGGACAACAGTCTCCACTTCTGAGGACTTTTATAAAATGAATGAATACAGCTGTCCTAAAACAGTATTTCACAGAAGCTTACAGTAAATGTTCACTGTCCCCTGCCTCATCACCAACCTCCCCACTGTACAGATGGAAACACAAACCCCCAAAAGGTGAAGTAACTTGCTTCACAACCACCTCACAACCATCTCCTAGACTAAGTATACTTAGAGCAGACTGGCTGGCTGGCTACCAAACACATTTCCCTTTCCTGCAGGACCTGTGGCTAGACTACCGTTTCCCAACTTCCCTTCTATGTATCTGACTTCCAGACAATGAAATGTGGGCAAAGTGACTGGAGACCTATTCACCAGTCCGAGGCCCTGCCCCCGAATCTACCCACACTCCATCTCTCTACCATCTGCCAGGTGGATAGCAATGCCCAGGGCAATCTGGGAAGTGTTGAAGACAGCAGAGGACAGTTTAGCGTAGAGTCCCAGCAAAATAAACTGTTACTGTCTTAAATCCCTGAGATTTCAGAGTTTATCTGTTATGGCAGCTGACATAACTTCAATTAACATACTTTATATGGACCCATCACAACAAGCATTACTCTTCATTTTACAGACAAGAAAAGTGAAGCTGGGAAAGGGTCATGGTCACACAATTATTAAGTGATGCATCCAGGATTTGAACTAGCCCTGGCTTAATACAGAGCTCAGGCTCCTAACTGTCCTAAGACCAGAAAGTGGCACCAGGACTTCTAATTTACAAAAGATACACTTAGTACATAATTTTGTTATTTATTCCTAGAACACTCACATTAATCTCTTAGAAGAGTAATGACAGAACACTGTTACCTTACCTTAAAGTAGAAAACATAAATAGTCTCCCAAAAGCTTACGTGTGGTTTTTGCAACAGAGAAGAAACACATCGGACTAAGATATTTTAAAATTACCATGTACGTTAAAGAGACCACACTTTCTTATCCTTGCAAATAGTCCATGATAGTACAAATTTTAAGATTTTAATCCAACTTTTCCCACTTGATTCTACCTGACCCATCCCTACTTACTGATAATTATGTAACACGATTTTATAACGTTAATTTTTAAATAGGACTTAATAAACAGAAAAATCACTTTACTTCAATCATCACTGAACTGGATCATTAATCAAGATGTGTCTACAAAAGGTGTACAAGAGGAAAAGAAATTATATGACAGTGCTTACAGCATAATTCACCTACATCCATTTTTTCCTACATACATACATTTCTTGTCTCCAAATGAAAAATACCTAAAAAGAAATAAAAGAAAGTTTCTAGCGATTACCTCTGAGGAGTAGAACTCAGCCCATGATTTATACCTTTTGTTAGAATTTGAATTTCTGATGAACACATATACTTCTAGAGTAAGAAATACTTTAAAAAAAGATATATCTATGATTTACAGTAATGTAAAGTTATTGAATTCCCAAAATCCCAAATCACCATGATATGTAGTGAAACACATAGGTTGGGGGGGAAAAACTATAGCCCTTTATAATGAATATAACATTTGTTCAATTTCACTCATATATATGGATATATGTGTTTACACATCTATAGTAAATCTATTTTAAAACATTTTAATAAAAAATAAATAAAAATAAAACATGTTAATAGAAAAAAGTGTAGCCCTTCATTACGAATATATCATTTGATCAATTTCACTTATGTGGACATATATATATGTAGACATGTATATATACATCTATAAGCAAATCTTTTTTTTTTTTTTTTTTTTTTTTTTTTTTTTTAAAGTGAGCTCTATGCCCAATGTGGGGCTTGAACTCACGAGCCTGAGATCAGGAGTTGCATGCTCTACCAACTAAGCCAGCCAGGCACCCCAAGTAAATCTATTTTAAATCTTTTAGGTATACACAAACACACACACACACACACAAATAATAATAAGTAAGTATATTCTAATCAGGAGATTCTGACGACAGTTAACCAAGCATATTCCTTTTTATGAAATTTTGTTCTAACTTGAAGAGTATCTGGGGTTATATCAGGAAAAACAATATGTTAGAATTTTAAAAAGAGTCCTCTTTTGGGGTCCTGATAATCTTTTGGAGATTATTTTAGTCTTTAGGCTTTCTTCAAATGTTTCACACCCTTCAAATAGAAAAGAGTGATTCAGAATCAAATCTCATTTGCCAAGGACCTCACTGCATCCTAAGCACTGTTGTAGATTAATGTAAAACTGCATCACATTCATCAAGAGTATTTAAGAAGAGCCCAGGGTTATTATTCTTGTAATTAAAATGTGTTAGGATAATTGTTCTTTAATCTAGAATTTTATGCAACTGTATAATAGTGAGACAGGAAATAAATTACTTTATCTGTGTTAATGGAATTGGGGAGGGGGGAGACTATGGTAAAGATAATCCAAAATAGCAAGCATTCAAAGTAAATTCTATTTGGCTTTAAAATATCTTTTTTAACCCCTTCATTTAAGAATGAGAAATTTCCTGATAGTTTGAGAATTCTAAATCAAAATATGTCTTGGGACACCTGGGTGGCTCAGCAGTTGAGTGCCTGCCTTTGGCCCAGGGGGTGATCCTGGGGTCCCGGCATCAAGTCCCACATCGGACTCCCTGCATAGAGCCTGCTTCTCTCTCTGCCTATGTCTCTGCCTCTCTCTGTCTCTCATGAATAAACAAATAAAATCTTTTTTTTTAAATATGTCTAAAAATAAAGCCACACTAGAAAAAAATGACTCTGCAAAAAGTACAAATTATATGTTTGTTTTTTCCCCCCGAACAAAAGGTCTCACATACTTATTACTTGAACAAATCTACCAGTGTGGAAGAATACTAACAGAGAAAAATAATTTCCCCAATAAAACATGTGTATTATTCAGGTGGTAGTGATGTTTACGATAGAATAATGAGCACGTGACCTTCAGACAGCATAAAACATGTGTGCCATCTGATGTGCTGTCCCTTATAGACCCAGCTTGGTTCTTCTCCAATGCCTCATCTTGGAGTGGTACTCGAACTTATTACTAGTTTTCATCCAAATCCACTGGGCAATGGGATGATTCTGCTTTGTTTCTTAGCCAGGAATCTCTTGATCCTAAAAGTCTAGTGAGAAGACATGGCCAGGAACAATCAACCGCACACACCACAACAGCAGAGAAAAGGAGAGCACTACAATACTTATCTTTTTTTTTAAGATTTTATTTATTTCTTCATGAGAGACAGAGAGAGAGAGAGAGAGAGAGGCAGAGACACAGGCAGAGGGAGAAGCAGGCTCCACGCAGGGAGCCTGATGTAGGACTTGATTCCAGGACTCCAGGATCACGACCTGGGTTGAATGCAGGTGCTAAACCACCCAGGCACCCCTACAATGTTTATCTTTAACATCACTGTCCCCTCTCCTAAATCTAAAATAAGCCACAGGCTTACCTACCTATCTGTAAATGTCCATACTTCCTGGGGTGCCTGAGTGGCTCAGCTGGTTGTGTCTGCCTTTGGCTCAGGTCATGATCCCAGGGTCCTGGGACTGAGCCCCTGCTCAGTGGAGAGTCAGCGGAGAGTCAGCTTCTCTCTCTGCCTCTCCTCTGGTTTGTGTGCTCTATCTCATTCAATCACACTCTCTCTCAAATAAATAAAACCTTAAAAAAATAAATGTACATAATTTCTTAATTCCTTCCTTCCTCTCTAGACACCATATACTTTACGTTCAGAGCCAAGGTTTTTTACGAAGTCTCACTGGTCATTTATGCCTACACTTCCTCATTAATTTACCAACAAACTTTCTGCAATCTGGTTAACAAACCTACTAATTCATGGATATTAGACAGCCTGTCAAATCTATCAGACCCTCAGTAGGCTGTCCTGCTCTTCCCCCACACCTATCTCTAGAACTGACACTACATGACACACGATCTCTCAGCCTCCCCTTTACTTGGACTCCTGACTCTCCAGGCCACACCCACCAAACACATATCAAAACACCCAGTGACCATCTCCACCTTCAGATCCTAAACTGAATCTGTCATTATCTACTGTTGACCCAATTTGTTCTTTCAACCGAGAAACTAATCATTTCGGTTTCCTCCTCTTCCTAAATATCTCCTAGTAATCCTACTTCTAAAACTTCTTCTCAATCTGGTCTCTTCCTCATCCACAAAACTACTTCAGGTACTCACTCCTCTCACACCTGCCAATACCAATACTTCCAATCTCCCTCTGTTTATCCCGGTACTAATGCCACACAGACATTTTGAAAATGCTGATGTGCTGGACTCTTTTTCTTTTTTTTCCATCTTTCAGTGGTTACATACTCCAAGCCTCAGAGGCAGAAATACACACCTCTCACAACAGCAGGAAAGATCCTTGATGCTGCAACCTCTGCCCCCAACTTAGCCTTGGTTGCCTTCACTCCTCTATGTTACACTTAACCTTTTACTTCCCCCTCAAAATTCCGTAACTTCACATGTGGTATTATTCCTTCTGCCTAAAATACATTTCGAGCAGTCCTCACAAGCTTAGTTGAAGTGTCACCCCTCCCAGGAAAGTTTCCCAAAAGCCTCAGGGAGCAACAAGCTTGTCCCTGCAGTACTCAGACACATCTCCAAATGCATTTCTACTCCTGCCCCTTCACTCAATTTTTTAATTTATGGGCATGGATCTCATCTTATTCTGCATACAAATCTTCCTTAACTTACGGGTGACATTTGGATAAACACACCATGAGCTGAACATATTTTAAGTCAAAAATGCATTTAATACCACTAACTTACCAAACATCATGGCTTAGCCTGACCTACCTTAAACACAATCAAAACACTTACATTAGCTTATAGTTGGGCAAAATCATCTAATACAAAGCCTATTACAATAAAGTGCTGAGGGATGCCTGGGTGGCTCAGTGGCTGAATGTCTGCTTTAGGCTCAGAGTGTGATCCCGGGGTCCTGGGATCAAGTTCGGCATCGGGCTCCCTGTGAGAAGCCTGCTTCTCCCTCTGCCTATGTCTCTGCCTCTCTCTGTGTGTCTCATGAATAAATAAATAAAACATTTTTTAAAAAACAATAAAGTGTTGAATATCTCATGTAATGTATTAAATATGGAACTAAAAATGAAAAGCAGAAGGGAGATATGGATACAAAATGGAGGTCAGTGTTATTCACGCTCCTGATCACACAGCTGATCGGTGCTGTAGCCTACTATCATTTCCCAGCATCACCTGAAAGTATCACAGACCACATATCACCAGACTGGGAAAAGATTCAAATTCAAAATTCAAAGTATGGTTTCTATTGAATACTTATTGCTTTTGCACCACCATAAAGCTAAAAACTCCTAAGTGGAACCATTGTAAATGGAATCATCATAAGTCAAACCATCAAAGTCAAGGACATCTGTGCTTCCAGTGCCTAGCAAACACAGTACCTCACAAAGTGGTCGGTACTAAGTACCAAATAAATAAATTCATAGATTGACACACACACATAAAAAGTTTTAGTATATCAAGTACTTAAGACAAATACAAAATTAGTCAATTTATACTGAACAGGCTTTAAAAATTGGTATATGTACAACGGCATATACAAACACACCCACCCTTAAATAGATCATCACGTTGGTTCCATATAACAAGTTTAGTTTCCCAACCTAATACACCCCTACAGTAATTTTTTGCTGCTATGTGTACTGCTCACACTGAGATAAAAGAAACTAATTATCCACAAATTAACATACCCACACATTCAGGACAGGAAATCTTCCTGGAAAAATATAAATAAAAGTTACTCGTGGTTTTAGGGTAAGGTGGCGTTAAGAGGCTGAACTGCCCACTTTCTCCAAATTCTTATGTTTAAGTCTTAATCCCTAGCACCTTAGAAAGGGACTATATTTGGAGACAGGGCCTTTAAGGAGGTAATGAAGTTAAATGGGGTTGTTAAATTGAGCCATAATCCCAAATGACCGGTATCCTTAGAAGGTTAGGACAGAGGCACACACAGAGGGAGGACACAGAGGGAAGGCAACCATCTGCAAGCCAAGGAGAGTGGCCTCAGGAAAAAAGTAACCTGCTGGTACCTTGTATCTTGGCCTTCCAGCCTCCAGACTGTGAGAAAGTAAGGTCCTGCTATTTAAGTCACCCAGTCTGTGATATTTTGTTATGACCGCCAAAGCTAAGAAAGGTGACTTCTAGGTTATCATGTATAAATATCTTTAAAAAGATTTTAATTAGGGCAGCCCGGGTGGCTCGGTGGTTTAGCACAGTCTTCAGCCCAGGGCGTGATCCTGGAGACCCGGGATCGAGTCCCGCATTGGGCTCCCTGCATGGAGCCTGCTTCTGCCTCTGCCTCTGCCTGTGCCTCTACCTCTCTCTCTCTCTCTCTCTCTCTGTGTGTGTGTGTGTGTGTTTCTCATGAATAAATAAATAAAATCTTAAAGAAAAAAAAAAGGATTTTAATTAACTAATTTCCTGATCACATACATTGAATTTTTTTTAAGTCAACAAGAATTACATGAACAGTGGGATTATGGACATTTTCATCTTCTATTTTCTGTTGGTCTATATTTTAAAACCTAACAAAGGGCACCTGAGCGGCACAGTGGGTTAAGCATCTGACTTGGTTTCAGCTTAGGTCATGATCTCTGGCTTGTGGGACTAAGACTCACAACAGGCTCCACACTCAGTGTGAGGTCTGCCCGGGGCCTCCCTCTCACTCTACTACTCCTCCTCTCACTTGTGCGTGTGCACACGTACTCTTGCTCTCTCTCTCTCAAATAAATAAATCTTTAAAAAATAATAAAAAAGGGACACCTGGGTGGCTTAGCGGTTGAACATCTGCCTTCAGCTTAGGGCGTAGCCCTGGGGTCCAGGATCAAGTCCCATATTGACCTCCCTGTGAGGATCCTGCTTCTCCCTCTGCCTATGTCTCTGCCTCTCTATGTCTCTCATGAATAAATAAATAAAATCTGAAAAAATAAAAATAATAATTAGAACCTAATAAATGCTACCAAAATAAATGACATAACAATGTCTTAGACATCAGAGTTGACCACAAAAGCCATATTTTATCTTACTATTTTTCATTTGAAACAAAATAATATACAATGTTGTTAAAATATTTTTAATTTTTACCAGCTCCACCAAAGAAACTGGTGAGGTAGACAATGGAGAACAGACCTATTATTAAACACATCCCTGGAAATGAGAGAACCAACACTTATAAAGTACAGCACAGCCTGATGAGTGAATCCTCCTTGTATTGAGGTAAAAAGTCACTGTTAACAATCAGGTGCCACATAGCAGATCCTGTGAGTTAGGCCTCTTGTATACATTATCACTTAATTCTCGTAACAACCCAGAGCAGCAGAGATGAAACTTCCTCCATTTTTTAGATAAGGAAACTGGGGCACAGAGAGATTAGGCCACTGACCAGAGTCATACAGTTAAGAAACAGAAGAGCTAAGAGTCAAACCTGAGTCTCTAGGTCTTAAAGTCCCATGCTGCTTGATACTAAGAGCCCTTAGTATTATTAAGAACACTTAACAAATATTTATTAAACACTTGCTATATGCACTTTGCCAGGTATATAAGAGCCATGATTCAAGAAATATAGTAACTATTCTCAGGGACTTAGAATCTCCTCTTTTACATTCTATTGGGATGCATGTTTTTTCTACCTCTGTAACTAGGTTTTAAAGCTCTGTAAAAGAGCTGTAACATAAAGGGGAGAACAAGAGGGCTTTGAGTTAGAAACCTGAAAAGTTCTGGCTTTTTCACTTACATAAATTAACAAATTGGATTCCTTATCAATAAACAGTTGTGGATGAAAGTGCTTAGAAGAGTGCCTGGCACACAGTGGACACTAAATAAATATGAAATACGCATATTCATTTATAACCTTCACAAACAGGCAGACTCAGAACTCAAATTTTCTATTTCATCAGTGCTGAGATTTCTCCAATAGCTTCTTCAGTATTCAAAGATTCCACTCACCTGTTACTCTATCCCATTTTTCTATAGGACGTACTACTTAACACTGAAGCTTCTTTATAAAGTAGCCTTTTAGGGTAATGGTCTCCAAAGTGGAATGCACACAAAACAACACATGTCCTAATCATAGGCCTGAGAATGCTAGAACTTAAGATTGATAATAATAAGGGATATAAAATTTAGCTCTCCTACTACTTAATGTATGGAATGACTATAATAGATGTACACACTTATTTCAGAAAGAAAGATGGGGCTCCTGGCTGGTTCAGTCAATGGAGCATGCAGCTCTTGATCTCAGGGTCATGAGTTTGAGCCCCATGTTGGGTACAGCACCTACTCAAAAATTAAAAAAAAAAAAAAGATAAATTCTGGGGTTATGTATTCAAATTCTTAATAATAGCGGGGAGTAATTCAAATATAAGCTGGAGGTAACTGCTTTAGAGCCATAACTGTATCGTGGTTATGGTTAAGTTCCATGCAGGAACTATGACATACAGTACTGTATTTTTATTAACACTACAAACAAGCCTAGCAGTTTCCCACGTCTGAGCCACCCATCCTTAGGTTGTTTCTTCTGTATGGGCACCCACTAACACAGAATTCCTACCCTTCTCAGCAAACATCCATTCATCTTACCATGTGATCTTTCCAGATGTTCACAGTGAGAGGCAGTAACTACCCCATAAACCCTAAAGCTATGAGTTTATAAGTCAAATTACAATACAGGGCTAATAGAAGGAATAATGTAGGCACCTTTCTCTTCGTCTAAGATATAACATCATTAAAAAGAAAATGGTATTGTTTATTATTACACTCTGGTCTGCACCTCCTGGAAAAAGATTTCTCTAGGCAAATCTTGAGCAGACAAAATATACTGTACAGAATAAAAAATAAACTGATTTTCCTTGTAAATCTACACTTAAATCTTCTAATAAAAAATATTCACGAAAAAGATGTACGTGAATAATGTATTTATTTTGAGCCCTGATACTCTAGACACCCAACAACTGCTTTAACAGTGAGGTAATGATTCACATTTTGGGGCAGAAACTAAACCCAGGTGACTTCCTTGGAGAATCTGCTGTTTTTAAGTACAGCACTTGATACTTAGAAATTATTCCAATATCCTACCAAAAGTATATTAAAGTGAACACTATGAAGACAGAGAACTGACTATATCTGTACTAGCCTCCACTGAATTCTCTCAGCTATGCCTAAATTACCATGCAAAAGATGTAAATGTATCTCACCTATCTGTGCCCCCATAATCCAATCTATCTTCAACATGACTGAAGACTGGGAAGGTCTCAGAACACCTGTATCACTGTAGAATGGCCCAAATTCACATACTCACAATTTTGTCTTGGACAATAAAGTGTATAGTCGGTGGGGGGGGACAACTTTTTTTTAAAATACCTTCTATAATAGCTCACTGTACTTCATAAGGACCCTACTTCCCCTCTTATAACTCATATAGGTAGTTATTGGTGATCAACTCTTACAAAGGTATAAAAGAAGCGCTTCCCCTTACATGTCTTAAAGGCACGGTGTTTAGCATTCAGCATGCATTATCTCACTGAAAGCTCGAGGTTTAATTAACTTGCCTAAAGTCAATCAGAAGCACCAAATTGTACAACCCCAAGCAGCAGCATATGCATTGTATTTTATATGAATGGAATCCTCAGCACAACATGAATGGAGCTTTGCAATGAAAGAATTGGTCTGGGTCACAAGCCAATAAATAAGTGGAAGAGTTAAAGCTCAAAATCTCTGCCAGATTTGGGGATCCCTGGGTGGCTCAGCGGTTTAGTGCCTGCCTTTGGCCTAGGGCGCAATCCTAGAGTCCTGGGATCAAGTCCCACTTCAGACTCCTGGGATGGAGCCTGCTTCTCCCTCCTCCTGTGTCTCTGCCTCTCTCTCTCTCTCTCTCTCTCTCTCTGTCTATCATAAATAAATTAAGTAAGTAAATAAATAAATAAATAAATAAATCTATCTTTAAAAAAAAGAAAATCTCTGCCAGATTGGATGAGAAAGAACACACTCATAAGTGTCAAGCTACACACTGCCTCCCATCTTGAAATTGAAGGATGAACAATTAATCATACAAAACAAAAATGTCTTGTTATAAAAAACCCAGTTGTCAGGATCCCTGGGTGGCTCAGCGTTTAGCACCTGCCTTTGGCTCAGGGCATGATCCTGGAGTCCCAGGATCGAGTCCCTCATCAGGCTCCCTGAAGAGCAGGGCAGCCCAGGTGGCTCAGCTGCTTAGCACCGCCTTCAGCCCAGGGCCTGATCCTGGAGACCCGGGATCCAGTCCCACGTCGGGCTCCCTGCATGGAGCCTGCTTCTCCCTCTGCCTGTGTCTCTGCCTCTCTCTCTCTCTCTATGCCTCTCATGAATAAATAAATAATATCTTTTAAAAAAATGCTTAAATTTAAAAAAAAAAAGCTGAAAAAGCAAACCCTTGCCTCAGATGAAACTGCACATCTTCAGCAGCAGGAGGTATAACAACAGAGGGATCCAGGGATGCCTGTATGGCTCAGAGGTTGGGCGTCTGCCTTTGGCTCAGGGCATGATCCTGGAGTCCTAGGATCGAGTCCCACACCGGGCTCCCTGCAGGGAGCCGGCTTCTCCCTCTGCCTCTGTCTCTGTTTCTCTCCTGAATAAATAAATAAAATCTTAAAAAAAAAAAAAAAAAATAGAGGGATCCAAAGGGTATGGAGGAGTCAGGGCCCTCTGAGTTTCCCCACCCACCCCACTATTGCCCTTCACAATACCACTATGATACCTTTACAAAGAAGGACTAGCCAGCATTCTGATTAAAATGACACACCTGTAGTAGGAAAAACTATAAATTATGCATCAGACTCTGCATTCACCTGCTCCTCTTTGTAACTTTGAAAGGATTCATTTATTTCAAAATTAGAAAACTGATCTCAAGAGTAAAACACTCATTAAAATATATAACTTAAAAAAATAATAATAAAATATAAGCCTTAGAGGGCAGCCTGGGTGGGTCAGCAGTTTAGCGCCACCTTCCGCCCAGGTTGTGATCCTGAAGACCTGGGATCGAGTCCAGCATCAGGCTCCTTGCGTGGAGCCTGCTTCTCCCTCTGCATGTGTCTCTGCCTCTCTCTTGCTCTGTGTCTCTCCTGAATAAAGTCTTTAAAAAAAAAAATATATATATATATATATATATATATATATATATATATGTATATATATATATATATAAACACACACACACACGGCTTAGAAATATTCAGAATGTATTGTAACAAGTATTTATTTTCTTAACATCCAAAGAGTATTACAAATCATAAATAAATAAATAAATACATACATGCATACATACATACATACATACCAGCCCAACAGAAAAATGGGCAATGACATTCAGAAGTCACTACTGGTTACACAACCAAGAGGCACTCCCCTCACAACCTGCTCCTGCCATCAGAGTCCATCTCCCATTATCAGGCCTTGAAAGGAAAAGGTTTTTGCCTTCCTAGACTCATCCATCCCTTTGACATGGGTACACGACCAATCACAGCCATCAGATCTGAGGAAAAATCTGCTGAGGGCTTCAAGGTAGGTTTTTGTTCTAAATAAAGGAGTGATGCGTGAACAAATAGACTTCGTTTTCACTGGCTGTAGTCATGGGGACTACTAGATATGTGAACTATGACCCCTCTCTACTTCTCACATCTAACTCAACAAATCCTTTCAGCTTACCTTCAAAACATGCAGAATTACCTCTCTGTCTCCTATCGTTTTCCAAATCATCTCTCACCTGTCTACTTGCAATGCTCTCGTGACTGCCATGCCTGCTTCAACCTTTATTCTCCGCATTCTCTTCTCAACACAGCAGCCAGTATGAACCTCCTAGAGTCACAGTCAGATAAGGTCAGTCCTCTGCCCCAAACTCGTAAAGGTATCTTATCTCAGGCAGAATAAAAGCCAAAGAGATCTCACAGTGGTCTACAAGGCCCTGCACCATCTGACTCACTGCTTCTCTCTCCCTCCATCACTCAGCTCTGCCGCTGGCTCTCTTCTCAATTCTTTGAACGTGCCAACACACTCCTGCCTCAGGCCTGTGCACGCACCATTCTGTCTGACGTGCTCTTCCCCCACACCCCTGCTCTTGCGCTCTGACTACCTGTAAGACTATTTACATCACGTCGTTGAAGCCCTCCCTGATCACTTCACTTAAAATAACCCAATTTAGCCTGATCTGTTTATTACTTTACTTTATTTTTATTAATTTATTACTTTGTTTTTCTCCTTAACACTTAACATCTTCTTACATACTATTCATTTTACCTACCTGTGTATCCTTCCTTTGCCGCCAACCAAAACGTAAGCTCCCTGAGGGTTATAAACATGGTCTGTTTGGTTCACTGCTACACTTCCCATACTTTATTTTTTTATTAAGTTTAATTCCAGTATAGTTAACATACAGTCTTATATGAGTTTCAAGTGTACAATATAGGGATCCCTGGGTGGCGCAGCGGTTTAGCGCCTGCCTTTGGTCCAGGGCGCCATCCTGGAGACCCAGGATCGAGTCCCACGTCGGGCTCCCGGTACATGGAGCCTGCTTCTCCCTCTGCCTATGTCTCTGCCTCTCTCTCTCTGTGACTATCATAAATAAATAAAAATTTAAAAAAAAAAGAAAAAAAAAACATCAAGTGTACAATATAATGATTCAACAATTTTACACATTGCTCAACACTCATCATAAGGAAGAATACTTTATTGACGACTGCCTACCCTTTAGGTACTGAATAATTATTTAAGTGAATTAATCTAGCAACTATCAATAACAGTCTGAAGATTAAAAAACAAGAAAAGGGAAAGCATCTTGGTCCCTGAAAATTTCACTGAGCTACTTAAATTATATCTGGACTTCTGGTCATGTGAGATAAAATTTTATTCATTGTTTAAACCATCTTAAAAAATAAAAATAAAAAAATAAACCATCTTAAATTACGGTTTTTGTTTTTTGAAGCCAAAATATATTGATACAGATTACAGGTAGGCAGTCACAAAAGAAGAAATGCTAGTGGCAAATAGACTCAATTTAATTCATTCATAAGACATGGAAATTTAAATAACCACAAAATAATGTCATGCAGCAAAAACATAAAATATATATATCCCATCCAACGTGAGTCACTAAAGCATTAATGATATTTAATACTTTTAAAAATGTATACACAAATTTAACTCAAAAGAGTGTGATATTCCATTGCTTGTATTTTTCCCCACACTCTGAGCACTACACAGGACTGTTCAGTCCTAGCCAACAGTATAAACACAATTAACTGATGAACTATTTCCTATACATCTAGTCTCAAGCTATCCACTTTTACATGCATTACCTATTGCCCACAACAACCCTACAAAATACATACCACTGCTATCCCATTTTATAGTTGATGAAACTGAGCAACAAAAAGATCAATGATCAACCACAACTTAAGCAGCTACTAAGACTAGAGTTTGAATGCTGATGCTCTCTACTAAAATCCAACAGTCTACAAACATCAGCCAATGAGGAGCACTCTCCCAAAGTGAGCAACACATTTACTCTACCAGTGCCTTTTTTTCCTGACATGTATTTTGTTTGGGTTCTGACTCATTACAAGTGACAAAAGACATTCAAGTGACAGTGCCAAACTTACCAGAAATAAACACACTGACAAAAAAAAGAAGATAAAATGAAAAGACAACCAAAGATTGGTAGAAGTCCTTTGTCTCAGTTTTCCCAATTGAAGAAAAAAAAAAAAAAAAAACCAGAGAAAATAACAGAATTTTTTAGATTGTTATGAGGATTAAATATATTAATATAGCATATGTGAGCCACTTAAGACACTGCCTGGCACGTGTTAAACAATCAATAGTTTTTACTGTCATTATCACCATAATTACATGGAAGGGCTTCCTAAAGCTGAAAGGACTGGCCACATGTTGTGAGACTAGTAGCTAGAGGAAACTAGGGCTAGAGAGAAATACAACTTCCAGACCACTGAAAGGGAAAAGGACAAGTGCTGATTTTCATCCTGGGAATAGAATGCTTAAGTGACTTAGTAAAGAAACAATTCTATTAGAATTCCACTTTCAGAAATGCATGTCCTGCCCTCCATATGCTCTTGGGAAAAAGACCTGCTCTGATATGGGACTGTAAGTCAATACCTCATTTTTGGAAAGCATTTGGTCAATATCTACCAAAACTGGAAGCATATGCACTCTTTGATGAGAGAATTCTACATTTAGGAATTTATCTTCTAGAATGTGCCCACATGGGGCAGCCCGGGTGGCTCAGCAGTTTAGCGCCACCTTCAGCCCAGGGCCTGATCCTGGAAATCCAGGATCGAGTCCCATGTCGGGCTCACTGCATGGAGCCTGCTTCTCCCTCTGCCTGTGTCTCTGCCTCTCTCTCTCTCTCTCTCTCTCTCTCTCTGCCTCTCATGAATAAATAAATAAAATATTAAAAATAAAAATAAAAAAATAGAATGGGCCCACATGTATAAAAATACAAATACAAGGATGTTCACTACAAATACAAAAATAACAATACAAGTAGAAACCAACAAAATGACCCTCAATAAGGGAATAGTTACATAAACTAGGGTACCCCAATCTGGTTGAAAATTGTTTCTCCACAAGGCACTCTCTTTCTTTAAAATGTTATTTATTTATTCATGAGAGACAGAGAGGCAGAGACACAGGCAAAGGGAGAAGCAGACTCCCTGTGGGGAGCCCAATGTGGGACTCGATCCCAGGACCCTGAGATCATGCCCTGAGCCAAAGGCAGACACTCATTCACTGAGCCACCCAGGAGCCTCAATCCACAAGGATTAAGTAAATGCCATTACTGTCTATCGAAGCTGCCAAAGCCAAAAATCTAGAAGACAACTTTAATTCTTTCCCTCATACCCTCTCAAATTCGTTAGCATATCTTATCAGAATAGCTTTCAAAACATACATAAAATCTAATCACCTTTCCCCCTGCCACCAGGAGACTCTAAGCGTTCAAGATTACTCCATAGCCTTACTGGTCCCCCAGTTGAAAACCCTTCAATGGCTTCCACTGCACTAAGAACAAAATCCTTGCCCCTAACCAAGGCATGCAGGGCACCACATGAGCTGCTCACCTATCAGATGGGATCTCCTCTAAGTTCTCTTCACTGTCCAATAGCACCACCCTTTTATTTTAGGAGGCTGGAGGGTCGCTTGAGTTTGACACACTCATTCTTGTTGAAGAACCTTCACAATGAACCATTTTCTTTCTAAATTTTCTTAACTGCCTCTTCATCATTCAGATCTATTTCAATGTCATCACTTCAGAGAAATCTTCTTAACCACCCCAGCCACATATATCATTGTTTTCAGGAGCCATCAGGAGATACTAACTATACCACGACTATAATTTATTATCTTTATAACATTTCCCTCTGTCTGAAATTAATTACAAGGAATGCATTTATTATGTTTCTCACCACTGAAATATTGGTCCACAAAGCAAGAGCTTGGTCTCTCTTGTTCAATCTTGAATCCCCTGGACCTAGAATACTCCTTGGCATAAGCAAGCACTTGATTCATATTGGCTGATGAATATGATGCAGTTTTAAGTTTTTATTTATTTATTCACGAGAGACACACAGAGAGAGGCAGAGACACAGGCAGAGGGAGAAGCAGGCTCCATGCAGGGAGCCTGATGTGGGACTCGATCCTGGGTCTCTAGGATCAGACCCTGGGCTGAAGGCTGCACTAAACCGCTGAGCCACCGGGGCTGCCCTATATGCAGTTTTTGAACGAAAAAAAGAGATTGATGTGTATATGCTAAAATAGAAAAATGTCCAAGGTACACTGTTAAGGGGCAGAAGCAAATCACAAAGCAATATACAAAAAAATGATCCATGTAAAAATGAATATGAGCACATTATGTACAGAAAGAAATGTGGGGGGGGGGACGCATATGCATAGAAGTCAAGGAAACAAAATAAAAAGTTAACAGTAATTATTTCTGAAAAACAGGGCTGAAGAAGAGGGGGAATGGGTCTTTCACTTAAGTCTCGTTCTCCTGAGGTATTTGAATATTTTTACCAGCATGTATCACATTCATAATTTTTTGTGACACCTTTCCTAATTCTCCCAACTGTTGTAAAAAAAAAAAAAAAAAGTTCAATATACACAGTGGGTACCCTCTTTCCTAAACAGCCAGAACACACATGTAAAATTCCTATTATATTTCTACAACATAAAACCCTGTATAAATATCTGAGTATTAGTTTTTTATTTAGTCCAGTTTAAGAGCTGAAGGACAATGTCTGATTCAAATGGCAGATCAAATATACACATTTATCTCAACAAAAAAAATTATTTAGCAGTGCCTAGGTGGCTCAGTCAAGTTAAGGCTAAGGTCATGATCCCAGGGTCCTGGGATGGAGTCCCACACCGGGCTTCCTACTCAACAGGGAGTCAGTCTGCTTTTTCCTCTCCCTACTCCTACACTTGCTCATGTATATGTGCTCACTCGCACATACTCTCTACTCCCCCCACCCAATAAATAAAGTCTTTTTTTTTTTTTTTAACTACTTAAATAGTAGTTTAAAAAACTTTAAAAAAGGGATACCTGGGTGGCTCGGCGGCTGAGCGTCTGCCTTCAGCTCTGGGTATGATACCAGGATCTAGGATCAAGTCCCAAATCGGGCTCCCTGTGGGGACTCTGCATCTCTGTCTCTGCCTATGTCTCTGCCTCTGTGTCTCTCATGAATAAATAAACCTTTAAAACACACACACACACACACTTTAAGAAAAAGAAATATTACTGCTTAATTTTTTTTTTAAACGGAGTGTTTTTTCTAAAGAAAATAAATCAGTGGACTTGGGAGAGCGAACTAGTGATCTAATGTGGGGGTGGCACTTTGGGGTAAACATGGACTCCTAAATGTCAAAATATAAAAGCGGAATTACCAGCTCCCCCTAAAGTAAAGACTGCCATCATTAACTGCCACTATCTCATAGTAAGCCCTTCCACTAATTTTTGTTTTTTTAAGATTTTATTTATTTAGGGATCCCTGGGTGGCGCAGCAGTTTGGCGCCTGCCTTTGGCCCAGGGCGTGATCCTGGAGACCCCGGATCGAATCCCACATTGGGCTCCCAGTGCATGGAGCCTGCTTCTCCCTCTGCCTATGTCTCTGCCTGTCTCTCTCTGTGTGTGTGTGTGTGTGTGTGTGTGACTATCATAAAATAAATAAAAATTAAAAAAAAAATTTTTAAAAAAAGATTTTATTTATTTATTCAAGAGAGACAGAGACACGGACGGAGAGAGGAGAGCCCAATGTGGGACTGGATCCCGGATCTCCAGGATCAGGGCCTGAGCCAAAGGCAGGTACTCAACCACTGAGCCACCGGGGCATCCCTTCCACTAACTCTTAAATCTGAGTGATACCAAGAATCAGCACCTATTTGCTTAAAAGCCTACAATATAAATGAGATCAACATAAACAAAAATAAAAATTACCTTAAAACAGATAAGGGAAGGATGACAACCTTAAAGAAAACTCTCATTAATATTTCTTTTTGGGGGATCCCTGGGTGGCGCAGCGGTTTGGCGCCTGCCTTTGGCCCAGGGCACGATCCTGGAGACCCGGGATCGAGTCCCACATCGGGCTCCCGGTGCATGGAGCCTGCTTCTCCCTCCGCCTGTGTCTCTGCCTCTCTCTCTCTCTGTGACTATCATAAATAAATTAAAAAATTAAAAAAAAAAAAATTAAAAAAAAAAAATATTTCTTTTTGGGGGGGCAGCCCGGGTTGTTCAGTGGTCTAGACCGCCTTCAGTCCAGAGCCTGATCCTGGAGTCCCAGGATCGAGTCCCACGTTGGGCTCCCTGCATGGAGCCTGCTTCTCCCTCTGCCTGTGTCTCTCCTTCTCTCTCTCTCTCTCTGTGTCTCTCATGAATAAATAAAATCTTTTTAAAAAAATATTTCTTTAAAAAATATTTTTAAAAAATATTTCTTTTTAAGATTTTATTTATTTATTCATGAGAGAGGCAGAGACACAGGCAGAGGGAAAAGCAGGCTCCCCAGGGGAACCCGATGCAGGACTCCATCCCAAGACCCCAGGATCACACCCAGAGCCAAAGGGGGAGGCTTAATCACTGAGCCACCCAGGCATCCCATTATTTCAAAGAAATTCAAGAAGATTATGAACCCATAAAATGAGAAAAGAATTGCTGGCATGGGGGTTCAGGAAGAGAGAATTCTTGAAAATTTAAAATATGACTGCCAAACTAAAACGAGAGTCCAAGAGTAAATATCCAGAAGAAAAGAGAAAGACAAAAGGATTGGGGGGAGGGGATGGACAGGGAGTTAATTCAGGAAGTCCAACAACCAACTAAAAGGAGTTATAGAGGGGATCCCTGGGTGGCGCAGCGGTTCGGCGCCTGCCTTTGGCCCAGGGCGCGATCCTGGAGACCCGGGATCGAATCCCACATCGGGCTCCCGGTGCATGGAGCCTGCTTCTCCCTCTGCCTGTGTCTCTGCCTCTCTCTCTCTCTCTCTCTCTCTCTCTCTGTGACTATCATAAATAAATAATAAAAAAAAAATTTTTAAAGGAGTTATAGAGGGGATCCCTAGGTGGCACAGCGGTTCGGTACCTGCCTTTGGCCCAGGGCGCGATCCTGGAGACCTGGGATCAAGTCCCACATCAGGCTCCCTGTGTGGAACCTGCTTCTCCTTTGCCTGTGTCTCTGCCTCTCTCTCTCTCTCTCTCTATCGTGAATAAATAAATAAAATCTTTTAATAAATAAAATAAAAGGAATTATAGAAAGAAATAAAAACATTCAAACTGGTAGGAAGAAGTAAAACTTTCACTATTTGCACACAGATACTATATACAGAAAACCCTGAAGATGCCACCAAAAAACTACCTGATCAATGAGTTCAGTAAAGTCACAGGATACAAAATCAAAATATAGAAATCTGCTGCATGTCTATACACCAGCAATGAAGCAGCAGAAAGAGAAAATAAGAAAAATCCCAATTGAATAAAAAAATAATACAATACCTAGCATTAAACGTAACCAAGGAGGTAAAAACCATACACCAAAAACTGTAAAAAAAAAAAAAAAAAGATGAAAGAAACTGAAGGTGACACAAATAGAAAGATCAATTATTTGCTGATAGATTGAGAGAACAAGTAGTTAAAATATCTATACTGCCCAAAGCAACTGATAGATTTAATATAATCCCTACCAAAAGCAGTTTTCACAGAACTAAAACAATTCTAAAATTTGTATGGAACCACAAAAGACCCCAAAGAGCCAAAATGACACTATAAAAGAACACAACTGAAGGTTTCTGAATCCCAGATTTCAAGATATATTACAAAGCTATAGTAATCAAAACAGTATGGTACTGGCACAAAAATAGATGCACAGATCAATGGAACAGAACAGAGTGACCAGAAATAAACCCATGATTATATGGTCAATTAATCTATGACAAAGGAGGCAAGAATACGCAATGTGAAAAAGACAGTCTTTTCAACAACTCCAGCTGGGAAAACTGGACAGCTATCAAAAGCATGAAACCGGACCACTTTCTTATACTATATCCAAAAGTAAGCTCAAAATGGATAGAGACCTGAATCCCTAAAATTCCTAGAAGAAAACAAGCAGTAATCCCTTTGATATTAGCTGTAGAGTCATTTTTCTAGACACATCCCCTGAAGCAAGGGAAACCAAAGCAAAATAAACTATTGGGATGACACCAAAATATAAAACTTTTGCACAGTTTACAACTGTGCTTACAACAAAAAGACAACCCATTAAATGGGAGAAGATATTTTCAAATGGCATCTCTGATAACAGGATAATATCCAGAATAACAATAACAACAACAACAACCCAATTCAAAAATAGGCAGAATATATGAATAGGTATTTTTTCAAAGGAGACATACAGAAGGCCAAAAGACACATGAAAAGATGCTCAACATCACTCATCATTGGGGAAATGGAAATTAAAACCACAATGAAGTAGCACCCCACACCTGTCAGAATGGTTAAAATCAAAAACACACAAAACAACAAGAGTTGGTGAGGATGTGGGAAAAAAGGAACCCTCAAGCACTGCTGGGAAGAATGCAAGCTGGTGCAACCACTGTGGAAAAACAGTATGGGGCGGGGGGGGGGGGGGGGGGGGGGAATCCCTGGGTGGCTCAGCGGTTTGGCGCCTGCCTTCAGCCCAAGGCGTGATCCTGGAGTCCTAGGATCAAGTCCCAAGTTGGGCTCCCTGCACAGAGCCTGCTTTTCCCTCTGCCTGTGTCTCTGCCTTTCTCTCTGTGTGTCTCTCATGAATAAATAAACAAAATCTTAAAAAAAAAAAAAAAAAAAAAAACAGGACGCCTGGGTGGCTCAGCAGTTTAGTGCCTGCCTGCCTTCGGCCCAGGGCATCATCCTGGAGTCCCAGGATAGAGTCCCACGTCAGGCTTCCTGCATGGAGCCTGCTTCTCCCTCTGCCTGTGCCTCTGCCTCTCTTTCTCTCTGTGTCTCTCATGAATAAATAAATAAAATCTTTAAAAATAACAGTAATAAAAAATAAAATAAAATAAATGAAATAAAATAAAATAACCAGTAGGGAGGTTCCTCAAAAAAACTGAAAACAAAATTACCAGAAGATTCTATAATTTCACTACTGGATATTTACCCACAGATAACAAAAACACTAATTTGAAAAGATTCATGTACCCCTAAGTTTATTGCACCATAGCCAAATCATGGAAGAAAATCAAGTATCCATCATCCATATGTGAATGAATAAAAAAGATGTGGCATATATATACAAGAAAATTATTACTCATGCATTAAAAAAAAGAATGAAATCTTGCCATTTGCAACAACATGGATGGATCTAGAAGGCATAACAGTAACTGAAGTCAGGGAAAGACAAATACCAGGTTTTCACTCACATGTGGAATTTAAAAAACTAAACAAATTAAAAAAGAGACAAACAGGGATGCCTGGGCGGCTCAGCGGTTGAGTGAGGCCCAGGGCGTGATCCTGGAGTACCGGGATTGAGTCCCACATCAAGCTTCCTGCAGGGAACCTGCTTCTCCCTCTGTCGGTGTCTCTGCCTCTCTCTCTCATGAATAAATAAATCTTAAAAAAAAAAAAAAAGGGGGGGAGCAAAAAACAGACTCTTAAATATAGAAAACAAACTCCCAGAGTAGAGGCAGGTGGGAGATGTGACTGAAACAAGTGAAAGGGATTATGAGTACCTTATTATGATAAGCACTTAGTAATACACAGAATTGTTTAATCATTACGCTGTACACCTGAAACTAATAACACTGTATGTTAATTATACTCAAATTAAAAAATGAATAAAAGTTAAAAATAAAAGTAATAGAAAGAAAGAATGGAGAGATGGGACACCTGGGTGGCTCAGTGGTTGAGCGTCTGTCTTTGGCTCAGGGCCTGATCCCGGATTCCTGGGATCAAGTCCCCGCATTAGGCTCCCTTCCGCGAGCCTGCTTCTCCCTCTGTGTCTCTGCCTCTCTTTCTGTGTCTCTCATGAATAAATAAATAAAATCTTTTTAAAAAGAAAGAAAAAGGGATCCCTGGGTGGCGCAGTGGTTTGGCGCCTGCCTTTGGACCAGGGCGCGATCCCGGAGACCCAGGTTCGAATCCCACGTCGGGCTCCCGGTGCATGGAGCCTGCTTCTCCCTCTGCCCCTCTCTCTCTCTCTCTCTCTGACTAACATAAATAAATAAAAATTTAAAAAAAAATAAAAAATAAAAAAAAGAAAGAAAGAATGGAGAGATAATTAAAGCAATAATAGAATTTCCCAGAACTACAAAACTTCAGTCATTGGTTTAATAATAATGCAAAGAACCACAGCTAGGCATCTTTGAGCAATTTCAATTTTAAAAGAACAAAATAAGGCTCTAAAGAGCTTCCATGAAGGATGACAAAACACATGATTCACAAAGGAACAAGAATCACAATGTATCAGACTTCTCCTCAGGAACAACAATGGAAGGTCTAGAAGACCTTTGAGCAATGTGTTCAAAAGCTGAGGGAAAATATATTTTTTTAAAGATTTTATTTATTTATTCATGAGAGACACAGAGAGAGAAAGGCAGAGACACAGGGAGAGGGAGAAGCAGGATCCCAGGGGGAGCCCGATGTGGGACTCAATCCCAGGACCCCGGATCACGCCCTGAGCCAAGGGCAGATGTTCAACTGAGCCACCCAGGGTCCCTGAGGGGAAATAATTTTCAACTTAGTGTGGCTTGAATAAATAATACCAACCAACTATAAGGGCTAATGACAACTCTTTCAGATATGCCAGGATTAAAAAATTTATCTCTCACATATTCTTTCCTAGAAAATTATGTGAGGGATGCACTTCATTAAAACACGGAAGTGGGATCCCTGGGTGGCGCAGCGGTTTGGCGCCTGCCTTTGGCCCAGGACGCGATCCTGGAGACCCAGGATCGAATCCCACGTCGGGTTCCCGGTGCATGGAGCCTGCTTCTCCCTCTGCCTGTGTCTCCGCCTCTCTCCCTCTCTCTCTGTGTGACTATCATAAATAAAGAAAAATTTAAAAGAAAAATTTAAAAAAAAAAAAAACACGGAAGTAACTAAAGAAAGAATAAAGGTTCAGTTAACAGAACCACCAGAGTCAAAGGAAGTGAGGCAAAGTCCAACACTAAGAGGAGTATGCAACAGGTCTAGAAAACATCTAGTCCAAAATGAAGAAAGAGGATTTAGGAGAACCTTTCCTCAGGGGGAAAAAAAATACATAAAATAGTAGTGATTTAAAAACAAATGGCTTGTAAAGCTGGTAACACAGCAGAGAGAAGAAAAAAGTGACGAGAAAAGGCAATTACCAACTCAAAAACCAAGAAAGAAAGGAAATCATATTCTCTGCTATGAATACTTAGATCATCGCAACAAGGTAGACACTATTCATTGATTTTCAATTATTAAAACCAAGTCATTGGCAAAATAGAAAGGAATACAAGACAGAGAGTATAAACATTCTCAACCTTGACAACACCAAAGTAGAAATGACCCACACAGGGACTTAAAGGGGAAGAAAAAAATGAAAAGTAGAAGTATTAATATCCTTAGATTTACTACTTAGAAAATCAAGATGGACAATTCATATTAACAAGAAGAGTCTATTACATTGCATAAATTGTAAAGATAACACATCATCTATTGAGGAAATAGATACAGGAAGCCAAATCCACATTTATCAAAGCAAAAATCAATCTGAAATTGATGTATCATAAAATAGGTTTACTTAGATACAATAATACCACACAAAGAAACAATTTAAAAATTTACTTTGGGGGGTGGCACTAAGGATGGGAAAGGTTGTTAACCCTTATTACAAGCATTGTGGTTGGGATCCCTGGGTGGCGCAGCGGTTTGGCGCCTGCCTTTGGCCCAGGGCGCGATCCTGGAAACCCGGGATCGAATCCCACGTCAGGCTCCCGGTGCATGGAGCCTGCTTCTCCCTCTGCCTCTCTCTCTTTCTCTCTGTATGACTATCATAAAAAAAAAAAAAAAAAAAGACTGCTGAAAAAAAAAAAAAAAAACAAGCATTGTGGTCTATCTGACTTCTTTCAACTATATATAGATATAGATAGATTACTTCATAGAATTTTAAATGTATTTAAGAAAAAGCCTCAAAGAATACTGATATTCCCATGAGAAACACAATGTGTAACACATCTTGCCTAATATTTTCCCAATAGATAAAATTTCCTAGTTTTTCTAATATTCCTAGGCACCAGGTTGAATAATTCCTGAGGTTTTACAATCAATCATCTTTATAGGTATAATAGAAAAATAAGTTACAAAACGTATATATTACTATCATCAAGATTATTGGGCCATTATTCCCTATCTAAATAAAACGTAATCTTAATTCATAGTACCTTCAAACCAAGTCATTCATATCCATGGTTTCTCAATTTTAGTACTTTTCTTTTACCAAAAATATGGAAATGTGTCTTTAACATCTTTTTTCTATATTGCTTTAGATTTGATCGCTGTTAGTGGCATACACAACAGCATTTTGAATTCAACAAACCTAAATTTACTTCAATTTTCATTCCATCTTTTCCTTTGTGCTTTTTACAAATTTTTAAGTAATATAAAATTTATTTTTAATCTGTCAGAAGTTTATATATAACACAAGATGCAAAAAGGAACAATTTATTACTGTTCAAAACAATTTAAACAAAGAGTGTGGTGGAAAACTACAGAATAATACATTGGTAGCAGGACCAAATCTAGTAATAAGACCAAATTCTAGGAGAAATATACCCAATTCTACCCTATGATGGAAGATTCAAGTGAGGTATCAAAATGGCAATAGGAAGATCTTACATAAGCCATTTGTTTTCCCAGATAAAAAAAAGTTTGTGACTTTTTTTCTGCTGACATAGATGGTAGTGGCTTTTTTATGTAGGGAGTAGGCAGATGAAGGGGACGCCTGCAACATTAGGGTCTGTGGTGTTTATAATATACTCAACAAACAGAAGTTGTTCCTCTACATAAAACATCTAAAAACAAACTAGGATTTATTGCTCAAAATACAAATTACATTATGAGGCAACCTCATATGGTGACAACATTTTTCTCTAACATTGCAGTGTGTCATCAACACCAGTTAAACCATACATTTGTGGAACTGTCCCCAAGAACAGGTGAGGTCCACTTCCCCATTAGGAGCCAAAAGCCTGTGGCAGTCCATAAAACGCACAGGTCACATATCACACTTCAGTCAAGTCAGTCACAGACCCTCTTTTCCATTATCCATGCAACATAACATAAGCCTAAGACACATTATGTTTCATTACAATAATTTACCAAACTCCTCTCAAACCAAAATATAGGAAGCTACTACATATTTTGACATTTAGAGGAATTACATTTTTCTTGTCCTTAAAATGAAAAAAGAAAAAATGGTTCAGTGTTCTTAAATAAGGAAATAGCTTAGAAAGAACACACCAGGGCGGCCCCGGTGGCTTAGCGGTTTAGCGCCGCCTTCCACCTAGGGCTGGATCCTGGAGACGCGGGATCGAGACCCACGTCAGGCTCCCTACATGGAGTCTACTTCTCCCTCTGCCCGTTTCTCTTTCTGTGTCTCTAATGAATAAATAAATAATCTTAAAAAAAAACGCACTATATCACACGAGTCTTTTATTTTACATTTTGCATAGGTCTAAATGTTAAAAACGAGCACAAAAGAACCACAAGTAGAACAATAATTTTTTAACAAGTAGGACACCTTACATTGGAAGAACTGTTTGTTCTAAGTTACACAGTATCAAAAAGTTAAAACTCTAACTTATCTTGTTAAAATACACTGTTTCCAAATCAATCATCGTTACAGAAATTAAAACATATACTTTACTATAATTTAACCTTTAGAAAAGTGCCCAAGCAGGACTTCATGCCCTTGGGGAGGGGGTGGGGGATTGGAGCTCAGTGGTTAGGACTCTGACACTTGATCTCAGCTCAGGTCTCATTTGTGTTGAGCTCCACTGTGGGTGTGGAGACTTTTTTTTTTTTTTTTTAAGAAAAAGATTTCTACTTGTGAATTAGGCACAGCTGCTTCACTATATAATAAAAATTATTCTACAAGAGGTAGTTTATCATACTTAACAGATACTACAATGTTCTGTAAGAACATTGTATGTAAGAACATACCTTTTGGTATGTTACTAATACTAAGGTCAAATATACTAAACACATTAAATACTATATTTAAATATTAAATATCTTAGACTAGGTGATAGTTTAGTTGTGTACACAATGCCGTTAACCCTATACTATCACAGTCTTACTTAACAAAAAGAGAACATGTATTTAATTCACCAAGCTTTTTCTCTCAGCTTGAAACAAGTTCTCTAAAGCACTTTAGCTGCATGAAAGTTTCGGGCTTTTAAAATTTCTTCTAATTAAATTCTAGTAGATTACCAGAAGAAAGATATTAAAAGATTGGTTAAGAAACCAAAGATTTTACTTCTCTGTTTTTTTTCCTTTTTTAATTGAGAATTAAACATACATGAAGAAGTGGAAATCCTCAAACCTATAATCAAAATGTTTTCTCAGTTTTCAAATTATATATTTCAAAAAGTATTAAATTCATATCCCCACTTAAAAATTTTAGATATATCTCTTATATACATACAATTTATACAGAATTGGAATCAAAATGCTTAATTATTCTAGAATAACCAATAAACTACTTAAGAAACTAAGTGAAAAATCCTGAGAACCAAGGAGGCAAAGATACTACCATTACTCTATCAACTTCCAAATCCAGAATATAAAGCCTTTATGACTATGTGTTCTTATTTACAAGCCTAAATTTGATTCTGTGATAAAAACACATTTAATAACCAGTGCCATCACATTTAATGCTTTAATACAGTTAAATACATAACGGTGAAATACAAGGCTTCTTTTAGTTTTGTCTTTGTGTATTTTTAAGCCTTAACAAGCCAAGCCAAAACAACTACGATCCTCTGAAAAGAAACGAAAACTTTTCACTCTTAGGGCATTTGGGGGTCAGGTTCTCTTTACTGTCATTTTACATTTTTGGACCTTAAGCATCTTATAAAAACTGCTACCAAGGCTTGGAGCAGCCATATTACCCTGCCAGACCCAATGCCACTTGGTAGAAACGCTTGCAGCTGCAGCACCCAGCCTCCGGCAGCTCGAGGCTCCCAAGTCCTGCCAACCCCATTCCGTGGCAGCACCCATCCCAGACGGAGCACGGGAGCCTGAAGACTCTCCCCTGCAACTTCTCCTCCGGCTGAGAATCTCCCGCCACACACACCCACCACCAAACACATACACAGACACACACTCAGGGGAGCTCACGGGAGGAGGAGGGGAAAAGAGGAGGAAGACGCGCGTCTAGAGAAAGTAGATCCGTGTGGAGCGGCCGCCTCAAAAAGCTGGGATGGATTTCTCCGAAGCCCAGATCGGGAACCTTGCTGCGGAAAGCCCTCAAAGTTAACTCTCTGCTAACCGTTTACAGGAACTCTCCCCTCTGCTGATTAATTTCAAATAAGCCAAGTCCATGTTATTATTTTATGTTATGTAACGAATTCTGCTAGGAGCCCAGAATATAAAACAAAGGGAAATAAACACGTTTCGTATCATTTTGCATCAAAATGGTTAAGACCTTATGTTAACCCTATCAGTATGTCTCCAAATCCCTTCTAATCTAGTATCTCTGGAATGAGGTCAAAATTGAAATATTAATTACCTAAGATGGGCTTCAATGTCTGCCAGAAATTTCCTGCTCAGGTCTCACTCTCCCAAACCTCAGCCTTTATTTCCCATTTAACAAAAGAATTTTTCCTGAAACACTACTTAACATGTGCGACCATTTTTGCCAAATTTTTCTTCCTTTTTATTTATAGGTGTTTATCATTTTTTAAAAATACATGGGTTTTGTTTTTGTTTTTTTTTTAAACCACCCTACCAAACCTCAAAACAAGCATCTGTAATTATGGACAATTACCCTCCTGCTCAATAAACAAACAACTCTACTTTTCCTCCTCAAACTTTCTAATCCTCTAAGAAACTGGCCAAGTTGTTTTCTACCCCTGGCACTGAACAAATAAAAAGAAACATTATATAACTGTAGTCTACTTCTGTTGCTCTAATGAACTAATAAACTAGCTTAAATGATGATTTAACAGTGGTTTTGGTTACCAAGGAATCCTTATTCTAAAATAAACAAATATGGGGGTGGGGAGTAAGATTGTAGCAGGGTAAATGGGAGCCAAGTTCTTGAGTTCATTTCTACATAAGGCCAGATCAAGAAATCCTTCTTCAGACCTGGTATCCAGTAAAATCTTACCAACTGCATGACCAATATTTGTGTACAGATAGACAGACTGCAGAGAAACCCCAAGTTTTTTTATCAGAAGCAAACAACTGAAAAAAATAAGTCTATTCTTTTATTATAACAAAGTCAAACAATGTCATTTCAATAAATCATCTATAATGAACTGTTAAATTATTTTAATTGTTTTAGAAAGACAATGCAAAAACAGTTTCTAGTTTTTATTTCTACTGTAATGTAATAGATTGCAAACAAACAGAATTCTACCCAGTTCAATTCCAAGATTTTTAATGAGAATACATTAAATTTACAAAAGTCTTTTAGAAATGTGATAGACAAAAATTTACCACAGGTGAAAACTATTCAGTAAGATTTAAGAAAACTGCTGTGTTTGGAGAAATTTTTATTATCATCAATTAACAGACTTCCTTCACTTAATCATTTTGAAGCAAAAACTAAGATGCTAAACAATGGCTTATTCTGTGTAATGGAATCTTGTCAGCAACTGAAAGATTAATCCACTACCATGGCTTTAATTAACTTATCACTTCCTCTCATCCACTCCATGGTTCCCCTCACTTCCCCCACAACTTCCCCTACAATACTAAATATCACCTATAAAAGCAAGCTACAGAAAAATACAAGCACACTGCAGTCAGGTACCTTGTGGAAGCAATGGGGCTGCTCTTTGGCAGCTACCACTACAAATATTAAGGGAAAAAAGCAGTAAGAGTTAAAGAAAGGAAATGTGTGATGGTAAATAGAACCACTTTAATTTATGTAACGTGTTTATTTGTGACTCTCAAAATGTTTATTTTTCGTTAACAATGAAATAAGTTAACTTCTCAATATAAATACTGATAAAAGAGAAGGTTCATTATTAAGCATAGGTTACTTAAAAAAGAAAAAAAGAACAATACCACAATTAAAACTTAAAGGAGTTTCTCTCCCAAAATTGTTGTGCCCTACTAATTGAGAATGGGGTTGAACAAAAAAGCACATTAAATGAAATGTTCTGACTTTCCAAAAAGTCAGAAGTCCTCATGGCATTGTTATCCTAATCTACAAATATTTTTCTTAATTCTCTTCTAAGAACTAAATAAAATTAAATAACTTACACAAAAGGTAATTTTCTATATAGCTAAAGGAGGCAAACTACTTACATCAAAGGTCTTAAAATGTTACATGAAGAGCTTAAATAGGAAAAACATTAAGAATTCCCCTCCTCCAATAAAACTATGCACAAAACATGACTGAGCAATTCATAAGAAATGTAAGTAGTGAATTTCAAGAATGTTCAATACTTTTTTTTTTTTTTAATATTTTATTCATGAGAGACACAGAATGAGAGAGAGAGGTAGAGACACAAGAGGGAGAAGCAGGCTCCATGCAGGGAGCCTGATGTGGGGACTGGATCCTGGGACTCCAGGATCACGCCCTAGGCCGAAGGCAGGGCTTAAACCGCTGAGTCACACCCAGGTGTCCCAATAAAGGTTTTTAATATACTATACATGACAAAGGTTCAGTGAAACTTGGTCCTAACACACCTTACTGGTGACAAGAAAATCTGATACAGCCCTTTTGGGGGAACATTTTAAAATTCTAATAAAAATAGTTATTTAGTAGGAACATTCTGAGTAACTGGCTCTGTTCTAAAGTTTTCAGAACACGTACCCTCTTCAGTTCTCTCAATAACCCTATGGCAGGGATTTTACCATCATTCCCATTTTATAGGTCAGTAAACAAATACAAAGAGATTCAATATTTTTTTACAAAGTCCCACAACTGCAAAGCAAGAGTCAGAACCTGAGGGCAGCCCCGGTGGCCCAGCGGTTTGGTGCCTGCCTTTGGCCCAGGGCGTGATCCTGAGGTCTCGGGATCGAGCCCCACATTGGGCTCCCTGCATGGAGCCTAGCCTGCTTCTCCCTCTGCCTGTGTCTCTGCCTCTCTCTCTCTCTCTCTCTCTCTGTCTCTCATGAATAAAGAAAATCTAAAAAAAAAAAAAAAAAAGAATTCTATTTAAAAAAAAAAAAAAGAGTCAGAACCTGAGACCCTGCAATTGAACATTAGAGCCACTCACTTCTATGAATCAAGAATCATAAAAAGCCTCTTTCTTCTAAGCTAGTGATCCTGTCTATGGAAATCTGTCCTATAAAAATAATCCAAAAATATGAAAAAGATTTTATCTACAAAAATGTCTGCCAAAGTACTTTATATAACAATAAAATGATAATAATAATATTAAGCAGAGAAACAGAGGTGACTGAGGAGTGTTTACATCAGTTTACTCAGTAGAAAATTAAACACCTTTCAAAACTGCAATGGAGATTAACAACATGGAAATATTCTTTCACATGTTAAAGCAGAAAATAGGTTACAAAATTCTATATATATCATCATTAATACAACAAAAACAAAATATGCATATGAAAAATGTTGGAGGGATCCCTGGGTAGCTCAGCAGTTTAGCGCCGCCTTCAGCCCAGGGCGTGGTCCTGGGGTCCCAGGATGGAGTCCCATGTCGGGCTCCTTGCGTGGAGCCTGCTTCTCGCTCTGCCTGTGTCTCTGTCTCTCGTGAATAAATAAACAAAATCTTAAAAAAAAAAAAAAAAAGAAAGAAAAATGTTGGAAAGAAAACAGATAAAAGTAACAGCGTCTTTATTAGAGCAGAATGAAAAGGGCTGAATTTTTATTTTCTTTCTCCACGTTCCACATTTTCTGTAACAGAAACCAAATTTTTTATACTGAAAAATATTTAAGAGAACATGGGAACGCCTAAGTGGCTCAGCGGTTGAGCATCTGCCTTCAGCTCAGGACGTGATCTTGGGGTCCCAGGATCCAGTCCCATAACAGGATCCTTGCAGGGAGCCTGCTTCTCCCTCTCTGCCTATGTATCTGCCTCTCTCTCTGTGTCTCTCATGAGTAAACTCTTTAAAAAAAATGAATAAAATAAAATGACAGATTCCTATGATTAGAAATCAACAGGTTCGGGATCCCTGGGTGGCGCAGCGGTTTAGCGCCTGCCTTTGGCCCAGGGCGCGATCCTGGAGACCCGGGATTGAATCCCACGTCGGGGTCCTGGTGCGTGGAGCCTGCTTCTCCCTCTGCATGTGTCTCTGCCTCTCTCTCTCTCTCTCTCTCTCTGTGACTATCATAAATAAATAAAATTTTAAAAAAATTTTAAAAAAATTAAAAAAGAAATCAACAGGTTCTATGATGACAAAAGAAATTCAGACTCAAATTTAAAAAGACAAGTGTTTTGACATGTTTTAGTAAACAGAAGGATAATCTAGTTATATTTCAAAAATTTTATTACAGAATTATAATTTCAATCATGGTAATCTTAAATTAAGTGGAATTCTATGTTAACCAAAGTTCAAATTAATGCCAACCTATCACTATTCTCCCAAAGACCCGGAAAGTAAAGGCCTACATTCAACAGCAGCCTCTTAATAACAACATAGGTAGGTTAAAAGTTACCATGAACCAGATTAGGACTGAGAAGTAGAATGACATCAGATCTCCGAAATGGAGATCTGATATAGAATTCTAGTGATAAGCACAGCCTAAAGATAATTTTTAGAATTTGAAATGATCATTAAGTCCTTTACCCAGCATCATTTTCTAATGGCAGTACTGGCAAATATCAAGACTCTGGAGACACTTGTCACCAACACTATGCCACTGCAATGCTGCCACAGCCCAGCTACTTCTCATAGAACTGTTCCTCCCTGCCCCAAGAAGAACAAACCAAAGATGAAGGAGCTACACAAGGGTTAGGTGGAGAAATAAAGGGTCACTAAAGAGGGCAGTGAGTGGGCTGTATGGTAAAGAAAAAGGAAAAATAAAAGCAGAGAAGTTAGGCCAGGAATAGAAAGGGAAAATAATTCCTGATTTAAATTAGTTACTTTGGGGGGGGTTTATTCCCTGGTTTATTCCCAACCTTCATCACCTGTACAAAAACCAAACACAATAAAAATGTAAATATAAGGATATCAAAAACTTTGCACACTGTTTATTGGGGATACAATGTTGAAAATCATAGGCACCATCTTCAAGAACTCAGTCTGATCTTCAGCTTATCCTGTATTACCTGAAAAAATCTTGGAAGTTTATTTTTTTTTTAATTTTTATTTATTTATGATAGTCACAGAGAGATAGAGAGAGAGGCAGAGACACAGGCAGAGGGAGAAGCAGGCTCCATGCACCGGGAGCCCGACGTGGGATTCGATCCCGGGTCTCCAGGATCGCGCCCTGGGCCAAAGGCAGGCGCCAAACTGCTGCGCCACCCAGGGATCCCAATCTTGGAAGTTTAAAGTAACAGTTCTCAGTCTCAATATTGCAACATAAGGTTTGTTACAAGTACTTTATTAGAAGTACTGAAGTTTGTGAAATTTTACTTAAAAATAGAGTAGTGTTATCCCTGTAACAAACTCACTCTCATTCATTTGTATTTCAACATGCTTTCTTGGGTATAATCGTAATACACATTCTGAAATGCACATTACCCACAGTCTATCAAAATTTGTTGGGACGCCTGGGTAGCTCAGCGGTTGAGTGTCTGCCTTTGGCTCAGGGTGTGATCCCGGGTCTGGGGATCGAGTCCCACGTTGGACTCCCTGCGTCCCTCCCTGAGCCTGCTTCTCCCTCTACTCCCTCTGCCTAGGTCTCTGCCTCTCTCTCTCTCTCTCATAAATAAATAAAATATTTTTTTAAAAATTCGTTAATACTCATACAAGAGTACCTTTCCTTGAACATATGTGTCAAGTGATTTCCTAAAAGAAAAAAAAAACACTGATGCTGTGTTTACTTCCTCAACTATTCCAAGGACTCAAGAGTTTTTTTGTTTTGTTTTAGAAGGGACGGGCAGAGGGAAGAGAGAATCTTAGGCAGGCTCCACACCCAATGTAGAGCCTAACATGGGGCTCAGTCTCACAACCCTGAGATCATGACCTGAGCCAAAACAAAAGTCAGATGCTTAACCAACTGAGTTTTGAGGACTCAGTTTTGAGGAGAGGAAAACCTCCATCTCTTTCTGCATCCAAGGCAGTTTCCTTCAGAAGGTACGCTAGGCTATCTTAAGAAGACAGTTTCTTTTCTTTTTTTTTTTTAAGTAGGCTCCACACCCAACATGAGGCTGGAACTCCCCGCCCTAAAATCAAGAGTTACATGCTCTACCAACTGAGCCAGCCACACACTCCAAAAGACAGATTCTTATTCTAGAGGCTATGAACTTCTACAAAGCTTTTAGAATAAGCTTCAGAGGGCCACTAAAACCTCCCCCTTAAATTATACAAAATTTGTATATCTATATTCATGCATGCTTTATTCTGAGAATATGAGGATATATCCAAAGGGATCTATAACTCCAAAAAAGATTAAGAACCACCCAAGGTTTAACTGAACCCACACTATAATAATCTGATGTTAATAGCTTTCCTCTCTTAAGCTTCCAGCTTAATTCCTATTTAATGTTAATAAAATTAACAAATTGAATAAAGTTCTTAAAGTACATAAGACACCATTCTAAGTGCTTTATACACATTAATTTATTTTCACAACAACCTTATGAAGTACTATTAACCCACATAGATGCATTAAGAAGTCAACTGCCAAAAGTCACAGAGATGTTGTTTGAAAATTGTACAACTAAAAGAAAAAAAATTGTATAACTTCTCAAAGTGAAAAATGGCTATTTGCTGCATGCACGCTTCCTTCTTTTCTAATATGTCTCTCTGTTTAATCCTCACCTGAGTCAGAGAAAATGAAACTATTTTGTTGTCAAATAATCATCTCTACTAGGCTACTAATTATACAGACAGATCATTCAATTTAAGAAAGACCTTAAAGTAGTAACAGGGGCACTCGGGGCTCAGTTGTTTAAGCATCTAACTCTTGATTTCAGCTCAGGTTATGATCTCAGGGTTGTGGGATCAAGCCCTACATCGCGCTCTGTGCTCAGTGCAGAGTTGGCGTAGGATTGTCCTTCTCTCCCTCTGCCTCTGCCTTTCCCCCTGCTCTTTCTCTTTCTCAAATAAATGAACAGATCCTTAATTTTTTTTTAAAGTAGTACCACAAGGGGATCCCTGGGTGGCGCAGCAGTTTGGCGCCTGCCTTTGGCCCAGGGCGCGATCCTGGAGACCCGGAATCGAATCCCACGTCGGGCTCCCAGTGCATGGAGCCTGCTTCTCCCTCTGCCTGTGTCTCTGCCTCTCTCTCTCTCTCTCTCTCTCTCTCTCTCTCATAAGTAAATAAAATCTTTTTTAAAAAGAAAAGGTCTTGAAGAACCCAAAAAAAGGGGGGCATCTGGGTAGCTCAGTAAATTGAGCATCTGCCTTCGGCTCAGGTCATGATCCAGGGTCCTGGGATAGAGTCCAACATTGGACTCCCTGTTCGGTGGGGAGCCTGTTTCTCCCTCTCCCTCTGCCCCTCCCCCCCCTGCTTATGCTGGCACTGTCAAATAAATAAAATCTGACTCCTCGGCAACGAGCTCAGGTGGCTCAGTGGTTTAGTGCCACCTCCAGCCCAGAGCCTGATCCTGGAGACCCTGGATCGAGTCCCATGTCGGGCTCCCTACAGGGAGCCTGCTTCTCCCTCTGCCTGTGTCTCTGCCCCGCCCCCCTCTCTCTCTCTCTCTCTCTCTGTCTCTCATGAATAAATAAAATCTTTTTTAAAAATTAATAAAAAAATTTTAAAAACCTACCAAACAAAAAACAACACAAAACTATTAAGAGAGTTTAGCAAGATAACAGAATATAAGACCAATATACCAAAGCCAATTACACATCAGGGGTTGAGCCCTTCTCTCTCTACTACTGCAAACTCCACTGTAGGAGTCCACTCATATTACCAAAACAACAAACAAACAACACCCAATTGTATTTCTACATACTAGAAACAATTCATAAATGAAATTAAGAAAATAATTCCATCTATGACAGCATCAAAAAGAACCAAATACTTAGAAATAAATTTAACCAGGGGCTCCTGGGTGGCTCAGTTAAGTATCTGACTTCAGCTCAGGTCAAGATCTCATCGTCCTGGGATTGAGTCCCACCTCCAGCTCCAGGCTCAGCGATGAGTCTACTTGTCCCTCTGCCCCTCCCCATGCTCCTGCTAGAGTGTTCCCTCTCTCTCAAATCTTTTTAAAAAAGAATTTTAACAAAAACAAAAAAAACAAAAAAACAAAACACAAAACCTGCACACTGAAAACATATTTATATAAATATACAATTGCTAAATTAAAGACTAAAATAAAGAGATACATGGGCAGCCCCAGTGGCGCAGCGGTTTGGCGCTGCCTGCAGCCTGAGGTGTGATCCTGGAGACCCAGGATCGAGTCCCACGTCGGGCTCCCTGCATGGAGCCTGCTTCTCCCTCTCCCTCTGCCTGTGTCTCTGTCTCTCTCTGTGTGTCTATGAATAAATAAAATCTAAATAAAATAAAATAAAATAAAATAAAATAAAATAAAATAAAATAAAATAAAATAAAATAAAGAGATACATGATCTCATGTACTGAAATAGTAAGGTATCAGTTCTCTCAAGATTGATTTACAGATTCAATATAATCTTGTGTATTGAAATAGTAAGGTATAAGGGCACCTGGCTGGCTCAGTTGGAAAAAGCATGTGACTCTTGATCTCAGGGTCAGAAGTTCAAGCCCCACTTGTGATGTAAAGATTAATAATACAACTTAAAAGAAAATAATAAGATATCAATTCTCTCAAGATTGATCTAAAGATTTTTTTTTAAGATTTAATTTATTTATTCATGAGAGAGAGAGAGAGAGAGAAGGCAGAGACAGGCAGAGGGAGAAGCAGGCTCCCCATGTGAAACCTGATGCAGGACTCGATCCCAGGACCCCAGGATCACGCCCTGAGCCAAAGGCAGACGGCCAACCACTGAGCCATCCAGGCATACCGGATCTAAAGATTCAATGCAATTCTTATCAAGTACCCAATACATTTTTGGTAGAAACTGGCAGGCTGACCATAAAATTTGTATGATAATGCAAAAGACCTATAATAGCCAAAACAACTTTGGAGAAGAACAATGTTAGGGGAATTAGATTACTTGATTTCAAAATTTATAATAAAGATATAGTAATCAAGATAATGTAATATTAGTATAAGGAAAGACATACAAATCAATGAGAGAGTCCAGAAATAAACCTAGGGGTTTATGATCAAGTGATTTTACAATTCAATGAGGAAAGAACAGTCTTCAACAAATGGTGCTGGACTCTATATCCATATGCAAAATAGTAAACTTAGACCTTACCTCACACCATACACAAAAATTAAACATATCACTGACCTTAAAGGGAACACTATAAAAGCTTCTAGAAGGAACCATAGATTTTTTAAATCTTAGGCTTCACCAAGAGCTCTTAGATATGGTATGAAAATCATAATTCCGTAAGAGAAAAAAACTGATAAACTGAATTTCATCAAAATTGGAAACCTTAGCCTTTCAATAATCATTAAAAAGTGAGTAAGAATAAGTCAGAGACTAGAATACCTGTAAATGATTTAACTCATAAAGAACTTGTACAAAAAACATATAAAGAAGGCAAACTATGGATATAGCTTAAAAAGAAATGGCAGTAGTTGCCAGGGGTAAGAAGGATGGGATGAATAAGGCAGAACAGAGGATTTTTTGGGAAGTGAAACTAACTCTACAGAGTTAGATACACATCACGTAGATACACATCATCATACATTTTTCAAAAACCACAGAATGTACAACACCAAGAATGAACCCTAATGTCAACTATGGACAGTGGATGATAATGAGGTGTTGTCAAGGTAGGCTCATCAACTCTAACAAATGTACCACTCTAACAGAGGGTGTTGATAATGGGGGAAGCTATGTATGTGTGGGAGTAGGGATGGGCTATGAGAAATCGCTGTATCTTCCTCTCAGCTTTGTTGTGAACCTAAAACTGCTCTAAAAAAAATAGTCTGGGGGCAACCGGGGTGGCTCAGCGGTTTAGCACTGCCTTTGGTCCAGGGCCTGGTCCTGGTCCTGGAGACCTGGGATCAAGTCCCATATCGGGCTCCCTGATGGAGCCTGCTTCTCTCTCTCTCTCTCTCTCTCTCTCTCTCTGTCTGTCTCTCATGAATAAATAAATAAAAATAAAAATAAATTAAATAAATAAATAGAAGTCTCATATGTATACATATATAAAGAACTCTTGTGACTAAAAACTAAGATGCACAAGCACACAAAATAGGGAAAAGATTTAAATTTATATTTCACCAATAGAATTGATACTTTACCACAGAAATGGTAAATAAGTATTTGAAAAAATGTTCAACATCATAAATTAGAGAAATGCAAATTAAAACCACAATGAGATATCACTACACACCCACTACAACAGCTAAAATCAAGAAGATTGACAATTCCAAGTATCAGCAAAGCTACAAACCTTCATACAATGTTAATGAGAATGTAATATGGTACAGGAACTTTGGAAAAGTCTGGAAGTTTCTAAAAAATTTAAATATACATTAACCATATAACCAAGCAATCTCTATACCTAGGTACCTACTCAGAGAAATAAAAGCATTTATCCAAAACATTTTCCAGATGTTCAGCAGCATTATTCATGGTAGACAAAATACTGCAAACAATCCAAAAGTCCATTAACTGATGAATTGATAAAATATGGCACATCTATACAGTGGAATACTACTCGTCAACATAAAGAAATAAACTGTTAATAAATGCAACAACATGGATGGACCTCCAAGATATTTTTCCAGGCATAGGTCTACACTGGAACCTAGCATAATGGAACTTAGGATAAGTACCAGTTTGACAAAAGATCATCATCTCCAGATTTTAAAGTGTAATCTCAGATGTCAAATCAGCCTGTTGACGCTTCATTTCCTAATCCATAAAATGAAGACACTGGAATTGATAACAGTGAAGGTCTTTCTAGTTCTGAGGATGGAAAATTTGAAAATAAAAGTTAGGCAAGTATTATTATTTTTTTTTGCAAGTATTATTTCTTGATGAAAAAGAGTAGTATGGAAAATCACTTTGGGTTCTCATTCTGATCTCTTGTAACATATATCCTCTCTGTTTCATCTTCCTTGTTGTTGCCAAAGTTATTTTCTAACCAAGTTACATTGTTACTCTTCTGTTTAAAATCTTCAGTGGCTCCCTACTGCCTACAGTAAAAATTCAAAATTCTCAATTTACTTTCCCTTTCTCATTTTCTCAGATATTATTAACCAGAAGGGTTTTTTTGTTTGGTTGGTTTGGTGAGCTTTTTTTTTTTCTTAACTTTATTGAGCTATAAATGACAAAATTGTAAGATATTTCAAGTGCACATCATGATTTGATATACGTATACACCATGAAAGGATTCCTCCCACCTATCTAGTTAACTAATACATCTATCATCTCACATATTTATCTTCTTCGTGTGTGTGTGCAAACATTTAAGTTTTATTCTCACAGCAAATTCCAATTCTATAATACACAGTTATCAACTATAGTCACCATATTATATTTAGATCCTCAAACTTAATTCATCTTATAGCTGAAAATGTGTTTCTTAAAAAACAAAGACCTGAGTCAAACACACCTGGATCCAAATCCTGACTGCATCACTTACCAACTATGTGATCTTCCTGAAACAGTTCCTTCATCTGTGAAACGAGATCCAATGAGTCTACTGCATGTGACTGTGAAGCATGACCTTCGGGTAAGCCCTGGAAGCAACTAACCCATAATGGCCATGGACTAGTTGTTCCTCACCCCTCTACTCTCTTCAGTTAAATTTGTTTTCATTCTACAGGACTCGACTCCAAAGTTTTCGTGTCTTAACACCCCTGCCTTAAGTTCCTCCTTCTCTAGCTCCCTAGCACTGTGCACCATGTTCCATCACAGGATGTGCCATCTTCCCGTACAGTGCGTACTGAATTGGTAGATGCTGAGGGTAGGGATCATCTTATTTGGTTTCTCCAGCATACACACATAGTAGATTCACAGTAACTTCTTCCTTTGGTAATTAATAGAAAACAAATAGCCAAAGTAACCCAGACTGAAAACATATGCTGTAAAAACTTTGAAAAGACAGGTTTTAAATTGCCTATACTCTAACACTACATACCAATTTTATTTTTTTTTAATATTTTTTTCCTTATTATTTATGATAGTCACACAGAGAGAGAGAGAGAGAGGCAGAGACACAGGCAGAGGGAGAAGCAGGATCCATGCACTGGGAGCCTGATGTGGGATTCAATCCCGGGTTTCCAGGATCGCGCCCTGGGCCAAAGGCAGGTGCCAAACCGCTGTGCCACCCAGGGATCCCCCCTACATACCAATTTTAACATTTGATGCCTTTCCTCATTTCAGGTGGTTGGAGGAAGGAAACAAGCACAAAGTAAAGAATCAAGAATCCAAGCCCCACTCCCTGTGTGGAGCGTGCTTCTCTCTCTGCCTCTCTCTGTGGGTCTCTCTTGAATAAATTAAAAAAAAAAATTCCAAGCCCTATGACTCCTGTATTATTTCTACCTCTGGAAAATGTTTTGTATATTTAATAGTATTATTAAACACATCACCTTGATTAATACATTCTAGTATAGCAGTCTACCAGGTGGTCACATTCATTTATAGGTAACAAAACATACTCCAAAGTGATATATGAATTCTTGGATGAAAATATTACTCTATATGGTGCTGACTAGCGCTCTTCACCCAATACTTCTAGTTCTCCCTCCAGAAATATGATAGGATTTTGCTTCCATGCCCTCTTGAAGTTAGGTGCTACCATGTGACATTCTCAGGCCAGTGAAATGTAAACAGAACTGACATAATGCTGTTGCTTTAAGTCTTTAAGAGAGAGCACAACCTACCATGTTCTCCTTTTCCTGCCTTGGCCTGGGTGTAGCTGTTGTAGAGCAAAGCTCCCAAGCCAGCCTATGATGAACACACAGCACAAGCAAGAAATCAACTGTTGTTGACTGAGGCAGCTAAGACTTACTTAAGCCTGTTTGTTATCCCCTACATATTCAGGCTATTCTGATATACACTTTATTAAGAAGTTTAATATTAATTTCTCTACATCATTCCAATCTCCAGTGTTGAGAATGTTCTGCATACAGTTGGGTCTCCAGTTTATTAGCAAGCTTTTTAAATATGGAATGAATTTTAGGATATCTTTAAAATCTTTAACAAAAAAAAATAGGATATCTTTAAGAGGAAAAAAAGATAATCCAAAAGTTAACAAAACAAGCAAATATTTTCTATGAAACGATTTTAAAAACTGAAGTAACTACTCATAAAAAAAAGCTGAAGTATGTAGCACAGTATATACATGACAGCATGCTATCACTCCCCTATTTACCCAAAATAAAGCCTTCCTCTACTGCCTCACCCTGCTGAGGGCAAGTACTAGTACTCAGGCGGGGTTCCACAGAACACTGCAAGTAGTCACTACTAATCAACTAGGACTGGCCCTCAGTATGAAATCTCTCTGCCATCTCAAGTGGTTCTATATCATCATTTTCACACATGAGAAAACCTAAGCCTCTGGAGACAAACTGGTTGCTCACAGTGGTGGAGACTACTGGCTGTTCCTGCAGTGTCCACTCCCTCTCTTAGCAACAAGGCTCTAAATCTATTCTAGGCAGCAATGCACTCCCAGCCTCCTCTGCAGCCACATATGGCCATATGACTAGACTCCAACCAATTACAAACAAGCTGAAGCATATGGTACTTCTTAGAAGAGTGTTTTAAAGACAGAAATTGCACCCTTGGTCTACTCTTCCTCGATTCTACTTCAGTGGACATGGACGTAATGAGTAGCCCTCTAGAAGCCATCATGAAATCTGAGGGCAAAGGCCTTATCCTAGAAATGTATGAGCAGGGAAATAAAAGGAACCAAGTGCAAAGGTACCATACCAGGACTAGCGCCTACCCTCCAGGTTTGATGTGAGAGAAATAAACATTCCTATTCCAGTCACTGTTAGTTAGGGGTTTTCTTTCACGTAAAGATAAACCCAATCCAGACCCAGGAATAGAACCCAAGGATCCTGACACAGAGACTGTTAATCTGCAGATATGTAGAAAATACCTGTAAAAGTCACAAAAGTAAAATAGTGTCTTTTTTTTTTTTTAAGATTTTTATTTATTTATTCATGAGAGACAGAGCAAGAGAAAGAGGCAGAGACACAGGCAGAGGGAGAAGCAGGCTCCACACAGGGAGCCCGACGTGGAACTCGATCCAGGGACACCAGGATCATGCCCTGGACCGAAGGTAGTGCTAACCCGCTGAGCCACCCGGGCTGCCCAATAGTGTCTTTTTAGAAGCTGATTACCATAATTATTTTATCTTACCATTACATATTATCTAGTCTGATCTACATTGTGACAACTACATTTTTAAAGACCATTTAAATTCTCCAATAATATGGGACCCCTGGGTGGCTCAGCTGTTGAGCGCCTGCCTTCGGCCCAGGTTGTGATCCAGGTGTCCCTGGATCAAGTCCCACATCAGGCTCCCTGCGTGGAACCTGCTTCTCTCTCTGCCTATGTTCTCTGCCTCTCTCTCTGTGTCTTTCATGAGTAAATAAAATCTTAAATTCCCCAATAATAAAAATCCACTTCTATTTCAAAACACCTTAGTGAAATAAGAAGCAAAAGTTAGGGGGCAGCCTCATTTATCTCAGTAAAAAAGTTGAAAAATAATGATTTTTGGGGCGGCTGGGTAGCCCAGTCAGTTGAGTGTCTGCCTTGGGCTCAGGTGGTAATCCTAATCCCAGGGTCCTGGATGGAGCCCCTCTCTACTCCGCAGTCTGCTTCTCCCTCTCCCACTCCCATTCCCTCCTCCTTGTACTCTGTCAAATAAATCTTAAAAAAAGGGGGGGGGGGGGCAAAAGACGCAATGATTTTTTATCATTTGTATCTCAAATAGTTTTTGTTCTTACAGTCTCTTAATTTGCAAAACCATCTGCTTCCATTTTATACTGATATATAAAAAACCACCACAAAATCTAATAGATTAAAACAACCTTTTTTTTTTTAAGATTTTATTTACTTATTCATGAGAGACACAAAGAGAGAGGCAGAGACACAGGCAAAGGGAGAAGCAGGCTCCATGCAGGGAGCCCGATGTGGGACTCGATCCTGGGTCTCCAAGATCACGCTCTGGGCTGAAGGCAGGCGCTAAACCCCTGAGCCACCCAGGGATCCCTAAAACAACCATTTTTATTTATTCATAATTTTGCAATATAGGCTAGACTCAGCTGCCTGGTTCCTCTGCTAGTTTTACCAGTACTCACTTCTGTAGCTGCATTTAATGAAGAAATTTGACAATGGGCTGAACTCAGCTGGGACACTGGGCTTTTTTTTTCCGTACAGTCCAGAATCCCTCCCTGTCCACAGTTTCTCCAGCAGGGTAGGACCTGCCTTCTTATATGGTGACTCGGGCTCCTAAGTGTGCAAAAGCAGAAATTCCTGGCCTCCTTCAATCTTAGGCCCCAAACTAGCACAGAGCCATTTTTGCTGCATTCGACTGGTTAAAGTGAGTCACAGGGCAAGACAAGATACATGGGGAGGTGACCATACAATAGCATAAATTCCAGCAGGCATGATTCATTGGGGGTCACCAACATAATTGACTACCTTCTCCCCCTTAATTACTGTGCAGGTTAAGACCTTTATGTATGATCTATAGCATGTGATCACCTCTCTGAGGCTCAGCTGTCTGAAAATGAGGGTTTAGATGAAATGTTCTTAGAATGCTCACCTGGTTTTTAACATTCTATGACTCTAAGTATGTATGTCTGATATGAGTAAGCTTGGCCCTACTAACCAAATACTTCAACCTTGGTAGAACAATTAGATGTGAGAGCTTTAAGGTAAAAAATATAATTAATTCTTTAATATGTTTCATATTGTTACTTTATATGCAACTGGGTGCTTACTCCAGACATGTGGTATATGCCACTAGGATCCCCAAGATCAGGAAATCAGGAAGTTGTTTATTTGTTACTAGGCTCCACTAAAAGACGGAATTAACAACACAATCACACAGACTTCCTACAATCACTGGCTATGCTGCTTCTAATGTAAATGATTACACAAAGAAGTAAAGATTAAAAGTGACCCAGTATGAAAGACATAAGAAATCATTTAAACCACCTGAAAGAAAATCTCAGGAAGACCTACTAATAAAAACAGGGTCGGCAGTAATATGAAAAAATCACTATGACCACATTCACAAGTTTGGATAATGAAAAATTTTTAATAATTCTGTAGTAACAGTACTACATATACAGCTTCAAGAACTGCTTTTGCTCTTCATGTGTTCCTCATAATAAGAAACATTCTATAGAGATTTCTGCTGACCTAGCTTTTTTATCTTTCTTCTTTTTGTCTTTATTAGGGACAGCTGTGCAGAAAGGAAATCTTTATCGTCCCCTCCCACCCCCAATAACTACTACATTATTTTATGCCATGACATTTTTATTATTTTTTTTTTTAAGATTTTATTTATTTATTCATGAGAGACGCAGAGAGAGAGAGAGAGAGAGAGAGAGAGGGGCAGAGACACAGGCAGAGGGAGAAGCAGGCTCCTTGCAGGGAGCCCCACACAGGACTCCATCCCGGGACTCCAGGATCACTCCCTGGGCCGAAGGCAGGCGCCAAACCGCTGACCCACCCACGGATCCCCTGCCATGACATTTTTAGAGTGAGTCTGACATCTCATCACATGTCTGTCCCTAACAAGTTCTAGGATATCAAAAAATGTTGATAACTGATGATAGTGACAATAACAAATATTACCAAATTCTTATAATATTACCTGTTAATAGTGCTTAGTTTGTGCCAGACACTATTCTAAATTCTACACATACACAAATTCACAACAATCCTAAACTAGGTGTGCTAGTATGTGCACTCTGTAGATGAGGCAACCAAGGCAGCAAAAAGTCCAGTAACTTCCCAAAATAAAGCAGCTATTAAGTATTGGAACCTGGATTTCATTTTTTCTTTTAAATTTTTTTAATTTTTTATTTATTTATGATAGTCACAGAGAGAGAGAGAGAGAGAGGCAGAGACACAGGTGGAGAGAGAAGCAGGCTCCATGCACTGGGAGCCCGATGTGGGATTCGATCCCGGGTCTCCAGGATCGCGCCCCGGGCCAAAGGCAGGCGCCAAACCGCTGCGCCACCCAGGGATCCCGGAACCTGGATTTCAATTCAAGCAATCTTGGTACTTAAACCTGTGATATCCCCCAGAACCTCGTTTTCTCATTTGTAAAACATGATTATGGCTTCACGTTATTGGCTTTTTAAAAATTGCATAGAGGGGGATCCCTGGGTGGCTCAGCGGTTTAGCGCCTGCCTTTAGCCCAGGGCCCCATCCTGGAGTCCCCGGATCAAGTCCAGCGTCGGGCTCCTGGCATGGAGCCTGCTTCTCCCTCCTCCTGTGTCTCTGCCCTCTCTCTCTCTCTCTCTCTCTCTCCCTGTCTATCATAAATAAATAAATCTTTAAAAAATAAAAATAAAAAATAAGGGATCCCTGGGTGGCGCAGCGGTTTGGCGCCTGCCTTTGGCCCAGGGCGTGATCCTGGAGACCCGGGATCGAATCCCACATCAGGCTCCCGGTGCATGGAGCCTGTTTCTCCCTCCGCCTGTGTCTCTGCCTCTCTCTCTCTCTCTCTGTGACTATCATAAATAAATAAAAATTAAAAAAAATTAAAAAAAAATAAAAAATAAAAATAAAAATTGCACAGAGGGGCACCTGGGTGGCTCAGCTGGCTAAGTGTCCAACTCTTGGTTTTGGCTTGGGTCATGGTCTCGGGGTTGTGAGACCAAGTCCTGCATTGGGCTCCATGCTCAGCAGAGTCTTAGGATTCTCTCCCTCTGCTCCTCCCCTCATCTGCTCTCTAAAATAAATACATAAACAAACAAATAAAAAGTGCACAGATGTACATACAAGAGTATATACTCCCCAGAAGTATTAATAATGTTATGTATTCTTCCAAATAATTTTCTATACACAAAATATCTGCATAAAATTTGGGGTTGTGTGCCCTTTACAAAATAGAGTTAGTACTAAACTTACTGCTTTGCAACCTTTAGAAGTTTTTCCTCAAGTCAACAAATGTTTTAGACATTCTCCCACTTTGGTACCCACAGGTTCATCTCTCTGTCCTGATAAAAACTGCATGGCGGGTCCACTGATGGGTATTTTGCTGCAGCCAATTTTTCTTTACTCATTTTCTAATTTTCTCTGCTGCCATGAGCATCTTTGCACATACATACTTGCCCATTTGTAGGAATCTATTATGATTTCCTTTCTCGTTTTTATGGGCCTTCTTGGTCCTTTCCTACCCCACCCCCACCATGTCCTAAGAAAAGCTCTTAATAAAGTACTTAATAAAAGTACTAAATTCCACAGACACTCCATATTCTCAGTGATTTTAAGGAAGTCACATCTTTAATCACTTATCCTAATGGAGCTCCTAAGCTTCAATGCTACACTCCCAAATACTCCCAGACGTTTCTATCTCCTCGACATCTATGCCAGAAACTTCAAATTTCCTCCCCTGCACTGATTGAAATCTCTCTTCCTTTCCATCCACATTACCAACAATATACCGTCTGCCTTGATCACCTCACACCATGATTATTGCAACAGGCTGTTAATCTCTGCCTCCAGGTAACTCCTCTCTTCATATTACTAGGGTGGCTTTCCTAAAATAGTTGCCATCAAATCACCAAGTATTACAGTACCTACACTCAACTGTATAAAATGCACAGGGAATACAAAGTAATTTGATAACATGACTGTCCCCTG